>NC_089837.1:260572431-262064541 GCF_035609145.1 Eleutherodactylus coqui | reverse complement strand
TTACGCATCGTGAGCATTGTGCTATTAGGTTCAATAGAACCTAATAGCTGCGGGCAACGCAGCGGATTTTCGCCGCGAATTACGCGGCGGAAATCCGTTCGTGGGAAGGAGGCCTTACTCTGGGCAGCTCTCTCCTGGACAGAGTTATTGTGCACGTAGAAGCACTTCACTCCCATGCCTGAAAGCCCGGCTTCTGCTGCTCCTGTCAGTGTATAGAGTGGAACACGGGCCCCCTGCCGACCCCCTCACGTCTTCTTGTCAGTGTCTGGACAGGCGGCTCAGTTTCTCCACAGCTAAGCTGCTTCTGTCTCAAGCGTCTACAGTGACCGCTTTGCGGTTTACTTGTGGTGCTCTCCCGCGACCGCCTCCTAAATTGAGTCCTCGGCTTCCTGCTGTGCTAGGCCTCAAATGCCGCGGGTGGTCTGAGCGGCCAGGGAAGGCTGAAAGACTCTCTCCCTGCAGCCCAGCAACTCCGGAGGTCTCCTACTTGTCCTTGGTGGTAGGTAGAGCTTGGTAAGACCCTTAATTTTGGGACTTAGGTGGTCTGTATAAGGAGCTCTGTCCCCATGCGTCTGATCTCGTTGCCAGTTAGCCATGTCCACGAATTATCGATTTTAATCCCCTTTAACTGGTTTTGCACTTCCTACTTAGGCATGCAATATTTAGTGGAGGGTTTGTTTTATTCCCCTGCATCTCGTATGACATTTCTTTTTCATTCGTGAATACACTTGAAAAGAAACTATTAAATAGATTTGCCTTCCCCTCATCGTCTTCTATGGTTTCTCCTTCATTATTTGTTAAAGGGCCAGTGCTTTCAGTGCAAATCCTTTTACTGTTTATATAAATGAAGAATAGTTTAGGGTTATTTTTACTCTCTTTGGCAATCAATATTTCTGCCTCCTTCTTAGCAATTTTGATCTTTTCTTTACATATTTTGTTTTTTTCCCTGTATGATTTTAATGCTTCTTCGCTGCCTTCTTGTTATAGTAGTTTAAACACTTTCTTTTTTCCTTTATTGGCCCTCTTACAGTCTTGTTGAGTAGTTCTAAGCTGATCAAATTTTGCTTTACTAAAGTTTAGTTTTTTTGTCGCTCCCTGATAAGGCTTCTTATTGAATGACAGCTGGAAATTAACTATATTGTGGTCACTATTTCCCAACTGCCCCTCAACCTGCACCCCCATTATTCTGTCTGGTTTGTTAGTTAATAATTAGTCCAGAGTGGCCCTCCCTCTAGTGGGCTCACACACAAGTTGGGAAAGTTAGTTGTCTTTAATTGCTCTCAAGAACTGATCACCTTTGTGAGATTTGCAGGTCTCATCTTACCATATTATATGCAGATAATTAAAGTCCCCCATAATAATTACCTCATTGCGGTTTGACACCTCTTCTCTTTGCTTTAGTAATAAGATTTCAATTTTTTCTGTTGCTTTTGGTGGCCTATAGAAAACCCCTATCAGGAATTTGTTATTTTCTACCCACAGAGATTCCACGCTTTTATCTCCTGCACCTATATCTTCTCGTAGCCTCAGCACTAGGTAGGATTTAACGTACATACACACCCCTCCCCCTTTCTTTTTCCCACGGTCTTGTCTGAAGAGATTGCAACCCTGTAAATTTGCCGCCCAATCGCACTTATCATCAAGCCATGTTTCCGTTATTCCCACTATGTCGTAATTTTCATCAGTCATTCTTGCTTTAAGCTCACTCGCTTTACCAATCAGACTTCTTGCAGTTGCTGCCATACAATTTATACCGTTGTTGTTGATCTTTATATTTATTTTGCTACTAATGGTACTATGAGCTATTCTGCCAGTTCTAACTGTACTAACCCCACACAGTGCTCGACTCCTATTTCCATTATTTGGTGCCAGGTCGCTATCTACACTGTCTACCTCCCTGCTTCTCTTTTTGCCCTCCCCCCAGTCCCTAGTTTAAATGCTCATCCAGCCTTCTAGCCATCTTCTCTCCAGCACAGTTGCACCGTCCCCATTAAGATGCAGCCCGTCCCAATGGTAGAGCCTGTAGTTGACCGCAAAGTTAGCCCAGTTCTCCAGGAACCCAAATCCCTCCTTCCTACACCAACTCCGGAGCCACTTGTTTACCTCCCTAAGATCCTGCTGCCTTTTTAGTGTGGCACGTGGTGCAGGCAGTATTTCTGGGAAAACTACCTTGGGGGCCCTCGCGCTAAGCTTGGATCCTAGATCCCTGAAATCATTTTTGAGGGCCCTCCATTGACCTCTAGTTTGTTCATTGGTGCCAATGTGCACCATGACTGCTGGATCCTCACCAGCCCCTCCCAGTAATCTGTCAACCCGATCCACGACGTGTCAAACTCGAGCATCAGGAAGACAACACACCGTTCAATGATCCTGGTCTTTGTGGCAGGTTGTCCTATCTATCCCCCTAATAATCGAGTCCCCCACGACTAGGACCTGTCTAGCATGCCCTGCACTCCCCGTCCCCTTCTAACTGGAGCAGTCATCTCCCTGGTGTTCAGAGGGCATATCGTGCTGCAGCGGTGCTGGCTCTGTAATGGCATCTCCCTCATCCACCAACTTTGCAAACTTTGCAAACAGGTGCTTCTCAGGAGAAGCCTTGGAGATGGGAATGAGAGGTTCGAATTAAAGGGGCACTTAATCTAAATTCATTAGCGGAGCGGAGGGCACTGACTGGGTGGTAGATTGAGATGAGGGAGGCAATGTAGGGCAGCACGGTGCCATGAAGAGCTTTATGGATAAAGGTAGTCAGTTTGAATTGAATTCTGTATTTGGCGAGCAGCCAGTGCAGTGACTGGCACAGGGCAAAGGTGTCCGAGTAGCAGCTGGACAGAATATAAGACTGGCTGCCACATTTAGGCTAGATTGGAGAGGGGAGAGTCTGGTGCAGGGGAGGCTGATCAGCAGCTAGTAGCAATAATCGAGCCAAGAGTGGATAAGGGCAACAGGGAGCATTTTTAGCATGTCCACGGTGAGAAAGGGGTGGATTCTTACGATATTCTTGAGGTACAGGTGACACTTTCAGGTGAGAGATTGGATATAGGGGGTAAAGAAGAGATTGGAGTCGAATATAACCCCAAGACCGCGGACGTGCTGTCTAGAAGTTATTGTGGCGCCACACACTGAGATGGAGATGTCAGGATGAGGTCAGTTAGCAAAGGGTGGAAACACGAGTAGTTCAGTTTTTGAGAGGTTCAGTTGTAAGTAGAGAGAGAACATAGTGTTAGAGACAGCAGACAGACAGTCATTGGCTTTCTGGAGGAATGTTGCTGTGATGTCATGTTGAGGAGGTATATAACGAGTTGTCATCAGCATAGAAATTGTACTGAAAGCCAAATCTCCTGATGGTTTGTCCAAAAGGGGCTATGTAGATGGTGAAGAGAAGGAGGCCAAGGACCAAGCCCTGGGGGACTCCAACAGCAAGGGGGAGAGGAGGGGAGGTAGAGCCAGCAAAGGAGACGCTGAAGGAGCGGTCAGATAGGTAGGAGGAGAACCAGGAAAGAGCAGTGTCCTTTAGTCTGATGGAGTGAAGGATATTGAGGAGACATTGGAGGTCAACAGTGTCAAATGCTGTGGAGAGATCAAGGAGGATCAGTAGGTAATAGTGACCCCTGGATTTTCCTGTCAGGAGGTCATTTGACACTTTTGTAAGGGCGGTTTCTGTCGACTGTAGAGGACAGAAGCCGGACTGTAGGATGTCAAGAAGAGAGTATTCTGATAGATAGCTTATAAGGTGGGAGTAAACCAGGCATTCTAATAGTTGATGAAGGGGAGATATGAAATGGGTTCGTAGTTAGAAGCATCGATCAAGTTAAGAGTCAGTGCGGATGCGAGACAGTATGTTTAAATGAGGAGGAGAAAATGCCATAGACCAGAGAGAAGTTGAATATGGTGGTGAGGTGGGAAAGGACGACTAGGGAGAGGGACCAGAAGAGGTGTGAGGGAAAAGGGTCGCTATCGCAGGTGGTGGGGCGAGCAGAGGAAAGCAATACTTCTTCCTGTCATTGGTCTGAGTACAGAGAGTGAGCAGGAGATAGATGCAGTACTGAACAGACTAGGGTTGGGGCTAGTCTGGAATTGGGAGGTTACTTCCTGGCGGATGTACTTGATTTTCTTTGTGAAGTAAGCAGGCAGCTCTTCGGCACTGAGATCCATCACGGGGGGGGGGCTGCAGTTTAGGGCTGAGAAGAGAATGAAAATTGTCAAAGAGTCATTGAGGGTTGTGAGATAGTGAGTCTTACCATGGATGATGTATTGACAGATCCTATTCATTTCTATGGGACTCAAGCTGATACAATTAGAATTATAATGATCTGGCTTTTTGTTATCAATTAAATCAACTGGAAAAGGAATAAAAGAACTAATGGAAAGTTTAGTTCACACCAAAAGCCTGCAAAGTAAGCCCAGCATATAAAAATGACTCTAATTTGTTTAACCCTAAAACTCAAAGCAATAAAAGAAAATGGTCCATGGAATCATAACATGCTGAAGTTTCCTTGGTTACAAAAGTAAGACTCAGTATGTAACATTTATAAAATTTACTACAAAGAAGGCTGGTAGTGTTGCCTGTAACAACCAAATAGACACCTGCTGTCACTTTTGTAGCTCAGGTTAAAAGTTTACAATAAATTTCTATGGCCAATGCAGTTTATTGTATGCAGCATAGGTTTCATATTTATTTTTCAATGTTAGATTCTTGAAAGCTAAACGTTTTATTGAAGAATAAAGTGTTTATATTTATTTTCTATTTTGGATAGTGTTAACAGATTCTGGCAAAATATTTGATGGACAATTTGATGGATGTTGACACAGGAACATTTAGGATAATGGCTGTGGATTTTGGACGGTGAAATAACATCTATGGTACAGTTGAGATTGGCAATTGTTTGTTTATAAATGGTGTTATATGTTCTTTATTTTTGTGATGTTAAAAAGAGAATGAAGGGAGGGGGGTAGTTCTATCACGTAATTTATGCTTTGCCTAAATTTATACAGGAACTCAAAACAGGCACACAACACAATGTTTACTGGTTTTCATTGAAAACACAAAGTGTCATAGAAGCAGTGGTATTAAAGTGGTATTCCTATCCCAACTTTTCATAGCCAAGATGGGAAATTGCTGCCATGGTTACTAGCCAACTGGACAGAGGTTATGGAAAGAGCCCAACGCTTAGTGCAGTGTTGTTTATATAGCTGTCATTGAAGTAAATGAGAATTATTACTAGTGACTCAAATAAATCATGATTTTAGTACATTCACTAAGCCTACAGCAGTATACTAATATTAGACGGTAAAAGGAGCTTTTACATCTTACGTATAATGGAGACAATGAAGGTATATTGACTTTCATTGACCCACTCATTCTAGCAGTTTTTTATTACTATTCACAGAGGCAGAAAGTCCAATTGTTCAACAAGACGCCCATTCACAGCTAGGACTTAACTTAAAACATCAATATTTTATTAGTATTCTTTAAAATACACAAATTTGGGCACAAACATTAAACAAGACCACTATTGCCTGATACGTGAGTATCAGAAACGAATATATTTAGTGAAGCACAGGACAAGAACAAAACCAAAATAGAATATGAAATGTGCTGACAACAAGTAAACTCACAAAAAGATATTAAAAATAACTCTGATACTGGAGCTAGTGTATAGTATCCGTATATTTGTCTCTTGAAACACAGTCTTCAAATTATGACTTAATAGTCACTCTTATTAAAGACTTGATTCGGCAAGTAATAGACTCTATTCATGAAAAAACTTTTTTTTTTTTGGGTGATGGTTCATAGCCCAATTAGTTAATTAGTAGAGATGAGCGAGCACCAAAATGCTCGGGTGCTCGTTACTCGGGACGAAATTTTCGCGATGCTCGAGGGTTCGTTTCGAGTAACGAACCCTATTGAAGTCAATGGGCGACCCGAGCATTTTTGTATATCGCCGATGCTCACTAAGGTTTCCATTTGTGAAAATCTGGGCAATTCAAGAAAGTGATGGGAACGACACAGAAACGGATAGGGCAGGCGAGGGGCTACATGTTGGGCTGCATCTCAAGTTCCCAGATCCCACTATTAAGCCACAATAGCGGCAAGAGTGGGCCAACCCCCCCTCCCAAAAATTTTTACTTCTGAAAAGCCCTCATTAGCAATGCATAACTTAGCTAAGCACCACACTACCTCCAACAAAGCACAATCACTGCCTGCATGACACTCCGCTGCCACTTCTCCTGGGTTACATGCTGCCCAACCCCCCCCCCCTCATGACCCAGTGTCCACAGCGCACACCAAATTGTCCCTGCGCAGCCTTCAGCTGCCCTCATGCCACACCACCCTCATGTCTATTTATAAGTGCGTCTGCCATGAGGAGAAACCGCAGGCACACACTGCAGAGGGTTGGCACGGCTAGGCAGCGACCCTCTTTAAAAGGGGCGGGGCAATAGCCCACAATGCTGTACAGAAGCAATGAGAAATATAATCCTGTGCCAACGCCATCAGGAGCTGCACACGTGGGCATAGCAATGGGGAACCTATGTGCCACACACTATTCATTCTGTCAAGGTGTCTGCATGCCCCAGTCAGACCGCGGTTTTTTATAAATAGTCACAGGCAGGTACAACTCCGCAATGGGAATTCCGTGTGCACCGACAGCATGGGTGGCTCCCTGGAACCCACCGGCGGTACATAAATGTATCCCATTGCAGTACCCATCACAGTTGAGGTAACGTCCGATTAAATGCAGGTGGGCTTCGGCCCACACTGCATGCCCCAGTCAGACTGGGGTTCTTTAGAAGTGGACACATGCAGTTACAACTCCCTGTGGACCCACAGCATGGGTGGGTGCCAGGAAGCCACCGGCGGTACATAAATATATCCCATTGCATTGCCCATCACAGCTGATGTAACGTCAGCTTTAATGCAGGTGGGCAAAAAATTTATTCGATTACACTGTAGGCGAGGGCCCCAAAAAATTGGTGTACCAACAGTACTAATGTACCTCAGAAAAATTGCCCATGCCCAACCAAGAGGGCAGGTGAAACCCATTAATCGCTTTGTTTAATGTGGCTTAATTGGTAACTAGGCCTGGAAGCAGCCCAGTTAAAATAAAAATTGGTTCAGGTGAACGTTTCAACGCTTTAATGAGCATTGAAACGTATAAAAATTGTTTACAAAAATTATATGACTGAGCCTTGTGGGCCTAAGAAAAATTGCCCGTTCGGCGTGATCATGTGAGGTTTCAGGAGGAGGAGCAGGAGGAGGAGGATGAATAGAATACACAGATTGATGAAGCAAAAAGGTCCCCGTTTTTGATGGTGATAGAGAACGATGCTTCCATCCGCGGGTGCAGCCTACGTATTGCTTAGGTATCGCTGCTGTCCGCTGGTGGAGAAGAGAAGTCTGGGGAAATCCAGGCTTTGTTCATCTTGATGAGTGTTAGCCTGTCGGCACTGTCAGTTGACAGGCGGGTACGCTTATCCGTGATGATTCCCCCAGCCGCACTAAACACCCTCTCTGACAAGACGCTAGCCGCAGGACAAGCAAGCACCTCCAGGGCATACAGCGCGAGTTCAGGCCACGTGTCCAGCTTCGACACCCAGTAGTTGTAGGGGGCAGAGGCGTCACCGAGGACGGTCGTGCGATCGGCTACGTATTCCCTCACCATCCTTTTACAGTGTTCCCGCCAACTCAGCCTTGACTGGGGAGCGGTGACACAGTCTTGCTGGGGAGCCATAAAGCTGGCAAAGGCCTTGGAGAATGTTCCCCTGCCTGCGCTGTACATGCTGCCTGATCTCTGCGCCTCCCCTGCTAACTGGCCCTCGGAACTGCACCTTCTGCCACTAGCGCTGTCGGATGGGAATGTTACCATCAGTTTGTCCGCCAGGGTCCTGTGGTATAGCATCACTCTCGAACCCCTTTCCTCTTCGGGTATGAGAGTGGAAAGGTTCTCCTTATACCGTGGGTCGAGCAGTGTGTACACCCAGTAATCCGTAGTGGCCAGAATGCGTGTAACGCGAGGGTCTCGAGAAAGGCATCCTAACATGAAGTCAGCCATGTGTGCCAGGGTACCTGTACGCAACACATGGCTGTCCTCACTAGGAAGATCACTTTCAGGATCCTCCTCCTCCTCCTCCTCCTCCGGCCATACACGCTGAAAGGATGACAGGCAAGCAGCATGGGTACCCTCAGCAGTGGGCCAAGCTGTCTCTTCCCCCTCCTCCTCATGCTCCTCCCACTCCTCCTCAACGCGCTGAGATATAGACATGAGGGTGCTCTGACTATCCAGCGACATACTGTCTTCCCCCGCCTCCGTTTCCAAGCGCAAAGCGTCTGCCTTTATGCTTTGCAGGGAACTTCTCAAGAGGCATAGCAGAGGAATGGTGACGCTAATGATTTCAGCATCCCCGCTCACCATCTGGGTAGACTCCTCAAAGTTTCCAAGGACCTGGCAGATGGCTGCCAACCAGGCCCACTCTTCTGTAAAGAATTGAGGAGGCTGACTCCCACTACGCCGCCCATGTTGGAGTTGGTATTTCACTATAGCTCTACGCTGCTCAGAGTCTGGCCAACATGTGGAGCGTAGAGTTCCACCGTGTGGGCACGTCGCACAGAAGTCGGTGCACTGGCAGATTAAACCGATGTTGCAGGGTCCGCAGGGTGGCAGCGTCTGTCTTGGACTTGCGGAAATGTGCGCTGACCCGGCGCACCTTTCCGAGCAGGTATGACAAGTGTGGGTAGCTTTTCAGAAAGCGCTGAACCACCAAATTAAAGACATGGGCAAGGCATGGCACGTGCGTGAGGCTGCCGAGCTGCAGAGCCGCCACCAGGTTACGGCCGTTGTCACACACGACCATGCCCGGTTGGAGGCTCAGCGGCGAAAGCCAGCGGTCGGTCTGCTCTGTCAGACCCTGCAGCAGTTCGTGGGCCGTGTGCCTCTTCTCTCCTAAGCTGAGTAGTTTCAGCACGGCCTGCTGACGCTTGCCCACCGCTGTGCTGCCACGCCGCGCGACACCGACTGCTGGCGACGTGCTGCTGCTGCTGACACATCTTGATTGCGAGACAGAGGTTGCATTGGAGGAGGAGGAGGAGGAGGAGGGTGGTTTAGTGGAGGAAGCATACACCGCCGCAGATACCAGCACCGAGCTGGGGCCCGCAATTCTGGGGGTGGGTAGGACGTGAGCGGTCCCAGGCTCTGACTCTGTCCCAGCCTCCACTAAATTCACCCAATGTGCCGTCAGGGAGATATAGTGGCCCTGCCCGCCTGTGCTTGTCCACGTGTCCGTTGTTAAGTGGACCTTCGCAGTAACCGCGTTGTTGAGGGCGCGTACAATGTTGCGGGAGACGTGGTCGTGCAGGGCTGGGACGGCACATCGGGAAAAGTAGTGGCGACTGGGAACCGAGTAGTGCGGGGCCGCCGCCGCCATCATGCTTTTGAAAGCCTCCGTTTCCACAAGCCTATACGGCAGCATCTCCAGGCTGATCAATTTGGCTATGTGCACGTTTAACGCTTGAGCGTGCGGGTGCGTGGCGGTGTACTTGCACTTGCGCTCAAACAGTTGCGCTAGCGACGTCTGGACGCTGCGCTGAGAGACATTGCTGGATGGGGCCGAGGACAGCGGAGGTGAGGGTGTGGGTGCAGGCTGGTAGGCACGCGTGCCTGTGTCCTGAGAGGGGGGTTGGAACTCAGTGGCAGGTTGGGGCACAGGGGGAGAGGCAGTGGTGCAAACCGGAGGTGGTGAACGGCCTTCGTCCCACCTTGTGGGGTGCTTGGCCATCATATGCCTGCGCATGCTGGTGGTGGTGGCTCCCCAGCTGATCTTGGCGCGACAACGGTTGCACACCACTGTTCGTCGGTCGTCAGGCGTCTCTGTGAAAAACTGCCACACCTTAGAGCACCTCGGCCTCTGCAGGGTGGCATGGCGCGAGGGGGCGCTTTGGGAAACAGTTGGTGGATTATTCGGTCTGGCCCTGCCTCTACCCCTGGCCACCGCACTGGCTCGCACTGTGCCCACACCCTTACTTGGGCCTCCGTGTCCTTGCCCGCGTCCACGTCCTCTAGGCCTACCCCTACCCCTCAGCATGCTGTATTACCAGTAGTGCAGAAACAGAACGCTGTAATTAAATGTACCGCTTATTGTCCTGTGGTTGGAGGCTGACTTCGCTTACGGAACGCACAGCAGAGGCAGGAAAGAATTGTAACACTTAGCTGGCTGCGTATGAATTAGGACAACTACCCCCAGCAGAGACCCTGTACACTTGTGGACAGGAATACAGCGGTGATGTAAGAGGCAACACAGAGCCAGGAAAGAATTTTGCGCAAGCCTGCTGTAACACTTAGCTGGTTGCGTATGAATTAGGACAACTACCCCCAGCAGAGACCCAGTACACTTGTGGACAGGAATACAGCGGTGATGTAAGAGGCAACACAGAGACAGGAAAGAATTTTGCGCAAGCCTGCTGTAACACTTAGCTGGCTGCGTATGAATTAGGACAACTACCCCCAGCAGAAACCCAGTACACTGAGGACGGTCACAGGCAGCCCAAATAGATTTTTTTTCCCAAATGTTTTTGGAAAGGCCCACTGCCTATATAAACTAAATATGTCTTCTGTCCCTGCCTCACCACTACTGGCCCTGGACAATGTAAAATTACTGCAGGACACAATGCTCTGCACGGCCGATATACAAAAAAAAAAAAAAGTGCAACACTGCAAAAAGCAGCCTCCACACTACTGCACACGGTTAGATGTGGCCCTAAGAAGGACCGTTGGGGTTCTTGAAGCCTAAAATAACTCCTAACGCTCTCCCTATAGCAGCTCCGGCACCAGTAGCACTTTCCCTGAACTGTGTCAGAATGCATCTGTGGCGGGCCGCGGGAGGGGCCGATTTATATACTCGGATGACACCTGATCTCGCCAGCCATTCACTGCAGGGGGGTGGTATAGGGCTTGAACGTCGCAGGGGGAAGTTGTAATGCCTTCCCTGTCTTTCTATTGGCCAGAAAAGCGCGCTAACGTCTCAGAGATGAAAGTGAAAGTAACCAGAACATCGCGTGGTACTCGTCTCGAGTAACGAGCATCTCGAACACGCTAATACTCGAACGAGTATCAAGCTCGGACGAGTACGTTCACTCATCTCTAGTGGTCAGAGATAAAAGAAGACTGGGCCACCAAAGTATGTGCTGGCTTGATATTATTAAAGCTGACACCAACATCCAAATGATTGAACTAAAAGAAGCAGTACAAAGCAGAACTGCGTAGAGAGGGCTGATCCATAAAGTGTCCAAGAGTCAGCCCCGACTAGACGGACAAAGTCGGATAGATAAAAGACATATATGTGTATATATATAGATATATATATATATATATATCACATACACATATATAAAAGGGTACATGAATCACACCATGTAGGTATGCTTCTTCAGATCTATCTCAATATGCCTGAGGAATAACCCTAACTAGGTTTGAAAGCCAGCTCCAACATAATTTCTTTTTGTTAGCCGTTAACAGGTATCATATCTACAATATTACTTTGCTTCTCTTACTGAAAAGAGTCACATTTTGCTCTACTGTCTACCACAGTACCAAACTTATTTCAGGATACACATGGAAAACATGTCTGACACTGTTATAATTATACAGTCACAGTAGAGGTGATGGAGCCTCCAAGGCTTGATCCTCTACCAGTCATTGTTCTGGATGCAGTTGTTTGAGATCCAGGACAGGGATTTTTAGCAGATTTTTTAATGACCTGAGGATAATATTCCACAAACTTTTTATTGATGATATTTTAATAATTTCGAATGGAGATATAAACGATTTAAACATGTTCATCTGCGTTTTAAATTAGAACAGTTTTAATCTTGAATTTACAGGAAAAGTCAGCAGCGAGAACGCCATATTCCTGGATTTTGAGTTTTTTTGCGATAAATGATAAAATACAGAAACAAACCAATTTCAAGCTGACTGACGCAACAGATACTTCCATTTTGAGAGCTGTCACACAAAAATGGATCAAAATAAACTGCACAAGCATGGAAAACTACAAGAGGCAAGCAAAAATTCTGAAAAGTAGATTCAGAGAAAACTGATAACCCTAGTAGAATCAGCCTACGAGAAGTGTTTAGAGAAAAATTTACAAGATAACAGGAAGTAAAAAAATGTGGTAGTAGGGAACAAAACTGAAATCCACCTTTTATTAAAATAAAGTATGCGTTTTAGTTTGATTAAGAAAATTCTTAATTTCAAAACACTGAAAAATTCTAAATGGAGATCCTTTTCTACAAAATGAAATTGCAGAAAAACCTAAAGTCATTTTTCGCAAAAATAGAACTATGGAAAACATTCTAGCCCTTTTGTGCCCTAGATTGAAGCCCCAAAGCCCCAATATAGATTGTGCCCCTGAAAATATAATAGGTGCTTTTTGGTGCGGATGAGCTATATGCAAATGTTGTACCCGTATCCAACATGGAGTGAAAGAAATCCAAACAGAAGGAAAGAACGAACCAATTAAATTGAAACACTTTTTTAATTGTGGAACTAGTTATGTGGTGTATCTTATGGAAAATGCGCTATGTAGGAAGAACAGTCAAAGCTCTCCGTGCATGTATAAATCAACACAGATCAAACATTATCAATGGATATATGAAACATAACGTTTCGCACCATTTCTCAGAAACACACAATAAGGACCCCTCAAAATTACACATAACCCCTTTAGAATGTGCAAAATAAGGTTCCTTCTCAAAACTGAAAACAAAAGAAATGTTTTGGATCTAAAGATTAAAGGGGTTGTCCCGCGAAAGCAAGTGGGGGTATACATTTCTGTATGGCCATATTAATGCACTTTGTAATATACATCGTGCATTAGACGCGCTTGCGCAGTCCGGTCTTCTCCCTTCTGAATGGGGCCGCTCGTGCTGGAGAGCTGCTCCTCGTAGCTCCGCCCCGTCACGTGTGCCGATTCCAGCCAATCAGGAGGCTGGAATCGGCAATGGACCGCACAGAGCCCACGGTGCACCATTGGAGAAGACCTGCGGTCCACCGTGGGTGAAGATCCCGGCGGCCATCTTCGCAAGGTAAGTAAGAAGTCACCGGAGCGCGGGGATTCGGGTAAGTACTATCCGTTTTTTTTTTTTAACCCCTGCATCGGGTTTGCCTCGCGCCGAACGGGGGGGCTATTGAAAAAAAAAAAAACCCGTTTCGGCGCGGGACAACCCCTTTAAATACCCTGTTACCAAATAGACTGAATGAGATGTTAGAAGAAATTTTGTGACTGCGCAAAAGAAAGATAACAGTGTGATGTCATCATTAATATAATTAATCAATTTATTACTGTAGAATGGATATTGAGTGTATAATGTTTGATGGCATGATGCATTTATGCGAAAAAAAATGGTACAGATAACAAGCTGATGTATGTATTAATTTTATTTATTTCTATGCGAGTATCAATTTTAGATAATACCATATGGTGAGGAATGTATTTTAACTTCTATATATAATTTTTATTCTCATACATTTATTTCAATATGATTATTCATTTTTTTAAACTAACTTTTATGAATTGAAATATGTTCCCATGTATATTTATGATTTTAGAGTGTAGGATGCTATCCATGTTTATATATGTTTATTTATATATCTCTATTGGAATAAGAAGTTTCCCAACGGGTCATAGAGAAGGGTTTTAGAGAGTCCCTTATATTAGAATGAGTGCTTTTTTTAAATCCTGTATTTATGATTGTTATTCATAGAAGTGGAGAGCAATATGCCATGTTTATAAAAGTTCCAGAGGCTCTGGTATATGTATAGAGAAGGTGGAATGCATTGTGCTTTCCACACGCCAGTATGATGTCAGGACGTATCTCCGTGATCGCTGACGCATGCACAATGCATATTCTCGAGGTGGAACGCATATTTGCATTCCATACAGAGGCCATGTTATTGCCTCTTCATGTAATTATGTTTCTATTAGAGACTTCACTACACCGCACTGTGACCAGAGAGTGATGCTCCTCTTGGCACACACGCCCTTTCCCCTCTCCTCAGCGTCCAGAAAAGCGGTGGCCTGTAAATGGTATGGGGGAGGATGTACTAAATATTGTTTGCTGATGTGCAACATTTGTATACTTCAGAAAGGCACTGGCTGAGTGCCAAAACACATTGCAGTCATTTTTATCTAATAATAAATAAGAGACATAGCGTTTCTGGCAAGGTTATTTTATTGCCCCTACTAAAATTCTACATATGAGAAGTTCTCTTGACAATACTATCTGGGCAGTCCTGCAAGAGCACTGGCAAACTCTTTTTTGTGTACCTTGTGCACTATTTTCTGGATTTGTGTGTATACCGATTTTTCTTTTGGAGAGTTTTTTGGGGTGAGTTTTTTAAGTGCAGCTCTGCAGATCCACAGATTACAGCAGGACGGAGATTCAGGGCAAACCTAGACTTTGGGTGCCAGTTGGTGGGCTCAATTGGTTATCCTTGGGACCCACTTCTTGGTGTCAGGTGAGTCAAATATACACTTCTGTTTGATACAGAGATAAAATTTGGACAGAAGGATCAACGCACTACCCTGTTTGTTTTTTCCTTGATTTCCATCAAGGCAGGATTCAAAACTACATTAGGATAAAGGTGTCAGGCTCCTTGTCAGATTTGTAAGTGAGCTGCTGCTTATGTACTCTGAAGCGCATCTTATATACTTTTTAATTTAGCAACTTTTAGCCACAGCTTTTGAGCCTTATGCTTCTTTTAGACGATCTGATTCTTGTTTGAATTGACTGAGGCAGAGGGAACCAAAATTTAAATACAGGCCATTCACAGACGAGTGCCCTAAAATGTAATCTTTATTAATATCAAATTAAAACTAAGGACTACAGACTGACTAACAAGTAAAACAGACAAAGCACAACATATAAGTATCATAGTTGGAAAACCAGTCCTCCACAACCTTCCCTATGGAGGGATCCCTAGATGGGTGTATAAAGCTCCAAGGAATAGGAGGAAACCCCTAAGCAAAAAACCTCCCTGGCTGGATTGTCTCTAACCCCCATGCCAGAGAGGTGTCCTACTGGAATGTGGCTGTATCTTATGTATCAGTGTTAATTCTGATAGCAAAGGTGCCAGTATCCCTAATTTATGTAGGAATAAATCAGATGTTTCCAATTTCCTAATAATGCCTGTTTAGTGGATTGACTCAGCTTGAATAATCTAAGCAGAGATAGTTACTATGATAAAACACAATTGATACACTATAGAGAGATAGATAGAAGTGTGAGAATTAATCCCTGACTCAAAATGGTTGAGCCAAAGAAAAAACTTAATGAGGAGATTTAGGTGGGTTTGACGCATTTCTGTTGGACCTACAACTCATAAGGAACCTAATTGTCTTGATAAAGATGGATTTAATTGCTACGAGATAATATAGTTCAAAAAGACTGCCCTTTGGACTGGCAATTAGGGTTCAGAATCACCTACCCAAAACAAGGAGTTTGATCTTAGGAAGCACAATCTCCTCCTCCTAAAAAATGGTAAGTCCAATTATGGAGACAGACTCATGCTCAGATGGATAATGTTCTAAAAAGGACATAAAAAGACCCTACGCAACCTTAAACTCCCTAATAGGATCCCCAGAGAACCCAAAAATCCCTGGGTTCTGTCACAATCCCCTGTTCAAGCAATAAAAAAAGAGAAAAGGAAAAGAAAAATGGTAGCGTGACCACCAGCCCTCATGGTGGAGTGGTGGTTATATGCAGGGCTAGAGTCAATCTGGTCTTATAAAGCCCATGCTAGGTAAAGTCCAGCCCTAAAGGCGGTTAGCAGATGATGTCAATAATCTTGCCTCTAAACTAGACAGGTCCAATCAGAGCCTGTCACTATAGCATCCAGAAGGCATTGAAAAGTGTAAACAATCATCCAGAGGCATCTATTGGTTTCCCCTACAATCAGGTGCCCACCCTGAATACAACCACCCCCCCCCCCCCTTCCCCATGCAACCAATCAGGGATATACACATAGGGGTGGCGGGTGGTTATCCCTAGGGTGAAATATTCCCCAATTAACTACTACCAACAGCTGCTGCAATGCTCTTAGCAATTTCCCATAAAGCTAAGCAGCAATAAGTGATCCACACTGTGAGGGGGGGGGGGGGCATACACACATCCCTTATGATAAGGAGATAGAGCCTCCAGCTTTACACATATGGATCATTCTGCAGTGCTTAGACTGTAATTATGTCCTGCACCTACTGGCATTGGTCAAGCTGTTTATTGTGTCCCCTCCCCCTTTTTTTAAGCCCAGGTCCTGATTGATAACACTAATCAAAAAATTGGAGGGGGTAATACTAAATAGGGGATAATTAACCGCTTGCGCACAACTTGTCAAGGTGTAAATCTAATGCCAAATAAGGCCAAGCAAAATAATTCCAAGTATGGGAGGGAATCACGATAAGATTCCCGTGATGTCAGGGACTTCACTGATATAGTAATGCTATTTAACAATAAATTACATCAAGTAATCATGCAGTTGAGGATAAAGACAAAGATGGACCATACATGAGTTCCCAAACCATGTATAACAAGGAGAGGGAGATAAAAGGATAAGACTTAATTATGGATGCCTAGAAGGAAAGGGGGACCTCAAATGGTAAGAAAGTCATCTAATGAAGCTATAAAACTTGAATGGACGATAAAACTTCATTCAAGCCATTTGGATGAATGGACTTCAGCCTGAAGATCCATGCTAACTCTTTCTGCAAGAGTTTTTTTGCTATGTCACCACGTCTCCCAAATGTCCTAACCAGCTCCAGCCCTTGGAATTTCAAATCCTTCACATTGCCCCCATGCACCTGCCACATGTGATTAGCCACCGGGGTATTATCTCTTCTTCTGATGTTCCCGATGTGTGGCTGAATTCTTCTCCTCAGTTGTTGTGAGGTTTTGCCCACATAGTTCATGGGGCAGGTGTATGTGGCCATATAGATGACATTGGCCATTTAGCAATTAATGAACTCTCTATTTTGAAAGACAGCTTTTGTTACTGCCCTTGTGAAGGACAAGCTTTTTGTGATGAACTCACAGGCCAAACAATCGGAACAGGGGAAGGTGCCCTTAAATCTCCTTTTCCCAAGCCACATGAGATCAGACTGCTAGGGAGAGAGGTGGCTCTTGACCAGTCTATCCTTGATGTTTCTTCCTCAGGGGAATCTTAAAGCTGGAATTGCGGGGATCCAATTCCTCACATCCTCATTAGAGATGAACCAGCACGCTCGGATAAGGCAGTTACTCGAGCGAGCATCGCTCTTCTCGAGTAACTGCATTCTCATCCGAGCAGGCTCGGGGGGGGGCAGGGGGCAGAGTGCGGCGGGGGGGGGACAAGCCTGCTCGGACAAGAATGCAGTTACTCGAGAAGAGTGATGCTCGCTTGAGTAACTGCCTTATCCGAGCGTGCTCGCTCATCTCTAATCTTCATCATTCGGCAGGATGTCCAAATACCTTCCCAGAACCTCTTTAACTTTTCTAGCCCCTGTGTCAAAGGTACAAATTACCCTAATGATATCTGTTGACTCGCATTTTTGTGGATTCAGAAGGTCAGTCCTATTCTGTCTAGATGCATGAAAGAAAGAATCTTCTACAATTTCAACCAGGTAGTGTTTCTGAACAAAGCGTTTTTTTAAATTTTTGTCCCTCCTTTAGAAACTCCCCCTCTGTGGAGCAGTTACCTCTTGTCCGGAGGAACTGTCCTCTAGGAATCCCTCTCCTTAGTGGGGTCGGGTGAAAACTGTCCCAGGATAATAGGCTATTAGTCGCAGTGGCTTTGCAATGTAGAATGGTTGTCAGTATACCATCCTGAGTTTTACTGATAAACATATCTAAGAATGATATCGATTCATTTTGTATCTCTGAAGTTTAGATGATTCACGAATTCCAAGAAGGAGGCATCATCACTCACCCACAGAATCAGGATGTCATCGATATATCTCAACCACAGCATAATCCTGTCAGTACAGTGAATGTTGGCATCAGAGAAAACAGACTTTTCCTCCCACTAGCCCAGGTACAAGTTAGCATAAGTGGGAGCACAAGGGCTCCCCATGGTTGTACCCTATAGCTGGTGGAAGAACTGGTCATTAAAAAAAATAGTTGTGTGTTAGAATATACTGTAATAGTCTGTTTGAGTTGTTAGTTAGTCTGTAGCCCTAGTTTTAATTTGATTTCAAGGTTAAATTTTAGAGCACTCATCTCTAAATAGATTCTCATTTGAACAAGCAAATGAGCGAGTGATGTCACAACTAACTCGTTCGCACTCATGTAGTCCATTTGGACAGACAGAGATATTGTTGGCTTGCTCCAAGAAGAATTGTTCAGTCCCTGAAAAAGCAAATACAGGTACTGAACGATTGCTGTTTAAACCTAATGATAAGCGAATGAGCCATAATGATTTTTATGCCTGCATAAAATAAATGATGAATGAAAAGTGAATGATTCTAGTTCATCATTCAGTCATTCGTTCGCATTAAGACCAAATGATTATCGTTCAGTTTCGCTTGTTTGAACAATTTTTTGAATGATAATTGTTACATTGAAATGTGACATGCTTATCAATAGTGATTGAGTTTATGTTTGAACTCTCATGTTTAAGAGAATGTTAAGAGAAAAGTTTGCCATTAATTGGAGTGTAAAAAGCATACATACGTTTTAAAGGGAATGTGTCATCAGAAAATGACCTATCATTTAAATCACATTTTTATGTAAAACATTTTTTTTTTTAAAGTTTGATGATTTTTTTTATTTCAATCACAATCTATATTTTTAAAATTATCCTAAAAAACAACATTTTTCACACTGACCACAGAGCCTAATGGTAGTCTGTCACCTCCTTCTCTGTAAAGAAAGCTATGCAGCAGTCATCTCCTTAATATAACAGGTAGTATTAGTTAAAGGGGTTGTCCCGCGGCAGCAAGTGGGGTTATACACTTCTGTATGGCCATATTAATGCACTTTGTAATGTACATCGTGCATTAAATATGAGCCATACAGAAGTTATTCACTTACCCACTCCGTTGCTGGCGTCCCCGTCTCCATGGTGCCGTCTAATTTCTGTGTCTTCTGGCTGCTTTAGATGCGCTTGCGCTGTGCGGTCTTCTGCCTGGTGAATGGGGCCGCTCCGACGCGCTCGCGCCGGAGAGCTGGTCTGCGCGTCATCATCGTAGCTCCACCTCCGTCACGTGGTGCCGATCAGCCAATGAGGTGGCTGTATCGGCAATGGAACGCAAGGAAGGAGAAGACAATCCATGCTGCACCATGGGAGAAGACCCGCGGTGCACCATGGGAGAAAACCGCGGTGCACCATTGGGAAAGGACCGGCAGCCATCTTTAAAAGAAGAAAAGAAGATGCTGCGCGAACGGGGATGCAGGTAAGCGATTTTTAAAAAAAAATAACAAACGGAATTGATTTTAACAGGGCAGAATGCGGGGGTAAGTTGAAAAAAAAAATTTCGATTTCGCCGCGGGACAACCCCTTTAAGTATCACAATAGCTGTGACTATCTACTCCCCCTTTCTGCAAAATGACATCTACACAGGTCACAGAACATTCCTTAAACAGTCTCCCATACAACTTAATGGTTCCCCTCCTGTCAATTGTGTTAATGGCCTATGAAGCTGCTGTAAAGCATATTTCATTCTATCAAATGCAGATTGGGCAGGATCACAGCCCCCATTGTCATATATAGACAACGGAATAAAAAATTCTACATTCAGAAAATAAAAACAGATTAAACAAAGGGAAAATGTTCCTCTATCTGGTTTTAATTAATTAAAAAAAATTGATATAGTCCCTTTAATTCTTACCTCACTAGCTTAGAAAGAATGCTAGTCAGGATGTTGAGACCATAATACAGAAGGTAACATACAGTTGTAGCACAGCATCTGAAACTGTATTTATCTCCAACTAATTTGGAGTATTACTATATCCAAATTCTATCATGGATAATATGCTTGGTATTATTTATAAATGTAAGAGACATGGTTCTGATAAAAGCCTATGAGATGCTGCTCTTTAACACCCTCAGGTGGCATGGAAAGTCATTTTCCTAATTCTAGTCATAAAAAAGCTGAATGGAACCATTGGGTTGCAGTTTATGCTATTCAAAAACTACAAAGCCTCAGTCTACTCATCTGCTGGCATCAGCTAAGAAGTGGGAAAGCTGCCTCGTGGTAAGTTCACATTTTAGTGTGCCTGCCACCAGTCTTGTCTAATAAAAATGTAATTAGCAGAGCATAAATTGACTTTTATTACCTGACGTTGGTCTCCTATACTACCCAACAGATAATATATAACACAGAACAAGACAAATGTGTGGCTGAACTATGGCTGCTATCAATAAATCAAATTCATACATCTAATAAAAGCATGCAAAAAATGCATTATATAACTCAGACTCCATATTTAAAAGATTTGGCACTCTCCTAGCCTCTCCTTGTTAATATTACTTATTCACAGTGTTTTCCAACCAGGGTTCCTAGAAGCTTGATCGCGAGTTTTTCAAAACACAGCAATAAGATCTATCAGTTCTAAAATAGGGACAAAGCAGCTCAGCTTTCATTCCTCATAGTGTTCTTGAAAATGCAAGCTGCTGTGTAATTGCTTGCTATGGGAAACCTAGACAGTTTTTCTTTTATGGTGCTTTCATAAATCTGCTCAATAATCCTTACACTGTGGTCAAAAGTCTTTGAATACCATGAGCATTGTGAGCTTTGGGGTGAATAGTAATCACTAAAACACAAGGACATTGTCTCACTAAAAGTTAACATTACTGTACGGTATGTTACCAAACAGTTACATATCTCAAATGTAACCCCCTAAAAGTAAGCATATATGTGACAAATGATCAATAAACATACCATAAGCATATATGTGACAAGTGATCAATAAACATACCACTTGGCGCTGTGTATTTTCTGTGTGATTGCAAATATTTCCGCTGCATTTCTAGTGTACTATCGGAACTTTAGCAACTTGAAATCAACTGTAGAAAGGTGAGACACAAGTATTTGATAACAAGGAGACAATGTAATTACCATTATACGTGGTCTTTAGGAACTAACATGGTCATAAGGATTTGCCATTGGTGAATCATAGGCTCCCTGGATGGTAGAAAATGTGGACCGAGAGATGAGGGTCATAATCAATGCATATTACAAAAGAATGGTCTTTCCATTTTTAACATTGCCTGAAAACTGAGGATTCCCAGGTCCACTGCTCCATACAACATCAAGCATTTCCATGAAAATGGTAGTCAACCAAGAAGTGGGAGGCCACAAGTGACTACAAAAGCAGAAGATTAATCCATAGTACTGCTCTCAAAAAAAGAAAGATGTCAAACTGCTCCTGAAATTCAAGCAGATTTCAAGTTAGTGTAGACCATGACAAGGAGCTAGGTGTGGTACTATCAAGAGGAGATTTAGATCATCTGGCCCCTTCAGTAGATTTGTTGTACAGTAACCACTTCTTTAGGCAGTAAGAAAAAAAAATGCTGCAATGGGAGTAGAAATACAAGAATAGGGACGAAGAAGATTTCTAAAAGTTCGGAAGGATGAGTTCAAATGTGAGATGTTTGGGAGAAAAAGAAAGATATAGGTAAAGTACTCGACTAATGAAATGATGATGCCCAGCTGTGTAATATCAAATGTCAAACATGGTGTAGGATCCGTAATGGTTTGGGGGCATTTTTCTATGGTGAGTACAGTATATTGAATCAATGGAACTCTCAAACACAAAAAGTAACACAAAATCCTTGTTCACAAACAGTCCCTGCAGGAAAAAAAATGATTGGCTGGGGATTCATTAAGCAGGAAGATAATGATTGAAAGCACACCTCAAAGCTTTGCAAGAACTACCTGGTGAAGAAAGAAGAAGAGGGTGCCCTGAAAAAAATGGAATGGCCACCATAAGTTGGAAGTACTGGAGCACAGAGTCAAGAAAGCCTCTGGAATATCTTACAAGCCTTATGGAAGCAATTAGAACCAACCGCTTGACAAAATCTAGTCAATAGGATGCCTAGAGCAGTCAAAAATGTTTTCATAATTAAAAGAGGTTTCTTTGATGAAAAAGAGTTTTTTCAATTGTAAACTTTCAAATGGCAATGCTTTTGTTTTGTTCCTAAACTGTGAATAAATGTAGTTTTCTTTTGTTTTAATAGAATATCTCTCTTTTTTTAATTTTTTTTCTATAAGCCATGTTCATGGTGTCCAAAGACTTTTCCCCAGCAGCATACATGTAACCCTGATCTTTAGTCTTGAAATACGACAGAGCTCAGGCATAAAAGTGTACCATGTGCATTTGAGGTCTAATTTGGTCATATACACAGCACTGCCTGGCAATTGTATTGACTTTGACATGAAGTAGAAAAAAAAGGAAACCCTGAGAAGCAACCCCCTTTTGGGAACTTCATCACTTAAGGAATTCATCAAGGGGTGTAGCGAGCATTTTGACGCATTGGTGTTTCAGAAATGTATTTCCCGCAAATAAACCTACAGTACTTGGTATGAATAGTAACAATACTCTCTCTCTCTCTCTCTCTCTCTCTCTCTCTCTATACATATATATAGAAGTATATTCCTGTTGTGCTCGAGATCCTTGAAGAGCATGCATTTATAGTCGGCCTTTTTCCGTGCACTAAGATCACATTGCAGTGTTCGATCTAGGGAGATGACGCCCCTTTTGCTTCTTTCTTTAGTTATATAGTGCCAACATATTCTGCAGCACTTTACAAGTCAGAGTGAAATATGCAGAAAATAATACATAACATACACTATTATATCAATAGACAGTTTGAAGAATAGGAATGAGGGTCCTGCTCACAAGAGCTTACAGACTATAAGGAAATAAGGGCGACAAAAAGGTATAAGGGGTACAAGAGCTTATTCTGTATAATTAGTCAAAAAATATATAGTATAGGGTACTATACATACAGTATATACATAACACTGTATGAGCTAATCACCAGCCATACCTGTGTATATACAGGTGAAAAGTGCTGGAGGGTGTGTGGAGGATACAGCGGGAAGAAATGGGTCAGGTTTCCAAAGGGGAGTGTAGAAGTGGGGAAAATAGAGAGGAGTTGCATTAGGGAATATGGGAAGCCTCCCTAAAAAGATGTGTTTTTAGGGCACACTTAAAACTGCAGGTGTTGGGAATTAACCTGATAGCCCAGTGTAGCGGATTCCAAAGAACTTGTGTCACTCTGGAGTAATCTTGTTGTCTGATTGTGTGGTGCAGTACTGTGGAGAACTTTATGGAAGAGTGATGAGTTTAAATTGTATTCTAGGATGGACAGCCAGACTGCACAGGGTAGAGGCATCAGTGTAGAGGCTTGACAAGAAGATAAGCCTGGCTGCTGCATTAAAAATGGATTGGAGATAGTTTAGTGAGAGGAAGACCGATCAGAAACAGTAAACAAGGCAAGAGTGTATAAGGGTAACAATTAGAGATTTTGATATCTCCACAGTGAAAGTAATACAAAGTGAAAATTGCCATTTTTCCGCAGATATGCTATTTTAGTTCTCATATTATTGTGCTTAACCTATGCAAAAAGAGACATGCATGTCATTAATTGGTTATCAGAATCTCCCTGCTACGAAAATGTCACATATATGGATCTAAACTGCTGTTTGAGAATTATGGT
Organism: Eleutherodactylus coqui; assembly: GCF_035609145.1. Lineage (NCBI taxonomy): Eukaryota > Metazoa > Chordata > Amphibia > Anura > Eleutherodactylidae > Eleutherodactylus > Eleutherodactylus coqui. Next base: position 262,040,857 of record NC_089837.1, on the reverse strand, counting down.
TGAAAAGAAGCCTCGGCAGTGGGGTCCTCATGCAGGGACTTTTGTAGACTTACTGCATAGGAGACCACGGAGCTGCTCCATTTTCTCCTCTGGATCACTATCAGGAAGCGCTGAGAGAAACCTTACCTATAATCCTGCAGTAGATGTATGTATTCGGTTTCCCGCAGTGGGAATCCACATGGTCATAGAAAGACCACATTGTCCCTTGCTCAGACATCCTCAACAGGAACTTCAGGTATCTTGTACACTGATAATATCTTTTGATCACTTTAGCATCCTGTGCTGTTTCATGGTGCAGGTAGGGAAGAGCTCAGGTTCAGAAATTAGAAAATTCTTTTTTGTTTTTTTGTGATTCATGACAACCCACAGAAGTATAACTCTTTCCCTTCTGCCCAGACCAATATCTGCTAGGTTACTCACAGAATTTGGCTTTTATATGTACAGTTTCTAGCCAATTAGTAAAGTAGTTAAATTGGTTGTACCAGAATAGCATGTTATCCCCTATAAACAAGATAGGGGATAACTTGCTGATCAGTGGGGGTATCTCAAGAATGGAGTCTTCCATCCTTCTCAAGGCAGGGTTATTGCACTCCCGCAGTGAGAAGGAAACTGAATGGATGGCACAAGCGCACCAGTACTTCATTCGCTTTTAATGGGACTTCCAAGTACCCAAGTGGCAACCTGCTCGGTTTATTCTATTTGGTGCTGAAAGGATTGATCCCCATCTTGACTTTGAATAGATGATCAAATATGGGGTCATTTGGGGTCCTACATTGTGCAGCAAATGAACAAAAAAAAGTCAAAATAATAAACCTGTCCCAAAAAATGACTACAGATACTGATCAGTTTTTCGCAGGACGTACACAGGGTGATGTGTAGTGGCAAAAATTACAAAAAAAAGAAATAATTAACCAGCACCAAAAAATTGTCACCTATGCCAATCAGTAATGTGCCTCACTGATCAGAGCTCAGCAGTTGCAGGACACACATAAGAAGATTGCGTGATTTTAAAAAATCCTCAAAAAAAAAGCATAGATGCTGATCAGTGATGAACGTCACTGATCTGTGGCTGGCAGCCACAATACACAAACACAGAGGTGGCTCAGTGTTAAAATTAAAAAATTGACAAAAAATAAAACCAGCTCCAAAAATTGAACCCTGACACTCATCAGTAAAAAGAAAATAACCCAAAGGCGACGCCAACCAAAACCATCGCCGTATGCACCCTGTAAAAACACAGCATAAATAATTTTGGTAGCTGAAGGGAAAAAAATAGGTAAAATCCCTAAAAAGTGTCTGGTCCTTAAGGTACAAAACAGCCTGGACCTCGAGGGGTTAATCCATAATAAAAATAGATGTGTGTCGTTGTGCATTGTAGTAAAATCAACAGGGCAAATTTATGGAACTGTCTAAGGCTATGTTCACATGTGCTGACAGTCTACCTGGAAAATCTGCAGCATTTACAGTAGCAGCAATGTGAATGAGCTTTTCAAAATCCACTTAAAATCCCTGCGAAATTGACATGCAGTGCAGAATTTAAATCTGCAGCAGGTCAATTAGCGGATTTGTAGTAGGGGGGAATCCTGCACCAAAATTTGCATTAAAATCCGTGTCAAAATCTACACCAAATAGTGCAGATTTTGATGCAGTTTATGCACTGAGGATCTGTATCTGCTTATAGTAACCAGTCACAGCTCAGCTTTCACTTCTTATAGTGCTTTTGAAAATGAAAGCTGTGCTTTTGGAAATCTGATGTGTCACTTTAACCCCTTAGTGACGGAAGCCTGTTTGCGCATTAGTGGCAGAGCCAAATTTTGGAAATCTGACATGTGTCCCTTTGAATAGAATAGAATAACTCCGTAAAGGTTTTGCATATCAAAGTGATTCTGATATTGTTATTTCACAACATATTGTACTTCATTTAGGGGGTGAAAACAGACCGATAGAATTTATGCTTATTTATTAAAAGCCCCATAATTGGGAAAATTTGGGGAAAATTATCATTTTTTCCCATTTTCAATTGCAATATCTCAAATATGTGCAAAAATACTGTACAAATTTTTGACAAGATATACATTTCCATCTGTTTACTTTATTCTGGACGCACATTTGAAAAACATTTTTTTAACCATTTAAAAAGTACAAATTTAACATTGATCAACATTTTGAACTCTTTGTTTTCCTGTACCAAGCCAAGATTGCAAAGGCTCATAGGTGTCAGAATGATAGATACCCCCACAAATGATCCCATTTTAAAAACTAATCCCCTTAATGTATTCACTGAGGGGGGTCTTGAGTATTTTTACTTCTCTTTTTTTTTCAGGAATTAATGCAATTTAGAGGAGAAAAAAATAAAATTTCATATTTTTGCAAATATGTCATTTTAAAGGCAGTTTTTTTTCTATAGTGCACATGAAAATGAGGATTTACATCCCAAAATGGATATCCCTGTTTGCCCTGTGTTTAGAAACATACCTATTGTGGCCATAATAATATGTCTGTATGCACAACGAGGCCCAAGATGAAAGGATCAGCTGGTGGCTTTCAGAACAGACATTTTACTTGAAGGCATTTTAGGCCCCATAGCATACTGGTAGAGCCCTTGAGTGGCCAAATGATAGAGAACCCCACAAATGACCCCATTTTAAAAACTAGATTCTTAACAAATTAATGTAGGGGTCGACTGCGTATTTTGACCCCTTTTTTAATTTTTTTTTTTTTTGGCTACTGTGTCAATTTAAAAACTGTTTTTTTTGTACAGCATATATAGGAATGAAGACTTTCAACCCTAAATGTATACCCCTGTTTTCCCATGTTCAGAAACATACCCATTGTGGCCCTAATCTACTTACTGGACACATGGCTAGGCCTATAATGGAGGGAACACCCATTGGATTTCAGGGCACAATAAATAAAAATTCAAGGCCCCATTGCTCACTTGTGCAGAAAAAAAATTGACTCCCTAAAAATAATCCTCCCCCTCTACACCCTTTTTGGTGTTCCCTAAATCTTAGATAAAAGTAATAATGTAAACTGTGTGGTATGTCTGAAGACAGGGGTAGTTACGGAGGCCTGGTTGGGATGGGCACATGGGGCAATTAAACCGGGTATCCCTCCTCCTCCCATGCTTTTTTGGGTTATTTCTTGACCTCAGTGGCAGGGATGGGGTGTAAAAGTGTCACTCTGTGAGGCTTCTTAAATTTGCTGAGCTGCAGTGGTCTCACACAGAAGGCACTCAATAGGCTGCTCCTGGAACTGCCGGAAGGTGAACATTCTCGGGGCTCTACATACGGCCGCATATTGTACTGTGCATAACTACGTACTCACACAGGCGGTCATACGCAGTACACCATTTTTTGTTTGTATTATTAGCACCGTCGCTTGGCGATGACACGGGTACCCGCAGCCCATACACAATGTAGCTACGTATGGGCTGCGGGTATATTCAGGACTATGGAGCACGATGGGCTCTATGTTGCGGATATCCGCGATGAAATAGAACATGCTGTGTTCTGTTTCGTGCAAATAGATTACGTAATTCCACCCAGCTACTGTGAGCGGAATTGTGTCAGACAGTACATTTGATTGATCTACATATTACCGCGGATCAGACGCATGCAGAATCTGTAATTCCTATCCGGTTGTATGAGACTGGCGTAAGGTAGATTACTTCCTTTTTATTACGTCACCAAGGACCGCTCAACGAGGCCAATGGTCACTGCTCCAGGCTCTCGGCGACCTTTAGTGGCTGAGAGCAAAGAGATTTTAAATTTACCGGGCTCCCCAACTCCTGCGAATGTGTCTGGCATTTTGTTGACAGGCACATGCTCAGAATCTGGGTAAGGTCCATGGAAGAGGATCGCGTCGGGATTCAAATACAGAGGCCTCCAGTAAAAAGTTTAAACTCTTCACACCGATCACATCAGTGAGGGGAGATGAAATGTCAACTTTTTTTTCACTTTTACGTAATCACCATTATCCATTGGATAACGGCGATCACGTGACCAGGAACCGCTCACTGCAGCCCCCTGTGACATCTCCAGGCTCTTGGCTTTGGTAGCCAAGAGAGGGGAGATTTAAAATTTTCTGGGCAATCTTCGACTTTTGAGCATGCATCTGCCATTTTGTTGACCAGATGTGATCCATAAGGGCAGCTGACACTTTAGCCATTTTAAACTTTTTTTTCGTAGTCTGGCATGCATGCGCAGAAAAGTGGCATCAGGTCCCAGAAGACCAGATCACCACGGGACATCACAGAGGACAGGGGTGAGTACTCTTAGCTGCCCTGATGAATTCGATCCATCAGGGCAGCTGAATCTTTAACTTTTTAAAATGTTTTAATGTCTTCATTGCGATCAGCACTATCTATTGGATAGTGCCGATCGCAATGTCGGGGGGGCTCCCCGCGGCCCCACATGACAGTTTCATGTTGTCGGTGACCTCCGGTAACCAACAGCATGTAACTGTAACGTCCACAGCCCACGTGGCTTTAATCCTCAGGGGATGCATGTTTTTACGTCCCTGAAGATTGAAGCCCCCTTAGCTAGGCCATAAAAAGGCAATGGGGCCATCACTAAGGGGTTAACATAGAATAACTCCATAAAGGTTTTGCATATCCAAGTGATTCTGACATTTTACACATATTGTACTTCATTTAGGCCGCCTGCAGATGGGCGGAAATTCCGCGGCGGGATTTCCCGCAGAATTTCCACCCCTGGAAGCCGCCATAGGATTGCATTAACAAATGCAATCCTATGCAGGCGGTCGCGATTTGGCCACGCGAAGTCTCGCGCGGCAAACAAATCGCGGCATGCTCTATTTCTGTGCGGGGCTCGCATCACTCACCGGCTGCCGGATCCGCTCTGCGCATGCGCCGGCTGTCCGGCAGCCGGCACATGAAAGTGCGGGGGCTACGGGGAGCAGGTGAGTGTCACGCTGCTCTCTGCAGATGCTCGGGTTGGGTCCCACTGCGAGAATTCTCGCAGCCGGATCCGACCCGGACGTCTGCAGGGGGCCTTAGGTGGTAAGAATTTGTGTTTATTTATTTGAAAGTGCCAAAATTGGGAAAATTTGGGAGAAAATGTTTTATTTTTTCACATTTTCAACTGTAATATCTTAAATATGTGCAAACATACTGTACAAATTTTTGCTAAGATATATATTTTCATCTATTTACTTTATTCTGGGCACACATTTGAAAAAGGAGACGTAAAAATTAAAAATTACTTATGAACATTTTGAGAAACATTTTGTTTTCCCACACCAAGCCAATATTGCAAAGGCTCATACAGTATGTGTCAGAATGATAAATACCCCCATAAATGACCCCATTTTAAAAACTATATAGCTGTATAACAGCCGGGCGCTCCGTGCAGAAAACATTTGGATGCAGAAGACAAGCGGGGACACCCCACTTGTCTTCTGCATCCTCCGCTCGGATTGCTCGGCTGTATAACAGCTGGGCGCTCGGAGCGGGGAACAGCTGGATGTAGAAGACAAGCGGGGACACCCTGCTTGTGTTCTGCATCCTCCGCTCTGAGCGCTCGGCTGTATCAATCCAGTCGGTGATTCTGTCATAGAAGGAAATTTAATTAGTCTAGCATGACTTGTTTGTTACAAACCCATGCTGACTCTGTTTTTTCACTCTATTCTCATCCAAGTACTTGCATATATACTGTTTTATAATTTTTTCAAAGATCTTTCCCAGTACAGAAGTCATGCTCACAGGCCTATAGTTTCCGACATTCCCAACAAATGTCTGGATAGTTAAAATCTCCCTTGATCACTATGTCATGCTTTTTGAGAACTTGTCCATCTGATGTAGAAAGAGTTCATTCATATCTTCTGCTTATCCAGACAGCCTATAGTAAATGCTTACAATGGTGTCCTTTCGGTTATTCTCTCCTTGTGTTCTTACCCAAATAGTTTCTACAGAACTAGCATGCTCTGTAGCTTGAATTTCTGTGGAAATGTTTGCTTTCCTAACATACAACGCAGGACCTCATCCCTTTTTCTGTTTCTTATAAAAAGGTTGTATCATTCAAACTTTGTATTCCAATCATGTATCATCCCACCAAGTTTCAATGATGCCTATGACATCCTATTTCTCTTCCTGTGTTAGGAGCTCCAATTCTCCTTGTTTCTTTCCCATGCTCTGTGCATTTGTGTAAAAACATTTTAGTTTTTGATCTGTATGTCTTGCACCTCTGCTTTCCTTGTGAATTGTTTGTCTATGTTCTTTCTTTCCACTTCTAATCGCAAGGTTCTAAAGTGTATTAATTAGCTGTGTACTTTTACTTGGCCTTTCACTTTTTCTAGTTTAAAGTTCTCCTGACAAGTATATGCTTACCTGCCTTTGTAAGATGAAACCTGCCTCTAGTAAGGAGTCCATTATATAGGTAATTCATTCAATGGTCTAGAAATCTAAATCTTTGCTGATGGCACCATCGACATAGTCAGCTGTTCACATCTAGAATTCTGTTTGATCTCCTTATTCCATGGCCATCCACTGGTGGGATGGATGGGAAGACCCCCTGTGCTCTTAGTTCCTTCACCTTCCTGCTGAGGTCTTCAAAGTCTCTGCAGATAATTGCAAGGTCCTTTTTTGTACATACATGTATTAGTAGGAATGGGAAGTTGTCTGTAGAACTGAAGAGTCTTGACATCCTATCAGAGACATCTTTAATTTGTGCACCTGGAAGACAGCACACTTGTCGTGAGGTTATGTCAGGTCTGCAAACAGCTGCCTCTCAATAGGGAATTCCCCACAAACAGCACTTTTCTTTTCTTCTTCACAACAACACTACGTTTTCTCCATCCTAGAGGATTCTAAGTGCTTACTACACAGTTCTTTGTGGACAAAGTCATTTCTAGATCTACTCCTTCATTGTTCTCCTGTGTGAGAGCCTGGTACTGATTCCTGAGCAGTATGGGTGAGGACTGACTCCTGATCGTTTGGGTCATATGCTTCCATTGCTTTCCTTTAACATTTTGAAGACTTACTTCAGACTTAATCTCCTTAATGAGTTGCAATGTAGCTATTCTCTCCTGAAGACTTTGCACCTTTTCGTCCAATATAGACACAAGCTTGCATTTCTGACAGGTGAAGTTTAGCTTTTCCTCTGGTAGGTCTGTTAACATATAGCATATGGCTACTCACCCCCTAAAAGTCAAGAATTCTAGTTATGATATACAACCTATAAGCTGTGCTACTAAGTTCAAAACTGTGCATGTCGGGGGCGTGGCCTAGCCAGCGGAGAGAGCAGACGCGCAGGAACCCAGCTCCTGCAACCGCTACAGGAAAACCCACTTACTGGCGCTCCTGATACCGGAATACTCTGCCGAACATTAGCACAAGCTGCTCCGCAGGCCAAGGAACAAAACGAGCCACTCCGGACCTCTCGCGGACACGGAAATTTATCCAGGCCTAGCACCGAGGAAGAAGCCGGGGCCTAGATTCCTGCGCCGGACCGGAAGCGCGGGGAGGAACGAGCGACGGGCAGGAGCCCCCGCAGCCACACACACAAGCGGCAGCGGTCCAGCAACCCTCAGAGGGGTCTCCCGGACAAAGGTTTGACTGGGGGAGATGCAGGCCGACCGGCACTAAGTGGCGCAGAAGCGGTGACTCCCGCGGAGGGGAGAAGTAAAGTCAGAGCCGAGAGGAGGCCCAGAAGCCACTTCCCCAGCCCTAGTGAATAAACAGAGTGGGCTAAGGCTCACACTTGCCGGACAGTACTGTTCTGATCCCACCAACCGCCGCACGACCCCACCTTACTGCACCCCAATAAACCACCCGCAAAAGAGGACTGAGATATCCCCCCTGGGGAAGCCCGCAATATTTGCAGGACTGCCACTTGCCAGAACGCCTGCATCAAGACCAACAGTGGGCCCAGCAGCACTGAATAGTGCAAACAATTTTCAAAGTCCCTGAAGGCATCAAAAGACTCACCCCACCACCCCCCCTCACATATATATACATACATACTCGTATATACCTGGTTATATATTTATCCCTCTCACCCTCTCACTCACCTCCACCTGTGAGAGTAGACACAAGGAAAACAGGAGTCTATCCTTCTAAAAGACTATATACAGGCACTGCCTGAATTTTTCCAGTGGGCTCTGGTCACGGAGCCCCCAAGAACTTTATTTGCCGCATAAGCCTCCCTTGGGGCGCATGGTATACCACACCGACGCACTAGTGGAGACCCCTCTACCTACAACGTGTAACTCATATCGCTTTAACTGCGCATTTTGACCCTGAAACAAAGCTGTCCTTTTTAGAGACCATTCTCTAGCGGCACAAAGTAGCCGTATCCACCTAATGAACCGATAAAAAGACACACCAGGGGGCAGACCTCATCGTATAAACAAGCTCGAGTCAACTCCTACGCAGCATAGGGAAAAATAATAGAGACAGGAGCAGCGACTCCCTGAGCACACCCTGACCAGCAAAAGGCCAATCAGATATGCAAAAGTTCCTCAAAGAGAGAATCTCTAGATCCCCTTATCCCTCTAGCAAGAAATCACTGAATCTAACAGCCCCACCGCCGGTTAGTTCAGAAAGAGACGATGAAGCTTCATCAGAAGGAGAAGAAATTGAACAAGTCTCCAGAAATTTCATGAGGGACCTGATCACCAAAGCCCTACAACCGATTGTCTCTGACCTTTCTGAGATCAAAGAAGAAGTCAAGTTCACAAATAGAAGAGTAGAGGCCCTGGAAGCCTCCTCAGCCTCCCTAATCTCGCATTCAACAGAGCTTGAACAGATAGTCAGAGAACAGCACCACCAGCTAAACCGGGCCCTGCTCCTACAAGAAGACCTCGAAAATCGCAATAGGCGAAATAACATTAGAATTAAAGGCATCCCGGAAACATGGGCTGCGGAGGTACTTCCCAGAATCGCGACAGAACTGTTTGCACTCCTCCTAGGCCAAGAACGAGCCACACAAATTATTATAGAGCGAATCCACAGGTCCTTGAGACCCCCCCCCCCCCCCCATGGATCGGAACCACCTAGAGACGTAATTTGTAAGCTATTAACGTTCACAGATGCACAGGCCTTACTGGAATCCACAAGGCACAATAAAGACTTACTGTACGATGGAGCGCCAATCCAGTTCTATCAAGACCTCGCCCCAACAACTCTGGCCAAACGGCGCCTAATGAGACCCTTACTTGAGGCCTTGAGAGCCAGAGACATCAAGTATTCTTGGCTCTTCCCCTTTGGTCTGGGACTAAACATCAAAGGCAGTCGAATTAACATCCGCACACCGGAGGACTTGCAGAAATGCTGGCATAACCTGGGGATGGAGCCAATTGACATCCCCTCATGGCTCCCGCTCCCGGAGTTCCCTACATTCCCCTCACTGTCCCTGGCGGAGGTCGAACAAAACTCCGGAGATACTAGATCCCCCAGAGGAAAGAAAAAGAAAACCAAAGAGGGACCTCTCCAAGAAACCACTTGAGAAGCTGAAAGGCCGACATATCTCGGCAAACTAAATGACTATAACCTTGACAGAGGGCGTGTACACCCCTCTTCTGTTTGACCGTTTCCCTATTGAGTTGACAACTCTAGTTATTGTAAACTTATGGATAAAACGACTTGTTGCTGCAATGAGGCCTGTCCTGCCTAGGCCCAGGCAAAGTTTAATTGTTACCAAACCGTTAATTGTTATCTGTTTCTCCCCTTGCACTCACTAGATTGTGGAACAGTGGGACTCTCAGTCAGACGAGTGACGTATTTAACACCGGGAGACCGTACCATGCACTCGTCGACCTCCCAGATAGTTCCTCAATACTTCCATTTCACCTTCAACCCTTCCCTCGGCTAACCGACTCCAATCGACCCTAATATCTGGTCCGCCCTTCCTCTTCCTCCCCCTCTCTATCTCTATTTCCTGCACTCTCTTCTCCACCTTCACCTCCACCCTCACCCCCACCCTTATCTCGACCTCCTCTAGCTTACTCTCTCTCACGTCTACCCACCCTAAGGCCTCTAAAGTAATTGGCTTAGTGGAGAACTTGGGTTGGAGTCTTATCCTTTCTCTCTCCTTATCTGAATTCACCGGTCTAGCATTCCACTCGGGAGACAGGGATCGCCATGACTCCTGTGCGCATCACGTCGTTCAACGCTCGAGGTCTAAACTCTCCGGGTAAGAGGCATAATGTCGCTCATCTTCTTAAAAAATGTAAGACAAAAATCCTAATGCTACAAGAAACCCATTTTAAAAAGGACAAACACTTTCCCCTCCCAGGTTTAGGATTTCAACAGCACTTCCACAACACCCACCCAGAATCCACTTCTAAAGGGGTTGCTATTATGATCCATAAAACAATCCCATTCAAATTAGATTCCTTGCTTCAAGACGGTGAGGGAATAGCTCTATTTCTAAAAGGCTCAATCAATAACACAAAATTAAAGTTAGCTAAACTATACGCACCAAATTCAGACCAAATTCCCTGGCTAATCAGACAACTAGAGACTCTGAAGCAATTTGCTGTGGGACATATTATCCTGGGGGGGGGGACCTAAATGTCACCTTAAACCCACTACTTGATTCGTCAACAGGCCGCTCCCAGATCTCTCAAATAAAACTAAAAAGGTTGCACAGAGCCATGCGGGAGTTGGAAGTCCTGGATGCTTGGCAACTCTGTCACCCCTCTACCAAGGACTTCTCGTTGTTCTCCCAGGTATATACCTCTTTCCCAAGACTTGACTATCTATGCACCTCACCTGACCTCTTACCCCACATCAAAAACACTAGTATAGACTCTATCACCGTGTCTGACCATGCTCCTATCCATATAGACGTATGTTTACCTCAGCCAGGCCCCAGCGAATGGAGATGGTGCCTCAATGACTCTCTCCTAGATTCCCCGGAGGAGAGATCTAATATAGAGACCCATCTAGAGGAATACTTCAGAAACAACTCAGACAGGAGCGTAGAGATACCCATGGTCTGGGAGGCTCACAAGGCCTACGTGAGAGGCCTATTGATAGCACTTGGATCCAGAGTAAAAAAACAAAAACAAATAGATAATATATTATCCTAAATAGCTAATGCAGAATAGGCAGCGAATAGGGATGAGCGAGCATACTCGTCCGAGCTTGATGCTCGTTCGAGTATTAGGGTGTTCGAGATGCTCGTTACTCGAGACGAGCACCACGCGATGTTCGAGTTACTTTCACTTTCATCTCTGAGAAATTTGCGCGCTTTTCTGGCCAATAGAAAGACAGGGAAGGCATTACAACTTCCTCCTGTGACGTTCCAGCCCTATACCACCCCCCTGCAGTGAGTGGCTGGGGAGATCAGATGACACCCGAGTATTTAAATCTGCCCCGCCCGCGGCTCTCCACAGATGAATGCTGACATAGATCAGGGAAAGTGCTGCTGATGCTGCTGCTGCTATAGGGAGAGTGTTAGGTGTTATTTTAGTCTTCAAGAACCCCAACGGTCCTTCTTAGGGCCACATCTGACCGTGTGCAGTACTGTTGAGGCTGCTGGGAGCAGTGTTGCACAATTTAATTTTTTTTGTATATCGGCCGTGCAGACCATAGCGTCCTCAGTCTGCAGTCATTTTACAGAGTATAGGGGCAGTACTGCTGAGGCAGGGACAGTGGGAAAGGTGAAAGAGATATACTGGCTATATAGGCAGTGGGCTTTTTCCCAAAAAGTTCAAAAAAATACTGTATTTGGCCTGCCTGTCACTGCCTTCAGTTTACTGCGTCTCTGCTGGGGGTAGTAGTTGGTGAATTAATACCCAGCCTTGCGCATAATTGTTTCCTGGCTCTGCTGCGCCCGTTACATGACCGCCGTCATCCCGCCACAGGGAAACAGTATACATAATATACGCTGCATGCGGTGTCTGCTGGGGGTAGTAGTTGCTAATTAATACCCAGCTAAGCGTTACAGCAGGCTTGCGCATAATTGTTTCCTGGCTCTGCTGCGCCCGTTACATGACCGCCGTCATCCCGCCAGAGGGAAACCGTATACATAATATACGCTGCATACAGTGTCTGCTGGGGGTAGTAGTTGCTAATTAATACCCAGCTAAGCGTTACAGCAGGCTTGCGCATGATTGTTTCCTGGCTCTGCTGCGCCCGTTACATGACCGCCGTCATCCCGCCACAGGGAAACAGTACACATTATATCCGCTGCATGCGGTGTCTCTGGTTTTTCACCTCACCATTTTAAAAAATTGAGGCAAAATACTTAAGGCCTACCACGGGGCTTTGTCCACTTCACTGGTTCTGCGCTGTGCATTGCAGCAGCTCAGTCATACGCACCTAGGTCTCACTACAGGCTTGCGCATAATTGTTTCCTGGCTCTGCTGTGCGTTCCGTAAGCGAAGTTAGCCTCCAACCACAGGCCAATAAGCAGCACATTTAATTACAGCGTTCTGTTTCTGCTCTACTCGTAGTACACCATGCTGAGGGGTAGGGGTAGGCCTAGAGGACGTGGACGCGGGCGAGGACGTGGAGGCCCAAGTCAGGATGTGGGCACAGGCCGAGCTCCTGGTCCAGGTGTATCGCAGCTGACTGCTGTGGGATTAGGAGAGAGGCAAGTTTCTGGGATCCCCAGATTCATCTCACAATTAATGGGTAAACACGGTAGACCTTTATTAAAAACTGAGCGGTGTGAGCAGGTCCTGTCGTGGATAGTAGAAAGTGCATCCAGCAATCTATCGACCACCCAGTCTTCTACGCCGTCCACAGCTGCAACTCTGAATCCTCTGGCTGCTGCTCCTCCTTCCTCCCAGCCTCCTCACTCCATTACAATGACACATTCTGAGGAGCAGGCAGACTCCCAGGAACTGTTCTCGTGCCCCTGCCCAGATTGGGCAGCAATGCTTCCTCTCCCACTGGAGGAGTTTGTCGTGACCGATGCCCAACCTTTGGAAAGTTCCCGGGGTCCGGGGGAGGAGGCTGGGGACTTCCGGCAACTGTCTCAAGAGCTTTCAGTGGGTGAGGAGGACGATGACGATGAGACACAGTTGTCTATCAGTGAGGTAATAGTAAGGGCAGTAAGTCCGAGGGAGGAGCGCACAGAGGATTCGGAGGAAGAGCCGCTGGACGATGAGGTAACTGACCCCACCTGGTATGATAAGCCAACTGAGGACCGGTCTTCAGAGGGGGAGGCAATTGCAGCTGCAGGGCAGGTTGGAAGAGGCAGTGGGGTGGCCAGGCGTAGAGGCAGGGCCAGACGGAATAATCCACCAACTGTTTCCCAAAGCGCCCCCTCACGCTATGCCACCCTGCAGAGGCCGAGGTGCTCAAAGGTGTGGCAGTTTTTCACTGAGAGTGCAGACGACCGACGAACTGTGGTGTGCAAGGTTTGTCGCGCCAAGATCAGCCGGGGAGCCACCACCACCAGCCTCACCACCATCACCATATGATGGCCAAGCACCCCACAAGGTGGGATGAAGGCCGTTTACCGCCTCTGGTTTGCACCACTGCCTCTCCCCCTGTGCCCCAACCTGCCACTAAGATCCAACCGCCCTCTCAGGACACAGGCACGACCGTCTCCCACCCTGCACACACACACGCTCACCTCCACTGTCCTCGGCCCCATCCAGCAATGTCTCTCAGCGCAGCGTCCAGACGTCGCTAGCGCAACTGTTTGAGCGCAAGCGTAAGTACGCCGCCACGCACCCACACGCTCAAGCGTTAAACGTGCACATAGCCAAATTGATCAGCCTGGAGATGCTGCCGTATAGGCTTGTGGAAATGGAGGCTTTCAAAAACATGATGGCAGCGGTAGCCCCGAGCTACTCGGTTCCCAGTCGCCACTACTTTTCCCGATGTGCTGTCCCAGCCCTGCATGACCACGTCTCCCGCAACATTGTACGCGCCCTCACCAACGTGGTTACTGCCAAGGTCCACTTAACAACGGACACGTGGACAAGCACAGGCGGGCAGGGCCACTATATCTCCCTGACGGCACATTGGGTGAATTTAGTGGAGGCTGGGACCGAGTCAGAGCCTGGGACCGCTCACGTCCTACCCACCCCCAGAATTGCGGGCCCCAGCTCGGTGCTGGTATCTGCGGCGGTGTATGCTTCCTCCACTAAACAACCCTCCTCCTCCTATGCAACCTCTGTCTCGCAATCAAGATGTGTCAGCAGCAGCACATCGCCAGCAGTCGGTGTCGCGCAGCGTGGCAGCACAGCGGTGGGCAAGCGTCAGCAGGCCGTGCTGAAACTACTCAGCTTAGGAGAGAAGAGGCACACGGCCCACGAACTGCTGCAGGGTCTGACAGAGCATACCGACCGCTGGCTTTCGCCGCTGAGCCTCCAACCGGGCATGGTCGTGTGTAACAACGGCCGTAACCTGGTGGCGGCTCTGCAGCTCGGCAGCCTCACGCACGTGCCATGCCTGGCCCACGTCTAATTTGGTGGTTCAGAGGTTTCTGAAAAGCTACCCACGCTTGTCAGACCTGCTCGGAAAGGTGCGCCAGGTCAGCGCACATTTCCGCAAGTCTTACATGGACGCTGCCACCCTGCAGACCCTGCAACATCGGTTTAATCTGCCAGTGCACCGACTGCTGTGCGACGTGCCCACACGGTGGAACTCTACGCTCCACATGTTGGCCAGGCTCTATGAGCAGCGTAGAGCTATAGTGGAATACCAACTCCAACATGGGCGGCGTAGTGGGAGTCAGCCTCCTCAATTTACAGAAGAGTGGGCCTGGTTGGCAGACATCTGCCAGGTCCTTGGAAACTTTGAAGAGTCTACCCAGATGGTGAGTGGCGATGCTGCAATCATTAGCGTCACCATTCCTCTGCTATGCCTCTTGAGAAGTTCCCTGCAAAGCATAAAGGCAGACGCTTTGCGCTCGGAAACAGAGGCGGGGGGAGACAGTATGTCGCTGGATAGTCAGAGTACCCTTATGTCTATATCTCAGCGCGTTGAGGAGGAGGAGGAGGGGGAGGAGCATGAGGAGGAGGGGGAAGAGACAGTTTGGCCCACTGCTGAGGGTACCCATGCTGCTTGCCTGTCATCCTTTCAGCGTGTATGGCCTGAGGAGGAGGAGGAGGAGGAGGAGGATCCTGAAAGTGATCTTCCTAGTGAGGACAGCCATGTGTTGTGCACAGGTACCCTGGCACACATGGCGGACTTCATGTTAGGATGCCTTTCCAGTGACCCTCACGTTACACGCATTCTGGCCACTACGGATTACTGGGTGTACACACTGCTCGACCCACGGTATAAGGAGAACCTTTCCACTCTCATACCCGAAGAGGAAAGGGGTTTGAGAGTGATGCTATACCACAGGACCCTGGCAGACAAACTGATGGTAAAATTCCCATCCGACAGCGCTAGTGGCAGAAGGCGCAGTTCCAAGGGCCAGGTAGCAGGGGAGGCGCGGAGATCAGGCAGCATGTACAGCGCAGACAGGGGAACACTCTCCAAGGCCTTTGCCAGCTTTATGGCTCCCCAGCAAGACTGTGTCACCGCTCCCCAGTCAAGGCTGAGTCGGCGGGAGCACTGTAAAAGGATGGTGAGGGAGTACGTAGCCGATCGCACGACCGTCCACCGTGACGCCTCTGCTCCCTACAACTACTGGGTGTCGAAGCTGGACACGTGGCCTGAACTCACGCTGTATGCCCTGGAGGTGCTTGCTTGTCCTGCGGCTAGCGTCTTGTCAGAGAGGGTGTTTAGTGCGGCTGGGGGAATCATCACGGATAAGCGTACCCGCCTGTCAACTGACAGTGCCGACAGGCTTACACTCATAAAGATAAACAAAGCCTGGATTTCCTCAGACTTCTCTTCTCCACCAGCGGACAGCAGCGATACCTAAACAATACATAGGCTGCACCCGCGGATGGAAGCATCGTTCTCTATCACCATAAAAAACGGGGTCCTTTTAGCTTCATCAATCTGTGTATTATATTCATCATCCTCCTCCTGCTCCTCCTCCTGAAACCTCACGTAATCACACCGAACGGGCAATTTTTCTTAGGCCCACAAGGCTCAGTCATATGACTTTTGTAAACAATGTTTATACGTTTCAATTCTCATTAAAGCGTTGAAACTTGCACCTGAACCAACTTTTATTTTAACTGGGCTGCCTCCAGGCCTAGTTACAAATTAAGCCACATTTACCAAAGCGATTAATGGGTTTCACCTGCCCTCTTGGTTGGGCATGGGCAATTTTTCTGAGGTACATTAGTACTGTTGGTACACCAATTTTTTGGGGCCATCGCCTACAGTGTAATCCTAGTCATTTTTATGGGCTTCGCCTGCACTCATGCTACAGCAAGGTGTTTTAGGGTTGGCCTACACTTTTGCTACATAAATTTAACTGGGGCCTTGTCTATACTGCAACTACTGAAAAGCGAAAGAGACTGTTATCTCCCTAAACTGCTGCAACAGGAATATTACCGTGGCCTGTTTTGACTGCTACTACTACTGAAATGGAACTAATACTGTGCTCCCCCTATACTGCTGCTTCGGTATTGTTACTGTGGCCTGTCTTGACTGCTACTACTACTGAAATGGAACTAATACTGTGCTCCCCCTATACTGCTGCTTCGGAATTGTTACTGGGGCCTGTCTTGACTGCTACTACTACTGAAATGGAACTAGTACTGTGCTCCCCCTATAATGCTGCTAGTGATATGTTACTGGGGCCTGTCCCTAATGCTACCACTGAAATGTTACTAATTCTGGGCTCTGCCTGTACTGCTGCTAATGCTGTGTCACTGGGGTGTGGAAACGGAGAGTTCCGAAAGACATGATGGTGGCGAGGCCATTTCCCACCAACGCGGTTACTGTTAAGGTGCATATAACCACAGACACGTGGAGAGGACACGTAGTGCCTCAAAAACATCCCCCTCCTCCTCAAACAATGAAAACATTCTTGGCAAATACCTTTGCATTGGTCCGTCTGGTGGCAGTCCAAGAATTTCACCTTTACCGACACAACAAGAGAGCCCCCCCACCATCCCCCCGCCACGGCCCACTTAATCCTGGCCACATTCCGAAAACCAACTAAATAAAACCGCGCTACTAGGTCCGCAATCGCCACCACATTCCCACCAACGCGGTTACTGTTAAGGTACATATTACCAGTCTGACTGGGGCATGCACTGTGGGCCGAAGCACACCTGTATTGTATGTGACGTTAGCTCTGCTGAGCAGGGCACTGCAATCGGATACATTTATGTACCGCCGATGGGTTCCAGGGAACCACCCATGCTGTGGGTCCACAGGGACTTCACATTAGGGATTTGTACCTGCCAGTGTCTATGTATTAAAAACCCCGGTCAGACTGGGGCATGCAGTGTGGGCCGAAGCCCACCTGCATTTAATCGGACGTAACCTCAGCTGTGCTGGGCAATGCAATGGGATATATTTATGTACCGCCGGTGGCTTCCTGAGACCCACCTATGCTGTCGGTCCACACGGAGTTGTAACTGCATGTGTCTACTTATAAAGAACCCCAGTCTGACTGGGGCATGCAGTGTGGGCCGAAGCCCACCTGCATTAAACCTGACGTTACCTCAGCTGTGCTGGGCACTGCAATGGGATATATTTATGTACCGCCGGTGGGTTCCAGGGAGCCACCCATGCTGTTGGTCCACTCGGACTTCACATTAGTGAGTTGTACCTGCCTGTGTCTATGTATTAAAAACCCCGGTCTGAGTGGGGAATGCAGTGTGGGCCGAAGCCCACCTGCATGTAATTGGACGTTACCTCAGCTGTGCTGGGCAATGCAATGGGATATATTTATGTACCGCCGGTGGCTTCCTGGGACCCACCTATGCTGTCGGTCCACACGAAGTTGTAACTGCATGTGTCTACTTATAAAGAACCCCAGTCTGACTGGGGCATGCAGTGTGGGCCGAAGCCCACCTGCATTAAACCTGACGTTACCTCAGCTGTGCTGGGCACTGCAATGGGATATATTTCTGTACCGCCGGTGGGTTCCAGGGAGCCACCCATGCTGTCGGTCCACACGGACTTCACATTAGTGAGTTGTACCTGCCTGTGTTTATGTATTAAAAACCCCGGTCTGACTGGGGAATGCAGTGTGGGCCGAAGCCCACCTGTATTTAATCTGACGTTAGCTCTACTATCCGGGGCACTGCATTGGGACAAACTACAGGAGCAATACAGTGCTAATGAGACGTGCACAGCTACGCTAGCATAGGAGTCCGCTGTAGGCCCGCCAATCCTGAGGGTTTGTGCAGAGGCCTATGTCCTTGGTGCAGTGAAAGTCCGCTTCCTGCCTAGGATTGCTGAAGCTGTGGGCCGAGGGCTATGTCGTGGGCGCGGTGCAAGTCTGCCATGTTTGGCCGCTCAAATCAATTTTTTGTTCATGTCTTGGGCTTCCTAGGACCCCCTATGCTTTTGGTGCAAACGTAGTTCCTATCGCGGTGTTTGACCTGTCTGGCACAAAGGCACTGACTGACTTGGGTAGAGGGCAGAGCGCTGACGGCTTTCCCCCTGCAGTGTGGATTGAGCTATGCGACACCTTGACAGAATGAATACTGTGTGGCACATGGATTCCCCATTGCTATGCCCACGTTTGCAGCTCCTGATGGAGGTGGCACAGGATTGGAGTTCTCATTGCTTCTGTACAGCATTGTGGGCTATCGCCCCGCCCCTTTTAAAGAGGGTCGCTGCCTGGCCCTGCCAACCCTCTGCAGTGTGTGCCTCCGGTTCCTCCTCATGGCAGACGTGAGGGTGGTGTGGCTATGAGGCCAGCATGTGGCATGAGGGCAGCTGAAGGCTGCGCAGGGACACTTTGGTGTGCGCTGTGGACACTGGGTCGTGCGGGGGGGGGAAGCATGTAACCCAAGAGAAGAGGCAGAGGTGTGTCCCGCAGGCAGTGCTTGTGCTTTGTTGGAGGTAGTGTGGTGCTTAGCTAAGGTGTGCCTTGCTAATGAGGGTTTGTCCGAAGTAAAAATTGGTAGGGGGGGGCCCACTCTTGCCGCTATTGTGGCTGAATAGTGGGACCTGGGAACCTGAAATGCAGCCCAGCATGTTGCCCCTTGCCTGCCCTATCCGTTTCTGTGTCGTTTTCAGCACTTTCTTGGGATTTGCAGATTTTCACAAATGAAAACCTTAGCGAGCATCAGCGATATACAAAAATGCTCGGGTCGCCCATTGACTTCAATGGGGTTCGTTACTCGAAACGAACCCTCGAGCATCGCGAAAAGTTTGACTCGAGTAACGAGCACCCGAGGATTTTGGTGCTCGCTCATCTCTAGCAGCAAAACACTCGCAGACAAAAAATAATCTGGAAACACTAACCTCCCTAAGACACCAACTTCGTAGTCTTCTCATAGATAAATTTAACAAAAAACATATGTACCACAAACAGGCATACTACGCCCATGGCAATAGAGGCAGCAAACTCATGACAGCACTTCTAAAGAAGGCCAGAACTAGGAACGCGATCCCTTCCATAAAAACACAGACGGGAGTCTTGGTCTCCTCCACACACGAAATTGCGAAAGAATTCCAGCTCTTCTACTAGAAACTGTACAACCTGTGGGAGAGCGAGAATCTCCTAGCTAGACAGAACACTATAGAAAAAACAGACGCGTTTCTTAGATCCCTTAACCTTCCTGCGTTAGAAGCCGCAGAGGCATCATCATTAATAACCCCGATCACGGAAAAAGAAATAGAAGACGTTCTGGATTCCTTTCCACTCGGTAAAAGCCCAGGGCCGAAGGCCTCTCATTAACCTACTACAAGGCCTTTAAGGCACAACTGGTTCCCCGACTAACTGAAACGTTCAACGCCCTTCTGAGCGGGGCTGAACTCCCTAAACAAGCGCAGGAAGCGCATATTACCCTTATTTTGAAGGAGAGTAAAGACCCAGAGCAGTGTAGCAGCTACAGGCCTATCTCTCTCATCAACCAAGATGTAAAAATCTGGGCCAAACTCCTGGCCAAGAGAATGGGTGAATTAATTCCAGCGTTGGTAAAACCCGAACAGGCAGGCTTCATCAGGGGTAGAGAGGAAAGAGAGAACTGCCTAAGACTTCTCCACGCTGCACAATACGTGCAAACTCGCAAAATACCAATGGCCTTCGTCAGCACTGACGCAGAGAAGGCGTTCGATAGGGTGGACTGGATCTTTATGGAAAGGGTACTGCTCAGATTTAACTCCCCCCCCCCCCCCCCCGCTCTTGTCGCAGCTATTTTCTCCCTCTACTCAAAACCTCATGCCAGACTTAAAATTAACGAATTCCTCTCATCACCATTTGATATACGAAATGCGACACGACAGGGCTGCCCCCTGTCCCCCACACTCTTCATCCTTACCATAGAGCTGCTCCTCCAATGGATAAGGCAAGATCCCGTCATCAGGGACCTGAAGGTCTACTCACATACTTTGTCAGCGTCGGCATTCGCAGACGACATAATGTTTGTAATCACCAATCCGGAAAGGAGCCTCCCCAGACTTACTACAATACTAAAAGACTTTGGCTCTTTCTCGAACTTTAAGGTAAACTTTGCTAAATCTACAATTCTTAATATCTCAATCCCGAAGGCACAAAGCGAGTCATTAAGATCCAGTTCACCCTTCACATGGTCAGAGACGGTGGTAGACTACCTGGGGGTGAAGCTCTCTAAAAAGACTGAGGACCTATATCTACACAACTTTCAACCATTAATCCCACAAATAAAATCCCTATTGCGATCATATGATCTTCCGCTCCTATCATGGTTTGGAAGAAAAAACATTCTAAAATCGTACATACTTCCTATAATTATTTATAAATTGCGCATAATCCCAATTTACCTACCTTCCTCTTTCTTTAAATTACTGAAAACGCTCTTTACGAGCTTTGTCTGGAGACAAAAAAGACTCAGACTTGCTTATAGCCTAATGATAAGACGGAGGTCAGAGGGGGGGAAGGACTTGCCAAGCGTCCAGGACTACTATCAAGCCATCCAACTTGGCTACTGGATGGACTTGACACACCCGTCCAGAGACCCGTTATTACAGAATCTGTCAAAGACCTCGCAGAACGATACCCTGATGGAGGGTTCCGGCAAAACATCAATATAGAGCAAAAGGGTTTAACCCCCTACTTAGAGGCCCATGCGAGACTTGGGATAAACTCAAAACATCGCTTGCACCAGACCCCTCTCCCCTGATACCAATTAGAGGACAGGGCAGACTACCGGGTGCCCAACATGATCCAGGATCCACAAGCATTTGGAAAGGATTCGAAATTAGCAAGATAGAGGACATCCAGAATCTAGCGCACAAGACACCAGAGATATTGACCTCTCTAGCCCACAACAACTCCCTCTCTTTTCTGCAAAAAGCACACGTTAAAAAGGTACTCAGTGAATACCTGACTAAGTTCACGTCTACTAGACCCAAGACACACTTCAAAAATACCTTGAAAACAAATACACCTAACTCAAGGAAAATCTCTATCATAAGAAAGAGCTTCATAGCGACTCCTATGTTTGTTAAACCCACTTTCTTGACCACTTGGGAAAAGGAACTGGGGATCTCACTCTCCATAGTAGATACCAAGCTAATTCTGAGCCTGGCCTACGGCCTATCCCCGTGTGTCCTCATGCAGGAATACCACTATAAACTACTAGTCAGGTGGTATCAAACCCCCCCAATGGCTTTTCAATTATAAGTTAGCTCCACACAATAGATGTTGGAGGTGTGGAGTGGAAATAGGCTCCTTTCTCCACATCTGGTGGGAATGCTCGGGCATCTCTGGATACTGTAGGGAGGTGGAGAGAGACCTAAGAGCTCTATCCCCCGGTGTATCATTAACACCAGACATGGTCTTCTTGTGGAAACCATCTACCTATTTCCATCCCCGTAAAAAATAAATTAATAGCACACTTGATTGATGCGGCCAAAGCATTAATACCACTGAACTGGCTTCAGCAAACCCCGCCCTCATTAAGTGGAGGGAAAAAGCAGACCTGATATGCAACCTTGAAGAGATTACGAGCTGGTCAAATTGTAACCAGGAGGAATTTATCCTCACCTGGTACCCCTGGAGAGAGTTGAGAAGAAGAGATAATGACCAATAACGTCTTGCTCCCGACCTGGCCAGGGGAAGCGGGACGTTGTCTCCCCCCTTGCGCCTGACGAATGCGAAAGAGGCGAATGGCAACCTGCTGACACCGAGCGACGGAGCAGACCTCGGGTGTTGAACGGTGATGCACTACAGCCCTGTAGCAAGGGACTCTTGTGCCTGAGAGGTAAGAAAGAGAGTGACCTAGAGAGAATGGGCGCACGAAACCCCCCACCCCCTCTCCCTTCCCTCAGCCTCCCCTTCCTTCTTGTCTTACTTCCCCCACTACTAGCCAAAAGAAGTAGGAATTTAGGTGATGTGTTATCTTCCAGTTCATTCTCTTCAAAAACAAGAAGTACTAATAAAAACTGGCTAACACACAATGGATTCGTGAAATGTGGAAGTGTGAAATGTAGCACATGTAAATATGCACATAAATGCAATAGTTTTTGTGATAGCTCTGATGAAAAACAATTCCAGATAAAAGGGTATATGCACTGTAATTCCTTTAATATAATCTATATAGTGATGTGCACAGAATGCAAGCTTATGTACGTGGGTTGTACTATACGTAAACTACAAACGCGCATGACAGAACACACTAGGAATATAGAAAAGGGCAACAAAAACCATTCAGGAGTAGCAAAACATTTCATAGAAGTCCATGGCGGAAATATGAGAGATTTGGTATACTTTGGGATAGAAAGGATAACTAGAAAAAGAAAACAGAAAGTGGATCGCTCAGCAGTACTAAAACGAGAGGGTTATTGGATACTCACTTTAAATACAAGACAACCAAAAGGGTTAAATGTAAAAACAGATTTATTATATTTGTATTAGGGCTCTTTAAAAATTGAGAATTAATATAATAAATAATGTATCACATTCTTCAAGAGAAACAATATATGAAGAGTCTGATAAATTTCATCATATATAATCTTGACGTAACTTTCATGCGATTATATTGCGGTTATAGTACGAAAAATATAAAATCAGCAGAAAATAAATGTCTATTTATGAACCAAGATATGGAGATGGTTCAAGAGAAAATTCTGAGATTTTTTCACTTCCATGCGATTTCTATGCAATTATATTGCGGTTATAGTGCGACAAACATAAAATTAGCAGAAAACAAGTGTCTACTTATGAACTAAGATATGTAGATGGTTTCAGAGAAGATTCTGAGATTTTTCACTTCCATGCGATTTCTATGCGATTGTAATGCGATTATATTGCGGTTATAGTGTGATAAGCATAAAATCAGCAGAAAATAAGTGTCTACTTATGAACTGATATGGAGATGGTTTCAGAGAAGATTCTGAGAATTTTCATTTTCTTGCGATTTCTATGCGATTCTAATGCGATTATATTGCGGTTATAGTGTGATAAGCATAAAATCAGCAGAAAATAAATGTCTACTTATGAACTAAGGCCTCATGTCCAAGGTCAAAAGAAGAATTTTAACTCTTCTCCTGCCCGCGGATCCGCATCCCATAGGGATGCATTGACCACCCGCGGGTAGATAAATACCCGCGGATGGTCAATAAAAGTGATTTTTTTTTTAAATGCAGCATGAAAAAATCTGGACCATGCTCCATTTTCGTGCGGGTCTCCCCCGGGGACGGCTCCCGCGGGCTTCTATTGAATGAAAGTTTTAATATGAAAAACACAGTGAAATCTTGTGAGATGGTTTTAGGTATAAACTATTGATGAATATATACTATATCATATAGGATTTGTGGTGCAGAATGATAATATATTAATAGAAGATTTATAAATGCCGCAAGGGTCTTATGATTAATATATAATGATTAGAGATGAGCGAGCACCAAAATGCTCGGGTGCTCGTTACTCAGGACGAAATTATCGCGATGCTCGAGGGTTCGTTTCGAGTAATGAACCCCATTGAAGTCAATGGGCGACCCGAGCATTTTTGTATATCGCCGATGCTCGCTAAGGTTTTCATTTGTGAAAATCTGGGCAATTCAAGAAAGTGATGGGAACGACACAGCAACGGATAGGGCAGGTGAGGGGCTACATGTTGGGCTGCATCTCAAGTTCCCAGGTCCCACTATTAAGCCACAATAGCGGCAAGAGAGGGCCCCCCCCTCCCAACAACTTTTACTTCTGAAAAGCCCTCATTAGCAATGCATACCTTAGCTAAGCACCACACTACCTCCAACAAAGCACAATCACTGCTTGCATGACACTCCGCTGCCACTTCTCCTGGGTTACATGCAGAGGGTTGGCACGGCTAGGCAGCGACCCTCTTTAAAAGGGGTGGGGCGATAGCCCACAATGCTGTACAGAAGCAATGAGAAATATAATCCTGTGCCACCGCCATCAGGAGCTGCACACGTGGGCATAGCAATGGGGAACCTATGTGCCACACACTATTCATTCTGTCAAGGTGTCTGCATGCCCGAGTCAGACCGCGGTTTTTAAAAATAGTCACAGGCAGGTACAACTCCGCAATTGGAATTCCGTGTGCACCCACAGCATGGGTGGCTCCCTGGAACCCACCGGCTGTACATAAATGTATCCCATTGCAGTGCCCAGCACAGCTGAGGTAACATCCGATTAAATGCAGGTGGGCTTCGGCCCACACTGCATGCCCCAGTCAGACTGGGGTTCTTTAGAAGTGGACACATGCAGTTACAACTCCCTGTGGACCCACAGCATGGGTGGTTGCCAGGAAGCCACCGGCGGTACATAAATATATCCCATTGCATTGCCCATCACAGCTGATGTAACGTCAGCTGTAATGCAGGTGGGCAAAAAATTAATTGGATTACACTGTAGGCGAGGGCCCCAAAAAACTGGTGTACCAACAGTACTAATGTACCTCAGAAAAATTGCCCATGCCCAACCAAGAGGGCAGGTGAAACCCATTAATCGCTTTGGTTAATGTGGCTTAATTGGTAACTAGGCCTGGAGGCAGCCCAGTTAAAATAAAAATTGCTTCAGGTGAAAGTTTCAACGCTTTAATGAGCATTGAAACGTATAAAAATTGTTTACAAAAATTATATGACTGAGCCTTGTGGTCCCCGTTTTTGATGGTGATAGAGAACGATGCTTCCATCCGCGGGTGCAGCCTACGTATTGCTTAGGTATCGCTGCTGTCCGCTGGTGGAGAAGAGAAGTCTGGGGAAATCCAGGCTTTGTTCATCTTGATGAGTGTAAGCCTGTCGGCACTGTCGGTTGACAGGCGGGTACGCTTATCCGTGATGATTCCCCCAGCCGCACTAAACACCCTCTCTGACAAGACGCTAGCCGCAGGACAAGCAAGCACCTCCAGGGCATACAGCGCGAGTTCAGGCCACGTGTCCAGCTTCGACACCCAGTAGTTGTAGGGGGCAGAGGCGTCACCGAGGACGGTCGTGCGATCGGCTACGTACTCCCTCACCATCCTTTTACAGTGCTCCCGCCAACTCAGCCTTGACTGGGGAGCGGTGACACAGTCTTGCTGGGGAGCCATAAAGCTGGCAAAGGCCTTGGAGAATGTTCCCCTGCCTGCGCTGTACATGCTGCCTGATCTCTGCGCCTCCCCTGCTACCTGGCCCTCGGAACTGCACCTTCTGCCACTAGCGCTGTCGGATGGGAATTTTACCATCAGTTTGTCCGCCAGGGTCCTGTGGTATAGCATCACTCTCGAACCCCTTTCCTCTTCGGGTATGAGAGTGGAAAGGTTCTCCTTATACCGTGGGTCGAGCAGTGTGTACACCCAAAAATCCGTAGTGGCCAGAATGCGTGTAACGCGAGGGTCTCGAGAAAGGCATACTAACATGAAGTCAGCCATGTGTGCCAGGGTACCTGTACGCAACACATGGCTGTCCTCACTAGGAAGATCACTTTCAGGATCCTCCTCCTCCTCAGGCCATACACGCTGAAAGGATAACAGGCAAGCAGCATGGGTACCCTCAGCAGTGGGCCAAGCTGTCTCTTCCCCCTCCTCCTCATGCTCCTCCCCATCCTCCTCAACGCGCTGAGATATAGACATGAGGGTGCTCTGACTATCCAGCGACATACTGTCTTCCCCCGCCTCTGTTTCCGAGTGCAAAGCGTCTGCTTTTATGCTTTGCAGGGAACTTCTCAAGAGGCATAGCAGAGGAATGGTGACGCTAATGATTGCAGCATCCCCACTCACCATCTGGGTAGACTCCTCAAAGTTTCCAAGGACCTGGCAGATGTCTGCCAACCAGGCCCACTCTTCTGTAAAGAATAGCTCTACGCTGCTCATAGAGTCTGGCCAACATGTGGAGCGTAGAGTTCCACCGTGTGGGCACGTCGCACAGCAGTCGGTGCACTGGCAGATTAAACCGATGTTGCAGGGTCCGCAGGGTGGCAGTGTCTGTCTTGGACTTGCGGAAATGTGCGCTGATCTGGCGCACCTTTCCGAGCAGGTATGACAAGTGTGGGTAGCTTTCAGAAAGTGCTGAACCACCAAATTAAAGACATGGGCCAGGCATGGCATGTGCGTGAGGCTGCCGAGCTGCAGAGCCACTACCAGGTTACGGCCGTTGTCACACACGACCATGCCCGGTTGGAGGCTCAGCGGTGAAAGCCAGCGGTCGGTCTGCTCTGTCAGACCCTGCAGCAGTTCGTGGGCCGTGTGCCTCTTCTCTCCTAAGCTGAGTAGTTTCAGCACGGCCTGCTGACGCTTGCCCACCGCTGTGCTGCCACGCCGCGCGACACCGACTGCTGGCGACGTGCTGCTGCTGACACATCTTGATTGCGAGACAGAGGTTGCGTTGGAGGAGGAGGAAGCATACACCGCCGCAGATACCAGCACCGAGCTGGGGCCCGCAATTCTGGGGGTGGGTAGGACGTGAGCGGTCCCAGGCTCTGACTCTGTCCCAGCCTCCACTAAATTCACTCAATGTGCAGTCAGGGAGATATAGTGGCCCTGCCCGCCTGTGCTTGTCCACGTGTTCGTTGTTAAGTGGACCTTGGCAGTAACCGCGTTGGTGAGGGCGCGTACACTGTTGCGGGAGACGTGGTCGTGCAGGGCTGGGACGGCACATCGGGAAAAGTAGTGGCGACTGGGAACCGAGTAGCGCGGGGCCGCCGCCGCCATCATGCTTTTGAAAGCCTCCGTTTCCACAAGCCTATACGGCAGCATCTCCAGGCTGATCAATTTGGCTACGTGCACGTTTAACGCTTGAGCATGCGGGTGCGTGGCGGCGTACTTGCGCTTGCGCTCGAACAGTTGCGCTAGCGACGTCTGGACGCTGCGCTGAGAGACATTGCTGGATGGGGCCGAGGACAGCGGAGGTGAGGGTGTGGGTGCAGGCCGGTAGGCACTCGTGCCTGTGTCCTCAGAGGGGGGTTGGATCTCAGTGGCAGGTTGGGGCACAGGGGGAGAGGCAGTGGTGCAAACCGGAGGCGGTGAACGGCCTTCATCCCACCTTGTGGGGTGCTTGGCCATCATATGCCTGCGCATGCTGGTGGTGGTGGCTCTCCAGCTGATTTTGGCGCGACAAAGGTTGCACACCACTGTTCGTCGGTCGTCAGGCGTCTCTGTGAAAAACTGCCACACCTTAGAGCACCTTGGCCTCTGCAGGGTGGCATTGCGCGAGGGGGCACTTTGGGAAGCAGTTGGTGGATTATTTGGTCTGGCCCTGCCTCTACCCCTGGCCACCGCACTGGCTCGGCCTGTGCCCACACCCTGACTTGGGCCTCCGCGTCCTCGACCGCGTCCACGTCCTCTAGGCCTACCCCTACCCCTCAGCATGCTGTATTACAAGTAGTGCAGAAACAGAACGCTGTAATTAAATGTGCCGCTTATTGGCCTATGGTTGGAGGCTGACTTCGCTTACGGAACGCACAGCAGAGGCAGGAAAGAATTTTGCGCAAGCCTGCTGTAACACTTAGCTGGCTGCGTATGAATTAGGACAACTACCCCCAGCAGAGACCCAGTACACTTGTGGACAGGAATACAGCGGTGATGTAAGAGGCAACACAGAGCCAGGAA
Source organism: Eleutherodactylus coqui (assembly GCF_035609145.1). Classification (NCBI taxonomy): domain Eukaryota; kingdom Metazoa; phylum Chordata; class Amphibia; order Anura; family Eleutherodactylidae; genus Eleutherodactylus; species Eleutherodactylus coqui. The sequence goes on along the minus strand of NC_089837.1, from coordinate 262,012,864 downwards.
AGAATTTTGCGCAAGCCTGCTGTAACACTTAGCTGGCTGCGTATGAATTAGGACATCTACCCCCAGCAGAGACCCAGGACACTGAGGACGGTCACAGGCAGCCCAAATAGATTTTTTTTCCCAAATGTTTTTGGAAAGGCCCACTGCCTATATACACTAAATATGTCTTCTGTCCCTGCCTCACCACTACTGGCCCTGGACAATGTAAAATTACTGCAGGACGCAATGCTCTGCACGGCCGATATACAAAAAAGAAAAAAAGTGCAACACTGCAAAAAGCAGCCTCCACACTACTGCACACAGTTAGATGTGGCCCTAAGAAGGACCGTTGGGGTTCTTGAAGCCTAAAATAACTCCTAACGCTCTCCCTATAGCAGCTCCGGCACCAGCAGCACTTTCCCTGAACTATGTCAGAATGCATCTGTGGCGAGCCGCGGGAGGGACCGATTTATATACTCGGGTGACACCTGATCTCGCCAGCCACTCACTGCAGGGGGGTGGTATAGGGCTTGAACGTCGCAGGGGGAAGTTGTAATGCCTTCCCTGTCCTTCTATTGGCCAGAAAAGCACGCTAACGTCTCAGAGATGAAAGTGAAAGTAACTCGGACATCGCATGGTACTCGTCTCAAGTAACGAGCATCTCGAACACACTAAAACTCGAACGAGTATCAAGCTCGGACAAGTACGTTCGCTCATCTCTAATAATGATCTATATAGATCAATTATCTAGTAAGGGTTAAGTAACATGTTCTGAGAGAAGAGAACTAGTAATGAACCAAATGTGATGAAGGAGTTAATGAATTAGGTAGTTTGTAATTAGAGATAATTGTTTTTAACATATAAATCAGGAAGTTATACAACATAGATTAAGGTGAACAAGGCATTGCGCCGAAACGCGTTCTTGTTTGTATCATGTACCTGATTGTACGAGCATAAGGAAAGAATAAAGCAAAGAAAAATCATCTGATGTGTCCGTATTCCCATGTATCCATTATCCTCCCCCACTACCACTGTCTCACTTCACCACCTTTACTTACTACCATGCGTTATTTCATTAAGTTCCACTGCTATTTCAATTTGTAACTCACGCATACAAGTGTTATTTTAAAGTGTTCTCTGACGATCCCCTCCCACCGGCCTGCTGATAGATGCGGCTAGACCATCGTTGGAAAAAATTCCTACCTCCTCAGGGCGTTTGGCCCTCACGCCACCAGCCTTCAGGAGAACAACCGACCCCGTCCCCTAGCCTGGTGGATGCCGTTGGGGGCGGGCTACTACTGGGGTGTTCCGCTGGACTGCATACGGAGGGAAGGAACTTATCTAACTTAAAACCTGTGCTACATGGACAATATGGACATTCCTTATCTGTAACACGTTAGTTCATCTGATATTGTGCATATAACTCAAAAAATTCAATAAAAACTTGATTTAAAAAAAAAAAAAACTGTGCGTGCCGATAGGTGCACAGTCTGGCGATGTCCTCCAAGAAGTTAGACCCAGCTAAACCCAGCAATTGTTTCGCTCACAGCTACTCTCCCTATAATGCCCTGGAAATATGCAGTATTGCTTATAAATTCACCCAATAATTGCAAAATTAGTTTTGCCTTAATTAGAAAAAATTCTCTCTGGTTCATGGATTTTGCTTGTGCTATTGGATCCTGACCCGTTCACTTTGCCAGTATGCTAAATTTCAGATTATTTTAAGTGTTGTAATCTCACATAACCATTTCTAGGATGGTACAGTAGACAATGTTCCCTCTAAGACTTAACAGCTGCTGAGCGGATATGTTAAGGAGGTAGACAATGTTCTATTACTTGGGGACAATCAAAAGCCAAACATATCATGTATCTCATTGGTTTTGCCACTTATCCCCCTCCTAAGAAGCACCATGCTATTTGGTTAAAGGGAGAGAACTGTGGAGATGAGTAGCAGCACAGTTACTAAGGAATTGGGCCAACAGGACAAACATCAAAAAAGCCTCCCAGATGTATACTGGTTCAACAGTAGCCAAAAAGATACTCTGGTGAATTGAGGCTAAGGCCGCCTGCACACGGATGGAAATTCCAGGCGGAAAACGCAATCCTAGGCAGAAGGACGCAATTTGTCCGCGTGAAATCACGCACGGAAAACAAATTACTGCATGCTCTATTTCTGTGCAGGTCTCGTAGAGGCCCGGACAGAAATGTCACTGCTGGGCCATAGGCTCTGCTCTGCGGATGCGCCGGCTGGCCGGCAGCCGGCACATCAAAGAGCCGAAGCCGCGGGAGAGGTGAGTGCCGCGCTGGTCCCTGCAGGGTCGGGTCCCGATGCGAGAATTCTCGCAGCGGGATCCGACCCGGCCATCTGCAGACGGCCTAAAGGGTATACTAAACATATTGGAGAGCACTATGTCTATTTAATGTCTAATGTTCACGGACCACGTACACTGCATGTGCCATTCTCGTCTGTGAAAACTGAAAATAGGATATAAAGTTTTGTTTCACATGTATCTTTGCTCCGTGTGAAAACAATGCCTATGTCAATAGCCTAATAGGTTATCATGGGGCTTTGTGCTGTCCGTGGAATACATGATCAGGACATAGACTGAATATATGCCATTCACAATGGGAATATAATCACATGTTGAGTCTGAATGGCTTAGTGCTGTATCCCTCTATGTCAGTAAGTTAGAGAGGAGATAGAAAGGTGAACTTGTGCTGTACTACAACCCCTCTAATTCACTAACACAAAGCAGGGATACAGTAGCAGCCATTGCCAGTGTATATATTGCAAATATATAGTACATATAAAGAAATATCTCATTCTACTGCTGTGACTTCCTTAAATCCAGAGAGGAGAGGAGGAAGTGCAGTGGAAGTGCATAGAAATACTGAGCTGGGAGAGGATCAGAAGCCACGCTATCGCACATCTTAGAGGGAACACTGGTAGAGGGCAAGCAACAATACCACTCAGGCAAGGTTGTGATAACATTTGTTTCTACTGTGAAATATTTAGCAACAAATAGAGTATTGCAACTGGCACCCCAATACAGAGTATATTAATATAAACACAATAGAAATTTGCTGTCTCTAGCAATATGGCCCTGACCATGGCCAGCGACCCTGCATATCTGTCAGTCGTCTTCTTTTTCTGTGCTGCGGATGGTCCAGATGGCTTGCCGTTGGACATACACAGTACATATTTTCCTGTGCCGTCGCTAAGCGACGTTGCAGGTGCCCACAACCTTTCCACAATGTTAATTGCAGAAGGGCCGCGGCTCAGACAGCTTCCATTGACTTCAATGGAAGCAGCCCGTGCGGAATCCGGAGAAAATGGAGCCTGCTGCAATTTTTCATCCGCGAGGGCAAATTGCAATTGATTTCCGCTCATGTGCAGGAAGAATCACTATTCCATAGCATGCTATGGATGGTATTTGCCGTGGAACCGGGGGCATATGCCTGCCCTGGATTCCGCAATGCAAATCAATCCGTGTGCAGGTGGCATTAGTATCAGTCTGTATAATTTCTTCTGTTAATTGTTTCTTTCACCAAATGCCCTATGTTTACTGAATACACACAGACTATGATATATACCTGATCCTCCTGTACAAGGTCAGCCCTTATAAGAGATCACTGTTCTACAATCATCTCCACTTCAAAGCTGCTACACTTAACAGTGGCTGGCTCCTTCTCTGTGATAGTCTTGCTGCTTGTCCTAGAACATTGCAAATGAAGACTGGTGACTGGGTTTTTCCACTGTGCACTTCAAGCTTCAGAACTCTCCACTGCAGAACTATTCATGGCTCTCTCACAGCAGCAACAACTGCTCTTCCTGTTCCTGCTCTAGATACCACCCCTTTCCAGGAAACAGTAACCATGTAAAATTTTACCATGTAAAATTGTTTTAGCAACAAGACTGAACTTAATCTTAAATCTTTGCTTGTACTATATTGAATCTATTTAATGTGTATTATTTTTCTATTATCTTGTACCTCATGTAGGATGAATGGCATGTGAAATAATATTCGTTTTTAAACTTAAAAACTAATAGATCCTCTATGAAGTGTGTAATTAGCAGGGTATGAAGATGTAGAGGGGAAGCGCTAGGGGTTGCACAAAAATGTTTATAATAGGCTGAAAATGTTAAGTGCAATAGGCCATAATGATGACTGGAATAGTTTATGTATCAGTTATTTGCTGCCATCTACTCGCCTATCGCTGAATTGCTGCTGATATATTAAATGTTATTCTTTTGCAGTAATTGGTGGTGGAGAGCACATGACGGGCATGGCAGGAATTGGAAGGGATGATCGAAAGATGGAAGTTGAGTAAATGGCAGAAGTGAGCAGATGTGCTATAAGGCAGGCAAGCGGTTAGTGGCAGTATCAGCTGCTCTGTTTCGGCAACAGTTTCAGGACTTCTCCTTCATAGAGCGCCAGAAATATAGAGATGCCTTTAGATTTAGGAAGACACAGTGAACTAATTTGTGAGGAGACTTAGTTTGGCCTGAGTACCCCTGGATCTCTGCTGCCCACTACGTGCTCTTCACTCACTGGGTCTGCGCATAACTCTGACAAGTGAGTACCGGCAATCTGCACATAAAGGCTGAGAAAGTGTACCCAAGCACCACCTTAAGAGAGATTTGTTTATCCATGATCAGAGATGGAAGACAGAAACCGCACAGAGTGCATGGCCACTGCTGTAAGATTGACTTTTGCTTTTGTTTTTGCCTGTTTGAAATGTTCAAGCCTGTATCCCCTCTGGATGCAGATGTCGTATCTGCATAAAAAAGGGTTTTGTGGTTTACTAGCATGGAGAAGCATTTTATTACCCAGCATAAGCCACTCTTTCTAATACTACAGGGGTGTGACCAGTGATCCTATATGGTCTAGGGAAAACTGAGCTGGGAGAGCACCCTAGATCTCGTGTCCTTGGCTAGGCCGGAAGATAGCTTCCCTCTAGCATTGCCTTGTCACATTGGACCGGAGCACAATTTCCAGGACAGACTCAAGACTGTGTCCACACCAGATTAATGGGAAACACAATGCTGTAGTTCAACAAAGGAAAACAAAAAGTAAGAGGGAAACCTGACCCTGCTCACAACTGGGAAAGGTCCCTACCTTAAAGCAGATTGTTAAGTGCAAACCTACTGAAGCCTCTCGGACTGCTACCAGGGGGCAAAGGAGAATAATAATAATATAATAATAATCTTTATTTGGATAGCGCCAACTTATTCCGCAACGCTTAAGACCAAAACACAGTGCAAATAACCAAAAAGGAGGGAAAAGTGAGGGAAATAAACTGCAATTTAACTGAAAGAGGCACAGCCAACTCCAGGACACAGCTCTAACCACAATTGTACTGCAATAAACAGCAATGAGCTAGGGGAGGGGTAGGAATATAAATTCCTTCCTATTGGCTGGTAAGTACACCAGAGAAGAAACCAGAAACCACACCTATTAATTTTAATACCTCTCCCAGAGGTGGAGGACTCTTAAGAGAATAACAACATGCAACTAAATGGATACAGATACTAGCAGGCAACCCCAACACAAAATGTGTCAACCAGTGACCTGTATAGGAGAAGAGTGACTAGTCTGCTACTGCATCATGGTTAATATACCATGACACTGTCGCAACCGACAAACCGCGACATGCCTGCTATCAAATTGGCATGGGTATTTCCATCTTATCTACGGCAAGTCCCCTATTGTGAATTATCTTGAAGGGTCCCCATTCTACCTTAGGCAATCACAAAAAATGGTCATATACTTACTGACTAAGGAGGGCAGATAGCTGCATCCTCTCATGATGCTACCTGCATGATGAGAGGATGCAGCTATCTGCCCTCCTTAGTCAGTACGTATATGGCCATTTTCTGTGATTATTTTTGTGTTTTTATATTTCCTCTTCTGTGACGTATTTATAGTAGTATAGGGACTCACTACAAGCAAGGAACCTTGACGCGATTTGTGAGCTGATGTATCTTGGCCAAAATCCAACTAATGCCTTGCATTTATTATCTATTATTCAAATGCAGTGTGGCTTTAAAGCGCCAGGGGAAGCCCAAGGTGGCAGTACCAATGTGGTTCACTTTTTGAGCCGCTGAACTATCATGGCATCATTAATAGGTTTCTGGTCTGCATTGTGCACTACATGTATCAGAAGGTCTGCCACTTTCTATCCACTCTGTGTGGGAATATACACCAAGCAGCTACCCCCTCTATATTAAGAGGCTGTGTGAGAGGCTGTCTCATCGGTATCCCTCACAGGTGTAATTAGCTCCCTCATTTGGTAGTCTGCTTTCCGCATGATGAGGGGATGCAGCTATCTGCCCTCCTTAATCAGTAAGTATGTGGCCATTTTCTGTGATTGTTTTTGTATTTTTATATTTCTCCTTCTGTGACCCATTCTACCTTAGGGAATCATTCATTTTGGGAGCTGTTACCTAACTGTGGCCCCTCCCTTCACACAGGTAGCAGTCATACCCAGGTCCTCTTTCTGAGGGGGCACAAAAAAAGGTACCCCTGCAATATAATAAGACACAAAGTTACAACCAGCAAGTGTGGACTCACTGTGACAACCAACCAGTTTGGCTTTGGGCTAAACCTAAGGGTGTTATCTTGCTGGTTCCCTGGCATTCACCCTTCAACCCCTGTACAAGGATCTGGACTCTGCTGCAGTTAACTGAGCAGGCCGATATCTCCTGGAGTAGCCTGGTATGGTTGGCAGCTGACCCACAGGGGTCGGTGACACTGGTGCAATGCACCATGAGACAGGCCAAAGCCCAGTGTCTTAATATGGACCTTATGTTGAGGCACGCAGTGTATAATGAAATCCAAGTCACAGGTACGAGGGTCAGGGCGGTAGTGTTCAAGCAAGTCCACATCACAGTTCCAAGGGTCAAAACAGGCACAGTTCAGGCAAGTCTGGTAAACAGGTCCAAGGGTCAGTACACAGCAAATTATGATCAGAATAGCAACCAGGAAACAAACAACCCCAAAGCTCAGGCAAGGAGGATTGTCTGTGGTCCATTTAAATAGGAGGATAATGGCTCATTAGGTTGCAGCTGGACTGGAGGCACTGATGAAGATTAACTCCCACAGTGCTGGAGGATAGTGCAGATAAAGCTACATATACAGGCAGGGAGATGCCTAGCATTAACAACCACAGTGCTTGAGGGAAAAAAGCCACATTATACAGGGACAGCAGGGTGATGCCTAACACACCAGAATTATAGATGGGAAGTGATGGACAATTGCAGATTTTGTACTGGGAGCCAGATGCTTTAAGTTAGACTGTGAGAAAATCACTTAAAATTTGTGTGTTGCAAGATGCACAAATCTCGTACAAATATGAACCTCATACTTTTGAGTAGGGTTATACACATGAGCGATGTTTTTATGCATGGCACCGCATTGTAATGCCATGCAGGAAACAAATCTTGGCATGTTCTCTTTCTGCAGCTCCCATTGTTTTCAGTTGCTAGGTGCAAGTGATGCGATGCAAGGTCTCCAATTGAAAACAATGGGAGAAACTCCCCAAAGTGATGAGAAGCTGTTTTGACATAAAAATGCCTTGCATCTGCAGGGAATTCACGTGGTGGAGAGCACAATATGTTTCGCCCATGTGAAGTTAGCCTCAGGGCTCGGTCTAACGAGCGTAGGTGTATTTACGTTCGCACGTGCGCAGCGTTTAATCGCCAGAAAGAACGTTTTTCGGCGATCATGACCAGAGCTAGAAAGCGTATTATCGTTTGTTCCTACTTTGCAAACTATCTTTTCGGCCATCGAATATGCGTTGGCGCGTATTTCGGTTGCATATGTTCCGGTTTTTTTTCGGGTTGCCGTTTTTACGCGCCGTAAAATCGCCCGTGCGAACGAATACATTGGAAACCAATGCCTCAGATGGTCACGTTTATACGATTGGGCGCAAAAACACGCCGTTTATGCGCTCGTGTGAACGCACCCTTGTGCCTCTGGACAGCTTTGTCCAGTCAATAGCCATTTCACATATTCTGATGATTTTTCAAGCAGAAATTTTGACTGCTCAACATATCAAAATGTCTTAACTAGCAAAAGATAAGGAAATCATGTGAGTAGAATCAAAATCCTGCATCACCTCGTCAAACGTATCTATACCCTGTCAGAACAAATACACCATACACTCAAAAAAAATACAGCAGGAAATATTACTTTTTGCTAGGTGGTGAAATATTTTGCAATATCATTTAGACATGATGAGATACTGTCCAAGCCTTCACAGTGCAGCAAAAGACAAACAATAGAGGTCAGAGTCTGTGCTTACCATCTGCACTGCTAATCGCTTTAATGGATTTTACAGGAAGGAGGAAATATTTCAAGAAGACTTTCCAGGCAGTTTGTCAAAAAATAAATTAGAAAGGTAAATAAAGTAAAACCGAAATATAAAAAAGTTGCCAAAATATTTACCTGAACAACCATTTAAAAAACATGCTAAATTTATTTTTGGATTATACAGTAATAATGTAAGATCACCAATGTGTAACAGATATGTTTTCTGTATTAGCAAAATATTTTATCGTGATGAATGCACTTGAGGCTCACTCACACAGGCATATGTCACCCACATATTATGAGCATATTTTTCACATGTATAATATGCAGTGCTAAAAGCCCACTGATTTCTATTGTGCCACACACACTTGCCTCTTTTTTCATCGCAGCAGGTCCTATTCTGGTGCGTATCCTGCATGTAATATGCACCTATATAGGCTATTGGGATTTAACATATGCATACTTTTACACGCATAATACGCAGGACACATATGCTGTGTGAGTGAGCCCTTATTCTTTTGCTTCTTTTCTAGCTACATCAAAAACATTCCTTGACTTCACCCAGTTTATGATGATCTATAAAAATATAGATAGTGTGTTCCAGTTGTACTTTTAAATTGAAGTTCATGAACTTGTAAGGAACATAGAGATTAGATAATCTTCATAAGCAAGTATTTTAAGAATGTCCACTCTATACCTAGTGATCAATGTTTTTGTATTTTTCCTGATTAATTCCATTGAACAGCTGCATGTGTATATCTAAAAAGAAAAATTCATTTACTTATCATCCAGAAACATGTGCACTCAAGGGGATGTTAACTGCCCAACTCATATAATCAATTTCGAGCTCTTACATATTCTTCACCCAAAATAGGCAGATGTAGGAATTCCCTGTGTATACAGCATGTTCAGATTGATCTCATTAAACCCTTTCTCTTCAATTGTGTTCATAATCAATATTCTCAGACTTACTTTGTTTAAGGCATTTATCATGTGTGGAATGCCAAATGTGTTTTTTCTTTAAATAAATTCTTGTTACATTTTATCACGTTAACATTTAAAATTCTATTTGTTCAGAATGAAAAGAATTTACTTTGTGTGCTATAATGTAAATACTGATTTCTTTGTAATAATTCTATGTACTGGAAAACAAAATATTGTACATTTCAAGGATGAATGCACACATTCATATAGGATTTACAGCTTTATCAATTTATGGTTTGAGTTTCTATTCTTAATTAGAAATCACAAACCTCTTGATCCCATTCAATAACATAGTATACTTTATAGTCAATGGTATGCTGTAGAGGTAACACGTGTGAAATCTAGTTACGAATGTCAGCATCAGGGCCCCTTCAGACAACCGTTTTCACAATTGCGCACGCTTCAGTACAATGTTTTTGCACTGCGAACAAGGTTTGATAGGTAGATTTGCGCACGTATCTGTGCATAGTATTGTTCTTTTTGCACATGCAAAGCCTGTTCACATGCGAGTGCAACACAACTCCGCCATGATTTAAAAGGCTATTAAGCCTAATGAGGTCCAGCTATATTCTTTTTTTCACTGAATTGCGCAGTGCATTGAGCAAGCATTTGGACATCTCCCATAGACTTCTATGTGGGCCTTTGCTGCGCAATATGCAGAAAGATAGTGCAGGACCTACTTTTTGTGTGTACACAAAATGTGTGCACAAAAAGCGCTAATGAAAACAAACCCCCTGACATCAATTAATTCTATTCTCTGTGCAGTGTGTGCGTATATTTTATGAGCAAATACAGCTGTTTGAAGAAGCCCTTATCCTGTTGGCTACCATATTAACCTATAAGATCAGCCTGATCCTAATGGAAAATGGTAACTTAGGCTGAGTGTGCACAGGCAGGACGGAATATCGCAAGTGATATTCCTCTGCCGGGGAGCACCAATGTCACCGTGATTTTCCGTGTGATTTTCCGCGGTGAACCTATTTTATTGATAGGTTCATTACGGTGAATCGCGGCATGCTGCGATTTTTAGATATGAGTGGAAAATCGTGTACATTGGGCTGCGCTTTCCATAGTAATCCAATGGAAAGCGTGTCATGTGTGCTCCAGTTGCGATTTATCGCTGCGGATCACGCTATGACAAATCACACATGGACAGCCAGCCTTAGCTTGCTAAATCCTTAACAATTAATTATATCTTAGCACTGTGAAGGCTGCAGGCCTGAAAGATGGCCTAAAGACTCCATGATGTCTCTTTTGCTTGTCTGTTATAATATTTAGTTACACATATATATTTGTATGGTTTTTTAACTTTCACTGTGTGGTTTTCAACTTTCACCTGGACATATGCTAGATTTCACCTTGACTAATCCAACTGGAGAAATTAATTGGACCACCACAAAGTTTCCTGTACTGTGTTCTTATCTTAAGATATTTCTTGACAAAACTTACTAATGAGCTTTACAGGATGTATCTCAAGGCTAACATCAGCAGAGAGAAGGACAAATTGATAAGAAACTGATGTATTAAGAAACCGCTATTAATTGTATTTTTAATTGTATTTGGCATTAAGCCACTCGCGTTGTAAAATCCTATAAAGATTAAGCATATGGGCATAATAAACCAGAATGCATTAAACATAGCATCATAATGGCCTGTGTGTGTCTGCATCCTCCTGACCGGTCAGTTACCGCTATAATTTGGAGCCCAGCAGCATATTAGGAAACCGTTGAATTTCCCTAACAGCACTATGTTTCTGAATGCTTGGTATGTAAATATAAAATCAGTTGTTCCAACAGCATTGCTATTCTTCCTGTAGCATTAGTCCTACATGGAGTAAATCTCGACCTTTAAAATGGTTGTGCACTACTTAACTGCTGCTGACTTATCTTCAGGATAGGTTATTATTAGTTGAATTGTGGGGGTCCACCACTCCAGACCTGGCGATCAGTTGTTTGCCAGGCTGCTGTCAGTGTGCATGGAGTAGAAGTTTACAGCTTCATACACTTGGCAGTGGCCTGGGTTGGGATTGCAATCACTATTTCCATTGAATTCAATACATATAAATGCAGCATAATATGCCCATGTAAAACTGGCCTAAAAGAGATATAAAAAACAAGATATAAAAGGTTACATTTAGAGATGAGCGAGCATACTCGTCCGAGCTTGATGCTCGTTCGAGGATTAGGGTACTTGAGATGCTCGTTACTCGAGACGAGCACCACACGGTACTCGAGTCAATTCCATTTCCTTCCCTGCATGTTTACCGCCATTTTCTGGCCAATAGACATGCAGGGAAGGCATTACAACTTCCTCCTGTGACGTTCCAGCCCTATCCCACTCCCCTGCAGTGAGTGGCTGGTGAGATCAAGTGACCGCTGAGTACTTAAAGCGGTCCCGCCCGCGGCTCGCCTCAGACACACACTGGGAGAGATCAGGGAGAGTGCTGCTGCTGCTATAGGGAAAGTGGTAGTGTACGTTCCTGTTTTCAAGAACCCCAACGGTCCTTCTTAGGGCCACATCTGACCGTGTGCATTACTGTTGTGGCTGCTGGGAGCAGTTTTGCACCAAAATTTTTTTTTTTCATCTCAGACTGTGCAGGCTATTACAGCTATAGCGTTCAGTCTGTAATACAGAGTATAGGGAAAGTGGTGCTGAGACAGGGACAGTGGTAGTGTGTCTACAAGAACCCCAATGGTCCTTCTTAGGGCTACCTCTGACCGTGTGCATTTTACAGGTTGTCTGGTGGGAGTTGTAGTGCATCACTATTGCAGAGCCAGACCTTTTTGCAGCCTTCTGTATAATTTTTTTCTGGCTGCAGTTTGCATTACATTACCGCTGTCAGCCTCCAAGTGTACGCCAATAATTCCATAATTTTTTACACCGGTCTGTGTCTGCTGTGAACTTAACGCACAGCGTACGGCCACCTCCACTGATAGAGGGAAAGTCATATACACGCTATATAGCCTGTATTCTTTTTCAAAAAATTTTTTTAAAAAGCTCCTTGTTGGGCTACCTCTGACTGTCTGCATTTTACAGCTTGTCTGGTGGGAGTTGTAGTGAATCACTATTGCAGAGCCAGACCTTTTTGCAGCCTTCCGTATAATTTTTTTCTGGCTGCAGTTTGCGTTACATTACCGCTGTCAGCCTCCAACTGTACGCCAATAATTCCATAATTTTTTACACCAGTCTGTGTCTGCCGTGAACTTAACGCACAGCGTACGGCCACAGCCACTGATAGAGGGAAAGTCATATACACGCTATATACCCTGTATTCTTTTTCAAAAAAATTTTTCAAAAAAGCTCCTTTGTTGGGCTACCTCTGACCGTCTGCATTTTACAGGTTGTCTGGTGGGAGTTGTAGTGAATCACTATTGCAGAGCCAGACCTTTTTGCAGCCTTCCGTATAATTTTTTTCTGGCTGCAGTTTGCGTTACATTACCGCTGTCAGCCTCCAACTGTATGCCAATAATTCCATAATGTTTTACACCGCTCTGTGTCTGCAGTGAAATCAACGCACAGCGTACGGCCACCGCCACTGAAAGAGGGAAAGTCATATACACACTATGTAGCCTGTATTCTTTTTTAAAAAGAAAAAAAAAAAGCTCCATCGTTGGGCTACCTCTGACCGTCTGAAATTTACAGGGTGTCTGGTGAGAGTTGTAGTGCATCACTATTGCACAGCTAGGCCTGTTTGCAGCCTTCTGTATTCTTTGTTTCTGCTTGGAGTTAGTGTTACAATACCGCTCTCAGCGTCAAACTGTACGCCAATAATTCCATAATTATTTACACCGGTCTGTGTCTGCAGTCAACTTAACGGCCACAGCCACTGATGGAGGGAAAGTCGAATACACGCTATATATCCTGTATTCTTTTTTTAACATTTTTTTTTAAAAAGATCCTTTGTTGGGCTACCTCTGACCGTCTGAAATTTACAGGGTGTCTGGTGGGAGTTGTAGTGCATGACTATTGCACAGCTAGGCCTGTTTGCAGCCTTCCGTATTCTTTGTTTCTGCTTGGAGTTAGCGTTACAATACCGCTGTCAGCGTGAAAGTGTACGCAAATAATTCCATAATTATTTACACCGCTCTGTGTCTCCTCTATTCATAATCCACCATGCTGAGGGGTAGGGGTAGGGCTCGAGGACGTGGACGCGGGCGAGGACGCGGAGGTCCAAGTGAGGGTGTGGGCACAGGCTGAGTTCATGGTCCAGGTGAATCGCAGCCGCCTGCTGCGGGATTAGGAGAGAGGCACGTTTCTGGGGTCCCCAGCTTCATATCACAATTTATGGGTCCACGTGGTAGACCTTTATTACAAACAGAGCAGTGTGAGCAGGTCCTGTCGTGGATGGCAGAAAATGCATCCAGCAATCTATTGACCACCCAGTTTTCTTCGCAGTCCCCTGCTGCAACTCTGAATCCTCTCGCTGCTGCTCCTCCTTCCTCCCAGCCTCCTCACTCCATGAAAATGACACATTCAGATGAGCAGGCAGACTACCAGGAACTTTTCTCGGGTCCCTGCCTTGATTGGGAAAAAATAGCTCCTCTCTCACCTGAGGAGTTTGTCCTGACCAATGCCCAACCTTTGGAAAGTTCTCGGAATCCGGATGATGAGGCTGGGGATTTACAGCAACTGTCTCAAGAGCTTTCAGTGGGTGAGGAGGACGATGATGATGAGACACAGCTGTCTATCAGTGAGGTACTAGTAAGGGCAGTAAGTCCGAGGGAGGAGCGCACAGAGGATTCGGAGGAAGAGCCGCTGGACGATGAGATGACCACACCTGGTTTGCTAAGCCAACTGATGACAGGTCTTCAGAGGGGGAGGCAAGTGCAGCAGCAGGACAAGTTGGAAGAGGCAGTGGGGTGGCCAGGGGTACAGGCAGGGCCAGAGCGAAGAATCCCCCAACTGTTTCCCAAAGCACCCCCTCGCGCCAAGCCACCATGCAGAGGCCTAGGTGTTCAAAGGTGTGGATGTTTTTCAGTGAGAGCGCGGACAAACGACAAACAGTGGTGTGCAACCTGTGTCACACCAATATCAGCCGGGGAGCCACCACTACCAGCCTCACGACCACCAGCATGCGCAGGCATATGATGGCCAAGCACTCCACAAGGTGGGACGAGGGCCGTTCACCGCCTCCGGGTCGCACCACTGCCTCCCCCCTGTGCCCTAACCTGCCACTCAGATCCAACTCCCCTCTCAGGACACAGGCACGAGCGCCTCCCGGTCTGCACCCACACCCTCACCTCCGCTGTCCTTGACCCCATCCAGCAATGTCTATCAGCGCAGCGTCTAGCTGTCGCTAGCTCAAGCATTGGAGCGAAAGCGCAAATACGCCGCCACGAACCCGCACGCTCAAGCTTTAAACGTGCACATTGCCAAATTGATCAGCATGGAGATGCTGCCGTACAGGCTTGTGGAAACGGAGGCTTTCAAAAACATGATGGCGGCGGCGGTCCCACGCTACTCGGTCCCCAGTCGCCACTATTTTTCCCGGTGTGCCGTCCCAGCTCTACACCAGCACGTCTCCCGCAACATCAATCGTGCCCTCACCAACACGGTTACTGGTAAGGTCCACTTAACCACGGACACGTGGAGAAGTACTGGCGGGCAGGGCCACTATATCTCCCTGACGGCACATTGGGTGAATTTGGTGGAGGCTGGGACCGAGTCAGAGCCTGGGACCGCACACGTCCTACCCACACCCAGAATTGCGGGTCCTTCCTCAGTTCTGGTATCTGCGGCGGTCTATGCCACCTCCTCTAAACCCTCCCCCTCCTCCTACGCAACCTCTACTTCTCAATTAAGAAATGTGAGCAGCATGTCGCCAGCAGTCGGTGCGGCGTGGCAGCACAGCGGTGGGCAAGCGTCAGCAGGCCATGCTGAAACTACTCAGCCTAGGTGACAAGAGGCACACGGTCCCCGAACTGTTGTGGGGTCTGACAGAGCAGACTGACCTCTGGCTTTCGCTGCCGAGCCTCCAACCTGGCATGGTCGTGTGTGACAACGGCCGTAACCTGGTGGCCGCTCTGCAGCTCGGCAGCCTCACACACGTGCCATGCCTGGCCAACGTCTTTAATCTGGTGGTTCAGCGGTAGAAAAACTACCTGCACTTGTGTCTGACCTGCTCGGCAAGGTGTGCCGTGTCTGCGCACATTTCCACAAGTCCACCACGGACGTTGCCACCCTGAGGACCCAGCAACATCAGTTTAATCTGCCAGAGCACCGACTGCTGTGCGACGTGCCCACACAGTGGAATTCTACGCTGCACATGTTGGCCAGGCTCTATCAACAGCGTAGAGCAATAGTGGAATACCAACTCCAACATGGGCGGTGTAGTGGTAGTCAGCCTCCCCAATTCTTTACCGAGGAGTTGGCCTGGATGGCAGACATCTGCCAGGTCCTCGGAAACTTTGAGGTGTCTACCCAGATGGTGAGCGGCGACGCTGCACTCATTAGCGTAACCATTTTGTTGCTATGCCTGCTGAGGAGTTCGCTGCAAGGCATAAAGGCCAACGCTTTGCGGTTGGAACAGGTTACGGGGGATGACAGTATGTCACTTGATAGCCAGACCACACTCATGTCTATATCTCAGAGCGTTTTGGAGGAGGAGGAGGAGGGGGAGGAGCAGGAGGAGGAGGAGGGGGAAGAGACAGCTGGGCACACTGCAGAGGGTTCACATGATGCTTGAGGAGGAGGAAGAGTCTGAAAGTTATCTTCCTAGTGAGGACAGCCATGTCTTGCGTACTGGCACCCTGGCACACATGGCTGACTTCATGTTAAGCTGCCTATCCCATGACCCTTGCGTTAGACGCATTCTGGCCAACACGGATTACTGGGTGTACACCCTTCTCGACCCACGGTACAAGGAGAACCTTTCCCCTCTCATTCCCGAAAAGGAAAGGGGTACGAGAGTGATGCAATACCACAGCGCCTTGGTGGACAAAGTGATGGTAAACTTCCCATCTGATAGCGCTAGCGCCAGAAGGCGCAGTTCCGAGGGCCAAGTAGCAGGGGAGGCGCGGAGATCAGGCAGCATGTTCAGCGCAGGCAGGGGAACACTCTCCAAGGCCTTTGCCAGCTTTATGGCTCCCCAGCAAGACTGCGTCACCACTCCCCTGTCAAGGCTGAGTCAGAGGGAGCACTGTAAAAAGATGGTGAGGGAGTACGTAGCCGATTGTACCACCGTCCTCCGTCATGCCTCTGCTCCATACAACTATTGGGTGTCAAAGCTGGACACGTGGCACTAACTTGTGCTGTATGCCCTGGAGGTGCTGGCTTGCCCTGCCGCTAGCGTCTTGTCAGAGAGGGTGTTTAGTGCAGCTGGGGGAATCACCACGGACAAGCGTACCCGCCTGTCAACTGCCAGTGCCGACATGCTTACACTCATAAAGATGAACAAAGCCTGGATTTCCCCAGACTTCTCTTCTCCACGGCGGAGAGCAGCGGAACTTAAAGATTCTTTTCGCTGCAACCGCAGATAAAAGCACTCTTCTCTATCACCAGAAAAACGGGGCATTTAGCTTTGTCAATCTGTCTCTGATATTAGTCCTCCTCCTGCTACTCCTCCAGAAAAAACATGTCATCGCGCTGAACGGCCAATTTTTCTGCGGCCCAAAAGGCTCATCTACCAATGTTTTAACAATTTTTCAAAGTTTCAAGGGTATTAATACTTTAACATGAACCAATTTTTTTCAACAGGGCTGCCTACAGGCTCTGTTACAAATTAAGCAACAATGAGCTGTATCTTTCAAAAAATATTTATGGGTTTCACCTGCCCTCTCGGTTGATAAATTTTTCCGAGGTACACTTGTACTCTTGGTACACTTATTTTTCGTGCCCACGCCTACACTCTTATCCAACTAATTTTTCCGGCCTACGCTCATGGTACCCCAATGTTTCAGAGGTTGGCCTATACTATTACTACAGAAATTTTACTGGGGTCTGCCTGTCTGTACTTCTGCTACAAGAATGTTACAGGGGTCTGCCTATACTGCTGCTTTGAAAATGTTACAGGGGTCTGCCTATACTGCTGCCACGTAAATGTTACAGGGGTCTGCCTATACTGCTGCCACTTAAATGTTACAGGGGTCTGCCTATACTTTTGCCACTTAAATGTTACAGGGGTCTGCCTATACTGCTGCTTTGAAAATGTTACAGGGGTCTGCCTATACTGCTGCTACAAGAATGTTACTGGGGGTCTGCCTATACTGCTGCCACTTAAATCTTACAGGGGTCTGCCTATACTTCTGCTACAAAAATGTTACAGGGGTCTGCCTATACTTCTGCCACGTAAATGTTACAGGGGTCTGCCTATACTTCTGCCACTTAAATGTTACAGGGGTCTGCCTATACTTCTGCCACGTAAATGTTACAGGGGTCTGCCTATACTTCTGCCACGTAAAAATGTTACAGGGGTCTGCCTATACTGCTGCTTTGAAAATGTTACAGGGGTCTGCCTATACTTCTGCCACATAAATGTTACAGGGGTCTGCCTATACTGCTGCTACAAAAATGTTACAGGGGTCTGCCTATACTTCTGCCACGTAAATGTTACAGGGGTCTGCCTATACTGCTGCTACATGAATGTTACTGGGGGTCTGCCTATACTGCTGCCACTTAAATGTTACAGGGGTCTGCCTATACTGCTGCTACAAAAATATTACAGGGGTCTGCCTATACTTCTGCTACAAGAATATTACAGGGGTCTGCCTATACTGCTGCTTTGAAAATGTTACAGGGGTCTGCCTATACTTCTGCTACAAGAATGTTACAGGGGTCTGCCTATACTGCTGCCACGTACATTTTACAGGGGTCTGCCTATACTGCTGCTACAGGAATGTTACTGGGGTCTGCCTATACTGCTGCTACAGGAATGTTACTGGGGTCTGCCTATACTGCTGCCACGTAAATGTTACAGGGGTCTGCCTATACTGCTGCCACTTAAATGTTACAGGGGTCTGCCTATACTTTTGCCACTTAAATGTTACAGGGGTCTGCCTATACTGCTGCTTTGAAAATGTTACAGGGGTATGCCTATACTGCTGCTACAAGAATGTTACTGGGGGTCTGCCTATACTGCTGCCACTTAAATCTTACAGGGGTCTGCCTATACTTCTGCTACAAAAATGTTACAGGGGTCTGCCTATACTTCTGCCACGTAAATGTTACAGGGGTCTGCCTATACTTCTGCCACTTAAATGTTACAGGGGTCTGCCTATACTTCTGCCACGTAAATGTTACAGGGGTCTGCCTATACTTCTGCCACGTAAAAATGTTACAGGGGTCTGCCTATACTGCTGCTTTGAAAATGTTACAGGGGTCTGCCTATACTTCTGCCACATAAATGTTACAGGGGTCTGCCTATACTGCTGCTACAAAAATGTTACAGGGGTCTGCCTATACTTCTGCCACGTAAATGTTACAGGGGTCTGCCTATACTGCTGCTACATGAATGTTACTGGGGGTCTGCCTATACTGCTGCCACTTAAATGTTACAGGGGTCTGCCTATACTGCTGCTACAAAAATATTACAGGGGTCTGCCTATACTTCTGCTACAAGAATATTACAGGGGTCTGCCTATACTGCTGCTTTGAAAATGTTACAGGGGTCTGCCTATACTTCTGCTACAAGAATGTTACAGGGGTCTGCCTATACTGCTGCCACGTACATTTTACAGGGGTCTGCCTATACTGCTGCTACAGGAATGTTACTGGGGTCTGCCTATACTGCTGCTACAGGAATGTTACTGGGGTCTGCCTATACTGCTGCCACTTAAATGTTAGAGGGGTCTGCCTATACTTCTGCCACGTAAATGTTACAGGGGTCTGTCTATACTTCTGCCACGTAAATGTTACAGGGGTCTGCCTATACTTCTGCCACGTAAATGTTACAGGGGTCTGTCTATACTGCTGCTACAAGAATGTTACAGGGGTCTACCTATACTACTGCCACGTAAATGTTACAGGGGTCTGCCTATACTGCTGCTACAAGAATGTTACTGGGGGTCTGCCTATACTGCAGCCACCTAAATGTTACAGGGGTCTGCCTATAGTGCTGCTACAAAAATGTTACTGGGGTCTGCCTATACTTCTGCCACGTAAATGCTACAGGGGTCTGCCTATACTTCTGCCACGTAAATGTTACAGGGGTCTGCCTATACTTCTGCCACGTATATGTTACAGGGGTCTGCCTATACTTCTGCCACGTAAATTTTACAGGGGTCTGCCTATACTGCTGCAACAAGAATGTTACAGGGGTCTGCCTATACTGCTGCCACGTAAATGTTACAGGGGTCTGCCTATACTTCTGCCATGTAAATGTTACAGGGGTCTGCCTATACTGCTGCTACAAGAATGTTACTGGGAGTCTGCCTATACTGCTGCCACTTAAATGTTACAGGGGTCTGCCTATACTTCTGCCACTTAAATGTTACAGGGGTCTGCCTATACTTCTGCCACGTAAATGTTACAGGGGTCTGCCTATACTTCTGCCACGTAAATGTTACAGGGGTCTGCTTATACTGCTGCTACAAGAATGTTACAGGGGTCTGCCTATACTGCTGCTACAAGAATGTTACAGGGGGCTGCCTATACTGCTGCTACAAGAATGTTACTGGGGTCTGCCTATACTGCTGCCAATTCAATGTTACAGGGGTCTGCCTATACTGTTGCTACATGAATGTTACAGGGGTCTGTCTATACTTCTGCTACAAGAATGTTACAGGGGTTTGCCTATACTGCTGCCACTTAAATGTTACAGGGGTCTGCCTATACTTCTACTAAAGAAATGGTACAGGGGTCTGCTTATACTACTGCAACCGAAATGCTACTGGGGTCTTCTTATACGTTTTCTACTGGAATGTTACAGGGGTCTGTTTATACTATGGGTGCACACAGACTTCCCATCGCGGTGTTTTACCTAACAGGCCCAAAAACACTCACTGACCAGGGCATGAATTGTGGGCCGAGGCCAATATGTATTTTCTCTCTTTTTACCAGAGTTATCTGTGATACTCGTTTGGGCCACTGAAGAGGAGCGTAACTGGCTTAATGAGACGTTCACAGCTGTACTAGCATCGGAGTCCGCTCTATGCCCGCGTTTGCTGAGGGTGTGTGCAGCGGCCTATGTCCTCGGCAGAGTGAAATTCTGCCATGTTTGGGCACTGTAATTTCTTCATGTTTATTACTTTTTTTGGGTTCCTTCTGCTCGCCTATGCTGTGGGTGCACAAAGACTTCCCATTGCGATGTTTTACCTGTCGGGCACAAAGTCACTGACTGACTTGGGTAGGGTGCAGAGTGCAGATGGCTTTCCCCTTGCGGTGTCGATTGAGCTATCCGACACCAACACAGAATGAATAGTGTGAGGGGACCGGGATTGCCCATTGCTATGTAACTCGTGGCACCTTGGGTCACACAGTGTGTTTGCTGGGACCGAGCCTGACCAAGGGCTCGCTCACATACTTCCCACACAGGCTACAGCGGGTCCTGGTCATGGTTTCTTGGCCTTGTAAGGCCACCTCCTCCTTCTGCTTGGGGTCAGGGGATCAGCATTGGGCATCTTGTACTTGCTGTCGTGTTACCACAGTTGTCTGTTACACTGCTTTGGGCAAAAGAAGAGGAGCGTTACTGCATTAATGAGACGTTCAATGCTGTGCTAGCATCGAGGTCCGCTTCATGCCTACGATTGCTGAAGCTGTTGGCCGAGACCTACGTCCCGGGGAAACTGCAACTGTGCCAGGTTGGGCCTGTGGAACTTTTTCCTGGCTAATCCAGTCATTGGAGCGGTGAAAGAAAATGTAACTGATTTATTGAGCCTATCGCAGATAAACTAGCATCAAAGTCCGCTTCATGCCTACGATTGCTGAAGCTGTTGGCCGATTCCTAGGTCCCGGGGGAACTGCAACTGCGTCAGGTTGGGCCTGTGGAACTTTTTCCTGGCTAATCCAGTCATTGGAGCGGTGAAAGCAAACGTAACTGATTTAATGAGCCCGTCGCAGATGAACTAGCATTGAAGTCCGCTTCATGCCTACGATTGCTGAAGCTGTTGGCCGAGGCCTACGTCCCGGGGGAACTGCAACTATGCCAGTTTGGGCCTGTGGAGCTTTTTCCTGGCTAATCCAGTCATTGGAGCGGTGAAAGAAAACGCAAGTGATTTACTGAGACCTTCGCAGCTGAACTAGCATCGAAGTCCGCTTCATGCCCTCGATTGCTGAGGGTTTGTGCAGAGGCCTATGTCCTCGGCACAGTGAAAGTCTGCCATCTTTGGGCACTCTGATTTCTTAATGGTTCATGTCTTGGGTCGCCTAGGGCCCACCTATGCTGTGGGTGCACACAGACTTCCCATTGCAGTGATTTACCTGTCTGGCACAAAGACACTGACTGACTTGGGTAGGGGGCAGATGGCTTTCCCCTTGCGGTGTCGATTGAGCTATCCGACACCTAGACAGAATGAATTCTGTATGGGCACATGGATTCCCCATAGATATGTAACTCATGCCCTCATTTGCAACTCCTGACGGAGGTTGGCACTTTATTGGAATGAAGATCGAACGTCAATTTCTGGTTGATTCTATACTGCATTGTGGACTGTCCCCCCCCCCCCCTTTTACAGAAGGTTGCTACCTGGCCAACCCTCTGCAGTGTGTGCCTCCGGTTCCTCCTCATGGCAGACACACTTGGAAATAGACATGACGGTGGTGTGGCTATAAAGTGAGCGTGTGGCCTGAGGGCAGCTGAAGGCTGCGCAGGGACACTTTTGTGTGCGCTGTGGACGCAGGGTCATGCGGGGGTTGGGCAGCATGTAACCCAGGAGAAGAGGCAGCGGTGTGACCCGCAGGCAGTGATTGTGCTTGGTTGGAGGTAGTGTGGTGCTTAGCTAAGGTGTGCCTTGCTAATGAGGGTTTGTCCGAAGTAAAAATTGTTAGGGAGGGTTGCACACACTTGCCGCTATTGTGGCTTAATAGTGAGACCTGGGAGCCTGAGATGCAGCCCTGCATGCTTCCCCTCCCCTTCAATATCCGTTTCTGTGGCGTTTCCATCACTTTCGTAGGTTTTCCAGATTTTCACAAGTGAAAACCTAAGCGGAGCATCGGTCATATACAAAAATGCTCGAGTCGCCCATTGACTTCAATGGGGTTCGTTACTCGAAACGAACTCTCGAGCATCGCGGAAAGTTCGACTCGAGCAAAGAGCACCCGAGCATTTTGGTGCTCGCTCATCTCTAGTTATGAAATACTAACATGTGAGTTAACCCTTTCAAAGTGACATTTGTGCTAAAATGTATCCCGTTTGCTTCTTTGTGCAGGTTCCTGGTCATTGGGAATTTATATGCTTCATTGCATTTCGTTTTTCTGTTGGGCATATGTACTATTTTTGGGATCATCAGGGAGACCTGTGATGTCCTTTGGCAGCATCTGGTGCCTTTGGTGATGGCTCCATCCTCTCATCTAGATTGGATGGACATTGCCAAAGGTTTCCTGGATGCTGCATAGTTTCCTAATTGCATTGAAGTGCTGGATATCAAACACATCCGTGTTTACAAAAAACACCACATCTGATATTGCAATTAGAAACAGTACTTTAAAGTAGTGCTGTTGGCTGTTGCTAATAGTAACTATTAATTTATGCTTATTTATATATAGGGCCTATGGAAGGGCTGTGGAGGCATTTTCAGGGCTTCCAGAATGGGTTAGCGACTTTGTAACAACTAGCTGTCCCTGCTAGAACCACAGAACCACACTGGCTCTTCAGGTCCACCTGCCCCATTCATCATTGTGGTGGATAAGGGATTTAGCCTGATGATTCATGTTCTGCGTCCCTTCACTTGCAGGGACATGGATACCAGAAGGCAGGTGTTTAATTATGGACTCACATTATTTTTTTCCCGGGACAACGATGCTGGTTGGAATGCAAAAGAGGCTGAAATTGTAACTTTGCCAGTGGAAGTTGTAAATGAGTCTAGGCTGCATCATAGACCAGCAGCATCAGCTCCCTAAGTCAGCGATATCTTCATAGACTATTTTCTGAGCCCTCAGGGAGCAGTTCCATGGCAGGTGGACTATGTTCAAGGAAGCAGATGAACTGATCTCTCCAAACAGCATAATTTTTAGCTAGTTACTTATAGGCTCATGTTTAGTTAGGGACTAGCAAGACAATGATGTCTCTTGACCTGGGTGAGCTTGAAATAATTTGGTAAACTTCATGCACATTTGATTTTATATAATTAATATAGTCACTTTATCTACCTTGCCAATGTGTTGAGGTTGGCCTAATTAATTACCAATACCTCGTCATTGTTGGCAAGATGAACACTGTAAGCAATGCTATGAAAATCCTGTTTTTCATTTTTTCAAAATGTTTGCGTTAGAGCAGCCCTTAAATTATCTGTATACAGATGCATTGTTAAGTTTCTAGTTAAAGTTTAAAATACACACAAATACTAGAGGAAATGTGACAAATTATAAAATTGACTCCAGCACAAAAGTGTCACAAAGAGTGCCAGACTATGCATATAAAACAATGTTTGCAGTGCACATGTGCCTGCTAGGAATCAGAACTTGCTACAGATGATTCAGAGACATTGCATGGCAACAGGAATAAATTAAAAAATACTCACAGAATTGCTTGCACTCTTGGGTAGTGGCACTGTTCCATCTTTCCCCCAAAACTCCCTGCACCACCTCCTGGCAGTAAGACTCCTTATACTCACTGCAGGAAGTGTCCCACAATGCAGGGCGATTTTCCACTAGAGATATGAGGAGCTCCATCTCCACTCATCGTGGGTTATAAAGGTTTGAAGACAACATGATGTAGCCTGCAGCAGATTTCACTGCAGAATTTGCAGCATTTTCAGCAAGATACTGATGCTTTTCTATCTTGGCTGGTGACAGTAGATGAGATATGGAGTTTTATGATCCTGGCTCAAAAGAGCAGTCAAAAGAATGGAGCCACAGTGGTTCTCTACATCCAAAGAAGTTCAAATTGCAGAAGTCATCATTCTAGGTTATGGAATCTATCTTCTGGGATAAAGATAGGATATTCCTTCTTCAATACCTTCCAAAGGGGTCTACTATTACAGCTGTGTATTACACTAGACTTCTGGATAAATTGAAGAAGGCATTGAAGTAAAAAAGGCACAGAAAGTCGACTCAAGGTGTTGTGTTCTTGTATGACAATACCTCGTCCCATACAGCGGCCACCACCCAGAGCAAACTGGTTGACTCGGGTTCAAGGTGCTGGATCAACTCCTTATTCATCTGATCTGGCAGCCTCAGACTATCATGTGTTTTCTAATTGGAAGAAACACTTCAAGGGAACCAAATTTGCCTCTTTTTGTAATGCAATTGCAGCAGCTAACACCTAGTTTGCCTCCCAAGCAAAGGCATTCTATCTGGATGGGTTGAAGAAATTGCAACAGTGCAGTCAGAAGTACATTGATATGTGAGTATTACTTTATCTGCTTGGAGATCCTTAATAGATTTCTTCATAGGCAAACATGTTGGAAACACCGAATTTGGTTTACATTGCTAAATATTTGGATGCTCAAAAACTACTTAATACTCTTTCTAGTAGCATTCTGTTTTCATGGTAACATAATACTCAATAGTATAAAACAAAAAGATATAAAATAATTAAAATGAAGCAAGAAAACAATACCCTCAGTAATTAAATAGATAAATACACAATTTTATATGATTGCATTTCAGATTTCTGAACTGGTTTAGCTCTTATAAACACATATTTGACAGACAGCCACATATTAGTTACAGAGTATAAGGACAAACTACATTCCTTTCTTTACAAAATGCAGCTCTTTGAAATAAAGGCAGTTCATTTTTCACATTGGCTCTAGATTATAGTAGAGATAGGGTTGCTTGACTTTAGCCATGCACGTAAGGATTAATTTGTGAAACAAGAGCAGTTTCTAAAAATATTTGTTTTGTTATGTTTTGAAAGGTATTTTAAAAAGTCTTTTAATGAACATATCATGTATCTGTAAACATTTCACTTAGTAAAAAGATAGGTTTAGAACTGTAGAAATCTTTATTTACAATATAACTGTAACAGTAATTATGTTTGTAATATAAAAGTTATTTTATGTTTTATAGATTAAGGCCTCCTTCCCACGAACGGATTTACGCCGCGTAAATTCGCGGCAAAAATCCGCTGCGTTGCCCCCTGCTATTAGGTTCTATTGAACCTAATAGCTCAATGCTCACGATGCGGAATTCCACCACGGAATTTGGTACCGTGAAATCTCCCGTCCTCACCCGCAGCATGCTCTATTTGCCGCGGGTGTACGCGCTGACGGCTTCCATTGCAGTCAATGGAAGTCGTCCGTTCACGCTATCTCCCGCTGTAACACAGCGGAAGTTAGCGTGAAAACGCTTTCCCGCCTACCGCCGCCGCGTCATATGACGCGGCCGGCGCGTCACGTGACATGGCCAGCCGCGTCATGTGACGCGGTGGGCGTGTCACATGACGCGACGGCGGTGGGCGGGGAAGCGTCTTCACGCTATCTTCCGCTGGTAAGTATGGGGTCTCTGGGGGGCGCCGTGATGGGCTTCACTGCGGAATATTACACGGTGGAGCCCGTCACGCTCGTGTGAAGCCGGCCTTAGTGTCTTAGCTTCCAATTTCTGTAATAAACTTATGAACACTAAAAAATATACAGTATATAATTAGCTTTTACAATGTGCCATTGTTCTTGATGGGTTATTTTGTAAAGATAAGCAAATACCATCTTATGCACCTTTAATGTACTGAATGACTATGTTTCTGTTTTCAGTGCCCATTCACAGAGGCCACAATTAAGCAAAATGTCACAATTATGTGTATTTTGCTCACCGTGATTGTTTTAATGGAGGGTAAAGCAAGATATAGCCTAATGTCATAAATTTACCTTTCTTATCTTCAGCTATGTCCAACAATGCCGCATTTATTCCTCAATGCCATAAATTGATGGTAAAATCACAGTAACTATGAGGCTACATGTGAGACAAGTTGTAGGGTGTCCACACCACTATTTAAGCTATCTCCTGTTTCTGTCACAGGGAATCCTTGATGGAGCTATAGTCTTTAATGTGTCAAATGCAGACCAGTGAGGTCTCTATTTTAGGAGATTTTAGTTTCTTTCTGACATTTTTGAACTACGCTATTCTGCTTGTCACAAGTGCCAGAAAGAAACAGAAACCTGCTTGTTTTCCCATTTGTCAAGTGATCAACAACTTCTTCAAATGGACAGATGATAAAAGGCTTTTTAATTATAATGGAATTATTTTCTATGGCTGATAGCTCCAACAGCATCTTATAATTGTAATCCCAGAATTAATTCTCGTGCTTTCATGGTAATTGTTATAGTTAATGTTGTGTTTGCTATAGGGATGTCCCCATCCACAGAAAATGATAGCATATAGTTAGGATATGCTAGTAAATAGCACAGTGCTTCAGGGTTTTGCACTGTCAGTGAGTGGTCAAGGGCCCCCTTGTACAGGGAAACGGTTTGAAGAGTTTGAAAGTAGCCCTATGGGATCACTGGTTTTGAACAGCTGATTATAAACTAATGTAGGAAAATCTCTATTGCTTAGTTTTTTTTAGATTTTTTTTTTGCATACACACCAAAAGCATAGATACAGAAGATATTATGCAAAATGCATATTAAATAATGAGACTTAGCATAAATGGCATGTGGTCATTTTTTAGCTCATATTAAGCTAAGCAATTACTATTAGCCTATGGGTCCTTTCTTCCAAAGCATTGCTATTTGATGAATAATGAAAGTCTTAAAAGAATGGTGACATTATGCAAAACTACAATAATAGTTTAAGGCACATTTGAAATGAAATTTTGAATCGTATCAGTTTTAAAGCTAATAATTGTATTATTATGCAGGTTATTGTGCTTATATTGGCTAGTTCTATTACTAAAGAGTTCTATATTTCATGAATATGTGTTTACAAAGATTATTTTTTGATTGACTTTCAACCAATAACCCTGGCCAGTATACATTCAAAAGACACAATTTACAAATAGAAGTTTATGACAGGCTTGAGACCCACTGAACGCATGAAAATTCAGCCCCTATCAATAACTAAACTTTAATTATACACTAAAGAATTATAGGTAGTGTGGAGAAGAAGACCTATGTCATATTTCTGGAGCACTTCAATCAATGATTTGTCAAATCTATCAAAATGTACTTTGTTTTGCTGAGAGCAAAATATACATATAACGATTTGTTTTCCAGCACTTTCTGGGCACCTGGGGACCTGCATTTATTGTATACGACTTTTCAAACACTTTTTAACTGACATCATTGATAGTCTAGTAGATTTTGTTATTGAGCTAATTAGACAATCGTATTCTGACTAGAGATACAAATTTCGAGGAACAGAACAAAATGCCTTTAAACTGTTGCATTACATCCATCTGCTCCTAGGCAAGTATACACAGGAGTGAATGCAAATTGGAACTGGGCACCGAACGAACATAAATTTCATGCATTTAGCGGGTCTTTTCAATTATTTTATTTATAAACAAAGTCATATTCTTGTTATAATGCACAAAACTAACACAATAATATTTACTTATAGTAAGTCATGGACCTGCCAACATATAGAAAATGATGCCAATAAATTAGCAGGTAAAGAATATAAGAATCATTGTTGGCATTCCTGGCTCCTGGAGTTTGGATGGAATATTGGAAGCATTGTTCTCGCTCACAGAAGGCCGAACCTTCTATAATTAGCTCTTCTGATCTCTGTGTAAAATGTATATGGATATTATACAAAATTAATAACCGTACATCTGCTACTATTAGAGAGAAAAGGTTTGTGATCAATAGACCTACATAAAAATTAGAAGCAATCACTAAAAGTGAAGAATACAAAATATCCCTTTACATGATGTGACTTTGACCTAAACTCTTAGTGGCTCCCAAAATGTTCAATTTTTTTTCATTTTGCAGTTATATTTCAATCTATACACTGAGGTGTTGCAAATAGTCTATTATGCTACTTGTGTCATGCATTTCTGAACAATTTATGGATGCTCTGATTTCATTGAATGATTTTTAAGCATTCTCAATTGTGAAGATAACAAATGAACATGGAAATAATTTTTTTGTAGTTTTTTAACTGCAGTTTTCTGTTCTAGCATTCGGGCTAGCTTTCTAGCCTTAGTTTTCTAGCATTCTGGGTAGCTATGGACAATGTGAGAGACATTCACATTGCGCTGGTAATATAAGGGGTCTGATACTGATTTGGTTTGTGGTCCATACTGTGGCAAGCATTAATTAACAGTTAAACTCCTTTATGTTGTGAAAGTATTAAGGTGATTTCTGTGTTACACTTGTCATTCATTACTTAATACAAGCAGCACAGACCTGACTGATTTGGACATTCCCTAGGTGCCATATTTAGTCATTTTAACTACATTCTTTCACTCTTATAAGTGACACTGATATAAGCAATATGTCACACAATTTATTCATTCAAAAGTGTTAAACTTTTGTAGCATTTGTTAAGATCCATTTAGACGCACTGATTATCGCTCAAAATTCATTTAAGCGATCAAAAGGGAGCGATGGTTTTGCTTTTAAAGACAACCATTTAAACGTAACGATTATCGTTGGAAAATGGATGAGGCGGACGGGAATTTCAGTTGTTTTTTTATAGTTGTGTAGTGTTTACATTTAACGATAATTGAACGATAGTTTGTTTGTGTAAAATATACGCCTACACTAAACAATGAACCACTCATCTCAAATCGCTAAACCACTAAATGAATTTCATTTAAACTAAATTAAAAGCGAACTGCGAAACGATGGATTTTAAGTGGACTGAAAGACAATGATGAATGAATTACTAATGAAAAGTGCACGATAGGCGCGCGTTTACATGTAATGACTATCGCTCACTTTCGACACTTTTAACAAATTTTGAGTGATAATCATTGCGTCTAAGTGGGCCTTTACTTTTTACTGCAATAAGATGTAAATTAGGTTGTTGGTCAACCATGACGGGACACTATACTTCCTTTTGTTCTGCCTTGCATCATAAACAAAGCTCAATGGACTGGGCTAGTTAGAAAGAACACATCGGTGGCTTCACACAGTTAATGTATCTTGTTCTTTTTCCGATAATCATCGTAAATTAATTTGGGCACATGAGAGAACTCAGATCCCATTAGCCTTATTGCAGATTCTAAATTTTAAAAAATGCTACAACAGTTTCTTGGCGGAGAATGTGGGCAGACTAAGAAACCTAAAGAATTCTCAAATACAGGCTAAGCATCAGTAAATTAAAATCCACAGTAA
Source organism: Eleutherodactylus coqui (assembly GCF_035609145.1). Taxonomy (NCBI): domain Eukaryota; kingdom Metazoa; phylum Chordata; class Amphibia; order Anura; family Eleutherodactylidae; genus Eleutherodactylus; species Eleutherodactylus coqui. The sequence continues at coordinate 261,983,274 of NC_089837.1, read as the reverse complement.
GTAACAAAATTTGTTTTCTTACAACTTTTTACTGCTGCTTTAGTTTCTGTCATGGTGCAATTCACAGACATCTGAATTAAAAAACTTTGGGAAAGTTTTCATCAGAATTAATCATTTTGGGAATGACATTTGCAACTGTAGCTCATCTGGGATAAGTAAACAAATGTACAAGGGACAAAGGAGATGACCAAGTGAAAGTCATGCTCAATTATTCAGGCAAATATGCACTTCAGTAGTGCCAAAAGATGGGTACAGAAAAGACTGAGTGGTAAGATTTCTCTCATGTGACAATTTTTGCCCTTCTATAACACAGACCAACTTAGTAGAAGGGACGTGTATCTCCAGCAAAGTCCGGGCAACACTCGATGTCACAACGAATGCGCCTAAATCATTTGCCCAAACTAAGAACTGCAGGCCAATTTTATTAGCATTGGATGCAGAAAAACATTCAATAATATAAACTGTGACTGGCCGAACATGGTGCTAAACAAAATGAACATTGAAGGAGCCTTTTAGAATTAATATTTACAGCTTATACTGCAACTCTAGAGCCAGAATACATATACGAGGCTATTTGAACTCCACAAAGGCACAAGACAGGGTTGCCTGGTATCACCCCTACGATTCGACCTGGCACCAGAGCCACTAGTCAAAAGACTGACCGATTTAGATGTGTACAAAGGTGTAAATATAAGTTCCCACAAATTGAAGTTTACCATATTCGCAGGCAACATTCTACTATTTCTAGAACACACGGAAATACTTCTGAAACCACTATTAAAAATGATAACCGAATACTGGGTCTTTTCAGGCTATAAAATAAACCACCTGAAAAGTGAAATACTAGAACTAGGTTCGCCTTGCCCTACTACTTTATGGACATCACTAGGTTGTCCAATCAAAAATACAGAAGCAGCAGCACTCCACTAAGAACCACCATCAGGTGCGAGGTGTGGATACGGTACTGTATTTTGGAATATCGGTGGTGCTGCTCTTCTATGCTGTCACTAGGTTGTCGGATCACCACAGTAAAACCCTTTATTACATAGGCATCAAAATAGGAAGGACATCAAGCTCCATCTGCATGCTAAACTATCTACTGCTATTTGATAGAATAAAGAAAGAGCTAAAACAATGACTACATTTGCCACTATCCCTATTGGGGTGGTGCCGTCTCATAAAAATGATGAGCTTCTCAAAACTATTATATCCAATGTAGACAATCCCTCTACTGCTTAAACCCTAAGATGTGACCTGCTTAAACTCAGAATTCACAAAATGTATTTGGGCAGGTGGAAAACCTCGCATCTCATTAAAAAAGGTACTGCCAGACAAAGGGGAGGGAGAAATAAATTTTCTAAATATAAAAAGTTACAACACAGCTTGCTTAGCCTGCCTCATAGTAGATTGGATAAAGAAGATTGATGCGTATTCCGCAGAGAAATTGAGTCAGACTTAGCTGCACGCTAGGATTTAGTTGCTTGCCTGTATACAGCCTATTCAAACCGCTTAGCAGACATAGAGAAATCCCAGCTACTAAAAGACACCACAATCACATGGGAGGAAGTTGAGGAAGGCTTACGGCCTTCCCTTCCTCGTATCTAAGAATATGCCCCTGATAGGTCACCCCAACTTCAACAGGTGGCAGTATGACAAGGTATATAAGACATGGCATGCAAATGGCCCAAATCTAGCCATCCGCTTCATGCATGATGCAGAGTGAAGAGGGCTCACCCAACTAGAACTGCAACATAAATTCCATCTACCTCCCTCACAATTCTTGCAAATAAACAGGCCCTTTTCTTCTGTAAAAGCAGGTTGACTAATCTAGCAAGAGAAGCCACTGTCACAGATTTTGATACTTTCATTGAGCAGTTGCATATGACACCATCGCTATCAAGAATACAGAAAACCATTAGAGGCAAATTCAATGAGTCAGGTATAAATAAACTACGCAATGGAAAAAAGTCATACAAAACGACAGCTTAGAGATCGAGGTTCTTCCAAGCTGGAACACAATATGTAAACATGTATAGAGCGAGGTGTGGAAAGAATACTTTTTCAATATAATGCACTATGCCATTTATCATTTCAACATCCCAGCTACGGCAACAAATCCTTACCGAATTGTAAGGTACCCAAAGTGTGGCCTTCTTGCCACAAACTTTGAGCATGGCATATGATCATGCATACAAATAATCTTATTGTGAGGATTAGAGATGAGCGAACGTACTCGTCCAAGCTTGATGCTCGCTCAAGTATTAGGGTACTCGAGATGCTCGTTACTCGAGACGAGCACCACATGGTACTCGAGTCAATTCCATTTCCTTCCCTGCATTTTTTGCGCCATTTTCTGGCCAATAGACATGCAGGGAAGGCATTACAACTTCCTCCTGTGATGTTCCAGCCCTATCCCACCCCCCTGCAGTGAGTGGCTGGCGAGATCAAGTGACCGCCGAGTATATAAAGCAGTCCCTCCCGATGCTCGCCTCATACACACGCTGGCAGAGATTAGGGAGAGTGCTGCTGCTATAGGGAGAGTGTTAGCGTCTTCAAGAACCCCAACGGTCCTTCTTAGGGCCACATCTGACCGTGTGCATTACTGTTGTGGCTGCTGTGAGCAGTTTTGCACAATTTTTTTGTTTTCATCTTGGGCTATGCAGACTATTGCGTTGTCAGTCTGCAACCAATTATACAGAGTATAGGGGCAGTACTGGTCAGACAGGGACAGTGGTAGTGTAGAATTCTGTCAACAAGTACCCCAAAAAAGCTCCTCCTTAGGGCTACCTGTGAGCGTGTGCATTACTGCTGTAGTGGCTCACTATTAGCCAGCTAGGCCTTTCTGCAGCCCAGCGTATATTTTTTTCGGCCAACAGTGTGCGTAACATAACCGCTGTGACCCTCCAAGTGCAGGCCAATAATTGCCTAATTTTTTACACGGCTCTGTGCGTCCCGTCAACTTCACGCACCGCGTACGCCCACAGCCGCTGATAGAGGGAAAGACATATACACGCTATATAGGCTGCTGTTTTTTTTACAAAAATCTGAAAAAACATTCCTCCTTAGGGCTACCTGTGAGCGTGTGCATTACTGTTGTAGTGGCTCACTATTAGCCAGCTAGGCCTTTCTGCAGCCCAGCGTATAATTTTTTCGGCCTACAGTGTGCGTTACATAACCGCTCTGACCCTCCAAGTGCAGGCCAATAATTGCCTAATTTTTTAGACCACTCTGTCCGTCCCGTCAACTTCACGCACAGCGTATTTTAGGGCTAACTGTGACCGTGTGCATTTTACTGTGTGGCCACTGGGAGTTGTAGTGGCTCACTATTATCCGGCTAGGCCTTTTTGCAGCCTAGCGTGAAATTTTTTACGGACTGCAGTGTGCGTAACATAACCACTGTCAGCCTACAACTGCATGCCACTAATTGCATAATTATTCAGACAGCTCTGTGTCTGCTTTATTGGTAATACACCATGCTGAGGGGTAGGGGTAGGCCTAGAGGACGTGGCCGTGGACGTGGGCGAGGACGCGGAGGTCCAAGTGAGGGTGTGGGTACAGGCCGAGTTCCTGGTCCAGGTGAATCGCAGCCGGCTGATGCGGGATTAGGAGAGAGGCAAGTTTCTGGGGTCCCCAGCTTCATATCACAATTTTTGGGTTCACGTCGTAGACCTTTATTACAAAATGAGCAGTGTGAGCAGGTCCTGTTGTGGATGGCAGAAAATGCATCCAGCAATGTATCGACCACCCAGTCTTCTACGCTATCCACTGCTGCAACTCTCAATCCTCTCGCTGCTGCTCCTCCTTCCTCCCAGCCTCCTCACTCCATGAAAATGACACATTCTGATGAGCAGACAGACTCCCAGGAAATGTTCTCGGGCCCCTGCCTTGATTGGGAAAAAATTGTTCCTCTCCCTCCTGAGGAGTTTGTTGTGACCGATGCCCAACCTTTGGAAAGTTCCAGGGGTCCGGGTGATGAGGCTGGGGACTTCCCGCAACTGTCTCAAGAGCTTTCAGTGGGGGAGGAGGTCGATGATGATGAGACACAGTTGTCTATCTGTGAGGAAGTAGTAAGGGCAGTAAGTCCGAAGGAGCAGTGCACAGAGGATTCGGAGGAAGAGCCGCTGGACGATGAGGTGACTGACCCCACCTGCTTCGCTAAGCCAACTGAGGACAGGTCTTCAGAGGGGGAGGCAAGTGCAGCTGCAGGACAGGTTGGAAGAGGCAGTGGGGTGGCCAGGGGTAGAGGCAGGGCCAGAGCGAAGACTCCCCCAACTGTTTCCCAAAGCACCCCCTCGCGCCAAGCCACCCCGCAGAGGCCTAGGTCTTCAAAAGTGTGGATGTTTTTCAGTGAGAGCGCGGACGACCGACGAACAGTGGTGTGCAACCTGTGTCGCGCCAAGATCAGCCGGGGAGCCACCACTACCAGCCTCACCACCACCAGCATGCGCAGGTATATGATGGCCTAGCACACCACGAGGTGGGACGAAGGCCGTTCACCGCCTCCGGGTCGCACCACTGCCTCTCCCCCTGTGCCCCAACCTGCCACTCAGATCCAACTCCCCTCTCAGGACACAGGCACGAGCGCCTCCCAGCATTGTGGGTCCTTCCTCGGTTCTGGTATCTGCAGCGGTCTATGCCACCTCCTCTAAACCCTCCTCCTCCTCCTACGCAACCTCTACCTTTCAATTAAGAAATATAAGCAGCACGTCGCCAGCAGTCGGAGTGGCGCGGCGCGGCAGCACAGCGGTGGGCAAGCGTCAGCAGGCCGTGCTGAAACTACTCAGCCTAGGTGACAAGAGGCACACGGTCCCCTGAGCTGTTGCAGGGTCTGACTAAGCAGACAGACATCTGGCTTTTGCCGCTGAGCCTCCAACCGGGCATGGTCGTGTGTGACAACGGCCGTAACCTGGTGGCGGCTCGGCAGCCTCACACACGTGCCATGCCTGGCCCACATGTTCAATCTGGTGGTTCAGCGGTTTCTGAAAAACTACCCGCATTTGTCAGACCTGCTCGGAAAGGTGCGCCGCGTCTGCGCACATTTCCGCAAGTCCACCACGGACGCTGCCACCCTGCGGACCCTGCATCATCAATTTAATCTGCCAGAGCACCGGCTGCTGTGCGACGTGCCCACACGGTGGAATTCTACGCTCCACATGTTGGCCAGGCTCTATGAGCAGCGTAGAGCAATAGTGGAATACCAACTCCAACATGGGCGGCGTAGTGGTAGTCAGCCTCCCTATTTCTTTACCGAGGAGTGGGCCTGGATGGCCACGTCCTCAGAAACTTTGAGGAGTCTACCCAGATGGTGAGCGGCGATGCTGCAATCATTAGCATCACCATTCCTCTGCTATGCCTGCTGAGATGTTCGCTGCAAAGCATAAAGGCTGACGCTTTGCGGTCGGAACAAGAGACGGGGAAAGAGAGAATGTCGCTTGATAGCCAGACCACCCTTATGTCTATATCTCAGCGAGTTTTGGAGGAGGAGGGGGAGGAGCAGGAGGAGGAGGGGGAAGAGACAGCTGGGCCCACTGCAGAGGGTACCCATGCTGCCTGCCTCCCATCTGTTCAATGTGTATGGCCTGTGGACAAGGAGGAGGAGGAGGAGGGGGAGGATCCTGAATGTGATCTTCCTAGTGAGGACAGCCATGTCTTGCATACTGGCACCCTGGCACACATGGCGGACTTCATGTTAGGCTGCCTTTCTCGTGACCCTCGCGTTAGATGCTTTCTGGCCACTACGGATTACTGGGTGTACACCCTTCTCGACCTACGGCATAAGGAGAACTTTTCCACTCTCATTCCCGAATAGAAAAGGGGTTCGAGAGTGATGCAATACCACAGGGCCCTGGTGGACAAACTGATGGTAAACTTCCCATCTGACAGCGCTAGCGGCAGAAGGCGCAGTTCCGAGGGCCAAGTAGCAGGGGAGACGCGGAGATCAGGCAGCAGGTTCAGGGGAACACTCTCCAAGGCCTTTGCCAGCTTTATGGCTCCCCAGCAAGACTGCGTCACCACTCCCCGGTCAAGGCTGAGTTGGCGGGAGCACTGTAAAAGGATGGTGAGGGAGTACGTAGCCGATCGCACGACCGTCCTCGGTGACGCCTCTGCCCCCTACAACTACTGGGTGTCGAAGCTGGACACGTGGCCTGAACTCGCGCTGTATGCCCTGGAGGTGCTTGCTTGTCCTGCGGCTAGCGTCTTGTCAGAGAGGGTGTTTAGTGCGGCTGGGGGAATCCTCACGGATAAGCGTACCCGCCTGTCAACCGACAGTGCCGACAGGTTACACTCATCAAGATGAACAAAGCCTGGATTTCCCCAGACTTCTCTCTTCACCAGCGGACAGCAGCGATACCTAAGCAATACGTAGGCTGCACCCGCGGATGGAAGCATCGTTCTCTATCACCATCAAAAACGGGGACATTTTTGCTTCATCAATCTGTGTATAATATTCCTCCTCCTCCTCCTGCTCCTCCTCCTGAAACATCACATAATCACGCCGAACGGGCAATTTTTCTTAGGCCCACAAGGCTCAGTCATATAATTTTTGTAAACAATTTTTATACGTTTCAATGCTCATTAAAGCCTTGAAACTTTCACCTGAACCAATTTTTATTTTAACTGGGCTGCCTCCAGGCCTAGTTACCAATTAAGCCACATTAACCAAAGCGATTAATGGGTTTCACCTGCCCTCTTGGTTGGGCATGGGCAATTTTTCTGAGGTACATTAGTACTGTTGGTACACCAATTTTTGGGGGCCCTCGCCTACAATGTAATCCAATTAATTTTTAGCCCACCTGCATTACAGCTGACGTTACATCAGCTGTGATGGGCACTGCAATGGGATATATTTATGTACCGCCGGTGAGTTCCAGGGAGCCACCCATGCCGTGGGTCCACACGGAGTTGTAACTGCATGTGTCCACTTCTAAAGAACCCCAGTCTGACTAGGGCATGCAGTGTGGGCCAAAGCCCATTTGCAATAAACATGACATTACCTCAGCTGTGATGGGCAATGCAATGGGATAGATTAATGTACAGCCGGTGGGTTCCAGGGAGCCACCCATGCTGTGGGTACACACGGAATTCCCATTGCGGAGTTGTACCTGCCTGTGACTATTTATAAAAAACCGCAGTCTGACTGGGGCATGCAGACACCTTGACAGAATGAATAGTGTGTGGCACCTAGGTTCCCCATTGCTATGCCCACGTGTGCAGCTCCTGATGGCGGTGGCACAGGATTATATTTCTCATTGCTTCTGTACAGCATTGTGGGCTATCGCCCCGCCCCTTTTAAAGAGGGTCGCTGCCTAGCCGTGTCAACCCTCTGCAGTGTGTGCCTATGGTTCCTCCTCATGGCAGACGCACTTATAAATAGCGTTGAGTGTGGCGTGGCATGAGTGCAGCTGAAGGCTGCGCAGGGACAATTTGGTGTGCGCTGTGGACACTGGGTCGTGCGGGGGGGGGTTGGGCAGCATGTAACCCAGGAGAAGTGGCAGCGGAGTGTCATGCAGGCAGTGATTGTGCTTTGTTGGAGGTAGTGTGGTGCTTAGCTAAGGTATGCATTGCTAATGAGGGCTTTTCAGAAGTAAAAGTTGTTGGGGGGGGCCCACTCTTGCCGCTATTATGGCTTAATAGTGGGACCTGGGAACTTGAGATGCAGCCCAACATGTAGCCCCTCGCCTGCCCTATCCGTTGCTGTGTCGTTCCCATCACTTTCTTGAATTGCCCCGATTTTCACAAATGGAAACCTTAGCGAGCATCGGCGATATACAAAAATGCTCGAGTCGCCCATTGACTTCAATTGGGTTCGTTACTCGAAACGAACCCTCGAGCATCGCGAAAATTTCATGCCGAGTAACGAGCACCTGAGCATTTCTCTAGTTAGGATAATTCTAATATAGCAAATGCATTCAAATTAACCAACTTTTTGAATAATGAAATTAGTCTGGAAATAATTAAAAGAAAATTACTTGTACAAAAATGGGAATCTATTATTACTTACCACTTAACCCCTTGAGTGGCACGCCCGGAAAATTTCCGGGACGAGCTCCACTGCTCATAGCGATACAGCCCGGAAGATTTACGGGCTATGTATCACTATGGGAGCTGCAGAGCACAATGCCACAAGCTGTGACAGTGTGCTCTGCCTGCACAGACCCACAGAGAGCAGTGCAAGGGCTTTGAAAAACCAGCAGAAGATATTGCCGATATGTCGGCAACCTCCTGCTTTGTTTACAGGTTGCCATAGAGACCATCGGCTTGTCAGAAGCAAGCCAATGGTCTCTGTGGCAGGGAGAGCTGGTTGTTAGCTGTCAGAGGACAGCTAGGTACTAGCTCTTACAGCAGAGATCAGAGAAAACCTCCGATCTCTGCTGTGTTAACTCTTTATATGCTGCAGTCTATGTGACTGCAGCATGTAAAGGGCTGTCACTGCAGCATGTAAAGGGCTGTCACCATCAGACCCCCGGAATGTGATCAGGGGTCCTGATGGGTCCCTGTGGAAGTCCCCTAAAGGGACAAAAAAAAAAAATTAAAAAAAAAAAAGGAAAAAAATTATTAAAAAAATTATAAAAACACTTGTCTCCCTTTACTTTGTAAAAAAAATCAAAAATATAATCACACATGTGGTATTCATGCGTCGTAATCACCCAGAGAAGGAAGTTAATACATTATTTAACCCCTTAATGACATGGCCCCTTTTTTTCTTTTTTCCCCATTTCTTTTTTTCCTCCCCCCTGCTTAAAAAATCACAACTTGTCCCACAAAAAACAAGTCCTTATATGGCCATGTCAATGGAAAAATGAAAAAGTTATGGCTCTTGAGACGCAACTGCAAAATTAGTTGAAATTCAATGATTAGACCATTTTAAAAAACCTGCCCTGGTGGGCACGACAGGGTGGTAGGAAACCCGCCACTCAAGGGGTTAAAGGGAATCTTTCACTATGTTCATGCTGCCCAACCACAGGTAGCATGAACCTGGGACAAGTATGCACATTGCACTGATATATGTGTTATTTCAGAATAAATGCATTTTAAAGTGACTTGTTTGGTCACTCAAAATCACAGGGGGGAGCCAGGATGGCCTCTCCCCGCCTGCATCATGTAGAGAGACTGCTCTATTACTGCTTGTGTATAGGAAGAGAGATATCGGTCTACATGATTCAGGCAGGGAGAAGCCTGTGCAGCCCCCTTCTATGACTCAGAGCAACCTTCCAAATCAGATGATCAAAGTATGTTTATTCATTTCAGAATAACACATGGATGCAATGTGCATACCTGTCCAATGTTCACACCTTCTGTTGTTTGGGCAGCAGGAACCTGGTGACAGATTTCCTTTAAATTGTACCTTCAATGACAATAAAAGATATGTCTTCAGCCAAAACTTTAGAACTGAAAGTGGTATATGCAGCCGGCATGGTGGGTGTTTGGGGAGCTTTACAGGGGAGCATGAGGAACATAGAATACAGGGGCCCTCATATCAAAGATTTAAAAAAAACTCCACATTACGGTGTAGGATCTTGCCACCAAGGACAAAAGGGCTTTGTGTTTGTTATTTCACTCTGCATACCCTTTGCCTTGGGTCAATTCCATAACTGTTTGCTAACAATATAGGTCCTCTGAGGATGGTTCTGCACAGGTTCTCACCACTCAGTAGCAAAGGAGATGGAATTGACTACAGCTGGACCCTGTTGCAGCCGTTCTGAGATCTTCACCTTACTTTCAGGCCGGATCAGGTTTTAGCAGTAGCTTTGCCTTTCCTGGCGTTGAGGTGCATGGTGCTGGGTGAGTGATGTCAGCTTTCCCCTGTCCCTAGTTTCCATGCCCTATATAATCTGATCTAGACTGGATGTCTATGCTGGTCAATGTTTAGTATCTTCTCTGGAGCTCTGGTGTGCACAGCCTGTTCCTGAGCTCCTGGTCTTTCCTTAGGACTGCAGCTAATGCTAAGTGCTACTGTTTTTTCTTCTTTTGCTATTTGCATTACTTTCAGGGTTACCTGGTAGGGATAGCTTAGTGGCCAAGGTTCGCTTGCAGGTCCACTCTTTATCAGGGCGATCGGCCTGCTGAGCAGGTAGTGGCTCCTCCTGAGGTAGGGGTTTTATTTAGGCATAGATTTCCCCTTTTGGTTTAGTTACGTTGGTTACGCATGGTTGTGCTTTGGTTTAGTTACGCACGGTAGTGCTTCTTTGCGTTTATTTACCCTCCATGTCTAGTCAGGACACAACAGGCCCTCTCTCTAAGGGCTCCACAGCAGCCACATGCTCTGCCTCTATGGTATATATGCCTTTACAAGGGAGGCTTCTGGCATATTACAGTATGTTTACCTAGAACACTTGACTACCTGCTTTTGTGCAAAGAAAGCCATACAATAGATGGTGTAAAGCTAAACAAAAGTATCATATTAACTCTACAGAATGATAAATTTGACACATCTTTCAACTACTTGGTCTAAGTTTACATGGTCTAAATATTAGTTAGAAAAATATAGCCCATTATGTTACTGAATAGTTTTTTATTTATTATCATTTTAATCTGTAGTTGTAATCAAAATTATTCAATCCCCATTGCAGATTAGATTTATGTGCCAATATACACGCTTTTAGTTGTATGCAAAAAACAAGAACAATTTAAATAGCACAAAACAGCTAATACAACAAGTGGTTTCTCCAAATTCAACATAAAATGACACTTTTAATGGCTTAAGCCCCATTTACACAGGAAAAGTATCGGGCAAACGATGCCCGACACTCATCCCTGTGTCACCGCGCTCCCGCATGGGAGCTAACAGACCAGGCTGGTTCATGGAGCGGCCAGCAGGGGGGGGCGGAGCAGTGCAGGAGATTTCTCCCCTCTTACTCCCCCGCGCCCCCTTCATTCACATAACACAGCCGCCGTTCACTACTGAACGGCGGCTGTTTAAACTGCACGATGAGCGATGAGCTTCATTGCTGATCTTTTATGCTGCATGAAAGATGAGCGATAAAGCTCATCGCTGATCGTGCAGTTTAAACAGCCGCCATCCAGTAGTGAACAGCGGCTGTGTTATGTGAATGGAGGGGGGCGGGGAAGCGAGAGGAGAGAAATCTCTTGCACTGCCCCACCCCCCCTGCTGGCCTCTCCGTGAACCAGCCTGGTCTGCTACCTCATGTGCAGGAGCATGGGAGCGCAGAGGCACAGGGACGAGTTTTGGGCATCGTTTGCCCGACACTCGTCCTGTGTAAATTGGGCTTTACACATTATTGAAACTATTCATTCCTTTCATGACAAAGGTCTTTTGTATTTGGTAGAGCACACTTCTCCCATAACCTGCTGCATATGTGAAGCACAGCCAGACATCAGCTTGTAATAGTGTTGCTGAAGAAACTTAGGCAATTTATTATGAGCAATAGCTTCCAGTTTGTTAATTTTTCTGAGCTTCTGTGCTTCAACTGCATTCTTCAAATTCCACCACTGATTTTCAATGTTGTTCAAGTTAGCTGACTGTGATGACCACTCCAGAGTTTTCCAGGACCTCTTGAAACAAAGTTTGATGGACTCTGAAATATGCTTGGATCAGTGGATCTTCTAACAGGACAATGATTCCAAGCATATTTCAAAGTCCACCAAACTTTGCTTTCCTGATACTTGATTGAATTCATCTTGCCCTCCACACACTGCAGGTCTTCAGTACCAGAAGAAGCAAAGCGGCCCCAGAACATCACAGAACTACCATTAGGGCGCCCACCCACTGGCGTTTGCGTTGTTAGTGCGTGAAAAACGCAGCGATTTCGCATCTACGCGTTTGCGTTTTTCGCTGCGTTTTTTTTACGCAAAACGCGGAGAATGTCTCATCCTAAAACGTTGCATAGCGTTTCTATACCAACACACCCTACAGCACCTGTGAAGAATGCCCGCCCTTCCACAGTCTTCAGTAATGTTGTCTGCAAAAACGCCACGCGGCGCGTGCGAATTGCGTTGCGTTGCGTTTTTTCCGGGAGCATTGAAAACCATGGGAGAAGTTAGATTAAAAAAAGGAGCCAGAGTGTAAGGACAGCTGCGATGCGATTTTGCGGGGCGGGGCGATTTTAAAAACGCCAGTGGACATGAGCACACTTTATCTCTATGCCTGTGCAGGAAAAACGCAAAACGCAGGTAAAAAAACGCCAGTGGGTGGGCGCCCTTATACTTCAATATAGGCAGAGTGTTCTTTTCAGTGTTAAAAGTTTTAGTTAAAAAATTTAAAAGTTTCAGGGTTTTTTCAGCACTCAATAGAAAAGAATTCCAAAGCTTATGTGGCCTATTTTTATGGTTTTGGGCATATCAGAGCTTGATTTTCTTGTGCTTTTACATCAGTTGAGGTGTACATCTTGGAATTTGGGCATGTAGGTCTTCAGCGTTTAGTATGTGCCTTTCTATATAAATGGAAACCTCAGTGCCTGCTCTTTCCAAATCTTGCTGCATGTCCTTTTTAGTCACTTGAGGGGTTTTGACCACCTGCCTGGTGAAAGGCGGTGATAGCTTCCTCTCCAGATAGTGCAGCCAGTGTTCCTTTAACTTTGAAGTTGCAAACTATGCTTCCAACTGTATCTCTAAAGATTCAGTGCCTTAGGAAGTTTTTGTTTATGCAAGGTAATGAGCAACTTTTTGGACCACTCGACTTAGCCATAGGCCGCCTGCACACGGGCATATTTGCATTGCGGTATCCGGGGCAGATTGCCGCCCCCAGATTCTGCAGCAAATACCGTCCATAGCATGCTATGGGAAAGTGTTTTTTCCTGTACACGAGCGGAAATCAATCACGGTTTTCTGCTCACAAAAGAAAAATCGCAGCATGCTCTATTTTGTGCGGGCTCCACATAGACGGCTTCCATTGAAGTCCAACCTGAGGCCCTTCCACAATTAACACTGCGTAAATGTTGCGAGACCCACGTCATTGCCTAGTGATGGCACAGGAAAATCTGTACTCCGCATGTCTGATGGCTCGCTGGTCGGAACATCCGCAGTACAGAAGAAAGAAGAAAATGACAGGTCACCGGCCGGGCACAGGGTCGGATTCCGATGCAGGATCCCGTATCTGGAATCCGACCCGGCCGTGTGCAGCCAGCAATAGTGTTGAGCAAACTTGTGAAAAGTTCTATTCGACCAGTTCACTGAATCTCAGCAAAAAGTTTAGTTTAATCTGAATTAGTTTGTCTTGCTGCATTGTGATCCTATATTTAAATCTGACCAAGGAAAATAACTGCATGGAGTTTGCATGTTTCCCCTGTGTTTCATAATAATCATCTTTATTTATGTAGCACATACATATTACATAGTGCTTTACATTACTTGATATTTTCTGTCCCCATTGGGTCTCACAATCTATATTCACCTATTAGCATGTTTTTGGAGTATAGGAGGAAACCCACACAAATACAGGAAGAACACACAATTTCCATGCAGATGTTGTCCTTATTTAGATTTTAACCTACGACTAAGCACTGCAAAGAAACAGTGCTAGCCACTGAGCCAATATGAACTGCATTTTCAAGCATTATTCCGAAGCATTCTCAAGAAATTAGTATTATAAAAGGGTGAATGGAAGACTGCAGACAAGCTGTTATGAAAGCAATAAAAGGTGCTTGTATTAAATGTTGTCATTTTCATTTTTCCTAACCTCTGTGCCCACTACTATTATTGAGCCTTTAACATATCTCAGATAAAGCTGTATCATTCATAAACCACAGCTAGCAGTGTGGAAGTTAGATCAGCTTATCCTTTTAAGGCTTATGATGAACACCAGTTGCACTAATGCCTGGTATCTGTTTTTATTTTATTCCCAGCCTGTAAACTGATTCCTTCTGTATCTTATGCATTTGTTTTGCTCTCTCTGCTTGGAATGAAAAAATAAGTTTGTCTTGTGAAATGAAGCCCTGGGACCTGCACTGGTGCAGGCTGATACTGAGCATTTATCTTTGTTAAAAAGCCAAAATTTGTACTTTGGTATAATTAGAGATGAGACAACTTGGCATGGATCAAAATTTGTCAGAGAGTGTGGTTTGAGAATGATGAATGAATTCTAGGAGCAAAATGCAGTCCTTATGTTTTTTCAGAAAGAAATACATAAAACTACAATTACTTGAGAAACAAGTCAATAATAACACCAATTTTTCCAGTTTTGTGATAATTTCATGAATCATACTATGAGCTCATACCCACCTGCATGATTTCACTGCATATTACACGCGCAACGCACTCCTATGTAGTACACGGTGAATGAAGTCAATGAAAGTATGTTTATTTTCATTAACACATTCACATTAGTGTATATACATTGTGTGTAACTACATGCATGAAGAAGATCACAGCATGCTCTTTTTCACCATGTATTACACACGTTCAGCCTTATTGTTCTCTATGGGTAGCGTATTCAATGCTCTTCGTACACATACACAATGCCGCTATTAAACATAGCAGGGACTTACGAAAAAAAATTAAACAAGTCACCCTGCACATGACAGCGTGCGTGAGGTGAACTTTCATACGCAGTGCACTATTGCTGCCATACGTAGCGATAGCCGGCTCCCATGGCAGTAAGACGCTTTGTGATCCATGCAGCGTTTTATACATACGCCTGTGAGAATGAGCCCTAACACAGTGAAGTCACACAATCACCATTAAGCTCTGCTCACAACATGTTGGAGACATCTGGAATTCCAATCCAATATTTTCAGAGGCACAAATAACTTAAAACACCAAAAATAATTTTAAGCCCTGTACCCCAAAAAGTGATGATAAAAAGTAAAAGAAGAAAGAAAAGTAAAATAAAATTCTATAAATTAAGTCACTCCATTTTTCCAAGATCTCTCTGTGCTTTTAGTGAAGTATAACATTTTGTTTTACATCCAGAAGTTGAAAACCTTGTCTAAACTGCTTCTTTCAGATTTTCTTTCGTAGTAGTTCCTACTTTGGTCTTGTTGTACGATCCGTTCCCTATCCAAGTTCTCAATTCCTAGTCTAGTCACTTATTATATTGACCTCTATCAGTACTGTGGAGACCAAATGCAAGTAATCAAGTGTATCTTTAAAGGGTCTGTACCAGAATTTCAAATTATCCCCTATCCACAGAATAGGGTATAACTTGCTGATTGCTGATGGTCCCACTGCTGAAACTCCCACTAATCTCAAGAACAGGGACTCTGTGTTCCCATTCCTCCTCATTGTAGGAGGAGCCTGAATTGAGCACTGGTCATGCAAGCACAGCAGCCTTCCATTAACTTTTAAAGTGACTAAAAATATACACACGCAGCTTCCACTTGGGTTGTTCCATCAGCTCCATTGTAATCAAAGGAATGTTGACTGTGCTGTGTGGCCACTGCTCCATTCAGAGTGATGTCACTGCGGGGGGGGGGGAAGCAAATTCTGCAGTGACAGAAGAGCGTGACATTTGAGCTCCATTCTCAAGATCGGTGGGAATCTCAGCAGGGAAACCCCCACTGCTCAGCAAGTAATTCCCTATACCATGGATAGGCCATAAACTGAAATTCTGGTAATCTATTTTAAGACAAAAAAATGGTAGTAGTAGAAAGAATACTGAGAGGAAGCGCATACTGAGCTTTTAATGAAGTTTATAGTCAACCTTCCTTTATTTCTCATTAATTCTGTTTTATATGAGGATTCCTGGAAAGACATCTGTCGGGGATGATTAAGTGAATCCTGCATTGAGCAGGGGGTTGGACCAGATGATCCTGGAGGTCCCTACCAACTCTACGATTCTGTTATTCTAGTTTCTGAGCAACCGTTGTGTGTACACTAGATTATATTTTTCACATGTGATATTATGGCACTGAATTTAGCATGCTTGATCCACTACAATTACTATTTTTACCTATAGTTTCATGTCCTTGTAATGTGATTTTCTAGCATTTACAATAACATCTGCATGTGAGGGCACCATGCCTTCCATTGACCACTTACCAAAGCTGCTCAAACAACATAGATAATAATATTCTCTTTTCTACATTAAATTTTTCTTTGTGTGACCTATGAATGAAATTTTTAATTGCTACATAAATATAGAATGATAACTGCGCAAGAACATACTTATTACTGGACTTTGCCTATTTAGACTCAATGAGGATGTTTTTTCCAGTTTTCATATGTCTGAAATTCCTTCCAAGTGAAATAGGTTTATTTAAGAATTCCCTCACAGTACAATAACTTGTGATGTCTGTTAATAATTATTGTTGTGATGCTATAATAAGCAGTTTGAATGGCTGTAATAATTCAGATTAGTGTAATGGACATAGAATAGAAATCTCATGTAAAGAAACTGAAGATAAAGCAGGGCAGTGCTAATGCAGTCAGGATTTCCATGGAAATGAGATTACAATCTTGGTTTTGGTTTCCTTTCTTTTAAAGGATTTACCTGCTTAAATCGTAATGGCTGCAGGAGCCACATATCCTCCAAGCATGATTGATCACCTGCTAGCAAAGTCTGCTATACATGTTCTCAGTGAGATTTTATGAGATAAGAGGAACTGACAAGATTAGCAGACTTCTATTTTGCAACAACACTTACTTACTAATATCTGATATGTTTAATCTGAGTTTTAAGACTTTGTGTCTGAGCGATTTGGTTAATAACACAGAGTTGCAAATTCTTAATTTCGAGCTCATGTGTTCAATGCAATGTTTATATGCTTGCAGCACAGTACTGGATTTGAAATAGAACAATAATTATGTGAAATGCCAGTCACATAAATCCCATTTTGGGAGTTAGGCATCTCTTGGCAAGCACTTATACTTTACTTCCCATCCATCTGCTGCAATCATAACATATTATGATACCTTAAATTCACCCTCTTCTATCCAAACAAATATGATTTTGCACATTTTACACATGGTACATATGTGTTATGTGGTTATTCTGCTTAAATACATACAGCAATGGCTGCAATACAATCAATGAAGGCTTTCAGCCAAAAATAACCCACAAGTGTAAAGGGACATGGGAAATTAAAACTCATTTATTATTTAATCTGACTGCTTGTTTTATTTGCAGTATTTTTAGACACCTGATTATTTTTGTATTATCTAAGTAGTGTTATTTATGATTCTGTGTATGTTTCAGCCATGTTCCTTATAGTCCCTTAATAAGCCATCGCTTCCAAACTTTCTCCCAAAGGACTAACCTACTGTGATGGCAATCCCAGTATATAAATCTTTGTGTATTGGGATTTGGGGCCTTACGGGGAATTGGTAATTCAAATGCTTTAACTCTGTTTTGATTCAGCTATAGAAGTGTACGTACACAATACACAGTTACACAATAGTATGAGGCAATGCTTATATGAAATATCTGTTTTTCATAACTCTGCTGACAAAGATGGAATTTAGCAATTTAGCCGTAACCAACATGTATAAATATATTTGACTGTCCAGCTGCATGCACTAATACGGAACTAGGAATCAGACAATCAACCGCATCCGAGACGGACTACCGTTTTTTGATTACCGCAAAAATACCCCAGCGATTTTACTGGAAACAGATGCAAATAACATGGGCGGTCTATGCAATTACTAATTCATGAAATAGTTTCCAATCATATCGGTTTGACACACGTGGGGCGAGACAGCCCATTCCACTCTCCAGAGTGCCACCACGTGACAGGCAATACCAGATGACCGGATGAAGGAAAACGCTTATCCAATAATCAATCAACACATTGTGTCTATGTAATTCTTGCCTGCCCCAAAAGGGCTGTGTTTGATGTGCCTTATAAAGCTTTGTTACGCTCCAAGAATAAACAGGAAGTTACTTTTTCTTGAACTGGTGTCAGACTAAGTGATTTCTGGGAGACAGTGCACTGTCCGATACCTTAATCAATCAATCAGGAAGGGTGTGATCATTCCTAATTAAGTAAGGCGGGATTCCACAAAGGAAATCCACCACATGGCACCCCAGATGGGACTGTGATCGATAAAGGCTCCAAAGAGGCCGGACACAAGGCACGGACAGACAACCTTGGATTTGGTGGGCCCACCTACTCAACACGGTAAGATAAATTGATTATCTATACCTGTGTGGCTAAGTTCAGGTTTGCCTGTGTCGTGTCAAGGCCGGTCAGTTGGAGCCATACGACGACAGGTATTTCTTTAAGTCTCGATCACATGATACGAACCTGTCATAAAATATGAAGGAATGATTACATGCCTGTTGTTTTGAGAGTACTGGTCGAGTGGCGAGGTCAGTAGCTGCCTTAAGGGGGGGCTTGACCCTGCGCAGGTGTCCCGACTACTCGGGTCAGGTTTGGTTACAAAACCTAAGAGTAGGGGACCTGTGAGGGTAGTTTGACAAAAAAGGCTGTCCTGCTCTGGTCTGGTTTGGTTACAAAGCCTGAGGGTAAGGAAGCCGTCAAACGTCTGGGCAGGTATCGCTACTTTGGTAAAGTCTGGTAAAAGGCTTTCAGAGAAAGGGAACTGCCAGACCGGACCCCGAGGGGCAGTAAGACTAAACCAGCCGTACTGGTGCTCCGTCTAATTGTCTGTCTAATTGTGCGGGTATACCACCCATGTCTTGCCCAAATTGCAAAAAAGGATTGTTATTGACAATAAGTACCCTTGGATGGGAGATCTGTAATCAGAGCGATCCGTACCCCCCCCCACCGTTGTGGTTACGGGCCACTGCTCGAGGGTGATGGACCACAAATATTTGTTTATCGTTTAAACGTGCATGAGTGGATCCCTCTGGCTGAAGGTAGATTGTTGAACTGTGTAGCAGTAGAACTCTGTGAGGTTCTAGGACGGGACATACTGTGTCCGGTATCTAGCGTTACTCCTAGAATTTTAGACCTGACTGCCGTATTTGAGATTGGAATGCAACACCTGTTGTATCAAGGACAGTTTTTGCATCCCCCTCTGAGATGTGGAAATCCAAATAATCACTAATACCACTGACTCTCTGATGTGTACAATAACTGTAATGGACAGTACTAACAATTACTATTGCTAAATTAGGTAACAGTAGAGTATAAGTAATTACAATCTGAATGGTTCTGCTCATCCATTGCATAGATCCACATTTCATTGCATAAGATAAGCCTTGCATAGAATTAAGAGTGTTTATATATCGTGTAGAGTTAATCCTGCTTGCATCTCATATAGAAATAGTCTGTCTGTATATTGCATAGAATTGAAGTTAGATCTGTGATATAGGGTTAAACTGTAGTCTGTTATCAGAAGAAGGGGGAGAAACGGGGGTACCGCACCGCTTGTCTCTTGTCTGGACTACGACGCTATCCCAGCCGGCACAGTTAGCGCTAACTACGCACGCTGCTGGCATACACCCGATCCATCACACCTGCTCCGTAGTCATATCAGCCAATTAACCTCCCGTTCGCCTAGGGAAAGTGTAGGCGGCCATAGGAACGAGCGGGGGGACACTTTACGAAGTGCCACCCCGTACAGGTGAAGGGTGTGGGTTTCTCGGGAAAAAAAAACATACGAGACGCCCATGCCCCCCTCCTGAGATAGGTAGGGATTCCACCTCCTCGTTGTAGGGTATTGGGGGCGACAGAGGTTAATGGACATGGGAAGCAGGTTAGGTGTAGTGTCGCTGATATAGAAAATATCCTCCTGCTAGAGAGAGAGAGTGAGGGGGGGGGAAGCCCTGCAGAGGGGGAGAAAAGAGGAAGTGCTAGTTTAGAATCTATTAGTACTACAGGTCCCAGCCAGACGCCTAAAAATACGGACTTAAGAATGGGGAATAAATCAAGCAATAATAACGAGAGGCTGGCACGGGATTTAGTAGCCGAAAGAGAAGGCAAGCACTGCTCAAATAAGTGGCCGCAGATACGGAAGATTGCATGCTGGGATGCAGATGCAAATGGGCGACTTCAGCCGGAAGCCTGGCAAGTTTTGTTAAAAGATAGGCGTGGCTTGTTGCAGGATAAAAATTTGCTCACAGCTGCAGAAGGATGGTATCGGGTCTCGAAGACGTTAAATAGAGACGGGTGGGGCGAGACGGTGCAGGGAGAGGGAGGGAAATACAAACGTTATGTGTATCATGCAAATGCTGTGAACCCACTTCTTACACATCCGTCAGCACCTCCCATGCATTCAGGTAACTTACCATATTGGATGTGCCTAGTCTGTGGAGTGCAAAACCCCAGGCAAAGAGAGACCTGTCTGGGATGTGGCTCCCCGCGCCCAGACGGAAGTGTAAATGAGCCCACACTTCCTGTATTCAACGCTGAGCAGGCGGTTCCTGTATCCGGAGCTGCCGTGCGTTTCAACACTGCAGTTTCCTGTGATGATGTCGCAGGAAACACTAGGCATTCCAATATGCGTTCCACAGCCACTTCCTCAATGACCACTTCCTCTGGCAGCCATCTTAAGACACCTCAGAGGCCTAGGGCACTGCCACCCACTCCATACGGTGGCCATCTTGGTACACCCCAGAGGCCTAGTACCCAGCTGTCCACCCATGAAGGCAGCCATATTGCTACACTTCAGAGATGCAAAACACCTGCCATGTCTCCACTATATCCAGTGATAGATCCTCAAACATTGCAAGCACAAAGACAAGCTGTCCCTCTGTTCCCAGACCAGCCAATTACAGAGGAGCAGCTGAACGCAGGACCTGTTACAAGGGAAGGTGGAGCTCAGGGAGGCTCTGATCTACCCCCACTCCTTCCCTTGCAACCCAGGGAGGAAGATGGAGATCAATGGACAGAAAGTGAGGAGGATGGGGAGATAGGAGTCACCAGGTCTGGAGAGAAGTTCCGAGGCCGACCCCCCCCTGTGAAGATGGTGCGCCGCCGGGACGGCATATTGGCAAACAAGGAATATGGTGCAAGGCCAAAACATCGCTCAGCGACGGCGACTTCAGGGGGAGCAGAAGAACAATTCTCGCTAACGAAGCCCAGCTTACGCAAAAACCCAGCAGCTCGCACGAGTATACAAGAACAACTTAACTTCGCACCCCCCAATACATCTACTCCTAAGGTCCATTTCATGTCTCCACAAGGACACAAGATGAACATCAATCACTGGCACCACAGATCACGCCTCAGCTGGCACCACACAGGATGCCCTTCGTACCGGCAGACGCCCCACGTGTGGTGGAGATGCCGGGGATTAAACCCGGGACGGAAAGGGTACCTCGGTGAAGAGCCAGAAGCAGCAGGCTAAACTAGTGAGGGAAAGCCATATCAATATGTGGGAGTATTTAGCCAGAGATGTTATCAATATAACTAATATGTGCATGCCTAAATTAAGGAGCGGGGAGGATATTCTACAAGCTTGCCTACTGGCCGTTCCCACTCCAGTAAATGTATTGAGATCAATTTATGCAATGGTACATGATGATGATGATGTGGGGGGAGGCGATGTGATACAAGATAACACCTTCATTAACATATATGAGTATTGTCCCTACTGTGAGACTATAGAACACGCTGACTGGTCCAATATGACTGAGTTCCAGGTCAGAAATGTCTCACAGGCTGAGGTATGTTATAACTTTACATGTAATCCACGGTACATTGGGAAGTGTGAGAGGGGCCAAGTGGTCACTAGTGATTCCCAAATACTTTGCTCCCGTACTGAAGAACAATGTCAAAAGATAGTGACTACCATGTCTTGTGGAAAAGTAGTTCGGAGTCCCAGCCACACCAGACATGTCAAATTACCAGTAGGATGGGTCCTGTCCTGTGGCAATTTAACATACACATATATCCCCGCCAACATTACAGGAGGACCGTGTGCATTGTCCCGTCTAAGTATCCTTATGTATCAGAAGCCAGACCCCCCGGCACCCACACCCTCACTTAGGGATCGGAAGGACATCCACGGCCTGGCCGATAACTGTGTAGGACCACCCACTCTACTGAGTTTCTCAGAGCACACAGCACTAGCTCTCAGCATTCTAGGCACCCCCGCATTAGCCCAGCATAACACAAGAGTGATTAACGGTTTAGCTTGTGACATGGTAAAGGGCCTAAATGCCACATCCCAGGCACTGGACCTACTACTCTTAGATGTACAAAACATACGAAGAGCCGCCCTACAGAACAGAGCCACCATTGATTACATCCTTATGACCATGAACCATGGGTGCGAAGAGTTTGAAGGGATGTGTTGTTTTAACCTCTCTGACAACTCTGCGTCAATCCATCAACAGATCAACCGCCTGAGAGATCTAGCCACCAGTATCAAACAAGGAACGGACCAGGGGTGGTTTGACTGGTTGACAGGGTCCTGGTTTGGATTTACTCTGATGAAGAAAATACTAACTGTTTTTGTTGCCATTGTAATGGTTCTAATTTCTGTTTGTTGTTGCATACAGTGTATCCCGGCCCTGGTGTCTACCTGGTCCACCTGTTTCTCTATGATGTCCGGCAGTAGGCCCACTGTCAATGCCAATGTCGTCATCACAGATCCAGAATACGATGATGTTGACCCATCCTACACCCCCATGAGAGCAATGGCTCCAGTCTACAACACCTTACAAGTCTAGAGTCAGCAGTGGGGGTGGGATGGAGCAGGGCGAGTTTAATGAAACAGATAGTTTCAAGGGGGGTCTGTGATGGCAATCCCAGTATATAAATCTTTGTGTATTGGGATTTGGGGCCTTACGGGGAATTGGTAATTCAAATGCTTTAACTCTGTTTTGATTCAGCTATAGAAGTGTACGTACACAATACACAGTTACACAATAGTATGAGGCAATGCTTATATGAAATATCTGTTTTTCATAACTCTGCTGACAAAGATGGAATTTAGCAATTTAGCCGTAACCAACATGTATAAATATATTTGACTGTCCAGCTGCATGCACTAATACGGAACTAGGAATCAGACAATCAACCGCATCCGAGACGGACTACCGTTTTTTGATTACCGCAAAAATACCCCAGCGATTTTACTGGAAACAGATGCAAATAACATGGGCGGTCTATGCAATTACTAATTCATGAAATAGTTTCCAATCATATCGGTTTGACACACGTGGGGCGAGAGAGCCCATTCCACTCTCCAGAGTGCCACCACGTGACAGGCAATACCAGATGACCGGATGAAGGAAAACGCTTATCCAATAATCAATCAACACATTGTGTCTATGTAATTCTTGCCTGCCCCAAAAGGGCTGTGTTTGATGTGCCTTATAAAGCTTTGTTACGCTCCAAGAATAAACAGGAAGTTACTTTTTCTTGAACTGGTGTCAGACTAAGTGATTTCTGGGAGACAGTGCACTGTCCGATACCTTAATCAATCAATCAGGAAGGGTGTGATCATTCCTAATTAAGTAAGGCGGGATTCCACAAAGGAAATCCACCACACTACTTTCTTAAACATTCTTAGCATGTTTTGTTAATTTAGTCTTTTTTTCTGTTATTCACATGTTTTGTAATTACCTGCAAGTTTCACTCTAAACTTATGCAAAAATATAGATCAAAATTCTATAGTTAAATAAATAGATCAATAGATAGATAGATTGATTCAGGTGTTCGTTAAGCTCCAGTCACAATGATCCATGCTCGTCTACCGTGTCTTTTACACAGGCCACTCACTGCCATCACTCTTGGTAGCACATTTCCCTGTTCACACAGGGAGGTGTGCTGCTAAATACTATGAATTTTTTTGATTCCACAAAAGATGCCAATGAATTAGCATGTGTTTTTTTCATTGGGCAATTGCTGTCCTGTTTGACACAGGGCAATGATTGATTAAACAAGTGGTTTAATGAATGCTCATTCACAACCATAGGCACATGTAAAAGGGCAGATATCGCTTAGTATCTCAATAATTGGATTTTTCTTCAAAATATGTATTTTTCCTACAGATAGAGCATCAAGTTAGGTAAGACAAACAGGATAACTGAAAAAATACTACAGTGGCTTATATTGCAACTTTTCCCCTCCTCACCTTTTATACAAACAGGGCGCCTTTTCATCCCTCTTGTAGAATAGCTACATTTAATCAGAAGTGGAAAATGAGGACCCCACCTTTAGATCTCCACCTGTCAAGACAAGGGGAGTTCCTTGACCTTGCCTGCTGCATTGACCTCGGGGGAGAGGTTATTGCTTGGTTCTTTTTGTAAACCTCCATAGACTTCAATGGAGAGCTTCAATCAAATGCCTCCTGCACACTGCAGAGCCGGATTCCGTATACGGAATCTGGCGGCGGAATCTGGCTCTGCTAGATGCTGCGTTCACAAGTACCTAATCCGTTGCCAGGAAATCTGTACTGCGGATGAACCCAGCAGGCTCGCTGTCCCACATGCCTAGTATAGATTTTAATCCCTGTGCCGTGACGACTTGGAATCCACGAACGGGCCGTGTATCGGACGGCTTCTGTTGACTTCAATGAAAGTTGTCCGCATGGAATACACACTAAAATGGTTCCCGCAAGTGTGGAGGAAGAATTGAGTTCCCATAGCTTGCTATGAGCGCTATTTGCTGCGGATCCGCAGTGTGGATGCCCAGTGCAGATTCTGCAGCAAAAATTTGCCCATGGAGGCCTTAGTGTGGCTATTTTTCCACTAGCACTGACTGCTTTATCAAATGGGAATCAGAGGACCATCATTCTGTGAATATTTGTGCGTCTCAGGAGTTCGGATCCCCACCTACAGTTTCAGGCATAACATATTAAATGCTTAGGATAGCAGTGTGTCATTAATCACTTTCCATACAATCATAATAATTTAGATTACAGAGTGTTCTAACATCAGGCCAGACCAGTTTACGATTATTCATATTAGAGAGCACAGAACAATTTATTATTAAGTTATAGCACAGCATAACTCCAGGCAAAGTCTCATGAATTTCCAAACCTCATAAGCCCAGTTTGAAAACAAAGCTTTAGTTTCATATGCATAATGTTGTTTTTTGAAATAGAAGATATAAAAGCATGACTACAGCAAATGTAAAATACATTTAATTTAATAAAAAGAATATCTTCAAAAAAAGTTTGAAATTGTAATGTTTCTCTTTACTTGCCAGACAGTGATAAGACTATAAACAAAATGTGGAGGACTTAAATGTGACACACTAAATAATTGGCTCTGTGACAATTCTTAATACACCAAAAAATAAAAGTACAGAAGCTACAAAATATTGGAAGGTTTAGGGTCAACTCTGAGCAAATATTTAATGTTTTTCTGCATCTGTTTTATGATGTGTTAGTACTACACTTTTTATTAAATGATATTAATACTTTCTTTATCAAAGGTTTGTGACAAAACCTTTAGGCCTCTCTCACACCAGCGTTTTTTTACAGCACTTAGCTAAAAACGCTGCACTAAGCCTCCATTCATTTCAACAGGGCTTTTCAGAAATTCATTTTAGCGCAGCGTTTATAACGCAAGCTAAAATGAATGCTGTATGCTCTATTTTCAGCGTTGCAGCGCGTTTTTGACGTCTTGCATCGCCCATTGAAATGAATGGGGTGCATTAAAAATAGCGTTAAAAATGTTGTATAACCAAGTGTACAATGTTTTACAGTGTTTTTAATGCTTCTTATTATGCCACCTGGAGGGGGGGTAATGGTGACGTCATTAGCTTGCTTTACCTGCATTATTACTGGACAAAATATGCGGTAAAAATGCAGACAAATGTTCACAAAAAAGCTGCTCTAAATGCTGTAATACACTACGTTGAAAAACGCAGCGCTTTACAAATGCTTGTGTGAGAGTTGCCTTATTGTGGAAAATGTATTCATTATTTGCAATTTCCCCTTCACTATCTTTCACCAAAATACACTTATACTACTGACATGGCGCAGGTCATAACCCCCTCTGCTGCCTAAAGGGTTCTGGTGCACATATACCTGCAGTCTTAAAGGGACAGCATACCCTCTGCTGTTCTGTCCCCTGACAGTCATGAAGCATCTCTGGTTATATCAGGTATTTTCTTCCCAAGGAAGGTATCTAAGCTTTTGGTATTTTTCTTCCAGTTGAAGGTACTGTTCACTTGTATCGACTCTGGTTTTTGACTTTGGCTATTCCTGACTTTGCTTCATTGTCCACTCCTGACCTCGGCTTATTGTATTGACCATTCTTCTATCTGGTATCTACTATCTCCTAGACTGTTTGTACTACACTTAACCTGCTTAATGTGCTCTGACTTTTGAACTGTCCATTGTTTTGAAGTTATGCTGCCTGTCTCAACACAGATTTCTCTGACTTCACCTTGGTTCACACACTCAGGTACCACACCTTGATCTATTGTAGTGTCAACTGCCACATAACTGGGACCACTTCCAGTGTAATGGCTTGGCGATTTCACAGTGAAGCCCTGATTCCAACTGGTGTGAAGAAAGGATAAAGACCAGGGTTCCTTGGGATTTTGCCCAAAGTCAAACCAGTGTGGAAGAAAATATCTGCTGATTTTAAATTAAAATTGCATAACTATTATACAGAATTTAGTAATCACATAAAATGTGATTTTATTTGTGCATTTAGTACATTTTGATAAGTTTGTTGCAAACAATGCCAAGATTGCATCCAACAAAACTGACTTCAAAAATAACACACAGGATAAATTCGCCCATTGTTTCTCTCTACTTTTCATGCATATTTCAAATCACATTGCTTTCTAGTTTTCTACTCAAAAATGAAAGATCTACATCAAATAGCAATCCATCTTTCTAGCATACTTCACAGCGCGTCATCATTCTTTTTCGTATCTATAGTTTTACATATGTATAACATGCCTATGTCATTTTTACTGGAGATTTACTAAAAAAATAGGAGTTGACTATGAAGGATTAAGATATGCATAGACCAATATGCATTGCCTATGAACCTATAGTTACTCATCTAACTAGAAAGCACACGTGTTTTTGTTGCTATAGCCACGAAATACAATGCTACTCTTTTTATCATATCAATTATAGGTCTAACTATTAAATTTGACATTTCATGTAGACACAAAAAGATGTTTGAAATACAATAGATTTTCTTTTATCCAGACAATACAGTGAATTTAATAACATTTCTTTCCTCAAATTTGAAGCAACTGCTTCTATTAAATTCATTTTGTCTGTTGAGTCCACATATGCCTTAGGATAAACACTATTAAAAGAACTTTTCGTTACAAACATTACTATGGCTGTTATACAACAAGTTAGTAATTGGCTGTCTTTCCCATTTAGTCTCATATTTTGCATTTGTAAAATGCTGACCTTGTAGAAAATTAAAACCTTACTCTGCAAATCTTTAAAATTGCACACAGAAATCTTTTTTATTGGGTCTTATGCTTTTTCCACATAGAAGAATTGGGCTAATAATTAAGACGACTGAATGTGGTCCATACTATGACCTTTGGTATATGTAAGATTTAATTGATTTTAAAATATCTTTTCTTTAAGTGATTGCTTAATTAAAAATTGTTCTTATATGTAATGGTAACTGAATATTTCACAAGACGATTTGAAAGTCTCTAAGTACAGTACACTGTATTGAAAGTATACTGTATGTTGAGCAGCACAACCCAATTAATGTGAAATTGTACAGGTTGTCCAAGATTCATTGTTCACATTCTTGTGGTGTATGGTCCTTTTATCATGATGTGTGATAGAACACATAGGTAGGTCACATTCTAATGCATCTAGAAGTCAAGACAAAAAATACTATGTTACAGATCAAAGACATTACGGAATATCTGTACTTTTGTAATAGAATGAAATTATTTTCTAGATCTTTGCATATGGAGTACAAGGAGAGTGTCACCAATTCAAGACTATCTGGCAACCACTGTACTAACACTTAGGTTGGTCTCACATGACCAGATTTCAATTCCGGCATCTGCGATTGTCACCCGTGCGGACAACTCACGGTATACCACACACATTGAAAGAATAGAACATTTGTATATCCGCTCTGACAAGCAGATAGCTATTACGATTTACGCAAGCGGATTTAAAATCGCAGCATGTTCTATTTTCTGCGGAATTCACATGAACAGCTTCCATTGAAGTCAATGAAAGCTGTCCGAC
This sequence comes from Eleutherodactylus coqui, assembly GCF_035609145.1. Taxonomy (NCBI): domain Eukaryota; kingdom Metazoa; phylum Chordata; class Amphibia; order Anura; family Eleutherodactylidae; genus Eleutherodactylus; species Eleutherodactylus coqui. The sequence continues at coordinate 261,955,314 of NC_089837.1, read as the reverse complement.
CCGCAGCCCATCCACAATTGATAATGCAGATAGGCCGCAAATACCCGCATCATCGCGGGAAAAGCAAATATTTAAAAATAAAACTACTGTCTATGACCGACGGCGAGCCCTCGCCGTCATCCTGAATAGTGAAAAGCTCAGCTACGCAGGGTTGCCGGCTGGGGTCAGAGATATATTTCGCTTCAGGCTCACACATCCGGAATCCAAATCATCCATGTGAGACCAACCTTAATCCCTTAACCTAATAAACTTAAAGTACAAATGCTGACTGACACCCACATCCTAAAGCCGCTTACACACAGGGACCTACGCATGCAAAAATCATGCGCATAAAAAGCTGGCGGGTAATACAACCAATGCTTTCCTATGCCAACGTTTAGATTAAAGAATTTTAGACATGCAAAAAACATCTGAACATTCCCATAGGAAACGATTAGTTCTAATAGTTCTAAAAGTTTTTACGTGCATGATTTTTGCACATGTAGGTCCCCGTGTAAAGGAGGCCTAATACTGATACACAGGATTCTTTGGCACAGCATAAGACATAACTTTTGTTTAAAGAAGCTTAACTTTAAGCCCATTTAGATGGAGTAAGTGTCGGACAAACAATGCTCGACACTCATCCCGCGCTTACTAGCTCCCATGCACCTGCATGGGAGCTGGTATCGCTGGCTCACAGAGGGGAGGCTGCAGGAGATTTCTCTCCCCGCGCGCCCTCACCCCTCTCCATTGACATAATATAGCGGCTGTTCCGTACTGAACGGCTGCTATTTACACTGAGCGATCAGCGATCTGCTCATCGTCCATCGTTTATGCAGCATAAACGATGGCCGATGAGCAGATCGCTGATCCTTCAGTGTAAATAGCAGCCGTTCAGTATTAAATGGCCGCTATGTTATGTCAATAGAGAGGGGTGGGGGAGCGTGAGGAGAGAAATCTCCTGCTGTGTCCCTGCTGTGACCCAGCAATACTAATGCCTGTGCAGGGGCACGGGAGCTAGTATGTGTGGGGATGAGTGTCGGGCATGGTTTGCCCGACACTCTTCCCATCTAAATGGGCCTTAAATAGCACTAGAAAGAACCTGATTGACTGGCTGAACTGACAATCATCCCAGCCAGCCCAGTAGTAAAACCAAACTAATAAATTTACTAAATGGCAGGCTGAGCAATCAATAATCTCAGCCAGCCCAGCAGCTAAACAGGACAGGGAGCTATTAACCCTCGACTGCCAAGGCTAATGAAACATGTATGCACATCACAAACGTGGAAGTCACGGCACAATCAATGCTTGGACAGAAAGCTGAAGTTGTAGCATGCTATAAACTGATTTCTGCTTTGCTTATTTTATTTTCAGTTTCTTTTTCTAACATTTCTAAATGTTAAGCTACTAGTTTAGAACTCAGAATTCTCCATGAACATGCTCTTTGCCCTCTTTCCTTTCACAAGCAATTTCTCCCTTTGTCTCTAATACTGACATGGCAAGCTTTAACTTTTATGAGAAAATGTCTCTTTGGGACATTGATTGAAATATGCACTAAGAACCTCAAATGTATATGTATAGCAAATATAGAAGAACTTTAATTTACAATCCATATATTCAATGTCTACATATATCTTAACATTTAAATGGGAGTTAAGAAAACTGCAGCACAGTGCTCAGTGACGTTGTCATAATTCCTGTGTTCACTTCCATGGGATTTATGGAAAAAGGACAGATTCACAGAGTTAAAAAAATTATTATGAATATACAATGATTATGTACGTCGTACTGCTTAAATCAGTGTGCTGCTCCATGCTGTTTGGTTGCATTTTGAGGACATAAAAATATGCTACGTGTGAATAAAACTGCCTTCTCTGACATTAAATGGTTTTTGGCATGCATACCACATATTCTAGAAATACAGGATAGATGGAAGGCTTGAGACTACAGGATCAGACCACAAACAGTGTTTGTTTTTAGTCTGTAAAATAGAGCAGCAGCTGCATCGACCCTAGTGAATTTAGGTCTGCACAGGAGTTGTACACACAATATTAATGAGATTTTTAATAACAGTTGTTTTAGTTCTTTAGCTTAGATAAAGTGGTAAAAACTGAAAAATGTAAAGGTGTACATGCACTTTTAAGTTCACTTATCTTTTAAGATGCAATTGACCCAATTGTAATGTTAAAGATTGCATGCACCAATAATTCCATATATGTTATCTTGTAAATATTATTTTCATTACACCTTACACACATGCATTTATTTCAGACCATTTTGAGATTCAGTCTACAAAACAGAAGTGGAAATAGTGAGATTACAAATCCCAAAATGTGTCCAAGTAGTGTCCTTTCCAATGTGTCTAAACACCCAATGGAAAGGCTCAACATGGTTTTATTAAATCAAGGAAGGAAGTAATTTTTTCCTTTCAGAAACATATAGAGAGCAGCTATCATTTTTATGTTTCAAAAGTATTTATTGAAAGTAATTTTAAACTTAGGCAACATTCCTGCTGCACAGAACCCATGCAGGGGGAGAAAAATTTGGCAAGAATACTTAGCATTGATAAAATCGATTAACTCTAAAAAAGCATTATGAATATATACAAATCTAAAAGCAACATAGTATAGGGGGAAGGGGGAAACAGTACAATACAATATAGGCACTTTTGTATTTTATTTATTCATTTATTTATCTCTTTGTTGTCACGCTTTAGGTTCAATTGGCCAGTGATCCTTTTTTTTATGCAAAGGGGGTGGCCTTTAATATCTTTAGGCTCTACACTACTTATTGTATTTTGAAGGGGTTAGAGTTGGAGGTAGTATTGAAGGTTAAGGATATTGGCAAAGGTGATCCACCATCCCTAAACTGACACAAATTGGACTAGCTTATTCTATCGTAAGGCAATCAATTTCTCATTTAGATGTGTCCTGTTAATTTGGGCAATTAGAGCGTTGAAGGATACCATTTTTGAGCAATATGGGTGTGAGCTGCCATAGTGATAAATTGTATACGTTTAAAGGGGGCGTTGCGTATCCTTTTTGGTTTGTTGCCTAATAGTAGTACTAACAGATCTAATCCAAGGGAAGTTCCTGTGACAGAGGAAATAAGATGGGTAAACTTTTTCCAAAAGCCCTGCACTACCTGGCAGGACCACCAAATATGTAGATGAGAGCCAATGTTATCGCATCCCCTAAAGCACAGGTTGGAGATTTTAGGATAGATGGCATGTATGAGGGGTGGCACTTAATATGCTCTATGTAGAACCTTTAAGGACATCTCTTTAAGACTAACTTGCCAACTATTTTTGCTCAGACTCTTACTGCAGTGGCGCCATCATTCTATAGTTAGGGAAGTATTTAAGTCTGATTCTCATTGGGTCATATAAGGTGATTTATCTTGTTGTGTCTTATTTCATGTGTTGCAGAGAGGCCTGGGTAAATTGGGCAGTAATTGTATAGTGCCTCCAGCCAGTTCAGCCCCATTTTAGATTCTGGGAGAATAAGGGAGGACCAAGTATGAAATGCCCGAGTTATTCTTCACTACTCTGTTGGGGACGATTGTAAATGGTTTTTGAAAGAGGATAGTGAGATAAGCCTACCATGAAGTAAGAAGTCATATAGGGTAGTTAATTTATTAATTTGCCACCAGGTAAAGCTTGTAACCTCTTGTCTTGGAGGGAATGCTGGGTTAGACAGGAGTGGGGTCATAGAGAATGGGGCAAAATAAGGAGTCATCTTAAATCTGACCTTACGCCATAGCAAAATGGTAAAAAATGAGAGTGGGACTGAATTTCAGAGACTAATTTGAAGGGTGGACTGGTCCAGAGCAAGGACGGCCAATTATAGGGACTTAATTGTGGGGTTTCTATGAAAACCCATAATAGCGAGTTAGGTCATGCATAAATTGGTGGAATTTGGGCTAAACGGGCTGCCTTGTAAAAGTTAAGGAGGTTTGGTACCAATAGGCCCCCTGATTTCTTGTGAAGGAACATTATGTTTTTTGGTATTCTAGGACGTTTGTATTATATTACTTTGATTCTTAGGACCAGATAAAGGACATGATTCTTTTTTGCAGAGCTACATGGCCTAAGGCTGTATGGCCTAATGTGGTACTGGGAGAGTTACAAATAGGTATAACAGTCTTAATAGTAGTAATACTATTTTGATAATGTGTATCCGGCCTATCCAGGAGAGGTAGGGGCAGTCCCACTTTAGCAGGTCATGTTTAAGCTTCTCTAAGAGGGGTTTGTAATTTGACTTATAGATAGTGTCTGGTTTTTTTTTCTAGTGTAATCCCAAAATAAGGTAGGGATTGTCGACAGATACGGAATTGGAAATTAATTTCAATGAGCTTTTAAGTGTAGGAGGGGACCTTACAGTAAAGAATTTCAGACTTCGATTGGTTAATTTTAAGGCCAGACGTCCTCTGGAAATTCCCCAGATCTGACAGTAAATTAGAGAGAGAAGTGATGAGTTTTGTCAGTGTCAGGTAGAGGTCATCAGCAAAGAGGCTAAGTCTTGTGTTGATGAATTTTGAGAATCCACAGGGACCCTGAAAATATTAGGGTTATTGCGTATAGCTATAGTTAGGGGGATCTATCACCAAACAGGTTGGAGTGACTGGGCAGGCCTGTCCAGTGCCTCTTAATAAATTACCTGGAGTAGGTTTGTCCCTGGAGGGAACATTAAGGAAGGTTGTGGGTTTAGAGTATAGGGCTATAATGAGGTATAGGAAGGGGCCTCCAAATCCCATCTGGTGGAGAACGAGTTGAAGGTAAGACCATGACAGGCTATCAAAAGCTTTTTCAATGTCAAGGGTAAGATAGTGGTGTTTTTTGGAGGTTTGCCTTGTGAAAGGGGTTTAAAATTTTGCGAACATTATCCCGATGTACCAGAAGAGGGAGAACTTTATTAAGTCTGGAGGCCATGATCATAGAATCATAGAATGGTAGAGTTGGAAGGGACCTCCAGGGTCATTGGGTCCAACCCCCTGCTCAGTGCAGGATTTACTAAATCATCCAAGACAGATATTTGTCCAGTCTTTGTTTGAACACTTCCATTGAAGGAGAACTCACCACCTCCCGTGGTAACCTGCTCCACTCATTGATCACCCTAACTGTCAGAAAGTTTTTTCTAATATCTAATTTGTGTCTCCTCCCTTTCAGTTTCATCCCATTGCTTCTAGTCTTTCCTTGTGAAAATGAGAATAGGGCTGATCCCTCTGCACTGCGACAGCCCTTCAGATATTTGTAGACAGCTATTAAGTCTCCTCTCAGCTTTCTTTTTTGCAAGCTAAACATTCCCAGATCCTTTAACCGTTCTTCATAGGACATGATTTGCAGACCGCTCACCATCTTGGTAACTCTTCTCTGAATTTGCTGCAGTTTGTCTATGTCTTTTTTAAAGTGGGGTGCCCAGAACTGGACACAGTATTCCAGATGAGGTCTGACTAAGGAAGAGTAGAGGGGGATGATTACCTCACGTGATCTAGACTCTATGCTTCTTTTAATACATCCCACAATTGTTTTTGCCGTTTTGGCTGCTACATCACATTGTTGACTCATGTTCAGTCTATGATCTATTAGAATACCCAAGTCTTTTTCATATGCGCTGCTTAGCTCAATTCCTCCTATTCTGTATGTGCTTTCTTCATTTTTCTTGCCCAGATGTAGGACTTCGCATTTCTCCTTGTTAAATACTATTCTGTTAGTCACTGCCCCCTGTGCAAGCTTTTCTAGAACTTTTTGAATTCTCTCTCTCTCTCTTCCCTAGTACTAGCTATCCCTCCCAGCTTTGTGGGGTTGGCAAATTTGATCAGTTTCCCATTAATTCCCTCCTCCAGATCATTTATAAAAATGTTGAACAACACTGGGCCTAGGACAGAGCTTTTTGTACCCTGCTTGATACATTCTTCCACCTGGATGTGCAGCCATTTATGACCACTCTTTGAGTACGATCACTCAGCCTGTTGTGAATCCACCTAACAGTTGCCTTGTCAATCTCATATTTGGTCATTTTTTCAATGAGTATAGTATGAAATACTTTGTCAAATGCTTTACTAAGGTCAAGATAAACTATATCCACCGCATTTCCCTGATCAACCCAGTCGGTGATACTGTCATAGATTAGTCTGGCATGACTTGTTTGTTACTTGCCCATGCCGGCTCTGCTTAATTACTCCATTTTCATCCAAGTACTTCCATACATGCTGTTTAATAATTTGTTTAAAGATCTTTCCCAGTATAGAAGTCAGGCTCACAGGCCTGTAGTTTCCTGGATCCACCTTCCTCCCTTTTTTGAAGATAGGGACAACATTTGCCCTTTTCCAATTTTTTGGGATCTCTCCTGTTCTCCAGAAATTTTCAAAGATTATGGCGAGTGGTCCAGCAATTACCTCCACTGCTTCCTTTAGTATCCTAGGATGTAATTCATCTGGACCTTGAGACTTGAATTCATTTAAGGTAGCTAAGTGTTCCCTCACCATCTCTCTGCTTACAGATAGCCTGCATTCTTTTATTCCCCCAATAGCACAGAGAAGATCAGTTGATGTTCCGTCTACTTTCTGAGAGAAAACAGCATCTTTGACTTTTCTTTTGCTTTAACATACCCCCAAAAACCTTTTTTATTGCTTTTGGCCTCTTTTGCAAGCCTCAATTCATTATTAGCTTTAGCTTTTCTGACACTTGCCCTACAGTTTCTGCAGACCGCATTATGTTCTTCTTTAGATATTCCCCCCCTCTTTCCATTTGATAAACATATTTTTCTTCCTTTTTAACATGTATGCAAGTTCTGTGTTTATCCATCCTGGTTTCTTTAAATACTTCCCATTCTTGTTTCTTTTAGGGATTGTTAACAATTTTGCTTTGAGAATCTCATTTCGCAATATTTCCCAACCTTCTCGGACGCTATTTCTGAGTTCATTGAAATCTGCCTTTCTGAAATCCAACCTTGAGGTCTGAGTTTTCTGAGGTCTTCCTCCCCTTTTTATCCAAAATTCAAGGATAGCATGATCACTGCCTCCTAAGGTCCCAGCCACCCTTACTTCTTCAACCATTTCCTTCCTGCTGGTAAGAATTAGGTCCAAGATAGCAGATCCCCATGTTTTCTCTTCAACCTTGTGGAAGATAAAGTTGTCAGCAAGAGCAGATAAGATTTGTTGGATCCATTACTTTTATCTGAGAGAGATTCCCAACAAATATCTGGATAGTTAAAATCTCCCATGATCACTATGTCATGCTTTTTTGAGAGCTTGGCCATCTGATGTAGAAAGAGTTCATCAATATCTTCTGCTTGTACAGGTGGCCTATAGTAAATGCCTACAATGGTGTCCTTTCTGTTGTTCTCTCCTTGTATTCTTACCCAAACAGTTTCTATAGAACGCCCATGCTCTAAAGCTTGCATCTCTGTGGAGATTAAAATGTTTTCCTAACATACAATGCAATACCTCCTCCCCTTTCTTTTGGTCTGTTTCTTATAAATAAGTTGTATGCTGTATGTGTATTCTAATCATGTCTATAATTCCACCAAGTTTCCGTGTTGCCTATGACATCATGATGGAAGTAAAGAGTTTGAGGTCAATATTTAGGAGGTATATTGGCCTATAGTTAGATTGGATAGTGGGATCCTTCCCAGGTTTCGGTATGGTCATTATAAAGGCCCGTAAAAAAATCGGGGTGGATTTTGCCTTATTCTAGGATGTGATTGTATAAGCTAACATTTTTAAGTAGGTACAGTATATGGTCTATTATCACAATTATAGAGATAACCAATCAGAGCATTAGCTTACTGGAGGCGGTGTATTCAAGCTCTGCTTCCAGGAAGAAATGCTCTGTCAGCATTGAGGAGGCCAGGGCAGCCATCATGAGTGTAAGATGGTGAAACAGTCCTCCTGCTGTGAATGTCCCTGTTTCTGTTGTAACTGTCATTTTGTTTTTGACCACAAGAGGTCACTGTGCTCTGGACTGGGACAGAGAAAAAAGAAGTACATCATGACCAGAGAGAGGAGCAGAGTGAAAGGAGAAGAGGTGCGTGCGAGCGAGCTGAGATGGGCTGGTGAGGACTGCAGCTAGCGAGAGAGACACTGCGATCCACCGGGAAAAGGACCCCAACGAGGACCGGAGCTACCGTGAGGGGAGCTGCATTAGAGACTGTTCCAGAGTTTGTCAGACTACCATCTTAACGAAGAAGGTGGTCAATACAGACCGGGCTCAGAAGTAGCGGCGTCAGTGAGTTCATATGGTTCTTGGATGAAATCCTATTCCTGCGTTCCGGACAAAGTCTAAAGGTACCCACCAGACCCGGGTCAGCCAGAGAACTAAGGCCTCTGGTGTAACCGTGCACGCACCGCCAAACTAATTGAGACTAATAACAAGGCCTGTAGTTAGCTAGTTTAGTTAGGCATACTGATGGCCGCCGGCCGCACTGCTGGGGACTGAGCTGTCCGACATAGTCCTAACACACAGAGAACTCTATACTCGTAGAGCTGTCTAAGGATATCTACAAGTCGCACGTTACGCAACTGTACTTTGCCTTGACTGGTGAGCTATATATTGTTATATCTGTTGAGTGGTGTTGTGTAAGGGGAGAATACGGGTGTGTTGATAAGATTGTAAGCTCTTGTGCTGTGCCGCCGGTGCCTCCCTAGCATCCACACTGATTGTTCCTGCTTCCAGGGTGATAGAAGGTAATAGCGGCTGGTTAGAGACGGCCTGCGGCTAGGCAAAAGCTTGGAGGATATTGAGGGCGCACATTATAGAGCACAGCGCTGCATGGCACAAGAGTCTCAGCTTCCCCGCTGAGCGTATGTAACTTTCTGGGGGAGTTCGGGTTGGTTAAGGGTTCTGCCAAATTAAGTAAAATCTCATTGCTACGGATTGGTTTTGAGTCACGTCTTTTGTTCAGGACTTCGCTGTATTCTGTAAAGCCCACCCCGGTCGGCGGCTTACACTTGGCGTAGTCGGCAGGATACAGCGATCGTCATGGACGGAGACGTGGCGGGAAACATTCCCCTAGCGCCAGCGGCCCAGGGTGCCCCTGCACAACAAGAATTCCTAGCCCCAGTACCTGTCACGCCAGCCCAAGTAGGGTACTTATCGGCTGGAGCACTAATGCAGCACTTGCCAAAGTTTAACGGTAAAAATATGGGGTTGCAGGACTGGACCGAAAGGGTACAAAGTATAGTTAAATTGAGTAATTTGATACCTGCGCTGCGTGCAGAGATAGCATTGGAGGCCCTGGAAGGCGACGCTAGACGGACCGTGATGGTACGGCCCGAGTCAGAAAGAGACACTTTGGAGAAAATATTCTCCCTGCTGGAGGGGGCACAGGGAGGGCGAACCAGGGTAGCGCAGTTGCGCAGCAGCTTCTTCAACCGGTCCCAGCGAGAGGGTGAAACGTTAATACAATACTCTAACGCCCTACAGGAAGTGTTGAATGAAGTGCAACGACGGGATTCAGGGGCCATGGGAGCTTTCAAGGAAGTGGACCGGCTACTACGAGACCAATTTATTCTAGGACTATACAATAGATTTTCACAGGATAAACTGCAAGAGATGACCCGGGCAGATGCTGACCTGACATTTTATAATGTTTACCGGGCTGCTGTAGAGAGAGAAGAAGAGCCCTTGGCTGTGAGTGTGAAGGCAGTGAGTAGCACCCAAGTGACAGGGGGCCGGGGAGGTCTTGAAGACTCCGAGTCCTTGAAGGATGTGGTCTAGGCCCTACGAGCAGAAATGAGAGAACTCCGCCTGGAAGTGTCCCAGATGAAGGCGGACTCATCCAGGGCCCCGGGATTGACCCCATCGTCCTGCCCACCTCCACAGAGAGTGTTCCGGGGGCGAGGATCCATTAATCCAGACCCATCCGGGGTGCGGGGATCAAGGGGACCTCTTTGCTGGAGCTGCCGACGGTATGGCCATATCGCTCGAGAGTGCCACCAACAGACGGAACCTGAGCTGGCTTTAAACTTCCGACTGCCGCAGTAACAGGGCATCCTGCGGCAGTTCCCTCAGAGCTAAGCCCACTACGCAATGAACGCGATCTCTATGCTAGCAGTCCCATTATGGAAGCTGAGCTGGAGGGCCAAAAGGTACACTGCCTAGTGGATACCGGATCGGAATGCACCCTGATGCCGTTGGAGTTTTTCGAGAGACACTTCGGGCATATGATGGAACCGGAAGATGGAAGTGTCATCCGGTTGACAGCTGCCAATAATGGTGCAATGGATGTACAAGGGATCGTCTGGATGCGAGTCCGGCTGTTTGGGCAGGACATTGGCAAAAAGGGGATGGTGCTGGTAGATCATCCGTCCCGAAAGGGACTCGATGTAACGCTGGGCATGAACGTGCTGAGAGACCTCGATCATCACCTCTATGCCAAGGAAGGGCCTAAATACTGGCAGCGGACCACCACGCACCGGCCAACTCAAAAGGTCCTACAGCAGATGGTGAGGAGCTGCAGTTTACAGAAGAGCCTCATGTCAGGGTGTCCTATTGGGCATGTGAGAGTACCGCTGAGAGCTCCAGTGAAGATTCCACCACGACAGGAGAAAATTTTGATGCTTCGAGTGGGAGCTGGGCGGCCACTGAATGGACTGGAGGTCCTGATCGAGCCTGCTCCACGGGGAGAAATGCAGAACCACCCGCTGGTAGCCTGAGCACTCGTCACCGTGAAAGATGGGTGCGTGCCTATACGCTGCCTCAATGTCTGGGACAGTGAGTCGATCGTTCCTGGGAATACCCTGCTGGCTGAAGTTCATGTGCCCGAGGGCGGTGTCATTCACCGGAGGAGCTTCACGCTACAGCCAGATGGGAGGTCGGCTTGGACCTTTGCTGTGAAGGTCCAGCAAGAACAGGCCCCAACAGCTGAGTGGAATGGTCGAGTGATCATGTCTCTGATGGGAGTGGACCCCCGCTCTCTGACCCCGGGGCAACAAAAGCTTCTGGAAGACACGCTATGGGAGTACCAGGAAGCGTTCTCAAGGCATGATGAAGACTTCGGGTGTGCCACCGCTATCGAGCATGAAATCCCTACCCGCGACGCTGCGCCAGTTCGAGAACGGTACAGGCAAATCCCACCCAAGATGTATCAAGAGGTGAAAAATATGGTGGCCAGCATGCTGGAAAACTGGGTGATACAGGAAAGTAAAAGCCCGTGGGCTGCTCCTGTGGTCCTGGTGCGAAAGAAAGACGGAAGTCTTCGGTTCTGTGTAGATTATCGGAAATTGAATGCCCGAACCATCCGGGATGCTTATCCTCTTCCACGGATCGAAGAGTCACTATCCTCCTTGGGTCGAGCTAAGTACTTTTCCACGCTCGACCTGGCTAGTGGATATTGGCAAGTGCCAGTAGCTGAAAAAGACAAGGCAAAGACAGCCTTTATCTTGCCCATGGGACTATATGAGTTCAATAGGATGCCGTTCGGACTGACCAACGCTCCAGGGACGTTTCAGCGGTTGATGGAGCACTGTCTGGGTGACCTAAACTTTGAATCAGTATTGATATATCTGGATGACATTGTGGTGTTTGGGACTTCATTCGAAGATCATCTTAAAAAACTGCGGCAGGTCCTGGGACGACTACAAGATCATGGTCTGAAAATCAAGCCCAAAAAGTGTCAACTGCTTCAACAGCGCATAGAGTTCCTGGGACATGTGGTCACTCCAGAAGGGGTACAACCGGCCCCTAGCAAGGTGGAGGCCGTGCAAAAGTGGCCCCAGCCAAGAACCCTACGGGAAGTACAAGCGTTTCTTGGCCTGGCCGGTTATTACAGGAAATTTATACCCAAGTTCTCTCATCTGGCCGGTCCACTAAACGAGCTGCTGAGAGGCACAACTGGAGGGCCCAGGAATCGCCCCATTGAGTGGGGGCCACGACAGCAAGAAGCCTTCGAGGCATTGAAAAGAACTCTGACCAGCGCCCCAATCCTGGCCTATGCACAGTTTGATAGCCCGTTCTTGCTGTACACGGATGGAAGTTTACATGGTCTTGGAGCTGTGTTATCTCAAGTTCAAGACGGGCGTGAGAGGGTCATTGCCTATGGCAGTAGGTCGTTAAGGGAGTCGGAGCGCAACCCTGACAACTATAGCTCCTTTAGGTTGGAGCTTTTGGCGCTGGTCTGGGCCATGACTGAGAAGTTTGCAGAGTATCTGACGGGTGCAGAAGTGACTGTGATGACGGACAATAACCCGCTAGCGCACTTGGAGAACGCTAAGCTAGGCGCCCTTGAGCAGCGATGGATGGCCCGCCTTTCCAAGTATCAATACCGCATCCAGTTCCGGTCAGGGAGGGAGAACGGCAACGCCGATGCCCTCTCCCGAGTTCCGGTGGGGTCGCGGACCAAGAGGGGAGAAGAGGATTTAGAAGACACTGAAATTCCACACCTCGGCAGAGTACCACCATTCCAGAATCTGACACATTCAAGTGGGGTGGCTTCAGGGATGCCGATGGTGTTGGGGAAGACATTGGGAGATTGGGAACGAGTCCAAAGTAGCTGCTCGGACCTATGGAAAGTGAGAGAGTGGGTCCGAACTAAGGTTTGGCCTCGCCCGGACGAGCGGGCCAGTCTGACGCAGGAAGGTCAGAAGTTGCTGAGACAATGGGATAAGCTGAGTATTAACCAGGGGCTCCTGTGCCGGACCATATACGTACAGTCAGAGCTGCAGCACCGGCAACAGGTTGTCATCCCTATGTCACTGGGACCAGCTGCCGCTCAAGAAGCCCATGAGAGGGGGGCTCATTTCGGGAGCACGAAGACGTACCAATGGCTCCAGCGCTTCGTATATTGCCCGGATTTGGGAGAAATGGTGACCGAGGCATGTCTGAAATGTCGGTCCTGCGGGCTGAGTAAAAGCCCCGAGCAACGGGCCCCTGTACAAACTATCCGGACTTCCGCCCCCCTGGAAATCTTATTGATTGATTATGTACAGATCGGGTACTCTACCTCAGGACACCCCTACTGTTTGGTCATGACGGACCACTTTACAAAATATGCAGTGGCCGCGCCCACCAGAGATCAGGCGGCTGAATCGGCTGCTGAGGCAGTCTGTAAACACTTTATACAAGTGTTTGGGTGTCCGCGGAGAATTCATTCAGATCAGGGGGCATGTTTCCAGGGTGCTTTGATGAGGGAGCTGTATCAGCTCTATGGTATCGAACGTTCCTGCACGACTCCGTACCATCCACAAGGGAATGGGGCGTGTGAGCGGTTCAACCGCACCTTGATACAGATGCTGCGGACTCTAGAGGAAAGTCAAAAAGCCCAGTGGCCAGAGTACTTACCTGAGCTGATGTGGGCCTACAACAATAGGATTCACAATACCACTGGTTACTCTCCACACATGCTTATGTTTGGGAGAGCAGGCCAGGAGATCGAGGATCTCCACATGCCGGATCCGAGGCAGCCTCCGCCGAGGAGCACCACCGCCTGGGTGCAAGACCATCGTCGCCGACTGAGAGCAATACATAAGGTTGTGGGTGAGCGCCTGAGACAAGTGGTGCACCCCAACCCGGGGCCAGTGCAGATGGACGAGTATGCTCCAGGTGATCGTGTGATAGTCAGAGCCAAGAGGCCAACCGGAAAATTGGATGGGCGGTGGGAGGCGGTTCCATACATAGTGAAGCAGAAGGTAGATCCTGATATCCCCGTGTATGAGGTTGAGCCCGAGGGGACTGGGGGACCCTCAAGGAACCTCCACCGTAACATGTTGAGACACTGTCACTTTCAGCAACCTGCGGCTGATAAGGAGATGCTTATCCCTACCCCTAGTATTGGGGAACCCCTGGTAGATGATGAATGGTGGGTAGTTCCTGTCCCGGCCATGTCGGAGTCCCCGGTCGTGACAAGCTCGCCACCCAGGGAGAGAGATGCCCAGCCAGCAGAACCACATCCATCGAGTGTGCCAACTGTCCCTGGTCCTATGACTCTGCGCAGGACGGCCAGGTCCACCGCTGGTGTACCCCCACAGCGCTACGCGCAGGATGAGTTTGAGTGGGGGAGGTTGCCAGGGACGGCAACATCTAGTGGGGTGGCATGTAAGATGGTGAAACAGTCCTCCTGCTGTGAATGTCCCTGTTTCTGTTGTAACTGTCATTTTGTTTTTGACCACAAGAGGTCACTGTGCTCTGGACTGGGACAGAGAAAAAAGAAGTACATCATGACCAGAGAGAGGAGCAGAGTGAAAGGAGAAGAGGTGCGTGCGAGCGAGCTGAGATGGGCTGGTGAGGACTGCAGCTAGCGAGAGAGACACTGCGATCCACCGGGAAAAGGACCCCAACGAGGACCGGAGCTACCGTGAGGGGAGCTGCATTAGAGACTGTTCCAGAGTTTGTCAGACTACCATCTTAACGAAGAAGGTGGTCATTACAGACCGGGCTCAGAAGTAGCGGCGTCAGTGAGTTCATATGGTTCTTGGATGAAATCCTATTCCTGCGTTCCGGACAAAGTCTAAAGGTACCCACCAGACCCGGGTCAGCCAGAGAACTAAGGCCTCTGGTGTAACCGTGCACGCACCGCCAAACTAATTGAGACTAATAACAAGGCCTGTAGTTAGCTAGTTTAGTTAGGCATACTGATGGCCGCCGGCCGCACTGCTGGGGACTGAGCTGTCCGACATAGTCCTAACACACAGAGAACTCTATACTCGTAGAGCTGTCTAAGGATATCTACAAGTCGCACGTTACGCAACTGTACTTTGCCTTGACTGGTGAGCTATATATTGTTATATCTGTTGAGTGGTGTTGTGTAAGGGGAGAATACGGGTGTGTTGATAAGATTGTAAGCTCTTGTGCTGTGCCGCCGGTGCCTCCCTAGCATCCACACTGATTGTTCCTGCTTCCAGGGTGATAGAAGGTAATAGCGGCTGGTTAGAGACGGCCTGCGGCTAGGCAAAAGCTTGGAGGATATTGAGGGCGCACATTATAGAGCACAGCGCTGCATGGCACAAGAGTCTCAGCTTCCCCGCTGAGCGTATGTAACTTTCTGGGGGAGTTCGGGTTGGTTAAGGGTTCTGCCAAATTAAGTAAAATCTCATTGCTACGGATTGGTTTTGAGTCGCGTCTTTTGTTCAGGACTTCGCTGTATTCTGTAAAGCCCACCCCGGTCGGCGGCTTACATGAGAACCGGAACGCCGGCGGTAGGTGAGTATTAGAGAACCCCCCAAGCCAAAGCAAGATTCCCGGAGACAGTGGTGGCATTGCGCATGTGGAATGCGGAAGGAGGCTTGTAACCTGAGTTTTCGCTCCTAATTCAGAGCAAAAATTCGGTAGAGAGTGCTCGCAAGTGAAGAAGCTCACAAGCTGAGGCACTCGCAAGCCAAGGTAAGATTGTATAGGAAGATTCTTTGGGAGAACATATAAACTCCAAAAAGATATTACACTTGTTACGGCTCTGTTGATATGATACTATTGGTTTATATCACAGAAAAATCTCCTGACGTGTGGCAAACATAAACACCCGACATATACAACTGAATACCGTACAATAGCATGCGTCACTCATGAACTTACTTGTAAAAGAAACTGTTTCTTTGTGGGATGCCTCTGTACTGAAAAGTGTTGTTATCTATGATCTTCAGTACAGCAGATAAAGAATATACCCCCAAGACATATGCCAAAAAGACATTATTTAGTCATACATCTGGGCAGTGGGTTCCTATCGCTACCTTATGTCAAATGCAGCCACGATTCTGGGCGAAGTAACTATCTTTGACCAAAAGGATACAATCATTCACATCTAACATTTTAAGATGTCTAATTGGAGTTTCTGTACAGAAGTAGAGAACTTATCACATATGATACATGTAATATGTAAGAATATCAGGGGCCCTAATTATGGTGGTATAATATAGCAAGCTTGTACCTTTTGTTCTACTTAGCTCAATTACAACTGTGACTCCAACATTTGACTGAGGACAACAAAACTTTTAAATACGCGCTGAGCCAATCAGGGGGCAGGTCTGACTCACACCCCCTTCACACCCACTGCAGGCCGGCCGCGCGGAACTCCGGCTGCCGGGAGCAGGTAAGTATATATATATATTTTATTTTAACACTTTTCTGGATGAATTGCAGGGAAGGGCTTATATATTTAAGCCCTTCCCGACAATTCATCCCACACTCGCCCGCAGCGCATTGCTTTCAATGGAGTGGGCTGTATTGCCGGCTCCATTGAATGCAATGCGCTGGACAGCTCCGGCCCGTTTCTAATGAAACGCGGCTAGGAGCAGATTTTCGGGCGATTTTCGGGCACCGGTCACGCGATTTGCGGATGCGCATCCGTCATGCGATCCGCAAATCGCGCGAAAAAACGCCCGTCTGACTAAGGCCTTATACAGTCGCATCGACGGAAAAATAAAAAAGTTATGGCTTTTGAAAAATGGAGATGGAAAAATACCAAAAATCGCTTGGTCCTCAACGCCAAAATAGGCCATGTCATTAAGGGGTTAAATCTTTCCTGATAAGTTTTGTTCTTGAGACCTTCTACCATTTTTGTATCCCATCTTGTTCTTTTCTAGATGGGTTCTCTAGAACTGTATATAGTATTCCAGATGTGGTCTTACTAGACCTCTATTCTTTTCTAGTTATATAGCCAAACATTGTACTTACTTTCCCTTTTGTCTGATCAGACTGTTAACTATTTTGAGAAATAAGAGCCCCTAAATCCTTCTATTCTGAAGTTCTGGAAAACACAGAACAGCCAATACAATACTCAGTCTGAGGATTTCTTCACCGTAAGTGCATTACATTGCATTTGAAAACTGCAGTTGAACTGCAGTTTCCATTGTGTTGGCCATTTATACAGCAAAGTTAAATTGTTCCCTATTAGAGATGAGCTAGCACCAAAATACTCGGGACGAAATTTTCGCGATGCTCGAGGGTTCGTTTCGAGTAACGAACACCATTGAAGTCATGGGCGACCCGAGCATTTTTGTATATCGCCGATGCTTGCTAAGGTTTCCATTTGTGAAAATCTGGGCAATTCAAGAAAGTGATGGGAACGACACAGCAACGGATAGGGCAGGCGAGGGGCTACATGTTGGGCTGCATCTCAAGTTCCCAGGTCCCACTATTAAGCCACAATAGCGGCAAGAGTGCCCCCCCCCCCGACAACTTTTACTTCTGAAAAGCCCTCATTAGCAATGCATACCTTAGCTAAGCACCACACTACCTCCAACAAAGCACAATCACTGCCTGCATGACACTCCGCTGCCACTTCTCCTGGGTTATATGCTGCCCTACCCCCCCCCCCCCCCCCCGCGCGCGCGCACGACCCAGTGTCCACAGAGCACACCAAAGTGTCCCTGCGCAGCCTTCAGCTGCCCTCATGCCACACCACCCTCATGTCTATTTATAAGTGCGTCTGCCATGAGGAGGAACCACAGGCACACACTACAGAGGGTTGGCATGGCTAGGCAGCGACCCTCTTCAAAAGGGGCGGGGCGATAGCCCACAATGCTGTACAGAAGCAATTAGAAATATAATCCTGTGCCACCGCCATCAGGAGCTGCACACGTGGGCATATTCATTCTGTCAAGGTGTCTGCATGCCCCAGTCAGACCGCGTTTTTTTATAAATAGTCACAGGCAGGTACAACTCCGCAATGGGAATTCCGTGTGCACCCACAGCATGGGTGGCTCCCTGGAACCCACCGGCTGTACATAAATGTATCCCATTGCAGTGCCCTGGACAGCAGAGCTAACGTCAGATTAAATGCAGGTGGGCTTCGGCCCACACTGCATACCCCAACCTGACCGGGGTTTTTAATTTATAGACACAGGCAGGTACAACTCCCTATTGTGAAGTCCCTGTGGACCGACAGCATGGGTGGGTGCCAGGAAACCACCGGCGGTACATAAATATATCCCATTGCATTGCCCATCACAGCTGAGATAATGTCATGTTTAATGCAGGTGGGCTTCGGCCCACACTGCATGCCCCAGTCAGACTGTGGTTCTTTATAAGTAGACACAGGCAGGTACAACTCCCTATTGTGAAGTCCGTGTGGACCGACAGCATGGGAGGGTCCCAGGAAGGCACAGGCGGTACATAAATAAATCCCATTGCATTGCCCAGCACAGCTGAGGTAATGTCATGTTTAATGCAGGTGGGCTTCGGCCCACACTGCATGCCCCAGTCAGACTGGGGTTCTTTAGAAGTGGACACATGTAGTTACAACTCCGTGTGGACCGACAGCATGGGTGGCTCCCTGGAACCCACCGGTGGTACACAAATATATCCCATTGCATTGCCCATCACAGCTGAGGTAATGTCATGTTAAATGCAGGTGGGCTTCGGTCCACACTGCATGCCCCAGTCAGACTGGGGTTCTTTAGAAGTGGACACATGCAGTTACAACTCCGTGTGGACCGACAGCATGGGTGGGTGCCAGGAAGCCACGGGCGGTACATAAATATATCCCATTGCAGTGCCCAACACAGCTGATGTAACGTCAGCTTTAATGCAGGTGGGCAAAAAATTTATTGGATTACACTGTAGGCGAGGGCCCCAAAATATTGGTGTACCAACAGTACTAATGTACGTCAGAAAAATTGCCCATGCCCAACCAAGAGGGCAGGTGAAACCCATTAATCGCTTTGGTTTATGTGGCTTAATTTGTAACTAGGCCTGGAGGCAGCCCAGTTAAAATAAAAATTGGTTCAGGTGAAAGTTTCAATGCTTTAATGAGCATTGAAACATATAAAAATTGTTTAAAAAAATTATATGACTGAGCCTTGTGGGCCTAAAAAAAATTGCCCATTCGGCGTGATTACATGAGGTTTCAGGAGGAGGAGCAGGAGGAGGAGGATGAATATTATACACAGATTGATGAAGCTAAAAGGTCCACGTTTTTGATGGTGATAGAGAACGATGCTTCCATCCGCGGGTGCAGCCTACATATTGTTTAGGTATCGCTGCTGTCCGCTGGTGGAGAAGAGAAGTCTGGGGAAATCCAGGCTTTGTTCATCTTGATGAGTGTAAGCCTATCGGCACTGTCGGTTGAAAGGCGGGTACGTTTATCTGTGATGATTCCCCCAGCCGCACTAAACACCCTCTCTGACAAGACGCTAGCCGCAGGACAAGCAAGCACCTCAAGGGCATACAGCGCAAGTTCAGGCCACGTGTCCAGCTTCGACACCCAGTAGTTGTAGGGGGCAGAGGCGTCACGGAGGACGGTCGTGAGATTGGCTACGTACTCCCTCACCATCCTTTTACAGTGCTCCCGCCGACTCAGCCTTGACTGGGGAGCGGTGAAACAGTCTTGCTGGGGAGCCAGAAAGCTGTCAAAGGCCTTAGAGAGTGTTCCCCTGCCTGTGCTGTACATGCTGCCTGATCTCCGCGCCTCCCCTGCTACCTGGCCCTCGGAATTGCGCCTTCGGCCACTAGTGTCGGATGGGAATTTTACCATCAGTTTGTCCGCCAGGGTCCTGTGGTATAGCATCACTCTCGAACCCCTTTCCTCTTCGGGTATGAGAGTGGAAAGGTTCTCCTTATACCGTGGGTCGAGCAGTGTGTACACCCAGTAATCCGTAGTGGCCAGAATGCGTGTAACGCGAGGGTCACGAGAAAGGCACCCTAACATGAAGTCAGCCATGTGTGCCAGGGTACCTGTACGCAACACATGGCTGTCCTCACTAGGAAGATCACTTTCAGGATCCTCCTCCTCAGGCCATACACGCTGAAAGGATGACAGGCAAGCAGCATGGGTACCCTCAGCAGTGGGCCAAGCTGTCTCTTCCCCCTCCTCGTCATTCTCCTCATGCTCCTCCTCCTCCTCCTCCTCAACGCGCTGAGATATAGACAGGAGGGTGCTCTGACTATCCAGCGACATACTGTCTTCCCCCGCCTCCGTTTCCGAGCGCAAAGCGTCTGCCTTTATGCTTTGCAGGGAACTTCTCAAGAGGCATAGCAGAGGAATGGTGACGCTAATGATTGCAGCATCGCCGCTCACCATCTGGGTAGACTCCTCAAAATTTCCAAGGACCTGGCAGATGTCTGCCAACCAGGCCCACTCTTCTGTAAAGAATTGAGGAGGCTGACTCCCACTGCGCCACCCATGTTGGAGTTGGTATTCCACTATAGCTCTACGCTGCTCATAGAGCCTGGCCAACATGTGGAGCGTAGAGTTCCACCGTGTGGGCACGTCGCACAGCAGTCGGTGCACTGGCAGATGAAACCGATGTTGCAGGGTGCGCAGGGTGGCAGCGTCCGTGTGGGACTTGCGGAAATGTGCGCAGAGCCGGCGCACCTTTCCGAGCAGGTCTGACAAGCGTGGGTAGCTTTTCAGAAAGTGCTGAACCACCAAATTAAAGACGTGGGCCAGGCATGGCACGTGCGTGAGGCTGCCGAGCTGCAGAGCCGCCACCAGGTTACGGCCGTTGTCACACACGACCATGCCTGGTTGGAGGCTCAGCGGCGCAAGCCAGCAGTCGGTCTGCTCTGTCAGACCCTGCAGCAGTTCATGGGCCATGTGCCTCTTCTCTCCTAAGCTGAGTAGTTTCAGCACGGCCTGCTGACGCTTGCCCACCGCTGTGTTGCCGTGCCGCGCGACACCGACTGCTGGCGACGTGCTGCTGCTGACACATCTTGATTGCGAGACAGAGGTTGCGTAGGAGGAGGAGGAGGAGGGTGGTTTAGTGAAGGAAGCATACACCGCCGCAGATACCACCACCGAGCTGGGGCCCGCAATTCTGGGGGTGGGTAGGACGTGAGCGGTCCCAGGCCCTCACTCTGTCCCAGCCTCCACTAAATTCACCCAATGTGCCGTCAGGGAGATATAGTGGCCCTGCCCGCCTGTGCTTGTCCACGTGTCCGTTGTTAAGTGGACCTTGGCAGTAACCGCGCTGGTGAGGGCGCGTACAATGCTGCGGGAGACGTGGTCGTGCAGGGCTGGGACGGCACATCGGGAAAAGTAGTGGCGACTGGGAACTGAGTAGCGCGGGGCCGCCGCCGCCATCATACCTTTGAAAGCCTCCGTTTCCACAAACCTATACGGCAGCATCTCCAGGCTGATAAATTTGGCAATGTGCACGTTTAACGCTTGAGCGTGCGGGTGCGTGGCGGCGTACTTGCGCTTGCGCTCCAACACTTGCGCTAGCAACGGCTGGACGGTGCGCTGAGAGACATTGGTGGATGGGGCCGAGGTCAGTGGAGTTGAGGGTGTGGGTGCAGGCCAGGAGACGGTAGTGCCTGTGTCCTGAGAGGGGGGTTGGATCTCAGTGGCAGGTTGGGGCACAAAGGGAGAGGCAGCAGTGCAAACCGGAGGCGGTGAACGGCCTTCGTCCCACCTTGTGGGGTGCTTGGCCATCATATGTCTGCGCATGCTGGTGGTGGTGAGGCTGCTGGTGGTGGCTCCCCGGCTGATCTTGGCGCGACAAAGGTTGCACACCACTGTTCGTTGGTCGTCTGCACTCAGTGAAAAACTGCCAGACCTTTGAGCACCTCGGCCTCTGCAGGGTGGCATGGCGCGAGGGGGTGCTTTGGGAAACAGTTGGTGGATTATTCGGTCTGGCCCTGCCTCTACCCCTGGCCACCGCACTGCCTATTCCAACCTGCCCTGCAGCTGCACTTGCCTCCCCCTCTGAAGACCTGTCCTCAGTAGGCGTAGCAAACCAAGTGGAGTCAGTCAGCTCATGGTCCTGCTGCTCTTCCTCCGAATCCTCTGTGCGCTCCTCCCTCGGACTTACTCCAATTACTACTACCTGAGTGATAGACAACTGTGTCTCATCGTCATCGTCCTCCTCACCCACTGAAAGTTCTTGAGACAGTTGCCGGAAGTCCCCAGCCTCATCCCCCGGACCCCGGGAACTTTCCAAAGGTTGGGCATCGGTCACGACAAACTCCTCCAGTGGGAGAGGATTCGGAACCATTGCTGCCCATTCTGGGCAGGGGCCCGAGAACAGTTCCTGGGAGTCTGCCTGCTCCTCAGAATGTGTCATTGTAATGGAGTGAGGAGGCTGGGAGGAAGGAGGAGCAGCAGCCAGAGGATTCAGAGTTGCAGCAGTGGACGGCGTAGAATTCTGGGTGGTCGATAGATTGCTGGATGCACTTTCTGCCATCCACGACAGGAGCTGCTCACACTGCTCATTTTCTAATAAAGGTCTACTGCGTGGACCCATTCATTGTGAGATGAATGTGGGGACGCCAGAAACGTGCCTCTCTCCTAATCCCGCAGCAGTCGGCTGCGATACACCTGGATCAGGAGCTCGGCCTGTGCCCACACCCTGACATGGGCCTCCGCGTCCTCGCCCGCGTCCACGTCCTCTAGGCCTACCCCTACCCCTCAGCATGCTGTATTACCAGTAGTGCAGAAACAGAACGCTGTAATTAAATGTGCCGCTTATTGGCCTGTGGTTGGAGGCTGACTTCCCATACGGAACGCACAGCAGAGCCAGGAAACAATTTTGCGCACGCTTGTAGTGAGACGTAGGTGCGTATGACTGAGCTAGTGGAATTCACAGAGCAGAAGCAGTCAAGTGGCCAAAGGCCAGTAGTAGGCCTTAAGTATTTTGCTTCTATTTTTTTAAAATGCTGAGCTGATACAGCAGACAGATACTGTAGGTAGCGTATAATATTATGTATACTGTTTCCCTCTGGCGGGATGACGGCGGTGATGTAACGGAGACAACAGAGCCAGGAAACAATTTTGTGCAAGCCTGCTGTAACGTTTAGCTGCATATTAATTAGGACTACTACCCCCAGCAGACAGATACTGTAGGCAGCGTATAATATTATGTATACTGTTTCCCTCTGGCGGGATGACGGCGGTGATGTAACAGAGACAGCAGAGCCAGGAATCAATTTTGCGCAAGCCGGCTGAAACGCTTAGCTGCGTATTAATTTGGACTACTACCCCCAGCAGACAGATACTGTAGGCAGCGTATAATATTATGTATACTGTTTCCCTCTGCCGGGATGACGGCGGTGATGTAACGGAGACAGCAGAGCCAGGAAACAATTTTGCACAAGCCTGCTTTAACGCTTAGCTGCGTATTAATTAGGACTACTACCCCCAGCAGACACGCAGTAAACTGAAGACGGTCACAGGCAGCCCAAATATAGTATTTTTTCCCAATTTTTTTGAAAAAGCCCACTGCCTATATAGCCTGTATATCTCTTTCCCTGCCTCACCAGTACTGGCCCTATACTCTGTACAATGACTGCAGACTGAGGACGCAATGCTCTGCACGCCCGATATACAAAAAAAAAAAATTGTGCAACACTGCTAAAAGCAGTCTCAACAGTACTGCACACGGTCAGATGTGGCCCTAAGAAGGATCGTTGGGGTTCTTGAAGCCTAACATCACTCCTAACGCTCTCCCTATAGCAGCTCCGGCATCAGCAGCACTTTCCCTGATCTCTGTCAGAATGCATCTGTGACGAGCCGCGGGAGGGGCAGATTTATATACTCGGGTGACACCTGATCTTGCCAGCCACTCACTGCAGGGGGGTGGTATAGGGCTTGAACATCGCAGGGGGGAGTTGTAATGCCTTCCCTGTCTTTCTATTGGCCAGAAAAGCGTGCTAACGTCTCAGAGATAAAAGTGAAAGTAACTCGAACATCGCATGGTGCTCGCCTCTAGTAACGAGCATCTCGAACACGCTAATACTCGAACGAGTATCAAGCTCGGACGAGTACGTTTGCTCATCTCTATTCCCTATTGCACAATTTTGTGTCAGCAAACAGACAAACCTTACCTACTGCACCTTCTCCTATGTCACTAATTAACATATTAAAAAGAATAAGATTCAGGACAGACCTCTGTAGTCACTACTTGTAACTTATCCCTGTTCAGAATAAAGTCTTTTAACAGCAACAATCTGATATTTATCTTTTGACTAACTTTGAATCCACTGGGCTATCAAACAATTAAGTCCAATTTTCAATAATTTGTCTATGTGCTCTTCAAGTTCCTTTTAGACAAGCCGCTTTTTGTTTGAATGACCTACATGCGAGTCATGACCTGGCTAGCTCATTCGCTCTTGTTCAGCCTGTTTAGATAGGATCCTTGGTCCATTCAAAGAACATCCTTCAGCATTGTTCAATCGAGTGCTGAACGAGCACTGTTTAAACTCAACAATAAGTGAACAAGCCAACAATGATTTTTATGCCTGCATAAAATGAACGACGAGCGAAAAGTGAACGATTTCTATTTGTCGTTCAGTAGTTGGCTTGCATTAAGACTAAACGATTATCATTAAGTTGCACTTGTTTGAACTATTTTTTGAATGAATCGTTCCATCTAAAGGCAACCTTATGTAGAACTGTAGCAAAGGCCTTATTCAAATCCAGACAGGAGATATCCCTGGCACCACCTTCATTTAACACTTTTGTGACAAAGTCAAAGAAATCAATGCAATTAGTTTGACATGATCTGTCCTTAGCAAAGCTGTGCTGTTTGGGATACAGCAGGTTGTCAGTTTTAAGTGGTCAAAAAATATCCTCTTTTTCAGAAGAGTTTTCATTAGTTTAACTATTACGGATGTTAAACTAACAGCCTGTAGTTTTTGGCTTCTTTTCTACTACCCTGCTTATGGGTGGGTGCAATATTGCTCATTGTCTAATCATTAGGAATAGAGATGAGCGAGCACCAAAATGCTCGGGTGCTCGTTACTCGGGACGAAATTATCGCGATGCTCGAGGGTTCGTTTCGAGTAACGAACCCCATTGAAGTCAATGGGCGACCCAAGCATTTTTGTATTTCGCCGATGCTCGCTAAGGTTTTCATGTGTGAAAATCTGGGCAATTCAAGAAAGTGATGGGAACGACACAGCAACGGATAGGGCAGGCGAGGGGCTACATGTTGGGCTGCATCTCAAGTTCACAGGTCCCACTATTAAGCCACAATAGCGGCAAGAGTGCCCCCCCCCCCAACAACTTTTACTTCTGAAAAGCCCTCATTAGCAATGCATACCTTAGCTAAGCACCACACTACCTCCAACAAAGCACAATCACTGCCTGCATGACACTCCGCTGCCATTTCTCCTGGGTTACATGCTGCCCAACCCCCCCCCCCCCCACGACCCAGTGTCCACAGCGCACACCAAACTGTCCCTGCCCAGCCTTCAGCTGCCCTCATGCCACGCCACCCTCATGTCTATTTATAAATGCGTCTGCCATGACGAGGAACCGCAGGCACACACTGCAGAGGGTTGGCACGGCTAGGCAGCGACCCTCTTTAAAAGGGGCGGGTCGATAGCCCACAATGCTGTACAGAAGCAATGAGAAATATAATCCTGTGCCACCGCCATCAGGAGCTGCACACGTGGGCATAGCAATGGGGAACCTATGTGCCACACACTATTCATTCTGTCAAGGTGTCTGCATGCCCCAGTCAGACCGCGGTTTTTAATTCATAGACACAGGCAGGTACAACTCCCTATTGTGAAGTCCCTGTGGACCGACAGCATGGGTGGCTCCCTGGAACCCACCGGCGGTACATAAAAATATCCCATTGCATTGCCCAACACAGCTGAGGTAGTAATGTCGTGCTTAATGCAGGTGGGCTTCGGCCCACACTGCATGCCCCAGTCAGACTGGGGTTCTTTAGAAGTGGAAACAGATGCATTTATAATTCCCTGTGGACCCACAGCATGGGTGGCTCCCTGGAACCCACCGGCGGTACATAAAAATATCCCATTGCATTGCCCAACACAGCTGAGGTAGTAATGTCGTGCTTAATGCAGGTGGGCTTCGGCCCACACTGCATGCCCCAGTCTGACTGGGGTTCTTTAGATGTGGTTTCAGATGCATTTATAATTCTCTGTGGACCCACAGCATGGGTGGGTGCCAGGAAGCCACCGGCGGTACATAAATATATCCCATTGCATTGCCCAACACAGCGGATGTAACATCAGCTGTAATGCAGGTGGGCTAAAAATTCATTTGATTACACTGTAGGCGAGGGCCCACAAAAATTGCTGTATCAACAGTACTAATTAGAGATGAGCGAGCACCAAAATGCTCGGGTGCTCGTTACTCGAGTCGAACTTTCAGTGATGCTCGAGAGTTCGTTTCGAGTAACGAACCCCATTGAAGTCAATGGGTGACTCGAGCATTTTTGTATATCGCCGATGCTCGCTAAGGTTTTCATTTGTGAAAATCTGCAAAACACAAGAAAGTGATGGAAACGACACAGAAACGAATAGGGCAGGCGAGGAGCTACATTTTGGGCTGCATCTCAAGTTCCCAGGTCCCACTATTAAGCCACAATAGCGGCAAGAGTGAGACCCCCCCCCCCCCCCCACTGTCAGCGTAAAGATCGTTCTCCAGCTGAGAGCTGCCCCTGAGCCAATCAGAGGCAGCCCTCACTCACCCATTCATGAATTCATGAATGGGTGTGAGTGAGGGATGCCTCTGATTGGTCAGGCTGTGACCAATCAGAGGCATCTCATTCAGCAGGCGGGGATTTTAAATCCCCGGCTGCTGAATACTACTCACAGCTGTTTAGAGCAGTTCAGGAGAACTGCAGCCTGCCGCGCTGCACTCCGTCTGCCGGGACCAGGTAAGTATATATATATTTTTTATTTTTACACATTTCTGGATGAATTGCAGGGAAGGGCTTATATATTTAACCCCTTCCCGACAATTCATCCCGCGTACGCCGGCAGCCCATTGCTTTCAATAGAGGCGGCTGTATTGCCGGCTCCATTGAATTCAATGGTCAGTTGCCGTTTAATCGAGACGAGTACCGCGTGGTGCTCGTCTCGAGTAACGAGCATCTCGAGCACCCTAATACTCGAACGAGCATCAAGCTCGGACGAGTATGCTCGCTCATCTCTAGTACTAATGTACATCCAAAAAATTGGCCATGGCCAACCAAGAGGGCAGGTGAAACCCATTAATCGCTTTGGTTAATGTGGCTTAAGTGGTAACTAGGCCTGGAGGCAGCCCAGTTTAACGAAAAATTGGTTCAAGTTAAAGTTTCAACGCTTTTAAGAGCATTGAAACGTATAAAAATTGTTTAGAAAAATTATATGAGTGAGCCTTGTGGCCCTAAGAAAAATTGCCCGTTCGGCGTGATTACGTGAGGTTTCAGGAGGAGGAGCAGGAGGAGGAGGAGGAGGAATATTATACACAGATTGATGAAGCAGAAATGTCCCCGTTTTGGATGGTGAGAGAGAACGATGCTTCCATCCGCGGGTGCAGCCTACGTATTGCTTAGGTATCGCTGCTGTCCGCTGGTGGAGAAGAGAAGTCTGGGGAAATCCAGGCTTTGTTCATCTTGATGAGTGTAAGCCTGTCGGCACTGTCGGTTGACAGGTGGGTACGCTTATCCGTGATGATTCCCCCAGCCACACTAAACACACTCTGACAACATGCTAGCCGCAGGACAAGCAAGCACCTCCAGGGCATACAGCGCGAGTTCAGGCCACGTGTCCAGCTTCGACACCCAGTAGTTGTAGGTGGCAGAGGCGTCACGGAGGACGGTCGTGCGATCGGCTATGTACTTCCTCACCATCCTTTTACAGTGCTCCCGCCGACTCAGCCTTGACTGGGGAGTGGTGACACAGTCTTGCTGGGGAGCCATAAAGCTGGCAAAGGCCTTGGAGAATGTTCCCCTGCCTGCGCTGTACATGCTGCCTGATCTCTGCGCCTCCCCTGCTACCTGGCCCTCGGAACTGCGCCTTCTGCCACTAGCGCTGTCGGATGGGAAGTTTACCATCAGTTTGTCCACCAGCACCCTGTGGTATAGCATTATTCTCGAACCCCTTTCCTCTTCGGGAATGAGAGTGCAAAGGCTCTCCTTATGGGTCAAGCAGTGTGTACACCCAGTAATCCGTAGTGGCCAGAATGCGTGTAACGCGAGGGTCACGAGAAAGGCATCCTAACATGAAGTCAGCCATGTGTGCCAGGGTACCTGTACGCAACACATGGCTGTCTTCACTAGGAAGATCACTTTCAGGATCCTCCTCCTCCTCCTCTTCCTCCTCCTC
This sequence comes from Eleutherodactylus coqui, assembly GCF_035609145.1. Classification (NCBI taxonomy): domain Eukaryota; kingdom Metazoa; phylum Chordata; class Amphibia; order Anura; family Eleutherodactylidae; genus Eleutherodactylus; species Eleutherodactylus coqui. The sequence goes on along the minus strand of NC_089837.1, from coordinate 261,927,404 downwards.
AGGCCATACACGCTGAAAGGATGACAGGCAAGCAGCATGGGTACCGTCAGCAGTGGGCCAAGCTGTCTCTTCCCCCTCCTCCTCATCCTCCTCATGCTCCTCCTCCTCCTCCTGAACGCGCTGAGATATAGACAGGAGGGTGCTCTGACTATCCAGCGACATACTGTCTTCCCCAGGCTCTGTTTCCGAGCGCAAAGCGTCTGCCTTTGTAGGGAACTTCTCAAGATGCATAGCAGAGGAATGGGGACGCTAATGATTGCAGCATCGCCGCTCACCACCTGGGTAGACTCCTCAAATTTTCCAAGGACCTGGCAGATGGCTGCCAACCAGGCCCACTCTTCTGTAAATAATTGAGGAGGCTGACTCCCACTGCGCCGCGCAAGTTGGAGTTTGTATTCCACTATAGCTCTACGCTGCTCATAGAGTCTGGCCAACATGTGGAGCGTAGAGTTCCACTGTGTGGGCACGTCGCACAGCAGTCGGTGCACTGGCAGATTAAACCGATGTTGCAGGGTCCGCAGGGTGGCAGCGTGCGTGTGTGATTTGCGGAAATGTGCGCAGATCCGGCGCACCTTTCCGAGCAGGTATGACAAGTGGGGGTAGCTTTTCAGAAAGCGCTGAACCACCAAATTAAACACATGGGCCAGGCATGGCACGTGCGTGAGGCTGCCGAGCTGCAGAGCCGCCACCAGCTTACGGCCGTTGTCACACACGACCATGCCCGGTTGGAGGCTCAGCGGCGCAAGCCAGCGGTCCGTCTGCTCTGTCAGACCCTGCAGCAGTTCGTGGGCCGTGTGCCTCTTCTCTCCTAAGCTAAGTAGTTTCAGCACGGCCTGCTGACGCTTGCCCACCGCTGTGCTGCCGTGCCGCGTGACACCGACTGCTGGCGACGTGCTGCTGCTGACACATCTTGATTGCGAGACAGAGGTTGCGTAGGAGGAGGGTGGTTTAGTGGAGGAAGCATACACCCCCGCAGATACGACCACCGAGCTGGGGCACGCAATTCGGGGGGTGGGTAGGACGTGAGCGGTCCCAGGCTCTGACTCTGTCCCAGCCTCCACTAAATTCACCCAATGTGCCGTCAGGGAGATATAGTGGCCCTGCCCGCCTGTGCTTGTCCACGTGTCTGTTGTTAAGTGAACCTTGGCAGTAACCGCGTTGGTGAGGGCGCGTACAATGTTGCGGGAGACGTGGTCGTGCAGGCCTGGGACGGCACATCGGGAAAAGTAGTGGCGACTGGGAACCGAGTAGCGTTGCCGCCGCCGCCATCATGCTTTTGAAAGCCTCCGTTTCCACAAGCCTATACGGCAGCATCTCTAGGCTGATCAATTTTGCAATGTGCACGTTTAACGCTTGAGCGTGCGGGTGCGTGGCGTCGTACTTGCGCTTGCGCTCAAACTGTGGCGCTAGCGACGTCTGGACGCTACGCTGAGAGACATTGCTAGATGGGGCCGAGGACAGCGGAGTTGAGGGTGTGGGTGCAGGCCAGGAGACGGTAGTGCCTGTGTCCTCAGAGGGGGGTTAGATCTCAGTGGCAGGTTGGGGCACAGGGGGAGAGGCAGTGGTGCAAACCGGAGGCGGTGAACGGGCATCGTCCCACCTTGTGGGGTGCTTGGCCATCATATGCCTGCGCATGCTGTTGGTGGTGCCTCCCCAGCTGATCTTGGAGCGACAAAGGTTGCACACCACTGTTCGTCGGTCGTCAGGCGTCTCTGTGAAAAACTGCCACACCGTAGAGCACCTTGACCTGTGCAGGGTGGCATGGCGCGAGGGGGCGCTTTGGGAAACAGTTGGTGGATTATTCGGTCTGGCCCTGCCTCTACCCCTGGCCACCGCACTGGCTCGGCCTGTGCCCACACCCTGACTTGGGCCTCCGCGTCCTCGCCCGCGTCCACGTCCTATAGGCCTACCCCTACCCCTCAGCATGGTGTATTACCAGTGATTTGATTTCCCAGGCAGGAAATAAATTGGCGCAAGCCTGCTGTTAAACGTAGCTGGCTGCGTATGATTTGTTTACTATCTCCACCCACCACACACGTACACAGAACGCTGAGGACTGACAGAGGCAGGGCACATAGAATTTTTCCCTTTTTTTAAAAAGAAAAGGCCCACTGACTATATTCAATCAATAATATATGTCTTCTGGCCCTGCCTACACAATTCTGTCCCTGTAGTATTACTGCAGGGCGCAATGCTCTGCACAGCCGATTTTGAAAAAAAAAAAAATGCAACACTGCTAACAGCAGCCTGCACAGTACTGCACACGGTTAAATGTGGCCCTAAGTAGGACCGTTGGGGTTCTTGAAGCCTACACTCACTCCTAACACTCTCCCTGCCTAACCACCACTTCTGTCCCTGGACTATTACTGCAGGGCGCAATGCTCTGCAGACAGCCGATTTTGAAAAAAAAAAACCAGCAGCAGCACTTTCCCTCAGCTAACTCAGTCACAAGGCATCTGAGGCGAGCCGCGGGAGGGGCCGACTTTTATACTCGGGTGACATCTGATCTCCCCAGCCACTCACAGCAGGGGGGTGGTATAGGGCTTGAACGTCACAGGGGGAAGTTGTAATGCCTTCCCTGTCTTTCAATTGGCCAGAAAAGCGCGCTAACGCGGAAACTGAAAGTAACCGGAACATCGCGTGGTACTCTTTACGAGTAACGAGCACCCCGAACACGCTAATATTCGCCCGAGCATCAAGCTCGGACGAGTACGTTCGCTCATCTCTAATTAGGAACATCACCTGTTAGAAGGGACTGGTTAAACAAAGCAGAGGTGCAACATTCACAGAATGCTGCTGCTACTGAAATATTACTGCGGTCAGTCTATACTGCTGCAAATGAAATGTTACTGAGGTCTATCTATACTGTTACTACTGAAATGTTACTGGACTCTGCCTACACTGCTGCTACTGAAATATTACTGGGGTCAGTCTATACTGTTGCAAATTAAATGTTACTGTGGTCCGTCTATAATGCTGCAAATGAAATGTTACTGGGGTCTGTCTATACTGTTACTACTGAAATGCTACTGGGCTCTGCCTACACTGCTGCTACTGAAATGTAACTGGAGTCTGTCTATACTGCTGCAACTGAAATGTTTTTGGGGTCTGTCTATACTGATACTACTGAAATATTACTGGGGTCTCTCTATACTGCTGCAAATGAAATGTCACTGGGGTCTGCCTATACTGCTGCAACTAAAATGTTTTTGGGGTCTGTCTATACTGTTACTACTGAAATGTTACTGGGGTCTGTCTATACTGTTACTACTGAAATGTTACTGGGGTCTGTCTATACTGTTACTACTGAAATGTTACTAGGCTCTGCCTACACTGCTGCTACTGAAATATTACTGCGGTCTGACTATACTGATGTAACTGAAATGTTTTTGGGGTCTGTCTATACCGTTACTACTGAAATGTTACTGGGCTCTGTCTATACTGTACTACTGAAATGTTTTTGGGGTCTGTCTATACTGTTACTACTGAAATGTTACTGGGCTCTGCCTACATTGCTGCTACTGAAATGTAACTGGGGTCAGTCTATACTGTTACTACTGAAATGTTACTGGGGTCTGTCTATACTGCTGCAAATGAAATGTAACTGGGGTCTGTCTATACTGCTGCAACTGAAATGCTTTGGGGGGTCTGTCTATACTGTTACTACTGAAATGTTACTGGGCTCTTCCTACACTGCTGTTACTGAAATGTTACTGGGGTCTGCCTTTACTGCTGCAAATGAAATGTTACTAGGGACTGTCTATACTGTTACTGTTACGGCACTCTGCCCCCCGAGCGCCAAGTGGGATGCCCTGATCTTCCCGCACCCCACTGTCCCTGCCTACTTGCCTCGGCCCTGGCTAACCCCAGGCGGACAACTGGACGGCGGTCCCTGCACTGGCTAGGGACCTGGCGGCTGACAAGCAGGAAACTACCTAATGGGGGGAACAGAGTGCCGACAGAGGAGACAGGTGTAACAGACCAAACAAAACTGACAAGGCTGGAGATGGGACTCACAGGCAACCTGGCAGGGTGCTGGATAGCAACTAGTACTGACTGGGCCAGACTAGATTAGAGGCAAACAGAACCAACACAAACAGACAGAGTAATAGGGGACCAGAGGGAGCTGACCGACAACTAGGGACTGGCTGAGGAGAACCGCAGACAGACTGGCTAGGTGCATGCAGAACCAATAACTGGCAATGAGCTCAGTTCACTGCCAGTCTTTTAACCACAAGGTTCCGCCCAGGGGCGGAGAGTGGGAGGAGGCAACTCCACCCACTGCTGTATAAGAAGCACAGAGGAGTGCGGGCGGCACCCTACGGGCGGGCACGCCCACGCCGCCGCCCACTGGCCAACCCAAGCTGCTGGGATGACCTCGACACAGGGCTCCAGGCTGCTGGAGCCGACGCCGGAGCGACGCGTGCCGACCGCGGGACCCCATGCCGCACTGTATGGTAACAGTTACCCCTGAAATGTTACTGGGCTCTGCCTACACTGCTGCTGCTGAAATGTAACTGGGGTCTGTCTATACTGCTGCAACTGAAATGTTTTGGGGGTCTGTCTATACTGTTACTACTGAAATGTTACTGGGGTCTGTCTATACTGCTGCAAATGAAATGTTACTGGGGTCTGTCTATACTGCTGCAAATGAAATGTTACTGGGGTCTGTCTATACTTTAACTACTGAAATGTTACTGGGCTCTGCCTACACTGCTGCTACTGAAATGTCACTGGGGTCTGTCTATACTGCTGCAAATGAAATGTTACTGGGGTCTGTCTATAATGCTGCAAATGAAATGTAACTGGGGTCTGTCTATACTGTTACTACTGAAATGTTACTGGGCTCTGCCTACAATGCTGCTACTGAAATATTACTGGGGTCAGTCTATACTGCTGCAACTGAAATGTTACTGGGGTCTACCTAGACTTCTTCAACATAACTGTTAGTGGGGTCAGCTTATACCTTTGCAACAGGAATACTACAGGGGTCTGTGCATCGTATGGCTGCACTAAGTTTTCACATCGCGGTGTTCTACGTATCTGGCCCAAGAAAAAAAACCCAGTCTGACTGGGGCATGCAGTGTGGGCTGAAGCCCACCTGTATTTTATCTTATGTTAGCTCTGCTATACGGGGCACTGCAATGGGATTTATTGATGTACCGTCGGTGGGTTCCAGGGAGCCACGCATGCTGTGGGTTCACTCCACACAGACTTCCCATAGGGGAGCTATACCTGCCTGTGTCTATTTATAAAAAAAAACACAGTCTGACTGGGGTATGCAGTGTGGGCCAAAGCCCACCTGTATTTTATCTGACTCAAAATAATTAAACAAAAAACCACGACACTCACTCAACCCCACTGGAATAGGGTATTCCGGGGGAGGCAAATTTAGAAAAAAAATAAGAATTTTAGTAAAGAATTTTCTTGTTATCAATAGCGAAAAAAAATTCCTTGGATTGATGCAAAGCCACCAACAGGGCTATGGACATATGCCCCTTGGGGAAACACGTGTAGCAAGAAAGGTGGCAGCATATAACGATGCAAGATGAACTCCTTGTCTAAAGGAACATGCTTTATTGTTTCATAGTTTAAAAATTTAGGCGACGTTTCCACCTACAAAAGGTCTTTTTCAAGCCTACAAAGACAATAACAAAAGTGTATAACACTGGATATAAATCTACACATGCATATCTAAAATATTTACATAGAAATAAAACCACAAGAGACAGACTAAAAACAGAATGATACGCACCAAAAAACTCATGAAACACGGTATGAAATCTATGTTCCGTATGCCCACTGGGTGCAGCAGCTAGCTCTTAAATAGCATAGTGGTGAAAAGATAATACACATAGCTCCACCCATATGATGTCATATCCGGTTTACATTAAATAAGGAGTTGCTTAGTAACCAACAAACAAAGGGCAAGGCCTAACCACAAAACTGTTAATGTATATAAAAATATTTATCATACTACTGTATCACATAATGCAGTTGTCGTTATTAGCCAGGCACTAGCGCAAATTAAATATATATAGCTACCGAGGTGATCAGCGCGGGATAGCGTGGAAGAGCCGGTATACATAGAGACGCATATATGAGTATAAAAACAGAATAGAGGGTGTCAATGCGCAATGCAATAAGGGGGCGTGTCAACACGTGACAAATAATGCCTAAATGCGCTCGGCATAACAGCGCACGTCGGGGAGTGACGTAAGCTCATGCGCCACATGGGGGCGTAGTGCCACATAATAAAGGGCATTAGTGTGTGATGCCACATAGGGGCATGTCACTAAGTGACAACTCACATATGGATACGCCCGGCGCAACAGCGGACTTAAGGGAATGACGTCAACGCGTGCGCCGCATGGGGGCGTGTCAATACATGGCGTCTGACATCACTGCGCTCAGCAAGACAGCGATCGTCAAGGAGTGATGTAAACGCATCCAGCGCAAGGCTAGACTGGACCCAGCATCAATGCTCATGAAACCTAACAGTGGCAAAGCCGTGCTGCGCATGTCAAACAAAGAAACTATTAATGGCACATTGCTGCAGTAGCGCTGAACATATCGCAGCTCCCACATATTAGAAAATAATATTAATACCACTACAGAGAAAAACTATGTGTAGAAAGTAGTATAATAGAGTGAACAAATTAGAAATAAGGTCAAACAATAACCATAGATATACCTTAAAAAGTGATATTTTATTATGTGGTCATAATATGAGAACAAAATCATATCAAGTGTAAATGAAAAATGTTGGAAAAGAAAAAAAGAGAAAAGGGAAAACAAAGAAAAAAGAGAAAAAAAAAGAGACAAAACTGAAAAAGCATAAAATAAAAATAAATGTAAATAAAAATAATAAAAAAATAAAGATGCAAAACTGAAAAATGAAAGTAAAAAAATATAAAGAAAAAATAAAATAATGAAAAAATATAAAAAATAAAAGGAAAACACAAAAAGAAGAGAAAAAAGGGGGGAAAGGGAGCGGGAAAGGAAAAGGGAAGAGGGAAAAAAGAAACAAGAAAAAAGAAAAGAAAAACAAAGCAAAAAATAAATAAAAAATGCCAAAGTAAAAATAAGAAATAAAACACAAGCAGAAAAGACGAAATAAGAAAGAAACGTGAGAAAACTAGTGACAAACCGTGAAAGAAAGTGTGAAACGTACAAGATAATCAAAAAAAAAAAAAATCCAAAGTATGACGGATACATAGGTAGGCATAACCGGAACATGGAGGGTGCGCATCATCTGAAAGAAAAAAATTAATAAATAAATTGCCTTGGAGAAAAATAACTTGTTGTATATTGTCAATAATTACCTTCAACACATAAGATAAAAAAGAGAGAGAGCATATTAAATAAATGGCATAAAGTGATACTCAGCATTGAGGCCTTTAGGGGCCAATGTATCAAGGTCGTGAATCCATTTTAATTCCCTTTTTTTAAATAATGATTGATGATCTCCTCCTCTAACCAGAGGTGGGATATGGTCAATGACCTGAAAATGCAATTGGCTCACGGTATGTTTTTTGTCAGTGAAGTGTTTAGAAACTGGTAAATCCATACGTTTATTACGAATGGTACTTTTATGGCCAGTAATTCAGGCCAGCATCTGACTGAACGGTAACAACTCAATCATCCGAGTAGGATGAAAGCTGTCAAAATGTAAAACACTGTTTCTGTCGGGGTTTTTTTGTAAATAGATCAGTGGATAGTCTCGAAGAGTCCTTATACACTAGTACATCCAAAAATTGTATTTTTTCTGTTGACAGTACAACTGTAAATTGAGGTTTTGGATAAATTGAGTTTAGGAAGCTCTGAAATTCCAATAGCTGTGCAATACTGTCGTCCCAAACAAGAAAGATATCGTCTATATATCTCAGCCATTTGCGAACATGGGGCCAAAAATGGGAGGTATAGATATATGACTCCTTGAATCGCCGCATAAATATGTTGGCATAAGAAGGGGCTATGTTAGAGCCCATGGCTGTGCCCTGTCGCTTCCCGTAGTACACACCCGTGAAGAAAAAATAATTTTTGAAGAGTATGAACTCGAGCAGCGACAGGGCAAAGCCAACACAGCCACTGGACAGATCTGAATTCCTAATATAGTATTCAACTGATGCAAGACCCAAATGATGTTCAATAGAGGTATAAAGAGAGGTTACGTCAAATGACGCTAAAACCGTGTCAGGGCCTACCTCAATATCTTGAATCATAGATAAAAAATGACTGGTGTGTCAAACGAAGGAGGCAGCCTCACATGCAAAGGGTCGTAGAATTTTGTCAAGGAAGATAGCCGCATTGCTGAAGATGGATTCACAGCCCGACACAATTGGCCTCCCTGGTGGGTTCGCGAGATCTTTATGTATTTTAGGCAGAATGTACAGGGTTGGGGATTTTGGGTGTAGAATATCAATAAAGCGTTGTAAGTCAGAGTCAATGACTCCATCCATAACGGCGTCATTCAAAAGTATCCTAAGTTGGATTTGAAGTCTCGAGGTAGGATCATGTTTCAAAACTTCATACCCTTCCCTATCATTTAACTGCCTCATAATTTCATTCTGATATTGAATGGCATCCATGACAACAACAGCCCCACCCTTGTCTGCTAATTTTATAATAATAGATTGATCTTTTGCAAGAGAATTCAAAGCCTCAAACTTAAATTTATTCATGTTGGGACTGTCAAATTTTCTACCACCATCCTGATGCCTCAATTTAGCCACATTCTTCTGAACTAAGGAAATATATGCCTCAAGGCATGGGTCAGAACATGGAGGCTGATAGTGGCTCTTGTTAAGTAGTCCAGCGCCAGCCAATGAAAAATCGTTATGGGCGCTGGACTGCGCAACAACACCACCCATCCTACCTGAAAAGGAACTCTTGAGCCATAAATTGCGAAAGAATCGCTTTAGATCTAGATCGAGTTGAAACCAGTCTGTGTGTCCTGTTTTAGGGCAGAAAGATAAGCCCTAGCCAGCACCTTCGTTTCGATCTCCGATAGCGGCCTAGATGATATGTTAACAACTAAATTCATTTCAGTGTCGTCCGCCCCATTGGTGGTCTCAACAATGGGGGTCTTGTCACAGTTAACGGATTTTCTCTTCTGCGACCTCTTGTGCTTGACGCCTCCTCTTCGCTTCCTGTGTCGAAATCGTCTTTCTTCTTGCGTTTGTTCGAAGTGCTGCGTCCTAAAAAAGATGGATTAGCGGATGAATTGCCCCGGATTGAATCGTCCATTGAATAACAAAGATTGGGTGAACGGTAAGTTCTTCCCTGGTTCCTCCATCGTCTTGATCTTGGTCTTCCACGACTAATATTAGCCACCCGTTCCTGACCAATCTGGGTCTTACGAGACTGCCAGCTGAAGACATTCCCCTCCTCGTAGTGCTGCTGGTCACGAAACCACTTAGATCTCTTAGAATCCTCCAAATTCTCATTAAACTTCTTCAGGAAGACATCTGATTCAGTCCGACGAGTTTCCCAATCTTGCTGTGTAGTCTTGGATGCGATCTCAAATTCCAGTTTGGGGAATTGTTCTTGACACATTTTGACTTCTTGCTGTAAATATTCAATATTTAATAAAATTATGTCAAAAGAAAACCTGTTCACAATGTACTACTTTCTACACATAGTTTTTTTCTGTAGTATTAATATTATTTTCTAATATGTGGGAGCTGCGATATGTTCAGCGCTACTGCAGCAATATGCCATTAATAGTTTCTTTGTTTGACATGCGCAGCACGACTTTGCCACTGTTAGGTTTCATGAGCATTGATGCTGGGTCCAGTCTAGCCTTGCGCTGGACGCGTTTACGTCACTCCTTGAGGCTCGCTGTCTTGCTGAACGCAGTGATGTCAGACGCCATGTATTGACACGCCCCCATGCAGCGCACGCATTGACGTCATTCCCTTAAGTCCGCTGTTGCGCCGGGCATATCAATATGTGAGTTGTCACTTAGTGACACGCCCCTATGTGGCATCACACACTAATGCCCTTTATTATGTGGTACTACTCCCCCATGTGGCGCACGAGCTTACGTCACTCCCCGACGTGCGCTGTTATGCCGAGCGCATCTAGGCGTTACTTGTCACGTGTTGACACACCCCCTTTTTGCATTGCGCATTGACACCCTCTATTCTTTTTTTATACTCATATATGCATCTCTATATATACCGGCTCTTACACGCTATCCCGCGCTGATCACCTCGGTAGCTATATATATTTACTTTGCGCTAGCGCCTGGCTAATAACGACAACTGCATTATGTGATACAGTAGTATGAATAAATATTTTTATATACATTAACAGTTTTGCGGTTAGGCCTTGCCCTTTGTTTGTTGGTTACTAAGTAACTCCTTATTAATTGCAAACCGGCTATGACATCATATGGGTGGAGCTATGTGTATTATCTTTTCACCACTATGCTATTTAAGAGCTAGCTGCTGCACGCAGTAGGCATACGGAACATGGACTTCATACCGTGTTTCATGAGTTTTTTGGTGCGTATCATTCTGTTTTTAGTCTGTCTCTTGTGGTTTTATTTCTATGTAAATATTTTAGATATGTATGTGTAGATTTATGTCCAGTGTTATACACTTTTGTTGTTGTCTTTGTAGACTTGAAAAAGACCTTTTGTAGGTCGAAATATCACCTTAATTTTAAAACTATGAAACAATAAAGCATGTTCCTTTAGACAAGGAGTTCATCTTGCATCATTATATGCTGCCACCTTTTTAGCTACATGAATTTTATCTGACGTTGGCTTAGCTATCCGGGGCACTGCAATGGGATTTATTTATGTACCGTCGGTGGCTTCCTGGGTCCCACCCATGCTGTGGGTCCACACAGATTTCCCTGAGCGGAGTTGTACCTGCCTGTGACTATTAATTAAAAAAAACCCAGTCTGACTCGGGCATGCAGTGTGGGCCGAAGCCCACTTGTATTTTATCTGACATTAGCTCAGCTGTCTGGGGCACTGCAATGGGATTTATTTATGTACCGTCAGTGGGTTCCAGGGAGCCACCCATGCTGTGGGTGCACACAGACTTCCCATTGCGGAGTTGTACCTGCCTGTGACTATTAATTAAAAAAACACAGTCTGACTTGGGCATGCAGTGTGGGCCGAAGCCCACCTGTATTTTATCTGATGTTAGCTCTATTGTCCGGGGCACTGCAATGGGATTTATTAATGTACCGTCGGTGGCTTCCTGGGACCCACCCATGCTGTTGGTCCACACAGACTTCCCATAGCTGCACCTGCCTGGCACTAAGAAAAAAATCCAGCCTGACTAGGGCATGCAATGTGGGCCGAAGCCCACCTGTATTTTAGCTATCCGGGGCACTGCAATGGGATTTATTTATGTACCGTCAGTGGGTTCCAGGGAGCCACCCATGCTGTGGGTCCACTCCACACAGACCTCCCATAGGGGAGTTGTACCTGCCTGTGTCTATTTACAAAAAAAAACAGTCTGACTGGGGCATGCAGTGTTCGCCGAAGCCCACCTGTACTTTATCTGACATTACCTCAGCTATCCTGAGGACTGCAATGGGATTTATTTATGTACCGCCGGTGGGTTCCAGGGAGCCACCCATGCTGTGTGTGCACACAGAATTCCCATAGCCGAGTTGTACCTGCCTGTGACTATTAATTTTAAAAAAAAAACAGTCTGACGAGGGCATGCAGCGTTAGCCAAAGCCCACCTGTACTTTATCTGACGTTACCTCAGCTATCCGGGGCACTGCAATGGGATTTATTTATGTACCGTCAGTGGGTTCCAGGGAGCCACCCATGCTGTGGGTGCACACAGACTTCCCATTGCGGAGTTGTACCTGCCTGTGACTATTAATTAAAAAACCCCAGTCTGACTCGGGCATGCAGTGTGGGTCAAAGCCCACCTGTACTTTATGTCACGTTAGTTCAGCTATCCGGGGCACTGCAATGGGATTTATTTATGTACCGTTGGTGGCTTCCTGGGACCCACCGATTCTGTGGGTCCACGTAGACTTTCCAGAGCGGAGTTGTACCTGCCTGTGACTATGAAAAAAGGCCAGACTGACTAGGGCATGGAGTGTGGGCCTAAGCCAACCTGTACTTTATCTCACGTTAGCTCAGCTATCCAGGGCACTGCATTGGGACAAACTAGAGGAGCAATACAGCGCTAATGAGACATTCACAGCTACGCTAGCATTGGAGTCCGCAGTAGGCCCGCGATTGCTGAGGGTTTGTGCAGAGGCCTATGTCCTGGGTGCAGTGAAAGTCCGCTTCCTGCCTACGATTGCTGAAGCTGTGGGCCAAGGTCTGCCATGTTTGGCCGCTCTGATTTATTTATTGTTCATGTCTTGGGTTGCCTAGGACCCACCTATGCTGTTGGTGCACACTTAGTTCCCATCGCGGTGTTTGACCTGCCTGGCACAAAGACACTGACTGACTTGGGTAGGGGGCAGAGTGCAGATGTCTTTCCCCTTGCAGTGTCGATTGAGCTATGCGACACCTAGACAAAATGAATACTGTATGGGCACCTGGATTCCCCATTGCTATGTAACTCATGCCCATGTTTGCAGCTCCTGACGGAGGTGGCACAGGATTGGAATGAAGATCGAACGTCAATTTCTCATCAATTCTCTACAGCATTGTGGGCTATCGCCCCGCCCCTTTTAAAGAGGGTCGCTACCTGGCCCTGCCAACCCTCTGCAGTGTGTGCCTCCGGTTCCTCCTCATGGCAGACTTATAAATAGACATGAGGGTGGTGTGGCTATGAGGCCAGCGTGTGGCATGAGGGCAGTTGAAGGCTGCGCAGGGACACTTTTGTGTGCGCTGTGGACGCAGGGTCGTACAGGGGGGGGAGGTTGGGCAGCATGTAACCCAGGAGAAAAGGCAGCGGTGTGTCCCGCAGGCAATGCTTGTGCTTGGTTGGAGGTAGTGTGGTGCTTAGCTAAGGTGTGCCTTGCTAATGAGAGTTTGTCCGAAGTAAAAATTGTTAGTGGGGGGGGCTCATTCTTGCCGCTATTGTGGCTTAAAAGTGGGACCAGGGAACCTGAGATGCAGCCCAGCATGTTGCCCCTCACCTGCCCTATCTGTATCTGTGTCGTTTCCATCACTGTCGTAGGTTTTGAAGATTTGCACAAATGAAAACCTTAGCGAGCATCAGCGATATACAAAAATGCTCGAGTCACCCATTGACTTCAATTGGGTTCGTTACTCAAAACAAACCCTCGAGCATCGCGGAACGTTCGACTCGAGCAACGAGCACCCGAGCATTTTGGTGCTCGCTTATCTCTATTCTTTACCTATATAAGTAGAAAAAAAGATTAAAATGGAAAGTGTTGGCCCTTTAAAAAGTAATGAGGGAAAATAGTATAGGGTGATGAGGAAAAAACAAATCTGTTAAACAGTTTTTTCAGCAATGTATTCACAGAGTAAAATAACATGTCAGATGAAATGCAGAGTGATAAGGTAAATTCTCAATTACATGTCACCAGGTTAACCCATGAAGAAGTACAGAGCTGCCTTGGAAAAGAGTAAAAGAGATAAATTGCCAGGTCCTAATGGCATGCACCACTGAGCTTGAAAAGCATTAAGGAATGTGATAAACTGTTTCTTATAGTTAAAGGGGTTGTCCCGCGAAAGCAAGTGGGGTTCAGCACTTCTGTATGGCCATATTAATGCACTTTGTAATGTACATCGTGCATTAATTATGAGCCATACAGAAGTTATTCACTTACCTGTTCCGTTGCTAGCGTCCTCGTCTCCATGGAGCCGTCTAATTTCAGCGTCTAATCGCCCGATTATACGCGCTTGCGCAGTCTGGTCTTCTCCCTTCTGAATGGGGCCGCTCGTGCCGGAGAGCTGCTCCTCGTAGCTCCGCCCCGTCACGTGTGCCGATTCCAGCCAATCAGGAGGCTGGAATCGGCAATGGAACGCACAGAGCCCACGGTGCACCATGGGAGAAGACCTGCGGTCCACCGTGGGTGAAGATCCCGGCGACCATCTTCGCAAGGTAAGTAAGAAGTAACAGGAGAGCGGAGATTTGGGTAAGTACTATCCGTTGTTTTTTTTAAACCCCTGCATCGGGTTTGTCTCGCGGGACAACCCCTTTAAGGACACGATAGTGACGGGTCGGTCCATTGGATTGGTACATAGCAAATGTGGTTCCAATATTCAAAAATGGGTCAAAAAGTGCACTGGAAATGACAGGCTGGTATGTTTCTCTCATCTCAATTTATGAATGTACTTCAGATTGTTTTCTGAGTAAATTGATTCCTGGTTTCACTTTTCTGTTCAGAAAATAAACAATGCCATTTTGCATGTAATTGTTTAACAGTCTATACCATACTCCCCCACATATTAGGGAATATGATATGTTACCTTACAAATATTAATTGGCATATATTAAAGTGTTATGCCATTTGTAATAAATCACCTTTTCTGTATCCTTTCCCTCTTTGTATAGTTTAGGCTTTTTAAGATCCTGTAGTTGATGGTGGTTTCGGATTTGCCATAAGAATTAACTCTTTACAAATCACAAAATGACAATCCATAAAGTTCTACTAAAATACGAGATCAGATGTGCCTAATATATTGAGCTATTGATTTTCAACCTCAAATATGCTATTGGTATGTGTTAGGTCCTTGATAGGATAACCATTATAGGTACAAATAAACTTCACATTTGAATATCCTAGATGATTTAACTTCATCAAAAAATACATTAATACCACAAACATTTTGACCACTTATGATATGAAAATAAAAATGCAGTAGCTATGTAAAATATGTCCATATAAAGGACATGTATGCATTTTGTAATTTATTTGTTTTGTCAAAGCTACTTCAGTCACCTCACAGAGTGATCTGCTCTTCTGTAACCTGAATCAATATTCATGATGATTCATTATATACATTTAATAAGAACTAGTGCCTCATGCATATTCCTCATCAGTGTCGCTAGCTTCTAGTAAACTCCTAAAGTGCCAGTATATACAGGAATAGAAAACATCTATTTTCAGTGTTTGCAAGCAGCAACTATGTTTGAAATGGCATAATTTCTATTTGTATTCTGAATATTAATAGAGTTTGTCTCTAAAACTTGGTACATCTCCGGACCTGTAAGCTAGGGTGTCAAATACATCCAGGGAAAAGTTCAATGGTTTTTAACAGTACAACTATTCCATTATTTTTATTATCAACCTTTTGTTTGGCTACTGTTTTCATAGTAGCCAAACATACAACAAAGAATGATACTATCACTATAGAAAACATTATATACCGGGGTTTGTATATAACGGGAAAGCCCCCAGGACACATGAATGCAAGACTATACATACATATTCTATAACCTTGGTTCAATACAGAGTGTCATCCCATAATACTTTTCAGATTTTTCACCTAATAGGAAACAACAATTGCATATAAAAGAGGACAACTGAAGAAGCAGCCTAGGGGTACATTCAGACAAGTGTGTGCTGGTGCGTACATAGGTGCGCACAAAGCTGACATGCCCACGTACGTGCAGAAACACACGTGAATGCAGATCTGTGCAGCATTGACCGCAATGAGGCCGCGGCAGCGCTCGGCCATTTATTGAATTCATTGAATGGCCGAGTGCTGCCTGTGATTGGCTGAGTGCTCAGCCAATCAGATGCAGCCCTTTCAGCAGGTGGGGGTTTTAAATCCCCATCTGCTGAAAGAATTTCATTACAGTGCTAAGACCCAAGCAGCTAGACGCGCCTGAGCCCCGGCAGTTGCGGAGAGGTAAGTATAGTTTTTTGTTGTTTTTTTTTTAATTACAACTAGGATTGATTTTCTCTTATATTTAAAGTCCTTCCCCGAAAATCCCTGTCGGAGTGACGGCATCCTATTGCTGGCAGCGGCGGCCCCACTAAAATCAATTGGAGAGCTTCTCGATCCTCTGCCACAGTTGTCACGTGACAGCTGTGGCAGGCGATTCTTTACTCTCCCCGGGGAGTCCCCTTGTCACTGAACACTGTGATAGTGCTGTCACAGTATTCAGTGATAAGGAGACTCTCCGCGGGAATATTGACATGCACCACAAACCTATGTGGTGCACGCATGTCCTATGTTTTGCAGGTACGTGCGTTTGCATGCCTGTAAAACACGGACATGCGAACACACCATAGGGAACCAATGGCTCTAATAGATGCGTGGTTATGTGCGCACATGTGTACGCACATAAACACGCTCGTCTGAAATGTAAGAACTGACAGAATAGGAAAATGAACTTTGGGAAAAAAAAGGAAATAGAAGAGGAGGTAGGGGGTGATGGAAATATATATGTATTCATCAGGGAGATTAGGATAGTTTACCCCAATATTATATAAAAGGACTAGCTGATATACCAGGGTTCTCCGGAGTTAATTTGGTACAGGTGTTTACCTGTTGCTCACACAGAAAATTTTTCACGATTTCAATGCTGCATCTGCTGCCTCTGGATTATGGAGAATATGGTTTATGCTGTCTTTAGTCGTTTCTATTTTTCCGGGGAACACCAATCTGTATGGTATACCCCTCTTTCTCAGGGCTGTTGCCCCTGCAAAACCTCTTCTTCCCTCCATTGTAGCCTGTGAGAGATCAATAGGGGGGGGGGGGCGTACATATGTGTAGGGACTTGGAAGTGTTTGCATCTTTCTTGATGCATTCATTAAAGCTTCTTTTTTTATGAATATAGTGGATACGTGCAATAATGCCCCTTGGACTACTTTCACTGAGGAATTTTGGTCAGGGCAACCTGTGAGCCCTATCTATTTTCAGGTCATGATCAGGTAGATTTCGGACGATTTTTTGCATGAGGCGTGTTATATATTCAGGAATTTCTGTTGTTGAGATTTTTTCAGGAACACGTATTTTAATATTATTTAGTCTGTTCCTATCTTCGATATCTGTTCGTTTACTTTGCAGTTTGGCAAGAACCCCTTCCATCATAATGTGTTTCAATTAACTCATTGTGTGCCTTGACTATTTCGTCCAATTTTCTCATGCCTTGCTGGAGTGGCTGCATCTGTATCTCTCATCCCTTCTTCTGCTGCTGCTGTCACGTGCCTTTACAACAGTGCAGGGAGCCTGTTTTTCTCTCCCTGTCTCAGGCGCTGTTTCTGTCTTGCAGTGCTGCTTGTCCAACAAGTGGGCATGTCCTTAGCGGCTATTACTGAAGGGGACTTCCACACCACAAAGAATTCCTCCAGCCTTCTTGAGGTGGTGATTTCTCCTTCAATGGAAGTGTCCAAACAAAGGCTAGACAAATATGTGTCTGGGATGATTTAGTGAATCCTGCACTGAGCAGGGGGTTGGACCAGATGACCCTGGAGGTCCCTTTCAACTCTACCATTCTATGATTCTAGCCTTGGAGGTTCTTCTTCTTGTCATCCCCGCTGTTCTGGATGCTAACAGGATCTTGTGGACTGGAGCTGTCACCTGCAAATCGCTATGAGTAACTACCGGAGCTCACACTGCTGCTGCCGTCTCGATGTCTCTCCAAGCCACGCCCCCCCCACAGGCATGTTTTATTAGGCAAACAATAATGGCAGCCCTGAGGGCCATCAGAAGGAGCCAGGCTGCCATGAAACCCAGATAACAACCCCACGACCATGCTTCTGCATGTAATCATGAGGATATAGAGGTATAGTAAAGGATTTGTGTATTATAATGGGAATCTTATTATGTTTGTATGCTAGAGCCCTAATACTTTAGATAGAGTTTCTGTATCCTTACACTACTTTTACCAGATAGGACAGCATATGGTATGATATTAAAATTCAGTTTGTCCTGTAACAAAGGAAGAATTAAAGCAACATCTCATTTACTTTTCTGAAAAGAGTTTGCTTCTCATAGTTAATAGATGAAATGTAATTAGAGTGTGAGCATTGGGGTGGTCATGAATGCCTTATCAAAACTTAAATTTCCGGATAGTTAAACCAAGGATGAACTAACAAAGCAACAGAAGAATTATGTATTTTGAAGGCAACGACATAGTAAATGTGACGACAACAATTTCAATAACACATCCCTTTTAGCAGCCGTACATTGCAGGCTCACTGGAAAAACAGAATAGAGGTTGATTAAAATTATCACTTTGTAAATAAGACTCATCTACTGTTTATGTCTTGATTTTTCTTAAATTGTTTCTTTGTTTTTGATATTTACTCAGAAATGTAGCTTTTACAGCCTTGCAATTCATGGAATTCAGTCTTTTCTTCCTTTCTTACCATTTAATATCAAGTATACGCAGGGTTGAGCTTGACCTTAAAGGGAATCTGTCACCAGATTTTTACAGCTCTCTTTGAGAAGAGCACAAGGTAGTGACGGTCACACTGATTACTGCGATATGCCTGCTGTATGTATCCATGCATTAGTTTGTGAGAAACGTGCATTTTATTAGTAGCAGCAACACAAGCATAACTAATCCTCAATATTCATGAGCTGCAGCTAGCCTCACCCATCCCACACTCCAGCCACTGTTTGGCACCTCTACCTCTCTATGCACAGTAATAAGCAGGCTGCAGTCAGTCAGTGGCTGGAGCTAGCTCATCCAGCTCATGAGTATGGAGGACTACTTCCTGTAGTTCTCTATAAATGTACTGCAGCTGAGAAAATGCAAGAGTGACTACTTTGTGCTGCTCTCAGAGAGGGCTGTGAAAAAATGTTTGAATGCTGATAGGATATGGAGAGGCACCTCTGAGTATGATGGAGTCTGTCCAGCTCTTATCATGCCCCCCAGAATTTTCCTGGACACAAAAGGGCAGCATGCTGCACTGTTTGGTCTGAAATTTTGGGACAGATCTGCATTGGAGGCTCTGAAAAATGCCTCCAACACAGATGTGAACTTAGTCGAACTGCTCATTGACAGATCAACTTACATACTGCTCACAGGTGTCTATGGAGGGAAGAAGGGTGGAGCAGGAGGAGTTGAATTAGAATCAGATAGACACACATAGACAGAGGCATAACTTGAAGCTCCTGGGCCCCAGTGCAAAACCTGTAAAAGGGCCCCCAACTATAATGCTTTATTCATAGTACTGGGCTCCCTATATGGAGAAGAGAGGCCTTATGGGCCCCCTAAGGCTCCTGGGCCCGGGTGCAATCGCATCCCCTGCATCCTCTATGGTTACGCCTCTGCACATAGACACTGCTACAGATAATAAAAAGTGTTTCACTTAAAATCTTGGATCAATTTGACACCCCTCTCTATCATTTTACCTTTCAAGTAATCAGAGTTTTCAAACCAAACACCCGATTCACTTTCCAAGAAAGAAGTTGCAATTTTGAACCATTTAAAAAAATCAAAAGTTTGAGGAGAAATAAAAAAAATCTATTTCCCTGATCAACAGTGAATGTGCTTCTTCAAGGCTGAATTGCATTCGTACATTTCTGTCATCTAATTCATCTTCAACCTCCTGCTCTCAAAAAGATAATAATTTCAAAGCCATTTTTTCCTGACTTCTTCCTTTAAAGTTTCATCAAAAAACCAAAATGCCACTTGTTCTGAATTTAGATACCACAGGTGATTTATAAATTTGCCTATTGTTTTCTCTAATACCTCTTTATCAATTTTTTTTATAATTTAAAGCAATTTTAGCAATTGCAAATCTTGGTTGTGGGCCATAGCTGCCTTGGGGCATTAAACCAAGCTTTTACGTAAATATTAAAAATAAACAAACAAATTATGCCTATTCCATTCTTTTGTACATCATTCAAAGGAAACTAATCCCTAAAAAAATACATTCTTAATGGCTACATGACTTTGGCTATCTACATAGCATGATGAATGGCACCAGGTACAATGAAAGAAATTCCTTCTTCAGTTGTATCTGGTGCCATTCCCCCAAAAAATCAAACCTAATTGGAGAAATTCTTTATAGTCATTTCTGGCCTGCTACTGTTTTAGTTGTTCTAAAAGAAAGCTTGAAATCTCTTCAGGATCATTTATCCTATTTTTAATATATCTATCCTCAATACTACTTCTGTATTTCCTTTCATCTATCTGAGATCATTTAGCTTGAAACTTTTAAAAAATATCTAGTTGAGGGCCAGTGGTATAGCCAATTTTGCAATTGAACTCTGCCTTTAACAAGACTTTTAAAATGTGGTGACGACATACCAGGTATAAAAGATTTTTCCCAAACATAGAATCATAGAATGGTAGACTTGGAAGTAACCTCCAGGGTCATCGGGTCCAACCCCCTGCTCAGTGCAGAATTCAACAGAACATGTTCTAACAGCATACATGTTCGTCTGATATGACCTGTGTTTACAGTGGTATCAAAACACATCGCCTTGATTTTTCCAACTGCCCCCCACTCTTCTACTTCAGACAATACAGCTTTTGCTTGAGTGATCCCCATACTATTTTCAAGCTGAGGTACTCCTATCAATTGATCTTCTTCCCCACAGCCCCACTCTCTACACTTTCTCTATTCAAAATATCTGGAAGCAATTTTCCATCCCAGTGTAAAATAGAAGCCTATAAATCAGAATTTTTAAACCTACTTTTAATTAGCTGGGCCTCTGCAGTAGCTGATATAATTCGCACTGTATCCATGTCCAAAATGGTACATCTTTCCAACAAAAATGACAACTTTTTGGTAATAATTTCTTTACTTCCTCGAGATTACTTCATTTTCTTTGCACTTGGCTCCTCTTCCTGAAGTGTTCCTGGGATGTCCTCAAAATAATCTAGTGTCAGTTTCTTATCTTCTGATGAGCTGCTTAAAGAGAAAGTCTACTTCCTTGTTGTCTCTGAAAAATAAAAACCGCAAACATAACCTATTAGTGTCTCCCCTCTAATAGAACAACATTCAATAAAAAATATCTCAAATACATGTTGTTAAAGTACACTTTAGCATTTGCTCCCTTCCCCCCACTTGTATTATTTTTATATATATATATATATATATATATATATATATATGACTTTTCTGACATATACGGTACAATTCCTATACTTGGAAGGGATTAATGGACGTTCTTTAAAAGGATGTGTTTTGCTACATAAAGTTTGTTTGGATCTAGAGATGAGCGAGCATACTCGTCCGAGCTTGATGCTCGTTTGAGTATTAGGGTGCTCGAGATGCTCGTTACTCGAGACAAGCACCACGCGGTGCTCGTCTCGATTAAACGAACACTGACCATTGAATTCAATGGAGCCGGCAACACAGCCGGCTCCATTAAAAGCAATGGGCTGCTGGCTAGTGCGGGATGAATTTTCGGGAAGGGCTTGAAAAAATAAGCCCTTACCTGAAAATCATCCTAAAATGTGTAAAAAGTAAAAAAAAAATATATATACTCACCTTGTCCCGGCAGAACGATGTTAGCCCATTGAATTCAATGGAGCCGGCAATACAGCCGGCTCCATTGAAAGCAATGGGCTGCCGGCGATTGCACAATGAATTTTCGGGAAGGGCTTAAAGGGGTTGTCCCGCGCCGAAACGGTTTTTTGTTGTTTTTTTTAACCCCCCCCCCCCCCCCCCCCGTTCGGCGCGAGACAACCCCGATGCAGGGGTTAAAAAAACAAACCGGAGAGTGCTTACCTGAATCCCGGCGGTCCGGCGTCTTCATACTCACCTGCTGAAGATGGCCGCCGGGGTCTGCTCCCTCCGTGGACCGCAGCTCTTCTGTGCGGTCCATTGCCGATTCCAGCCTCCTGATTGGCTGGAATCGGCACGTGACGGGGCGGAGCTACACGGAGCCGGCATTCTGCACGAGCGGCCCCATTGAAGACAGCAGAAGACCCGGACTGCGCAAGCGCGGCTAATTTGGCCATTAGAGGCCGAAAATTAGTCGGCACCATGGAGACGAGGACGCCAGCAACGGAGCAGGTAAGTATAAAACTTTTGATAACTTCTGTATGGCTCATAATTAATGCACAATGTACATTACAAAGTGCATTAATATGGCCATACAGAAGTGTATAGACCCACTTGCTGCCGCGGGACAACCCCTTTAAATATATAAGCCCTTCCCTGCAATTCATCCAGAAATGTGTAAAAATAAAAAAAATATATATACTCACCTGGTCCTGGCAGACAGAGTTCAGCTGCGGCCAACTGGCAGTTCTCCTGAACTGCTCTCTGTAGTATTCAGCAGTCGGGGATTTAAAATCCCCGCCTGCTGAATGAGCTGCCTCTGATTTGTCACAGCCTGACCAATCAGAGGCAGATTTCACTCACACCCATTCATGAATTCATGAATGGGTGAGTGAGTGCTGCCTCTGATTGGCTCAGCGCAGCTCTCAGCTGAATGACAGCAGTTCAGCACCACAGTGCAGGGGACAGCAGGAGAAGACGCGGCTGTGCCCCGGCAGCTGAAGGGAGGTGAGTATCTACTTTTTTTGTTTTTTAAATCACTTTTAATTCATTTCCAGGGAATGGCTTATATGTAAAGCCCTTCCCTGAAAAAGAATTCAGGTGTGCCAGCGGACCATTGTCTTCAATGGAGTCGCCGGCAGCAGCAGCGGCTCCATTGAAGAGAATGCCTGCATTTTTATTCTTTTTTACACTAAAATCTTTCTTTTTCAGGTAAGGGCTTATGTTTTTAAGCCCTTCCCGAAAATTCATCCCGCGCTCGCCGGCAGCCCATTGCTTTCAATGGAGCCGGCTGTATTGCCGGCTCCATTGAATTCAATGGGCTAACATTGTTCTTCTCTGCCACAGCTGTTACAGCTGTGGCAGAGGAGAACGATCTTAATGCTGACATAATTTTTTTTTTTTTTTACACATTTTAGGATGATTTTCAGGTAAGGGCTTATATTTTTAAGCCCTTCCCGAAAATTCATCCCGCGCTCGCTGGCAGCCCATTGCTTTCAATGGAGCCAGCTGTATTGCCGGTTCCATTGAATTCAATGGGCTAACACCGTTCTTCTCTGCCACAGCTGTTACAGCTGTGGCAGAGGAGAACGATCGTTATGCTGACAGTGGGGGGGGGTCTCACTCTTGCCACTATTGTGGCTTAATAGTGAGACCTCGGAGCCTGAAATGCAGCCCTGCATGTTGCTCCTCGCCTGCCCTATCCATTTCTGTGTTTTTTACATGACTTTGGTGATTTGCTAAGATTTTCACAAATGAAAACCTTAGCAGAGCACCAGTCATATACAAAAATGCTCGAGTCGCCCATTGACTTCAATGGGGTTCGTTACTCGAAACGAACTCTTGAGCATCACTGAAAGTTCGACTCGAGTAACGAGCACTCAAGCATTTTGGTGCTCGCTCATCTCTATTCGGATCGCATGAATATTAGATGCCAATAGATAATGTTATTTTTTTGTCACTATGTTATGATATAGAAATGGAATTAGTTGAAAAGTATACTTCTGCAAGCAATCATTTTTACTGTTTTATATTTGGAAAAGTTGTATTGGCAAAATTTAGAAATTTAACTTTTATATGAACATATAAATTGAAAAATGCAACAAAAAATGGTGGAAAGGAAATATTAAAAAGAGAGCAAACAGGCCTACTTGTTGTGATTTTTCCAATCATGCAATATGGCCTGATTTCCTCTTTTCTCTTTGTTTTTCTTCTCGTGCAAATTTCAAGTAAACTTCTCCCATGCAGCCAGGACGTCCCTTTTGTCTCTGGAGTAACAAAAACACCCTGTCTACTTCAGTAGTATTGATGAGTGCATCCTGATGAGCAATATCGAAAAGATCGTCAAAGGTTGACTTGAAGGCTTCCTCCTTTTCATTTTGAGCTGCACTTGTAGTTCTGCCAGCATTGTTTTTTTCAGTTTTTTTCACTGTTCATAAAGTTTTTAAAACTTTGCAACACAATCTTTTAAGTCTTGTTGGATTCTTAGATTTCTCCCAGAAAAGCAATACTTCTTGGATAGTAAGTCTTCAAGCTTCTTTGATGCTTAGTTTGACTTGGTGCATATTGTAAAACAAACAGTGCAAGACTTGAAAATTTGATGGTAACTTACTACCAGTAATTTGATGAGATGCGTACCTGGTCAAAAGATCTTGTCTTTATGCCTTAAACTCATGTTAGCTGCTGATTTGCAAGACAAAGGTTCTGAATCCATTTCCAAGTCAAAACTGAAAATAAAACAGTACAAAGTTCATCACTTGAAATTCAAATATTACCTGCGCTTCCTGAAATTCGCCACAGAGGGCGTCTACGGAGGGTGTATATAGAGGGACGAAGGGAGGGGCAGGAGGAGTTAGGTGAAAATCAGACAGACACACATAGACACTGCTACAGATAATAAAAAGTGTTTCACTTTCTCACAGCTACACACATAGGGTGGTCACTAGAGATGAGCGAGCACCAAAATGCTCGGGTGCTCGTTACTCGAGACAAACTTTTCGCGATGCTCGAGGGTTCGTTTCGAGTAACGAACCCCATTGAAGTCAAGGGCGAGCATTTTTGTATATCGCCGATGCTCGCTAAGGTTTTCATTTGTGAAAATCTGGGCAATTCAAGAAAGTGATGGGAACGACACAGAAACGGATAGGGCAGGCGAGGGGCTACATGTTGGGCTGCATCTCAAGTTCCCAGGTCCCACTATTAAGCCACAATAGCGGCAAGAGTGCCCCCCCCTCCCAACAACTTTTACTTCTGAAAAGCCCTCATTAGCAATGGATACCTTAGCTAAGCACCACACTACCTCCAACAAAGCACAATCACTGCCTGCATGACACTCCGCTGCCACTTCTCCTGGGTTACATGCTGCCAATTCCCCCCCCCCCCCCACGACCCAGTGTCCACAGCGCACACCAAACTGTCCCTGCCCAGCCTTCAGCTGCCCTCATGCCACGCCACCCTCATGTCCATTTATAAGGGCGTCTGCCACAGGAAAAGCAGGCACACACTGCAGAGGGTTGGCACGGCTAGGCAGCGACCCTCTTTAAAAGGGGCGGGACGATAGCCCACAATGCTGTACAGAAGCAATGAGAAATCCAATCCTGTGCCACCTCCATCTGGAGCTGCACACGTGGGCATAGCAATGGGGAACCTATGTGCCACACACTATTCATTCTGTCAAGGTGTCTGCACGCCCCAGTCAGACCGCGTTTTTTTATAAATAGTCACAGGCAGGTACAACTCCGCAATGGGAATTCTGTGTGCACCCACAGCATGGGTGGCTCCCTGGAACCCACCCGCTGTACATAAATGTATCCCATTGCAGTGCCCATCACAGCTGAGGTAGTAATGTCGTGCTTAATGCAGGTGGGCTTCGGCCCACACTGCATGCCCCAGTCAGACTGGGGTTCTTTAGAAGTGGAAACAGATGCATTTACAACTCCCTGTGGACCCACAGCATGGGTGGGTGCCAGGAAGCCACCGGCGGTACATAAAAATATCCCATTGCATTGCCCATCACAGCTGAGGTAGTAATGTCATGTTTAATGCAGGTGGGCTTCGGCCCACACTGCATGCCCCAGTCAGACTGGGGTTCTTTAGAAGTGGAAACAGATGCATTTACAACTACCTGTGGACCGACAGCATGGGTGGCTCCCTGGAACCCACCGGTGGTACATAAAAATATCCCATTGCATTGCCCAACACAGCTGAGGTAGTAATGTCGTGCTTAATGCAGGTGGGCTTCGGCCCACACTGCATGCCCCAGTCAGACTGGGGTTCTTTAGAAGTGGAAACAGATGCATTTACAACTCCCTGTGGACCGACAGCATGGGTGGGTGCCAGGAAGCCACCGGCGGTACATAAATATATCCCATTGCAGTGCCCATCACAGCTGAGGTAGTAATGTCATGTTTAATGCAGGTGGGCTTCGGCCCACACTGCATGCCCCAGTCAGACTGGGGTTCTTTAGAAGTGGAAACAGATGCATTTACAACTCCCTGTGGACCGACAGCATGGGTGGCTCCCTGGAACCCACCGGCGGTACATAAAAATATCCCATTGCATTGCCCAACACAGCTGAGGTAGTAATGTCGTGCTTAATACAGGTGGGCTTCGGCCCACACTGCATGCCCCAGTCAGACTGGGGTTCTTTAGAAGTGGAAACAGATGCATTTACAACTCCCTGTGGACCGACAGCATGGGTGGCTCCCTGGAACCTACCGGCGGTACATAAAAATATCCCATTGCATTGCCCAACACAGCTGAGGTAGTAATGTCGTGCCTAATGCAGGTGGGCTTCGGCCCACACTGCATGCCCCAGTCAGACTGGGGTTCTTTAGAATTGGAAACAGATGCATTTACAACTCCCTGTGGACCCACAGCATGGGTGGGTGCCAGGAAGCCACCGGCGGTACATAAAAATATCCCATTGCAGTGCCCAACACAGCGGATTTAACGTCAGCTGTAATGCAGGTGGGCTAAAAATTCATTTGATTACACTGTAGGCGAGGGCCCACAAAAATTGCTGTATCAACAGTACTAATGTACATCAGAAAAATTGGCCATGGGCAACCAAGAGGGCAGGTGAAACCCATTAATCGCTTTGGTTAATGTGGCTTAATTGGTAACTAGGCCAGGAGGCAGCCCAGTTAAAATAAAAATTGTTGGAGGTGAAAAATTATATGACTGAGCCTTGTGGGCCTAAGAAAAATTGCCCGTTCGGCGTGATTATGTGAGGTTTCAGGAGGAGGAGCAGGAGGAGGAGGAGGAATATTATACACAGATTGATGAAGCAAAAAGGTCCCCGTTTTTGATGGGGATAGAGAACGATGCCTCCATCCGCGGGTGCAGCCTACGTATTGCTTAGGTATCGCTGCTGTCCGCTGGTGGAGAAGAGAAGTCTGGGGAAATCCAGGCTTTGTTCATCTTGATGAGTGTTAGCCTGTCGGCACTGTCGGTTGACAGGCGGGTACGCTTATCTGTGATGATTCCCCCAGCCGCACTAAACACCCTCTCTGACAAGACACTAGCCGCAGGACAAGCAAGCACCTCCAGGGCATACAGCGCGAGTTCAGGCCACGTGTCCAGCTTCGACACCCAGTAGTTGTAGGGGGCAGAGGCGTCACGGAGGACGGTCGTGCGATCGGCTACGTACTCCCTCACCATCCTTTTACAGTGCTCCCGCCGACTCAGCCGTGACTGGGGAGCAGTGACACAGTCTTGCTGGGGAGCCATAAAGCTGTCAAGGGCCTTAAAGAGTGTTGGCCTGCCTGTGCTGTACATCCTGCCTGATCTCCGCGCCTCCCCTGCTACCTGGCCCTCGGAACTGCGCCTTCGGCAACTACCGCTGTCATATGGGAATTTTACCATCAGTTTGTCCGCCAGGGTCCTGTGGTATAGCAACACTCTCGAACCCCTTTCCTCTTCGGGCATGAGAATGGAAAGGTTCTCCTTATACCGTGGGTCGAGCAGTGCGTACACCCAGTAATCCGTAGTAGCCAGAATGCGTGTAACGCGAGGGTCACAAGACAGGCATCCTAACATGAAGTCAGCCATGTGTGCCAGGGTACCTGTACGCAACACATGGCTGTCCTCACTAGGAAGATCACTTTCAGGATCCTTCTCCTCCTCCTCCTCCTCCTCCTCCTCCTCCTCAGGCCATACACGCTGAAAGGATGACAGGCCAGCAGCATGTCTACCCTCACCAGTGGGCCGAGCTGTGTCTTCCCCCTCCTCCTCATCTTCCTCCTCCTCCTCCTCCTCACCACGCTGAGATATAGACAGGAGGGTGCTCTGACTATCCAGCGACATACTGTCTTCCCCCGGCTCTGTTTCCGAGTGCAAAGCGTCTGCCTTTATGCTTTGCAGGGAACTTCTCAAGAGGCATAGCAGAGCAATGGTGACGCTAATGATTGCAGCATCGCCACTCACCACCTGGGTAGACTCCTCAAAGTTTCCAAGGACCTGGCAGATGTCTGCCAACCAGGCCCACTCTTCTGAAAATAATTGAGGAGGCTGACTCCCACTGCGCCGCCCATGTTGGAGTTGGTATTCCACTATAGCTCTACGCTGCTCATAGAGCCTGGCCAACATGTGGAGCGTAGAGTTCCACCGTGTGGGCACGTCGCACAGCAGTCGGTGCACTGGCAGATTAAACCGATGTTGCAGGGTGCGCAGGGTGGCAGCGTCCATGTGGGACTTGCGGAAAGGTGCGCAGAGCCGGCGCACCTTTCCGAGCAGGTCTGACAAGCGAGGGTAGCTTTTCAGAAAGCGCTGAACCACCAAATTAAAGACGTGGGCCAGGCATGGCACGTGCGTGAGGCTGCCGAGCTGCAGAGCCGCCACCAGCTTACGGCCGTTGTCACACATGACCATGCCCGGTTGGAGGCTCAGCGGCGCAAGCCAGCAGTCGGTCTGCTCTGTCAGACCCTGCAGCAGTTCGTGGGCCGTGTGCCTCTTATCTCCTAAGCTGAGTAGTTTCAGCACGGCCTGCTGACGCTTGCCCACCGCTGTGCTGCCACGACGCGCGACACCGACTGCTGGCGACGTGCTGCTGCTGACACATCTTGATTGCGAGACAGAGGTTGCGGAGGAGGAGGAGGGTGGTTTAGTGGAGGAAGCATACACCGCCGCAGATACCACCACCGAGCTGTGGCCCGCAATTCTGGGGGTGGGTAGGACGTGAGCGGTCCCAGGCTCTGACTCGGTCCCAGCCTCCACTAAATTCACCCAATGTGCCGTCAGGGAGATATAGTGGCCCTGCCCGCCTGTGCTTGTCCACGTGTCCGTTGTTAAGTGGACCTTGGCAGTAACCGCGTTGGTGAGGGCGCGTACAATGTTGCGGGAGACGTGGTCGTGCAGGGCTGGGACGGCACATCGGGAAAAGTAGTGGCGACTGGGAACTGAGTAGCGCGGGGCCGCCGCCGCCATCATACTTTTGAAGGACTCCGTTTCCACAAACCTATACGGCAGCATCTCCAGGCTGATAAATTTGGCTATGTGCACGTTTAACGCTTGAGCGTGCGGGTGCGTGGCGGCGTACTTGCGCTTGCGCTCAAACACTTGCGCTAGCGACGGCTGGACGGTGCGCTGAGAGACATTGGTGGATAGGGCCGAGGACAGCGGAGGTGAGGGTGTGGGTGCAGGCCAGGAGACAGTAGTGCCTGTGTCCTCAGAGCGGGGTTGGATCTCAGTGGCAGGTTGGGGCACAGGGGGAGAGGCAGTGGTGCAAACCGGAGGCGGTGAACGGCCTTCATCCCACCTTGTGGGGTGCTTGGCCATCATATGTCTGCGCATGCTGGTGGTGGTGAGGCTGCTGGTGGTGGCTCCCCGGCTGATCTTGGCGCGACAAAGGTTGCACACCACTGTTCGTCGGTCGTCTGCACTCTCAGTGAAAAACTGCCAGACCTTTGAGCACCTCGGTCTCTGCAGGGTGGCATGGCGCGAGGGGGCGCTTTGGGAAACAGTTGGTGGATTATTCGGTCTGGCCCTGCCTCTATCCCTGGCCACCGCACTGCCTCTTGCAACCTGCCCTGCTGCTGCCCTTGCCTCCCCCTCTGAAGATCTGTCCTCAGTAGGCGTAGCAAACCAGGTGGGGTCAGTCACCTCATCGTCCTGCTGCTCTTCCACAGAATCCTCGGTGCGCTCCTCCCTCGGACTTAATGCCCTTACTACTACCTCACTGATAGACAACTGTGTCTCATCGTCATCGGCCTCCTCACCCACTGAAAGGTCTTGAGACAGTTGCCGGAAGTCCCCAGCCTCATCCCCCGGACCCCGGGAACTTTGCAATGGTTGGGCATCAGTCACGATAAACTCCTCTGGTGGGAGAGGAACCATTGCTGCCCAATCTGAGCAGGGGCCCGAGAACAGTTCCTGGGAGTCTGCCCGCTCCTCAGAATGTCTCATTTTCATGGAGTGAGGAGGCTGGGAGGAAGGAGGAGCAGCAGCCAGAGGATTCAGAGTTGCAGCAGTGGACGGCGCAGAACTCTGGGTGGACAATAGGTTGCTGGAAGCACTTTCTGCCATCCACGACAGGACCTGCTCACACTGCTCATTTTCTAATAAGGGTCTACCGCGTGGACCCATTAAATGTGCTATGAATGTGGGGACGCCAGAAACGTGCCTCTCTCCTAATCCCGCAGCAGTCGGCTGCGATACACCTGGATCAGGAGCTCGGCCTGTGCCCACACCCGGACTAGGGCCTCCATGTCCTCGGCCGCGCCCTCGTCTTCTAGGCCTACCCCTACCCCTCAGCATGCTGTATTACCAGGAATGCAGAAACACAACACTGTAATTTAATGTGCCGCTTATTGCCCTGTGGTTGTAGGCTGAGTTCGCTTACGGAACGCCAGGAAATAATTTTGCGCAAGCCTGCTGTAACACTTAGCTGGCTGCGTATTTATTTGGAGAACTACAACCCCCAGCAGACACAGACCCAGAACACTGAGCAGAGTGACAGGCAGGCCAAATAGTTTTTTTTTCAAATATTTTTTTCAAAAGGACCACTGCGTATATTCAATCTATATATGTCTTCTGGCCCTGCCTACACAATTCTGTCCCTGGAGTGTGTCACGGAACTGCAGTGTTGCACTGTTATTAAGTGCAACAGAGCAGTGATTTCAGAGGCAGGAAAGAATTTTGCGCAAGCCTGCTGTAACACTTAGCTGGCTGCGTATTTATTTTGAGAACTACAACCCGCAGCAGACACAGACCCAGAACACTGAGCAGAGTGACAGGCAGGCCAAATAGTTTTTTTTCAAATATTTTTTTCTAAAGGACCCCTGCGTATATTCAATCTATATATGTCTTCTGGCCCTGCCTACACAATTCTGTCCCTGATGTGTGTGTCACGGAACTGTAGCATTGCACTGTTATTAAGTGCAACAGAGCGGTGATTTCAGAGGCAGGAAAGAATTTTGCGCAAGCCTGCTGTAACACTTAGCTGGCTGCGTATTTATTTTGAGAACTACAACCCGCAGCAGACACAGACCCAGAACACTGAGCAGAGTGACAGGCAGGCCAAATAGTTTTTTTTCAAATATTTTTTCTAAAGGACCACTGCGTATATTCAATCTATATATGTCTTCTGGCCCTGCCTACACAATTCTGACCCTGATGTGTGTGTCACGGAACTGCAGTGTTGCACTGTTATTAAGTGCAACAGAGCGGTGATTTCAGAGGCAGGAAAGAATTTTGCGCAAGCCTGCTGTAACACTTAGCTGGCTGCGTATTTATTTTGAGAACTACAACCCGCAGCAGACACAGACCCAGAACACTGAGCAGAGTGACAGGCAGGCCAAATAGTTTTTTTTTCAAATATTTTTTTCTAAAGGACCACTGCGTATATTCAATCGATAATATATGTCTTCTGGCCCTGCCTACACAATTCTATCCCTGTAGTATTACTGCAGGGCGCAATGCTCTGCACGGCCGATATAGCAAAAAAAAAAAAATGTGCAACACTGCTAAAAGCAGCCTCCACACTACTGCACACTGTTAGATGTGACCCTAAGAAGGACCGTTGGGGTTCTTGAAGCCTACACTAACTCCTAACACTCTCCCTGCCTAACCACCACTTCTGTCCCTGTAATATTACTGCAGGGCGCAATGCTCTGCACGGCCGATATAGCAAAAAAAAAAAATGTGCAACACTGCTAAAAGCAGCCTCCACACTACTGCACACTGTTAGATGTGGCCCTAAGAAGGACCGTTGGGGTTCTTGAAGCCTACACTAACTCCTAACGCTCTCCCTACAGCAGCTCCAACACTATAGCACTGTCCCTCAGCTATCTCACAACGCATCTGAGGCGAGCCGCGGGAGGGGCCGATTTTTATACTCGGGTGACACCTGATCTCCCCAGCCACTCACAGCAGGGGGGTGGTATAGGGCTTGAACGACGCAGGGGGAAGTTGTAATGCCTTCCCTGTCTTTCAATTGGCCAGAAAAGCGCACTAACGTCTCAGAGAGGAAACTGAAAGTAACTCGAACATCGTGTGGTGCTCGTCACGAGTAACGAGCATCTCGAACACACTAATACTCGAACGAGTATCAAGCTCGGACGAGTACGTTCGCTCATCTCTAGTGGTCACAAAAAATAAACGTTCAAAGGACAGAGGGGAAAACTGCTAAAAAAATACAGAATACAATGTCCAGAAATAGTGTTATTCCTTATGCATTGTACTTTGTGGTAAATATAATGTTTTGTAAAACTTTTATTATTTTTTTTTTTAAGAAAATGTAAAAAAAAACAGAATTTCCACCATTGTTTTGGGGGTTTTGTTCTACTGGCATTCACCTTGGGGTAAAAAATATGACAATGTTGTACTCTGGATCAGCATGATAATTGCAACACTAAGTTTTTATGTGTCACTACTTTTGCACAGTAAAAACACTTATAAATGTTTATAAATAAAATCACAAAAATGACAACCAAGCTGCGCTATGGACATACAGGATAAATGAATATACTCCCTTAGGAGAGGGGAGTAGGTACCCGAAACGGGCAATCAATCTCCCTCTTCAAAATCCAGGGTAGTTGTAAACAATGCCTAATCCAAATTCACATCCACTAGGATCGAAACCACTTCCGTAGCAATCCAATGATAGGAAAGGTTTTTTATTAACAGATACAGGTTAGCCCCTTCTCAAGGGGACCTTTTTCTTCTCCTTTTATAAATAAAATAAAATTGTTTCTCATCACATTACAAGACCCAGAACATTTTTATTTTTCATTTAAAAAAAGCTAAATAAAGCACTTATTTTTTGTAGGACAACCTGTTGTCTTTATTTGTGCAATTACTTTTTGCTCACTTTTTATTCAGTTTTTTTCGGAGGTAGGAGTAGCAAAAGACAGCAATTCTAGAAAAAAATGTAGGCTGTTTTTCTATGATGTTCATTGTATGGCATAATTGACTTTCATTTTCATTCTGTGAGGGAATAAAACTACAGGGACACCAGTAGTTTTTTTTTATTCTTCCTTTTACAGAAAAAAGCATTTTTTAAAGAAATAAAAAGTGAATTTGCACCTTTGCATTCCATAGCTTTTTTATTTTTCCACCTATGGAGTTATGTCAAATCTTGTGGGACAAGTTGTACTTGATACTTTCTTGATACCATTAAAAGGTACATGCAACTTTTTGCTCACTTTTTATTGCATTTTTTTGTATGGTAAACCGACGAAATATAGGCAAAGAGAGCAGTGAGTTGCAGGAGTGAGCAGGGAGGAGAGGGGGGGGAGAGTGGAAGAGAGTTTTCCCCCTGTTCCTCCCCGCTCTCCCCCACCGCTCCCCGCCCCCCGCCGGCACCCAAATCTTTAGAGACGAGCGGGCAGGTACTCGCATAAGGCACTACTCGCGCGAGTACGCTCGCTCATCTCTAATTTTACAGTTGATATTTTTTAGAAAATGTTATTGAATTTTCTTTTGACAAAATTTTTTAGCCTCCTCAAGGAAACGTGAAGATATGATTGTTTGATCGCTAGCATAATTCACTGCATTACTTCTTTTATGCAGTATACTATACCGGAGAAATGTAATTGGCCATTTTTGAACACAACCACATCCCCAAATATAAGAAAGTGTTCACACACTTATGTAACCACATTATTTTAGTTTTGTTATTCTTATTTTCCACCATTAAATGGATTTGTTCAGATAATGGGCCACATTGAAGGTGGAAATAAATCTGAAATGATTCATCATTGCCGGATTTTTTAACATGACAAAAATATGGCATTTTAACAGGAGTGTATAGACTTTTATATCCACCATATGGGAAGGAATTATTTATATGTTCCTCATATTAGAGAATACAAATTGGGCCTGTGTTTAAAGAAGAAATAAAATTGTGTTAATGCCAGAAGAACATCATTGGCATGGAGTCCTATTCTGTGCTTTTGATTTCCTAATTTAATACCTTTAAGGTCACTATTAGTTGTAATTTGTTCCCCTAGGGGTTCCATAAGCAGAGAAAAGATGAGAAGCAGAAGAGAGCAGCCCTGCCAAGCTCCATCTACATGCTAAACTACTTACCGCTATTTGATAAAAGAACTATAGCAATACTGCTGGGATGATGCCACCTCATAAAAATGATGAGCTTTTGAAAAACTATTATAACCAATGCAGACAATCCCCCTACTGCTCAAACACCAAGACGTGACCCGCTTGAACTCGGAATTCAGTTAATTTTTCTGGGCAGGCAGAAAACCCTGCGTATCACTCAAAAAGCTAATGCTGGGCAAAGGGGAGGGAGAAATACATTTTCCCTATAAGAAGCTACAATATAGCTTGCCTAACACACCACATAGTAGACTGGATAAAGAAGACTGATGCGTATTCCTGCAGAGAAATTGAATCTAACCTTCCTGCACCAGGACCTAGTGGCTTGCCTGCATGCAGCCTAGGCAACTCACCCTGTGGTCATAAAGAAATCCCAGCTACTAGGAGACACTATAATCACATGGGGGGAACTGAGAAAGGCCTACGGCCTCCCCTTCCTCTTATCCAATAATATGCCCCTGATAGGCCACCACAACTTTTGCAGGGTACCAGATGTACAAGGTGGCGGAAATGTAAATGGCCCAAAGCTATGCAAGAGCAAAGATGTGTCACCCAACTAGAATTACAACTAAAATTCTACGTACCTCCCACACAATTATTACAAATTAAACAGGCCCTTTCTTTCTACAAAAGCAGGTCAGCTAACCTAGCAAGAGAAGCCAATGCCACCAAGTTTGACACCTTCATTGAGCAGACGCATAAAATACCATTGCTATCAACAATGCAGAAAACCATTAGAGACAAATTCAACGAGCCAGGCACACATAAATTCTATACACAATGGAAAAATGTTATACCAAATGACAGCTTAGAGACCAAGGTTTTCCGGACCTGGAACATGATATGCAAACACATACATAGCGAGGTATGGAGAGAATCCTTTTCTGAAAGAATGCACTATGCCATATATAATTTCAACATCCCAGCCAAGGCAACAAATCCTGGCCGACTGGTAAAATGCCCAAAATGTGGCCTCCTGCTGCAGACTTTGAGCATTGCCTATGCTCATGCCCACAAACAAAACTATTCTGGGAATTGATAGCACAGTATACCTAAACTAAATGGAAGATAAAAATAGGTGTAAACAGTCTCTCCCTACTTTTTCATGTCGAACCACAGCAGTCAACAGACATGACCGAACAATCCATCCCACCCTTTGTGTATGTTTTCCTATTAGCAGCCAAATGTACAATCTTGAAACACTGACTCCCACAGAAGCTCCCCAAGGTAGCAGAAGTGGTGGCCCAACTCACTCTCGTAGTGACCATGGAAAGAATAGAAGTAAAGAGGCACAAGGACAGGGTCGCAAAAAAACTGTTCAAAAAATGGAAGAGATTTCTCACCTCCCACTTCTCAAAAGTGGAAATACCCACTATAGTAACCCCCTTTAAATATAGAGAATGGTACCTCGTGGAGGAACTGAGAGGAATACTGGGCAGGCTAGTAGTGAGTGGAGAGCAAGGAAGGGGCAGGGAACACCAACCATAAGGCAAAAACGGCTCTGGGTCTGTCTCTTGTAGTAAACATATCCACTTAACTTATCTTCGCCCGAACCCTCCCACATACATACCCTCCTTCACCACCAGTCCCCAAGAGGGGGCTAAAGACACTATGAGTCAAAAATGTTTTTAAACTACCACATGATAGAAAAGACCAGGATCCCCAATGCACATGCGTGGGAATTCACAAACATTGCATTATGTGACACTAACATCATACTGCTTAAAGGGCGCATGCGACGGCAGCCTAGCAACCACACAAGTGTATATCAGCCTGACAGAGAGCATAGAGGATGCTGTGCATTAGCAGAGAGACCCATGGTCACATGACCAACACGGGTCACATGACTCAGATGTCAAAAAAGTATATAGACATATTAGCTTGTATTGTAGATTTAAATAACGTTAACAGATACTTTACCAGCGATATCGATGTATTATGAGATGTTATATCGAATTCTCATTGCAACCAGCAAGAGAAATATATATATTGGAACAGCTAATAGTGTCCATACTCATTTATATATTAAATGTCTGTGACTGAAACATAATCAAATAGCTACACATAAATCACTTAAAAGTTGACAATACAGGCGTTGTGCAAAAAGCCACACATAATGCAACTAGTGCATATTGAATTAAGTATGCCAATGAGAACTTAATTAGAAAATGTATATTTTATTTGTATAATAAGGTATTCAATGCAAAAAATTACAATACAAAAATGCATCTAATGAAGCATAAAACGCATACAGGCATAGCAGAGGAGGCGGCACAACCAGCTAGGACAACCCAGACCTTAGGAAAAAAGAAGAAAAAACATAGTAAAAAATTAGTTTGTATATTACTACGCACCCTGTAAATCTAAAAGAGGGGAATTTAACCACCAACAGGAATTCTTCTGGTGTCCGGTATGTGAAAAATTGGTTTGCAGGGCAGGGCCAGGCGGATTGCTGTAGAATTGTGGCTGTAGGTGATGGTCGCTTGTAAACTTGCAGAGTTTCAATCACTCCACAATCTAAGACTCCTCCTCACCTGTACATGACATTCTTTGTGTCTTTCATTGAGCACATTGAGAAAACATCGACCGTGCAAGGAGAAAAAGTAGATTAACCCATGAATTTAATAATTTGTAGATCCTCCATTAGCAGCAGTCACCTCCACAAAACATTTCCTATAGCTGCAAATAAGATTTGCACTTCGTTATGAAGGAATTTTGGACCGTTCCTGCCTGCAAATGTGTTTCAACTTATAAATATTTCTGGGATGCCTTAAGTGCAGAGCCCTCTGCAGGTCAAGCCACAGGATCTAGATAGGATTAAGT
Organism: Eleutherodactylus coqui; assembly: GCF_035609145.1. NCBI lineage: Eukaryota > Metazoa > Chordata > Amphibia > Anura > Eleutherodactylidae > Eleutherodactylus > Eleutherodactylus coqui. The sequence goes on along the minus strand of NC_089837.1, from coordinate 261,890,699 downwards.
TAAAGGGGTTGTCTCGCGAAAGCAAGTGGGGTTAAGTACTTCTGTATGGCCATATTAATGCACTTTGTAATATACATCGTGCATTAAATATGAGCCATACAGAAGTTATTTACTTACCTGCTCCGCTGCTGGCGTCCCGGTCTCCATGGCTCCGTCTAATTTCGGTGTCTTCTTGCTTTTTGAGACGCGCTTGCGCAGATGGGTTTTCTTCCTTCGGCTCGGCTCGGCAGCAGCGGCGTTTTGGCTCCGCCCCTTGTACGCGTCATCGCGTAGCTCCGCCCCGTCACATGTGCCGATTCCAGCCTCCTGATTGGCGCATAACGCCACCAGAAACATTGGTTTCCTAATAATTACTATTCTATATATATATAAAGGCAAATGCCCTCACTGACTGACTTACTTACTGACTGACTGACTCTAGCTAAAGTCACTAATTCTCTAAATTCCCGGCGTCATACAAACTCGAAATCTTGAACGACCATTCTTCAGGTGCTAAATAGGAAAAGTAAAGGGTTCTCAATTTGATTATTCAATTCTAAGCGCCAAAGTAAATGACTCCCTATGTAATGTAACTAATAACTCACGACTGTACCGCACAAATGTGAAATTTGCTATGACAATTCTTTATGTCCTAAATAGGAAAAGTAGATGTGTCGCAAAATCAATATTCAATTCTATGCGTAAGAAACTATGCGAAAGTCCATGAGATCTTTTCTCAGACACCATAAAGCCTAGGGAAATGATTTGTATACTGAGGAGAATCTACCTTACCTCTATCTGCATATACTGAGGAGAGTCTAATGCTCCTCTATGTGTATATACTGAAAATAATCTACCTCACCTCTCTGTGTATATACTGAGGAGAATATGATTGACCTTTGTGTGTATATACTGAGGATAATCTAACTGACCTCTATGGGCATATTGTTGCCATGCGGCGGTTGCTGGTCCTCCAGGGGCGGTGGTGTGCGTGGTCCCGCGGTCGAGGTGCGTCCCCCAGGCTTGTTGTCTGGCTGTCAGGGGAGCGGGTGCCTGGCCAGCGTGGGCGGCGTGGTGCTGGTGGCGCGTGAGCACCTGTGAGTGTAGCTGCCATGCACGAGCTCCCTTTTTCTTTTGTTCTGTTGGGAGTTAGCTGTCTCCCTGTCTTCGCCCCTGGGTGGAGGCTTTTGTTTAAAGGTCGGGCAGAGACTGACAATCACTGCCAGGTATTGGTTTTCCTCAGTGTGCTAGCTGCCTCGGTTGGTCTCCTGCTTCTGTCAGCTTGTCTGCTATACCTGGCTATTATCCGCCAACTTTTTCCATCTGCCTCAGTTCTGCTTAGTATTGCTCATGTTCGTTATTTACATCTGCCTTTTCTGTCAGTATTCTACCCTTTCCATCCAGATACGCCAGTGTTCCTTTTTCAGTCCCTAGTGAGAGTAGGGATCGCCGCCCAGTTGCCCGCCTGGGGTTAGCCAGGAGTGGAGGCAAGTAGGCAGGGACAGGGGTTGTGGGTGAGATCTAGGGCACCCGGGCTGGTGTATCAAGGGTAGCATACCGTAACACATGTACTGAAGGGCTGTAAAGTACATAAGGAAGCGGCCATGGACTGTAGGGATGGAGCATGCTTTTAAGGCTAAGAAGGGGCTTCAACCTCCAGTCTGGGGGTAAATTTGAACAAACAGGGGCGTTACTATCGGTACATGCAGTCTGAGGAGAATCTAACACTCTTCTATATTTTTTTTCTTGGTTTCTCTGAAGTAACCTCAACTTCATAAGGTTTTCCGTGTAAACAAAAAGTAAACACTTGCACCAAATTAACTCGGGCGAAGCCGGATATATCAGCTACTGTTATATATGCCCTTGTATTCTCCTTGTTTCAAATCTATGGTCCAAGCTATTTTATACTTTGGATCCATCCATTGTATTTCCATCAAAAGCTTCTATTTGTAAATCATAATCACTATACAGTATCTGTGCATGGTTTCCTTACAGTGAGTATTCATTAAAATTCATACAATTCATTGTCTGCATTGGTAATCTGCATTCGTTGACCATTGCAGTCATCTAAAAGCACATAATGATGAATTCCGTAGTTTATCTATTAAATGCTAATGATAACACCATATTTTTTGTTTCATGACTGAAAAATTAGAATACATAAACAGAGAGAGGAGACTACAAATGCCATTTTATTGAAATTAATTAAAATTCCCTTATCTCCCATCTGAGGTATTCCATGTGCTTGCTAAAACTAATTTGTTTAGACTTCTGGAGATTTAGTTTGTAGAATGATGGCTTTGTTTTCTGTTCTTATAAGCAGACATCCAACATTACACACTAATGTGCTGTTTACAGAGATGATACACAATTTGGTACAGCAAAGGCTAGTGCTCTGGATTTTCTCTAAACAAATGTAAAGCCACATTAGATAATATGCTTTTAAAAGAAGCAGAGTTATAAAGTGTTTTGATATATCTAATACTATTCCCTACCTGCATCTGCAAACATTTTGCATAAATTGCATGAATCTAACGTGTTGCTTGCTTGCTATGCATTTCCAGAAGCAACATTTTGCATTTATACATAATAGGCTCAGGTTATTATATTCTGCCAAAAAGAAATATGATTTCCTAGAAAGGCGTATGTAATATTTAATGCTTAACTATTAATATCCACTTTACTGTAGATGGAGTTGAAAACAGCAATAAATAATGCAAATGCAAATCATTTTCTAATAAACTGCCAAAGCTGTCAAAAAATATATGCAACCTTGCACTGGCATGCTATTATACATGCATTCCATATGTCAATCACTAATCATCAAATATGAGACATTAGTATAAATGAACAAAGAAAAGAATTAGACAAGTGTAGCTCATATACTAGGCAAAATGTATTATAGAGCCCCTAACTTGCCATGGGGTTCCTTCATGTGGCAAAGGAGCTTTTGGGGCCCAACTGCTACTGCTATATCTGCATTTTTTATAACTCCACCCTTGGGGAGAAGTACATTGACATTCTCAGGAACTGCTACATATAGACATAATAAGAATGAAGCCTATCATTTAACTTTCCATAGATAGAAATGAAAACAGGTTTCATATACGTAGAATACAATGTGTAGGTGCAGTAATATTGAAAAACTATACATATGATGCACCTCAACAACATTAAATAAAACAGCACACAGATGTTTATAAACGTCTGGTTACTAGATGTTTTCTAATGTGTAAGTGCGTTTTTCTATTATTTTACTATTGGATACACGTGAAATTTTTTTATGCATGTGAAAAATGCAAGTAAGGCAAACTTCACAGGGGCAAGCGCGATATGGCTCCATGAATCCCGCCCCCATATCACACGTGCCATTCATGTAAAAGCCCCGAGGATGCAAGGCATTTTCATGTGAAAACAGCCACGCCAGGGATCATGGAGTTTCCCAATTGTTTAAATGGAAGATCTCGCATTGCATGCACGCTTTACACACGAATTACAGGTGAATCTAAATTGTAAAATGAGTTGTAATCATAATGGTAAAAATACAAAAAAAAATATTTTAAAAAATAAGCTAGATATACAGTAATCCCAACACGTGACTTTTAGCACAGAAAGCATTTTTTTTTTCCTGTTTTTGCACAACCTCTGTGTTCATGATGGCATAAACATCTTCTATTTAGCACATTATCAGAACTAGTTTGACATTTTTAACAAACCAGCAATGTTCCTTAAATTCAAAGCACCACATTTATTTTAATGGACAGCTCAATCACATCTCCATGACAACTCTTACATATTTATCTAAATGAATAAAATGTAACTGTCACTTTTCTACCCTGATTTCACTGGTAACTTTCTGCACTCCCTTGCATGAAGCACATCTGATTGCAATCACAGAAGAACAAAGGAGAATATGAGCTATGAAATATTTATCTTATAAAACTACTTGACTTCTAGAATCCATTGAAATAAATCCTGGAACTGACCTTTGCTATAGCAGAGAATGGTGGAATCATCAATTACCATTGTAGAGTGAATGACTGGCAATGGAAGCAAATCTGCTGGGTATCTGTAAGAAGTAGGTGCTGACCTTTCATTACATTTTGATTGTTTTTCTTTGTTCCATATTGATGAGAATATTGAGTTAAATTTGTTATTTTTCAAACTGCAAAGAATCATGACAGGTCTCGAAAGCTTCTGAAGACCTTTTTTGCAGTTTAATTCAAAAGAGGCTTTATTGATCCCCTATGTTTCAACACAAGCATTTAATGATTTGTCCTTAGTGAGAGATTCTTACTTTCATTGTCAGCGTGAGTTTGTAAGCAAGTAATCTACTTGATTTGCCTTGCTTTTACCTTAAGGCAGTTTCAATTTGCAAACAGAGCTTAGCTTCTATAAGACACAATCCTTCATTCATTTTCATCACTGTTTATTAATACAGGAAGGCTATCTTTTAAATGGTTTTCACCATTTTCATATAAGTTATTAATATGCTGACTTTGGTTCATCTCATGCTTGGCATCTCCTCAAAGGGAAACACATTTTCTGTGTTCCTGGCATTGACTCTGCCAAAAAATGTTCATCTGTTGGATATTTCCAGTTCATCCCTTCTTTGATGGGAGTGAAAATTGAACAATGTGTAACCAATCAAATAATTATGATGGAACAAATGAGCAAATAGCTTTTAGATCTGTCTTGTTTTGTGGCAAGCAATAGTATATTAGAAAGCAAATCCAAGTCATACCACCAGAAGTGAACAGATTTAAGAGTTCCAACAAACAACAGTAAAAGGATTCTAATTTCAAACACAACTTAAGGCACATTTAGACACATCGATTAGCGCTCAAAATTCACTTAAAAGCCATCTTTTGAGTGATAACCGTTGCATTTGAACGCGCAGCCATTGTGCACTTTTCGTTCATCGCTCATTTCCAGCGAGCTAGAAATGAGCGATAAGCCTTATCAGCGCCGCACACTGATATCTCAGCAGGCAGTGCTGATAGCATTCTTCCAGCTGGTACTCCGCTGGCAGCTCTCAGTGGGACACCAGCTGAAAGCGCCAAGAACAAAGTAGCTGTTTGCATATACAAAACAGCTGCATTGTTCTCGCAGCTATTGCGGTGGTATCCCGCTCCGCCTGCATAACTCCTAAGTAGCTAATTAGATACTTAGAGTGTCGTAGAATTCCTTTGTGGAACCACGGCTTACTCAATTTGGAATGTTTACACCCCTCCATATTAATTCTGAATTGATAATGCGCATAAGAAGTTTTCACACTGACACGAGGTTCAGCATGTATAGCTTCCTCAATTCTAACTTTAATGATCGGCGTGTAGCCTGTTTTAAGAGTTTAACATATCCGCCCATCTGGGCAGGTCAAAGATTACATAGATACAACGTATTGTTTAATTATTGGATAAGCATCTTGCAATTCTTCCATCCTCCGGTCATCTGTGATTGGCCATCAGGTGGTGGATGAAATGAGTGGGTTGTCTTGGAGCCACGTGTGGTTCCTTCGATATGATTGGATGTTACATCATGAACTATAAATTGCACAAACCTCCCATGTTATTTGCATACGTTTCCAGTAAAATTGCTTGGGTAATTTCTGCGGTAGCTGTTTCAGACTGCGGTTGTCCATGTCTGAGTTAACTGTCTTCCAAAATTGCAAAACAGATGGAAAATGTAACGTGTTTATACTATATATTATCTTGTCAGCGTTTTGAGAACAGAAGTTTCATGTTGGCTTCCCCATGTCAGCAGAGTTATAAAACAGATATTTTCATATGAGCGGAAGTACCTATTGCATAACTGTACGAACATTATATTTGTAGCAAGACAGAAAGCAAATATGTATACAGAATGTTAAATTGACAACTATCTACTGCCAAGGCCCATCGATCCATATAGATATATATACTGGGCTTCCACCACAGACCCCCCCTTGAAACTATCTGTTTCACTAAACTCGCCCTGCTCCATCCCACCCCCACTGCTGACCCTAGACTCGCATTGTGTTGTACACTGGAGCTATTGCTGTCATGGGGGTATAGGATGGTTCAACATCATCGTATTCTGGATCCATGATGACGACGTTTGCGCTGATAGTGGGCTTTTTGTTGGACATCGTACTGGGACAGGTGGACCAGGCAGTCATCAGGGTCGGAATACACTGTATGCAACGACAAACAGAAATTAGGATGACTATAAAGGTGACAAATATAATTAGGTTAGGAGAGGTGCGACTTTTACTATTTCAGGTAAACACTGCATAACTTGTATAGAACCCCGCCTTCTTGACGTTACCTCGATTCATCAACAAGAGTGCAAAATCAGAACTATCTAATTACTGATCAATATGACTAAACCCCTGTCTCATTAGTAAGTGCATTATCATATATATCAATCTGGAAAGAACGAGCTACAAGGTGATTATTCCCACTTCCCTTTTCCAGAGGCGGCAAGGTAACAGGACCACGGGCGTTGTAACACCGGTATGTTGCGTGGACATAAGCAGAGTGCACTGCAGATAAAATAAAGCAAAATCTTAGCGAAAACCTATCACAGTGTTCTAAATACACAATGTTTCAAAACTTATTTTATATATTTTTTCCTTCTCCCGTTAGGTACCTTACTGAGGAAAACAGACTAAGGTTAGCTCTTTTTAGTTAGTGCGGTCAGCTTCTTAATGGCAACTGCGTCTTTACCTGCGGGTCACGTTTTGTCTGGAATGTAGGTACAAGTCTCCCCTATCATCTTACAGACACTCCCTTTTTTTGCTAAAATCGTACCTAGTGCCATTCTATTTTGAAAAGTCATAGTCGAGGTAGGTCCTATTGGTCGACTAGTCGCTATAAGGCGTTTCTAGTATAATTTATAAACTACTGCTAATTATAATAAACATAATTAATCCAGTCAACATTTTATTTACCATAATAATCAGGAAAATTTTAATATGGAGATCGAGCATCAGACTTTGCACTCTTCCTCGGTCGTCTCTCCCTTGCGTCAGGGTTTCTCCACTGCCCGTAAGTCCCTACCTCACCTCAGAAGGAGGCCATGGATTCCCTGGGCTTATTTCCGGGCATCCATACCCTCTATCTGTACGAGTTAACACCCCACAGGGTGTGCCCTCGCCGGAACCTAAGGTCTTCTGCACTTTCCCTAGGCAAATGGGAAGTCCACTGACAGTCCATCTTATGAGACTGAGGCAGGCGCAGTACTGGTACATTTCTCCATTCTTCTGGTAACGTACCTGGTTGGCATTATCGGAACTGGCTCTTCATCTTTTTCAAACAAGGGAAACATTGGTCACATTAAAGGGAGAATACACGTACAGGAAATTACATACCCCACCTCTTTCTGCGAAAATCATATCCACGGCCACTCTATTTTGGAACGCCATGGATGCAGTGGGCACTAACTGGTTAGCTAACCCTTGCAAAGCATCTCTGGTGTAGTTTACAAACCTCTGCTGATTGTAAGAGATATAATTCATCCAATCTACATTATTATTAACAGTGACAAAAGCAAATGAGGAATCAAAACCTGCTTTAACCTGATCTCTAGAATTAAATTAATCTCGCTCCCCCCTTGGCACTCCTATTACATCTATGTGTACATGTGGATCAAAGTTACCACCTGGAGCGTCAACGTCTCTCTTAGCACGATGCAGTGTTAGATTCTCACCCTCAGTGTAGGCTTCATATTGCACATTTGATTGTATTAATTTGTTCTGAAACAGGGGGCTAGTGTACAGTAGTCAAAGGTGTGTGTTAGAGGAATTGTACCACATTATAGCATGTAAAGGATATGCAGGATCATTAGTTTTTTCAGTGCGAAGTGTGGATCCAAGTGGGCTTTCCTTTGAGCTTGACTGCAGTTGGGGTGGTGAACAACATCTGGTAGGGACATTCAAACAGGGTTTCTCTCTTAAACTTTTCCACATAGACCCTGTCACCTGGTTTTAGATTGTGACACTCATCTGTAGGACCTGGAGAAAAGCAGAGACTGCAGAATGCATTACTAACAATTCCTTGGAGAGGCCTATGACAAAATTAACAAGAAAATCATTCCCCAAATTCAGCTACTGTGGCATGTACCCTCCTGGGAAAAAGAAAAACTAATGAAAGACACTCAATTCAAAATTTACCCATTTTCTCTATTGCCTTTTGTATCTACTTTCCCACTACTCCGTGGATGGTAGGGTGTGTGAAAAGCCTGAAATATACCCAAAACAGACATAATGTGTTGCATTATTTCACCTGTGAAGTGTGTACCTTTGTTTGACTCAATCACTTCTGGTACCCCATATCTGCAGATTACCTCATTCATGAATTTCTGTGTGGTTATCTGCTCATTTACCTTAGTATCAGGGTGGGCCTCCAACCTGAAAAAGACTCGAGCAACAACAAGCACATGTTCATACTCCCCAACAGGTGTGAGCTGAATTTGGTCAAATTGGCAATCTCTGAAATGGGTAGAGTGGTCAAGGCAAGTGTTATATGGCCACCTTACTTCTGTCCGGACTCGCATATGGCAAAGATCATGCTAACTGGACAAATGATGCAGCAGCTACGGAGAACCTAGGTGTCACCCATTCTTGTTCAGTGTCGCCGTCATCGCTGCTTTTGATTCTGCGTACCAGTTGGGCCATCATGGGGGACAGGGACCTCTGTAGGCGATTTCTGTTGATTGTTCGCCATACGCCGTCCTGTTCTGTCGCTCTCGTCTTTTAGCCCATCTGCTTTCTTTCCTCGTTGACTTGTGACTGTAAAGTCCTTGACATATCAAAGTCCAAGGTTTTATCAAAGTCCAAAGTTTTTATCAAAGTCCAAAGTTTTTATCAAAGTCCAAAGTCTTTGTCACTGACTCATGCTGTCAGTATCTATTCTTCTTTCTTCCACAGCTTGAGGGCCGCTGCCTTTGCTGTGTTGTCGGCCAGGGTGTCATCTCTCGCTTCTCCATTGTAGAAATCGGTGTGAATTCTCCATTGCCAGGTAGTAGTAGTAGGGTTTCCATGAGACTCTGCACCGCTGCACCATTCTTAATTGGCTGTCCTACTGAGATAACAAGCTGTCTGGCCTTCCATATTGGGCCATAATCATGAGCTATGCCAAATGCATTCCAGGAGTCAGTGTAAAGAGTTGCCGACTTACCTTCTACCACTCCACACGCCTCAGTGAGGGCCTCCGGTTCCGCTTCTTGCCCTGAGACATGCGGAGGCAGAGCTTCTGCGTTTAGGACATCTTGTTGTGTGACCTCTGCATATCTGGTTCGGAATCATCAATCCTCACCCTGATACCATCTACAAAAGAAAACTCAAAATATGCATCATTAACAGTGTGTACATCACCACAATAATGTCAGAATCTTGTTGCACAGAATTTTAAACAATTTAAAAAAATAGCTGATCTGCCATACTCAGATCACCTATGCCTCCCCTCCCCCCAGGAATACCTGATTAAAAGAAGAGTAGCCGGATTCAGGGTATTACAACATTGGGAAGAAATATTGGGGGAGGCATGGAAAGAGCACATTGTAGCCGGATCTAATAGGCCAGAGATAAGTGCTTGGGTTGCACTTGCATGAGTATGTTCTGGATGTCATTTGGGGTGTGGACCACTAGGGGTAGTCCAATACCAACTTAGAAGATTTGTCAACCATTGCCTGTACTGCTGCCACCGCACAAGCAGATGAGGGAGCTCCTCGAGTCACTGGATCTAACCTCATGGCTGTGGTTGTCCTCCGTGCTTTTGTGTCAATACTGTCGTATGGGTGGCAGTATGAAACAAGGCCCAGAAAGGTGCGGAATTTGGCAACAGTGTATGTACAGGTATGGCCTGCAGAACTTGGTTAGTCTTTGGAGGCCTCCAGGCCTTACAGCCTCCTGCAAGAGAAATTAACAGTGAAATTGTGGCCGGTTGGCAGTTTTTCCAAAGCATCAGCACACAGCACCTAACACCCTTCACCCCCTTATTTATTTATTTTTTTTTAACTAGGGGGATACTGTTTGACCCAGGGGTGTGTATCTGGGTCTCGTATATATCATCATGGTGGATATATTCAATTTCCCTATGCCTGTCTTGTGGGTGTCCCATAATTTGTCAGGAACCGTGGAAAGCTGAGTTTGGGACAGGAGAAAAAACAAAACTTTTTCTTCTGGCTATCTATGATTCTTACCCCCTCCTTGGATAGGAGACGTGTTCTTGCATCATCTAGCTCCACCCCTCTGAATCAGGCTAATCCCTTACTTCCTTATTCTCTCATTCAAGTTTGGCAGTCCTTGGGTACACATCACAACCCAATAAAGATAAAGTCTTATGCATCACACAATTTTACATTTTACAAATTACGGGTCAATCTGCCCCGTTCCTCCTGTGGATACCTGGCCTTATCGTTACCTGCTTGTTTCCTATTCCTTGGCTTCTCTACTGTTTCTCTACAGTTTCTCTTACTCCCTGTAGTTTATTTATTTTATATTGTCTGTGAATATACGTTACTTGTGCTGGGACTACAGGGCAAGTAACTTCCTCTTTTCAAGTCTCTCGCTCATGTGACAGCCCAGCGACAGGATTATAAGGGAGAACGTGGCTACTTTTTACTTTTACAACAGTTTTTGTCCCAGACTTCCGGCGACTGGGCAGATGCAGTCTTAGATGCCGGGCATCTCCATCTGATTGGTAATGTACTGCAATTCTCTCTATTTACTAAACTGTTATATTGAACGCTGGTGTCTTTGGCGTGTGTTAATACAGACGCCATTTCAACCCACCTTCTCTTCCTCTTTTTAGGTCTCTTAGGGAAATTCTAACGTCTAATGCATAAATCACATATATTATGTTGTAACTTTACGGTCACAGCGGTGACCACCTAACATTGTATGTGGTTACAATTGAATTGGGGGGCTGCTAACATGTACGCTGTTGGGGACTTGGCAAACATAGACGTATTTTCTTGTGGGCATGGTGGGCTACGCAGTCTGTTACAGTTACAGTTTGTATTCTTAAGAGCCCCCTCAGGATGTGAGTGGCATATAACTTTTTACATTTGTATGATGGATGTATTTGTCTGAAGGATTAGATTACATAACAAGCCATCCGCAGTAGTTATTTGTTACAGTACAAGAATTGCTTCACTTTTATTAAGAGTTCCACTTCCTCTTTTTAAATGAAGTTAGCAGCCTTTTTTTTTCTTTTTCCAAACATACTTACGGGCACAAGCCTATACTTCTATGCTATTATTAACGTTTAACAATTCAAAGGCAACACAGTTTAGTAGTCTGTCTTTTACTAGAAGGGATCCAATAATGCAACCTATGAAGTCCAAACCCACAGCGCGCCGCTGTGTACGGTGCATTAATCTTGGCTATAACCCAGCAATGCATTCTCATTGCTAACAATCCTTTCTTACAGTTGAGCAGGACTGATACTACTTCTATATGACAGACAAACAAACTATTCCTATATAACAACTCAGCAGGATTAGCTCTACACAACAGACAAGCACACTAACTTTATAAAACTGACAGGTAGGACGTTTTGAGCACACAGAAAGATTGCTTGATTAATCAATGATAACTTGACTTTCCACCCCTTCCACACTTTTCTGGAGGGTGTAAGAATTGACCTCAGTACAATGTTTGTTGCCTTTCAATTTCAATCATGGCTGCCAGATTCATGATTATAAAGTCTCCTCAGACGCCGGACATAATATGCCCCGCCCTAGAGTCTCTAGCATTTCTGTCGCTACACAGTTTATTGATCTACCCTCAGACGGAGGGATCTACTCGTGCACGTTCAAACGATAAACAAATATTTGTGGACACACACAAATAGACAGAGCACCAGTACGGCTGGCTTAGTCTCACTGCCCCTCGGGATACTGTCTGATAGCTCCCTTCTCCCGGACCCTACAAGCAGGCCTAGCAGGAGCGGAAATCTCATATCAGACTTTTCTCTGGCAGTCTCTCCCTCCCTGGGCCCTCCAAACAGGCCTCAGGACTGCTGAGTCTCTGCGACAGGCCACCTGAACGGCTCCCTCCTCCCTCAGGAGTGGAAACACCCCGTACAGGCCCTCCCTAGAGGCAGCTATTGATGTCACCAATTAACTAGTACTCTCAAGACAACAGGCATGCAAACATTCCTTTTATATCTTATGACAGGTTCTTATCGAGTGATCGAGACTTATAAATACCTGTCGTTTGGTTCCAAATCGCTTGGCCTTGACACGGCACATAGGCGAGCCTGGAGTTAGCCACACAGGTATAGATAATTAAAGGAGATGTCCCGCGCCGAAACGGGTTTTTTTTTTTTTAAACCCCCCCCCCCCGTTCGGCGCGAGACAACCCCGATGCAGGGGTTAAAAAAACCACCCGCACAGCGCTTACCTGAATCCCGGCGGTCCGGTGACTTCAATACTTACCGCTGAAGATGGCCGCCGGGATCTTCTACCTTCGTGGACCGCAGCTCTTCTGTGCGGTCCACTGCCGATTCCAGCCTCCTGATTGGCTGGAATCGGCACGTGACGGGGCGGAGCTACACGGAGCCGCTCTCTGGCACGAGCGGCTCCATAGAAGAAAGCTGAAGACCCGGACTGCGCAAGCGCGGCTAATTTGGCCATCGGAGGCCAAAAATTAGTCGGCTCCATGGAGACGAGGACGCTAGCAACGGAGCAGGTAAGTATAAAACTTTTTATAACTTCTGTATGGCTCATAATTAATGCACAATGTACATTACAAAGTGCATTATTATGGCCATGCAGAAGTGTATAGACCCACTTGCTGCCTCGGGACATCTCCTTTAATTTATCTTACCGTGTTCTGAAGATTTTTATTGGGCCCACCAAGTCCAAGGTCGCATATGTCCGTGTCTCCTGTCCAAGCTCTATGGAACCCATCGATCACTCCCCGTACGGGCCACCACTGTCGTAGAATTCCTTTGTGGAACCACGGCTTACTCAATTTGGAATGTTTACACCCCTCCATATTAATTCTGAATTGATAATGCGCATAAGAAGTTTTCACACTGACACGAGGTTCAGCATGTATAGCTTCCTCAATTCTAACTTTAATGATCGGCGTGTAGCCTGTTTTAAGAGTTTAACATATCCGCCCATCTGGGCAGGTCAAAGATTACATAGATACAACGTATTGTTTAATTATTGGATAAGCATCTTGCAATTCTTCCATCCTCCGGTCATCTGTGATTGGCCATCAGGTGGTGGATGAAATGAGTGGGTTGTCTTGGAGCCACGTGTGGTTCCTTCGATATGATTGGATGTTACATCATGAACTATAAATTGCACAAACCTCCCATGTTATTTGCATACGTTTCCAGTAAAATTGCTTGGGTAATTTCTGCGGTAGCTGTTTCAGACTGCGGTTGTCCATGTCTGAGTTAACTGTCTTCCAAAATTGCAAAACAGATGGAAAATGTAACGTGTTTATACTATATATTATCTTGTCAGCGTTTTGAGAACAGAAGTTTCATGTTGGCTTCCCCATGTCAGCAGAGTTATAAAACAGATATTTTCATATGAGCGGAAGTACCTATTGCATAACTGTACGAACATTATATTTGTAGCAAGACAGAAAGCAAATATGTATACAGAATGTTAAATTGACAACTATCTACTGCCAAGGCCCATCGATCCATATAGATATATATACTGGGCTTCCACCACAAGAGTTATGCAAAGATGATCGCTCAAAACTGTCACTCAACCTGCCGTTTGAGCGAATTTTGAGCAATCATCGTTCCGTGTAAATGGGCCTTTAGAGAGCGGCCATATACTTACTGATAAACAGATACAAGACAGCAGGCATATACACCACTTAACCCCCAACATGCACACAGCCAGAATGCTCAGTGGAGGAGCAAGTTACACATGTGCAGGACACTGATGAGACAGTCACTCAAAAACACTCTTTATACTAAGGGGGTGGTCCCTGTGGGGTGCAAGGCAACCTGTTGGATTCCAATATGGCATCACTAATAGGTTGTAATCCTGCATGGTGCACTACATGTACCATGTGGCCTGACACCCTATATCTACTTTTTTGTGTTGGAATAAGCACTAAGCAGCCATCCCCCTCAGTATAAGGAGTACAACAAATATTCAGAACAGTCACTTTAAAGGGGAGTGTATCTAACAGTGTGGGTAGGTAATAATTGCACACTCAACTGGTGCAGTGTGGGAATTCTCTGCACCTGTTGTCTAAATTTGCTTGTAACAATAATCTTTCACATCCGATGTCCAGGGGTACTGGTGGTGTGTCCAGAAGGGTGAAAAGCCTCTGTGGTGCCAGGGGTCTTGATAATGATAATACAAGTAAAAGAAAAAAATCTCTGCTCTCCTCGGATATGGGTTATGATTATAATCAGTGACTGGCTGGTCCGTGATATTGTCAATCCTATTTTATTAAACTTATAACATACAATGCGTTTTGGCGTGTTGCAACGCCTTTTTCAAGTATATATTCATGTAATCACAGTAACACATTTATATAGAGCTATAGTGTACTCACATTCTGTTCTTCACCGGACGCCAGTTGTGTGACGTAATTTAGTGGGAGGAGAATCCTCCTCTGTGTTCAGTCATGGGGAAGGAAAGAGGAATGCTATGTGCGTTCTATTCAATACCTCTTGTGTGCTTCAAATTGAAAATGAGATGACGTCACGGCTATATGCTGGTTATTTATGAACATCTCGTCATGGTCATGGGGTAGGACAACTCAAGCTGTCTGGGCCCTGAGTATAATTTAATTTAAAAAGAGACAAAATATCTCTGTATATTGAATATGCGGGCGATGAGTGAGGCTCGAATGTGTCATAATAAAACAAATATAGAGTGCATATGTAAAGCTGTAATCATTGTGCTTGAGAAAGTCGTTGTGTAAGATGACGAAACGCGTTGCACAGAGGATATTAAGAATAAAAGTTTGAAGCAAGTGGTGTCTGTAGCCCGACCCTGGTGTTTAGGTCCCAAAGAGCGCGGGCATTTCCTTTTTACTAAGTCCATATACGAATATACTTCGAGTGGGTCCTGCTAGCCAGCAGGACACAGAAGCCCAGCAGCCGAACGGACATACCAGAGGATTTAAAAGCCGACGAGGATGTGGAGGTGCTGGTGAGACCTCTGCCAAGGGGTGCTCGCCAGACACCGGGTGAGTCCAATTGATTTATTTTCTCCGTATTCAAACTCGCATAGAGAGTGATCACATAGAGAGTTCACAGCTCCAAGCCAACACAGGTAGCGCCTCCCTGACGTGTTTTTTGTATCATAATAAAACAGAGATAATATATTATATCATCTTAGTCTAAATATCTCGTTAAATTTAAAACATTAGTTCAGAAAAAAAGGACTATATAACTAGTCAATGGACTATATACATTCCTTGTTGAATAAATAAAAGCAGTAAGTAATTATATCTACACATACTAATCATTGGACTACAATATCTTAATAAAGTACAATAAATTGTTATACATACATGATTTTATATCAATAAATGGTGTGGGTTATACGCTAATAAATTTGATGTACTAAAATTAAAATATTAAGAAGCTATAAGGTGCTATGATCTGGATAATACTATATTTCTTCTAAAATTGTATTTAGTCCGTAAGGGACTAGAGTTTTCAGTTTGTATATCCAGAACATTTCCTCAGTATAAGGAGGGTTTTTGAGTGGCTGTCTCATCAGTGTCTTGCACATGTGTAACTTTCTGCTCCATTTAGCATTTTGGCTGCATGTTGGGGGTTAAGTGGTGAATATGACTACCCTCTTGTATGGGTTTATCAGTAAGTATATGGCAGCTCTTTTTTTGGCTGTTTCATATTTCCCTTTTGGTGATTTTAACTAATGTCAGTGTAGGGACCCCCAATGAACGAGGACCCATGACATGGTTTGTGGGCTCACATATTTTGGCCAAAATATCAGCCAATACCTTACATCCATCAGTATTTATCAGTAACATGTCATGCAGCTTTGAATGCTGGGGAAGCCCAGGGTGGCAGTGCTGGTGTGGTTCACCTGTGGGCTGAACTGGATGGACATATGTCTTTTTAAGTTTTACATACTATGTGACTGTTAGTTGTCATTTTGCTGCAAGCAGATATGCAAATGATTAGAGTAATGCTACCTGAGGCCCTAAAAATGGTTCCACCCTCAGCCTATAAAAAGGCTCTCAGAGACTGCTCATGTGTAGTGGACCTCTTTTTCCGCTTATGAAGAGCTTGTTTGATCACTAGACATTCCACTACAATGCAATTAAAGAGATTTTGCCCAGTTAACAGAGCTTGAGAGGGTGTGTATTATTGGAATGCAAGAAGCAGGATGACCATATCAACGAATTGTCTGCCGCCATTCTGACCAGACCGTTAGGAGACGTTGGGACAATTGCATACGTGGGGGATCGCACAAAGGGCAAACAGGCATCGTTACAGGCCCCTGTGTCTTTCGGAACTATTTAAAGGTGCTTGGCTGAAGGACATTTGGTCTCATGTCACCAATTATGTGTACTGCCTTTGACAACCACCCACTGTCACTTCCATATTCAGTGGAGTAGTGAACAACAAAACTAGATTGCTATGGAGTGGAACCGGTTGTTTTCAGAGACAAATCTAGATTTAATTTAGACACTGATGATACCATTTTCATGTCAGGAGATCTATAGATGGGCACCTGCCTTTGCTGTTCAGCAGCACACTGCCCCACTCCTGGTGTGATATTTTGGGGGGCTATCACATATGACAATCCGTCACCCCTAGTAGTGGTACAAGGGACAATGATAGCTCAGTAATATGTTCCGGACATCCAGCAGCCATAAAAGGGCATTTTCCAGCTGAATATTGCTCAGCTGCACACAGAAAGGATGTCAAAGGAATGCCCACACAACATTGCACCACTTTCATGGCCTGCACAGTCGCCAGATTTATCGCCAATTGAATATGTATAGGACCTTTTGGTGATGCCAAATTCGACAACCTACAAGTTTGCACGATCTAGAGGCTCAATTAGATTAAATGCGGAGCGATGCGCTGCAGGATACCATATGGAACCTGTATGACTCTACATGCTGGCCCATATCACATCTTGCCTCCAAGCTAGGGGAGGTACAACAGGGTACTATAGCCTCCCTTAGGGTGCGTTCACACGAGCGTAGGCGTATTTACGTTCGCACGAGCGCAGCGTATAATCGCCGGAAAGAACGTTTTTCGCCGATCACGACCAGAGCTAGAAAGCGTATTTTCGTTTGTTCCTACTTTTCAAACGGTCTTTTCGGCCATCGAATATTCGCCGGCACGTATTTCGGTCGCGTATGTCCGTTTTTCCGCAGGTTGCCGTTTTTACGTGCCGTAAAATCGCCCATGTGGACGAATACATTCGAAACCATTGCCTCAGATGGTCACGTATATACGTTTGGTCGCAAAAACGCGCCGTTTATGCGCTCGTGTGAACACACCCTTAAAGTGTTCAGTGTTCTGCATTAATTTATCCTTATACTCTGATATTGTAATTTAAACAACCTTAAACAACAAACTTCTGTAGTCAGCAGCACTCACATAGTATGTAACCTAGAAATGGAATCCAAAGTACATATGCACCGTCACCAAAAGAGTCAGAGCCTGTTAATCAGTTATAAAGTCGACAATCTTAACAAGAAGTGACAGCATACCAGGTGCGTAGATAAATTCTTTTTTATTCCATCATCTATGCGATGTTTCGACCCCTTGGGGTCTTTGGCATGCTTTACAAAAGACATACACACAGACAGTGCTATATAACAATATACATTTCAGCCACCACCAATCACAGATAAAAAAAACACAGGTGTAATACATCTGTACCTGATCACTCTATTGATTAACTATAATCATGCCAAGCTTCTATGTTGAGTAATATTCCACAGTACACTCAGTTCCTACATCCGGATCCATGTAATTACAGCCCTTCCTGGTGTCTCATCAGTGCTAATGCGCATGTCCGAGAGTTTCATCACTCTCACGATGTTTCCCACTGACACTGGAGAACGGAGATGTGAACAGGGACCTCTGTCACTAATGCACATGCGCATGACTACATCATCTATCACGGTGTTTGTGGCAGGATTACGGTTGTCATATCCAGGATGCCGCTCTGGCATAAGAGTAACCACGGCTATCCCAATCCTACTCTAATTAAACTCTTCTTATCCATCTTTTCATAATGCATCTATGTGCGACCTATCCTATATCAATCTCATTTTATTCACCTCACTGCAGGTATATGCTGTGATCAGAGTGTGACCATGACTACCAGTATCCATTACTTGAGAGATGATTCCTTAATGCAGAGTCAAAATCTTATTCTTTATAATATTTCAAGACACATGGAAATTAACCTATATTTGATGTAGAGTCCCAAGAATAGATATATAAAGCTCATGTATCCCTTATCTTCCAACCCATAACCTGTCATATCCTCATAACCCACACTCAGGGCAGGAGCACAAGCCTAGGGGGAAGAAAACCAATAAAGAATGGAGGAGACACATAAGGGAAAAGGAGCAAACCAGGAAATCTACCTATATATATATATATATATATATATATATATATATATATATATCCATATGCCAAGCTCTACATCAACTTCCGATATATCTATCTAAAAGTTGCAGTAATCAATAATTGCAGGAACCTTTTTAAATGCCAAAACTAATCTTTATTTTTTACCAAAAGTAAGGGTCAGACACATATAATTAATTAATGCATAATTCAAGATCATAATCCCACTGAGTCAGAGCAAGCCGGAACATACTGTACCAATGTGATGCATACACCTGAAATAAAAATACAATACAAAAATTAACCTCGGTGGGGTTGGACTGCATAACAGGAGTAACTTCAAGTCTCTGGCTGATAATCACTGTTTGGAGACATTCATAGATTTTGTCTGTAGAGACGTCGGAAAAAAGAGTAAAAGCGGGAATTTGAATAAGGCTGAGTTTAGATCCTTGAATGATTTGACGGATGACAGGAACATAATGGTTAAACCCCCGATGAGGGTGGGGCCGTTGTGATCCTCGATTCCTCCAAATATTTGGAGGAAATAGACAATTTGATGATGGGTCTATTTACGAGAAATTGGATTCAAACCCAGAATTTAAGTTTCAGATTTATCTGAGGTTGAGGATTAATGAGGCACTACTTGACGGTATCATTGACGTAGGTTTGGAAAAGTACTTAATAGTGGAACCATTTTTTATACCCTGCCGAAAATCCACAAAGGTTTGACTAATCCACAAGGCCGACCAATTGTGTCTTCTTGCAGTTACAAGAGTTAGTTTTTGCAACATTTTGAAATTTTTAGATAAGATACTTAACAATCTTGCGGAGAGCAATGATTCTTATATAAGGGACATGGTAGATTTCCTGAATAAGATTGAGGATAAAGAGGCGAGTGAGGCTACACTCTTGGTCACTCTGGATGTTGTGGCATTTTATACCTTGATTAAGCATGTAAGAGGTTTGGAAGTGGTAAATAATTTTTTGGTGAAGTCGGATCTCTCCCCACAGTGTGCTGCCTTTGCCCTGTCGCTGCTGAAGTACATCCTTCCTAATAACTATTTTGTTTTTTGGGGGGTGTACTACTACGTACGCGAATATCTTTATGCGCACATTCAAAGAGGAACATAAAGCACAATTTTGGCCTAAAGTCAGCAAATGGTATCGCTGTATTGATGATGATGATGATGATGTGTGCATGATATGGGAGGGATGTGAGACAGAGTTACAGATGTTTCATGAACAAATTAACAACTTTGATCCTGAATTGAAATTCACTACCAACTACTCATTTAATAACATACAATTTCTTGATGTCATGGTTATTAAGAAAGCAGGTAAACTTTGTACAGACTTTTTTGTTAACCCCTTAGTGACGAAGCCTTTTTGCGCCTTAGTGACGGAGCCAAATTTTGGAAATCTGACATGCGTCGTTTAACATAGCATAACTCCGTAAAGGTTTTGCATATCCAAGTGATTCTGACATTGTTTTTTCACCACATGTTGCACTTCATTTAGGTGGTAAAAATATACCAATATATTTAGTGCATATTTATTAAAAGTACCAAAATTGGAAAAATTTTGAAAAAATTGTCTTTTTTTTTTACATTTTCAACTGTAATATCTCAAATATGTCAAAACATACTGTACAAATTTTTGATAGGATACATATTTCCATCTGTTTACTTTATTACAAATGCACATTTGAAAAACTTTTGTGTTTTTTTAACCATTTAGATGACTTACAAATTTAACATTACTTTTCAGCATTTTGAGGAACACTTTGTTTTCCTGCACCAAGCCAAGTTTGCAAAGGCTCATGAGTGTCAGAATAATAGATACCCCTCAAATGACCCCATTTTAAAAACTACACCCCTTAATGTATTCACTGAGGGGGGTCAGGAGTATTTTGACCCCACAGTTTTTTTTCAGGAATTAATTCAATTTAGAGGAGAAAAAATAAAATTTCATATTTTTGCAAATATGTCATTTTAGAGACATATTTGTTTCCTATAGTCCACATGAAAATGAGGATTGACACCCCAAAATGTATACCCCTGTTTGTCCCGTGTTCAGAGACATACCCCCCACTGTGGCCCTAATCTTATGTGTGGATGCACAATGGGGCCCAAAACGAAAGGAGTAGTCAGTGTCTTTCAGAACATAAATTTTGTTTGAAGGCGTTTTAGGCCCCACAGCACTTTTGTAGAGCTCTTCAGCGGCCAAAACCAAAGAGAACCCCCACAAATGATCCCATTTTGAAAACTAGACCCCTTAACGAATTTATCTAGGGGTTTACTGCCCATTTTGACGCCACAGTTTTTGAATGAATTCAAGCAAAGCAAAAGGAAAAAATTGTGATTTTCGTTTTTTGGGCAATTCTGTCATTTTAAAAACAGCTTTTTTTGTACAGCACACACATGAATGAAGACTTGCACCCCAAAATGGATACCCCTGTGTGTCCCGTGTTCAGAGACATACCCATTTTGGCCCTAATCTTATGTGTGGATGCACAACGGGGCCCAAAATGAAAGGAGTAGTCGGTGGCTTTCAGAACAGAAATTTTGCATGAAGGTGATTTAGGCCCCATTGTCCACTTGTAGAGCCCTTGAGCGGCCAAAACGACAGAGAACCCCAACAAATGATCCAATTTTGAAAACTAGACCCCTTAACGAATTTATCTAGGGTGTACTGTGTATTTTTACCCTACAATTTTTGAATAAATCTAAGCAAAGCAGTAGGAAAAAATTACAATTTTCATTTTTTCGGCAATTGTATCAATTTAAATACTGTTTTTTTTGTACAGCGCACATATAAATGAAGACTTTCACCCCAAAAATGGATACCCCTTTTTGTCCCGTGTTCAGAAACATACCCCTTGTGGCCCTAATCTTCTTAAAGGACACATGACTAGTCCTATAATGGAAGGAGCACCCGTTGGATTTTAGGGTACAACGGAATAAATTCCAGCCCCATTGCCCACTTGTAGAGCCATTGAGCTGCCAAAACGCTAAAGAACCCCCACAAATGACCCCATTTTGAAAACTAGACCCCTTAGTGAATTTATCTAGGGGTGTACTGCGTATTTTGACCCTACAGTATTTGAATGAATCTAAGCAAAGCAGAAGGGAAAAAAATTACGATTTTCATTTTTTGTCAATTTTGTCAATTTAAAACCTGTTTTTTTTTGTACAGTGTACATAGGAATGAAGACGTTCACCCCACAATGGAGCCCCCCGTTTATCCCGTGTTCAGAAACATACCCCTTGTGGCCCTAATCTACTTAAATGACACATGGCAAGGCCTATAATGGAAGGAGCACCCGTTGGATTTCAGGGTACAGCGGAATAAATTTTCCAGGCCCCATTGCCCACTTGTAGAGCCATTGAGCATCCAAAACGCTAAAGAACCCCCACAAATTACCCCATTTTGAAAACTAGACTCCTTAACGAATTCATCTAGGTGTCTACTGTGTGTTTTGACCCCACAGTATTTGAATGAATCTGAGCAAAGCAGAAGGAAAAAATTACGATTTTCATTTTTTTGGCAATTTTGTCAATTTAAAAACTGTTTTTTGTACAGTGTACATAGAAATAAAGACTTTCACCCCAAAATGTATACCCCCGTTTGTCCCATGTTCAAAAACATTCCCGTTGTGGCCCTAATTTACTTACAGGAAACATGGCAAGGCCTGTAATGGAGGGAACGCCCATTGGATTGCAGGGCACAATTGAATAAATTCCAGGCCTCATCGCGCAGTTGTACGGAATGAAAATTGACACGTTAAAAAAATTCGCCCCCCCCCCCCTCTGTACCTTTTCGGCGTTCCCCAAATCTTAGATAAAAGTAATAATGTGAACTGTGTTTTATTCCTGAAGACTGAGGTAATTACAGATGCTGGTTGGGATGGGTACATGGGTCAATAAAACCACGTATCCTGCCTCCTCTCATGCTTTTTGGGGGCATTTTGTGACCTCAGCGGCAAGTATGGGGTGTAAAAAGTGTCACTCTGTGAGTCTCCGTAAGCTTGCCGAGGTGCGGCGGTCACACACAGAAGGCGCTCAACAAGCTGCTCCTGGAACTGCATGAAGGCGAGTATTCCAAGGGCTTCTATTAAATTACGTATTACAGGTAGCTGTCTGAATAACTCCGGGCTCACACGGCCGGATGTGGAATCTGCTTGCGGAGGTCTGCAGTGGATCCCAGCTGTGAGCCCTGCGTACGGCCGCGTAATGTACTGCACATAACTGCCTACTCACACAGGTGGCCATTCGCAGTACACTTTTTTTTTGTTTGTATTTCCCGCACTGTCGCTTAGCGATGACGCGGGTACCCGCAGCCTGTATACAATGTAGTTGCGTATGGGCTGCGGGTATATCCGCGACCATGGAGCACAATGGGCTCTATGTTGCGGATATCCGCAGTAAAATAGAACCTGCTGCGTTCTCTTTTCTGCGAGTGGATTACGCAATTCCGACCCACTAATGTGAGCGGAATTGTGTAATCCAATGCGATTGATCTGCGTATTACCGCGGATCAGACGCATGCGGAATCCGTAATTCCTATCCAGTCATGTGAGACCAGCCTAAGGTAGATCGCTACCTTTTTATCACGTGACCGGCGACCGCTTAACAAGGTCACTGCTCCAGGCTCTCGGCGACCATTGGTCGCTGGAAGCAAGGAGATTTTAAGTTTCCTGGGCTCCCCGCCTCCTGCGCATGTGTTTGGCCGGTGGTCGTATGTGCAGAATCCGGGAAAGTTCATGGAGGAAGATCGCATTGGGGTTCAAATACGGAGGCCTCCAGTAAAAAGTTTTATCTCCTCTCACTGATTGCATCGTTGAGGGGAGATAAAGCTTCACCTTTTTTTTACTTTGAATAACGGCGAACGTGATCAGGAACCGCTCACTGCGGCTCTCCGTGAAATCTCCAGGCTCTCGGCTAAGTTTTGTAGCCAAGAGCAGGGAGATTTTTAAATTACTCTGGCAATCCAGCGTCTGCCATTTTGGCGACGGGCGCGTGTGCAGAAGCTGGGGTAAGGTCCATGGATAAATCCGGGGGCCTAAGGCTGCCTGAAGACGGCCGGGTCGGATCCGGCTGCGAAAATTCTCGCAGCGGGACCCGACCTGAGCGTCTGCAGAGAGCAGCGTGACACTCACCTCCTCCCGTGGCCGCAGCTCTTTCATGTCCCGGCTGCCGGGCAGCCGGCGCATGCGCAGAGCGGAGCTGGCGGCCAGTGAGTGACATTTCTGTGCGGCCAAATCGTGGCCATCTGCATAGGATTGCGTTTGTTAACGCAGTCCTATGGCAGCTTCCAGGGGCGGAAATTCCGTGGGAAATACCGCCGCAGAATTTCCGCCCGTCTGCAGGCGGTCTTAGGTACGTCATTTCATCCTCTCTCACGGATATGATCTGTGGGGGGAGATGAAACGTAAGCTTTTTTAACTTTTTAAAAAAATTTTTGTACGTTTTAAAACTTTTTTTTTTTTTTACACCTTTTTTTTACTTTTTTACACTTTTTTTTTACTTTAAAATGATCAGTGATCATGTCCCCGGTGACATCCCTCTGCTCCTGCCTACACATGGCAGCCAGGAGCAGAGGAATTTTGAATTTTCCGGGGCTCGAGGCCCTCTGTGCACGCGCCTGATGATTGACATCGGGCGCGCACGCGCAGAAGGGGACCTCAGGTCCCGGGAGACGAGGATGTTGCGGCGGACCCGAGGTGAGTATTTTCACCTCCCCTAATGGATCTGATCCATGAGGAGAGGTGAAACAGACACTTGTTTTAACTTTTTAAAAAACTTTTTCACGATCGCCGCTATCCACTGGATAGCAGCGATTGCGGGCCCAGGGACCGCTCGCCGCGGTCCCCGCTGACATCTCCTGGTTCCCGGCTACCTTCAGGAGCAGGGAGCCAGGGGAGTTTAAATTTGCCGGGGGCTCCCGGGCTTCTGCGCATGAGGCCATCATCTGGCGCGCATGAGCAGAAGAGCGGCGGCGGGTCCGGGAGGACCAGATCTTCGGGGGATAATGCGGAGAAGGCGGGTGAGTATTTTCAGCTGCCCTGATGGATCCGATCCATCAGGGCAGCTGAATCTTTAACTTTTTTTGTACTTTTAAAAACTTTTTTGCGATCGGCGCTATCCATTGGATAGCACCGATCACATTGTCGGGGGGGGACTGCCCGCAGCCCGGGATGACAGCTCTATGCTGTCAGCTACCTGCGGGCACCGACAGCATGGAGCTGTCACGTCCTCAGCCATGGGCAATAATCCTAAAAGGACGCATAATTCTACGTCCTCTAGGATTAAAGCCCACTCAGTGAGGATGTAGAATCCCGATGAGCCGTCACTAAGGGGTTAAAGACACCCCAAAAGAATGATCCAATCACTCCCCTGGAGTCAGTTACTTCGGGTGCGGAGGATAACGGATGATGAGTATATTGATACACGATTAGAGAAGATGGCTGACAAGTTTATGAAGAGGGGTTACCCCAAATATTTGATAGAGAAACCAGTTGAGAAAGTTAGACATAGATCCAGGTCAGAACTGCGTAGACAGGATAATCCTAGGACACATGAGGGGAAAAGAATTCCATTTGTGATGACATTTGGGCCAGACCGCAGGAGAATTAATATTATCGTCATTTCATGTTGAAAAAATGGGAACTATGTTAGATTTTTACTTTAGACACAATGACACCAAAAGGCCTAACTATGGAGTATGATTTTACACCTCACATAGAGTATTGTTCATTAGTCTGCCTAGATAGGGAATTGATAGACAGTGGTTTTGAACAGTATTCATTTGATTCTGATATTTTAATTTTTGTATTGTGTTTTTATTTCAGGTGTATCCATCACATTGGTACAGGATTGCCACAGTATGTTCCGGCTTGCTCTGACTCTGTGGGATTATGATCTTGAATTATGCATTAATTAACTATATGTGTTTGACCCTTACTTTTGGTAAAAAATAAAGATTAGTTTCGGCATTTAAAAAGGTTCCTGCAATTATTGATTACTACACCTTCTATTGAGATAGATATATGGGAAGTTGATGGAGAGCCTTTCATATGTGTGTGTGTATATATATATATGAAGATTTCCTGGTTTGCTCCTTTTTCCTTTGGGCCCCCTCCATTCCTCATTGGTTCCCCCCCCCCCCCCCCAGGCTTGGGCTCCTGCCCTGAGTGTGGGTTATGAGGATAGATGAGCTATATATATATTTCTATTCTTGGTACCCTACATCAAATATAAGGAATTAAGGAATCATCTCTCAAGCCATGTATACTGGTGGTCATGGTCACACTCTGATCACAGCATATACCTGCAGTGAGGTGAATGAAATGCCAAAATGAGGAGACGAACTGGACAGCGCCTCTTGTAGCTGGTCAGTGGAAGGTAAAACCTGGGATGGTTTATAATAAAAAGTAGAGTGCAAAGGGAAGGTGGTAGTCACAGGTGGGGGAAACCCTGTCCCAAGGGGGGGAACATCAAATGAGAGCATGCATGGAGAAAGATCTGGGGAATGATACCCCAAGAGGCAATGACCAATGAAAGAGAAAAAAGTAACTCCTGCGCTCAGGGTGACCCATGCAGTGCTGACTGTGACTGCCTTAAGAAGAAACACGTCTGAGTGTATGGAGTAATAAAGTTCGTAAGGCCTAAAGAAAGATGGCAGAGCTTTCTGTGGTAAAGTAAACAGAAGTTTATTTATACAGAGCTCTAGACGTAAGTGCAACGCGTTTCGGAGCTGAGACGCTCCTTTCTCAAGTACAATATAACAGGGCCCGTGCCGCTCTAGTGTGGGGAACACACGGGCTGGATCTTCTAGATGTATTGGTTTGGAGGAGGGAAAAATGGTGCAGGGACGTCTGTGCTGGCTTCTCGTGGAGCTGCGGGGGCTGAGTGTCACTGGAAGTGACATCAGGGTGCGGTCCAAACGCGATGGCTGTGCGTTCCAATGACAGAAAGAAGTTGAAAGTGGGTGTACAGGAGCACTATACTTTATTAGTGGTTAACGCTGTGGCTCTCTACAAAACTGCTTGATAGCCAAGTTGTTGTTTTTCTTCCTTTTTCCTTCTACTCCTTGATGAATGTCTTTTCCTCTGGCACTCTCTGCCATCAAATGCGAAATCCACTTACAGCCTTCTCTCAGGTTGTCAGAGACCAAAATTTAGATTTCCTTATCCACTACGTTTGACAGATTAACATGATCTCCACCGGGTGCAGGAGTAAACTTCTGTTTACTTTACCACAGAAAGCTCTGTTATCTTTCTTTAGGCCTTAACGACTCTATTAGTCCATACACGCACACGTGTTTCTTCTTAAGGCAGTCACAGTCAGCATTGCACAGGTCACCCTGAGCACAGGAGTTACTTTTTTCTCTTTTAGAGATGAATAAAATGAGATTGATAAAGGATAGGTCACACATAGATGCATTATGAAAAGATGGATAAGAAGAGTTTAATTAGAGTAGGATTGCGATAGCCGTGGTTCCTCTTATGTCAGAGCGGCTTCCTGGATATGAGGACCGTAATCCCGCTGCAAACACCACGATAGATGATGTAGTCACACACATGAACGTTAGTGACAGAGGTCCCTGTTCACATCTCCGTTCTCCACTGTCAGTGGGAAACATTGTGAGAGTGATGAAACTCTCGAACATGCGCATTAGCACCAAGAGGGGCTGTATTCACATGAAGCCGGATGTAGGTACTGAGCATACTGTGGAATATTACTCAACATAAAAGTTTGGCATGATTATAGTTAATCAATAGAGCGATCAGGTACAGACGTATTACACCTATGTTTTTTATCTGTGATTGGTGGTGGGTGAAGTGTATATTGTTATATAGCACTGTCGGTGTGTATGTCTTTTGTAAAGCTTGCCAAAAAATCCAAGGGGTCGAAAAGTCACATAGATGGAAGACTAAAAAGGAATTTATCTGCGCACCTGGTATGCTGTCACTTCTTCTTAAGATTGTAATCTCTTAATATCAACGTTACAATCACACAAAGTTTCCTTTGAATCTGACAACTCCTTCTAGGTGCTTGATTTAATTTTTTTTTTACAATGAGTGTATATATGAGTACTTTGTGTATTATTATGGTTGAGAAAGGCAATCTTGCCAAAAGATTGCACTTTATGTATCTGGGATGATCTAAATAAAGCTACAATACATTTATGAACCTCTTCTGTGATACCTTCTTTGCAGACGCGTGAAGTTTGAGAGTTGGCATCCCACGATCACTTGCATGGTTCGAGTTTGTCCTTTGCACTTATTGTTCCTGAACTGTTAGCATTATAATGTATGAATTTCTAGGCAAGGCCATGGAGTACACTGTGGTGTAGTAAAGTACATCTGTGGCCTTGATTATATCTACTTAAATAGCCCTAAAATTTTATACCTAATATGTTATTTTTAGTTAAAAAAAATTCCTTAAATTCTAAACCTAATAAACCATCTCTAACTATCTTTTCATTAAAAAGTCTCAAATTATACACCTCAAACTATACCCATATAATCGATTCACTATATCTATATTAACTGTACCTTAGAGGGCCAATCTGGAAGCCCAATTTTCCATCACTCCACCCATAACCTGATTGCCTGTTACACTCTGGAGGTCTCCTCCTCTGTATGTTGCATTCGCTTACATGCAATGTAGTCTTCTTCTGATACTTATTAGGCACTATCTTGATGTTGCTATCACTATACTGATCCAGCAATCACATGATGCACCTGCACAGCATTTAGCTAAGTGCTGTACCATCTCTGCCTGCTGGAGGTACAATTTAAATTACAGATGGGTTACTTTTTCCATTGTCCCTTAACTCAAAGTGATATCAAGATGTGCAAAGCTAAATGGTCGGTTTATTTAAGCTATGAATTACTTTATATTGGTCTTTATTCTGTTAAGAGAACAATAGTTTTTTAATGAGTGAAGGTAAGATAACTTTCTCCGTGGTGTCATCACAATTAAGCTAAAATTTGTCCCATCTTTTAAGTAGGTTTGTGACAGCTGAAAACACAATTTTGTTACAGTGTACAAAGAAATGGTAACATAGTATGTAAGGCCAAATTAAGACACATGTCCATCAAGTTCAGCCTATTAGCTCCCAATGTTGATTCAGAGGAAGGCAAAATACCACCAATGAGGTAGAAGCCAATTTCCCCAATTTAAGGGGGAAAAATTGCTTTCTGACTGCAATCTTAATAATCCCTGGATCAACAAACCTTTAAAAGTTATTAGTGATAACAACTAGAGATGAGCGAGCACCAAAATGCTCGGGTGCTCGTTATTCGGGACGAACTTTTCGCGATGCTCGAGGGTTCGTTTCGAGTAACGAACCCCATTGAAGTCAATGGGCGACCCGAGCATTTTTGTATTTCGCCGATGCTCGCTAAGGTTTCCTTGTGTGAAAATCTGGGCAATTCAAGAAAGTGATGGGAACGACACAGCAACGGATAGGGCAGGCGAGGGGCTACATGTTGGGCTGCATCTCAAGTTCACAGGTCCCACTATTAAGCCACAATAGCGGCAAGAGTGGGCCCCCCCCCCCTCCCAAAAACTTTTACTTCTGAAAAGCCCTCATTAGCATGGCATACCTTAGCTAAGCACCACACTACCTCCAACAAAGCACAATCACTGCCTGCATGACACTCCACTGCCACTTCTCCTGTGTTACATGCTGCCCAACCGCCCCCCCTCCCCCCCACAGCGCACACCAAAGTGTCCCTGCGCAGCCTTCAGCTGCCCTAATGCCTCACCACCCTCATGTCTATTTAGAAGTGCGTCTGCCATGAGGAGGAACCGCAGGCACACACTGCAGAGGTTTGCACGGCTAGGCAGCGACCCTCTTTAAAAGGGGCGGGGCGATAGTCCACAATGCTGTACAGAAGCAATGAGAAATAGAATCCTGTGCCACTGCCATCAGGAGCTGCACACGTGGGCATAGCAATGGGGAACCTATGTGTCACACACTATTCATTCTGTCAAGGTGTCTCTGCATGCCCCAGTCTGACTGGGGTTCTTTACAAGTGGACACAGATGCATTTATAATTCCCTGTGGACCCACAGCATGGGTGGGTGCCAGGAAGCCACCGGCGGTACATAGAAATATCCCATTGCATTGCCCAACACAGCTGAGGTAGTAATGTCGTGCTTAATGCAGGTGGGCTTCGGCCCACACTGCATGCCCCAGTCAGACTGGGGTTCTTTTCAAGTGTACAGATGTAGTAAAAACTCCGTGTGCACCTACAGCATGGGTGGCTCCCTGGAACCCACCGGCGGTACATAGAAATATCCCATTGTATTGCCCAACACAGCTGAGGTAGTAATGTCGTGCTTAATGCAGGTGGGCTTCGGCCCACACTGCATGCCCCAGTCTGACTGGGGTTCTTTACAAGTGGAAACAGATGCATTTATAATTCCCTGTGGACCCACAGCAGGGGTGGGTGCCAGGAAGCCACCGGCGGTACATAGAAACATCCCATTGCATTGCCCAACACAGCTGAGGTAGTAATGTCGTGCTTAATGCAGGTGGGCTTCGGCCCACACTGCATGCCCCAGTCAGACTGGGGTTCTTTTCAAGTGTACAGATGTAGTAAAAACTCCGTGTGCACCTACAGCATGGGTGGCTCCCTGGAACCCACCGGCGGTACATAGAAATATTCCATTGCATTGCCCAACACAGCTGAGGTAGTAATGTCGTGCTTAATGCAGGTGGGCTAAAAATTTATTTGATTACACTGTAGGCGAGGGCCCACAAAAATTGCTGTATCAACAGTACTAATGTACCTGAAAAAAATTGGCCATGGCCAACCAAGAGGGCAGGTGAAACCCATTAATCGCTTTGGTTAATGTGGCTTAAGTGGTAACTAGGCCTGGAGGCAGCCCAGTTTAACGAAAAATTGGTTCAAGTTAAAGTTCCAACGCTTTTCAGAGCATTGAAACATCTAAAAATTGTTTAGAAAAATTATGAGTGAGCCTTGTGGCCCTAAGAAAAGTTGCCCGTTCAGCGTGATAACGTGAGGTTTCAGGAGGAGGAGCAGGAGGGGGAGGAGGAGGAATATTAGACACAGATTGATGAAGCAGAAATGTCCCCGTTTTGGATGGTGAGAGAGAACGTAGCTTCCATCCGCGGGTGCAGCCTACGTATTGCTTACGTATCGCTGCTGTCCGCTGGTGGAGAAGAGAAGTCTGGGGAAATCCAGGCTTTGTTCATCTTGATGAGTGTTAGCCTGTCGGCACTGTCGGTTGACAGGCGGGTACGCTTATCTGTGATGATTCCCCCAGCCGCACTAAACACCCTCTCCGACAAGACGCTAGCCGCAGGACAAGCAAGCACCTCCAGGGCATACAGCGCTAGTTCAGGCCACGTGTCCAGCTTCGACACCCAGTAGTTGTAGGGGGCAGAGGCGTCACCGAGGATGGTCGTGCGATCGGCTACGTAGTCCCTCACCATCCTTTTACAGTGCTCCCGCCGACTCAGCCTTGACTGGGGAGCGGTGACACAGTCTTGCTGGGGAGCCATAAAGCTGGCCAGGCCCTTAAAGACTGTTGCACTGTCTGGGCTGTACATGCTGCTCGATCTACGCACCTCCCCTGCTACATGGCCCTCGGAACTGCGCCTTCTGCCACTAGCGCTGTCGGATGGGAATTTTACCATCAGCTTGTCCGCCAGGGTCCTGTGGTATAGCAACACTCTCGAACCCCTTTCCTCTTCGGGAATGAGACTGGGAAGGTTCTCCTTATAGCGTGGGTCGAGCAGTGTGTACACCCAGTAATCCGTAGTGGCCAGAATGCGTTGAATGCGAGGGTCACGAGAAAGGCATCCTAACATGAAGTCAGCCATGTGTGCCAGGGTACCTGTACGCAACACATGGCTGTCCGCACTAGGAAGATCACTTTCAGGATCCTCCTCCTCCTCAGGCCATACACGCTGAAATGATGACAGGCAACCAGCATGGGTACCGTCAGCAGTGAGCCAAGCTGTCTCTACCCCCTCCTCCTCATCCTCCTCCTCCTGAACGCGCTGAGATATAGACAGGAGGGTGCTCTGACTATCCAGCGACATACTGTCTTCCCCCGGCTCTGTTTCCGAGCGCAAAGCGGCTGCCTTTATGCTTTGCAGGGAACTTCTCAAGATGCATAGCAGAGGAATGGTGACGCTAATGATTGCAGCATCGCCGCTCACCACCTGGGTAGACTGATCAAAGTTTCGAAGGACCTGGCAGATGTCTGCCAACCAGGCCCACTCTTCTGAAAAGAATTGAGGAGGCTGACTCCCACTGCGCCGCCCATGTTGGAGTTGGTATTCCACTATAGCTCTACGCTGCTCATAGAGCCTAGCCAACATGTGGAGCGTAGAGTTCCACCGTGTGGGCACGTCGCACAGCAGTCGGTGCACTGGCAGATTAAAGCGATGTTGCAGGGTGCGCAGGGTGGCAGCGTCCGTGTGGGACTTGCGGAAATGTGCGCAGAGCCGGCGCACCTTTCCGAGCAGGTCTGACAAGTGTGGGTAGCTTTTCAGAAAGTGCTGAACCACCAAATTAAAGACATGGGCCAGGCATGGCACGTGCGTGAGGCTGCCGAGCTGCAGAGCCGCCACCAGGTTACGCCCGTTGTCACACACGACTATGCCCGGTTGGAGGCTCAGCGGCGCAAGCCAACGGTCCGTCTGCTCTGTCAGACCCTGCAGCAGTTCGTGGGCCGTGTGCCTCCTATCTCCTAAGCTGAGTAGTTTCAGCACGGCCTGCTGACGCTTGCCCACCGCTGTGCTGCCACGCCGCGCGACACCGACTGCTGGCGACGTCCTGCTGCTGCTGACACATCTAGATTGCGAGACAGAAGTTGAGGAGGAGGAGGAGGGTGATTTAGTGGAAGAAACATACACCGCCGCAAATACCACCACCGAGCTGGGGCCCGCAATTCTGGGGGTGGGTAGGACGTGAGCGGTCCCAGGCTCTGACTCTGTCCCAGCCTCCACTAAATTCACCCAATGTGCCGTCAGGGAGATGTAGTGGCCCTGCCCGCCTGTGCTTGTCCACGTGTCCGTAGTTAAGTGGACCTTGCCACTAACCGCATTGGTGAGGGCGCGTACAATGTTGCGGGAGACGTGGTCGTGCAGGGCTGGGACAGCACATCGGGAAAAGTAGTGGCGACTGGGAACTGAGTAGCGCGGGGCCGCCGCCGCCATCATAGCTTTGAAGGACTCCGTTTCCACAACCCTATACGGCAGCATCTCAAGGCTGATAAATTTGGCTATGTGGACGGTTAACGATTGAGCGTGCGGGTGCGTGGTGGCGTACTTGCGCTTGCGCTCCAACACTTGCGCTAGCGACGGCTGGACTGTGCGGTGCGAGACATTGGTGGATGGGGCCGAGGACAGCGGAGGTGAGGCTGTGGGTGCAGGCCATGAGACGGTTGTGCCTGTGTCCTGAGAGGGAGGTTGGATCTCAGTGGCAGGTTGGGGCACAGGGGGAGAGGCAGCGGTGCAAACCGGAGGCGGTGAACGGCCTTCGTCCCACCTTGTGGGGTGCTTGGCCATCATATGTCTGCGCATGCTGGTGGTGGTCAGGCTGTTGGTGGTGGCTCCCCGGCTGATCTTGGTGCGACAAAGGTTGAACACCACTGTTCGTCGGTCGTCAGGCGTCTCTGTGAAAAACTGCCAGACCTTTGAGCACCTCGGCCTCTGCAGGGTGGCATGGCGCGAGGGTGTGCTTTGGGAAACAGTTGGTGGATTATTCGGTCTGGCCCTGCCTCTACCCCTGGCCACCGCACTGCCTCTTGCAACCTGCCCTGCTGCTGCCCTTGCCTCCCCCTCTGAAGACCTGTCCTGAGTAGGCGTTGCACACCAGGTGGGGTCAGTCACCTCATCGTCCTGCTGCTCTTCCTCCGAATCCTCTGTGCGCTGCTCCCTTGGACTTACTGCCCTTACTACTACCTCACTGCAAGACAACTATGTCTCATCGTCATCGTCCTCCTCACCCACAGAAAGTTCTTGAGACAGTTGGCGGAAGTCCCCAGCCTCTTCCCCCGGACCCCGGGAACTTTCGAATGGTTGGGCATCAGTGACGATAAACTCCTCTGGTGGGAGAGGAACCGCTGCTGCCCAATCTAAGCAGGGGCCCGAGAACAGTTCCTGGGAGTGTTCCCGCTCCTGAGCAGGTGTCATTGTAGTGGAGTGAGGAGGCTGGGAGGAAGGAGGAGCAGCAGACAGAGGATTCGGATTTGCAGCACTGGACGGCACAGAACTGTGGGTGGATGATAGCTTGCTCGAAGCACTTTCTGCCATCCAGGACAGGACCTGCTCACACTGCTCATTTTCTAATAAAGGTCTCCCGCCTGGACCCATTAATTGGGCGATGAATGTGGGGACGCCAGAAATGTGCCTCTCTCCTAATCGCGCAGCAGTCGGCTGCGACACACATGGATCAGGAGCTCGGCCTGTGCCCACACCCTCACTTGGCCCTCCGCGTCCTCGGCCACTTCCACGTCCACGTCCTCTAGGCTTACCCCTACCCCTCAGCATGCTGTATTACCAGTGATTTGATTTCCCAGGCAGGAAATAAATTGGCGCAAGCCTGCAGGCCAAATATAATGTTTTCGCTTTTTTGCAAAGGGAAGACCCCACTGCGTGTATTCAATGAAAAACAAGAAGTTTAATATCTGTGGTGTGGCCCTCAAAAAGTGTCACACAACTATAGTGTAGCAGAGTTATTAACTCTAGCAGAGCAGGTATTTGCCAGTCAGGAAAGACAATGGCGCTAGGCTGCAGTAAACCGTAGCTGGTTGCGTCTGATTTTTGTACGTTGTCCACGCAGCACACACGTACACGGAGACCTTAGGACTGACACAGGCAGGCCAAATATAATTTTTTTCCTTTTTGGCAAAGGGAAGGACCCACTGCGTATATTCAATGAACAATAACTTTTAGAACTGTAGTGTGGCCCTCAAAAAGTGTCACACAAGTATAGTGTAGCAGAGTTATTAACTCTAGCAGAGCAGGTATTTGCCAGTCAGGAAAGACAATGGCGCAAGCCTGCAGTAAAGCGTAGCTGGTTGCGTCTGATTTTTGTACGTTGTACACGCAGCACACACGTACACGGAGACCTTAGGACTGACACAGGCAGGCAAAATATAATTTTTTTCCTTTTTAGCTTAGGGAAGACCCCACTGCGTATATTCAATGAACAAGAAGTTTAATATCTGTGGTGTGGCCCTCAAAAAGTGTCACACAACTATAGTGTAGCAGAGTTATTAACTCTAGCAGAGCAGGTATTTGCCAGTCAGGAAAGACAATGGCGCTAGGCTGCAGTAAAGCGTAGCTGGTTGCGTCTGATTTTTGTACGTTGTACACGCAGCACACACGTACATGGAGACCTTAGGACTGACACAGGCAGGCAAAATATAATTTTTTTCCTTTTTAGCAAAGGGAAGACCCCACTGCGTGTATTCAATGAATAATAAATGTCTTCTGGCCCTGCCTACACAATTCTATCCCTGTAGTATTAATGCCGGGTGCAATGCTCTGCACAGCCGGTTTTGAGAAAAAAAAAAAAATATGCAACACTGCTAACAGCAGCCTGGACAGTACTGCACACGGATAGAAGTGGCCCTAGAAAGGACCGTTGGGGTTCTTGAAGCCTACACTAACTCCTAACACTCTCCCTGCCTAACCCCCACTTCTGTCCCTATTGCAGGGCGCAATGCTCTGCAGATCCAATTTTGGACAAAAAAAATAAAAAATACTGTGCTAACACAGTACTGCACACTAGTAGATGTGGCCCTGAGAAGGGCCGTTGGGGTTCTTGAAGCCTACACTGACTCCTAACGCTCTCCCTACAGCAGCACCAGCAGCAGCACTTTCCCTCAGCTAAGTCACAAGGCATGTGTGGCGAGCCGCGGGAGGGGCCGACTTTTATACTCGGGTGACATCAGATCTCCCCAGCCACTCACAGCAGGGGGGTGGTATAGGGCTTGAACGTCACAGAGGGAAGTTGTAATGCCTTCCCTGTCTTTCAATTGGCCAGAAAAGCGCGCTAACGTCTCAGAGAGGAAACTGAAAGTAACCGGAACACCGCGTGGTGTTACGAGTAACGAGCATCCCGAACACCCTAATATTCGCACGAATATCAAGCTCGGACGAGTACGTTCGCTCATCTCTAATAACAACATATAATATTGTATTGCTCAAGAAGGACGTCCTGGCCCCTCTTGAACTCTTTTATTGAATTTGCCATCACCATGTCCTCAGGCAGAGAGTTCCATAGTCTCCCTGCTCTTACAGTATAGAACCTACTCCTATGTTGAAATAGAAATCTTCTTTCCTCTAGACGCAGAGGATGCCCCCTTGTCACAGTCACAGTCCTGGGTATAAATAGATCATAGCAAAGATCTCTGTATTGTTACCGGATATATTTATACATGGTTATCAGGTTACCCCTCCACCGTCTTTTTTCTAAACTACATCTCAATTTTAATAACCTCTCTGGGTATTGTAGCCCACCCATTCTGTTTATTACTTTAGTTGCCCGCCTTTGTACCTGCTCAAACTCTGATATGACTTTCTTGAGTACAGTTGCCCAAAACTGTACACAATATTTCATGTATTGTCTAACTACTGACTTGCAAAGCGGAAGAACAATGTTCTCATCATGTGCCCATATACCTCTTTTGATGCACCCATGATCCTATTTGCCTTTGCAGCAGCTGCCTGACACTGGTTGCTCCAGATAAGCTTACAGTTAACTAAAATCATAAGTCCTTTTCCCTGTCAGTGTTTCCCAGTGCTTTCTCATTTAGTATGTAATGGTTATATATATTTTCTCTGCCCATGTGCAGTGTTAAACCTAATTTGCCACTTTTCTGCCCAAGCCCCCAACTTATCCAGATCCTCTTGCAACCGCCTTGTGTTAATTTGTTTTGAGTCATCTGTAAATATTGATATTTTACAGTGCAATCCTTTTACCAGGTCATTAATAAATATATTTAAAAGAATAGGGCCCAAAACCGACCCCTGTGGTACCCCACTAGTAACGGTGACCCAATCAGAGTATGTGCCACTTATAACCACCGTCTGCTTTATATCACTGAGCCAGTTACTTACCCACTTACACACATTCTCGCCCAGACCAAACATTCTTATTTTATATACCAACCTTTTATGTGGCACAGTATCAAACGTTTTTGAAAATTCCAGATACACAAGATCTAGTAACTCCCCCAGTCCAGTTGGCAGGAGCAATCTCTCACAAACCCATGCTGATACAGAGTTATACAGCTATTTTTCTTGAGGTACTTCAGGATAGCATCTCTTAGGAACCCTTTGAACATTTTACCCACAATGGAAGCAAGACTTACCGGCCTGTAATTTCTAGGTTCATTTTTGACCCCTTTTTGAATATCGGCACCACATTGGCAATGTGCCATTCCAGTTCCAGTGGAGCTGACCCCATCACTATAGCATTCTTAAATATAAGAAACTATGGTCTGTATATAAAAATTACTCAATCGCGTCAGAACTTGGACATACATGCCATTGGGACTTGGTGACTTGTCTATTTTAATCTTTTTAAGACTGTTCTACACTTCATACTGGGTTAGACTAGTGACATTTAGTGACGAGTTTACATGATCACCCTGCATCTCATTTTACATTTCATTTTCCTCTGTGAATACACTGGATAACAAAAAATTTTAATAGATTTGGAAGAGATCAGCCCATCCATATGGTAGAACCTGCAGCCAAGACCAAAGCCAGACCAATTCTCCCAAAACCCCTTCTTCATATACCAACTCTGGAGCCACTTTCTCGTGCTACTTTTTTGGTGTGGTACAGATAGTATCTCAAAAAATACTAAATTGGAGGTCCTTGTCCTAAGCTTACATCCGAGTTCCCTGAAATAGTTTTTAAGGAACTACCTCCTACTTGTAACTTTGTCATTGGTGCCAATCTGTACCATGACCACTGGATCCTCACCAGCCCCTCCCAGTAATCTGTCAACCCGATCTGCAATGTTTCGAACTTGAGCACCAGGAAGACAAAACACTGTGCGATGATCTCGTTTTTCATGGCAGGTTGCTCCGTCTGTCCCCCTAGTTTGAGTCTCCCACTACCAGGACTGGTCTAGCCTGCCCTGAGCTTCTATTTCCCTTTTTACTGTGAAAGTATATAGGAAAAAAGAGACCTGCGCTCTGCGAGCGCTGTCCTTATATTTTTTGTTATATTTTGTCCCTTTTTACTGGAGCAGACATCCCTCTGGCGGTCAGAAACCATGTCATGCTGCAGCAATGCTAATCCTGTAATGGCATCCCCCTCAGCTGCCAACTTTGCAAGCTTGTTGGGGTGTGCTAGTTCAGGACTGCTTGATTTTTTTAACAATAAGTTTACTCGTTTACTAGGCATGAAGCAAATACAAAAAAACAATAGACAAATCTTCATCCACACTACAATATATGGGCCAACAAAATGAAATAACTTTTAGAATGTGTGGAATCTTTTATCATCAATGCAGTTTTATGCCATATGAATGTTTGTTGTTGAAGGCACTTTTATAGATCTGTTGTAAAAAAAAGATTTCTTTTTGTTGCATCTATCATGATTCTATAAAATGACTTTTGGGAACCATCACAGCATGTTGAAATACTTGCCCTGCTGGGCAGAAATACCTCATACTAACACATTTGATTTTCAGATAAAAGACTGATCCTAGGTGGTCCCTTAAAGAAACACAAATAATCCTCCAGCAGACTACACTATAGTTCAAAAATATATTTACAGTCTATTACAAAGATTACAAATGGAAGTGTCTATGAAATGGAAATATTGTAAATCTATTTTACTATATTTAAGGAAACATTTTAAAAATGACTTTTTTTATTCTAACAATCAAATAAATAAAATGTCAAAATAATGTACAGAGATTAAAATGACTGGAAATTAAGCATACGAGTATATCCATTTGTATTTTCTGCAGCCATCTTTGGTCCTATATGGTAAAATACGTCATGTAGCATTGAAACACCTGTTTTTATGAACCTCTGCAAGTAAAATAGAAAAATATAGTGCATTTTTGATGTATTCAGAGCTCACTACAGAGAAATGTGTATACAAAACAAGACAGTATAAATAAAATTTACACACTTTACACTGAAACATTTACAATTCTGTGGATGCCCACATAATCAAAGACGACCAAATTCTGATCGATCCCTGGGATCTTTCTTTAAACAAACCAAATCTGTTCTATATGATGGGTCGTCCACCATCTAAACATATTTTACAAATATATTTCTTACTCTAAAGATATGCACAAAGGGAATATCTAGAAAGACACAATTTATTATTGCTTCTGGTAGACTGGAAAAAAATCTGTTCATCAGGTACCTATCTAAAAAAGCTCAATTCTAATTACCATGTGTTTAAGTATTAACTTCAGTTCTAATATGTCCATCTGTTGAATGGTAAACAAATGAGCTATCCTTGTCATCCTGATATATAGAGCTAAATATAAAATCTAAAACCATACAATCAAACATGGATTGCATTCAACAAGATCTTGTATAAAATATATTTTGGCTATTTCAAATCTATTGTACAAAAAATGTTAATTCCTTAGTCACCTTGCACTTGTTTGCAGGCAGTGAAAGGTTTAGACAGTGACTATGCCACGAGAGTCTTGTGTTTTTTTTTTATTGAACTTGACATTCGCATAGGGAAGGCTTTATATTTTACAGTACTAGTTTCTAGTATGTAGTTTAGGAGACCCTGTTTTTTCAGAGAATTAAATAACTCTCAATTTTAGCAATGTTTCATGACTTAAAATTTTTACTATGTATTCTGTATCAAAGGTGCCATGGCCGCACAGAGTGCCATTATTGCTTTGTATTCAGCAAGTCCTTAGAAAATATGCAAAAATAAACGGTTATTAACCTGCAGAATTTTTACTTGCCTGCTGTTGATTTGCCAATGTCTACATAGATATCTGTGTAAAATGCCAGAACGGCATTCAAAAAATAACTCTAACCATGCTAATGATATTAGTCTCCTAATAATTGTGCAATTAAACATATCAACCAACCCCCTCCAAGAAAAAAAGATCTAAAGGAGAATAACACATTAAAAAATAAGATTATATAATAAAACACAGCTTAAGGAAAATAG
Organism: Eleutherodactylus coqui; assembly: GCF_035609145.1. Lineage (NCBI taxonomy): Eukaryota > Metazoa > Chordata > Amphibia > Anura > Eleutherodactylidae > Eleutherodactylus > Eleutherodactylus coqui. Next base: position 261,850,992 of record NC_089837.1, on the reverse strand, counting down.
TTTTGCCGTATTTACCAATAATCTTGAGATTTTGTCCAACAAATATATTCTTTTTTTAAAATGAATTTATATACAGTACATTTGAAAAAGTCCATTGGGCAAAAAGGAGGTTAGAGAGCTCTGTTTGTTCTTTATTCAGGTAGTACTTTGTTATTACTGCTGTCATCCTTGCCACATGAGTCTGATCCAATTTCTCTCTCAGGAAATGTCTGGTGGCACTTAGGAGTTCAAGTCTGTAGGTGCTTGAGGATCTAGTTGGTTTTTATCTACTGCAAAACGCTGTAGTAGAGAGGACTCAGTTAACTGAGCAGATTCTAGCAGCAGTTCTTGTGTAGTGAAGGCCAGTGCTGTTGTCTCATAGTCTTACCTCCCTCGTGAGGGAGGCCTGTCTATCACACCTGTATTCCGGTTCCATGAAGATGTATTATTTGTGCTCTCATAGTCTGAATACTGCTCATAATCTTCTTCTGATGGCCAACCAATGAAATTCCTAAGCTCATGACATCACTGCAAAGGAAAGCAAATAAATCATGTAGTAGTGAATGTCAAATTACAAAAATAAATGAAAAAGGCTCATATAGGCTTCATATACAAATTCTGTAGGCGCTCAATTATGAATCTATACAACGCTGATCCATAGTACAGAACCTGCCGTATAGACTATGAGGAAGATTTCTTAAAATGTCTACCAAAAACAAAACAAAAACTAAAACGATCCTTGTTGCCCATAGCAACGATTCATAGTTCAGCTTTCATTTTGTATCCTGCTCTTGAAAAATAATCTGTGCTGTGATTGGTTGCTATGGGCAACAAGGCCATTTTTTGTTTTAGACTTTATACACAGGGTTTTCCATGGTTTGCTTAAAGGGGTTGTCCCGCGCCGAAACGGGTTTTTTTTTTTTTCAACCCCCCCCCCGTTCGGCGCGAGACAAACCCGATGCAGGGACCTAAAGAAAGCTTACCGGAGCGCTTACCTTAATCCCCGCGCTCCGGTGACTTCTATACTTACCGGTGAAGATGGCCGCCGGGATCCTCTTCCTCCGTGGACCGCAGCTCTTCTGTGCGGTCCATTGCCGATTCCAGCCTCCTGATTGGCTGGAATCACCACGTGACGGGGCGGAGCTACACGGAGCCCCATAGAGAACAGGAGAAGACCTGGACTGCGCAAGCGCGGCTAATTTGGCCATCGGAGGGCGAAAATTAGTCGGCTCCATGGGAACGAGGACGCTAGCAACGGAGCAGGTAAGTATAAAACTTTTTATAACTTCTGTATGGCTCATAATTAATGCACAATGTACATTACAAAGTGCATTATTATGGCCATACAGAAGTATATAGACCCACTTGCTGCCGCGGGACAACTCCTTTAATTGCATGCTTTATTATGGAAGTTTTATCCTCTAGAAGCATTGCTCATGATCTAATAGGGACGCCATATGGCTCCGTACAGGGTTCATGCACACAGCTTTATGGACTAACAATTTAGGGCATGTGGTTGTATCATTCATTCTATACTTACTTAATTGTCATTCCAGCAACAGATTCAAGTGAATTGTATCCTGCAGAGCTGAAGTTTTCCTTATACCGTTCCATTTTAATAGCTTCTAACCACTCTCCAACAGAGCAGAATGTTGAGAAATCAGGGGTGTTCTGGTCCAGAAGCGGGCTTACAGGTCTAAACATTTGAAAAAGAAAATACAATCGATTTGAGTCATAATGGTTGCACACTACCAGTAATTAAGAGTTATAATGACATACATTGGTTTTAATGTACATAAATATGAATGCCACTATGCACCTCTAGTAGATTAAGAGATGAATACTGTACAGACTACATTACAAGTGCAGTATTGACAGTAGCTTCATGTTATGACTCATCACTATCCCTAACTAAACCTGGTCTTTCTAACTAGGGGCATAACTAAAAGAGATGCAGAAAAACTGTAGAAGTCATATATGAGACCTGGTGCCTTGTGGTAAGGAGGAGGCAAAGGCCATTCTTTCACACAAGACATCACTATTATAAATGGAACATAGAAGAAGACCTTGATACAGATTTTGTATTGGGCCGAGAACAGTCAGACCTCTTTTTCAATGAGACTGTCAGGACTCAAACCCACAACCTCTTGCATTCCAGTCAGCAGCTAAGTTAGGACTTGGGCAGTTTCCTTGCTGAAAACCTAGGCTTGTTCTGTATTTCCCAGTTACCTCCTGGTCCTGACCCAGCCCCTGTTCCTGATTGCACTTCCTATATAAACCTAGCCCTGCCATTCCTTCAGTGTGTGATTATTGGGCTCCCAGCCTGTAATCAAGCTCCACTGCTGCCTGCTCCTCTGCTACTACAACCGTGACCACCTGCTAGTGACCCAGCTTCCTCCCGACCACTCTACAGTCCGACTCGGTTACTATACCTGGGTTGCAATCCAGTGCCGGTAAGACCTTCTTCTTGTGAGTCATAATCATTTTTGAGTTTTAGGATTTGTTTATGATTATTATTATTTAAATGACTGTGTAATACTTTTTGCTATAATTAGAGTTTCTAGGGTAAAGTAAAGGCTTATTTCATTGTATTTAAAAAATATATACATATTTCTTATTTTGCACATTTGTTTCTTGTTCATATGTCAGTAACCCAGCATTAATTAGTATATGTATAATTGGCAGAATATACTAATATCTGCACATTAGGAAGATGTGTTATTCAAAAATCTGTTAAGCAAAGCAAAGCCAAATTTTGTTGCAGCCTAATTACATTTTGGCCACTGAGAGCACTGCTCATTTGGAAACGATGGGTAAAAAATTATTTTAGAGCAGTTGTAGAAGTAACTTGTTTGCTAATACATGTGAAAAAAATTAAAGTACACACCAAAAAGTTCTAAGTGCATAATAAGTGGTGTCTTTTTAAGAAAGCTTCAATAGAAAGATCATATGTTATAACTCCGTGGTTAAAAGTCTTGGCTGTTTCCCCAAGTACTATAAAGAAATATAACTATTCTAAAAAAGTTATCCTCAAATGACCTAATAAAAATATAAATGAATACTGGATAAACACTTTTTCATACTTGTGAGTCAACTAAACCTGACACTTAAAAGTTTTAAATGAATTTCGTATGGCTCCTTCTCATAATATCTGTACATTTTTAGAAGTTAGTATATTAGCCATATGTAAATCCAATCATTTTGTTAAACATGCAGTAAAAATATGTTGAACCTGGCAAAATGCTGTTTGATGGTTTCTTTAACTCAGTAGTCTAAATGTGCAATAGGTTAGAGGCATTAGAACTGCAATAGAGTGTAAAGGACGTTAAACATACATTTAAAGAGGTATATGCTGTTTCTGTAACACTTATTTAGCTCTATGAGAGTTAACAGCATAGACATGCCTGCTTGGCTGTTTGGTAAACCCTGACCAAAGCTAGCTGTCACATTCAACTGGGCCCAGAGCAAAACTTGGACCCACATCCATCAAACTTTTATGATATATCCCGTCGATATGCCATATAGCCTGGGATGGGAATACCCCTTTAATTTATGTACATTTAGAAAGTGTGCATATTTATTGTGCAAAAACACATTACAAGAAAATAAGTCTGGAGACAATGTCTTTATAATAAGGGGATGCAAATAGTAGCATTGAAGCCCTTCCTAGCCTACAGCCAATGAACTGAGTGAAAGGCAGGACTGTTATGGAGGCAAAGATCTGGAGAAGGCTACAAAAAAATTCTACTGCACTGAAAGTTCCTAAAAGCACAGTGGACTCCATATTTCTTAAATGGAAGGTGTTTGGAATAACAAGAACTCGTGGAGGAGGGCCTTGGTAAGAGAGGTAACCGAGAATCCAATAGTTACTCTGGCTGATCCATAGATGGGAGATCTGCACACAGAAGAACCTGATCCAGAGACCTCAAATTGGGTAGAATTGGTTTACCTTCCAACAAGATAATGACCCTAAAAAGGCAGCTAAGACAACACAGGAGTGGCTAAGGGACAATTCAGTGAAATTCCTTTAGTAGCTCAGTCAGAGCCCTGACTTAAACCCAATTGAGTATTTCTGAAGAGACACGAAAATGGATGTCCACAGACAGTCACCATTCAACTTGACAGAGCTTGCAAATCTCTGCAGAGAAGAATGGCTGAAAATCCCCAAATCCAGCAGTGCAAACCTTGTGGCACCATTCCAAAGACTGGAGTCTGTAAACGCTACCAAAAGGTGCTTCATGTAAATGCCAAATATTTGTTTTCACTTTTTTTTTTATTTACAAAGCTTTTGTTTCCAATTTATTATTATAGCATACTGAGTGCAGAATATTGCAACATGACATGATTTTTTTTTTAATTTGCAAAAGGCCACTACATAGCAAAATGAAAAAAAAGTCTGAAGACTTTCCAAATGCATTATGATATACAAACACTACAGTTAATATTACAGAAAGAATACATGTAAGATTGATATAACTAATACAGCAATACTACAAAAATGTGAAGATTAACAATCTATTACCTTAACATTTATTATATTTGGAAAAACCCTTGAATTTATGTCCCAAGTAAGTATGGCTGGTACATAACTGAGGTACCTTAAATGTGTTTTAACTCCTTAGTGACGTAGCTAATATTTGCTTTAAATAGGGTGTCCAGTATTATAAAAATAGGGCTGATTTCTTCCAAAAACAGCACAATGCCCATCTATGGGTTGTGCCTGGTATTGCAGCTATACTACATTAAAAGGAATAAGGCTGAGCTGTAATGCCACTTACAACTTGTGATTAGCGATAGTGCCATTTTGGAAGAAAGCAGCTATGTTTTTCTAATCCTGCACTTGCGTTTTTGGTGCGTTGCATTGTGTTTTTAACATTAGAAAGTCCCATTGACAATCGCGTTAACAAAAAACGCAAACACAAGTGTGTGGGAGCCCTCATGGCACTGCTGTTATTTTTCTATGTCTTACCTATTGCAAGTTCCCATTGGAGTTTTCAAGCTGTTCGGGTTGCGGATCATTTTGTCGAGAATACCAACAATCTGCTCAAACTTGGGTCGTTCCCCACGTTCCTTTTGCCAGCAATCTAGCATTAACTGATGAAGACCGGCAGGACAATCCATTGGTGCTGGCAACCGATAACCCTCCTCAATTGCTTTTATAACCTACAAAAGACACATGCATAAAAAAAACAATTTTTCCAATGAAAGTCCAGGTTTGTGATCTTTCTCCACTGCTATTCTATTCATATTCCTAGGTAGACTATCTATTAAATAGGTTTTTCCACTACCTAAAATTTCTTCACAGCCACTCCCTGGTTGCTGCTGACCAGGACATGTGACTACTGCAGCCAATCACTGGCCACAGCTTTGACTTTCTAAAGGGAGTGATTAGTTGCAATGGTCACATGTCTTAGTCAGCAGCAACCAGGAAGTACAGAGTGGTTGTGAAGCAATTTTAAGTAGTGGGAAAACCCCTTTAAGGCTCCCACTATTTGTTATTTATGACCCATTTATACTAGAAGATTAAAAAAAACAAAAAAAACAAATTATCAGTGGATTTAAAAATTGTGTGATAGTTTTGTCAGACAAGGAGTGGTAGTACCACCTGCCAAAAGCTCTCATGAATTTCACTTAAAGGGTCTTTTGCATTTACTGATTGTGTCGCCAATAACCACAATAAGCACAATCAATGAAGCTTCATGATTAACGCTGATCTTTTTTTTATACACACTTACAATTTGTGAAGATAATTGGCTACTGAAAACAACTAAATAGTTGGACAAAAACTGTATCCTTTAAAACTGCCTGCCTAGTGACCACTTATATCGCTTATACTGCCCATATTTAACCTCTGGTCATTATACTTGTACACAAGCTATTCTGATAAAAATGCCAATACAAACATAATATCTAAAAACACAGATATAGTAAAGTTTAAATTCACTGTGGTAAGGTTCTGTGACATGTTATCTTATCCTAAGCCATTAAAAATGTCTAGAGTTCTCTTATCTTAACGAAAGCCATTGTAAAGTAAATAAAGGGTAAACTAAGTAGATCACGGCAGGGAAAGGGTTCACAGAGGGAGCGATAACTTCACGAGAGCCCGGCTGGTTGCTATGGCAACAGGACGCCAGATACCGGCGTCCTGTATTGCCATTGCCTAAGATCGCTATAGAAAGTGATAAGGCATGGTAGTAGAGAAGTCCTGCCATGCCTTATCGTAGTGATCTGCAGTCCTGCTGTGTAAGTCCCTCAGAGGGACACATATTGTGTAAAAAGAAGAAAAAAATAAAGTACAAAAAATAAAAATGTAAAAAAAAGTTAAAAAACCCTTTTTTAAATGCTTTTTTTTATATTAGCATAAAAAAATCCCACATATTTGGTACCGACACGTCCGTAACGAGGCGTACAATAAATTGAACATGCTTTTTATCCTGCACGTTAAAAAAAAAACGCTAAAAAACTGAGGCAAAATGCTAATTTTTAGCTTTTTGTCTCCCAAAAAACTCAATAAAAGTGATAAAAAAACATACGCACCCCAAAATGGTACCAATAAAAACTACAACTCGTCTCGCAAAAAATAAGCCCTCCGAGATCTCCGTCCATGGAAAAATAAAAAAGTTATAGGACTTTTAATGTAGTGAGTTTAGAAAAAAATAATAATTTCCAAAAAAAGGGCTTCTATTGTGGAAAAGTGGAAAAACCTAAAAAAAATATAAGAATTTTGGTATTGTTGTAACCGTACTGTCTCGCAGAAAAAAATGTAGTGTATCATTTATGCTGCATAATTAATGCTCTAGAAAAAAAACAAAAAATCTATGGCAGAATTGATGCGTTTTCTCTCCCTACGATCACAAAAAAAAAAAATAATTAAAGTTTTACAATGTAGTCTATGTACCTAAAAATGGTACCAATAAAAACTACAGTTCGCCACGCAAAAAACAATCTTTTATATGGCTGCGTCAACGGAAAAATAAAAAAGTTGTGGCTGTTGAAAATGGAGATGAAAAAATACCAAAAATCGTTTGGTCCTCAACACCGAAATAGGCCATGTCATTAAGGGGTTAAAAAACAAAAAAATACCATTGCAGATTATTAGAATGTTTTTAAAAATCGAAACAATTAATTCAACTAACGTGGCTTTTACGGATTACAATGAAAGGTGCTACGTATTATTATATTGGCACTAGAAATAACCACTTTCAAAAAATGAAACTGGAAAAGTTTTCTAGAAAGCCCAACAATTCTTTTAGTGCTGCACACCTATGATACTGCAACAAAAAGAGTTAAACGTGATCCTGCTGTGATTTTGTGTGGAGTATCACTTTCATAACAGAGAAACCTTTAACTGTAAATGTGGTGGTGAAGTTAAAACATATTGCTGCAAACTTCATTAAACCCTGGAGACCTGAGTAGAAATGCACAGAGAGAATCAATCAAAGGGACATGTAAAAGGTTAGAATGATGTTATGAGGTAATTCATGTCACTGACATTGAGTTATAAAGGACTAGGAAAAAACACTGGTGTAGTATTCATGTTCTTGAATATCATGCAGTGAAGGATTGGCTTAAATTGACTTGTGGGAAGACTGAGACACAAAAAAGAGTCTAACAACGTTAACAGGTAAAACAAGTTTGATTGGTGAGCGCCAATTAATTCTTAACATGATGGTAATCCAGTAAAATGAAAGAACTATTTCATAAATGAAATGAATTTTTATTCACAAAACTGAGAACTCATTATTTGGAAATGGAGAAATTAAGACGTTTTTAATTTTTAAGTAAAATATATTTATAGACTTTGTAATCGCTTTCCCCACAGAAACTTTACCTTGATGTGTAAAATTCTGATGTATTAGAACTAACGCAGCAGCATGATCAGGTATTTTCAAATAAATTTGTATTAAAAAAACAAAATAATAAAGGCATTAAAGCCTTATGTTAAAAGTTAAAGTAAACAAGGTAAGAGCAGGCTCATGTTCTAATCAGCATCTATCAGCATAGGAAAACCACAATACAATATATACTGACCCAAAGTACACTCTTATTATACGCTGGGTCAGTTGGATGCTATGGATACGTTCGGCATATGCACCAGCAGCCTTCCTGCCACATAACTCAAACATAATGTGAACCCTTAAAGGGGATTAATAGTTACCACCTATCCACAGGATAATGGATAACTTTTAGATCTGTGGGGACTGGCCACTGGGACCCCACCAATACTGAGAAGGACGGTCTCAAAGCTCCCTGCATGAATTTAGAGATGGTCGAGCATGTGCGCCGGTGCTTCAGTCATTTCAATGAGCCAGTCTGAGATAACTTACTTCAAACGCTTTTCATTAGACCACAAACTATATTCTGCAAATGATCTGTACCTGAATAGAAGAGGTCTGCTATGCTGCGGATCAGAATTCTATCAGGGATGGCAAAGCATTTAAACTAGGGATAATAAGTTTAAATATATAAAGTAGGGCCGGTCTCACACGATCGGGTTTGAATTTAAGAATCTGCGATTGTTACCCGCGTGTGGTATTCCGCACATTTTACAAGAATAGAACATTCGCATGTCTGCTCATATCAGCTGATAGCGATTTCTGCGAGAGTAAATAAAATCACAGCATGTTCTATTTTTGCGTGGATTCCGCACGTACAGCTACCATTGAAGTCAATGGAAGCCATCTGATCCGTGGAATCCGAGCTGTCTAAGTGAGATCGGCCTAACAGGGATGTGAGGGTAGGAAGGTCACTTGATTGCATAACCTAACTTTAGTTTTAAGTTCCTAGTCCCACTAACTGATTCAATTGTGACTACTAGCTCAATTATGTATCTAGGATTGCAAAAGCATGTGTGATCTCAACATGAAAGCAACAATACCACCCACTATTGTTTTTTAACAATTTAAAGCCAGATGGATGATTTTAAAGCCACTTTTATACAGCAGACAGAGGTAAAAAAAAAAAAAAGGTTAAGGAAGGGAATCTACTCATGGGCCACTACCGTGTGCTGGTATTTACCCCAGCCTTTAACTCGCCAGCCAGCCCCTGAGGCTATGGAAAGCTTTGTGCACACATATTTTTCTAAGTCTTCATTTTCATGCATTTCAAAACCTCATACTCGCTGTACCTCAAGACGTCCATTGAGATTTGTGGCTGGGGTGGGCGGCGTTTCCAGGAATGATGAGCACAATTTCAGCTCCTTCTCCCCACTCATCTGACAGAGGCTGTATACCCTCATGCACTGAATGCCACAAAATGCTATCTCTCCATTTACGATTTTCTAGTGGGTGACAGATTGGTAGTGGTGGAACAGATAAGTAGGGTGTAGTTGATTAGAATGTAGTGCTATCTCCAGATCAAAGGGGGTGGGAGCTGAGTCGGCCTTAAAATGCAGCCTTTCGGTTCCGGACCCATGGAGTGAGCAGCAGTGAGGAAACGCTCTGGCTCCTCCACTCAGCAAGTATTACTAAGCTCAGCTGCTGCTGGCTCACGACGTTGTATCCCTGCTCCGCTGACACAGCAGGGCCCCGGGAGGCGGCGGGGAGTGAAGTTTGACAGTGGTGCCAACCTTATCGGCTACACTGCTGACTGCTCAGCAGTTTCGACGCCGCCCTGCACCAGAGCTGGCAGAGACCGTGGAGGAAGAGAATGGGTCCTGTGGACTGCTCTTCAGACTCTGCCACAGCCTGCGAGAGGTTCCTTAAGGCAGAGAGGACCTTTACTGTGCTGGCAGACACCCGGTAAACATAACTGAGGCACACATATAAGTGCAGGGCAGTGCGCAGCACATGTGCCCTTCCACCCTGCGGAGACGGCGGCCATCTTAAGTATAACACTGCTGGAAGGGAAGCTTTATAGGTGCAAAGGAGTACAAGCCTGCCCCACATCTATCCCCTTTTATTGGGATAAAAAACACCACACTATGAGCCCTTCAGACATATTAGAAGTCAACTACCCTATGTGAAGAGAGAGCAATAAAAGAGCAATTGGGATAGCTCACTAATGGAGACCTGCGGTCTCAGCATCAAAGTTTCAGCATCTATAATGTGAACGGACCTAATAAGAACTACAAACAGTTCTTAATAGAACTGTCTGATAAGTTGCTCACTGACATGGAAACCCATAAAGTGGTGGGTGGAAATTTTAAAGCAGCAATAAAAGCGACAGAGGACCGCCGTAACCAGGATATTAGGGGGGCCAGCACCAGATACCAAGATTCCAATTTACAAAACTTTATATATGGCTCTAAGCTCAAAGATGTCTGGCGAGAGCTTAACCCAGAGGGATGGGAATTTACACATTTTTCGCATGCACAGACTTCATGGTCCAGGATAGACTACATGCTTGTGTCACCCCATCTGATACAAAGAACACTTAAAGGGGTTGTCTCGCGAAAGCAATTGGGGTTCAGCACTTCTGTATGGCCATATTAATGCACTTTGTAATATACATCGTGCATTAAATATGAGCCATACAGAAGTTATTCACTTACCTGCTCCGTTGCTGGCATCCCCGTCTCCATGGCTCCGTCTAATTTCGGGGTCTTCTTGCTTTTTTAGACGCCCTTGCGCAGAAGGGTCTTCTCCTTCTGGTCGGTCCGGGCACGAGCGGTGTTCTGGCTCCGCCCCCTTCTACGTGTCATCGTGTAGCTCCGCCCCGTCACGTGTGCCGATTCCAGCCAATCAGGAGGCTGGAATCGGCAATGGACCACACAGAGCCCACGGTGCACCATGGGAGAAAACCCGCGGTGCATCGTGGGTGAAGATCCCGGCGGCCATCTTGGATAAGGAAAAAGTAGGAAGAAGGAAGAAGTCGCAGAGCGGGGATTCGGGAAAGTAATATTTTTATTTTTATTTTAACACATCCCTTGGGTTTGTCCTGCGCCGAACGGGGGGCCTATGCAAAAAAAACAAAAAACGTTTTCGGCGCGAGACAACCCCTTTAATATATCTATAGGTGATATGGTAATCTCGGATCATGCTCCAGTGATATGGTCCCTGAGTGAGAAGCTTTCGAGGGGTACTGACTACATATGGAGATTCCCAGCATACTTAGCTGAAGACAAGACTTTCTGTGCTTTGCTAAAGGGCTGGTGGCTAGAGTGTATGGCTGATAATGAAGAACACTCAAATAACCCCCAGCTGTTATGGGACGCTGCCAAAGCGGTAATTTGAGGCAAGATAATAGCTTATGCGATATCCCTAAAAAAAAACATTAAGGATAAAATAAGTCACTATAGTGAACAGTTACGGGAGGCATACACACGATTTCAGGATAATCCAAGCGACCAGAACAAACAAAAATAGAAGGCAGTGAAAGAATCATATGAAAAGTGGCTTCATAAAAGGGAACAATTATTCAACTCACGAAAGGAAGCAAAACTGTTTACATATGAGAACAAGGCAGGGAAAATAATGGCTAATTTAACAAGGGACCCTTTCATAGGTCTAATATAGTGGGCTTAAAAGACACTTTGGGAAAAGTGCAGACCCATCCCCAAGAAGTTAATCGCCTGTTTTTCAACTTTTATTCAAAACTTTACTCTCATACAGAGATGGGAGATGACATATTCTCAGATATACATTGGCCCTCACTGATCGAAGATCAAAGGGTGGAATTAAAACCCCCTCATATCTTAAAGGGGTTCTGACATGAAAAAAAAAAAAATTGTACTCACCTTGCCTGGCCTGGCCCGATCGCCAGGCATGTCCCCTCCAGCCGGCATCTTCTTCTGTGCCTTTAAAGCAGAGCAGGAGCGGTCAAAAAGACCGCTTCCTGCTCTGGTCCGTCCGTCAGGCACTTCCGAGGTCAACGGACGGACCGCCACAGCAAGCACGTCACAAGCTGTGGGCGGCCCGTCCGTCCGGCTGAACTCCGGAGTGCTGCGCATGCGCAGTGGAGACGCAGCCCGTCCTGACTCCTGTCAGAGGGCACCTCTCCACTGCGCATGCGCGCGATCCCGGAGCGGCGCGGCTGCTGGAGGAAGAAGACTGCCTGCCGGGAGGCATACTAGCACTTTCTGCTTAGGTTAAGCAGCGCTGCTGATTAGAGCCACCTGATTGGCTCTTCGGCACCACGTGACTGCACAGCGTGCACCAATCAGGTTGCTCTAGTCAGGCTGCTTAACCTAAGCAGAAAGTGCTAATATGCTGCCGGGAGATGACCCCCCGATGTCAACAACAACAGGAGACAAGGTAAGTATAAGATTTTTATGCTTTAGCAGCCATTAACCCCTGGGTTCCCTGGGTCCATTAGGCAGACCAGGGAACAATGGCTGCTAAAGCATAAAAAAATTATTCATGTCAGAACCCCTTTAACTGGAAATTAAAGAATGTATAGCAAAATTGGCAAACAACAAGGCCCCGGGACCGGACGGATATACGGGTGAATTCTTCAAGACACTAAAAGACCAGGCTACCTCACTACTTGAGACCTTGTTTAACGGTAATATGAAAGACTGTCCCATTCCTTCTGAAATGAATACAGCCCATATTAAACTGCTAGCCAAACCCAGAAAAGATCCAATGGATGCAAAATCCTACCGACCAATATCTTTAATAACACAGATTTAAAGCTGATGGCAAAAATTATGGCTAACCGTCTAACTACTATCATGCCCCAATTAATTTCCCCATTACAAACAGGCTTTATAAAAGGACGATTGGCCATTTTAAATATACGGAAAATTCTGACCGTTTTAGAGGACATTAAACTACATCCTTCGATCCACCCTTCTCCGGCTCTTCTCACAATAGACGCAGAAAAAACCTTTGATAATGTCTTGTGGCCTTGGCTAAAAGTAGTTATGGAAAGGATGGGTTTTAGAGGCCTCTTCTGTTCCTATTTGTGGAGTTTATATTCCTCCCCTCAAGCACAAATCTACACTGCAGGCTTTCTCTCTCCAAAATTTCCTCTACAGAAGGGTACCAGACAGGGATGCTTGCTATCACCACTCCTATTTAACTTAGCAATAGAACCCTTAGCAAGACTCCTAGAGAGCACTACAGAAATTTGAAGGTGTTAAATTCGAGGTAAAACAGTCAAGACTATGTTATTTGCCGATGATATCTTGATAGCACTGGGTCAACCCCTCATTGATTTACCTCGGGTTTTTGATCTATTAGAAGCTTTTGGGAGAATATCAGGTTTCAAGGTAAACACCACTAAATGTGATTTGCTGGATATCTTCCCCTGGGGTGGACTTGCGGACACAGCTCTCAAAAATTGCCCAGTTAATACAGTCAAAAATAGCATTAAACACCTGGGAATACACATAGGTAAAAGACCAGAATCCCTCTATTCATTAAATTATACCCCTTTGATACTAAAGATAATCAAAGAACTAGATAAATGGAGTAACCTACCGATCTCTTTCTTGGGCAGATGCCATTTAATTAAAATGTTCAGTTTTCCAAGGCTACTATACCCATTACAGACAATACCTCTTCTATTACAAAGACGAGATTTTGGGAAATTGCACACGGCATTCTCGACCTTTGTGTGGTCAAGGAAACGTCCACGCATTGCCCTGAAAAAGTTGATGCTTCCTAATGTAATGGTGGTATAATTTTTCCAGATATTTGCATGTATAACGTAGCTGGCCTCATGAGACACTCTTTAGATTGAATAAGGGGATCTAACGACTTCTCTAATAATGATCTTGAAGAGGAACTATTCAGCCCATGCAGCTTAAATGCCCTCTTACATACAGGCTTTTCCAATCTTCCTATAGAGAGTAAGCACTTTGTCATGGCTAGAGATACCATAGCAGCTTGGAAGATAGCCCGTAAGGCGTATGCCTTGCCAAAATATCTAAACATATGGATCTATGGAATCACTCTGAATTTAAGGAAGAGCGGGAAAATAAGATGCTCAAAACTTGGCAAAAGAGGGGTATATAAACTAGAACTAGATAAATGGAGTAACCTACCGCTCTCTTTCTTGGGCAGATGCCATTTAATTAAAATGTTCAGTTTTCCAAGGCTACTATACCCATTACAGACAATACCTCTTCTATTACAAAGACGAGATTTTGGGAAATTGCACACGGCATTCTTGACCTTTGTGTGGTCAAGGAAACGTCCACGCATTGCCCTGAAAAAGTTGATGCTTCCTAATGTAATGGTGGTATAAATTTTCCAGATATTTGCATGTATAACGTAGCTAGCCTCATGAGACACTCTTTAGATTGGATAAGGGGATCTAACGACTTCTCTAATAATGATCTTGAGGCGGAACTATTCAGCCCATGCAGCTTAAATGCCCTCTTACATACAGGCTTTTCCAATCTTCCTATAGAGAGTAAGCACTTTGTCATGGCTAGAGATACCATAGCAGCTTGGAAGATAGCCCGTAAGGCATATGTCTTGCCAAAATATCTAAACATATGGATCTATGGAATCACTCTGAATTTAAAGAAGATCGGGAAAATAAGATGCTCAAAACTTGGCAAAAGAGGGGTATTTCAAAAGTCCAACATCTTACACACCCAGAAATTCCTAGATATAAGGAATTTTAGGGAACTGTGTTAAGAATATAATTTGCCCACATCTCACTTCCTCCCATATATGCAAGTGAGAAACTTTCTACGGAACAGGCTGATATTTCAAAAGAGGCAATACTTAATCCCATGGATATCCTAGTCAAAAACCTCTCTTATAAGTATTCGATCTCAGTATTATATACTAAATTTAGGGAGGTGTGGGTGAAAGATGATGGCTCGAATTTATTTAAAAAATGGATACGCGATTTACAGGATCTGTTAATACCTGAGGGAATAATTAAGAGTTGGAATTCTGTGAGAGGGGCGGTATCAAATGAAAGATGGCGGGAAACATACTTTAAGATAACCTATGGAGCGATTTATGGGTTTGACAAACCTCAGAACCCTAATGGTCCAACAAGGCTACAAGCGTGCCCTAGGTGTACATTGCCCAATTCTGATTGCTTACACGGCATCTGGCACTGCCCGAAGATTAATACATTTTGGGTAGGGATCCAAAAAATTGTGCAGGACATTGGGGGTCAGCTTCTACAGCTAACACCACAGTCATTTGTACTTCACCGATTGCCGGATCAGGTGAGAAAAGCCAACATGACTCATACCATACTTCTGATCGGTAAAAGGTGCCTTCTTAACAGTTAGTTGCAAGCCAAACCCCCGGGGTTAGATGAGGTCATACATTAGTTAAAACATCTCCTAAAAATGGAGAGAATTGAGATAGAATGGAGTGTGAAATCCCAAGCCCCCAAATTTTTCAAAAAATGAAGGGAATTTATGGAAAAAAAATTTTAAGCCAAGCGAAATCAAGGAATGTATGACGCAGTTTACCAATACAATGTGGCATTATAGTCAGGACGATATGAATAAATTGGGAATATTGAAAACAGTGTGACTGATCGTGAAGAGGAGACGGTCGTTAGGGACTTAGATCGTGGGTTAGTTATCATTTAGTAATAACAAAGAGTTATAATGTTTGTTTCAAATGGTTGATAAATGTTACGACATCCAAGGGAAGGAGTAATACGGGAATAACGGGAAGATTATGCAGGAGTTAGAGTTTAAACTATTTGGGAAGGTTACAAAAAAGAATACGCATGAGACGGGGTTAAATAATGCAAACTTACTGTAAAAAAATGCTATGTGAAAAGATTATGCTATGCGAATTTCTGTGTGGACTTCTTAAACCATCTGCTCATGTATGTATTTCTTAAAAATGTTAATAAAAATTAGTTTAAAAAAATGTAGCCTAATTGTTGTATGGTTAATGAAGGGCAGATGATCTGGACAGAGAGCAGAGCATGACAAAACAAGGACTAGTAACTGCAACATGCTAGGGCATGGGGACTGGTGAATTGATCAGCATCTTTCCATATTTTCCAACAAGGTCACACATCCCTCTGTAATATGTTTTCTCCCTCCAGACATATCAGATTGTTTTATCCTATTTTATTACTTTTAACTTGGAGACAATGTAATAAACAATGACATAAGCTTTCCATACACTGCACTTCCCTGTGTGGAAGACTCACATGAACTTAAACATGACAATGTGTGCCTTCTTCCTGTCACTGCAGAAAGCCCCGGAGTGGTCGAGTCTCATAAATCCCTTACTGTGCAATGTGCCTCCCTCACTGCATACTTGTTCTGGCTGAGGAAATCAGGCTGGGAAGGTGCTGAGAAGCAGCCATCAGCTTACTCTCACTGACAGATTTTGCTAATATGTCAGTTCTCCAATCAGCAACTGACTTAGAAAACAATACAAGCATAGAGACCAAACAATCAGAAATTTTTAATGAAAACCAATTACAAAAAGCCTTCATTTCCAAAGACACATTGATTTAAAAAAAAAGTAAAAATAAAAACATAGCAGAGGTGTACACAGTCTTTAAAAATTGCCAATTTCTCCAGGTTCAGATTAGACTGAAAGACAGCAATTGTCAAGTAACAATAAAAAAGCTAAATGGGAGAGCTTTATATGTATTTTGGGTAATTGCACTGCTACATTTATTCCTATATGTAACAGGCATAGGCACAAATTAAAAACTTTCTGTGGCTACTCTTAAAAGGGCAATAAATGGCAAAAATGGAATTTAAAACACAAATCTGAGGGGCCAGCTTTGGCCTTTTAAAAAAATAGATTATACCTACCCGATAATCGGGTTTCCAGGAGTCTCCACTACAGCACCAATTGAGATTGCCTCCTCCTGATGGGACAGGAACATACTGAGAGGTTAAAAGTTCCCCCCCTTCCCCACTTTCCTCAGTGGATTCTAACGAATTGCCGGGGTAGGAGCTTAAATTAAATTTTTTTCCCCAACTGGGGTTTTTTTTTGGGGGGGGGGGGGGGGAAATTATATTCTATAATTTCTTTTCTATCAATTTAGGAGGGGAAGGTACGGGTGCTGCCGTGGAGACTCCTGGAAACCCGATTATCGGGTAGGTATAATCTATTTTTTCCCCAGTCGTCTCCACGACAGCACCAATTGAGACTTACCAACTAAAGTCTTTTTCTAGGGTGGGATTGCTGCCGAGAGGACTTTGCGGCCGAAGGCCATGTCCTCGTCCTGCTGCACTTTTACCCTATAGTGTTTAACGAACGCGTGAGGTTTCTTCCAGACTGCGGCCTTGCATATCTGCTCGACTGAGGCTGAGCTATGTTCGGCCCATGAGGATGCTACTGCCCTTGTAGAATGGGCTTTAAGAGCTAAGGGGATTTCCTTACCAAGGAGGGCCCTATAGGACTCTATGATGGCCAGGCGGATCCACCTGGCTATGGAGCTTTTTGCTGCTTTGCTCCCTTTATTTGGGCCACTGAACTGGACGAACAAGTTGTCGTCCCGCCTCCAGTGGCTTGTCGCATCTATGTAGCCTAAGACTGCTCTCCTAACGTCCAGGCAGTTTAGGGTTTTTTCTTCTTTGTTTTTAGGCTTACTGAAGAAGGAGGGAATTATTATGTCTTGTGACTTATGAAAATGTGATACTACTTTCGGCATGAAGGCAGGGTCCATTTTAAATACTAATTTGGAATCCGAGATTTTCAGGAACGGGTGGTGAATGGACAGGGCCTGCAACGCGCTAACTCGCCTTGCGGAGGTGATGGCTACTGGGAAAATAGTCTTGATCGTAAGCATTTTTATCGGTAATGCTTCGATCAGCTCGAATGGTTCCGTTGTCATGGCTTTTAGGGCCCAATTAAGGTTCCAGTCTGGGCAAACATTTATGGGCCTGGGTCGCAGTCTAGCTGCTGCTGTCAGGAACCTGCTGACCCATCTGTTTTCTGCAGACTTTGTGTCGCATATAGCGCTAAGGGCTGCGATCTGGACTCTCAGGGTACTTGGAGAGAGGCCCATTTCTAGACCGTCCTGCAAGAACTCTATCAGAGGGATATCTGGGATGGAATCCCGGGAATCCCTTCCCTGTCTCCATGAGAAAAACCTTCTCGAAACCTTC
Organism: Eleutherodactylus coqui; assembly: GCF_035609145.1. Classification (NCBI taxonomy): domain Eukaryota; kingdom Metazoa; phylum Chordata; class Amphibia; order Anura; family Eleutherodactylidae; genus Eleutherodactylus; species Eleutherodactylus coqui. Next base: position 261,833,060 of record NC_089837.1, on the reverse strand, counting down.
TGGTAGATAAGGTGGGTCGTCTTTTTCCTGCTGGACATTAGTGTTTCGACCACTCTCTCCCCTTCCCTCTTAGTGAGGATTCCTCAAGAGCCATGCTGTTAAATGGAGCCTGTCTATGCCCGGGTGGTTCAGTGGCCCCTGTGATAGCAGGTCTGTCCAGGAAGGAAAGGTGACTAGGTCCTGGATGCTCAGTGTTGTCAGGAGACCAAACTAACTTCTCTTGGGCCAGAAGGGGGTCACCAGGATTAGTGTGCATACCTGGGTTCTGAAATGTTGTAAGACCCTGGGGATCAGCTATATCGGAGGAAAGGCGTACGCCAGCCCCTCTCCCCAGTCCTGGCCTAGGGCGTCTATTGCTGTAGGACGATCTCCTGGCCGGAGGGAGAAGTTGCTTACTTTGGCGTTCTCCCTGGTTGCGAATAGGTCTAATTGTGGGGTCCCCCACTGGTTGGTCGGGATTCTGAGTGCTTCCTGGGAGAGAGACCACTCTCCTGGGTCTAACTGCCTCCTGCTGAGAAAATCCGCTTTTTGATTTAGTGTCCCCTTCAAATGTGTTGCTGTGATCGAAAGGATCCGGCCCTCTGCGCGATGTTTTGCAGGGCGGGAGACCTTGTGCCCCCTGGTGGCAAATATGGGCGACCGCGGTGGTATTGTCCGACAATATCTTTATGTGCTGGTTCTGTAGCGAGTTTCCTAACTGCTGTAGGACCTGCCATACAGCCTGTAGTTCCCTGTAATTTGAGGATTGGTCTCTTATCCTCTGTGGCCATAGGCCCTGAAGGAACTGGTCCCCCACATGCACTCCCCATCCCCAAGCGCTTGCGTCCGTTGTGATGTGCGTGGTCGGGTTCTGTATCCAGTGGACCCCTCTCCGCAGGTTCGCTGGGGATGTCCACCAACGCAGGGATGTTTTTACTGTGTTTGGGATGTACATTCTTGCCCCTAGAGAGGACTGTTTTTTGTCCCACGTGGATAGGACTGAAGCTTGCAGAGCTCTGGTGTGAGCCTGGCCCCATGCTACTCCTGGAATGCATGACGTCAGGCTTCCCAGGAGAGACATGGCTTCCCGAATTGTGCATAATTGTCTCCGTAGGAAGATTTTGACCAGCCGTCGGATTTTTTGTATTTTTTCCTCGGGCAGGCAGGAGCATTGAGATTCTGAGTTGAGCGCTATGCCCAAAAACGTTTTTTCCTTGCTGGGGTTTAAGCTGGATTTTTCCCAGTTTATGACCCATCCTAGGGACTGGAGAAGTTCTAGCACTATCTCCAGGTATTTTGTTAGGAGCTCCCTGGACTCTGCTATTATCAAAATATCATCCAGGTAGGGTATTATTAGGATTGACTTCTTCCTCAGGTAGGCGGCTACCTCTGCCATAATTTTGGTGAAAATCCTGGGTGCTGAGGAAATCCTGAAAGGCAGGCATCTGAATTGATGGTGCTCTATTCCTTTGCCCATATCCACTGCGAACCTTAGGTATTTCTGGGACCCCTTGTGGATCGGCACGTGGAAATAAGCATCTTTTAGATGGATGGATACCATGTAGGCCCCTCTGGGAATCAACTTTATTGCTGAGGAGATGGACTCCATTTTGAATTTCCTGTATCTGACGCAGGCGTTCAGAGGCTTCAGATTCACTATCATCCGCTGTTTCCCACAGGGTATTCTTACTAGGAAGAGCCTGGAATAATGGCCCTGGGTTTCCTCGTTTCGAGGTACGGGGGCTATTGCGTTTAGTTGTTGTAGCTCCCGAACGCTTTGCCTTAGTAGGTGTAACTGTTGCCCTGAACCTCCTGTGGTAACGAATTTCCTTCTGAGGAGGGACACCAGTTCTATCTGGTATCCCTGCTGTAAGATCTTTGGGATCCATGTGCCTTCGCAAATCGCGGCCCATTGATCCGCAAAGCTCCCCAGCCTTGCCCCTACGGGGATGGCATCAGTGTCTCTGCTTTTTGGCTCCCCCTGGTGGGGGTTAAAGAAGATATTTCTTCCTCTGCCCCTCTTAGGGTAACTCCAACGTCCCGTCTTGCGCTTGCCTCGGTAGGTCTCAGGCTGTTGCACTGGGGCCCGGAAGAAGGTCTTCCCTCTCTGTGGCTTTTCTTCCGGGAACCCCCCTCTTTCTGTCGGCCGCCTTCTCCAGGATCTTGTCTAAGTCCGGTCCGAACAGAAACTGGCCATAGAACGGGAGGGAGGGAGCTTATTTTTAGAGGCTAGGTCGCCTGACCACGACTTCAGCCATAACACCCGTCTGGCTGAGTTAGACCGAGCTGTAGCTTTCGCCGAGAGCTTGACTGTTTCGGCTGCTGCATCTGCTAGGAAATTTGTTGCCATCCGCAGGATAGGGAGCGAGAGTTTAGGATCTGTTCCCTTGGCGTTTTATTAGTTAAATGTAGTTCCAGCTGTTCTAGCCATACTCCCAGAGTCCGCGCCACGCAAGTGGCTGCGTTACCTGGCCTGAGTATGTTTGCCGCTGCCTCCCACGATTTTTTTGAATAATTCTAGTGATGTTTTTGTGGACAGGGAAGGTATGCTTACGCCTCTCCCCTAGTCCCCCGAATATCTCATCCTGCAAGGTGCGTGGTTTCCTGGGCTCTTCCATTTTTAGGGTAGCCCTGACCGACTTAATCAGTTCCATTACGTCGTCCTGATGAAATAGGTACTTTTTGTAGTCCTCCTCATCTGAGGACTCCTCGGCCGCCGGTTCCTCTTGCTCCGACCCGATTGAACTCTGAGTCGGAAGCCTCGTCGGGAACGTACGCCTTTTTCTGGCGCTTAGCTGGCGGCGCTATCTGTGACGTTAGGGATGATCGAACCTCTTCTTTCACCAGCTTCCTAACGTCCTCCCGATTCCTCTTTGACTAGCCTAGCTACGCACGCCTTGCATAGAGGCCTCTGGTACGTAGCTGGCAGTCTTGTCCCGCACTCCACGCATTTTTTTAGTTTTGTTCTGGGGGGGGGGGGGGGGGGGCACCTTTTTTATCCCCCTGACAAAAGAGCATTTTTGCAGGTATATATGCAATTTTCCATACACAATACACTGGATTTTTTGCATTTGTATTTTTTGCCGCACTGGCTACTTACGGCCGCTGAGGCTGAGGTTTCAGCTGTCTCTGGGGCTGGAGCACTCACTACTATACCGGTGCTGCAGACACCCTGCGACTTGTAGTGCTGGTCCACCTTCTGGCTTCTCTCAGGTTCCTTATTTTGAATTTGTTGCGCTCCTGCGCTAAGCCCCGCCCCCTCCGTGCGTCTCCTGATGCGAGCGTGATGACGTCACCACGCTGGACACGTGACGCGACGCCCCGCCCCCCGCCGTCAAAGGGCTTCCTGGAGCGCCGCGCTGTGACTATACAAGGAGGAGGAGGGGGGCTGAAGCTCCCACTTTGTACCCCCCATGGGCCGCCGCGGGAGGAACCTGGCCCGGGGGCTACCACCCCATGTGGCGTCCCGGGAGTCGTCTGGCTGGGAAGGGAGGACAGGCTGACCCACTGCCCTCCGATCCGCCCGTGAGTATGCTTTGGCTGGCTTCTCCACCAGCCCCTCTCAGAGATCCTGCCTCCTGGCAGGACAGGAAGACACTGAGGAAAGTGGGGAAGGGGGGGGACTTTTAACCTCCCAGTATGTTCCTGTCCTATCAGGAGGAGGCAATCTCAATTGGTGCTGTCGTGGAGACGACTGGGGAACTTGCGATTTGCTCTTAAACAATATGCTGACTTTTCCTCTGTGCATCACAAAGCAACATTTGGTAGACAGGGGTAAATGTGGTGACTCGAGTGACTTTAACTGCAGACAGATTGTTGCTATCTAGAGCTGTGGGGTCAGTATTTCTGAAACTATCACACTTGATGGCTGTTCCTGAACCACAGTATCAAGAGTGTACTAAGACTGATTAAACCATACACAGACATCCAACAGCAGTTCACACAGCATCGGGCCATGTGTGACTTATCTGAGGTGAGTGTCGGGTGACACATCTGTGTCGGGTCAATCTATCTCAGGAATGATGTTCCAAAGTGGTTCAACTGACCCAGCAGTACAACAACAGACAAATTTCCACAATGACCATGCGGTGAACCTTGTGTTGACTGAGGTTTAATAGCCAAAGATTGACAAGGGAGCCCCTGATACCCTGGTGTCATCACCAACAAAGCCTCACTTGGGCCCAGGAAATAAGTCTATGGACCTTGGACACCTGGTCTCCTGCAGTTTTGAGTCCTGCTCTCAAGCGTATGCATGGCCTGGTCTGCATCTGGTGCAAACAGCATGAAGTCAGACTTTAACCCTATTGAACATGTTTGGATTATGTTAGAAAGGGCTGTGAGATTTGCTCCCATTTATCCACAAAAGGTGCACTTGGAGAATGTTCACTGTATTAGGTAAACCTACTTAATATTGGATTGGTCTAAAATTTTGGTGATCACGACTTTCAGCTGTTGAGGAACAGATTCCACAAGGTGGTGATTATTCAGTGTATAAGCACGATAAACTACATTATGGTGCTTACAGTTTGGGTGATGTGGAGTCAGGGTAGCCATGTCTTATACTCACCTGGTCCCCATTCCTAGGGTGTACCCCGGCAAAGTCAGACCATGCAAGCTAACTTGAGTTTTTTCAGAAGGCTTTGCACACACTACTTGGACTCCAGGTCATCTGAACTTCAAGCGCCATAAATTAGCTTATGGTGCTTATACTTTATGACAGTTTCCCTTTAATAATATGTGTAATGATGAATGCCTGAGGACCTAAGGGTTCTTGATTTGGAAAAATAGTTTTATAGCAGACAATTAGGTATATGGGAATAATTAAAATGACTACTACCGTATATACCGGCATATAAGGCGACGGGGCGTATAAGACGACCCCCCAACTGTCACCTTATACGCCGGTATTCAGTGGAGAAAAAAAAAAAATTTTATTACTCACCTCCCACGGCGTTCTGTCGCGCTCCGGCAGGATGTCGCTCGCTCCGGCAGGCTGTCGCTCGCTCCTCGTCCCCGCCGCAGCATAGCTTTCTGAATGTGGGGCTTGAAATCCCCGCTTCCAGAAAGCTAATACACACGCCGGCAGCTATGACATCATTGAATGGCTGTGATTGGCTAAAGCACACGTGGCTTCAGCCAATCACACTATTCAATGACATCATTGAATGGGTGTGATTGCTAACACGTGCGCCTTCAGCCAATCACAGCCATTCAATGATGTCATTGAATAGTGTGATTGGCTGAAGCCACGTGTGCTTTAGCCAATCACAGCCATTCAATGCTGTCATGGCTGCCGGCGTGTGTATTAGCTTTCTGGAAGCGGGGATTTCAAGCCCCGCATTCAGAAAGCTATGCTGCGGCGGGGACGAGGAGCCAGCGACAGCCTGCCGGAGCGAGCGACATCCTGCCGGAGCGCGACAGAACGCCGTGGGAGGTGAGTAATAAAATTTTTTTTTTTTACACTTTTTTTTTTTTTGTTTTACCGGCGCATAAGACGACCCCCGACTGCAGAGCAGATTTTTTCGGGGTTCAAAAGTCGTCTTATACGCCGGTATATACGGTAATATGAAACTATTTAGAAACTAGGTGGGTAATAATATAAGTATTTTTCTTGCTACTGACTAATCAAAGCAATTGTATCTAAGGTTATGTATATAAAATATTCTTTTTCAGCATACCTTAGAGAGTGCTGTATGAAAAATGAAGCTTTGATAGGCCAGAATATGTGACCCTTTTTCATTGTGATAAAGATGGAATGGCACAAAGATTAATGGTTGCAGCAAGAAAACATGATAAATGAATCTCCTTGCATGGGCATATTATGTGATATGAAAAATACTAGATATGCCTCACATTCTTCAATAATGGGGTGTCCAAGAATGATCTGATGAGATTGTTAATAACAATTTATTAATTCTTTGAAGATATCGCTATTCAATAACACGTTTTTAATTCTGCTACATACAAGAAAGTGACATTAGCGATATCTTTTAAAGACAAAAAGCGGAAAGTCAATTGAAGAGCTGCTCAAGATAAGACATGCTTAAAATTAAACTTTGAAAACACTGCAGCGACTTATGAATTGACTGCTTGAATTGAATCTCTTCACAGCTTACGTCCAGCTCGGGGATAAATACAGATGAGAGCCTCCTAACTCTGCAAGCTAAACAATAAATGATAAACCCTACTTACCATGTGCTTGTTTGAATGTTAAGCAGCTGTAGCTTTACAATCATTTTATATTCTTGTCAGAGACGTTTATGTTTGCTGGTAGAGCTTGAGGAAGGTGTCAAAGAAATAAAACTTTACTGTGTACCTAGGGGAATGTAAATATTTCTTTTTCCCAGCCCCAAGGATTTGTTTGCACATATTTTGACAGTCCATGAAATCTTTGACACTGAGCCCTGTCAGATGTTAACAACTTTGCACTCTGCAAAAAAGTGGCTCATCACAAACTTTTAATATCTTTTTTTCTGACTTTGTGATCTCTGTCTCTATAATTATCATGCATAAGGCATCTTAATTTAATTAAAGTTAATGAGTTAAGGCCCTTTTACAAACAATGATCATCGCACAAAATTTACTCAAAAGCCATCTTTTGAGCGATAATCATTGTGTGTAACTGTGCGCCCATCATGCACTTACCGTGCACTTTTCATACTTAGCTGATTTCAGGTCAGCATGAAATCCTCGTCCCTGATAAGAGGGACCACACGCAGAGTTCTCCGCGGGCAGCACTGATAACAGCTGCTGTCCCTTGGGAGAACAATAGTGATGTATTTAGAGAACAGACCACCTGCTGTTTTCTAAATACATGCAAGTGAAGTACTAAAGGGCTGATTAGCCCATTAGTGCCTATGCAAAATGATCGCTCAAAACTGTCAGTTTCTGATGAATTTTGAGCGATCATCTGTGTGTGTAAATGCACCTTTAGATTTTTATTGTATACTGCGAAGAAAAAAAAATACACCAATGATAGCAATAAGAACAATGTGTCTTAAAGTTCAATACAAAATTGTAATGAATTTAGCAAAGAAAAGCTTACATCCTGGTTTGACATATCCCAGTAAGGCCTTTCTCCATATGACATTGCTTCCCACATTACAATCCCATAACTCCATACATCACTGGCTGATGTAAATTTGCGGTACTGAATTGCCTCTGGAGCTGTCCATCGCACTGGGATCTTACCTCCCTAATGAAAAAAAAAAAATCAGTGTATTACAGTGTAGTTGTAAAAACAGTGTGTAGTTAAGCTGGAAAAAAAGGTTATAAGAGAAGTTCTATGCAATGTATAAAACTGGATATGTAAATTACGAGAAAACCAGTAAACGAAGATTCTTCTGTCCAACTATTTTCCAGAATTAATATGACATGTAGGACGTGCTTTTTTTTCTTCTTTATCTGCATTTTTCAATGGAAATTTTTCAAAAGAGAGATCCTTTTGTTGTCAGGTATTTGCCATTTGTCTAAACACCATGTAATGTACATGGCAAACTTTAAATTATGTTAATGTGGAACTCACAATTAAAGGGCCACTTCAGTGAAAACACGTTTTTCCATCACTGCACCCCTCATCAATGAAAGCCGTCCGACCTGCGGCCTTTCTGCAATTGACATTGCAGATAGGTCGCGGGTGCCCGCATCATCGCCTTGTGACGGCGAGGGAAAAATAAACATTTGAAAAAAAATCTGTGCTGCGCAGGTCCAATGGCTTGCCATCCAGACCATCCACAGTACAGATAATGAAGAAAGAAGGTAGGTATGCGGGGTCGCCGGCCAGGGTCAAAGCCCGATTCCGCTGCAGGCTCCCTCATACACAATCTGGCTATGCCATGTGCAGCTGGCCTTATTTGTGTTTACTTTCTCCTCCTCAATGCTGTGCTAGCAATTCCATGATGCATCAGCACAACATGACATGACCAGCTAGAATAAGTATCATCTCTGCCTGCTTGGAGGACAGTGCAATTATCATTACCTTCTACATTCTCCTAAATAAGCTATTGACCATAAGTATACAATCAGGAGAATGAACTGTGATCATTATAACTGTGTAGCAGGAGCCTATAATCATCATAAGTAACTCAAATAGGTGTTACTATATCCCCTGTGAAGAGCCTGTGTGGTACAGTCCATGTAGTTTCATCACACAGGATGCACTGGTGACTGAAATACTGACTTCTTGAGAGAACACAAATCCAGGTCAGTCGCAGGTAGCCACGAGATCACAAGCACTCCAGGAATTTTCATATGGAAATGAATAACTTAGGGCCCTTTTACACTCTGTTACAAAAAAAATGTTTTTTTTCCAGACAAAGGTTTTGTGTTTCTTATCGAGTTTTGGGTACAGTTTCCAAATTTGTGCTCCGATTTTGACTGCCAGGAACAGATTTACAGGCAATAACCTTAATAGTAGAATAAAGAAGTGTAGATTTACAGTAATTGAAATTAAAGATGTTTTCTAAATCTAATTATAAACAGTAAATCATGAATAAGGTACATGTATACAATTGAGATAAGATCGACAGGTGGCAGATATAGAATAACAAAGAACTTCCATAAGTGGCTGGATAGGAGGCACTCATGTAGTAGCCGCACGGGTTTGAAAAGTAGTCAGGAGGAAGACGAAGGCCGTCAGCAGGTAATCACGTTTGTAGTACAATGGATGAGACAGGAAGCGTAGTCAGATGGGAAGCCAAGAGTCGTTCGCAGGTAGTCACCTTTCCAGTACAAATAGAAGACGCGTGAAGCATAGTCAGATGGGAAGCCAGGAGTCGTCAGCAGGTAGTCGCATATGCAGGAGAGGACCAGGTGAGGAGAGGAAGCTTGATACAGGCAATGGAGCACAATAATCACGCAATGCAGGAACGTCAGGCCCAAGCTTTTATAGGAAGTTCTAATCCGGAACAGGTGGAGCAAGAACAAGGGCTGTATAGTAGGATCTGGAAAACAAGGTCAAAGTATGCAGAGGGATTTGTCCAAAGGTGTGAATAGCTCAAAAAGAAGGGCTACTGCTTGGAGTGCAGGAGGTTCTCAGTTTGAGTCCTGACAACCATGTTGTATCCCAAATCTTTGTGGCTGGTATGTTGAAATCATACTAAAAGTCATTTGATCTAGTTTTTGCTAGGAATTTGTCTGCCACATTTTTGAATGCCATGCAGGCAGATTTTTCTTTGCTTGTTAAGCATTCATTGAAACTATTGTCACATTTCAGTTCTGTGATCTGTGGACCCTTTTATCTTTGCTTCTGAAAGATTGGTAATGTCCCATTTAGATGGGACCACAGTCGTCTAAATGACTGCACGAACACTGATGTCACCCCTAGGTTGTTATCACTCGTGCAGAGCATTTAGATAAGCAGATCACCGCTGGATTCTCGCGGGCAGCCTTTACAGTCAGCGATCCAGCGATGATTTTCATGCTGGTTGAAAAAGAGCGCCCAACGAAGTATAGATAAATAGTGCGCAATGGTTGTGCATTCAGAAATGACGATTATCGCGCAAATTTGTTCTTTTGAATGAACTTTGCGCAATAATCGTCCCATGTAAATGGCCCTTAAATTTCGTCTTTAGATAGGCAAATCCTTTGCCATTTTTATTCCTAGCCTTGATAAACTATCTTATAAGGCCTAATTTAATATATAATGGAGGAAGCAGGATGTCTTCAGAGGACACAAGACTTTCCAGTTGAATATTTTTGTTCCCAGGTTTCACATTCTGGCTGCCCAGTCCTTCCTTATGTAGTGAGATTGCCCATCATAGCGATCCCACTCACACAAAAAAAGGAATACTTTGTATATCCTGTCTGCATTCCCAATATGACAGCAGTGAATTTTAAATCTCCACAGATCTTCCACTTGTGTTCAGAGTATTCAATTGAAGCATATGCTACAGCATTTCATAGGACTCCTTTGCAAAACACGCATAACCGACTGAAACAGAACGCAACACATTGCTGCTGTGAAGCAAAACTGCTTTCAAATTAGCTTTTGAGGCATGTCCTTCACTCTTGGACATCATAAGAGCGACCGAGAGCAGACATCAAACCACTTATATAATTCCAAAACGTTAGGGCCCCATAATGCACAATATTTCTTTCTCTGTGTCTATAAATTGTTAGACTTGAGAAGACTCCATTCTTGCAACACGGAGCCCAGAATTTTCACCTTCCTTCTACTTGGCCTGAAATCACGATCTAAATCATTTAAATCTGTTTGTATTAAGAAATATGGAGTTGAATGTTCTGTAGGTTTAAATGTAGGATCATTTCTTTCATTGCTCGATGAAAATTCATTCTCTCCCTTCATTGTCTTGTCATCTTCGAGACAAAAGTAAGTCTGTCTTACGGTCTTTCTGTTCCCTCTATATCATAGGTACCCCAAGTGACATTGATGTACCGGTAGCTTTTCACCAGTTTATTAATTTCACATCACAAGTGACACAACAGAAATGCAGGGCCCTTGTTGTGTTTTCATCTGCGATTTCACATCCAAAGTAGTCCTTGTGGGCCTTCCGTATTACGGATGACATCATCTCATGTTTCTCAAATGTTTACTCAAAACACATAAAGCAAAAGCTGTCTGGTTTGTTTTGGCATGTACGAGGTGCCGTATTGCTTCGCGGGAAAAATATGGGACCTTATATAACAAAATTGTCTAAAAGTAAACGGTCTTAGTTTCCCATAGCAACCAATCACAGAGCATCTTTCATTTTACCTCAGCAGTTACAGAAATGAAAGCTAAGCTGGGATTTGTTGTCTTGGGCAACAAAGACAATTTTAATAAATGAAACCCATTGTTTTAATGGTCAATGTACAAAATGGTACAATATTGAATATCCTTTTTATGATGTCTACAACTTCATTATCTTGCTTGACAGACAATTTTGGTTACTGTATTTGGATTCAGCACCCCGACAGGTAAAAACAATGATTTCTACACAGGAAAATATAATGCAGTGTTATTATTCAATTAATCGTTGGATCGTGTGAAACGATCATCATTCAGTGTAAACGCAGTCAACAATTGAACGACGAATGATAATTCATTTGCTTATTAGTCGTTCATTTTATGCAGGCATAAAAATCAAACAACATTTGGCCCATGTAAACAGGCAACCATTCATCTATGATCAACTGGCTGTTTACTCTGAATGGGGCAGGCAGCCGGAAGAGATCTCCAGTTGGCTCTGCCTCCCATATTATCGCTCCTGTGTGAAAGTACAGGAATGATAAGCTTCAGGACAGCTGCCTGGCACTGAAGTGCTCGACAGTTGTCCAGTGTAAAAGCACCCTAGCCAGGTTATTACAAGCCCACATACATTGTGGGGCCACTAGTTAAGTAATGAATGGAAAAAAGTGCAGTTGAGTGGCCCTTTAACAAATTGAGGTAAAATAATTCATAGATGTCATTTATTGCCTAAAACTATTTCAGCTATTGAATCAAACCAGGACTGTGCTATAAAATAATTGGCATTGAGATGTAAAATTACTCATATCTATCATAGCAGCTATCATTTTGTGGGTAAAAGAAAAAACATTTGAAAACCCCTTGCTATACTAACCTGCTAATAGTTATACTAGCTGAATAAAAAATAATAGCACATTTGTTTAACGGTGCACGAGTAGGCAGAAGTAATGCTAAGTTACTAACCAATTTTCCCTTCTTTATATACACAGCACATAGACAAGCACCACATTACTTATCAGATTAGGTGATTCAGTGTACGAGACTGGCACTGAAAATCTGGAATTATAATAATCACTTACCAAGGCTTCTATCAAAGTAAAAATAGTAATTATGTTAAAGACCGACACAATTTCAAGTTAAAAGCATAAAATAAAAAAATAAAGTGCTCTATCTTTAAAGAGGACTCATTGTACCACCAAAACATGCCTGTGAATTATATTTTAGAAATGGATAGCCCCACGTGCAAAAATATATTTTTCTAGATAAAAAAGCAAGAATACAAAAACAAACAAAAAACAACTTTTTGTTTTACCTATGAGCCTTAGCAGCTTTTTTTCAATCAGTTGATGAACATGTCTACTGTCAATGTATACCTTTTGTTAAGAGACTTGCTATTAGGGTGGAAGAAAAGTAGAGTAGTCTATATTGTAACTAATCCCATTACTTCAATACATAATTGTAATGAAATCACTGAAAAATGTTACATTTCTTAGTTAAGGCCCATTCACACCTGAGTCAGGGCTCAGTTAAGGCTTTCCATTTTCTTGTTCAGTTTGTGAAGCAGGAAAAAGGACTTAAGAGTGAAATAAATGGATGTTTGCTTTTTTGAAGTCTGCAGCACTATTTATTCAGTTAAAAAGAAACAGAACTAAATGGGAAGGAAGCAAACTGAAAGTTTTCCGTTTGCGTTTTTCTGAAAACCCACTTAAATCAAAAGGAGGAAAAAAAGAATTTGTTTACTTCAGTTTTAATTCCGTTTCTCTGCTCCAAAAATGGAACAGAGAGACGGAAAAATCTAATGGAGCCTTAATGCAGGTGTGAATGGACTCTTATTTGTGACGTTTCTGACTCTTGATTTGTCTTGGATTAGGTACAATTTTTTTTAATATGTCAGCTACACCTTCATTTCAATAAGCACAGGAATGCAATCTCTACAGTCAAATAATCTCTAGCCTTGGTTCAAACATAGACAATTGCTTATTTAGTAAATTTATCCCAATGCACTCACTATTGGCCCATTTACACGTAACAATTATTGCTAAAAATTCGTTCAAACAAATTTGTGCGATAATCGTTCAGTGTAAATGACTTTTTACATTTTCAGCTAACTTTTCAGTCAGATTAAAAACATCAACGAACCACTGGCTTGTCATTCAGTGTAAATGCTCCCTGCTCAGCGCTGACGACCTTAGCGGTGATGTCAGCGCTCGTGTAGTTGTTTAAACAACTATTGGCCCATGTAAAAGGGCCATTAATCTAGATACAAATAAATATATAAATCACTTACAGTTGTTGTGTATACTGCATCTGGGTCATCTTCTACAACTCGAGATAAGCCAAAATCTGATACTTTGCAGACAAGGTTACTGTTGACAAGAATGTTGCGTGCAGCAAGATCCCGATGTACATATCCCATGTCAGCCAAATATCTCATTCCTGCTGCAATGCCCCTTAACATCCCCACTAGTTGAATGACTGTGAACTGTCCATCATGTTTCTACAGAAAAGAGAAAATATATGTTCATTTAAGAGTGAATTCTGCACTGAGGAAAAATGCTTGATATGACTAAATGGCAACATTGTGTGTCCTATAGTAGGTCTATATCCATGAGGTTGAATTTGAGATGGATCTGTTGTCTGGAAATCAGTGAACGTATGGGAATTATGAATACCTGAAATGGCTGAGGTGCATTTACCTGTGCGTTTGATCCCGGAGTGTTTAATGTTTGGACTTTTAAGGGCATTGTCTGAGTAGATCCTGAGCGTTTAGTTTTTGGAGGTGAAGTAAACCATTCCAAACATTTCTAAAGCAGAAGATGATCACAACTTAGTTTGCCTTTAAATATTATATATTAAATATTAATTTACTGGAACAAATATCAACTACTACTACGTAATACTGATGTGAAAAACCGAAAATTTTAGACTAAATCTTAAGCTTTCAAAATTTAGTTCAGCCATATGAAAGTGTGGGAAAGGAAAATAATAGTTACAAATACATTTTTAAAATGAGCTCTTATTACGAGGATGGATATGTCTTCTTGAAATGAGGCACCAATAGGCCAAAGTTCTGATGTGGTGTCCCCAAAATTGTAACAGTAGTTACATATACAACATATACACATGCTCTGCTATCAGCGTGTTAAAAGCCTGTAACAGTCCTTTTACCTGGGCAGATAATCTGTCCACAATAACAACAATGAGCATGTCAGTCAGCGCTCAATACCTCCATGTCTACATGCAGTTTAACATGATTGTTTGTCCCCTAACAGCAGTCATTGATCAATTGCACATCTCCCACTTTATACAGGAAGGTATGCAGCCACCCAGCGTACATTTTTATGCTCATCTAAATGACGTGATCACCTGATAAATGAGCTTTTGCTTTTTTGGCAGCTAATTGTTTGCCCTTTTACACAGCCCAATTGTTGGGCAAATGTTTGACCCCAATAATTGGTCCACGTAGAAGGATTTTAGGTTACTCAGAATTATACAATAGATATGGTTTTAAAAAAAGTTATGCATCCATGTGGATTTTGGCAACATTAATTGAATAGTTCATATGATTTGCTTTTAAGTGCATTGGTGCATACAATATAGACAAGAACAAGATGCTTTTTTGTAGGAGGAAGCTTGCCCAAGATCTTGCAGTCTGACCGAATTGCAAATTGAGTTATCACTAGGTCCTTACTCAGTCCAATGTTCACTCATGCTCAAAGCCTCTTTGCACTGGTGTCAGACAGGCTTCATCAATACAAAATAATGCACTGACTATTGATAATACTGTCTATAGATATTGAGAGGTGTGAAAATAATCAGTTTAAATGAAAGACTTCATGCCATAATGCACTGTTGGAGCATGAGCAAGACTCCAGTAACATTAAGGGCTTGAAATGCTGCCAGAATTAATGGACAATCTGCTGCTGTTTTGGGTTCTCCTGGATACAGTGAAATCACAGCATTTGTCAGTCTCAGTCATTTCTCACATGTAAAGTACAAATAGTCTGATAATCTACATACGTCCAACAATGTAATATGAACATATAAGCTGTACTTTTTTTTAAAGAGTTTATTGCCTCTGTGGTAATTACTTAATAACTGTATGCTCAATGAACGAGCTGTCCTAGGTTCCATAAAACCGTGAAATGTACAGCACTTCTTGATACATTTAACTCTATTCAATCCAATTTTCCTGCTACTCGCACACTCTGCAGTTCTTATTTATTTTTGGGTGAAAGAGCGTGTTGTGGATTCCTTGGAATTACTCAATAGAAACACATACAAATGAACTGTCATAATGATTTTATTAGCAATTTTTAAAGATTAAACTAGAGTTATGAGTGTTTCACATCATTTGGGAAGATCATTTGTAATAATCCTGTAACTATATGTAAAATGGTATTACATACATTTATATTATAATTTCTCTAACAATATCTATCCATGTAATATAGTGCCATACAGAGGCACCCTATAACTGCATGCAAAGTGTATAGCATATGTTTCTAACACTATGCAGAGGAGAGTTCAGAATTCTGTATTTATATTACAGTATGCACAGCAGAGTTCAGATGTCGGAGGTCTCCTCTGCATAGTGTTAGAAACGTGCCAGACTTTGCCCGACATGGGCAATATGCAGGGAAATCTCAATGTTGGACGAGGTCCAACACTGGATTGTAAAGGGTTAAATAGGTTTATATTTCAGAACCTATTATAAAATGCCTGATAATGTGCAATAAAATGGACCTCTCTCTATTGACATGTCTGTTTTAGTATCATGCAGTTGTCAATTTATTCATACATTTCCAGGAGAAATAATGTATTCTAAGAAAATATGCTCCAACATTGTTATTTCATGGGGAATATAAGTTTTTTACCAACACAGGGATGTTAGGAGAGGTGACATGTCCTTTTTACTGCACCACACAGGAGAGCTGGAAAGTTCCCAAGTCCAAAATATTGCTAAAAAATTTCCTTAAAGTTTCGAAGCAACACTATGTCTAAATGCTCAATTAAAACTCACCTGCATGTAAGTGCAAGGGTACATTTAAATTTGTGTACTTTAATGGTAGCTGCTGTCACGTTGTGCTCCTGGGACTTGTGGTTCCATGGGTTTGCTGAAAGTGTGGCTAATTTAGCTGGCTGATGGTGTGGAGTTCTCCAACCAGCCAATCACCACCTTTGTGCTGCATATAAATGTCAGCCCCTCTTGCTGGATGGTGCTGGTCATTTATCCATTTGCTATTTATCTTATTCCCTCTCAGAACCCAGGTACCTGGAGTCATGCATGCTCTGCTTTGGTGTTGCGTGCATGAGGCTCTTGATTGGATTCGCTCGACTGTTTGTTGGTGTGAACAGTGATGTGTTCAGTTGGTATGTTGTAATTCCCTTGTTTTGTATTTCCGCCAGTTTCTATCTAGAGTGAGCTAGGTCCTAGCTTCCAGCATAGGGCCATCCCTATTGATAGGACTCCATTTGGGTTTTAGTTGTTTTGTTAGAGTAGGGACTCACAAGCCGACAAGGAACTTTGATGTGGGCTTGTGAGCTTCTGTACTTTGTACCCAAACACTAACTAATACCTCATATTATTAGTTATTCCATCTGTTGATGTGTGTTAGTGTTCTTGGTAAGTGTTTTGGCATTTGCCATTAGTTGTTGGATGTCTGCTCACGCGTCCATTTATCTGTCGTAGCATTTCAGTTCTGTTCTTTGCTTGCATTAACATTCGTTGTTGATCCCTATCCTCTCACCTTCATTTCCCCCCAGCCCTTGTTTGGGTTTTGTCTGTGTAGATCGTTGTTCCTACGGCCTGCACAGACGTAACAGCTGCATTATAACAGCAACTATTTAAACAAAATATTAATTTTTGGCAAGTCAAAATTTCAGTATATTATTCATTAATCAGTTATTCCTTAACGACAACCTGATCAATTAATGCCAAATAATTGATTAACCGTCATGAACATTCAACGCATATGATGAACACTATTGGGGAAAAAATTGTCAAAATTATGCTTTTTTTGATCACCCTGTCTCCAAGTAAAAAACTGATTAAAAAGTCATATGTGCCCAGATCCCCGGGGGCGTGGCTTACCGCTTGATGGAGTGAGGTGTCCCTGCCGGAGCTCCTGCCCGAGTTTTCGCTTCTGTAAGCTGTTCCGCCGCCGCCGCCGAGAGAAACAGCTCCCATGGGGAAGAAGAGGACGTCGGAAGCCCCCAGGCAGCCGCTGAAGCCCCCGGCTCCGAGTATGGAGCGTTTTCTCCGCTCCCCAGGAGCTCCGCTACTGAGCGGTAAAAACAAGATGGCGCCGCGCCGGCCGGCGCGGGACGCCGCCGGTGAAGAAGCGCAGCCATGGACGCAGGAGGAAGAGGAGCCCCGGGCCGGAACATCGCAGCCAGCAGAGGTGGAAGCCCGATCGGAGGGGGCAGAGGGAGACAGCAGCGAGGAGGAGGTATGGCCCCGGGCTGAAGTCAGAGGAGCGGAGGGTCCGGCTGCAGAGAGGGGAGGGGGAGGGGGAGCCGGCGCTCCCAGCACACAGGAGAGGATTGAAGCAGGGAGAAACCCCTCAGGCATGCCGACAGCCAGCTCCCCCCAGAAAATGAGCCCTCCAGGGCAGCCTACAACCCCACAAGAACCCCCTAGAGATCTACAGCAGGGAAGCCCAAAAGACCAAGGGCCCCAAATAAAAGAAAGAGAGGGGGGTAGGGAAGAAAGAGGGAGAGATAAGGGGGAGCCAGGAGGCCACCATGAACCAGGCCCTGGCGCTGCCCCCCTCCCGCAAAGATCCACACAAGGAGCGAAGGGAGCAGTGCCCCACAATAAAACCGGGGATACAGAGGGGAAGAAAGCACACAGCAACAAATCACCTGAAAGCCCCCCTGCACAGCCCAACAAAAGAGCTACAACCACACAAGCCACAGGCAACCCTGAAGCCCAGCACGCTAGCCACAAAAGACCCCAGGCCCCAGAAACAATTGATGAGGAATGGGACTGGAGAGCCCACCTGAAGGCAATACCCACGAAGGGGGAGATGAATGAACTTCTACAGAAGCTGGATGCAGCCCACAAGCAAGACATAGCAGTCCTTCAGAAAGACATCAGAGAAGTGGGGCAGAGAGTGGCAGAAGTTGAAGAAGTGCAAGAAGAGTTCCAAACCACTATAGTAGAACACGCGCATATTCTAGAAGCACAAGCGCACCAAATAGAAGAATTGACCAATCACATCGACGACTTGGAGAATCGCCATAGGCGAAACAACCTTAGGGTCAGAGGCCTGTCTGAAGAGATAAACAATGACCAACTGGAGGACTGGATCACTGAGTTTTTCAATCACTTGCTGCAGAGACCTGCCGATTCCGCCTTAGAACTGGACAGAGTCCACCGAGCCCTGGGCCCGAAACCAGCGGACCCCGCCAGACCCAGAGACGTTCTATGCAGAGTGCATTTTTATAGAGAAAAGGAGCAAATCCTACAGCGAACACGCATGCTGGACACTCTGCAGTTCAAGGGGTACTCGGTTAGTGTGTACCCGGACTTATCTAAGCGCACACTACAGCTACGCAGGGCCCTGAAGCCCCTCCTAAACGCGCTGAGAGAAAGAGACATTCCATATAGATGGGGGTTCCCCCTGCAACTTCACGCGAGAAAAGGAGGGAGATCGGCTGTATTTAGACACCTGGGAGACCTACCCAAATTTCTTGGGACCTTGGAGTTACCTCAGATTGCAATACCAGACTGGCCCAAAATTGGCGAGATGCCGGTCCCCCCACCCAGAATGGAGTGGGAGAAAGCGGGGAAACCACGAAGAGAACCGGGGAATAAACTCCTAAGAAATCAAGACAAAGGCTGAAAGAGGAGCCACAGATGTCCTGAGGACTTACATTCAGGAAGACTGGTGTAACGAACTGACCAGACCAGCCTAACTAGGCCTCTTCTAGTGTCCAGACCAACGGATAACGAAGATCGGTTGTTATCCACCTTCCTGCATACCTGTTCTTCTCTTTCGTCTCTCCCTTTGTGGGATACGGCAATAGACCCGGCGGCGGGCGAGATCAGTGCCATTAGCTACCCAATTTATTCTTTATATCTGTCATATTTCTACCTTTCTTCTCTTTTTTTCACCAAGCGAGGGCGAGGGCGGGGGCAGGCCTCCATTGGTGGTCTCCTCTTCCCCACCTAGAGTAGGCAGCTCTTAAGCTGCGCCTGAAGCTAGTTAATAGCGACTAATAGTGTTTAGTGTTGAATAGTGAGGCCTTGCGAGAGGCCTGTAGATGTTCTATGTTTTTCACCCCCCCCCTCCCCCCAGCCCCATGCTCTATCCTTCCCCCACTATCCCCAACCCCGTCCACCCTAAACCTCGCCTGAAGAACGTGACAAGCGACCTAACCAGTGTGGTCCATGGCTGACCTGACGATTGCCTCGTATAACGCCAAGGGGTTGAATATCCCTTCCAAGAGGGGTCAGATTTTATACCACATGCAAAAAAAAGGTAGGAAGGTGCTTCTCCTCCAGGAGACCCACTTTAAAACAGACGAGATTCCTTCCTGCTCCACAAAAGCATTTCCTACCTGGTTTCATAGCCCGAACCCGAACCGGAAGGCGGGAGGAGTATCTATTGCATTTCATAACACGTTACAGATGCAACCCCTTGGCGTTCTACAGGACCCAGAAGGTAGATACCTATTTGTTAAAACAGAAATTTTTGGAAAGGTGATAACTTTTGCAAATTTATACTTCCCGAACCAGGGACAGGTATCCTTTGGCGTGGCCACCCTGAGGGAGCTGGCGAAGTTCGCGGACGGCTCCACTATTGCTTTGGGAGGCGACTTTAACCTGGCCGTGGATCCAGAACAAGACACATCATCAGGTAAGTCCTCTGTCTCACGGGCAGCAACAAGAACCCTTATGAGAGAACTAGGTAATCTGCACCTAGTGGACATATGGCGCATGCTACACCCGGGCGTCAGGGACTACACTTTCCATTCAATCCCCCATAATAGCTACGGCAGGCTTGATTACGTATGGGTCTCACACGCCCTACTAGACTACAGGCCCGTATGCGATTTCGGACCATTTATTTGGTCCGATCACGCTCCGGTATACGCCGACTTCAACGGATTTCAAAAAGACCTTCGAGTTAGAACTTGGAAACTTAATGACAATATACTAAAAGACCCCCAATGTGTCCAAGAGATTAAAACAGCCATAGGCAATTTTGTACAAGATCACCAAAACGATAGCACACGGGCCCCAGTCAAATGGGAAGCATTGAAATGTGTTCTGAGAGGAATGTTGATCTCCCAAGGGGCAAGACTAAAAAAAGAGCGAACAAGGGAGTTGGGAGCCCTGCTAACGGCCCTACAGGAGAAAGAGACAGCCAACAAAAAAACCCCAAATGATGTAGTCCGGGCAGAATTATCGACGCTGCGTCAGAAGATCCTGTCAATATTAGACCAGAGGACGCTGGCTCTGAGAGACAGGTTTCGTAGGGAAGCGTACGAGGCAGGGGATAAATGTGGAAGAAAGTTAGCTCGAGCGTTACACCCCAGAACACCGGTGACTTTCGTACCCAAAATACAGAGAGCAGGGAAGACACCAGCGATCTCCACAAGGGACATCCTGGAAGAATTCCGCCTATACTATGAAAGACTCTATAACATAGAACAACCCCCACGGGCAGGAGATAGAGAAGGGGAGGAGGAAAGGACATACTTAGAAAAACACGGCCCGGGTCCGCTAAAGATAGAGGATGCAGCAGCCTTGGAGGAGGACTTCACATGTGAAGAGGTAGAGGAGATGGTCAAAAATCTAAAGCTAGGCAAAGCGCCAGGCCCGGATGGGTTTTCGGCCAGATTCTACAGAATCTTTGGAAAAGAACTGTCCCCCATGCTAACGCAGATGTTTAACGGGGTTTCTCAGGGGAGCCCCATTCCACCTCAGGCCCTCCAGGCGCATATAGTAGTAATCCCGAAGCCTGGGAAGGACACCTCTTCCTGCGCAAACTATAGACCCATATCCCTGATAAACTTAGATGTCAAAATGTTAGCCAAACTCATAGCAAATAGACTCAGCAAACACATCCCTGACTTGATACATAGAGAGCAGGTGGGATTTGTCCCTGGGAGGGAAGCCAGGGACAATACTATTAAAACGATTTCACTAATATCCAGGGCGAGAGCAGCAAATAAACCACTGTGCTTGCTGACAATAGACGCAGAAAAGGCGTTCGACAGGGTCAGGTGGAGGTTCTTGGAGGGGACCCTCCGTCAGATAGGCCTTGGCCAGAGAATGAGGGAATGGATCATGGCTTTATACAAGGGACCATCAGCCAGAGTTCGGGTGAACGGGACCCTCTCGGATTCCATCTCGATTAATAATGGAACTCGACAGGGGTGTCCCCTGTCACCCCTGTTGTACATCCTGTCCATGGAGTCCCTGGCCAACGCCATCAGAGAAAACGGGTCGGTCAGAGGACAGACGGAGGGCCCCTCCGAACATAAGTTAGCGCTTTTTGCGGACGACCTCCTCCTGTTCCTGTCGAACCCAAGAGTAGGGCTGCCAGTGGTAATGAAGGAATTTGAGAGATATGGGAGAGTAAGTAATTTTAAAGTTAACTTACAGAAATCGGAGATCCTAAATGTAACATTGGCCCAGACGGAGGTGGAGGCCCTCTCGGATTCTTTCCCCTTTAAGTGGAAGTCTTCGGCCATTAAATATCTGGGGGTACTGATCCCAGCTGACCCTGCACAGATTTATGAACTAAACTTTCTCCCATACCTGGAGGGCCTGAGGGCGGAATTGAGCAAATGGAGCCCGCTTTACATATCATGGACAGGGCGGATAAACGCAGTTAAGATGGACTCCCCTCCCAAGGTTTCTGTATCTGTGCCAGACCCTCCCGGTAGCCCTGAATCGGCAATACCTTTTGAGTATCCGGTCATTAATCATTAAATTCGTATGGATGAACCGTAAATCTAGACTTAGCCACAGGCTACTAACAAGGTCTAAAGAAGAAGGGGGGCTGGGGCTCCCGGATTTTTCACTCTATTACAAGGCCTCTATGGCAAACTTCATCCTCTCGCTGTTACAAGCGAAAACAACTAAATTATGGGTGGAAATGGAGCATGCAGCCGATTCTAGGATAGCACAGGGGGCCCCCTGGATACATAGACAGTACCTTGAGGAGGTGGAGAGCCTCTCACCCCATCTTATAGAGATCCTCAAGAAATGGGGGATATGGGCCACAAGAGCGAGATTGATAACAATACCAGGCCCACTTACCCCACTGGTGGCCAATCCACAGTTCCCACCAGCGAGGGATAAGAATACAATCCTGTCCATCCCAGACTCTCCAATTCCTAGAGTCGTTAACGTAGTAAATCAGGACGGGATGAAACCCCTGAGAGAGTTTTATGGCAATTCCAGTCCCCCCCCAGGAGCGTGGTTGAGCTACCTCCAAGTAAGGGGCTTTGTGGGGTCCCTGACGCCCGGGGAGTGCATTAAAAGGCAGCTAACGCCATTTGAGGAGATGTGCATGTCGCCGGAGCCTACGGAGCACGGCATTTCGGTAATATACAAGTTGTTGCTGAACGTTGAGACAGGGGACTCCCTCCCAAACTACACGGGTCAGTGGGAGAATGAGCTAGGGGTCAACTGCACTGCATTAGAATGGCAGAGGGCCTTCCTCATGTGCCACAAAAGCACCAGATATGGTAGACTACAGGAGCAGAATTTTAAGATCCTATCCCGCTGGTATCGGACACCGTCAAGACTGCACCAAATTGATAATAGAATACCGCCGATATGCTGGAGGTGCCAGAACGGGCCCGGGACAATGACTCACATTTGGTGGGATTGCCCCCCAGTCAGGACCCTTTGGAGTAACGTGGAATTACTATACAGCGACATGTCCAGGTCTAGGGTGTCCATAACAGCGGAGATGGCCCTGCTCTTGATACTGCCCGGTTCTATGGCTAGAGTGAAAGCTGACCTGTTGCGGCTGGTTATTCTAGCAGTGAGGATGTCGATACCTGAATTGTGGAAATCGGGATCTCCACCCACACGAATAATGTGGTCAGAGAAACTTAATATGTTAATGAGGTATGAGGAGGAAGGAGCTGAAAGCGAAAAGGAACGAACCGGGATGCATAACCTATGGAGCCCGTGGATAGCGATGAGAGCCTCAGACACGTTCAAAACCTGGCTGGAATCAGGTCAACTTGAAGAGTGAGAACACCAATACAATCAGGCGAGGAGGTGCACTATCCCCTAAAACCCACCTCTCCCTACCCCCTCTCCCCTAACCTTACCCGTTCTCTATACCCCCCCTGTTAGTTAGTTATAGTTGGTATAACATTTATGAGTCAAGTATTAATTAATTAATATTGATATATGATATGTGATGCAGATGAAGACGACCTGAGTATTCTAATTATTTTCAATGTACAAGAGGACGTGAAGCAACGACAAAGGTTAAGATGGATCAATGTTTATTGTAATGCATCATATTGGTTTAATATGTAAAATCAATAAATTTAATTGAATCTAAAAAGTCATATGTGCCCAAAAATGGCACCAATAAAACTACAGGTCAACCCACAAAAAACAAGCCCTCACAGAGCTGCATCAACTAGTAAAAAAAGACAACATTAATAATTAAACTATACAAATTTGTTATCACTGTAATTGAATGAATCTACAGAATAAAGATAACATGTAAGTTTTACTTCACCTTGTATGGTGTAAAAACAATCCACAGAAAAAGTGGCATTTTTTTTCTTTTCTCCACTTCAACCTGCTTATGTATTGAAAATGCTTCCAATACATTATGTAGTATGTTAAATGGAAAAATATAACTCTTCCCACAAAAACTAGCCCTTATGTGGCTTTGTCACAAGGAAAATAAGAAAGCTGTGATTTTTTTGTAAGTGGGGATGGAAAAAAAATGCAAAAAGGATTGCAGCAGGAAAAGGTTAAGATTCAGGTAAACAGCCTAAAAACTTGATGGTTATATACAGCATTAAGAATAAAAGTCTATTTATTGATTCTTCAAGGGTTTTATACTTTTTACAAAACGTTTTCTGTTAACTTATACAACACGGCTACTTTAATACTTAATGGAATAACAATTTGCTCACAAAATCCCATTAAACACATGACTTTATTTACTTCTACAGTATATGAAATATCATCAGTATTAAGGGAGAATATATTCTTTTTTCACTTACCAACCAAGAAAACAAGCAAGACACCAATAGAGGAGGATATTTATATTACAAGAAATTGCTTCTGAATACATAACGAGCCAAATTACTAAAGGGAGGTAAAACTAAACATATATCCTATTTACAAAACTCTAAAACATTAATTGTACAAAAAGTTATGAATAACACTCACCCTTAAAAATGCATCTAGGGCTCCATTCTCCATGTATTCAATTACAATCATTATGGGTTTTCCTAAAACATAAAACATTAAAGGAGATGTCTCGAGGAAGCAGTTAAATTTTTTTTTTGCCCAGTCCCCCCCATTAAGTACACATTACTAAGCCCCCCTGTAAATGACATTTCTAGCTGGTTCGTACTTACCGTTCCAGCGTTTCAGCAACTTATAAAAGTTTCCTCAAGATGGCCGCCGGCTCTTTCCCCGTCGCTCGCTGCAGCCCGACGTGCGCGCTCCCGAGACGCCGCCAGCTGTGTCTCCATGGCAACCGGACGCATCGCAGCCGCCGACCAGACGCCCCGCAGCCGCCGACCAGACGCCCACCGCCAGGCAGCAGGTAACCGGCGCTAGCCCCCGGCTCCCCAGCGCTAGACCCTCAGCCCAGGTGAAGGCCCCGGAGCCCAGCGCTAGGTTCCGGAGCCTAGCGGCAGCCCCCCCCCGGCCTAGCGGCAGCCCCCCCCGGCCTAGCGACAGCCCCCCCCATCGCAGCGGCAGCCCCCCCCGGCCTAGCGACAGCCCCCCCATCGCAGCGGCAGCCCCCCCCGGCCTAGCGACAGCCCCCCCATCGCAGCGACAGCCCCCCCCGGCCTAGCGCTAGTTCCCCCATCACAGCGGCAGCCCCCCCCGGCGCAGCGGCAGCCCCCCCGGCGCAGCGACAGCCCCCCCGGCGCAGCCCGGCGCAGCGGCAGCCCCCCCCGACCCATCACTTACCTGAGACGCTTCTCGGGGCTGCTGGGCTGGGCTGGGCTTCTCCGCTGGGCAGCTCCACTTTCTGCACCTTCCTCTAACAGAGGATGGTACAGAATGGCCGCTGCAGCGCGCTCCCGAGCAGTGACAGCTCGTCTGCGCATGCGCAGAAGAGCTGTAGCGGGGAGCACACTGAAGCGGCTCGTGCTGAATGGAGAAGACCGGACTGCGCAAGCGCGTCTAAAAAAGCAAGCTGCCGGCGAATTTAGACGGAACCATGGAGACGAGGACGCTAGCAACGGAGCAGGTAAGTGGAATAACTTCTGTATGGCTCATATTTAATGCACGATGTACATTACAAAGTGCATTAATATGGCCATACGGAAGTGTATAACCCCACTTGGTTTCGCGAGACCACCCCTTTAATGTTTGTGAGACCTTTTCCAAACCAGAACCAACATCCACTTTGAAAGTTTCAACCCGAGGTGTAACAGCGTTAATTGTAATGAAATGCGTAGTTTTCAGTATCAGTGCACAGCATGGATGTGGTTTTTGTACATAAATAGTAGAAACGACATGTCAGCATGTACTGTAGATGGCATTGATTTACTTTACTATTTGCATGCCTGGCATAAATCAATGATAAACCTTATTTCTGGGTACCAATTTCCTTCACAGTAATTTATACATGATATATGCTTTTTGGAAGACTGAGGGTCTTTTACTCAGAGTAACAAATACTCCAAGCCACGGTAGAGAGTTCTACTTACCACGTGTTACAACTCCTTCCAAATGAACAACATTTGGATGGTCAAACTGTCCCATTATACTCGCTTCACATAGAAAATCCCGCCTTTGTTTTTCTGTGTAGCCAACTTTAAGTGTTTTTATGGCAACAGCTACATCTCTCTTTCCTGGAAGCTTTAGACGACCACTGCACACTTCTCCAAACTCACCTAGAAAGAAAAAAAATAGACAAATACATGTGATTTCTAGGTTGCTTTTTTCTATTATGATAATATTATCATCATCATCATTATTATTTAAATACTATTAATGTCACACTTTGTTAATAATATGAAAGAAGACAAAACATTATGCCGTTATATACCGTAGCTACACAAAGACAAGAACAAGTATCAATACGGAGGGAGTATGTTTTACAATATTTACTAAGGTAAAAGAAACTTAAAGAAAAAAAGGACTTTCATTTCCAAGAACATTTTTTAATGTAATGAGTTACTCTAGGATAGGGATAGGCAACCTTCATGTATTTAAACTCTAGTAACACAAACAGACCTTTTGTCACGTTAAAACCTAAAATTATGTCTCTTAACAATATGGACACATTTATTTAAATGTACATTCCTGTTTTGCATCTACGGAAATGATCACTAACCTTTCAAACAACCTGTGCTTAAGAGAGAGTCAATGTGTTAGCTAGCAAAAGTATAAGTCACTGTACCTAAAATTACATTTTTTGTGCCAAAAAATCCCTCTAAAGTGCTGGCCACTAGTGGTCTCCATTCCTTCTAATTTGCCTATTGTGAAGTGAGGCCCATCTCTAGTAGCACAGTTAACAAGATGGAGAATAAAAGTGAAAGATAGGGGATGACTCTGCCCGTAGAATTCTATGAAGAGTAGAGGGAAGGGGGAGTGTGCTGCTACAGTTAGACATACACAGATATGCCTGTGAATAGTTAGTGATTTTTTTTAGTGTTTTATAGCGACTGAAAACATGTCTACTATCTTACATAATGTTTTGTTTCTGTGTGTGTGTGTGTTACAAAGAATTAGGGAGGGGAATCTAGTTTTCTTTCTGCACATAATATAGAACACAACATAACAGGCTACTCCCACCAGTTAAAGAGAGCTGAAAATCAGAGAAACAGCCTGCTAAAGGGGAAAATACTCAGAAATATAGGATACTAGTTAAACACTAGCCAGAAACAGTGTTATTCCTCATGTACACACACAGCAGGTGATTATGAAAAGTTGTCTGATAAGTTAGGTGTGCTTTCAGTAAAAAAAAAAATCTCTGAAATTCACATCTCCTAAATTTATGTAACCTTGTGCTGAAAGTATACTGAATATGCAGTACTTACAATTTTTAGATAGTTTGGTTAAAACCTTTTTGGTAAACTTCAACTACATTGTCCAGATATGATGTGACCAGGGCTATATGGTGAAACTCTACATTGGAGCCATGTTACTGGTTATATTAGGGTATTTTCTTTTAAAGCAGGCCTCTTGAAAAGGTCTGTCAATTCACTGCAGGGTCAGGCTAGCTCACCAGTGTACCAGATGATCTCTTGGTAGGTCTAGTATCTTGCACAATAATTGTCGCCAAGGGTTCATTAGAAAAGCAACCCCATTCGGAGCCGACTTTGTGTTCAGCTCATGCAGCATAAACTGTGAAATACAAAACCCTGAGGGACGAGTGATGTCACTAGTGGCTCCCTGAGATATCCATTTAACGCAGGCCAGTGATAGAGGCCATACAGTGTCAACCGTCATCTATAGGCTATGATAGATTCGATTATTAAAAAGATCCTGTACTTTTTTTTTTTACAGGACACCATGGAAGAAAGAATAGCCTTTTGTGGTATATTGACATATAATAGCCAGAAAAAGGCCAAAAAGACATTCTTTTGGCCTCTGACTATGAAGTCCTGTGGACATGTGTAGCACGTACGTTGGAACCTTTCATGATCTACATGCTAAACATAATGTAAACAGCCCCTCATATACACCACTGTTTCATGACAGTGTTGCTTTCATGTGCCTTCAAGGTGGAATTTTTCTATGAACCAACAATTTGTAAATACATATTATATAAAGCTCTATACCGAATCTGCTGTAATTTAACCAATAAATTTTATTCTAAAGTGCACACTATGTTTATTGAAAGTAAATAAAAATGTATTAAGCAAATTGTCGCACCTTATGGCAGCTTGGCTATAAACATGAGCTATCAAACTCCAATAAACATGATTTATTGGCAAGCCTTTACAGCTCATAAATTTTTACTAAGGAATAAAATAAAAATGCATTTGATTTCTGGGTATCAGTAAAACTGTGTTAGTGAAAGCTGTGCGCGTTGTTTGAGGTTTACCTCATGGAGCCTCCACAATGAAGCTGTTTGTATCAAGCCTCAGGTTTGCATTGACAGACAATAAACAAAGGACATTTCAGTGCAGTCACTAAATCTCAGAAGGCTTTTTGTTGTGAAAGTCTCTTATCAGAGATTTCAAAAAATGACATACATACTGTATAATTTAGAGCTCTTGTCCCGCAAGAATTAACACTGCATCCTGTTGCTTGATCGGGAACTGATATTTAATATCTTTGTCTTAACAACAACCTGCTTTTGTTTTTTGATTTTTTTTAGATCTTATGCTTAATTATACATTAAATCAGGAAATGAGATTAACTCTTTTCACCTGTAGGTCTTAACAGAATCAATGTGTTCATGGGATCACCTACTTACTCCTGTCTAATTACGGGTTAGACGAGGGTGCTGGGAAGTGAATTTTTACTTTATTCGCTTATCACTTATATTTCCTGAGGCAACAGTAGTGTTTGTCAGTCAAAAACTGCAGATTAGGTGGAGATAATGTAGGGCATTAATAGCAACATCTAAAGTATTTGTAATCTTTGTACATGGAAAGTCCTGAGCAAAAAAACCTCACAACATTGTAAAAGAAGGACTAGGAATGTGCCTTTTAAACGTTTCCATGCCACTACGTATATTAAAGAAATTCAGAAATACTAAAGTCTTTCACACTGGAAATGGATTGCTCGTAATAGGTTTACACTTCCAATTTTGAAGACAGTTTTTGCTATGTGCATGGTGGACAGATCACAATCCAATGAAACACCTCTATTATAAATCTTAAAGCAAACAGCACAAAATCCACCAATAACGATAAGCACTGGAGACAGCTCCTCACCTCTCCCCTCCTTCCCTGTACAGTGACTACAGTATATGCCAAAAAGTGTGCCCACAGCACACGTAGAAAAGTCATAAACTTATTTTCTGAATTGTGCTGCAACAGTACAGACAAGATGGCTGCACCCATAGCCATGAAGAAAAAAATAGAAGAAAAAATATACATTTAGGAAATCAGAATAGAATCAAAAGAAAACATTTCTGTGTATATACTATATTTTAAGTTAGTATAAATAAACACATCCTTTAAACTATAAAATGTATGATTTGCACTCTGCATCGCTATAATCGACATTTTTACATGAACATTTTGTTTTCCCAGTTTTCTTATTTTTAGAAAAAAACTGCAATTTATTTATAAACAAAGCACAAAAAAGGCTCAATAGATAAGTTACAATTACTTTACTGGTATATCACGCCTATGATTTCATTCAATAGCTAAATGGAAATGCTCAATAAAGAAGGGATCTGGGTCTTACCTGAACCAATCACACGCTCAATTTTTATACAAGATGCATCTAACTCCTTGGCAAATTGATGGACCGCTCTATTCGGATCTTCATATGTTTCAGGGTCAATGTAGGTTTTGGTGCCTGGAAATTTAACTGTAATGATGTCAGAAAGCAGAACAGTGATGAAGAAAGGCACTTATTGTTTATATAGCTAGAACTGTCACTTAACAGAGGGCTGCTAGGTAAAAAAATGGCATGAACAGCATTTTATATGGACATATGTATGAATGTTAGGCTAATAAAGCATTATGTTATCTGTTGGGTAATCCACACTGCACAATAACAATTTTGCACTGATTTAAATCATTGCAATGTCTCTTAAAAAAGGGAAAATTTAGACAGCATAATCTGACATTTTCATTGCGTCTGTCACTAGAAAGAATTTAATAAAGGGAAGAGGCTGGAAAACCTTCAGCAGAACCAGATACCATAATAATACTCATTGCAAAATAAAGGTCCATGTTGGGTATCCTAATCAGGTATCCTACTAACATGTTGGGTATCCTAATAATTAAAGCAGAGTGCATTTAACAGGATCTAACCAGAGTATTTTATTTTCTCTACAGCTGGCTTAAAAATCAAACAAGTGATTAGATTGGCAGCCGTAGGAATTCTTGAATAGTTTTGATGTATGTAGTCCTTGTATTGGCATTTCCCCTAAATATTCTTTTACATAGAGTGTAAATACTAAAAGAAGAAGTTTCCCCATCATTTATGGCATATTCACAGGATATAGGTAAAGTCCTGTGGTGCAAGCACCGAGTCATGACCGACTTCTAGGTTGACGTCACATTGTGACGTTTTCTTGACAGACTGTTTTTGCGGGGTGGTTTGCCGCTGCCTTCCCCAGTAATCTTTTACCCCCCAGCAAGCTGGGTACACAGGACATATCAAATGCTTAATAAGCCACTGCAGAGAAATGTATTTTTTCATTCATTATGTAACTAGGGCCCTAAATATATATATCAGCTAGTATTACCTTCTATAGTTATTTTCTGTCTGAAAATTCCTGGAGTACTTATCTTCAGGTGGGTAATTGTGACCACCTGGAATTCACTTTTATCTCTGCCCTCTCAAGAAGCCACTCTTGTCAAGTCACCAGAATTGCATGATGGTTGATACCACACAGGCTCTTCGCTGGTATGGGTGGGACACACTCCTATGATAGTGGCCGATGACTATTAGAGGCTCCTGTTACATTGTTATAAAGAAGGAGATAGATCATGCTCCCCGACTGTATTCATGTGGTCTTTAGCTTGATATTAGATGAATATAGAGAGTAATAATAATTACAGTGTCCTCCCAGCAGGCAATGATGGTGGTAGCTCTAGCTGGTCATGTGATGCTGGGCTGATACATGGGAATGATAACAAAGAATAGTGAAAGAGAAAGCAGGGAGAAATCCCAGCATCAAGATGGTGTCTGATAAGTATAAAACAGGAGTGAGTGTTCTATACATAGCAGACATCCAGAGTGTAACAAGCAATAAGGGAGCAAAAATGAAAAAACGTGTCTTTGCGGTAGTGGCCCTTTAAAAGATGTTGGTACCACCTTTGGGATCCAACCTGTTGTAGGAATGGGGGTTCCTGACCTCCACTGCATGAGGTGAGATGCCCTGTGAATATGTCATCAATGTCTATGGTAGGAAAACCAACTAAAATTAAGATTGCAAAAATAAAAAGTTTATCTAAAATGATTCACTGTAGTCAATACATTTTTCAGAGTTTTGTTACTGTAAGATTTCATAATCCAATGCTGATAATGTAGTTGAAAAGAAGCAAAACCCGGTGAATTACTTTCATTTCATTTTTTACTCTCATTGAATCAAAACATTTCCATAGTGAGTGCAATGGTGAGGAAAAATTATATACTACAACGATTACTGAATAAATTAATGTTTCCTAGAGAGACTTCTATTCCTGACTTCTCATTTAAATGAATCAGGATTTTCTGACAATGTTGCACAGCACTTTGAAAGGAGCTATGCAATTAATTTGTCTTTTAACTTTCATTTGCATACTGCAGTTGGTTATACTGTTATTTATTTTTATGTTATTGCTGCAGACTTCTTATCTGTTAGTGTATATGGAAAAACATGAATGGCCAAGTGAGAGCATAGAAAACAATAGGTTAACCTCCTACACAGAGATTTCAGGCAGGCAGATGGAGAATGAGCCACACTCTCGTTTTCTATGATAAGCGGCCTGGATTCCAAGTAACCTCGTGCATCTCAAACGGGCCTCTGATGGTTCTTTATTCAAGCTGTCATAAAACATTTTGACAGGAGAAAGGTACTCTGGCATACCAACATGAAATGGTGTTGGCGGAGATCTCAAGGCATTGTTGGTTGGAAACCATAGGAGGAAATAAAAATGTAAATTGCAATTGCTTTCGTAAACACTGCTATTGTTTTCAGAGAACTTGAATCAATGAAAGATTGAAGTGTGCAGAAAATTAAGGTACAGTACGGCCGACGTTCACCAACCCAAGTTTAATGCTTTTTTTCATGAGGAACAAATCAATACGAAAAGCATTCATACTTCTAAAAATTTGCTTTATACAAAAGAACAATAGAACACAACCAACTGTAAATAGCTGGTGACCACTGTGTTTTGTTGCTGCTGATGCAGTCAGATTAAATTAATCACAAGCCTCCCCTTCAATGCATGCTGACAAACTGGTTCAGCAAAAAATGAAATGCTGCCTTTTCCAAGAATATTTTGCTCAAAGCTGTGCTTTTTGTAAATGTAAAAGTACATCATGTTAAAGAAATGATATTATAGAAATACTAGGGTTGCATAATATAAGTGCATTCCAGCTCTATCAAATTAAAGATAGCACAATAACACTCTAGATACAAGCTGAGAACAATGTTACAGTCCAAACACATTACATTTCTGTTGGCAGACTTAAAGGGGTTGTCTCGTGAAAGCAAGTGGGGTTAAGCACTTCTGTATGGCCATATTAATGCACTTTGTAATATACATCGTGCATTAAATATGAGCCATACAGAAGTTATCACTTACCTTCCCTGCGCTGGCGTCCCCGTCTCCATGGCTCCGTCTAACTTCAGCGTCTAATCACCCGATTAGACGCGCTTGCGCAGAAGGGTCTTCTGCCTTCGGGTCTGTCCGGCAGCAGCGGCGTTCTGGCCCCGCCCCTTCTACGTGTCATCGCGTAGCTCCGCCCCGTCACGTGTGCCGATTCCAGCCTCCTGATTGGCTGGAATCGGCACACGTGACGGGGCGGAACTACGCGATGACGCGTAGAAGGGGCGGGGCCAGAACGCCGCTGCTGCCGGACAGACTCGAAGGCAGAAGACCCTTCTGCGCATGCGCGTCTAATCGGGCGATTAGACGCTGAAGTTAAACGGAGCCATGGAGACGGGGACGCCAGCGCAGGGAAGGTAAGTGAATAACTTCTGTATGGCTCATATTTAATGCACGATGTATATTACAAAGTGCATTAATATGGCCATACAGAAGTGCTTAACCCCACTTGCTTTCGCGAGACAACCCCTTTAAGCCCCCGTCTACATGGAACAATATAGTTCACATAATCGTTCAAACGAACAAAACTGCAAGATGATCGTTCAGTTTAAACACAAATGAATTACATAACTGAAATCAATTGCTTATTTTCACAAGTAGGTGACCCATGAAGTCTAAGGATGTTAGTGCACAAGCTCTCCCATAGAGATCAAAGAGAAGCAAATGCGCATTGCACACAGCCTTCTGAAAAAGATTCATGATTCGCATACGCTCATTTCTTGGTGACACAGAGCTGGAACAAGGGACCCAGTGAGTACAAAACATAGCTCCCCACATTGCCAGTTCCCTCACCTATGAGTCTCATAACATAGTATATGAAACTTAAAAGGTGCTGACAGATTTCACCATGTAACATATGATCACACACTGAAAAACATGCTAAAAAACAAAAAAGGTAGGTAGTGTGCTACATGATTAAAAATAAAACTAAAATATATATACCCTTTGTATTCATCTTTATTAATTTACCAAAAACAAAAGATACATTAGTTAAAACCACCTAAAACTGCAAAAAGCACATACAGTAAGACCCCTGCTTGCAAATGTTCGAGTTATGAAGTTCGTTAGATACAAAAAAGCCTGTCTGTAAGTACGATGTTATGCCATAGTATTATATCATACTATACAGGGAAGGGACAGGCATTCTATCAAGCCATGCTATAAGCATGGTTTCATAGGCTCTCTGCATAGACAGCCTTGGGGTCTTTCAGAAGGCCACCGGCTGCCATGGCAACCGCACGGCATCTTGCGATCTTATCGCGGAAGGCCCAACGGGACCCCCAAACGTCGGGTGCAGGCTGTTCTTACAGCCTGCAACAGTTCTGATAAGCCGCGCCGCTCATTGGGACTGTTAACTCTTTAAATACCACTGTCAGCAGCGATATTGAGAGAAAGTTAATAGGTCCAACGAGCGGCGGGGCTTATCAGAGCTGTTGCAGACTGGTGCAGGCTGTAAGAAGCAGCCTGCACCCGACGTTGTATTGAGCGGGATTGAACATACTAACAAGTGCATTTGTTCGGACATACTAACAAATGCACTTACGAACAGCTTTCTGGAACAAAACTTGTTCGTAAGTAAAGGACATTCTGTATATACAAAAGGTGTTGCACCAATATGTGCACCCACCTTAAATTCGACCATAAACAGACAAATTCTGTCCACAAAATACATGTGTAAATATAAGGGTGGGGTACCCCCTTCTACTTACTGTAACAACTTTAAGATGATTCCTATGAGGTTATCATAAACACAAACAGCAAATGCTGTGTCAAACAAAAATGAAGCATGGGAGTACAGATTTAGCAGATTTTAACTTGTCTGTCATAACTTGCCACAGAAAGTAATCTTAACCAATTAAAAAATATATATTGTTCTCTTGACACAACAAACCCAATTGTACAGCAATTGAAAGGGTAAACAGACTGTGGGACAGGCATTAAAAATCATGTTAAAGAGGTTGTCCAATTGTAAACTAATGATGGCTTATCTGCTGGATAGGTCATTAGTAACAGATCAGTGGGTGTCTGTCATGTGGAACCCCTGCCATCCTGACCGCTGTGATCATGATCAGAGTTGCTTTCTACAACTGAATTTCACGAAGCAGGCAGTGCAGTTCTCATTGTAGTGGCCAGACTTGGTATTGCAGGTAAAGTTCCAAGTGCAATACCAAGCCTGGCCACTACAATGGGAATGGAGCTGACAGGTGCTTGCAGAAATCAGCTCAGTGCATGAGTGTAGTAGCCCAGCAAAAGTTAATCAGCAGGAGTTCCTGGCGAAAGACCCTTGCTAATCTACTATAGTTTACAACTGGATAGTCACTTTAAACTCTGCTGCATCTGTATATGATTACAAAGAAACAGGAACAGCAAGACCCCCCCCTATATCGTCAACAGATAAGAGCTATGACGTCGCAGCACTTGGCTGCGGTATTGTACTGCGTATCTGGGTACTGGTGTTTTCTGGCGCATGTGCATTTTATGGTTATAGATTTATAATGGAATAGGCGATACTGATATCTTTATGTCAGTGCACCTTGGGGAATGCACAGAAATGTATGCTTATACCTAGGTTAATTTGAATTATGAAAGGTACAGATGTAGAAAAAGTTAATATGACATTTAGTGTATTATGATAAGTCAAGTACTTTGTGCTACGTTGTAAGTAGAGTTATCACTGTGCACCACTCGTGTTGCAGTGTACATTGATGGGCTATTGGTTATGTTATATATGGAAGCAATTTACTTCATCCATTATTCCCAGGTAAAGTAACAAAAGCGATAAGGAAGTTGCAGTGCATGGCACTCTGTAGTGATCAATCTCTTTTTATGTGTATATATGTGAGAATATATGCACTCAGAAGGTGATATGTTTTACCATTGATATGTACATCTGCATTTGGCACGTATACTGTTCCATCTATTAGAATTGATTTTATATTATATTCTCTATAAATTTAAAGTGGTTATCCAGTTGTGAATTATTGATGGCCTATTTTTAAGATCTTTGTGCTTATGCACTGAGCTGATTTGTGCAGAAAACAAACAGCTCCATTCCCACTGTAGTGGCCAGGGTTGGTATTAAAGGCACTGAAGTAAATGGGAACTTGGCCCATAATACCAAAGTTAGTCCCTGCAGTGACAACAGAGCTGTCTGCTTACAGTTCATCATTGGGGGTCCCAGGTGGTTGTGAGAGAAATTATATCCTGTATGATTTAGTTTTGCATTTCAGTCTAATTTTGGCTATGTTAGCAAGTAAAATGTTCTACAGAGCAGGATATTCTACAGAGTAAATTCCTTAGCTTATGTTAATGATGATTAGCTGAGAAGGTCCAGCTTCACACTAACAGATTTGCACCACGGATACGCAGCAAATGCCGTTTGTTACATGCTATGTAAAAGTACTTCTTCCTGCACACTTGCGGAATTGCTTATGATTTCTGCAAGCAGAGAAAAAAATCACAGCATGCTCTATTTTCGGGTATATTCCGCACAGACACTTATACTGAAGTCAATTGAAGCCATCCGACCCACGCCCCTTTGCAATTGATATTGCGGAAAGGTCATGGATTCCGTGTCATCAGCTAGTGACGGTTCAGGCAAAAAAAATCTGTACTGCGCATGTCTAACAGCGAGCCGTCCGGACCATCCACAGTACAGAAAATACAGGTATACGTGGATGCTGGGCACATGGTCGGATTCCCTTGCAGGCTCCAACCTGTTCATGTGCGGGGGGCCAAAGACCGTGTGTCTCTGAGAGACAAGAAAAACAACAAAGAATTCCAGATTTCTATCTACAATTGGGGACAGCGAAGATGAGTTCACAGAAACTGTTACTTATTTACACTTCAAAAAAGAAAGACACTTTGAACCAAATGAATGATGTAACTGTGTTTGGCTGTGTAACCCCCCTTTCTTTTTCTCTTGGAGACCTATTTGTTCTACAAAAAGCTGTGTGAATTTACAATAAAGTGGAGTCAGCATTTGCAACACCTAGTCATGATGTGTAGCCTTTGTTGTTCTCTCCGAGCTCGTACCAACCACACTTAATATGACACCCACAGTATACTAGACAGCGCCAATTGCGCTAACCTGGTGTAACCTTGACAATGTACTATTAATGGCCTATTCTTAGGATACAACTGGACAACACTTAATAAAGATGAATTTTTGTTGCACGTTTATGCTCTCTGTGTGTTATAAATTTGGTGTGGATTATCGGTTTGCTACACAGAGCTTTATACTGATTGGTTAAAAGTCCATTTATTGGAGCAAATTATATTTATGCATGCAACAAGCTATTTCCACTAAACTACTGTTATTCTCAAGAGAATAAGTGCTTTTGAAAAAGTAACATGGTAAATTAAAAATTGGCACAGATATTATACTTATTTATAGGAGTACAGCGAGTCCAAAAAATCTTTAGACCCTCACTTTTTTTTAACATTTTGTTATGTTGTTACCTTGTGCAAATTAAAAGAAAAAAAATCAAGTTATCCCCCATCATCCTGCACTCAATACCCCATAATGACAAAGTGAAAACAGAATATTAGAAATCTTTGTACAATTTTTAAAAGTTAAAAACAAACACGGACATAAGTATTCAGAACCTTTGGTATGACACTAGCAATTTAGATCTGGAGGTCTCCGATTTCTCTTGATCATTTTTTTTTTTTAGATGTTTCTACACCTTGGAGTCCAGCTGCGATAAATTCAGTTGATTGGACATCATTTTAAAATAAGCAGACTCGTCTATATAAGGTTTTACAGCTCACAATGCCAAAATCAAGCTTGAGGAGGGAAGAACTGCCTATAGAGCTCAAAGACATAATTGTGTAGAGACAGAGATCTGGAGGAGGCTACAAAAAATTCAGCTGCATTAAAAGTTCCCAAAAGCACAATGGCCTCCATAATTTTTAATGCAGGAAGTTTGGAACAACCAGTGCTGTTTTAAGAAACCTATGGTCACTCTGGCTGAGCTCCAAAGATCTTGTGTGCAGATGAGAGAAACTTCCAGAAGGTCAATCATCATTGCAGCACTCCACCAATCTGGGCTTTATGTCACAGTGGTCAGACGTTTCTCCTCACTTAAAGACACATGAAAACCTTCCTGGAGTTTGCCAAAAAGCACCTAAAGGACTCTCAGACTGTGAGAAACAAGATTCTCTGGTCTGATGAAACCAATATTGAACCTCTGGGCCTCAATTTTAAGCGTTCTATATGGAGGAAAGCACCTGCCTAATACCATCCCTACAGTGAAACATGGTAGTGGCAGCATCAAGCTGTGTGGGTGTTGTTCAGCACCTGGTGCAGGGAGGTTGGTCAGGATTGATGGAAAGCTGAATGGAACAAAGTACAGAGGTATTCTTAAAGTTTGCCTGAATTTTCAACAAGTTTTCTAAAATATACCAGGTTCTCCTTACCCTCTCATTTGCTGCTCTTTGCACCCTCTTTCATGTCTGTAAATTCTGCTTATCAAGTGATCTTCCCCATTTTTCAGTTGTTCTGCTGTTTGCCATCTACTATCAGGGAGGGGGCACGTAGCAAGCATAATATATGCCAGTAGTTCTGTCCTGACTTCCTTACTCTTGCTTCCCATGCTGCACTGCATTGTCTGTGGTCAAATCAGTAGGGGGCAGTATCTACATGCCTACTACTCTGCTTTCCCAGGAAGATTCAGGCATTCAGAGACATTTTGGCCAAGTGATAAGAATACCCTTTATAATGTGTGCGTACACACATACATGTTATAACAGCAGGAGAGGCATGGGAGCCTCCAGTGAATATAGCACCTCTACATGTTGCTATGGAAACATCCCTGTGCCCTTGTTACAACAGAAACTCTATATCTAGCGACAAATTAGATTGCAGAGAAGCTGTAAGGGAGACTCCTAGTGGCAGCCACTTCAAACATGATTTAACCCTTTCCAATCCACTGTCTGACCTCTGAAGACATTATGATTTAAGGCTGTCCAGCTCCGATGTTGGAAGACATCCGTCGGGGTTCTCTTACTGTATATTGCCAGCCCCATTGCTGTCGGAGCCTATCCAACATGTCACCTCATGCAGTACTGGCTCTAGCCAGCATATAGCGCTGTTGCTTAACGGCAGAAAAAGAGTAAGCCCCCTAGGAAAACTAGGATACAAATTGGATTGGAAAGGGTTAAAGTGGTAAAGCACCATCATTTTTAATGCTGGTACAGAACTGATGAGACTAACACAAGCTAGTAGAGGAGAACAAGTTGTCTGCAAAGTTTGTGCCCATTTAATGAAACCTGATCCCAAGAGCAAGGGACCTCAGATTGGATAGAACAAAACAATGACCCCAGAGATACAGCCAAGACAACACAGGTTGGAGCTTAGGAACAACTCTGTGAATGTCCTTAAGTGGCTCAGCCAGAGCCTTGACCCAATCGCACACCTCTGTAGAGACCTGAAAATAGCTGTCCACTGAGGGTCCCCATCCTACCTGACAGATCTTGATAGGATCCACAGAGAACAATGGCAGAAAATCCCCCAATCCAGGTATGTAGCATTTGTGGCATCATGCCCAAGAAGTCTGGAGGCTGTAATTACTGCCAAAGGTGCTTAAATTCAGGACTGACTACAGGGTCTGAATACTTAAATCAATGTAAAACATTAATTTTTCACTTAAAAAAAAAAAAAGATTTCTAACATTTTGTTTTCACTTTATCACTATGGGGTATAGCGTGCAGAATGATGGGGGGTGGCTTTTTTTAAAATTTGCACAAGGCCACTACATAATAAAATGTAAAAAAAATAAAATAAAACTTAAAAGACTTTCCGGACCCACTGTAGATAGGTGTTGATAGTATACCAGAAATCTTCTAGAATGTAAATTAGAAGTGCAAGTGGTATAAATGTTCATATTTATTTTATATCACTATGAAGCTCTGTATTGTACAACACTGTTTGTAAAGTGAGTATTGTCACAGACTTATTGGTATTAATCCAGCCATTTATTAATTTCATAAATATAAAAAAGTTAGATAAAAAAGGAAATTATTCGAGTGATCTTCCTACTATTACAAATGAGCGTGGTAATGGTAGCCTACGATATCAGCAGTTTCTAATTCTGATCATAAATATAAATGAATTGCATCCTTCATCTAATTTCCATGTCCTCATTTTGTCTTACAAGATTGATGCTCACATCTATTGTCTGTGCTCTTATTTGTAATTGCTTCAACTTTCTGCAATGCTTCTCAATTTTGAGTCAAACAGCAAACTACAGTGGAACTGAAATAATGAACTAGGCCAAAGTCAAGCAATAATGCTGTATGTCAGTAGTTACCAACTGCACAATCTGCAAATCTATAATTTACATATTGCAAGTTGTAATAAATCTAATTAGGCCTCTTTCACACAGGTGACAGCAATATTGCCGTGAGAAAAATCACAGCGATATCACAGCTGTGTTCTGTGTGACATCGCTGCGTTTTCTAATGGCGATATTGTGACTTTGTAGCAATCTTTTGCCGGGATTTTTGGCGGGGTTTAAAATATAAGCCCTACCCCGAAAATGAGCCCTAGCTGCATTAAAAAAAAACAAAACACAAAACATTACCTAACAGGTCCATTCCGCCAAACTTCCCTCCGGCAGTTCTGCGGCACTTGTTTGTAGTCTTCAATCAGTGCTTTCTGGTCAGGGGGATCATAAATCCCGCCTCCAGGAAGTGCTGGCTCTGATTGGTTCATCGAGCACTTCAGTGATTAGCTGAGCCAAGGCGCTCGAGAACCAATCATATTTATTAAATGCGATGCATGTGATTTGTACATCGAGATCTGCAGTGTGATACGATGCAACACAAAGGAAGGCTCCACAGGGAAACATGGGCTACAAAACATCACAAATCATATAAAGCATGCCGCAATTTTTTCTCCCACAATATAGCAACCTACTAAAAATTTCTAATGTGAAGGAACCCATTGGAAAGCATGGGCTTCACATACATGTAATTTTAGTGCTGTTGCATTGCGAGAAAATCACACAATTTTGTCGCCCGTGTGAAAGTGGCCACAACTGCAATGGGACAAAAGAGTTCTGCATTAACAGCTCCACTTTTACCCTTCAACTTTGATGACTGACATGTGGATGTGGAAAAACAGCACAGGTGAAAAGCAAATTGCCAATTGACCTTCAAATTACTGAATCTCATAGGTATGTGTGGGTGGGTGTATGTATGTTTGTGTTGGGAAGGAGGGGGCGGGGTGTCTTCAAAACAGTGTGAAAATAATCATAGAGGTGAACAATGTCACTACTTGATATACATGAGCAAAGTCAAGGTTACTAGCAACTCAGCGGGTTAGCTTTACCTTGAAAATGTAATCTACACACACATATCATCATCAACCACTAAAGTTAGTAAAGAAGGGTTTTTCAAAATATAGAAAGGAAACACTTACAATGAAAGTATAGCTCTTCATCTCCTTCTTGGTCAGCTTTGCTATAGCCACAATGCCTGTGAAATATACAATTAGAAAATACAAAAATAATTTTATATACATTTTCTTAAACTATAGTATACAGCACATACATATAGAGCAATACAGTATCGCCAATAATGTTTTGCAATTTTATGTTTTGCTATTTTGGCTTTTTTGTTTGCAAAAGCAGCAACAGGAAGTGCTACCATGTCATTTTTGAACTACAGTTTTGATTGGCTTCTCAGAAACTAATGATGACAATTAAAATGTGAGAACAGTTATGTCTGAACTACCAAGTAGCATTTTTTGAACATTATAATTAAAACATTTTGCAGTTTTTTAAAGGGGTATTTTCTACATATAACTTACAGTGAGCCTACAATTAATCTATGTTCTTTAAAGGGGTTATCCAACCTCATGAAATTGAAAAATAAAACATGCCTTGCATGAAGACATACTCACTGGTCTCTCGTGAGAACTTTTCTGTGTTTTAAATTCTTATTCTGACATGCACTCCTTGTTTACTTGTAACACTAGTAGTTTTAATAAAAATCAAGTTCACATTGTTGGGGCATGTTATATAACAATTCTATTTTATCTTGGATCTTTAATAGAGATTAAAGATAAAGAAGTTAGAAGGATTTTAACCCTTTAAGAACATAGCCCTTTTTTTCCATTTTCATTTTCCCCCTGCCTTTTAAAAAATGATAACTCTTTTATTTATTCATCTCCGTCGCTGTCTGAGGGCTTGTTTTTTGCAGGATGAGTTGTATTTTTAAATGCCATTATTTAATGTACCATTCGATACATAAAATGAGACAGCTCGGTCTGGCCGAAAATGTATGCAACTGGGTAAAGAACTGGCTTGGAGATAGAAAGCAAAGCATGGTAATAAATGGTTTATATTCTGATTGGGCCACCGTTGCTAGTGGGATGCCACAGGTTTCAGTACTAAGCCCCATTCTGTTCAATATATTTATCAATGACCTGATAGAGGGGCTGCACAGCAAATATCAATATTTGTAGATGATACAAAATTATACAAGGTAATTAACACAACAGAGGACAATGTACAGCTGCAAATGGACCTAGATAAGCTGGGGGCTTGGGCAGAAAAACAGCAAATGAAGTTCAATATTGATAAATGTAAGGTTATGCACACCTATATACACTTAATGGGGTACTGCTAGGGAAAAGTGAGATGGAGAAAGACCTGGGGGTACTAGTGGATTGTAGACTAAACTGGAGTAATCAATGCCCGTCAGCTGCTGTAAATGCAAATAAAGTACTGGGGTGCATTAAAAGAGGTATAGGGGTGAGGGCTGAGAACATTATTATTCCACTATATAAGGCACTTGTCAGGCCCCACATGGAATACTGTGCACAGTTCTGGACACCGGTGCTCAGGAAAGATGTTGCAGCACTTGAGGAGGTTCAACGAAGGGCAACTAAATTAATAAACGCAATGGGAGGACTGGAATACCCAGGGAGGCTATCAAAATTGGGATTACTCACTATGGAAAAAAACAACGGCCAAGGGGTGACAAAAAAAACCTATGTATAAATACATTAGGGGACAATACCCAGGACTATGACTAACAAGAGGGTATCCTCTACATCTAGAAGAAAGAAGGTTTCATAATCAACACAAAAGGGGGTTCTTTACTGTAAGAGCAGTGAGACTGTGGAAATCTCTGCCTGAGGACGACGTGATGGCAAAATCGATAGAAGAGTTTAAGTGGGGACTAAATGTCTTTTTAGAGCACTTTGATGTTACAGGAGAAAGGCCATTTACATGGAGTGATGATTGTGCAAAAATCGCTCAAATGACAGTCTGAGTGACAGTTTTGAGCAATCATTTTTGCATAACTCTAAGTAGCTAATTAGCTACTTAAGAATTATGCAGGTGGGGCAGGATACCGCCACGACAGCTCTGAGAACAATGCAGCTGTTTTCAGTATGCAAACAGCTGCATTGTTCTTGACGCATTCAGCTGGTATCCCGCAGAGAACTGTCAGTAGGACACCAGCTGAAAGAATGCTATCAGCACCGTTCGCTGAGATATCAGCGTGCGGCGCTGATCAGGCTCATCACAAATTTTTTGCTGGCTAGAAATGAGCGATGAACGAACATTGCACAATGGCCGTGTGTTTAGGCGCAACGATTATTGCTCAGAAAACAGTTTTTGAGCGAATTTTGAGCGATAACCGTTTTGGCTAAATGGGCCTTAAAACTATACTGTACTTTGGTGCGGATTCCTCAACCAAAACTCAATAACTAGTAGGCAGAGTTTGAAACTGGCCTTGCTTAGGAGAGACCGCATCACATTTTCAAATGCATCCAGGATTATTACAAAAAACAAGATGCAACTGTATGTCTACTGTATCCTGTTTTTGATTGATACATTTTTGTTTATAATGCTGGTGGATATATTTTACTAAAACTATGGAAGCATATTCCTAGTACCATATTTATGCAGTAAACTCATTTCTTGTATTGTATCTATGTAAGAAGCTTTGTTCTGTTATAGTATCTATGTGGTAAGTTTGATTTTACTATATCCAAGTAGTACTTTTGGTTCTGTTCTTCTATCTATGCAGTCAGCTTGGTTGTCATACCTTATCTGTGTTGTATCTATGCAGTATGCTAGGTTTGAATATCATATCTATGTAGTAAGCTTGGTTTTGATATAGTGGCTATTTAGTAAGCTTTTTCTATTGTCGTGTCCTTCTCCCCAATGGAAACCCATACATTCTCAGTCAAGCATATATGTGTATGTGGGAGTTGGGAGAGATAACTGTTGGTCTAACAAGCATTGGACTGACAACTATATGAAGCATATGGGTAGCAGCTAGAGATGAGCGAACCTACTCGGCCACGCCCCTTTTTCGCCCGAGCGCCGCGATTTTTGTGTAGTTGCGTACTCGGGTGAAAAGATTCGGGGGGCGCCGTGGGTGAGTGGGGGGTTGCAGCGGGGAGTGGGGGGGGGGAGAGGGAGAGAGAGAGGGCTCCCCCCTGTTCCCCGCTGCTACCCCCCGCTCCGCCACGCCTCCCCCCCCCCGCCCCCCCTCGAATCTTTTCACCCGAGTACGGAAGTACTCGAAAATCGCGGTGCTCGATCGAGTAATTACTCGAAACGAGTATATTCGCTCATCTCTAGTAGCAGCTTCGACCTAATTCACCAATAGAAGAGTGAGCACTAAATGTGCCTAGGATGTCACTTCATTGCTGCCTCACTCAGCCTTAGGTTGTTAAAGTGGCTGTGTGAATAAAAGAAAAAAATTAATGGCTAGACAGCTAATAAAATAAAAAAGACCACATACCTGTCTTCAACCCCCCGGAACCCAGCCGAATGGCCCCTGCTGCTCTGTTTCCATCCCTCGTCATGGGCGGCCACCAGAAGTCAGGTGACCGCTGCGGCACCTTCCGAACTCCTGGCATCAGCACTCACATCCTTAGCATCATAATGCCAGAAGTTTGCTGTGACCTCTGACTTCCGGCAGCAGTCTACAGGGCAGAGGAAGCCACTCAGCTCAGTCCCAGGCGGCTGATGACAGGTGAACATGTGGTCTTTTTTATTTTATTTCCTGCTCATCCATCAAAAAATGTATTCTTTTAATCACACAACCCCAAGAAATTTCCAGATTGGAATTTATAAATATGATACAGAATAGTTCATATATAGTGATGTCCATCTATCCCTGGTCAGAGTAAAGCCTGCTATGGGCACATTCTCCCAATGCCCACTCGTTGAAATGCACTTACTTAGCATCTACTTAGTGCCCAACCTAATATTTTACTACGTTCTGAATGGGGCCAATTTTAGATTCCTTTCCAGGGCCACTTCCCAATGCGCTCCTGCATAACATTCACAGTGACAAACTAAAAGTCATCATGAAGCCCTCAGCTAAATGTAAGATAAATTGTACTTTCACATGTCTCCGAGTTCATTCAGCAATCACTGAAAGTTCTTCTTATATTTTAGTTCCCCCAATTTGTTTGCCAAAATACACACAATTATTACCTTCTTCCGATGATGAAACCAAACACCATGAAGACCAGAATAATAGTGCCTGCCACGGCAACCACTGCAATAATAATGACAGGGTTCTGCTCACTGGATACAGCAGTTGCTGTGAAAAGAGAAACCATATAATCAAAGCAGAAACTAGTGAAAATAATTTATATATACACATACATTTATACATACATACACAATGTATTTGTTAT
The DNA here is from genome assembly GCF_035609145.1 of Eleutherodactylus coqui. Classification (NCBI taxonomy): domain Eukaryota; kingdom Metazoa; phylum Chordata; class Amphibia; order Anura; family Eleutherodactylidae; genus Eleutherodactylus; species Eleutherodactylus coqui. The sequence goes on along the minus strand of NC_089837.1, from coordinate 261,788,076 downwards.
ATGTTGTGATAGAGCACATTCATAGAATACAGCTAATCTTTAGCAGTTTTCAATATATAAGATACATGACAACTGTATTTTTTGCAGAGATAAAAGTGAAATCTTTACCAGTAGCTTCCTCCAAGGTAGTGACATCGAGCCTGGGACTATACATTCCATATCCAGCAGCAGTGAAAGCTCGAATTTGAAACACATAAACTGTTCCAGGTCGAAGGTTATTGACTGAAACTGATGTTAGTTTTGTTTTCAGTGTCGAGTACGTACGCTCCTTTTGATCCTATGAAAAATAAAACACAGTATATCATTGACATGCTTAAAACCCATCTAAAAACACCTTAAACAAATGTAATTCAAAGCAGTAACTAGATCAGGCAAGTCCTTCATTGCCACAAAAAGTGCATTTGTTGATTAGGGTTGAGATGTAACACATGGCTTAACGGCTCAGTGAGGAGATGGAGGTTTCTGTCAGGAAAAGTTGTTTTGTATCTTTCCTGAGAACCTAATGTGGTTAATTGGGTAATATTATAGACAGTGAATGTCAAGCACCCAAAAGGTGATGTTGTACACAGTAGGCTGTTTATTTTTAGCCCTTGATTTATTTTAATCTTGTTTTGGGTTCACAGCAGGACATCACTTTAGCGAGACCTTGTCTAATGTTGTTTTTCTTTAGTTTTGAAGCAACAATAGATTTATAGTTGCAAGAGGTTTTGAGGGTGAAGGTTGAATGATTGTAAAAATGAAGAGGCTTGAGTAAAACTGACTCGTGTAGGAAACAGGGTTGTGATATTGAGATAATTGTGATGAATTTCATTGTGATGGACACAGCAGGTGCCAGAGAAACCAGAGGGTTCTACAAGAACATGTAATGAGTAGCTCTATCTTAACAGATTTCACTAGATGGCAGGCGGCACGCTGGGAGTGAAGCCAGGCCTAGCAACAAATTATATGGTTTATGAGGTAGGAGAAGTGTTCGGAGAAGTTTGTGTTCAAGAGCTGATTTCTCAAGGATAAATATGATGGGATCAGGCTTAACAGAAAATGGGGATATTCCATTAATCAGAGTGGTTGAAGAGACTAGGTAGGATGAGATTTAATTTAAAGTAAATAGAATAGATAAAGAAGAACTGGATGGAACAAGACTGGCAAGTTTGAGAAAGAAGATTAATATAGATATGTCTAATAACAAGAGCTTGGGATACCTCTATAGTAATAGCTTTTATGCCTGAGTAAACCATTAAAGGCTAAAATTAAGCCACTGCTAATTAGAAACTAAGGAGAATTCAGAACACTGCAGTTTTAGAATATACAATACTGTAGTCCCTTCTACGGCTGGCTGCACTAATAATCTGTATATTGATAAAACAGCTGATGACAATGTAAGCCTTTCTGAATGAGCAAACACAGCAATATTCAGGAAAACTCGAAGATTATACCATCTATTGAGTTAATTGTTTATGGTAGGGCTGTCCTGCTTGCAGTAATTCAAAACTTTTCTTTGGCCCCTGCTTTGCTAAGAACTCTGGATGATAAGAATTGTTTATTATTTCTGAAAATAATTGGATGAGATTAGTGTTAAAATGCATGGTACTTTTTAATATCCTTCAGTGCACTAACTGATTTTTTTTTGTATATCACATTTACTGTAGCATTGTACAGCTATGATAGAAATTACAGACATTACAATGATATTACTGGTTTACAAATCCACAATTGAAATGGTTATCATGAGCCATGTGACACTTCCATAAATAAAATCAGACACAAATCAAACTTTGTGTATATATATCTCAGAATACATCCCAGTGACAATATTTTTAAATCTGCCCCACAATGTGAGGTTACTGTAATGTTACTGAAACCTCCCCCGTCTATTATAGAAGGATCCTTTACTGTGAGAAAAACGTTAATACCATCAGCACAAGGTGTGAAGCATAATTCTGTATATCATATTGACCATGTCAGGAGACCCATAAGCCAGCCACACAATATGCTCTGGCAGAGCATGTATGTTTATTCGATAGGTGGAAGAAGACAAGCCACTGCTAGATATCTCTGGAGCTCTTTGAACTGACAATTTATCTTACATTATCAACTGATCCACCTAGATTTTTCCAATATGGATGAGAACAAAATACAGACCTTGGTACAACTTCTCTTAAATGCTTAAAACTATAAAACCATAGTGCATGGAGATTAGCAGATTTAATTTACAATCTTGAAGGAAAATGTGAGTAGCAAGAAGCTAAGCATGATTTGTAATGTAAGTATATTCCAAGATCCCCATTATTGAAGTCATAACTGCAGCATTCTCTTTTAAATTATAAAAGTAATAGTTTTTACTACCTAGATTAATCTTCTGAGTTTTCTCACAATATAAGGTACTGCATTACTGCATCACCCTCCTATCTTGGCAGAAGTAGTAGAAGTTCATCCTGCTATTCCTGGTTCATAAAAAGGATGCTAGAATTACAGCGAAGATTGTCAAATAGAAGAGTTTAGAATGAACCTGACTGCATGACTATGAAGCTGTACATGCAGCTCGGTGTGTGAAAAAAGCTGGTTGTAAACACCTATATGCACTGTAGTCACAGCAAATAGTGGTTTTTATCCAGCATTTGTTTCCCATTTATGAAAACTGGCTCAATACAATATTTAAGGATAATGAGACTATAAACGGTTTTTATTCCTTTTTTTTTTGCATGTTCAACATGAGGATGCTTCTTCCAAATTACTTTCCAACTGAAACAGGTGTAAGGAACTTGTAAAGTGCTGTGGAATATGTTGGTTCTATGGGTCTATATAGCGGTTACTAATATTATTAAATTATTATCATTGAGTAATGTTTTAGTGTATCTAGATTCCACCTAAACAATAGTAGCTTGAGGTAAATATCATAACATATCTATGTATCCAGATAATAACAACAACACAAAAATAGGCCCAGAAAAATACACAGAAGTAGAAATTCATTATTTTTTTAATTAATTATACATATTTAAAATTAATAAGACAGTAGTAGCAAAACCCACGATGATACACACATTCCCAATGATCTAGATACATGCAGTCAGAATAGTTTCACATCTGCATTATGCCTCTCAGTCCTCATTTTTTCTTTATGTTTGTTTTTAATAGCAAAGAAATAGAATTAAAACAGAAATAAATGTTTCTATTTTTTCCCACTGATTTCAATTGGTTTAGAAAAAAAAAACTTTTCAGTTTGCTTCCATTAGGTTTTCATTTTCTTTTCTCAACTACACAAATGGCTCTGCAGACGTTTATTTTTATTTTCATTCTATTTGTCTAATTCAAATTTGACCTAAAGTCAAAAAGCATGTGTGAACTCACCCTCAAGTCCACCTGGAGCCCAATATGCATAATAAATACTCCATATAATAGCCAGTCATATATATACATAAAATCCGTAACCTGTATACAGACCACAGAGATGTCAGGTCCCAATGCGGGTTTCGCAAATTCCCCAGGGGGTCATGTATCTAGATCATTGAGGATGTTCAAATAATCATGGGTTTTGCTACTATTGGTTTACTAATGTTATTGTATGTATATAAATTAATAAAGATGATGAATGTATCCTTTTTTTGTGTTATGTGTTTGTGTTGGTGCTGTAACCATGTACCTGGGTTAATGGCACACGAGCAGGGTAGCACTTTTTCTCTCACCAAGAGAATACACAGCTTTTATAAAATAGTGAACAATTAAAGCATAAGGTATATTTGAGTAGTATATACATTCTCATGATGCAATGACAAAGACTGTTTGCACTGTAATGACCAACTAATTTTTCATAGTCAACATATCAGGGCTTGCTTTTTATGGTAAAAAGTTTTTTTTTAATAATTACATCATTTTGTAACTTTAACTTTTGTTAATTCTTTTTAAGAGGATTGGGAAACAAAACTTGTTTCTTTTGGATTTAATTTTATGGTGCTCAACATGCAGAATAATGCAACAACATTATTCTCTGGGTCAGCACAATTCCAGCGATACCAAGTTTATACAGTTTTTTTGTTTTGTTATTTTGTACATTTAAAAACTATTTTTTATTTATTTGTTTTTGTGTTGCCACATTCCAAGAGCCATAGCGTTTAAATTTTTCCATCTATAGAGCTCTAGAAGGGCTCGTTTCTTGTAGGATGAACTTTAGTCTTCATGTATCTAATTTTTAATTGCTTTTTATTTAATTTTTTTAGAGACAAGGTAAACAAAATCTGCAATTCTGACTTTTTTTTTGTTTTTAACGGCGTTCACAGAAATGATATGTTAAATAATATGTCTTTCCCAAATTAATATAGTTTATTTTGTGTTTGTTTTGCAACATTCAAAGACCCATAGTATCTCTTTTTTTTTTTTCGCGCTGTGTGAGGGTTTTTCTTTTTTTTGCGGGATGAGTTTACATTTTAATGGTACCATTTGTTGGTCCGTGTAACATTTTTATCACTTTCTTTTTCTTTTTAAAGTTAGATGGGCAAGATTAGCTATATTCGCTATTTTTTATAAAAATAATGTACTTATATTTTTTTCTCTGGGTTACTACAAATGCGGTGGTCAAATTTGTTTTGTTATTTTTACACAGTAAAACACAAAAATGTGGGGTTTTGACATTTTTATTTTCTTGATTTTACAATTTTTTATATACTATAACCTTTTTTTTGTCACACCAGGAGATTGAATATCACCATCTGTTATCATTCTTATAAATACACTGCTATACTTCAGTATAGCAGTGTATTATAAAGGCTATGAAGCTCAGCTCATAGGCCTCAGTAGCTAGCAGATGTAGAGGTTATATTCAATCCGTTGGGTACCATAGCAAGCCATCCAGACCCAGCAATCACATTATTGGGGTTCAATGGCTGACAAAGGGAGCTGCCTCCCCCTGTCAGCCTTTTACATGCAGCAGTCGCATTGAACGCTGCATGTAAAGTGTTAAACAGCAGGGATCAGGGGATTCTCTGGTACCCGCTGTTTGAGCACGTGCCTGGCTGTTATCCAAAAGCCCAGCACCTACTTTACTCCCTGGCCTCCTGTGCTAGGCTTCCGTTGCAGTGCTGTAAAAAGGTGATTGCATCAAAATAAAGCCTCTTAATGGCTGCCGTAAAAAGGCATATTGGTGGTCATTAGGGGTTAAGCTTTATTTACATCAAACCTGAAAGCCTATTTAATGGTTAATTTAATGTTCTCTGCACAAGGAAAGGCATTTGATTTGAAACACATTTCAAAATCTGTAGCGGTTACATAAATTCAGAGACATAAGCAAAACAAACAAAGAAAGCAACATAATACATGAAATAGACATTTACTAAAACTGGTTTTATTATGATTTTATTGCGAATAATGAACATTTGCAATTTCCTGTGTTAACAGCTCTTACTTTCTCATAATACTTGATTTCATATTCTGTGATGACTCCATTGGGATGTTCGGGTTCCTGCCAGGATAGATCGACAGTGCGCTGCAACACTCTGTCCTTCATTACCCCACTTACTTGAGATGGAGCTGGAAAAAGCAAGATGATAAAAAAAATAAGCACATTTGCGATCATCCATCACATAAAACCCCACATTTGATCAGTCTCTCACAGTGTGACTTTAATTATTTCATTACACTAAAATAAAGCACCTTTTTCATAAAGTACAATAAAATTCAGATACTAATGAATATTCAAACAAGGCCTTATTGTGCTCATAAACTATAATCGAAATGTAAATTAAAGTGCAAACAGCAGAAGACAGCATTGTTGGAGTTAGTGCAAACAGGAATTGATGGGATTATACTGACAATTAAGCAAATGAATTCTAATTAAGCCAAAAATCGCAGGCTTTCAGATTAATCTCTTGTGATACATTGACAGACCAAATATTTATTATACATGAAAATAGCACAACAAAACAACAGAAATAAACATTTGATGGCCATTTGGAGTATTGGATTTATTGAAGTAAGACAATTATCTACTAACAACTTCATTTAATCACCATATATATCCTTTGACCTAATAGTGGAACCCAAGATAAAATAATACAGAGTGATATATAGCATGGCTACCAGCAATATCAATATGCACTTACTGTTGCCATTTCCACACACAGCTATCATGCTCTTATTACATTGAATGAACAAAATACCATCTTCTAGATAAAACTGGGTATCAATCGGGCCAAGATTTTTTTTTTTCAAAATAGACCTATTCAGATCATTGGTATAATTATAGAAGTACTTTATGGCAATTCAATCTTTTAATGCCACTCTCACAAAAGCTCTTTAAAAACACTGCATTTAACACAGCGTTTTACTGCATTTTGTGGGCATTTGCCTGTGCTTGCGTTTGTGGGCGTTTGCCTGCATTTTTTGTGCAGACACAACTCAGGCAAAGCAAGCTGACTACGTCACCATTTACCCCCCTCTCGGTGGCAGAGCAAGCAGCATGAAAAATGCTGTAAAACACTTTACACAGAATTTTAATGCATCACCATTCATTTCAATGGGCAGCGCAGGGCATCAAAAACGTGCTGAATCGCTGAAAATAGAACACACAGTGTTCGTTTTAGAGTGGGTTAAAAACACTGCACTAAAACGTTTACGGCCGTCTGCAGAGAGCATCGCGTACTCACCCGCGCCCCACAGCTCTGGCTCTTTCATGTGCCGGCCGCCAGCGCATGCGCAGAGTGGAGTTGGCGGTTGGTGAGTGACGTTTCTGCGAGCCCCGCACAGAAATAGAACATGCTGCTGTTTGTTTGCCGCGCAAGATTTTGCGCGGACAAACCGCGGCCATGTGCATAGGATTGCGTTTGCTAACGCAATCCTAGGGCAGCTTCCACAGGCTGAAATTCTGCGTAAAATCCCGCCGCGGAATTTCCGCCCGTCTGCAGGTGGCCTAAGAGACCCCATTGAAATGAAGGGAGGCTTAGTGCAGCGTAAACCAGAAAAATGGAGCAACTGTATTAAAAAATATGGTGAAGAAAACATGCTACATATTTTTTGAAGGTATTGAAGGTCTATCCTCAGGGTAGTAATATCAAATTCACTGCTCTGCATGAAACAAGTGAGTGACTGGATTTGTTATTTCTCTCCAGATTGGAAGTGATCCTCAAGTACCACATGGTCAGCTATTACATTATATTCTCAAGATAGGTTATCAGTATTAGATCAGAGGTGGTCTACCGCCTAGGAACCCACTGATCCCCTGCTAGCGCGGAGAGTTGATGCGTTGCTTTAACCCAGCGTTTCCCAAATTCAGTCCTGAAGACACCCCAAGAGGTCATGTTTTCAGGATTTCCTCATTATTGCACAGGTGATGTAATTATTGTCAGCGCCTCAGACATTATCACAGATGTTTTTTCTATAGGAAACCCTAAAAACATGACCTATTTGGGTGCTTTGCGAACTGGAGTTGGGGACCACTGCTTTAAATAGATAGCTCTTTATACACAGAAGCAGGCTAGAATGGCATTGCAGGCAAAGTTTCCATTCACTTCATTGCAAACTTTACCTGCGAGAACATTCTGGAATGTTGCAGCGTGTACAGAAATGTGCGTTTCTGGCAAAATATTAGCTATGTATGCGAAAGCACTAGCCTGGCAAACAACTAACCCCTGATCTAATATTGGTGGCTTATCCAGAGACCAGATGACCTATCCAGAGTAGCATGCACTGTATTCTATAACAGGGCGCATGTGGTTTGGTACCTGTTGATATTTTCTCTCTCTTGAAAAACAAAAACAATTATCTTCAATGGCAAAATCCTGCAATACTCAGAATGGCTGCTATGAAAAGTGCAGTGTTCTGAGTACTAACATGATTGCATTTAGATTTTAACATTGAAGTGACTGCATGGTTTGAAAGAGCACTGCAACCCCTTCAATGAGCTGGTCAGTGGAGGTTCCCTATAAGTTAGAAATCATTCACACAATTGCACCTGATCATTTTACTATATTTAAAAGCATCGAGCACTAAAGAAGAAGAAAAAAGTGTAATAATAACCTGTCGCCAGAGACATATTGTTTATATAGCCAGTATTACTAGCACAGATTTACATACAAGTACTGTTCACTAAGAAGGTATAAAAGGAAGGCTTTTAAAAAATCTTTTTCATGGTCTAAAACAAGCCTCCCAAGAAAGGTAAAAGTAAAGGTGTTGATAATTTTTCTGGAGAAGAAGGCCACCCTGAAGTAAACTTTCAGGGTCCTCTCACATGTGAAACTCCGTGATTTCAATTGTATCTCTTTACCGTGATTATATTTTCGCTTTCAGCCACAGCTACCTGTGGCCGATATCATGTATTAGCGCAACCCATCATTGTGATACATGATGAGGTGTGCTAAATGGCCAAAGATAGAGCAGACAGCACTTGAAAATCTGCAAGGCCCCATTGATATCACAATTAATTGCGGTAAAAAGCACCTGTGTGAGAGAGGCTTTAAAGAGACTGTCCAAACCTGGAGAAATAAAGATGGCCAAACTGCTTTTGACTGATACACAACATGCATTAATATTAGAGATGAGCGAACCTACTCGTTTCGAGTAATTACTCGATCGAGCACCGCGATTTTCGAGTACTTCAGTACTTGGGTGAAAAGATTCAGGGGGCGCCGGGGGGCGGGGGGAGGCGTCGCGGTGCGGGGGTAGCAGCGGGGAACAGGGGGGAGCCCTCTCTCTCTCCCCCCCACTCCCCGCTGCAACCCCCCACTCACCCACGGCACCCCCCGAATCTTTTCGCCCGAGTACGGAAGTACTCAAAAATCGCGGTACTCGGGCAAAAAAGGGGCGTGGCCGAGTAGGCTCGCTCATCTCTAATTAATATGCTTCAATAGTCTTAGGCTTAGATCGTCGCTGGCATGGAGGCGGGGCAGTCGGGTCAGACTAATGAAGCATATAAATATATAGTGTGCTTACATATCCAGTAGGTTTAGCAATATTCATGGAATCATCCAGCAGTATGGGCATAGCCTATTTTCAAATATTTTGGGCACGTCCTCTCCTATTAAAAAGTATGTACAGGGAATGGAAATCATCTTGAAAGTATTATTGGCAACCAAAATTGCTTGCAATTTGCACCCCTTGGATTTTATCTCATCTTTTCTTGTTTCTTCAGTGACCTTATTTTACAGTGATTCTACTATTGCTCATCTCTTGTAATCGAGTGAAAAGAATCAATGCATTTACCCAGGGACACCACTTAACTCCAGGTCATAAGAAACAGACAAGCCATGCATGTTTAATTTAAATTCTTGTCCTATTACATTCTCATACTTGTAACCATTTCTCAAGCAGCAGTTATAGGGGGAAAGTGAAATAAGTGTGAATTACAAATTCATCCCTGTGTCTCAAATCTTCGATTACGTGCTGTCTCCTTTTTTCCTGCATGTATATCAAAATCCAATAAGGCTCAATTGCACTGCCAGAAGCTGGACTTATTTTTTCACATAAAAACAGGAGTAAAGAAAACACAAACAAAACTCTGAATGGAAAAGATTTAACACAACCTTAGAGGTAAAATTCCAGATTTTTGATTTGCATCAGAATTCCCTTTCCTTTGAAGCTTAATAGTTCATATATTCCTCCACAAAGGCTGATTGAGTGTTGCAAAGCGCACTTTAGAAGTAATTCCAAAACATTACAAGTATTGCACATCCTAGTTACGCATCTCCGTTACTGGTATGCAGAAGTTTTTGCCAGTTTCTTTTATCCAGGCTTATTTAACCGATTCAAGACCAAGCCTGTTTATGCCTTAAAGACCAGACCAGATTTTGGTATGTCTCACTATAACAGAGAATAACTGTAAAGATTTTACACATCCAAGTAATCCTGTCATTGTTTTTTCGTCACAAATTGTAATTTATTTAGGTGGTACAAGTACACAGATATATTTATTAAAACCAACAAAATAGAGGAAAATTGTTGAATTTGTTGTTTTTTGAACAGCAGTACGTCAAATATGTACATACATATTACACTAATTTTGTGGTCAAACATATATCTCCACTAATTTATTTTGGAAGCACATTTGAAAGATTTTGCACATTTCTGAGCAATTTAGGAGACTTACTAATTTAACATAAATTTTAACATTATTTTATCTATTCTTTTTTTTAATGTACGTTGCATTTATAAAATTTAATTTACATACATTGTATCAATTAAATTAAGTAATGTAATAACTAATTTATGTAATAGATTAATGTAAGGTTACGTTCACAAGTAGTAAAGGGGTGTGGATTTTGACTAAACATTCACAGTAATAAGGGACTGTTCACATTAGGATTTCACTATCAGTCAAGCGTATACATTTTAATATTATATATCTAAAAACAGTAGTAAATCATATAACGCTTTTCTGTTCCACAAAAAAAAGAATGCAAATGTATACATTTTTTTATGGATAGATAGAAATACATGGCTGTATATTTCAATTCGTCTCTAACATATACTTTTCTTAATCAAAATTCTTACAAGGAAAAAAAATGTTCAACCTCATATCTTCATTTTTTTTAAAATGTACAACGAAGAACATATGGCTAGCCATTTAATGTATAAAATTAAAAAATGTACAGCTATGCTTAAAATTGCATGTTTGTATATGTTTTTCATGTACATTCAATGTATGCATCAAATGTACATGAAAATCCTAATGTGAACAGCCCTTTAGTGCAATGTTAGGCAAATTAATAGGAATGAGGTCCCATAGGAGAAAGCCAAATTCCAAATAAAACCTCTTCATGGTGTTTGTTCATGCCATAATTACCACATTGCTTTTTGCACCTCTCTTATTTAGCTCAGTTGTCAAAAGGTCTCTGACTGCTATTGATGTAAGCCCTTTCCATGGGTGAATCACAAATGTTCACCCCATCCATCGGGAAAATAAATGGGCCAAACTATACTATGGACCCTCATTTTTAACAAATACAAAGTCTGGCTAATTTTAAAGGAAACCCGTTACATTGAAAATGCATTCTGCAGACAGCATGTTTTAGAGCAGGATGAGCTGAGCAGCTTTATATATAATTTTGTGGGAAAAGGTTTAGTATATTCAAGCATTGCAATCTCTGCTCATTCTGAGCTTAGAGGTCCAGTGGGTGGTCCTATCAGTGACTAAGGGGTATATCTGTATGACTGTGTATACAGAAATAGCTGTCATTCGCTGATAGGACTGCCAAACGGACCTCTAAGTTCAGAATGAGCAGAGATTTAGAAGAGTAAAATACAAGTTATACTGAATCTCTCCCCATAAAACTGTATATCTGTCTGGTCAGTTCCTCCTGCTCTATAACATGCTGCTTGCGGAATGGACTGCATGTTTGCACTGACCGAATACTTTCAACTATGAAAATCTTTGATGCATGCTACGTCTTGCACTTATTTTTATCGCTCAGGAATTGACCATACTACAAGCGGAACAATTTGTGTGCACGGGAGATTATAATGTGCTTTGATCAGAGACAAACAGAAGTTAGCGCTCAGCAGACACCTAATAGTTGAATGCATGCCAAAAATGTCAGCAACATCCTTCTGAGCTGCATTATACAGTAAAGTAAAGAGAGTTATTTCCTGATAAAAAACAACTGTTACATTGTGTTTCCAGCAATCAGCTTGGATCAAATACAGGTCTAATAAATTTAACAGTAAAGGCTAACTGGTCTCCATAGGTAACCCACCTTAGCAATTTGTCTTTCAATAAGTCCTGCGAGCTTTACCATGTGTAGCTGTGAACCAAAGCTCAACTATCAAGGCAGCTAAATAATAAGCGAGACTACATCTTTAAGGAGCGAGAACAAGCGATGAACTTCTACGCAGCTGGGTTCCATAAAATTCATGGAGAAAATAGCTCATTTATCACTCTGTACTGTGCATTTAAACTCATGTGCTCTGCCATAAGCTTCCTTGGCAAGAAACTTTACAAAGAATTAAATGAGTCCAGGCAGGGGTATTAGCTGTCCAGCAGGTGTTCAATAAAATATTTAAATGTACAAAGCAGTGACAGCATGTATATTTTAGCATAAGGAAAATTTCTAATAGTAAAGTGACCAGCAACATTTCATCTTGATAACAAATGATAATAAAAGAAAAATATGTTTCCTTTTACTGAAACAGTAGTATATTTATTTGCATGCTGGGAGCAATAAAATTTTTTACATTTCTTAACTAATATGTTTGCAATTACATTTAATGAATATACGACTCTAACAGTATGGGTTTTAACAATTTTAATGTTAGCATGTACTGAATTCAGCATGTACCGAATTCGCTATATGAGCTAAAAATCTGATGAAGCAGGCCTTAACTCCTTAGTGACCACCCATGTGTGTTTTTACGTGCTGAATGTCTGGGATTTATTCTACAGGGCCATGAAAACACATTGGCCCTGTAGAATAAAGCCTCAGGGTTTGGGAGTGCGACAATTCCCTGCTATTGGCTACCGGAGGCCCTGGTGAGCGGTCCCCGGTCACATGATCGCCGTTATCCCATGGTAAAAAAAAGGTGCGATCTACCTTATTCAGACCGCTACCTATAATGCCTACGTACTCTACAAGAAATCCTAAAGAATGCTCACTTTCCTGCAGTTCCAGGAGCAGCTTGCTGAGCGCCTTCTGTTTGAGAGCATCATACCTCAGCAAGCTTACGTGTCTGAGGAGGTGCGAAGCCTCACAAAGCACCTATTTCCACACCTTGTCCCTGCACTTGAGGTCAAGAAATACTCCCAAAAAAAGTGTTGTTTGCAGCAAGCATGGGAGGACTTAGGAAACCCGGTTTTATTGCCCCATGTGACCGTTCCAAGCAGGCCTCTGTAATTACCCCTGTTTTGAGACATACCACACAGTTTTATATTACTACTTTTATCCAATATTTAGGGAATGCCCAAAAGGGTGGGAGATTCTTTTAGGGAGTCATTTTTTTTCTGCACAAGTGCGCAATGCGGCCTGGAATTTATTCAGTTGTGCCCTGAAAGCCAATGGGTGTTCCCTCCATTGTAGGCCTAACCATGTGTCCTGTAAGCAGATTAAGGCTACAATGAGGGTATTGCTGAACATAGAAGAACTAGTGCTATAAAATTTGGGGTTCAGCTCCCCAGTTTTCCCTACTTGAAATAACGAAAATGGTCATGAAAGTGACATATTTGTGAAAAAAAAATCTATTTATCTTTTAACCTGCTTTATAATGCAATCTTGTTGGGTCAGAATGCACAGTACACACTTAGGTAAGTGTAACTATGAGCCTTTGCAATCTTGGTTTGGTGCAGGAAAACAAAAAGCTCCACAAAATGTTCATATTTAAGCTTAAATTTGTACGTCTCCTAAATTGCTAATGAAAAAGTTTTTCAAATCTGCTTCCAGTAAAGTAAACAGACAGAAATATAGATCTTATCGAAAATTTGTATAGTATGTTTGCACATATTTGATATATTGCAGTTGAAAATGTGAAAAAAATGATTTTTTTTCAAACTTTTCCCAATTTTGTCTATGTTTTTACCACCTAAATGAAGTTCAATATGTGTGGAAAATACAATGTCAGAATAAATTAGATATGCAAAACCTTTACTGAGTTATTCTATGTTAGGGCTCAGTCACATGAGCAAATTTTAAACGCATGTAAGGGCGCATTTTTAAAACGGATCTATTAGAACCAATGCTTTCCAATGAAAGCGGTCACATGTTCGTTTTTTGAATGCATTTAGAATTTGCTCCAGGCAAAAGTAGGACACGTTTTTTGATTCACACAAAAACGCAGTTTTTGTGCAAATCAATGCAACCTTGTCAATTGGAAATCCTACTTTCAAAGGCCTTAAATAAGCCCTAGCTGCAGGAAAAAAATTAAAATATTAATACATCACCTAGAAGAGCTGTCAGGCTCCGGGGAGCGTGTCCTCCCTGGGTCCCCGAATCGTCTTCTTCATATTCTTCTGGCCGGGGAATTAAAAATCCCCATCTCCTGGAAGCGCTGCCTTTGATTGGCTGTGATTGGTCAAAGCGCTTAGCCAATCAGAGGCAGCGCTTCCAGGAGGCAGAGATTTTTCAATCCCTGGCCAGAAGAACATGAAGAAGAGGAGCCGGGGACTCCGGACAGCACTTCTCAGTTTTTTTTTTCTTTTGCAGCTAGGGTTTGTATCTTAAGCACCCATCCTCCCCCAAAAAAATCCATGCGGGGGTTGCCTTCATTACATCGCTTTCAATAGGGCGGCAGCGCCGGCTCCATCGAAAACAATGGGATAGCATTGCACTTCTCTGCCACAGCCATGATGAGCTGTCACAGTGTTCAGTGATAACGGGACTCCCCGTTGGGAAGAAGGAATCCGATGCCACAGCTGTCACAGAAGAGCGCAATCTTCTCCATGTGTTTTCAATGGGGCCAGCGCTGCTGCTGCCTGCACCATTTACAACAAGGTGAAACCCTGGGATGTGACAGCATCCAGGAGTTTCACATCCAAGGAATCCCCTGCTGCATAGGATAGCAATCCTCTCCAATTTCTTTCAATGGGGCCGCACTATATGTGCAAATTTTACCTTTGTATGACCGCACATATAGTGCGAATAAAAAACACGTCTAGAGCTTTAGTCACACCTTTTTTATACATGCGTTTTGCATTTCAGTTTCATGGACCTATACATCTGTGAAAAAAACGCTTGTCTGACTAAGCCCTTAAAATGACACGTGTCAGATTTCCAAACTTTGGCCTGGTTATTAAGGTGCAAATAGACTTATCACTAAGGGGATAAGCAATACATTTTTAGCCCAATATGACCAGTTCTGAGTTTTTGCAATGATAAAGGTTGCTCTCACAAAGGGGCTAGATATGGCTCTGTGCAGGACAAACAATTTTAAGATACCAGATAAATGCTGATTATATGGAATCAAACCAATTGGATTAAAAAGAGTAAGGTCATCTGAAAACATGAATCATGCAGTCATATAAGTCTACTAAAACCACTAAAAGCCGTGATCAAAAACGCACTAGGACATTATTAACACTGGCATCGGTCATTAAGAACTGGTCTGTTGATTAATCCCATTTATTTCAATTAAAGAAAAAATTATAATTTCATAAACTGGTAACATTTCATAAACTGGTCTACTGTTGCTGGTCTATAATAATTAGTTTAAGGGAGTTTTACCAGAATGTCAAGTTATCACCTAACCACAGGATGGCAACTACCGTTTTGATCAGTGGTGGTCTCACTGCTGAGACCCCCACTAATCTCAAGAAAAGGGGTTCAGTGCCACCTGTCTTCTTCACTGTGAGGTTACTGCAAGAAGAAACTGAATAATGTGCTAGTGCTCAGGTATTTATGTCAGGCTCCAAGAAGGCTAAAAACAATTTCAAGCAACTAGTTTTCAATTATGAAATTCATGAGAATTACAGAAAGAAATTAAATGCATTCCACAGATTATGTGACCTAATAGTACAATGGGATAACAACCATTTCTGTTGCACAAATGAAGTATTGACAGCAATCTACTTTCAGGATGACACTCCACTAATCAACTGCGTTTAATACTCCAGACTTATTTGTATCTTATTTCAAAGCTGTAGAGTAGCTTCTAGTTCTAGAATCACCCTGGCTATTTAACAAACGATTTCTGAATGACATGACAACCGCCTTGTATAAAGCTCAATATAAAAGGGAAGCCTACTATACAGTCAAACAGCTGTCAAGCACATAACTGCAAACACTTGGTTTTAAATAAAATAACACTTGCTAGTTTAGGAAAACTTAAAAGCTTTTTAAAAACTACATATACAAAGTTAAAACATAATTTACTAATTGAGAATCAGGAACCCTCATAAATATGTTTGTCAACCACTCCTTAACCAGACTGTGTGTCTGTTCACACAATAGCAGTTACTGGCAAGGAAGATGGCATGGCTATTTTAGTTAGGTCGGCTGTACAGATGAGCGAGCGCACTCGGAAAAGCACTACTCGCTCGAGTAATTTGCTTTATCCAAGTATCGCTGTGCTCGTCCCTGAAGATTCGGGTGCCGGCTCGGAGCGGGGAGCTGCAGGGGAGAGCGGGGAGGAACGGAGGTAAGATCTTTCTCTCCCTCTCTCCCGCCCGCTCTCCCCTGCTCCCCGCTGCGACTCACCTGTCAGCCGCAGCGGCACCCGAATCTTCAGGGACGAGCACAGCGATACTCGGATAAAGCAAATTACTCGAGCGAGTAGTGCTTTTCCGAGTACGCTCGCTCATCTCTAGTCGGCTGTACATGAGCGGATTTCCATTGCGGTATTTGCAGCGGGTGTCTGCCTCCGGATTTCGCTGCAAATATTGCCAACAGCATGCTATGGCAAAATAATTTTTCCTCTACACGAGCGGAAATAAATTGCGATTTTCCGCTTGCGGAGGAAAAATCGCAGCATGCTCTATTTTTGAGCGGATTCCGCACGGGCGGCTTCCAGTCAAGTCAATGGAAGTCACCCAATCCACGGCCCTTCCACAATGTTGCAAATTCCGCATTGTCACCTAGCGACGACGCAGGAAAAGCCAGGGTTTAAAGAAAAGTACTGCGCATGCCTGCCTGTCTAGCTCAGCATAACATGCCACATTTTGCTTCTGTTGTACAGTCAACAGAAGCATGTTCACTGTGCTTCGTTGAGGAACAAACTTCCTATAATGGGCCCATATTTTCCGCACACAAGAAAATACAGTAAGGATCTGTATTTACAGAATTCAGCCAAAACTTTCTTAAGGCAAAGATAATCTTTCAAACGAGTGAAAGTTTTAGCAATATTTTTGCATAAAGTGTTAATGGCCACTGATTGCCATTAACACTTTATCATCTTCATTTGCATGTAAAAGGGCCTCCAGGAGCTGTTTGCAGAGCCCAGCATGTAATTAATACTACGCCCGGCTGTGCACACAGCTCCATTATTCTCGTCAGGGGTGTCGGCAGAATACAATGTTATCTGCCGACTCCCTGTGAAGATAACAGCCTGTGGTCCACTGACAGCTAAAGGTGTTTGCATTATCTCCAGTAGCTGAACAATGAATTTTAAGTTTACCTTAAAATCATCCTTCAAACGAAAAGTACACGATGCACGTTTTTACATGCAACAATTATCACTTAAATTCGGATGTTTAAATTGAATTTTGATCAATAATCGTTGTGTGTGAAAGGGCCTTTACACACAAGGAATAGAGTTCAGTACTAGGGAATTTGCATTGCATTAACAAAATTGTACAAAGCTTCACCCAGTTCTGAATACAATACGTAGAGACTGTCTATTTGAGTTAATTAATCTAGTTACAATGATGAAAGAGGTTATCTATGTATCTGATTTAAATAAAATCTACTTAATAGAAAATTGCATTTTATAAAAGAAAAAAAACACCTAGATACAACCAGCATTATAGGAGAATAAAACATTGCCTCGCTTAACATGGTTTTATAAATGGCAGCAAGCAAGAAATGAGTTAATGCTGTCTTCATGCATAACAATTTTTGCTGCAATCTGTACCCAAATGATTGGTTGTAATAATAGGTAATATGATTAATTCCAACAGGCTTGCTAAAACAAGTCCAGTCACCATTGTTATAACAGTAGCATCAAACAATGACTAGGTGAGAAAACCAAAGAATAAGGGCGTCTGAGGCTGCCTGCACAGGAAGGGATTTGCATTGTGGAATCCCTGGTCGGCCTCTGCAACATGGGATCCGCAGCAAATGCCATTCATTACATGCTATAGAAAAGCTATTCTTCCTGCACGCTTGCAGAATAAAAATGCGATTTCCACGAGCATAGGAAAAAATCGCAGCATGCTTCATTTTCGTGCGGATTCCGCACAAACAGCTTCCATTAAAGTTAATAAAAGCCATCTGACCCGTGGTCCTTCCGCTATTGACAATGTGAAAAGACCTATTGACGGTGCGGGAAATATATATTTATTTATTTATTTTTAATCTGTACTGTGAATGTCCGACAGCAAGTCATTTGGACCATCCGTAGTATAGAAAATTACAGGTATGCTCGGATGCTGGCTGGCCACAGGGTCTGATTTTACTGCGGGCTCCGGCATGCAGAATCCGACGTGTTCATGTGCAGTTAGCCCGAGTTTAATTTTGCTGTAATAGAAACATTTTTGTGTCCTTTAAAAAGGTTTCCATTGTATGTAAATGGACAGAATAGGCTGCAATCCAGATAGGACCAAAGGGGAAAGAAAAACAAATCTGGCATCAGCTTCAAACTTCCAGGACAAATAATAGGCTTGAACGGAATTAGTCCAAATTTCTCTTTTTATTGCTAAACTGAGCTACAGAATGAATTTCTGAGTGAAAAAACCCTTCATAAGCTACGCTGAAGGGCACACTGATATTTAGTGGAACAGACAAGAGAAATAACAAAATAATGGAATAGAAACACCCCCAAAAAAGCAAATATACCAAAGAAAAAAATCTAATCAATCAATTGCATAATGTGGTGGCAATAAGTGAGCATACATTATAAGCAAAGACCATTGAGAATTATATTTATGCTACTTTCACAAATACGGCTTCCAGAGCGCTGCGCTAACTGCGGTACATCGCTCCCATTGATTTCAATGGAGCCACGTAGACATGCGCTCGAATGTGGCGTTTCTAATGCCACAATGTTCGAGCACTGTCTGTTCTATTTTCACATCTTTTAGCGCTTTTTAATGCACCTCATCACCCATCACAATGATGGGGTTCATTAAAAATCTGTCAAATACTGTGACATGCATTCAAAAACACTGCTCAAAATCGCGGTAAAAATGCCACTATTTTGAGCGGTGTTTTTTGTGTGAGAGTGGCCTTATTGTACGTGAAACATGAAATACAAATTGTAAATTGAATGAGAAATGTACAAGGGATTTGTAGCTGAATAAATGGTGTGCTGGAGGGTAAAATTAGGTTTATCAGTAAAAAGAGGTAAGGTCTTTTAGTGAAAACAAATTGGTTATTTAAAAAAGAAAAATCTTTATTGGTAGAATTAAAAATGTATTAGTTAAGAATCAGGATGTGCACACCTGAAAACTACTGGAGGAATGGGTCTACTTAATATATCAGCATATTACCAGGCTTTTCTTCAATTGCGGATTATTGACGGGTGCTGGCATGGGGATAGCAAACAGTGGGTATCAATTGAACAAACATTCTTCACAAACCCTTTACCAGCATTGCCCTATAACTACCCCTTGTACCCAGTCGCTGCATTAAAAATTGTCTCGTATTTCCTAGATCTTCTCCGCCGCCGGACTTCGCATCGCCCGTGGACAGCTGGCCTTAAGGTAATCAATTACTTAAATTCAGCAGATCTTGTGCCTATTGCGGAAGTCTTTATTTGTTTAAAAATTTGAGAATTAAAAGTGAAGAAGTAATTTTCTAAGATAAAAAGAATGCTATCCAGAATAAAATTCTGGACAGTATTGAAGTATTTAAGCAGGATATTGGAGTATAGAGATGTGATGTCCAGAGCAGCCCATCAGTAAGTAATTAACCATATGAAATCTGATAACAGATGGTGGGACAGTAGAGGTGTCCAGATTAATGACTTATTTCTAACAGAATGTTTATGTAATATGACAAATTCCTAGTTATTGAATTCATGCCCGATTTCATTGGACTTCCTGGGGGATTAGTAGCAGTCTTATGGATCTTTGGTAAATGGTGGAAACGGGGAAAATGGGGTTGTTCAATGACTAGAAGTTGTTTCTTTTTTTAAATGTTGGATACATATGACTTATTGATAAAATTGATGAAGGACTTCAAAGTCTTTAACATTGGATTTAGTTATAATACATATTTCATTGATGGTTCGGAAGTCTGTGAATACTAAAGACCCAAAAGGTTATATATAGTTCACTGTGATGAGTGGGATACAAAAGAGATTTGGGCTTCAGCTTTGAGTGGATTAGAGGGAGGACTTGTCTCGAAGGGAATCTGATGCATGAAGGTTATTGGCTTTGTTGATGATATTGTTGGTGTTGGTATTTTCTTCCCTATCCTGTAAGCTCAACTTTATGGTCAAAGTGAGTTTAAAGATAAAGCATAAATTTCCCCAAAAAAGTTCACAGTAGTTCACTTTACTGCTAGGGCTGAAAGATAAATCTTAAACCCTCAATTTCTTTGCTAGAGAGGATATGACAAGATAAATTGAATATTTTCATCATATTGTCCTGTTCTTTCTTTGCTAAATGTTGTTTAACTTCCTTTTCAATTTCCTCTTTTTTCCCCTCCTGGTTTTTCCTTAGCATTTAATTTTTGTTTCAGTCTCATTGGGCTGAAGAAGCTGGAGATACACATAGTTGTGCTTTCCTTTATAAGATACTAGCTTGTTACCCGTGACTTCGTCGGCGTGGAATTTGTATTGTTTAATCTAATATGTTTTGCTGTATATGGAAACGTAAAACGTTGAAATAGTGAAAGGAATGTAACTGTAATATGCTATGTCAGCACGGTTCTGTACAATACATTTTTGGTCTTTTCATCTTTTGCTAGGATATAAGGGTTTTGTGGGCTGTATACACATGAGCCGCCACATACAGTTGCACATGAGAAAAACATGTTTATTCTAAATGTACACCTGCTTCCTTAAACGTTTGCCCTTGAGACTTAGTGACAGTCATCACAAATGCTGTTTTTAGAGGGAAATGCAGCCTTTTGAATTGAAAAGGCAAAATCGACGATATTATCGGAATGCGTGGAATTAAAACACTTTCTCCTTTTGCTATTCCAGTAATAATAATGACTCTTACAATATTTCGCACCAGGTGTGCAATTTATAATCATGTGCCATTGCACAGTTTTGGCACATCAAGATTACGCATTAATAGGACCGGAACACCAACTTTGAGCTCAACTTAACGTGAAGGAACTCCTGACAATTCCAAAGCATTAAGCAACTTTATAGGGTGGGAGGTGACTTGTTCAGTGTCCATAACATTATCCACCGACAGATACTCTACAATTTCTACTTTAACTTGTGAAATAATGTTTTCATTCATCTGTTCTAGTTTCATTAGCTGGTGCCAAAATTGCCCTTTGACACAACCATTCTTTACTCCCCATATTAGGTTGCAGTTGAGAATAAACCTTGCTTATCAGTTCCTCTGTATGTACCATGAACAACATTACAGAATTCATGATTTAATGTAATCATACCGTTAGTATCTTTTGCGATACGATCTTCACCGACTTTTCTATTAACCCCTTCATGACGCGGCCCTTTTTTTTCCCATTTTTGTTTTCATCCCCCCCCTTAAAAAAAATCATAACTCCTTTATTTATCCATCGACGTCACTGTATGAGGGCTTGTTTTTTGCGGGACGAGTTGTAGTTTTTAATGGTGCTATTTAATGTACCATATAATGTACTGAAAAACTTAAAAAAAATTCTAAGTGGAGTAAAATGAAAAAAAACAAAAACGACATTCCGCCGTCTTTATTTTTACTATACTATTTTTTTTCAAAGACATTTAATTTTTTTCAATTATTTTCTGCAGTTATCTTGTGCGCGCAATAACTTTTTTATTTTTCCGTCGACGTAGTTCAGCGAGGGCTCATTTTTTGCGGGATGTCCTGTATTTTCCATTAGTACTAATTTGGAATGCATATGACTTTTTGATCGCTTTTTATTGCGTTTTTTTTCTGGGAGACAGGGTGATTGAAAAAGTGCATTTCTGGCATTATTTTTTTTTTTTTTTCGGACGACGTTCACCGTGCGTGGAAAATAATGCACTACTTTGATAGATCGGACTTTTACGGACGCGGTGATACCAAATAAGTATTTTTATTTAATGATTTAGATTTTTTAATTACAGATATGGCAAAAGGTGATTTAAACTTTTATTACTTTTTTTTTAACAAATAAAAATTTTTTATTGATTTTTTTTAAACTTAACTTTTAAGTCCCCCTGGAGGACTACAATATGCGATGCTTTGATCGCTCCTGCAGTATGACGTAATGCTATAGCTTGGCTATGGCTTGATAGGCAGTCTCTCAATGCAGTCCTGGGGCCTTTCAGAAGGCCCCGACAGCCATGACACCTCCTGTACGGCTCCCCCGATCTCACCGCACGGGTGGGTGTGGGGGCGTACGGGACATCGTTCGGGGGCTTTAAATGTCACTGTCGGAAAATGTTACCAGTACCTCCTAGGACATCCAAAAATAACAAATCACCTTCACCATTTTCAATGTGTTGCATAACATTATCAAAAACGGTTCTTTGTTCTGCATTCAAACATGGAACGTACTGCAAGCAACATTGTAATCCAGTTCTCGCATTAAATCACTACTAACTACGTTCTAAGGGGGTCTACTCATTCCGAAGTCTGATAAATCTTTTCCAGTCATCGGTATCAGTTGGTCTTCCACCTTTGTTTATTTATTTTTTTAATTTTCCGCAATATGACCCCTTTTTTGGAAATTTATTTTTTTAATTAAATCACTGCATTCAAAGTCCTACACCTTTTTAATTTTTTCATAGACGGAGCTCTGTGGGGGCTTGTTTTTTTGCGTGACAAGCTGTAGCTCTTTTATTGTATTTTTTGGGAGGCAAAAATAGAAGGGAAAAAAAGCACTTTGCCTCAAATTTTTGAGTTTTTGCAAAATTGGTGATTGGTGATTTTTTAGTGCATTTCCCATCTTTCATGCAAGGGGATTGGGGATTTTCAGGGCCACATGGACCATGAATCATATTTTTAACAAAAATGTCATGTAGTGCCTTGTCACTGTTTGAGGCCACGGTCAGACGAGCGAGTTTTAATCCATGCTTAAGGTTGCCTTCATCCTATTGCTCTTAATAGGGCGGCAGCAGCGCCAGCCCAATTGAAAGCAATGGGATAGAATCGCAGTCCTCTGCCACAGCTGTGGCAGGGGATTCCTTCATCCCCACGGGGAGTCCCCTCATCATTGAACACCGTGACAATGCTGTGACAGTGTTCAGTAATGAAGGGACTCCCCGCGGGGATTAACAGAACCCTCTGGGAATCCCCACATCCCCGCAGGGACTGAGGGTTAACAGCGAGACATTTAAAAGGTGCTTCTGGCCAGAACCACTTTTTAAATGTCCTGCTGTAAGCAGCGGGGAAGCTATTCCATGAGCAGGAGTTTTCATTAACTCCTGCTCGCATAGGAGTCAGTTGAAACTCAGGCAAAACGCGCACCTATGTCTTATTTTTTTTAGGTGTGTGCGGTTTTACGTTGCTAATTCCACGCATATGAACGCTTCTATAAGAACCCATTGGTAGTTTTAGAAACACGCATTAAGCATCTGGACGAGGCCTGAATCAGGTATTTCAGCACTGATAATGTTATCAATTTGATTTGGTGTCAACTTGTCTTTTAACTAAAGTAATATGTGGACATGTGGTAAGCCGCACTTCTGCCATTCTATGGAATACATAAAGCACAACACTTCTCTATATATTTTTCCTCTAGTTATAACAAACATTAGTTTCTTAATTTTTAATCTAAAAACTCTTGAAATTATATCATGTCTATCAGTAGCGTTTTGTCCCAACATCAATTCATTGACTATTTCTTTTCAAGTTGGGTTATATGTGAAACTAATAAATAAATCTGGGCAACCATACATGCGCATATAAGCGAATGTGTCTTGAGTATACTCATGCAGGTATCATGGGCTGTTTACAAAGACAGTAGAATAACCATTCTGCCTAAATTATTAGGATTTACATTTGCTACAGCATCTTAAAGATGGATGTAATTCTCTGCTCTTAAAGGGGTTGTCTCGCGGCGAAAGTGGAAAAATTTTTTTTTCACTTACCCCCATTCTGCCCTGTTAAAAAGAAAGCATAGGTTAGTTTTTAAAAAGCACATTGCACTTACCTGCATCAGCGTTCTGCAGCTTCTTCTATTCTTCTTTTAAAGATGGCGCCGCTGGTCTTCTCCCACGGTGCACCGCGGGTCTTCTCCCATGGTGCACCGTAGATTTTCTTCTCCTTCCTTGCGTTCCATTGCCGATTCCAGCCTCCTGATTGGCTGGAATCGGCACACGTGACGGGGCGGAGCTACGATGACGACGCGGTGAGCAGCTCTCCGGCACGAGCAGCCCCATTCACCAGGCAGAAGACCGCACAGCGCAAGCGCGTCTAAAAAAGCAAGAAGCCAGTGAAATTAAACGGAGCCATGGAGACGAGGACGCCAGCAACGGAGCAGGTAAGTGAATAACTTCTGTATGGCTCATATTTAATGCACGATGTACATTACAAAGTGCATTAATATGGCCATACAGAAGTGTATAACCCCACTTGCTTTCGCGAGACAACCCCTTTAACTTATAAGAAGGAAGAGATCTGAGTTCCTTAGTGCTACACATACACCAATATAGGAGTGCAAGAAGTCAGAGCTATTGTGCACTTACTTCACTGGGGGGATTTGGAACCAACCATTTCCCCCCATCCAGGTATGCTTTCAAAAAATACAATACTATCTAGGGTGCTCAACATCATCAATTTGAAGGGGTAGGAGAACCTCCAGAATTGTGGTTGCAACCATAGCCATACAAAGGATAGAGGAGAGTTCTGTAGGACAGTGATGGGACATGGAAAGAAACAGCATGAAGCTACTCCTGGGTCCAAGTGTGTGTAGGTTCAAATGTCCAAACATAAGGTGACTATGATGGAGAAAGTGTAGAAGTCCTGCTAGTCTAGACAGAGTGCCACTTCTTTCAAGTCTGGCATTGGACAGATAAAAGGCTTGAACAGAATAGTACAAAATTTCTTTTTTATTGGTAAACCTAGCCACAGAATGCATTTCAGGGTGAAAACCCTTCCTCAGCTACACTTGTCGGGCACACTGAAATTTACTGGTACAGACAAGATAAATAACAAAAGAATGGAATGCAAACACACAAAAAAAGGCAATTATATCAAAGAAAAAAACAACCAATTGGATAATGTGGTGACAATAAGTGAGCATAGATTATAAACATAAACAAATACATAATTAAAAATTACATTTACTTTACATGAAACATGTAAATACAAATTGTAAATTGGCTGAAAAAAGTAAGGTTTGGAGCTAAATAGATGGCGTGTATACATGGGTGTGCTGCAGAGTAGAATTAGGTTCACCAGTAATGAGAGGGAAGGTCATTTAGTTAAAACAAATTGGTTATTAAAAAAAACGAAACATCTTTATTGATATTTTAAAAAAATTCTGTTGAAAATGAGGATGTGGTAGTACAAAAAAATGGGGATATGTGTTTGTCAATACTAAAATACTTGTTATGAGTAACTGGAAGGGGGTGATGATGCCTGTAAGAGTATAACGTGTGTATATGTATCTACACTGTGGATCGAGAATTAATAATAATACTCAGTCTGAGGATTGCTTCTACCCAAGTGCATTTTTCTACATTTGGAAATATAGAACTGCAATTTCCATTGTTTTGATCATTTATCCAAAACTAAAAAGTTTTTTGTTTTGTTTCAAAACCAACAGGACTATTGCACACTTCTGGAGCATCACCAAACAGAAGAAGATTTGTCTATGTCACTTATGAACATAGTAAAATAATAGGACTTAGAATAGACCCTTATGGTCACCACTAGTAACTTGCCACTATTAGGAATACACTCTGCTATCTATCTTTTAGCCAACTACTAAATCCACTGGTACATCCAAAGGATGAAGTCCATTTTTTAAAACACATCTGTTAACTCCTTATATGGAACTGTATCAAAGGCTTCACTGAAATCCAGATACCAGATGCAATATTCAGGGCACTACCTCCATCAACCACTTCTGTGACAGTCAAAGAAATCAATAACATTAGTTTAACAGGATCTGCCCTCAGTAAGGCCCAATGCACAAGACCAGATTTGCATTGTGGAATCCAGAGCAGATTTCTGCCTCCAAATACCTGCCATAGCATGCAATGTACAAGCAGGTTTCCATGCCTATGAGTGGATATCAAATGAGATTTTCCACTCGCGGGGAAAAAAAGAATTAAAAAAAAGTCGCAGTATGCTCTATTTTGAGACAGATTCCGTGTGGACGGCTTCCATTAGGGTGTCAGCTGACTACAGTCAAAGGCGGCAGTCAGAATGATCTCTTCCTATCATTTTAAAAGGCATATGCCTCTTAGCACAATGAGCACTTTTTAAACTGACAGTGAGGACATAAAATAATCACCTGCTTTGTGGAGCTGTAGATTGTCTCCAAAATGTACACTATTTGCTTATATACCAAATAATAAATGTGGTCTACACTCAGTTTCATTTAGAGATCACCCCCACTTTTCTCTGGAAGGCGGCTAGAATGGTCACATATTTTACCACTTTTAAATATTGCACGGTATTATTTGTGATATGTTAGACAAGGGGGCAGAGCTTAGCAATCATTGTGGCATATTACAGACAGGGCAAAAGAGGAAGGCTGCTGATGGAGAGGGAGAATAAGGAAATGTCTGTTCTCCTATGACACTGAAGAATATTCTTCGTATATTCTTAATATTTTCCCTGGTTTGATTATGATATGAGAAAACAGGATCAAAGGGGGAAAATGCTGGGATATTTTTTTTATTGGTGTGCGTTTTCTATATTTAGCGCTCCTTTAATAAAGGTGTGTCAATGTTTGTAACTGTGATCTAGCTATGTACTGTAAAGGCTCAGCACTCCCCATATTCATACATAGACCATTGTATGGCTGTTGCTGGTAATTACCTTTCCACATGTAGGTATGAATAGGTACCCTGTTTCCCCCCAAAAAAGACCCACTCTAAAAATACGCCCCAGCCTGATATTTCAGGTTTTTCCAGGAGGATTGAAATATAAGCCCTACCCTGTAAATAAACCCTAACTGCATTACATTTAAAAAAAAAAAAAAAGGAATACATTACCCAGCAGGCTCAGTCCAGGTCCCTCCCGCTGCTCTCCGGAGCTCACACGCACTTCTTGCAGTCTTCGGCTGCCCACAGAAGATCACTTCCTGGTTACAGGATCCATAAATTCCACCTCCAGAAATCAATGGCTCTGATTGATTCTTGAACGCTGCATTGATTGGTTCTCGAGCGCAGCTCAGCCAACCAGAGCCATTGCTTCCTGGAGGTGGGATTTATGAACCCCGTAATCAGGAAGTGATCTTCTGAGGGCAGCCGAGGACTGCAAGAAGCGCGTCAAAGCTCTGGAGTGCAGCGGGAGGGACGTGGACTGAGCCTGCTAGGTAAGTATAATAAAGACAACCCCCCAAAATAAGACCTAGCACCTCTTTTGCAGCAAAAAATATTATAAGACAGGGTCTTATTTTTGGAGAAACGCGGTAAATACAACCATACGACTGTAAAACTGCCACTGAAACAGTCATGTATTTACATTACATTTTGGCACTGTGATGCAATCGAGTGACAATACTACTGCCCTCTGTGAATGCATCCCTAAAGGTTTTATTTTTCTTCTTTTAAACCACCTCACCATGCTGAAAAATAAAGAACTTACACCCACCCATATTAGGCTGCGGCAGCTCCAGCGCCACATCCGCTGTTCTCCCCAATGGATCTGCAGTTTGTCTGTGAGCAGGACTTCAGCCAGTTACAGGCCTTAGCAGTTAAATTGAATAACAGAAATTCTATAGAAACCCCTTTAAGCTCTGTCCAGATTTTTAAAAAAAGTATTGGAAATGATAGATCATGTGAGCCAAATAAGAAAAAAAAAATGATACAGTTCCATTCCACAGATATCAAACATTGTGGACTATACTGTAGCTATAATCCATGTAAAATGACATAATGTGTGGAGGTGATATACAATAAATACTATTGCAATTATGTGTTTAAGCTTCAGTTACATGAATGCTTATGAGTAATTTTAAGTCTGAACTCTCATTAGCCCATGTATAGTTACCAAAAAACACACGTCATGTAAGTCGTAAACTGCACAAAACCCCTACTACATAGATCTAGTATTCTACAACTTCACTTTATGCTACATCGTTAGGTGAGCTCACAAGCATCAATCATTATATAAAGAAAGAAGTCAAGACAAAAATCAGATTAATGTAAATCAATGTGACTTAAAAAACGTGCAGATTCTCATGTTGTTAGATGATGGCATGCTGCTTAAAAATCATTAGTGGATTCGCTTGACTCTTTTACAAACGCAGTTGTCAGCTCATTGCCCACTTTCTCTACAACTGTCAACATTGGTATCAATCAGGTCTGATCTTATGTCGCATTGCATATAAAAGTGCTAAAACTGATTCCCAATGCAGACACCAATGTTTCTCCTTCAATGGGTTTTGACATATCTGGCACAAATCTGAAGCTTTGCAAACATGCTGTAGCGATGGTAAATTCCCACAGAGAAGGACTAAGTGCCATTGATACCTTCCATGAGGATTTTCCTTGTAATTTTCAGAAAAACAAATGCCATCCATGTATTTTCTGTCTCTTTCTTGGAGATAATCGCTGAAGCAAACACCAATTTTAGCCTGACATTGAACTTGGAAGCAATTTGTCATGAGATAAATGCATGCCACCTGCATCTGTACAGGAGATTTGAACCCACAGGCTCTGCACTTTGTTAATGTTTCCCAAAGGCAAGGAGACATCTTTATTCCTTGTGCTGCTTCTCACATGTGCTTTCCCCTTATTCTATTATTAAGCATTTGCGACATGTGTCATTTACAGCTGCCATGTCTGTGATTCACTTATAGAAGTCTCTTTTCAAGCAGACTGAAAGCAGAGGTGAGCAATTACACAAAATTAAAAAGCTTTGAAAGCCATCATGTTAATTCATTTTATGTCACACACTAATGCTCCTGACATGAAAGTATGTAGAAATGTCAGCCATGGTGTGCACAGTTTTTGTCAGATTTATTATTTATGAATTTTAAAAAAGGCACAAAAAAGAATCTGAAAACAGTTGACTTCTTTAAAGGGGATTCATGTGACATAATTAACTTAGACTTTTAATTATAATTATTCTTACTATGTTTCTGGCTTTTTTTTCCAGCTATCTATATAAATATCTTAGCGTCACACAGTTGAAATTTTGCCCTGGAATCTGTGTCCCATTACTTTTCATGAGAATCCCTGCCACAGTCTATATGGTGCTGATTTTTACGCACAGAACTTCAGAATCCACATGTGGGCAAAAAAACAAATGACATGTTACTTCTTGATGTGCATGTTGACTTCCCACCGCAAAAAACTAAATCCGTATGCAGATCTAAGACCACACATTTAGATAGCGATGGATGAAATCTGCAGCTCTGCTGAGAATTTCTACTTGTGGTTTTTGAGGCAGAATCTACGCAGAAAAATGTGATGATAATTCCACAAATGTGAATACACCCCCTTAAAATATCCTGACTTTCACACTGGCCACTAAAGTGCACACACAGAAAGGATAAAGAATTTAACTCCTTAGTGATCAAGTCGATTTGTGCCTTAATGACCAAAACAAATTTTGGAAATCTGACATGTCACTTTAGCATAGAATAACTCCGTAAAAGTTTTGCATATCCAAGTGATTCTGACATTGTTTGTTTGCCACATATTGCACTTCATTTAGGTGGTAAAAAAAGACCAATAGAATTTGTGTATATTTATTAAAAGTGCCAAAATTGGGAACATTTTTTAAAAAATGTTATTTTTTCACATTTTCAACTGCAATATCTCAAATATGTGCAAACATACTGAACAAATTTTTAATGAGGTATATTTCCATCTGTTAACTTTATTCTGGACGCACATCTGAAAAACTTTCAGTTTTTTTTTTTACCATTTAGGAGACATACAAATTTAACCTTAATTATTAACATTTTGAGGAACACTGTTTTCCTACACCAAGCCGAGATTGCTAAGGCTCATAGGTGTCAGAATAATAGATACCCCCACAAAAGACCCTATTTAAAAAAAATACACATCTTAATATAGTCACTGAGGGGTGTCGAGAGTATTTTGACCTCACAATTGCTTTTCAGGAGTTAATGCAATTTAGAGTAGAAAAAATTTAATTTCATATTTTTGAAAATGTCGTTTCAAAGACAGTTTTTTTTGTATAGTGCACATGGAAATGAGGATTAGCACTCCAAAATGGATACCCGTTTGTCCTGTGTTCAGAAACCTACCCATTGTGGCCCTAATATTATGTGCTTACGCACAAAGGGGCCCAAACCGAAAATTCTGCCTAAAGGTGATTTAGGCCCCAGTGCTCACTTGTAGAGCCCTTGAGCGGCCAAAATGATGGAGAAGCCCCACAAATGACCCCATTTTGAAATCTAGACCCCTTAATTAATTCATCTAGGTGTGTACTGCGTATTTTGACCCTACAGTTTTTGAATGAATGTGCATCTAGGTCTGTGCTTCATATGGTATAAGTATGTTCATTTATTTTGCGTTGTAACATGTGATTGCTATTAATGTATTGTGATATGATGTGGTTATACATTGTAACACGTATATGGGACATCAACCATTATGCTAATGCATATTTGACTGATGATGTACAGTTTTTGTGTGAGGGCTGCATTCTAAATTTTAAATAGAAATATATTAATATGATTAGTAAATAAAGATTTTTTATATATTCCTAATCTGTTTGAGCTAAAAGAAATAAAGAGACTCCCCCAATATGTTTTACCAGTGTTGTAGCATCTCAGGGTTTTGGGTTACTAGAGGCGCACCCACCTAAGGCTGCCTGTCCACGGGCGTTTGTTCATTGCGTTACCCCTGGTTATAATCTGGCCGCGGGTAACAAAGTGAATGCTTTCCATAGAGTTGCTGTAGAAAGTGCGTCGCGTCCATCATGGCGATTCTCCGCTCGTGGGATCTAAACCACGGCAGGCCGCGATTCTCTGCGGTGAGCCTGTCTGTCAGATAGGTTCACCGCAGAGAGCTGAGAGTGGCCCCCCTCCTCCCGAAAAAAAAATTCTATACTCACCTATTCCTCCCCAGGCAGACTCCTTATGGCATCTTCTCCTCGTGGATCTTCTCCAGTCCTCCATGTCACCTCACTGCAAACCGCCCGGATCCTCTTCTTTTTGTTATAAAATGTGCATTTCTCGCATTCTTCTTCCTGTAGGTCAGTGAAGGTAACGTCCCTGTGACGTAACGTTCACTGGCTAGGAAGGAATGTTGATCTATTGCAGAGACAGCAGGCATGCACAGTCTCTGCAATAGCTCGGCACACCCTGCTTGGCTGTTGAAAAACACTGTGTTACTGCAAACACCTGTGTGAGGCAGGCCTAAATAGGTCTACACTACTGTATTGGCTCAGGGTCAGTGTATTTTTGGATTTTGGCTTTAGTCTATTTAAGGGGGCTGTCATAACCACTGTACCTGTGTTATTTTCCTCAAAGAGGTCTATTAAAAAGTCTCCAAAGCTGCAAGATAATTCTGATTCCCTTGTGCATCCTTCAGAATAAATTGATGTCCTTTACCCAATTGAAATGTGAGAATGCAGGTGTAGGAGTAAATGACAGTCCATTTTGAGGATTGTTACCTGTGCCTCACTTAACGTGTTGAAGGACAGGTTGTATATTTGCAAATCATCCTTATTGCTGTTGTACTAATTTATGCTGCATGTAATTTTTCAGACTTGCCACTTCCCTCCATGACCTGAAATATTGTCTGTATACTTTTTGTAAATGTTTGAAGGCAAATTATTATTAATTACTGTTTATAATCCTGATATACATCCTGAGGCACTTCGGTAATCAGCGCACCCTGGGCAGAACACAGCATGCGGTCCGGCTTATCAGCTGTTCTGCTGAACAATAGATTTCATGCCGAACTGAAATCCATTGTTTTGGGAAAAAGTGAAAGATGGGCACATTATACGCAACGATTATTGCTCAAAAAATGGCTTTTGAATGAATTTTGAGCGATAATCGTTGTGTCTAAATGGGCCTTAACACCTATATGTAGATAACACAGTCATAGCTGATTACCTATTGTGAATGGTAGATCCTATCTACTACCCCCACCCCCCGCAAAATGACCTCTGCACTGGTCCCAGAGCATGCCTAGAACACTCTCCCATACAAGTCAATGGGTTTGCATTTGTCTATTGTGTGAATAGCCCATGAAGCTGCTGCAAAGCATCTCTCTAAATGCTGTTAAAATGTAGTTCAGGAAAGATAGTAGCCCCCAAAGTCATGTACAGATGGGCAATAAAACACAAATTCTACAATCAGAAAATGTAAAAAATTAGAAAAATGGAATGTTTCTATACCTGATTTTAATTTAAAAAAAAAAAAGATTGGGGATAGGGAGTCAGTTTTGTGCTAGGAAGTCACATGAAGAACAGGGGGCACAAGGCTTAATGGTTACGGGCACAATTAAGTAAGGAGCTCGGCAGTCACTATTAGCAATGGAACTGTCTATCAAAGATCAATCTTGGTAACAGTATTTCTAAGGGCTCATTCATGTGGTTGTATTGTCACTGCATATTACGCACATGTATTTTTTCATAGATGGTTCCAGATATCATTGAAATGGACAAGTAAAAGAGGCTGTGCAGTTGTAACCAAAAGAATGAGGTAATTATAAAAAAAAACACTCTCCTAGGAAATGTGTTCAGGAAATAGAGGTGATGGCACACGGTGAATAGAGGCAAAGTCTATGGATTTTCATTCACACCTGCATTTGAACTGGGAGAGGACACTGCGTATAATACACAAGAGAAATAAACTGCAGCATGCTTTATTTCGTTGGGTATCATACACAGACTCTGATTTGGAAATAAGGGATGGAGGGGCGGCAGTGGCATGATTGTCGGGAGATAAATGGAAAATGGAAAACATAAAAATTATGTTGAAACTCCCATGTATATTGGGATTTTTTCATAGATGGTTCCAGATATCATGGAAATGGACAAGCAAAACAGGCTGTGCAGTTGTAACCAACAGAATGAGGTAACTACAAAAACCACTCTCTCTCCTGGGAAACGTATTCAGGAAATAAAGGTAATGGCGCTTGCTGAAACATGTAAGCTGGCTGCAGATAAGACTGAGAATGTCTGCATCGACTTAAGGTTTACATTTGGAATTGTACACGATTTTGCATCTTTTGTGGCGCAGTGGAAATTTCATAAGGTCCTGGAATAAGCAAATCCAAAATGCAGAAGTAGTGTTTTTGTTCTATAAGGTTTTAGCTCTTTTAACAGAGGTGACTATCATCAAAGTCCAGGCTCATAACAAAGAAACAACTCCTGAGGCTCAATGGAACCATAGATCAGACGCAGCAACCTGACTTCCCTTGAATGGGATAACAGCTGGTAACCTGGCTGCACCCAAAGCAGCGGGACTATCTCTCAGTTGCTTAAATTGCAGAAAAAGGCTTTCAAAGTAAGAAAAAGGAGTGGCAAAAGAAAGGAGCCAAACAGAACACTGACAGGATCTATAGGAAGGGTGACCTGCAGTGCTTCCCCTGCACGCTCCACTCCATGATGTCACACCTGAGCCATGAGCTAACCCATCAATCCAAGGGTGTAATGTGCATTCTAGTGTCTTCTGCTTGGTCTGCCCCAGGGTTCAACACTGCTGCGATCCAGTTTGTACGTGGTATGCACCCATCACAACCCAGGCCAATTAGTCAAGGTACCTTCTCGCTGCGAGCAAGACTATCCATTTAAGCGACTGCAGAAAGACTACATACAGATATCAAAGGTAGGTATTTTTGAGTTTTATGAAACTTTAAACTGACCTCTTTTCACATTAGCTAGAGGCGTTGATTGTAAAATAAAATAAATAATAATGCAAATGCCAATAATACGGCTAAAGAAATTGTTCATCTTAGGAGGTCCTTTGTCCAGACTGTTATAAAGTTAGCCAGTGACAAGGGGATGTTAATTACCCCATGCTAGCAAGGTTTAACATCTCTGGTATTTCTCCTAAACTTCTTGGCTCCGTGCTTAGCTAGTGTCCTTATCAAAGAAGAATTTCAGATTGGGGATTATGGGTCACCAAAAGGCCCCAGCTAAGAGTCAGGTACTTTTTCTAAACTGGGAGGACACTGTGGACCTGGCACAGGTATTCCCGTCGCTGTGAGACCCCCAGAATTGCCTATAGGCATAGTTGATCATCTCTTCCCTATGAAGTTTAGTATCTATGGGTAAATTCCTGATATTAAACATGACGGCCATATCTTCTCCATTGGAGAGCCTCCCAGGGAAATATGGCTAAAATATTAAATCAGGATTTCCTGAAGATGATCCACGCATATACTCATCCTGCCCATGATGAGGTCAGCACTATTGGAAACAACATAGACTGGTATTTCTTCTTATTTTTGTCCCTTTTATTTTATGCTGTTTGTGTGTACTTATATGCTCCTTCGCTTTTATGTAAATCATCTCTTGTATATTTTCATCTAAGCACTGCTACCTCTTTTGTAGAATAAGGATTTAAATTTTACTAGTCTGCCTTTTACGCTTTAGGAGAACCACAATTCTGAAGATTGTGTTAACCACTTAGTGACCACCTATACTTGTTTTCACGTCCTGGGTGTCTGGGCTTTAATCTACAGGGCTGTAAAAACACGCCGGCCCTGTAGATGAAAGCCCTGGGGACTGACAGCGTGACAGCTCCCTACTATCGGCTGACGGAGGTAGACGAAAGCAGGGAGCAGTCACCGGCGGCTGCTGTGGGCGACCCCAAGTCGCATAAATTTTTTTTTTAAAGTTAGGTTTCATCTACCCTCATGGGTCGAAACTGTGAGGGGAGCTGAAACTACTCACCTCTGGCCTCCACGATGTCCCATGGTGATATGTTCCTGAGAGGTCATGCCGCCGCCTTCTGTGCATGCTCAGGCGGCTGACGTGGCTGGGAAATTTAAAACTCCCTGCTCCCGGCTAGCAAAAGTAGATGAGAGCAAGGCGATTACTACGGGGGCCGCAGAACACTGTCTCTGGTCACATGATCGCCATTATTCAATGACTGTAAAGTAAATGTAAAGTTAAAAAAAAACTTTTTGAAGCTAAAGTTTCATCGTTTCCGTGAGTAGGGATGAAATTACATACCTAAGGCTCTCGGATTTGTGCCCCAATGGGATATTTATCTGCGGACCTTTACCCGGCTTCTGTGTATATACCCATCGGCAAAATGGCGGGTGCATGTGCAAAAGCAAAGGATTGCCCTGGAAATTTAAATTCTCCCTGCTCCAAGCTTCAGAAGTTAGCCGAGAGCCTGGAGATTTCACGGGGGTCAGCTGTATGCGGCCCCTGGTCGCGTGAACACCTTTATCCAACGAATAACCACGATCATGTAAAAGTTTAAAAAA
Organism: Eleutherodactylus coqui; assembly: GCF_035609145.1. Classification (NCBI taxonomy): domain Eukaryota; kingdom Metazoa; phylum Chordata; class Amphibia; order Anura; family Eleutherodactylidae; genus Eleutherodactylus; species Eleutherodactylus coqui. The sequence continues at coordinate 261,752,856 of NC_089837.1, read as the reverse complement.
AAGGGCGGGGAGGTGAAATTACTTACTTAGGTCTTTATCCGCGGACCTTTTTATTGACTCCTGCGCACCTGCCCGTTGGAAAAATAGCGGGTGCAAGTGCAGAAGCTGGGGAGGTCCCAGGAAATTTAAAATCTCCTTGCTCCTGGCTACTAAAGGTAGCCGAGAGCCTGAAGCAGTGACTGGTCCTCGGTCACATGATTGCCGTTATCTGATGAATAAGGAGGATCGCATAAAAGAAAAAAAATAAAGAAAAGTTTAATCTTCCTTCATCTATGCAATCGGTAAGGGGAGATGAAACTTCTTATGCAGGCCTTCGCATCTGAACTCTGTTGTGATCATTCTCCACAGACAGTCCCCTGCTTCTACACATGACAGTGACATGCGCAGAAGCAGGGGAGAGCCCAGGAAATTTAAAATCTCCTTGTTGATGGCTACCAAAGGTAGCCGGGAGACTGGAGCAGTGACCGGTGGCCTCGATAAGTGAGTCTACCTTAGGCCGGTCCAACACGACCGGATAGAAATTGCGGATTCTGCATTTGTTTGATCCGTGGTAATACACGGACCAATCAAATGCATTGGAGTACACAATTCTGCTCACATTAGCGGGTCAGAATTACATAATCCCATCGCACAAAACAGAATGCAGCATATTCTATTTTACTACGAATATCGACAACATAGAGCCCATTGTGGTTTATGGTTGTGAATATATCCACAGCCCATACGCAATTACATTATGTATGGCTGTGGATACCCACGTCATCGCTAAGCGACAGTGCCGGCAATATAAATAAACAAACAAAAAAAGGTGTACTGCGTATGGCTGGGCTCACAGCTGACACCCGCTGCGGTCCTCCGCAAGTGGATTCCATATACGGCTATGTGAGCCCGGCATTATTCAGATCGCTTCCTGTAATGCTTACGTCATTTGCATAAAGTCCACGGGAATGCTCACCTTCCTGCAGTTCCAGGAGCAGCTTGTTGAGCGCCTTCTGTTTGAGACCGCCACACCTCAGCAAGCTTACAAAGCCTCACACAGCAGCACTTTCTACACCCTATCCCTGCTACTGAGGTCAAGAAATACCCCCCAAAAAAGTGACAGGTTTGCTGCAAGCATGGAAGGAGGAGGAGGGACACCCTATTGCTCCATGTGCCCATCCCAATCAGGCCTCCATAATTACCCCTATTTTGAGACATATCACGTGGTTTTACATTATTACTTTTATCCAAGTATAAGGGAATGCCAAAAGGGGGTGAGGGAATCTTTTTAGGGATTCTTTTTATTTTTCTGCACACTTCCTTCAACTTTGTTTAAATTAATTCTAAAAACTGTGGGGTAAAAATTCGCAGTGCACACCATTGATGAATTAGTCTACTTTTCAAAATAGGGTAATTTGTGGGGGTTTTGGCTGCTCAAGGGCTCTACAAGCATGCTGTGGGGCCTAAAACACCTTCAAGCTAAATTTTTGTTCTGAAAGCCACCGGCTGCCCCTTTCGGTTCGAGCACCGTTGTGCATACAGACATAAGATCAGGGCCACAATGGGTATGTTTTTGAACACAAGATAAACAGGGCTATCTATTTTGGGTGCAAATCCTCATTTTTATGTGTAGTATAGAAAAAAAAAACCTGACTTTCAAATGATATATTTACAAAAATTGCATTAACTCCTAAAAAAAACTGTGGGGTAAAAATACTCATGACACACCTCAGTGAATACATTAAGAGTTGTATTTTTTAAAATTAAGTATCTAACATTCTGACCTATGATCCTTTGCAATCCTGGCTTGGTGTAGGAAAACAAAATGTTTCACAAAATTGTAAAAATTAATGTTAAATTTGTAAGTCTCCTAAATGGTTAAAAAAAATAGTTTTCAAATATGCTTCCACAATAGAGTAAACACATGGATATATGTATACATATTATCAAAAAATTGTACAGTAGGTTTGCAAATATGTGACACTGCAGTTGAAAATGTGAAAAAAATGACAATTTTTTCAACATTTATCCAATTTTGGTACTTTTAATAAATATACAGAAATTCTATCAGTCTATTTTTACAACCTAAATGAAGTACAATTAGTTAGATATTCATAACCTTTACGGAGTTATTCTATGGTAAAGTGACATGTCAAATTTTCAAAATTTGGCCTGGTCATTAAGGCGCAAACAGGCTTGGTCAATAAGGGGTTAATAATTCCTAGTCCGGGTTCCAGCTTACCTGGGAAACAAAAGCTGGTGGTGGCAGGGGGTTTGTGTGTTTACTGTAGAGTGCTGGATCAGGGGGTGATTTGAGCTTTCGTTCTGCACGCGTGCATAACCCTGGGAAAGCTGGGTATAAATCCACCTGTAATCTAACAACTCCGCACTTGCAACCCCCACTAAAGTGATCGGTGAGAGCGCTCTGATTGGACAATCCGTGACAAAAGTAATTTGTACATATGGTATACCAGAAGTCATAGAAAATAAGAGGTATACATTTTATTAGTCCTCCACTCTGTCAGAAGCACGCCGAAGTGTAGACTTAGTTGATTCCCTATGAAGTTTTGTTTGGTAGGGTTCCTGCAACAGGCCTTTACTTATTCCAGGCCTAGCTCACCTCCCACGTGAGCACCTTATATCAGGCGTTAACTACCACTCATAAATGTGTATTTTCCTCGATTCCAGATCCAGACTCGTAAGAAGAGTTGCATAGTTTGCTTTTGGTCGATTGTGTTGTCCTCAATAGACATGTGAGAAACATACAAAGGATGCTTTCAGGTGCTATTAACCAACACTACCTCAGTAATACTTGAAAGAAAAGCCAAGTTAGGTTTCACGCCAGTTATCAGTAAAAAGATTATCAAAAAAGCAGCCAATATTCTTTGTTATATGTAGGACCCTTGGGGTCATTGGGTTGTCCTTTTTCTTCTTCCTTATAAGGGAAACGGAAGACATACATCAGAGGTGTTTGTGGGGGGTGGAAGGTCACACTAATATGTGGGAATTTTTGGCCAGAGATGTGTTAAATATCAACAAATAGGTATGGCGAATCTTAAGAATGGTGAGGATATATTTTGAATATGTCTATTAGCTGTACCCAAGTGTACCTCTGTATCGAAAGCAATATTCGCTGTCGTTAACAATGACACCGATGTGGAAGAGGGAGATGTTCAGAGCTATATTAATATGAATACTGCTTTGGGTGCCACCAAGTGGAACACACACTATGGACAAATATCACTAAATGTAAGGCAGGCAGGTGGCCTCGGCAGAGATTTCTTACTGGTTCACATGTAATAGTTTGGAGAATGGAAAATGTCAGCAGATACAACAAGGTAGTAGTGAGTCTACCAATGATATTGTGTAATCAGAACAAATGCCAACATTAATACAAATAATACAACATTCAGCCATACCATGGTAAGCCCCAGTCACATTAGACATGTTAAGTTGCCAACAAGTTGGGTTTTCTCTTGAGGGAATACTACATATACATGTATCCTCGTTAATGTGACAGAGGACCTTGTCTTGCCAGAGTGTTTCTATGTATTAGAAACCTCACTATTATTTCAGACAAGGGATACTATGGTGTTAAATGAAGACTGCAGTGGCCCTCCTCCTACACTCCTGAGTGACACAGGAATTATAGCCTTAGGAGCACAATAGTGGGAGTTTGGGGTCTGGCAACATACAATGATCGGGTAATAAACAGAATAGCATGTGATATGGCAAAAGCTTTGAATGCTATCCCCTAGGTGTTCGTGTCAAAGAGGCAAAATTTAACCCGCGTTACAGAGGACTAATAACTTCCATTGTATAAAATATTTTATTAAAGCTACGTGTTTCGGCACCTTTGTGTGCCTTTTTCAAGCTTGAAAAAGGCACACGGAGGTGCCGAAACGCGTAGCTTAAATAAAATATTTTATACAACGGAAGTTATTAGTCCTCTGTAGAGCGGGTTAAATTTTACCTTTTTAACACGGATATCTGTGGAACGAGCGTCTGATATATCAGTTTAGCTTGCTAACCCCAGACGCCTCCCAACTACCAAGGGGATATGGGACTGAAAGAAACTTCTACACGCTAACGTGGACATTAGGTGCCAGAGGGTTTTCCCGTGGCAGGGTTAAGTCTTTGAGCACCAGGTAAGGTTGCTTTCACCTTCCACACTGATTTTATAAATTGCATAAGGCACATTTTGATCCAATTTTCTCTGATTTACCTCGAGTGTTGCTTTAATTTTACGGAATTCAGAGTCTATTCATAAAAATATCCAGGATATTAGGAAAATCCTGCAAACCCTTACACAAGAGAAGAATCAGTGGTGGTTTGATTAGCTTTTTGGCTTATGGTTTAGCAGGTCCTTGCTCCAGCATCTCAAGGGAATTATATATTTTATAGTATCTGTGTTTCTTTATACTGTTGTATTCAATGTGTGTCTACTTTATTTATTCTATCCACGAGGTGGGTTGCTCAACCCCACAAAAATGTTGGGAGCAAGCTAAATCTTTTAAGAACCATCTACCCAGAATACCATCGAACAATGTAATGTGTTGTGATGTATTTTCCTTGTCCTGGATATCACTTCGCAGTTGGAAGGAATAATGTATGAGACAGGAAAAGGCTGGAGGCATGAGCATATTTCCTGGTGGAAGTAGACTTCATGGCTAATGAGACAGTTAGGGTCCCCTAAAGAAGTTAGGTAAAGCCCCCTCATAATGTTATGTAGGCAGTAAAAGACTATCCAGGATAATAAAAATTCTCATAAAAGGGAGGGAATTATGGGAGATGACGGAGATGTTCTCCATCTTGTATGTGTATTTTCGTTTGTTCAGCTAAGTAGGTCTAAGATGGAGGACACTAACTCCCATAGGCAAAGAGAATGTTAATTTCCTTTCTTCTCGAGACCTCTTAGAGTAAACAGGATGAATAGGAAAGACCAAGATAGAAGATTAAAGTCTGTTGATAATTCTGCCATGTGGCAAAATCTCTACTGAACATGTCTGCTAATCATCTTCCATCTTCTGATTACATCTTCTTCCATCTTCTGATTACATCATAATCAATCACCATGAGAATGACCTATCAGCACACAATATGTTGTAATGTATTTTAATGTCATACCTTCCTTTGCTTGAGTTACAATATAAGCCCTTTCCCACCAAAATTAAACCAGATGTCCTTATGGTATACAGAATATAATGGTGTGTCTTTCATTGGCTTCTCTGAGCTCGTATTAACCATGTCTAATATGGCACCCACAGTATATCCAACAGCTCAATTGCGCTAACACCAACAGCTTTTAGTTCAGACACATACTTAGGTAAGTAGATGCAGTTCACAACTACAGGCGGTTTAACACAACCATCACCTTACAAACATTTCTGAGAATAAAACTGACAATCAAAGCAGCTGCCTTAAATCAAAAATTATTTTTCTTCTACTGCACATTTAATCAATGAAACTAAACTTAAAGAGGTTGTCCCGCGCCGAAACGGGTTTTTTTTTTTTTTTCAACCCCCCCCCCCCCCCGTTCGGCGCGAGACAACCCCGATGCAGGGGTTAAAAAAGAACACCGGACAGCGCTTACCTGAATCCCCGCGCTCCGGTGACTTCTTACTTACCCGGTGAAGATGGCCGCCGGCATCTTCTCCCTCGGTGGACCGCAGGGCTTCTGTGCGGTCCATTGCCGATTCCAGCCTCCTGATTGGCTGGAATCGGCACGTGACGGGGCGGAGCTACACGGAGCCCCATTGAGAAAGCAGAAGACCCGGACTGCGCAAGCGCGTCTAATTTGGCCATTAGACGGCGAAAATTAGACGGCAACCATGGAGACGAGGACGCCAGCAACGGAGCAGGTAAGTGAAAAACGTTTGATAACTTCTGTATGGCTCATAATTAATGCACAATGTACATTACAAAGTGCATTATTATGGCCATACAGAAGTGTATAGACCCACTTGCTGCCGCGGGACAACCCCTTTAAAGCAACGCTCTAAGAATTATTTTTAGAATTTTTATTTACCAGCTGAGCTACACCCATACATGTTTAACCCTTTTATGGGCCAGCTGTAATGTGATGCCATTCTTCCACACCTGTAGATATGATGCGAGTGTTACCTGTGTGGTTGACTACATGTGAACTACAGGATAGTATCTGAATATATCAAATCCCTCCCTGCAGCTCTCACACATCCACACATCTGCCCTACCCACACCAATCTTCACTGTTCTTGTTCCTCTATTTGCACCTACCCCCACCCCCTGCATAGACAATACCAGTTCTGCCTTAAGGGTTCACTAGTGCATGCATATCGTAGATGGAGCCCTAAAATGATTAGCTACAAAATTATAAATCTCCTTCGAGTCACCAGCTCTGTCTCTGCTATTGATAGATTAGACAGTACATATCAAGGTCCATACCAAAATTGACAACATTTTGAAAGTGGGTTTGTCTCCTGAACCCAGTATAACATTAAGAGCATATTCATACATGGCATATTTGTTGCCAAAGGTGCAAAGACAGTTTCATTCATCTGAAAGTAGTAAGTAGAAATAAATGCAAATGCTGCAGAAACAAACTCATTTATATGAATTAAATACATTTTCAGTAGTAGGAACTTCTGCAACAAATCTGTTATTTGTGAAAGTTTCTTAAAACCGCAGAAATTAGAAATTGCTGCAGCTAGACCAAGGCCTGTGCAAAAGGAGGTCCTTAATGTCAAAACTGCCTTCCCAGCTTCACCTCAACAACATGTGAGGGGAGCCAATCTAAAGAACTTTGGACTACATTACACACACTAGATATTTTTTAAAACTTTAAATATGTCTGTTTTTAACATTTTATATCCATAAACACAATAGACATACAAACATGCTATATGCCTTGGGGTTATCCTTCAAATGGTAAACATATAAAAAAGTTTGTTAGTACAGACATAAAAGTACATGGAATTTTTTAAAGGCGGTTGTCCCACTTTCAGCTGTTTTGCTGCAGAAAGCAAGCAGCCCTATAGCTTTGGCTGGTACTGCAGGCTATAGTAATAAGACTCAGTCTGCAGTATCAAACCTGGCCACTGTGCAATGTACAGAGCTGTCCGCTTCCTGCATCAAAACAACTTGAAGTAGGAAATCCCTTTTAACCACCCCCATTAGTTTAGGACGAGCTGCTTGTGCTGCAGGAAATGGACATTACAGTTGTGGACGAATAGACCTGGTTTTGCTTTTGTTGTAGCTGTGATTTTATCAAGCAATGGATATGCGTTCGGTGTCATTTTAAAGTTTCTTGGCTTTAAAAGGACACCAAAACACTTACAGAAGCCCTTACAGAACTGGATACAGCTATTTTGAGTGGAGTCGGGAATGCTGAATTTACAGCTGTCATTTTTCAGTTAGTGAGTGTTGAGCATAGAGGGAGAGTGACAAGCCTGCAGCAGAGAACATTTGCGTCTCATATAGGGTTTTCCCAGAAAATGATTGAAATAATGAGAACTTGTTTAACCCCACAGATGCGGCAGTCATTCCTGACCATAGCATCTAAACATTTTTACAAAGGCTTTAACCCCTTAACACCAAAGGGCTTACAGTTGCAGGTTTGAGATATGTATGGAGGGGGATCGCGGGTCGATCCCGCGCCATACAATGCAGGTGCCAGCCGACACCAGCCTGCAACAGCTTTGATAAGCCGTGCCGCTTATCGGAGCTGTTAATCATTTAAATGGCTCGACTGAAGTTTGGGGTTCCCGCGTGGTCCCCTGCGATTAGATCATGGATTGCTGTGCAGTTGTCATGGCAGCTGGGGCGGGTAGGGGAAATCTTCTCAAAGGCGCCAAGGCTACCACTGCAGAGTGCCTAGCAAGTCATGCCCGTGGCATGGCTTGATAGATTGCCTGTCAGATTGCAGTATAATGTGATGCTATGGCATACTATACTCATACTACAGTAGCAATCAAAGCATCGCAAGTTCTTGTCTAAAACAGAAAATAAAAGTTAGTTTAAAAAAGTTTTACCAATTATTTAAAAAAAATAAAAGGTAATAAAAGTAAAAAAAAAACAACTTTTGCCATATTTATAACAGAAGGATCTAAATAATAAAACGAAAAAAAATATATTTGGTATCGCTATGTCTGTAAAAGTCCGATTTAGCAAAGTGAACGTTGTCAGAGAAAAACCCGTCAGAATTGCGCTTTTACTACAGTACTCCCCACAAAAAAATTAGCCCTTGCACAACTATGCCGACGGATAAATAAAAAAGTTATCGCTTCAACAAAATAATTAAAAACAAATTAAAGTAGTATAGCAAAAAAAAAAAAAAAAAACACTATATAAATTTGGCATCGTGGTAATCGTACTGGCCCATAGAATAAAGTTTGTTTTTGTTGCAGTGTGTACGCCGTAGAAACAAGATGCACCCAAAGATGGCAGAATTATTTTTTTTACCATTTCACTCCATTTTGAATTTTTAGAATGTTTTTCAGTACATTATATGGAACTTTAAATAATTCCATTGAAAAATACAACTCATCTCGCAAAAAACAAGCCCTCATACTGCGACGTTGATGGATAAATAAAGAAGTTATGATTTTTTAAAAGGGGGGGAGGAAAAAACGAAAACAAATACACATCAAATACAACCCATACTATAAAATAGTACATTTATCCAGCATGGTAAATTATGTTAAAGAAAAGCCAAAATAGCAGTTTTATGGTCATCTCACACAAAACAGGGATAAAATAATAATTAAAAATTTTTATTAATTCCGTAACATATACAACTCATAAGAGCACTAGAGAGCAGAATTAGTACAGTTCAGAAAGGGATGCTGCAGTACGCCAAGGTCCTCTTCACAGGGGTTGCAAAATTCAGGATCAAGCATAATTGAAGTTCACATTTGCAATACCATAGGTAGTACCTGAATGGGCCCACCTCCAGGGGTTTATTGTACGTGCTTAAGGCCTCCTTCCCACGAACGGATTTCCGCCGCGTAATTCGCGACGAAAATCCGCTGCGTTGCCCGCAGCTATTAGGTTCTATTGAAGCTAATAGCCCAGGGCACACGGTGTGGAATTCCACAGTGGAATTACGCACCGTGAAATCTCCCGTCCTCACCCGCGGCATGCTCTATTTGCCGCGGGTGTACGCGCTGACGGCTTCCATTGCAGTCAATGGAAGCCGTCCGTTCACGCTATCTCCCGCTGTAACACAGCGGAAGATAGCGTGAAAACGCTTTCCCGCCTACCGCCGCCGCGTCATGTGACGCAGTGGGCGTGTCATGTGACACGGCGGTGGTGGGCGGGGAAGCGTCATGCGGGCGCGAAGAAGCCGGATCCGCTGGTAAGTATAGGGGCTCTGGGGGGGCGCCGTGACGGGCTTCCCTGCGGAATATTCCGCGGCGGAGCCCGTCACGCTCGTGGGCAAGTGGCCTTAGGGTTTAGCACTTTATCGAGTTTGGGGAATTTTGTACCACTGTTTGGGTTGCAGGTTTTCAATTTCTCTGCATTACCTAACAGTGATTTAACTTGTTGTTTTGGAAAAATAGAAAAGTCATAAATAAAGAATTTAAAAAAAATTGTATTTATTTCAAAATAGTTCCTATAATAACTACAAGCTGCCCCACAAAAAAATAACTGGACTAGAACAGTTCTGTCGAGTGAAAAATAAAAATGCTCTGGTCCTGGAATGTGGTGCAATGCAAGTCTTTTTGTAAAAAAAAAAAAAATAAAACAATAAAACCTCTGTGCATTAAGGGCTCATGTCCACGGGCAAAATAAGAATTAAAATCCGCAGCGGATTTTAACTCTTCTTCTGCCCGCGGATCCGCACCCTATAGGGATGCATTGACCACCCGCGGGGTAGATAAATACCCGCGGATCGTCAATAAAAGAGATTTAAAAAAAAATGGAGCATGAAAAAATCCGGACCATGCTCCATTTTCATGCGGGTCTCCCGCGGGGTCGGCTCCCGCGGGCTTCTATTGAAGCCTATGGAAGCCGTCCGGATCCGCGGGAGACCAAAAATAGGAATTTAAAAGAATTACTCACCCGGAGCGGGCGCTGAAGGTCTTCTCTTCCTCACGGCCCGATCTTTCTTGCTTCGGCTCGGCGGATGTGCCCGGCGCATGCGCGCGGCACGTCGGCGACGTGCCGCCGGCGTGACGAATTCATCCGCCGGCCGAAAATGAAGATCCGGCCGTGAGGAACAGCTGACCTTCCCCGCCCGCTACGGATAGGTAAATGCTTTTAAATTGCTATTTTCAGCGCTCATGTCCGCGGGGCAGGAGGGACCCACTGCAGATTCTCCATGTAGAATCTGCAGCGGATCTGATTTTCCCCGTGGACATGAGGCCTTAGTGTTGTCATTATCGTAGTGACAATAAGGCCTCCCTCACATGTGCGTTGCAGAACACGCTACATTTGAGCGGCTGTGTTAGAGGCTCTATTGAAAACAATGGGAGCCTCTGTCAGCGTAAAAAGCCTCTGCGCTGTAAAAAGCGGCGCGTGTGAGGGAGGCCTTGAGGTAACAATAATATTTATACGACACTGTGAATAGGTGAAATAGCCTTTTTGCCCAATCTCACCCGGCAAAATAAAATAAACGAAATTGGTTCCTGCAAAACGAGGACTTGTTCTGCCAAATACAAGGTGTCATTCAATAAGATGGAACTACTGAACAGCAAAAAGGGGATACAATTTGAACCATAATTGCTAGCTGTAAACATGAACAATCATTGTACGATTAATGAGAATTTGTTCGCTTCTTATTCGTCCTTCATTTTATACAGGCAGTAAAATAAATTGTTCACTTGTTCGGCAGGTCGTTGTGAGTGAACAGCAATCATTTAGTCGATCCTTTACTGGTACATGACTAAATGATATGCGAACGCAATTGTGGACGATTTATCGGCTTGTATAAATAGGCTGCAGGAACAAATTCTTATCAATCACTATGGCTCCATGTGAAAGAAGTCTTACTGTGGTGGACACAATAGAAACAGCAGGTGGCGCTAGTCTAACATTAGTCCTAGATTATCTTGGGATAAAAAACATTTTTTTAATAAGTGTAAATACAAAAAGGTTTATAATTAACATGGATTTAACTATAAAAAAAAAATTCATGGAACAACCCTATAAAACATCTCAGTGAGATTCCAAACAGTAAAATCATAGTCACAATTGCAACCTATGAAAACACCAATCGTCCAGAGGTAGTTACATGAATGAAATGTCTACACTATGCAATAATTGTGGGGGGTTTCACTTCTAAACTACAACTCTTGTACAATTATTCTCTCCAGCTCATCTAACTGCATATTCTTTAGGTTGCCTGTCCACTGGCGGGTTTTCATTGCGTTCCCCGTGGCGATAATCCGTTGCTATGGAGAGCGCTTCCCCCCTGTCCACGAGCGGAAAATCATTGCGATTCTTCGCTTGCAGCCGGCAAATTGCAGCATGAGCGATTTGCCACGATTCTCCGCTGTCAGCCTTACTCTGAAAAGGTCAGTTTGGAACACATCCTAAGGCTTACATAACAATAACTTCCTTATTGTCAATATAAGGTCATCTGCACACGAGCAGATTTGAATTGCGGAATCCGTGATTGGCACCCACGCAGACAATCTGCGGTATTCTGCACCCATTGAATAAATAGAACATGTTCACTCAGATGAGTGAATAGCAATTGCGATTTCAACATGCAGATTTAAAATCGCAGCATGTTCTATTTTTGTGCAGACTCCACACGGACGGCTTCCATTGAAGTCAATGGAAGCCGTCCGACCCGCAGCCGTGGGTACCCGCTTCATCGACTAGCCAAGGCACAGGAAAATCAAATATTTAAAAAAAGAACAAACTGTACTGCACATGACCGATGGCGAGCGTCCACAGTCATACTCAGTACAGAAAAAAAGGGAAGCGGGGTCACCGGCCGTGGTCAGAGACAGATTCCGCTGCGGGCTCCCGCATGCGGAATCCGACTCGCTGGTGTGCAGCCGACCTAATAAGAATGGATTTATAATAAATTATTTGTTTAAAGTGAGTATGTCAACAACAGGGGTTGTCTCTGAAAAAATATTGATAGTATTTCGCTTCCTGGACTGCAGCCAATTGAGCACAGCATCACTAGAAAAGTAATATGTCAGATCTTGATGTGTCGCATGGTTACATTACATCCCACAAATCAAACACAGATAGCTTATCCTGGCAGCAACCCAGTCCATATGTCCTTTTAGGTCCCAGAGGTAAGTCAAGGAATAGCTACTACTTTGAAGGACTTATACATATATCCCTAAAATGGGGTTGTGAATCAGTGATCACCAGAAGTTTTAGTAACTGATCTGACAGCGATCAAATGATCAAGATATTGGGACAACCCTTTTACTTTGACGCATGTCTGAGATAGATGCTTTTATTATCACAATTATAAATGTTAGTAATGCCATGTATATCTTTAGGCCGGTTTCACACTGGCGACAAAGTCATGCAATATCCTCGCGATGCAATAATGCTACAAATCGCATGTATGTGAAGCCCATGCTTTCCTATGGGTTCCTTCACATTAGCAAAGTTTTATAGGATGCTACATTGCGAGATTTCAAAAGCCCTGCCTCCAAGAGGCATTGGCTCTGATTGCTTCTTGAGTGCCACGGCCGAGCCAATCAGAGCCAGCACTCCATGAACCAATCACAGCCAATCAATCGAATGAGGCAGCGCTTCCTGGAGGCAGGGGACAAACAAGTTCTGGAGCTGAAGAGGAGACGCACGGAGGAGCCGGACAGTGCTTCTTAGGCGATATATTATTATTTTTTTCATGCAGCTAGGGCTTATTTTCGGGGTAGGGCTAATATTTTAAGCCCGGCCCAATCCCCCCCCATCTTCTCTCCAAAAATCCCAGCAAAAGAGCACTACAAAGTTGCACGACTTCGTAGCAACACAAAATCATGATATCGCCACCAGAAAACGCAGCAATATCGCACAGAACACCGATGCGATATTGCTGCGATTTTCTCGCCACCGAACCGCTGTCACCTTTGTGTAAGAGGCCCTAAAGAGGAAATATGCACCCATATTACAGGAGATGTCCCATGTTTAAGTGAAACTTTCTGTTAGATAACTGAAAACATATTTTCAACTGGAACCGTTTTCAGGTCGGATTTTCATATTTTCGTAATGTAAATTCTACATAATTCTTGGAGCATTACCTTCAAATAAAATTAATTTACGTTTACTGCTGGAACCGTTATACTCAATTTACTTTATGGGACCCCTGCAAAGCTTTTTTTACAACATATTTTGAGCAATTACGGATTCCTGGCAGGAATTCAAAGGACGTCCCAGTCACTTTGAGACAATTAACAGCATCTGCATAGTAATTATTGCATGCTAAAACATAGCTATCCATCCATTTTTCATTACATTATACTTTTTCAGAGATATTAAAAGGCCATGCAGGAAATTCTCTCTATGAGGTCTGCATTAACAAGAAAAAAAAAACCAAAAAAAAAGATGTCCCAATTTGCTCACTGTGCAAAAAAATATCAAAGGCTTCTTTGTGTTCTGCCAACAATTACATTATCAGCCAAGGAAATTGTGATATTGTAGCCTTTCCTCTTCAAGAAATCTGACATTCATTATAGACGGAATATTGAATTATGTCATGCTTATATAATGATACAGTTTACATTTCTGTCTACCACAGAGCTGACAAAGACGACCACAATGCTCTGGATGGTGGTATCTCAAAGTGGAAAATAAAAGTAAACAGTCTAAGACTAGATTCCTCATGGAAACTCACCTCACTATCATCCTTTTACACAATTCATGTATATGAACCTTGTGACTATTAGGCTTCATGCCCATGGACTGACTGGGATACGCCCGTGGATTACCGCCACAGAAGTACTGCGTTTAAAAACGCGGGTGCTTGCGAGCAATCACGTCATTCCGCTGCGGAAATCCTGAGGTCTCCATTAATACTATATTAATGGAGACCTCCCGCGGCGTAAAAACGTCGTGAATTTGAACATGCCGCGATTTTTTTTCCCGCTGAGAAAATCCGCAGCACAATCACGCATGTGAGCATTGAGCTATTAGGTTCAATAGAACCTAATAGCAGTGGAATTCTGCAGCGGATTTACGCCGGGGGAACCGCGGTGAAAATCTGTTCGTGGGCATAAGCCCTTAGTGACCCATGCATGAATTTGGGTTTTAAAAAATAAAGATAGAAAACACTCCCTTGAAAATATAAGCATTATCAAAAACTATTTGTTAGTCTGGATTTACACAACCGTGTTGTCACCATGAAGAATTGGCACAAAACAAACAAGAAAGCACACAGACACCTACTCATATGCCATCCAATGGTGAAGGGGCAATGCATGTGCTATTGTCGTCCATAAAAATGGATGATTATAAGACATGTAGCAATTTTTTTCTGGTCCATATAAAATAACAGCCATGCGAGTAGCCTAATGGGTCATTAGTAGAGATGAGCGAGCATACTCGCTAAGGCTAACTACTCGAGCGAGTAGTGCCTTAGTCGAGTATCTGCCCGCTCGTCTCTAAAGATTCGGCTGCCAGCGCGGGTGATAGGTGAGTTGCGGCGGTGAGCAGGGGGGAGAGAGATCTCCCCTCCGTTCCTCTCCGCTCTCCCACGCCGCTCCCCGCCGGCAGCCGAATCTTTAGAGACGAGCCGGCAGATACTCGACTAAGGCACTACTCGCTCGAGTAGTTTGCCTTAGCGAGTATACTCGCTCATCTCTAGTCATTAGCGATCCATGTACTGTCCATGGAATACATGAACACCACACAACCCGAAAATACAACCATCTGACTGGGCTCTTCAGAGTACAAGTGTAACTGTATGTTCACATATACAAGGTGATTAGAGTTGAGCGAACGTACTCTTCCGAGCTTGATGCTCGTTCGAGTATTAGCATACTTGATGGTGCTCGCCACTCGAGCGAGCATCACGCCGTGTTCGACCCTGCCCCAGTTTTACTAAAAGGACACAAAAAGGAAGAAAAGATTTACACTGGCTGTTTCTCTGCTTTTATGGGACCCATTTTACGCATTAAGCCTTATCTTGTTATTTTTATTCAAATGCTAATTCTTCTACAGATTAGTGAGAGAGAGAGATAGAGAGAGAGAGAGAGAGATCGAGAGAGATAGAGAGAGATAGAGAGAGAGCTCGGCAACCGACGGGTCCCATCCATCCCATCCAAAAATGCTTGAGTCTCCCATTGAAGTCAATGGGGTTCGTTACTCGAATAGAGCTCTCGAATTTTACGAAAAGCTTGACTCGAATAACGAGGATCCGAGCATTTTGGTGCTCGCTCATCTCTAATGGTGATGCTATAATTTTCCTTATTCATCCACCTACCAGTATACTCCAATAAATTTCAACTCATGGAAGTGGATATTAAAGATGCTGAAAATCGAGTGTTTCATATCCCTCTTGGTTTACCTGGTAGTTGTCCAGAAGTGTTAGGGGCTGATGAAATAGGCTATCAAGTTATAACTTCTGCAGAGTTAAATAATCCCTCCTCTGTCAATTAGTTTAATTTTACTATGAAGATCTTCTTTATCACTCTTTGTTACATGACAAGGGGAATTCTCAAAAAATAAAACTTCAAACCCCAAACTACGGCACTTCCAAGATACAGTGGGATCAACTAAGGAAAAAACTTAGAGGAAACATTATAGCTTATTTTCCAAAACAACAACTGATGCAAAGCAATGAAAACTAAATACAAATCAATTATTGTTGTTCCCTCAGAGAACTCGCTCCAAATTTTTAGCCCTACTGACCCAACACAGTTTAGCTGTTTTTTTCACATGTTCAGGTTCAGTGGCCATATAACAATAATTTACATACTCAAAATAGCAGCCCTAGTTAAGAGTGGAAAACAACCCGGTCATATTACAATTGTCATATCCAAGGGGGGTGAAACAGAAAGAGAGAACACAACCATGTTGTTTATAGTCATTAATTGCAAATGGTTAACATTCCGAAACAAACGGAGTAATTTAGAAATGAGCACAGAAGAATTGAAATCATTTGCATCAATTTACTCTGGGATACCAAAAAGCGCTACTCCAATGTTTGCTAGGTAAAAAATGTCTTAATAAAGCTTAACCAATAGAGTCCATTCATCACATTCTCTCACTTGTACAAATCTGCAACAATCCAACCCAGACTTGTAAAAGGAATGTCCTTTATTAGTAACAAACTTCAAGAAAGAAACCAAACTAAATCAACCCTAATCCCCCCTTTCAAAAAATAAAATAAAAAAAAAAATAGCAGCATTGCACCAGCTGTGTGCTTTGGCCTGCGGATTAATCAAACCTAATCTGCAATAAATTCAGGATGTGATCTCTTCTGACCTCATCAATGAAATCAGCTGAAAGTTACTTTATAAATCCTTCAGTCATTCTTCAACAGGATGAAAGCCTAGCAAGTCACCCCTCCTCCCTCCTTCAAGAGATTACATTAAGAAAGGCCTTAATTTCAGAAATTCTTCAATATGTTAAAACGAGCTTTCCACAAAGAAAGCTTTAGTTCTATATTTGAGCAAAAGAGGAGGAGGAAAAAGTGTTACTAAAAGGACACAAAAAGGAAGAAAAGATTTACACTGGCTGTTTCTCTGCTTTTATGGGACCCATTTTACGCATTAAGCCTTATCTTGTTATTTTTATTCAAATGCTAATTCTTCTACAGATTAGTGAGAATGGGATTTGTCAAGTACAGTAAAGTGGCCAGTCTCAGTAATAAGAAGAAAATACACTATTTATGGCAACAAATTATTTGTTGTAACCACATGCACCCAACCTACCACAAATGCACCCAAACTTGCCAACTTGAAGACTACCTCGTAAAAATGTTATGTTTAGAGCAAGAAATGGGCAACATTTATTATGAACGTATCTCTCAGATTTTATCTCTAACATGCCAAAATGAGAGGTTGGACTTAAAACAGCAATAGAACCATGTAAACGAATGGCTTGACTGGAAAAAAAACAATAAAACACAAAACTGTTGCTGGTATTAGGAAAGGTAGCCATAGTAATATTACAGTTGAAGGCAGGCAAACCCAGCATGTATCTAACAATAAAGATCCCAATGATAAGTCATAATCCCCATGAAATTGTTGTGTCTACAGTCTTAGGCCTCATTCACACGTAAATCCGACGAATATTACACGCATATTTTTCACACATGTAATACACAGTGAATATAATCAAATGATTCCAACGGGTTCATAAAATACAGATTAAGGCCTCACGTCCACGGAGAAAATCAGGCCCGCCGTGGATTCTATATGTAGAATCCGGAGCGGGTCCCTCCTGCCCCGCGGACATGATGCCTAAAAAGAAGAATAAACTCACCCGCTCCGGGCGATGCGTGTGTCCCCTTCTTCTCGGCCGTATCTTCTTTCTTCGGCCCGGCGGATGTGCTCGGCACGCCGGCAGCGTGCCACGCGCATGCGCCGGGCACATCCGTCGGGCCGAAGAAAGAAGATCCGGCCGCGAAGAAGGGAAGAACCGCATCGCCTGGAGCAGATGAGTTTAATTCTGGTACAGGTCTCCCGCGGATCCGGACGGCTTCCATAGGCTTCAATAGAAGCCTGCGGGAGCCGTCCCCGCTGGAGACCCACACTAAAATGGAGCATGTCCGGATTTTTTCCTGCACGCGGGACCCGCGCCTGCAGGGAAAAATGACATCCGCAGGTATTTAACTACCTTCGGGTGTCTAATGCATCCCTATGGGGCGCGGATCCGCGTGCGGGAAAAACGCTCCGGATTTTAATTCTTAATTTCCCCGTGGACATGAGGCCTAACTGTGTATATGTGCAACAGACAATGGGCCCCTCTGCATGTTTTTTTCACATGCAAATAAACTGCCTATTTACGTGCCCAAAATTTGTGAGGAATAGCTTTTTTTCAGTTTTGGATATGTTGCATGTTCACAGACTGGAATACGCTTACGCCGTGTGAATGAGCGCTAAAGCACACTATATACATTAGATGCATTTTGGCTGACCATCTAATGTATAAGAATCTCACAACTTTTTGATGGTAAAGATTTAAAAAATTGAGCATAACGTACTTGATCCTTCCGCTCCTGGCGAGACAAGCCACCACTAGATGAGTCTGGCAGTGGCTTTTTCCCTTTCCGTACTGAAAACACATATATGCTCTGCTGAGCCATGTGTCCGGAAGTATAGCTGACTACTGAGACTCATAATTGGCTGGAACTGGTTGTTGATACAGGGATTAATTCTGATTGCCAGATTGCAGTCAGGAAAAAAAAATTTTCCCGCAAAATTGGCATCTACCTCATGGGGTTTTTTTTGCCTTCCTCTGGATTAACTTTGAGGGGAAATAGGTTGAACTGGATGAATATGTTTTTTTTTTTTCAGCCTTACATACTAGGTTATTACGCGACTTTCCGTAGAGAAAACATTTCAGCAGTCATTCCATTATCAACACAGGCAGGATTACAATGAAATTATAACCTGTATATATGTAACACAGGATACACCATTCACAGTAGAAGATGGTCTCGGCTTACAAACCTCCTCTCCCTGCACAATTACTTCTGCAAGTCTCATCATATGACTAGTGCCCTTTCCTATAAAAGTCAATAAGTCATTTCCAGACTGCAGGTTCCTATGTTCCTTGCTGCACATCTCTATACACTATTAACAGAGCAGAATAACAGATCAGACAAGATGACCACCCCCATAATCACATAAAGAAAATCAAATATAAATATACAAATTAGAAAATTAAATCAGATTGTATATCTCACATCACAGTGCATATCAGAAAAAATACACTTTTTGCAGATTGTTCGTAAATTTACAGATAGACAGCGCCCAGACTGTATATCAGCGGGTCTGCAAATGACTGAATGAAATGAAGACTGCAGCCTGAAACTTATGGAAAAACTTAAGGCTGCCTTCACACAGGCGAGAAAATTGCGCAAGATTTGTGCATTGCAAGACACACAAATATGAACCCCGTTCTTTTGAATGGGGTCACATACTAAGTATGTTTTCCTGCGTGGCGATGTTATGCAGGAAACAAATCGCGGCATGTTCTATCTTGTGCGTGCTCGCGCATCGCACCAACCACTGTTTCCAATGAAGCTGGCGGAAGCATCGTATCACTTGCTAGGTGCATGCGATGTGAGGTCTGCCATTAAAAGTAATGGGAGAAACTCTGCAATCCTCGGCGGCTGACGGATTGCTTCTTACCGAAAGTGATGCAAAGCTGTTTTAACATTAAAACGCCCTGCATACCCGGGGAATTCACATGGTAGGGAGTGCGACATGGGGGCAGGATTCACACCCTTAAATCACACTCACCAGTGTGACGTTAACCACAGAGATTGGCTAACACGTAGAAATCATTTTCATCACGTCAATTGTCTAAAAAGCTTTTAAGGCAAAGTTCACAATAGTGCTTTTTGTTTCCCCTTAGCTGTCCTGATGTAATGTAAAGTCCCCTGATACAAGCGCTGAGTCATGACTGTTTTTGCGGGGTGGTTTGCCATTGACTTTTCCAGTCATCTCTTACCCCTCCAGCAAGCAGGGATTTAACCCCCAAGCTTCAGGTCGTGAGCTTTTATGCTGCCTTAACTCTGCACCACACGAGGTAAGTGTACTGATGTTGGAGTAGCTAAATGGAAAGAAGAGGCTTCACTGTTCAATCTTCAAGGCATAATTCATTAATTTTCTGTTGCCATGTTATTGGTAAATTGGTCAATACACTTTGCATTTATTAAAAAAAAAATCTAAATTCACAGAAATGTTGAAAAATTTTCAATTTCAAACTATGAATTTTCCTGCTTGTAAGGCCGCCTGCAGACGGCTGGGTCGGATCCGAGCGCCTGCAGAGAGCAGCGCGTCACTCACCTGCTCACGCGGCCCCGGCTCTTTCATGTGCCGGCCGGCGCATGCACAGAGCGGAGCCGGCGGCCGGGGAGTGACGTTTCTGTGCGGGGCTCTGCGATTTTGCGTGGCCAAATCCTGGCCGTCTGCCTAGGATTGCGTTTGTTAACGCAATCCTATGGCAGCTTGCAAGGGCGGAAATTTCACGGGAAATCCCACCGCGGAATTTTCGCCCGGCTGCAGGCGGCATAAGACAGATCATACCACACAAGACAGTGAATAAAAATAACATACAAACGAGGGTATGCTGCTTCAATCTGTGCGCAATACCGCAGAATATGATGGCGCTATATAAAATATTATTTAAATAAATTACGGTTTAAAGAACATTAGCCAATTATGTGCTTAAACCTACGAGGATTACGTTTGATATAATAATGGTAATCACATAAATTTGTTTCACTCTGTAAAACTCCAACTTGTACTTGCAGCAGATGCCTTTATGTGTTTAGTTTATCTTGCCTTACAAAAGCAACAACATAAAAGCTCACAGTGAAATATTCATCTTACATCCTGATCGGATATTGTTATCAGCTTGAATGTTTGAAACTGCTGAAGCGACAGGGCAAACAGAACAGATTTCCTGCAACTGTTTTAAAGCGAGGCCTGCCAAATGAGAGAACAATTGGCTAGGCGTTAGTGCACATGGCTCATGGCTCCTACACAGATCTGCAGACACAGATAGGCTAATAAAGCACTGACATATTGGACACAAACAAGACTGCTGGAGGCCGCATGAACCTAGCCAGTCAGAATGCCATACACCTGGGCCTAAAATTCATGTCTCAGTGGTATACATATCAATCATTGTTCATACACCATCATAGAAGCTGTATATGAATAACTGATACATATGGGGAAAAAAGGTAGATAATACTGTCAAAATTATACAAAACTTCCAATAGTTATTTACAGTCACCAAACTAGATGTTTAGTATACAACAACACATATACTGACTGTAGAAAAGTATTTGGTATGCCAACCCCCCCTGTACATGGGTGGAAATTTCACGGCAAGATTTCCTGCAGAATTTCCACCCATGGCCGCTGCCATAGGATTGCATTAGAAAACGCAATCATAGGCAGACGGCCGCGATTTGTCCGCGTGAAATCACATGTGAAAAAGAAATGGAGGCAAGTTCTATTTCTGTGTGGGTCTCGCAGAGGCCCGAACAGAAATGTCAGTGGTGACGGGCCGGCTCCTCTCTGCGTATGCGCTGGCTGGCCGGCAGCTGCACACAGCGCAGAGAGAAGACGCCGGGAGCAGGTGAGCCGCAGGTCTCTGTAGGGGCGTGGGTCTGCATCTCGCAGCGGGATCCGACCCGGCTGTCTGCAGGCGGCCTACATGTGCTAGCACAAATTGATAAAGGAACATCAAGGCAATAAAAAAGTGTTGATGGACGTTTCCAGGTGTGATATGATTGGATGGTCAGGTGCCATTCTTCTGGCATTATGGCTTCCAGCACCTGAGGGGAGATACGAGGAGGAAGACATGTGACTGCTGCAGCCTTTGCTTGCCTGTAGCAGTTAGTTGGTACCCATTCCTGAAAAAAAAGACCAACAGGACAGCAAAGCTGCAGCGCTGGATAAAGCAATAGAAAATTGCTTTTCCATGTCCACGAGCGGAAATCAATTGGGATTTTTCGCTTGCGGAGGGAAAAGTCGCAGCATGTCCTATTCCAGCACAAATTCTGTGCAGACGGCTTCCATTGAAGTCTAGGCCATGTTCCCACAGTTTGGTGCAGTTGTAAGCTTTTGTTTAGCCAAAGTCAGGGCTGAACCCTAAAAAGAGGAAAAGTGGAAGGAATTTTTAATTTTGTTTTTCCATCTTGTTTTGGCTACAAAAGGTAATCAAAATTAATTTTCAACAAATTTTCACAAATTCAATTACTTGCAGTCACCTCCAAGGTGACAATTTCTACACAGTCACAAAAGCAGTTGCTAAAAATGCCCACTTATGAAGCTCACTACGTGAATGGAATTTCACAAAATGTCATTCACTACAGTATGATTTGACAACTGTAATTTACTGGGACAGAAAAATTAAGTGCAACTGTACCCTAAAACGTCTTACTGAAAAGGGAGCCTGGTTTTCAATCTAAACTCACAGAATCTCTGGAGGCACAAAAAGTTACAGTATGGGACGCAGACTATGGCCACCGCATAACATATCTCTAACAGCAGGGGTGTGCATGAACTCATTAGTCCTAACTATTACATCATTTTTTTTTGTTTTTGCTTGTAAAAAAAAATGTCATGGATTTTTACCGATAATAGTTTTTTTTTGCTGTGTTATAAGAAGTGTTTTTGGTGGCTTTTTTAACTTGTTAGATTTGTAACATGTTATTTCTAACATTTTTTAAGTCTTATGGAGAAGCATATTGGAGAAAAACGCCAGAAAATGCCAAATCCAGAGCATGCTGCATTTTGATGGAAAGACGAGGCACTGGATCCCCCTCCACTCCTCCCACAAAATAATAATTAAAAATATAATGTTTTTCATAAACCAGATTTGTATAAAGCTATCCTTACAAAAACGTAACTGCATTAAAGAAAAACCTCTATATGTATCTTCACACTTAATTGAGCAATGGATGGCTGAATGTAGTTAGTGGTATATCAATTGAAAATTTTTATGCCAGAAAATATTTTTAAAAATCTGCATACCTTTAATTAAGGCAAAAAAATATTTCCTGCAATCTTCAGCTTAATGGACATTCTCAAATTTCTTTAAGCATAATTGCCATGCACACGCTGTAAGAACATAATTTTCTACACATTGAACATTTACAGGCATTCTTTTAATTGGTTTCCTCTCTGTAAATGATTAAACCTCAACTTGCAAGCATATACAATTAAAATCATTTTTCTTTTTGACTCCAATATCAAATATTCTTTCAACATGACTAGTCTATGTATTATAGAGCCATTACTCATGAAACCTTGCTAATAGTTAAGCTCAAAAACTTTTCTATTGAATTATTGTGTTTTGCTGGCATCATCTGACAACTAGAAGCAATATCTTAGGGTATCTATACATATACAACTTAAATCTTCTATAGGCTTATGCTATCACTGGTACCCATAGGCCCAGTCATATAATGTATGACCGCCGTGGGACGACTCTGGGCGACGTTCAGAGATGGGATGGACCGTTGCCTGGGAGGAAGCCTGCAGCCAATTCAACGCTGCAGACTCCCCCAGCTTAAGCGGCTACAAACAAATTTTCACATAGCTCAGAAAATGGCTCATGTTTGGAAAGCTTAGGCCAAGGGGCTAGATCATGTATGAAAACTTGTTTTGCAGCTATATGGGTACAGGCACAGGTACAGGTGTAGGGTTCCAAGCTGAGCTTTTACACCTTGGCCCCTAAGCCTTTAGCTATTCCCTTGACCATTATACTATTATTTAAAAGCACTGTAAATAACGGACAGCATAAATTCGACTGAAGTCAATGAGAGATGTATACAACTAGTAGTTTTTTAAAAAAGGTTTATACTGATTGTAATGCAAAACATGCTTTACTTCCTCTTTAGTTTTCGTTTTTGTCTACATTATACAGGTAACATTTGTCTTTCGTTTAATTAATTTTTTTGCCTTTTAATTGAGGTAAAGATTTACCTTCTGCTTTAGGCTGCACTCTCACACGGGTGACACAACATCACCACAAGAAAATCGCAGTGATATCACATCACTGGTCCGTGCTATATCAGTGCGGTCTCTTGTGGTGATTTTGTAGTGCTACAATGTCACATGCAGTGATAAAAGTCATTTGACTTTGTAAGCACCACATGCAAGGATTTCCAGGGGGGTTGAAATATAAGCCCTACCCTGAAAACAAGCCCTAGCTGGAGAAAAAAAATGTAAAAAACTTTATACATCACCTCAGAAGTGCTGTCCGTCTCGGCTGCATCTTCTTCCCGGTCCCCGGCACTATTCTTTTTCATCTCTTCTGGACGGGGATTGAAAAATCCCTGCCTCATGGAAGCGCTGCCCGATTGGCTGACGCTTAGCTAATTACAGCCAGTGCTCGATGAAACACTCACAGTCATTCATTAAGCGCTGGCTTTGATTGGCTCAAAATAATGCCGGGGACTCGGGGGGGAGCTGCAGCAGCGTCGGAGAGCACTTCTAAGGTGATATATGTGTTTTTTGTATTTTTTTTCCCTGTAGCTAGGGCTTAGGTTATGGCTTTGACAATAGGATTTCCTACTATCAAAGTTGCATCGCACCGCACGAAAAGTGCGTTTTCGTGCGATGCGATGCAACAGAGAGGAAGGCTTCATAGGAAAACATGGGCTACAAAACCTCAGGAGTCGCGGGCATATCGCCAGACCCGCAAGGTTTTTGTGTCGGGATGTCGCACACTCCAAAACATTGCACGTGTGAATTAACCCATTTGAAAGCATGGGCTGAACGAACACGCGTTGCGACAATTCACGCTAAAATCGCGCAACTTTGTCGCCCGTGGTAACAAGGCCTTAAGAAAATGCTAGCTGAAAAGCAATAATTCTTTAAAACAAAGAAAACTTTTTGGCAATAAAGGGGATTTCCCAGAGAGAATGGGATACATGTCCAGGAATGAATATTTAGCTTGCACACTTTGTAGAAAGCAGGAACATGTGAAGTTAATTATCTATGTTCTCCCTGCATGGTATTGCTATGTAAGTTTCTGTATTCCCTGCTTCAAGTATCTTCTTGCTCAAGCTCACTGACCAAGCATTTTTACTGATAATCTATTTATGATTGTGTGTCTATCTTTTCTATGTTTTAGAAGTAATATCAAGGAATTCTCTTTCAAGAGAAATCCCATGTGGCGTGTCCTTTAGTTTAACCTAACCTGAACACATACATTACTTTATTGCTACAGGAAAAATATACATTAAAGGGGTTGTCCCGCGGCAGCAAGTGGGGTTATACACTTTTGTATGGCCATATTAATGCACTTTGTAATATACATCGTGCATTAAATATGAGCCATACAGAAGTTATTCACTTACCTGCTCCGTTGCTGGCGTCCCCGTCGCCATGGTGCCCGTCTAATTTCAGCGTCTAATCTCCCGATTAGACGCGCTTGCGCAGAAGGGTCTTCTCCCTTCTCTTGGGTCTCGGCACGAGCAGCGTTCTGGCTCCGCCCCCTTCTACGCATCATCGAGTAGCTCCGCCCCGTCACGTGTGCCGATTCCAGCCAATCAGGAGGCTGGAATCGGCAATGGACCGCACAGAGCCCACGGTGCACCATGGGAAGGGACCCACGGTGCATCGTGGGTGAAGATCCCGGCGGCCATCTTGGCTGCAAAGAAGAAAGAAGCTGCAGAGACGGGATTCGGGTAAGTAAAATTATAATTTTTTTTTAATCACGTCCCTTGGGTTTGTCCCGCGCTGAACTATGAAAAAAAAAAAAAAAAAAGCCGTTTCGGCGCGGGACAACTACTTTAATACCTAGTACACATATCTTGACACAAATGTGATGGCAATTACTTTACACTCATACAGGTAGTGCAATGGCAGAAACTCTCACTACTATTACACAAAAGAAGCCACGAGAAATAATGCATATAAATATCTATTGTTTTTTTCATGTGGCTATGACATTCTTTAACACTGTCCTGCATAGCGTTAGTCTGCCTGTCCACGGGCGTTGTGCTATACCGCGGCGAAGATCCGCCGCAGGATACTACCGCCTGGGAGCAGGAGCCGGTAGGCGGATCTCCACTATCAGCCTATCTGACAGATAGGCTGACCGCAGAGAATCGCAGTAAATTTGCAGCATGCTGCGAATTGCCGCCCGCGAGCGGAGAATCGCAGTGATTCTCCGCTTGTGGACAGGGAAAAAGCGCTCTCCATAGCAACGCTGTGAAGAGCTTTCACTGCGTCCCCCGCGGCTGGATTTTCGCCGTGGGGAACGCAATTCAAACCCGCCCATGGACAGGCAAGCTTAGAAACACATCAGTCCTCGTCTGACATCAGAGCTATGCAGGGATATCTCAATATTTGTGCGAGGCGTCCTGTAGTTTCCATTGGTACCATTCTTGAACTCTGACTTTTTAATCACTTTTTATTACACTTTTTCTTGGAGACAGGGTGAGACAATTGTGGAGATAATTCTGGTGTTCTTTATTTTTTTTTCTGATGACGTTCACCGTGCGGGGTAAATACATTACTTTGATAGATTAGACTTTTATGAACGCAGCAATACCAAATATGTATTTTTGTTTTATTTTTTTTATTATAAATATGGCAATGGTTTTTATTTTTTTTTACTTTAACCCCTTAAGGACACGGCCTATTTTGGGCTTAACCCCATAGTGACGGAGCTTTTTTGCTTTTTTCCATTTTTGCTTTTTCCTACTCCCTTTTAAAAAATCGTAGCTCCTTTATTTATCCATCGACGTCGCTGTATGAGGGCTTGTTTTTTGCAGGACGAGTTGTATTTTTCAATGGTACTATTTATTGTACCATATAATGTACTGAAAAACTTATTAAAAATTCTTAGCGGAGAGAACTGGAAAAAAAACCGACATTCCACCATCTTTCGGTGCGTCCTGTTTCTTCGGCGCACAAACTGCAACAAAAACGACCTGATATTTTTATTCTATGGGTCAGTATGATTACTACGATACCAAACTTGTATAGTTTTTTTTTTTTGCTGTAGTACTTGTATTTTTTTTAAGATATATAATTTTTTTCAATTATTTTCTGCGGTCATTTTGTGCGCGCAATAACTTTTTTATTTTTCTGTCGACGTAGTTGTGCCAGGGCTAAATTTTTGTGGGATGTCCTGTCGTTTCCGATAGTATCAATTTGGAATACATACAACTTTTTGATCGCTTTTTATTGCATTTTTTCTGGAAGACAGGGTAACTAAAAAAGTGTATTTCCGGCGTTTTTTTTCGGACGACGTTCACCGTGCAGGAAAAATAATGCATTACTTTGATAGATCGGACTTTTATGGACGCGGCAATACCAAATACATATTTTTATTTTATGATTTTGATTTTTTAATAATTGATAGGGCAAAAGGGGGGTGATTTAAACTTTTATAACCTTTTTTTTTTTTTTTACAATTTAAAAAACTTTATTGATCTTTTTTCTTACTTTACTTTGAAGTCCCCCTGAGGGGACTTTAACATGCGATGCTTTGATCGCTCCTGC
The DNA here is from genome assembly GCF_035609145.1 of Eleutherodactylus coqui. Lineage (NCBI taxonomy): Eukaryota > Metazoa > Chordata > Amphibia > Anura > Eleutherodactylidae > Eleutherodactylus > Eleutherodactylus coqui. Next base: position 261,725,767 of record NC_089837.1, on the reverse strand, counting down.
AGTATGACGTAATGCTATAGCATTACGTCATACTGCTTTTTTACAGGCAGTCTATCAAGCCACCATTCATTAGGCCCCTGGCTGCCATGACACCTGCACGGCTCCCCCGATCTCACCGCGGGGGGGCCATGCGGGACCCCCAAACAGCATTCGGGGGATTTAAATGCCGCTGTCAGAATTGACAGCGGCATTTAAAGGGTTAATAGCCACGATCGGCCGAACATGGCTATTGCCCGCGGGTGTCAGCTGTAATAAACAGCTGACGCCCGCGCTGTATGGATGGAGATAGCGGCACTACCTCCCTCCATACACGTCCTGCAACAGCTGGACGTAATTTTACGATAGCACCGTCACTAAGGGGTTAATGAAGCAACAATTTTTGGCGGATTTTCATCTCGATTTTTCAAAGGCCATAACTTTTTTATTTTCCCGTCGACGTGGCCATAAAAGGGCTTGTTTTTTGTGTGACAAACTGTAGTTTTTTTAGTGCCATTTTTGGATACATAGACTAAATTGTAAAACTTTTATTAATTTTTAATGATAGCAGGGAGAGAAAACACATCAATTCTGCCATAGTTTTTTTACAGCGTGAATCACGCAGCATAAATGACACAATACATTTTTTTCTGCGGGTTGGTACGATTACGATACCAAAACTCGGATTTTTTTTAGGTTTTTCCACTTTTCCGCAATAAAAACCCTTTCTTTGGAAAATATTTTTTTCTACATCACTGCATTAAAAGTTCTATAAGCTTTTTATTTTTCCATTGACGGAGCTCTGTGTGCCGGATAGCACCGAATTTCTTATGACCTTGCGCTATCCCTATGACGTAAATGTACGTCCTGTAGCGTTAAGTACCCCCTGCCAGGAAGTACATTTACGTCCTGTGGCAGAAAGGGGTTAATACTGTTAATTATTTTTTTATAATTAGTAAAACTTATTTTTATTTGTTTTTTAGTCCCCCAAGGGGACAAGAACATGCTGCGGCCTGATAGGCATTATGCTATGACAGCCCTGAGGTTTTTCAGAAGGCCCCCGGGTGCCATGACACCCGCACGGTAACCTGTGATCTCTTCGGTGGGAGGTTATACGGGACCCCCGAACATCGGTCCGGAGATTTAAATGCCACTGACAGAATTGATAGCGGCATTTAAAGGGTTAACAGCTCCGATAAGCCGTGCAGCTTATCAGAGCTGTTGCAGGTGGGTGTCAGCTGTAAGAAACATACGGCAGCTACGATGTATGGAGCGAGATCGCCCTGCGATCTCTCTCCATATATATCCTGAACGTGCAGGACGTAACTGTACGGTGTTAAGTGTTTTGGGTTTTTCTGTGTAGTGATGTATTTATGACCTATGTTTAATAAAAGTGGAATTATTATCATTATTTGAGTGCTGGCATGTATTCGCTTGCTTCCTGCTCTCTCCGTGTTTTAATCGCGGTATGACGCTTACATTTATTTCAATGGGGGCTCACAGACATGCGCTCAAACATAGAGCGCTGGCTGCTCTATTTTACCACATTTTCACACTTTTTAACACACTATCACTCATCACAATGATGGGTTGCGTTAAAAACTGCTGTTGGACGCAGAATCTTCAGAATGATGAAGGAAAATACATTTTCAGTGTCCCTGCAGAAGCAGATGAATGGAAGCATGTGACCAAAGAAGCTGGAGGATCAGGAGTCAGTCAGCACCCATACTGCTCAGAAACAGGTAATAGGATCTCATGAAGGAGAACAACGAAGAAGTACAAATGACTTTGCCCACAAAGAAAAGTCTAATAAGTATTCAAAAACCTCTTGGAGAAAAAACTGAGTTGTTGTGAGGAATAAAAGGAGAGTGCTGGTTGTGGGGGTTTCCTTATTGTGATGAACAGAGGCTGCTGTCTGCAGACCTGACATAACCTTACGAGAGGTGTGCTGTCCTCCAGGTGCACAAATCACAGATATGTCTGATAGGCTGTCAAGACTCTTCAGTTCTACAGACAACTACACATTCCTACTGATACATGTAGGAAAAAATAACACTGCAAAATAGGACCTTGCATCTATCTGCAGTGACTTTGAAGACCTCGGCAGGAAAGTGAAGAAGCTGGGAGCACTGGTGGTCTTCTCATCCATCCTCCCATTGAATGGCCATGGAATAAGGAGATGGAACAGGATTCTAGAGAATCACTGGATATGTTGATGGTGCCATCAGTAAAGATTTGGATTACTAGACCATGAAGTGAATTACCTATATGATGGACTCCTTGCTAGAGACGGGTTTCAGCTTACAAAGACAGGAAAGCATATATTTGGTGGGCGCCTAGCTACACTCATCAGGAGAGCTTTAAACTAGAACAATATGGGAAGGGAAGTAAAAGGCCAGGCAAAATATACAGCTAATTAATACAATTTAGAACTTGCTATTAGAAGTGGAAAGAAAGAACAAAGACAAAAAATTCAGAACAAAAGCAAGAAACAACGATCACAAACTAAAATGTTTCTACACCAATGCACAGAGCATGGGAAACAAACAAGGAAAATTGGAGCTCCTAACACAGGAAGAGAAATATGATGTCATAGGCATCATGGAAACTTGGTGGAATGATACACATGATTGGAATACAATGATAAAGAATACAACTTATTTATAAGAAACAGACCTAAAAAAGAAAAAAAAAACAAGAAGGGATTTCATTGCATATTAGGAACGTATACAACTCTACTGAGATTCAAGGTTAAGAGAATGGTAGTTCGGTAAAAACTGTTTGGGTAAGAATACAAGAAGAGAATAGAAAAGACACCATTATAGGCATTTACTATAGGCCACGTGCCCAAGCAGAAGATATGGATGAACTTTCCACATCAGGTGGTCAAGTTCTCAAAAACGTACGACATCGTGATCATGGGAGAGTTTAACTATCCAGACATTTGTTAAGAATTTGTTGGACCCATTACTTTTGCCTGAGAGAGATTCCTATCAGCTCTTGCTAACAACTATATCTTCCAAAAGGTCGAAGAGAAAACAAGGGGATCTGCTGTCTTGGACCTAATTCTTAATAACAGGAGGAAATGGTTGCGGAAGTAGGGGGGCTGGGACCTTAGGAGGCAGTGATCATGCTGTCTTTGAATTTTGGATAACACGGGACTGAGAAGACTAAAGCCCCTTTTACACGGGACGACAGTTGGGCAAACGATGCACGACACTCGTGCCCGCATGTATTTGCTCCCGTGCAATAATTGACTCAAAAACATCCAGCCATTGGATCCTTCCTATCCTTGTTCTAAGGACAGAAATGGCCGAAAAGGATAGGAAATTTAGCGAAATGAGATTCTCAAAGCATAATCGTCAGCAATCCCTAAGAGAAGATAGCATGGGAAGCATTTAAAGAGATGAGGATGGATTAATACAGAACTTAAATATATGCTAAAAAGAAAGGAAAAGTATGTTTATCAAATGGGAAGAGGGGGGGAAATATCTAAAGGAGAATGTAATGCGGTCTGCAGAAACTGTAGGGCAAGTGTCAGAAAAGCTAAAGCTAATTATGAATTGCAAGAGAGGATAAAAGCAATAAAAAAAGGAATGTCGGGGGTATGTCAAAAGCAAAAGAAAAGTCAAACATGCTATTGGATGCTTACAGGATAAAAATTGAGAATTGGTTAAAAATGATGTTGAGAAAGCCGAACTTATAAATTCCCATTTTATCGCTCTCCTATTGAAGGAATAAAAAAATGCAGGCTATCTATAAGCAGAGAGATGGTGAGGGATCACATAGCTAACTTATATGAATTCAAGTCTCAAGGTCCAGATAAATTACATCCTAGGATACTAAACGAAGCAGTGGAGGTAATTGCTGAGCCACTCGCCATAATCTTTGAAAATTCCTGGAGAAGAGAAGTCATGCGCACATGCGCAGTACAGATTATGCCACATTGTCACTAGGCGATAACGCAGTTTCCGCGATCTTTCCGCAATGACGATTGCGGAAAGGCTGTGGATCGGACGACTTCCATTGATTCAATGGAAGCCATCCATGCTGGAATAGAAGATACTGTGATTTTCCCTCTGCGAGCGGAAAATCATAAGTGATTTCTGCTCATGGACATGGAAAAGCGATTTTCTATAGCATGTTTATGGGCAGTATTTGCTGCTGAATCCGAAGGCGGATGCCTGCTCCGGATTCTGCAATGCAAAACGCCCGTGTGCATTTGGCTTAAACATGAATCAACAGTGTGATGCAGCACCAAAAAAGATAAACATAATTCTGGAATGTATTGAGAGAAGCATAGAGTCTAGATCACTAGGAATTACTCCGCCTCTACTCTTCCTTAGGGCTCATGTTCATGGGTTTATGCATAAAACTCTGTGTATCAAAGCCTGCGTATTTCTTGCGTATTTTCCTGCTTCTGATTGTGTATGCATTTTTTTTGCGTGGGTATGGCTGCGTATGTAACTGCGTTTTCATACACATGTGAAAAAAAGAAGCTGGATGGGAAATAAGCATATACAGTGATTACTTATCACTTTGCTAGGCAACAAGCGTTTCACACGCAAAGCTTACGCAATGGGTTGCGTAAGCTCTGCATATTTACAAGCATCCATAGAGTTCAATGGGGACTGTATGCACATATTTAGTGGCAATATAGAGCATGCAGTGTTTTTTTTCACATACGTATCGACACGCAGTGTCCACATGCTGGTGTGCATGGAAGAATGAAAGTCCATTGAATTTCATTGCCTGCATTCACCGCATGTTATGCAGATCACAAGGAATTATCCCCTCTACTCTTCCTTAGTCATCTGGTATATTGTGTCCAGTTCTGGGCACCCCAATTTGAAAAAGACATCAATAAACTGGAGCAAGTTCAGAGAAGAGTGTTACCAAGATGGTGAGCGGTCTACAAATCATGTCTTACGAGGAACCGTTAAAGGATCTGGGAATGTTTAGCTTTCAAAAAAGAAGGCTAAGAGGAGACTTAAAGGGGTTGTCCCGCCGCCAAAAGTGTTTTTTTTTTTGTTTTTTTTTGCATTAATGCCCTGTAAGGGTGACTACCCACTACATTTTTTTTTTCTGCAGGGGTCTATGGGACTTGTAAATTGCGATTTTGCGCGATCGCGATTTTAACATTACAAGTCCCATAGACCCATGCAGAAAAAAAAAACGCTGCGAATTTCGCAGTGAAAAAAAAAAAACTGTAGTGGGTAGTCACCCTAAAGTAAAAGCATCATACAATACAGCATTACACATAAAAAACAATATTCTGCTCACCTTTTTATGCGTTATCTTCTCCATGTAAAGCTAACCTATACAAACATTCAAAGATGGCGCCGCCGGGGGAAGTTCCCATGATGCACTGCTCTCTTTCCTTTACAGCATGCACACTTCCAACGCCGCCGGTCACATGATTGGAAGACCGACGAACCTATGAGAGGCACACACTTTTATGGCGAGAGCGATATCAGGCTGTGACAACTTGATATCGCTCTCTCCATCCATGTGATCTTTTATCATTACTTTCAATGGCAGAGCATTGCCATCTCCTGCTACTGCTGGTGACAGCTCTGACAGGAGATTCCTCCATTTCCACAGCATGCCCTCATATCACTGAACACTGTTGAACTCAGTGTCCAGTGTCATATGGGGACATGCTGGGTAGATGAATGAATCTCCTGCAAGAGCAGTCACCAGCAGTGGCAGGAGATGGCAATGCTCTGCCATTGAAAGTAATTAAAAGTGACCCCACATGCTCCCACATAGTGCCTCCGCATAGTGCTCCCACATGGTACTCCCACAGTACCCCCACATGGTGCTCCAACAGTGCCCCCACACAACATAGTGCCCTTACATAATATAGTGCCCCCACACAACATAGTGCTCCCACAGTGCCTCCACATAGTGCCTCCACATGGTGCTCCCACATGGTGCCCCCACATAACAGTGCTCCCACAGTGCCCCCATATAAGAGAAAGAATCCTGCAGCACCGCTTTCAACACCCAAAACTGGGGAAGAAGATCTCTGCACAGCCGATCAAAATAAAGGTGGACCAACCTTTGTACAGCATTGAACTTAAGTAGGAAGAAGATCCGCAGCAGACCAGGAGATGATGTAAAATATGATCCTTTATTCCAGTTCCATAAAAATAGGTGATACAAGCAGCGACGTTTCGACCATTGCTGGTCTTTATCAAGCATGCATCTAACCCCTATCCCACACCTTATATATTAAAAGCACATATCTGACAACCAATACATTCAGTTACAACCAATACTTAAGTTCAATACAGTGCCCCCATATAGTGACCCCCCCAGTGTCCCCACAAAACATAGTGCCTGCACATAACATAATGCCTCTACATAGTGCCCGCACACACTGCTCCCACATAACATAGTGCCCCCACATAGTGCTCCAACAGTGCCCCCACATAACATAGTGCCCCCACATGGTGCTCCCCCACAGTGCCCTCACATAGCACCCCCATATAGTGCCCGCACCGCCATATAGTGCCGACATGGTGCCCCTACATAGCACCCCCATATAGTGCCACCAATGCTAATAGTGCCCTCCACCACACCCACCGATTGTGCCCCCCACTGCAGTATGAAGTAGCTGAAAAAAAGTTTTTTAAAAATTGAAATATGAATGGCGGAGCGCTGCCTGTGACTGGCTGAGCGCTGTAACCAATCACAGGCAGCGCTCAGCTGTTATTCAATGGCTGAGCGCTGCCTGTGATTGGCTGAGCGCTCAGCCAATCAGACCAGCACTGTCTAGGGGCTGGAGACAAGAGTCTTCTAGGTGAGTAAAAAAATTTTTTTACTTTTTTTTTCAGCTAAGGATGATTTTCAGGGAAGGGCTTAAATCATCCTTGCAGGGGTTGCCTGCAACCCACTGCTTGCAATGGGGCCGCAGCAGTGCCGACCCCCTTGAAAGCAATGGGATAGCATCGCGGACATCTGCCACAGCTGTGGCAAAAGTCTGCAATGTACTCCCTATGTTTTTGATGGGGCTGGCACTGCTGCTGCCGCCGGCCCCATTAAAACAATGAACGATATTGCAGAGTTTTCTTAGCGCTGTGAGGCTTGCGATTTCACTCGCTCTCACATCGCAAGAAAACATATCGCTAGTGGGTAAGCGCCCTTAGGTTTAGATTTGAGTGTGTAATGCAGCCTAATTCCGCCCGTGTAAAAGGTCCCCAATGCTCCCATTCCAGTATATGAAGAGAGAGACAGTGCTGCCCCAGATATCAGACCTCAACTTAACTTAATCGTATAACCTGTCTGACTGACAGGTCAAAGGAGTTTAAAAACTGATATCATTGAACAACCCTTTTAAGGTCAATTGCTGTATTATTTCAATTTGCTATTTTTTTTATTCAATCTGTTATCATTGATATTAAAAGGCTTTTCTATTTTCTTTCAATGCAATAAGAAACAAAAATTGCCACTAGTGCGAACCCAACCTTACATGGTCATCGCTTTTTATTAACTTTTATTAAACTATGCAAGGCCATATTTACATGGGCTAAATCTGCATTCATTTTTTCCAATAGAGATTTCAATGATTAAGAAATCTGTGCGGTTACCATTAATTTCGGAGAGATTTTCATTTGCTAGAGCTGAGATTCTGCATGCGGATTTAGCCCAATCAATAGGCAGAATTCTGCGTAGAGTTATTCTGATACAGATTCAAAGTGGAGTCCATATTAAGAAATGGCAAGTCAAGCCTTCTTTTTCTGCATGAAGAAAAAAATCCATGACATACAGTATAGTGTAGATTCCTACTAAAACAAGGTGCGGATTTTGCTTCATATTTAATGTGGATTCCATGTCAGAAATCACAGTGTGAACATACCCTTGAAAGGATTTATACAACACAAGGGCTTTCCTGTTAGTCTTCCTATTCCCTGGGCCAATTTTGAATAGTAATCTAAGTAGCCAACATTGGTTTTCAGGCCTGTTTGGTAAAACAGAGCCACTCAAGCACACACAATTCAGAAGGTTTGCCTGCAATAAAGGCAGAAATTGGATACTTTGTAAGATTAATTACCTAGATAGGGTCTTATAATGCAAGTCAAATGGGAAAGTAATTAAAGTGCACCTTCCATGAAAAATATTCATTACTGGCATATCAGGTGACAGATAAATCAAAAGGCATTTAAAAAGCTATAGGTTAACCTGCAGAGGGGCTTTTCCTTTTCTAACCCTCCAAAACAAGTACCGATATTGAATTCACTTTAACCAGGTTCACATTATGTTTTGAGGGAGACAAAGGCAGAGTTTGTAATGGAAGCTGCAAACACGAGATACCACAACAAAAAGACTGTCTGAAAACAGAAAAAAAGTGCAGATAAAAGGAGAATCAGTTGACTGTCAGCTTTCTGATTTGTATCCAATTCTGTTATTTTACCTCTGCAAAGAATCGCAGCAATAAAAAGGATGCAAGTGATGAATTAATACGTTTAGTGGTCCCATGGGTGTGATTTCTGCAGATGAAAGCTACTATACGCTTTAGCAATCAAGTAAAGCTGTATATTAAAGAAAATCGAATAAGGCAAGAAGTTTCTCACATCAATAGCACCAAATAGACTATTTTTTGAATCAGACCTTATTATAGTGCTGCTGAGAGTTATTTACATAATTCAGTAATTATAGGAGACAGTTTTTTTATGTGGTAATTATTTTACCCGAGGGACCTCAAATCATAATTAATAACACTATTTTGCCATTCTACTTTAATTGTATAACACAAGATATGATTAAAAGAAGTTCAAAAGACCATTATTAGGGCAAAAGTACAAAGCCAAGAAATCTACTGCAGGCACTTCTACACTATACTTAAAATGGTTCTATCACAAAAATATCAATTTGCTCTGTTAGATCATGCAAAATGTAGCAATTTTTCAGTTGTAATAATAAAAGGATGCTCCTGTGTTTAGATCTTACTGTTATTTACTTGTTATGGCATCCGTCGTGTTCTTACAATTTCCTCTCAGAACTAAGGATAATTTGACATTTGTTTCTTTAGTCTGTCAGAGTTCGCAAATCAGGAGGATTTCTGCTAAAAATTTGGATGTATATATTTAACAGATGTCACTCACTGGCATCTGTCATCCAGATTGTCACTACACAAAAAAAAGTATACCACATGGTTCTACTGCATGCCTCTGCGTGGAATAGCACATTACAAATACATAATTTATTATATTTTACTGATGTTAAAAGGGGCTGACCAGTTGTAAACTGTTGATGGTATTGGCAGGACAGGCCATAAATACTAGATCGATGTGGGTTCGCTGTTCGGAGACCCCTCTGATCAGCTGTTCGCTAGGTCAGTGTTCTTGTGACACAGAGCTAAATTCTGCAGGAAGCAGACAGTTCTATTCTCACTGCAGTGGCTAGGCTTAGTATTGACTTCATTGGGAACTCTGCCTGTAATACCAAGACTGGTCCCTACAGTGGCAATGGAGCTATTTGCTTGCTACAGAAAACAGCTCAGTGCACAAGCACAATGGCCTGCTGAATAGGTGATCATAGGGAGTCCTAGGGGTGGACCCCAACTGATCTATTGGTGGCCTAATTTGCAGACAGGCCATCAATAGTTTACAACTGGAAAAGCCCTTTAAGTAAAAGCATATAGTATATACACTATCTGGCCTGGATTTTAAGCTTTGAATTTCTGGTGGCTGCTACTACAATTTGTCAACATCTTTATTCTAGTGCTCTCTGCTACCAGAAATATTTTCTTACAGTTCACCGTTTATCACCTCAACTATGCAGAATTCAATGCATCAGAGATAGTTCTGTAGCGCTAATAAGCAATCAAAGGGTTCAACAGAATGCACAAGGGTGAAAAGTAGAAACCTGACAGATTTACTATAAGGGAACAGTTGCTGTGCTTGCTGCAATGTTGACAACATTACACTCATCCAACTCATCTATGCAACAGTGCCTGGTACCGCAGCTCAGCCTAGCCTTAGACGCCTAAGGCTGCCTGTCCATGGGCAATGATCGCCCGCGGATCACGCTCTGTGAAGCTTTCCATAGGGTTGCTATGGAAAGCACAGCGCCGGCGTCCATGAGCGGTGAATCATAGCTGTTCTCTGCTCGATTCTCCGTGGTGAGCCTATCTATCAGATAGGCTCACCTCAGAGACCTGTCAGCGCTCTCCCCATCCTTGGCCATTAACAGGGGGCCTAAGTGGGCTGAGCTGCAGTACAAGACACAGCCTGGAAATGGCCCTTCATTCTGCTGATTATAAGTCCCCCACCAATCACACAGACATCGATAGAAGATCCTGGAAAACCCCTTCTAATACTCATGTGTGCCATTTCTATGTGTTTAGTTTCTCACCAGTCAACAAACTCACAACTTTGAACAGCTGTAAGTTTTTCTCTTACAGATTTGCAAGGTGTTAAATATATTGTAGTAATTTTTGGTGTGTTCAGGCATGTTTATTTTAAAATGTGGGAAATCAACTGAGTTAAACAATATATTAGTTCTAAATCAGTTTTCTTTCAACACATTCATATTTTACTATAGCAGAGTATCATTATACTAATGTATATTTTACCGTGCTGCTACGCACCATTTCTACTGAAATCAAGTTAAAAGGCAAATTTGTGTTTGTAGGAAATGACAAAAATAAAAAGCTTTTCAGTGATGAGCGCCATATAAACAAAAGAAAATGTAGCCAGCTTTCAACCTGATCCTGAGATTGGTGACTACACATTTTCTAAATAGAGTTAAACCAGTTTTCTCGCAAACTTGAAGTGCCGTTGGTCAAAGTAAAATACACACCTGTCATGGGAATAAGAGCAAAATCCACAACAGAGAGCTAGATCTTGAAAAAAAGTAAACATGATTACACCTAAAAGGTCCTTGTATTGTTAAGGGGTAATTAACTTTTTTTTTTTACAAACTTCTGACATGTCATACTGCCATGTTAGAAGTTTTGATTGATGGGGGTCAGGGTCCTGAGACCCCCACCAATTGCTAAATCGAATAGGCAGAGCGCTGTTCCTGTTATGCTGTTATTGTGAGCGATATATGGACTCCATAGAAGTTCTATGTAACCTGAACATTGCTCCAAACAGAGATGGAAAACAGATGAATGGGCACAGCACTTGGATGAACGCTTCTGACCAATTGATGGGTGTCTCAGCACCTGGATCTCCCCCAAACAAAACTTCTGACATGTCCCTATGACATGTTAAAAGTTTTTAAAAAGGTTAGTTTTACTTTAACACCTGATGGTATCTGTGCTGTTAACGCACATGCGATAGTTATGGGTCAGCCCACCGACTGTTGGGAAAATGCAAGTGCTAGCACTTGCATTTTGTATGTTTCATGTGTACTAGTCAGCTTACTTGGCCAAATTGGTTGGAAGTCAAATACAGTTTATTTAGTGGACAATACACAGTTGAAAAATTGGCACATGGCAATAGATGCTCCTTCAGCTTTAAAAACAGCAAAGTGTGCATGAAACCCTTACTTAATAGCATTGGGAGAATGACTGGATTAAATTATAACATTTACAGTACACCTAAAAAAAACTTAATTAGTGTCTTAGTTGACCTAAGACCAAGGTCCACCATAATCCGAACCTCCCACTACCATCTCCAAGACTTCTTTTGAGCTGCACCAGTTTTACAGAATTCACTAACCTTGATAATCAGGTCAATCACAAATACCCACAGTTTTACAGTGGTTTTCCATGAAAATACTATTGATGACCTATCCTCAGTAGAGGTCATCGATAGTTGATTCACAGGGGTCTGCCGCTAGGGACCCTGGCCAATCAGCTGATCGGGCGTCTGCTAACAGTGCCGGTATACACTGGGATCGGAGCGGAAGCCGCTGCTACGACCCGTGTTGTGGCAGGCGCTTGTAATTGCAGGCAAAGCTCCCAGTGATATTAATGAGCGCTGCAGCTGTAGTTAAAAGCACTTGCCAATACACAAGGGTCGGAGCAGCAGCTTCCGTTCTGTCCCAGTGTACAACATCGCTGTCAGCGGGTGCCGGATCAGCTAATAGGCCAGGCTCCTGAGTGGCGGGCCTCTGACGGATCAACTATTGATGACCTATCCTTGGGAAAATCACTTAAAGCGTGCCCTAAAACAAATCTCTATAAGGAGGCCAATAACCTCCCCTAATCTAAGTCCTCCTCATTTTTCCCACTTCTACACTCAGATGTTGATCAAAGTATCACCTTATACACCATACCCCCTTAATGCACTTCACATTTGTAGATATAGATATTGGCTGGTGACCAGCTTCTACAGTTGTATACTACCCATCTATTTAAAAAGGTAGCTGGACCATACTGCAGAACAAGTTCTTGTAATTATAAACAAATGTAACGTCTGGTTGATCCACTGTCCCCCAAAGGGGGAATTCAAGGGAACTAATTTATAGCAACTTTTGGTAAAAGATTTTAGACTTCTTGCTTTGTCTGGATAAGGCTCCCGGTGTTTGACTGTAAACCCTAATTCACTTCTATTACAGCATCTTTTAGGGATGGGTCATAGTAACAGATGCCATTAACCGATCACTAAAATCAAATTTGTATAAAAGGTCACACAGACCAAGCCTATGGAAGATAATCTGCTTGAGCATCACTATTAAAAGGATGTAACAAGCCCAAATATATTTATACTGCATTGTGCTAAAGCATATCACCCTAATATTCAAACAGTTAATCTGTTATGTTTTGGTTCTTAAAGGGGTTGTATCAAGAGTAGAACCAATGTTCATATGCTCTGTTAGGGAAAATAAATGTCATGGAGTGTGAGCCCCTGCTTGTGATGCTCCTCCATAAGATCAACTCCTGTTCTGGCAAACCGGGTGCTATCCTAGTATCATCAGACAGCAATGCACGCAAACAGCTTTTCTGCAATACTATACAGTAAAACCTATACTAGCACTGACATTTACTAAGGCCGATTTCGAGGAAGGCCGTTTTTTTAACTAAAATTTTGTCTCTAGTAACATTGGCGGCCTCTAATAACAGCGGTGTGTGCCGATCCACGTGACATTGCTGCTGAACCAACATGATCTGCTGCTCTGTGTCTCCTCCTCCTCCTAATGAAACCCACCCTTCTCCATCATCAGTGACGGGGAATACACTAATAAATTAGAGTTCAATTGTACAGTACTGTAACAGCACAGAGAACTAAGTGATAACGCTGAGGACAGATAATGATGTCGCCTGCAGTGAACGCACCTAATCGCGCATCACAATGATGGGGTGCATTAAAAACCGCTGTCGGACGCAGGTGTCTGTGAGTGGAGGTGAAATTACTTACCCAAGGCCCCTGGATTTGTCCCCCGACATGGACCTTTCCCAGTCTTCTGCACATTCGCCCACTGGCAAAATGATGGACACATCGGAGGAAAATGGTGAGAGCCCAGGAAATTTAAAATCTCCTTGTTGCTGGCTACCAAAGGTAGCAGAGACCCTGTAACAGTGACCGGAGGCACATCATTGACATCATTGAATGGCTGTGATTATTTAACCCAGCTCTGTCTTTCATTGGCTGACGTGGTGCTGAGTTAACCAATCAGGATCAAAAAACAAAGGGCCACGGCACTCACAGAGGACCCCCGCAGAAACATGGACAGCACACCTTGTTTCTTCTGTTATTTGGCTTGATAAAGACCTCGTGGGAGGTTGAAACGTTGCCTTTTTAAACTCTGAAACAATAAAATGTTCCTTTAACTAAAGAAGTTTTTTTCACTTGCATCATCTTATGCTGCCACTTCTCTGCTACTTTTTCTCCATAGAGTTAACCAATCAGGGCATTAGCATTTCTGGAGGCGGGACATTTAAGCAGAAAGCAATGCTCTGTTGGCGTGCAGGAGGGAGCGACAGCCAGCAGCAGCGCCGATCATCGCGGAACGCCAGCGGTAGGGGAGTATTGATTTTTTTTTTTTTAACTTGTATTTAGTTCCCCATTGAAATACATTGGACCGCATTAGTGGCGTTTCAATGCATTTCAATGGAGAAAAGTGCTTTGACATACAAGTTTTTCGGCTTAAGAGCTCTGTCTCGGAACGGATTAAACTCGTATGTCAAGGCACCACTGTACATATCTTATCAAAAATTTGTACAGAATGTTTGCACATATTTGACATATTGCAGTTGAAAATGTGAAAATTAAAATTTTTCCAAAATTTTCCAAATTTTGGCGTTTTTAATAAATATACACAAATTCTATCAGTCTATTTTTACCACCTAAATGAAGTATAATATGTGTCGAAAAAGCAATGTCAGAGTCACTTGGACATGCAAAACCTTTACAGAGTTTTTCTATCTAAAGTGACACGCAAGATTTCCAAACTTTGGCCTGGTCATTAAAGGAGATGTCCCGAGGCAGCAAGTGGGTCTATACACTTCTGCATGGCCATAATAATGCACTTTGTAATGTACATTGTGCATTAATTATGAGCCATACAGAAGTTATCAAAAGTTTTATACTTACCTGCTCCGTTGCTCGCGTCCTCGTTCCCATGGAGCCGACTAATTTTTGGCCTCCGATGGCCAAATTAGCCGCGCTTGCGCAGTCCGGGTCTTCAGCAGTCTTCTATGGAGTCACTCGTGCCAGAGAGCGGCTCCGTGTAGCTCCGCCCCGTCACGTGCCGATTCCAGCCAATCAGGAGGCTGGAATCGGCAGTGGACCGCACAGAAGAGCTGCGGTCCACGAAGGTAGAAGATCCCGGCGGCCATCTTCAGCAGGTGAGTATGAAGACGCCGGACCGCCGGGATTCAGGTAAGCGCTGTGCGGGTGGTTTTTTTAACCCCTGCATCGGGGTTGTCTCGCGCCGAACGGGGGGGGGGGTTAAAAAAAAAAAAAAACCCGTTTCGGCGCGGGACATCTCCTTTAAGATGCAAAGAGGTTTGATCACTAAGGGGTTGAAGCAGCCCAAATTATTGGCTTTAAAACAAGCCCAAGATCAAAGATCTAACTGCAGTACAGTCTGAGATACAGCAATTAATGGCAAGGACATATTTTTTTTATATATCTTTGGCAACTGAAGTCCCTGCAAGAATGTATAATATAGGTCCTGAGTAGGGAGAGTTAAGATAAATGCTTGAAAATAAAATTTACCATCATTTATTTATTCAAAATACAATACTATTTCCTGATACATTATGTATTTATTCAATATTGCTAGATTATAGCATACGGTGTTTATAAACAACATCATCCAGCATGAGATTGGTTTAATGCACAGACTATACCAATGAGGGTAATTCATTTGCCCAACACCCTCTGGCCAATAATACTGAAATAGTTTTCCTTATAATATTTTAAGTAAGCTTCCTATTTGGCATGCCCAACAAAACATGTACCTTGTGTTTTTTCCACTTTATATACAATGCAGGTAGCACATGAGAATATTTACTTCGTCATTTGCTTCTAGACCCATGTTTATATCAGAGCAAGACTATGTATACCGTAATTTGTTATAATATATATTGCATAAATGGAAATGGGAGTTTGCTGATATTTTTTTTCTATTTACATCACAGCTCACCCTACTAAGGACAGATTCTCAATATTGTTGCCTTGTAAACCCCTCCTAACACTTTAAAGTAGAAACATGCAATGGTTGTTGATATTGCAGGCATGTTTTTGATTATGGACGAGATTTCTGAAAGCAAAACTTTTGTTCCGTGTAACAACTGGACATTAATTAGCTAGATGGAGTGCTGCCATGGCTGTTTCCTTTTTAATGTATCCTTCTTTTGTCCTTGTCTTACTGAACAGGCAAGAATAACGATTTGCACAAATATCCCTTGTCAGATTCTTTCTTACAAGACATCATCCTTTCTAGCGCATTCCTGATTACATTTACTGGCTAGCAGCAATTCCCTCTTTCCCAGAGCTTGACCCACAGGTAAATAGAATAGACATTGCTTGCTTTCTACATTCCCTGCACTTGAGCTCTTAATAATTTTGTTCGGTCCCACTATCTTATTCATCAAAAATATAAATACTCACAGTAGGCTGAAAAGAAAGGTTTCTGCATTTGCAATTGGCATATCTGAAAAGTTAGTTCTTGATTATGTTCTATTTACCCCTATTACTTGGATCAGTTGTTTAAAGCTGTTAATGATCCATCTGGATCAATGTCTTTGCTTGTAGATATAATTTACTGCATTGTTAGATTAGTACAGATGTTTTTATAGATGGCTATGCTCCATTTAACTGGCTGCCTTTCCACATCACATTTCTGTATCTAGGCACAAATGAAACAAATATAATTATGAAGGTTTTTCATGTGATGCTCAGCTGCAATCAGCCACCAATTAATATTTTTAGCACAAGCTCTTATGCATATAAAGAACATTATAATTATAACTGCAAATGTAATCTTATTTTCAGAATGTCAGCACTCTCACGGTCATACATGAAAGCAAGCTGTCAATTTTATATTTATTCATAATAGAGGATTGATCAAACCAGAAATTGTGCATTTAGATTTACATGAAAAGAATAGAGAAGGTGGCGTTCAGCTTATGGTACATTACATTGAATGGGTTCTCTGGGGCAAGGTCAAGCATGTTTATTAAATAGAGCATATAACACGCGTATACTTTGTAATGTTTTGCTTGCTCAGTCCCCAAGTGCCAGTCTCAACCACAGACTAAATATCTCCCCATGTGAACAGGGAAAGTGCTGCCAATCTGTAAATCTGCTGCAAATATTCAACGGTTAGCCTCAGATTTCAGCTGTGGATTTAGCTGGAAATACGTTCATTATCCAAAAAAATAAAATTAAAAAAAATCAAGCACCTAGAGGTAGTTGTCTGAATCAGATGGAACTTTCTATGTGTGATTGTAACCTTGAGATAAGGGATTACAATATCAGAGCAAAAAGGTAATTTATTGCAGAAAACAGAACACATGAAGGGAGGCTCTGGTACCCTGTAGGGCCACCTCTAGCTTCGATACAAGATGTGATACAGATTGGTATGGGGGCTGTAGTACCCTGTTGTACAGGCTTTAGCTTGGATACAAGATGTGATACAGGCAGGCATGGAGGCATACAGGTTTTGTATGCTATCCTGCGGTAAATCGCTCCACATTTTCTGTACCTGAGCCTCAAGATAGTTGAAGTTGGCATTCTGCATGGTCCCATGATTGGTGCTAAATCTGGTGACAAAGCAGGCCACAGAAGTGTGACAATGTTAGGGAGACATTCCTGTAACACCCTCGCTGTCTTGCGCTGAGCATTATCCTGCTGGAAAATGCTTCTTGGAAGCCCTGCCATGAGAGGAACACATGTGGCTGCAGGATGCCCTGAACATATCGCTGAGCTGTCACTGTCCCTCGTAACACTACTATAGATAATTGACCATCAT
Organism: Eleutherodactylus coqui; assembly: GCF_035609145.1. NCBI lineage: Eukaryota > Metazoa > Chordata > Amphibia > Anura > Eleutherodactylidae > Eleutherodactylus > Eleutherodactylus coqui. The sequence continues at coordinate 261,708,412 of NC_089837.1, read as the reverse complement.
ATGTGATGACCCCCCAGACCATCACAACAGCAGTGGGGGCAGTGTGCCACTCTACAGCAAAGGTGCTCCCCCTTAGGTCTCCAGACATGAACACAGCAATTATCAATGCCAAAGTTAAACCTCGATTTGTTGCTGAAAACAGCCCGGGTTCCACTCCATAGCTGTCCAGTTTTGTCGCTCAAGACACCACTGCAAACAGAAGCAACAGTGGGTGGGTCTCAAAGGCAATACACATAATGGGCGCTAGAAGACCAAATGTCCTTCAGCCAAGTGCCTGGAAATGGTTCCAACAGAAGCAGGGGCCTATAACGATTCTTCCACCTGTCTCTAGATGGCGGACAACGAATCAGTTAGAGCTGCTAGTGCTTGTTGGGACAATCATACTGCTGGTCTGTCGAGGGGTCCCTGAGCCCTGTCTCCTTGTATATGCGCTCACCCATCCACTTGTCCCAACACCACCTAACGGCATAGTCAAAACAGTTCAAGTGGCGGGCAATTCATTGATATGATCATCCAGATTCTTGCATTTCAAAAATACGCCTCCCTCTCAAACGCTGTTAACTGGGTGAAATCTCTTGGATTGCGTCGTCGAGGCATTTAGTGGGCAACAAGCTCTACACAAGCAGGAAAAGAGATCACTACACACAACTAGCCTCTGAGAGCCTTTCTATAGGCCAAGGGTGGAACCACTTTTAGGGTCTCAGGTAGGAAGATGTGCTTATCTGCCTGAGACGTAACTGCATGCCGAGTGCTTGATTTTTATTTATTCTTTGACAAAGAATGTACACACGGCTTTACATGAGCGAGAAAATCGCTTTGTTTTTTGTGAAACTCACAAATCTCACATTAATATTAACCCCAGTCTTTTGAATGGGGTCATACACATGAGCGATTTGTTCACACATCGCAATGCGAGAAGGAAATCGTAGCACGTTCTATCTTGCTGCGTGCTCTCGCATCACCTCTCCCATTGCTTTTAATGGGGGTGGCAGCATCGCACCATGTGCTAGCGAGAACCTGAACATCTATCACTCAGTGCAAATGCACACCCCGACTGAACGACAATTTGTTAGCTTCTCGTTCATCGTTTAGTTTCTGCAGGCAGAAAACTGAATGAGGGTGTGAGCCTTGTAAGCAGGCAGTTGTTCACTTACGAATGACTTCCTGCTTAATGTGAATGGAGGCAGCCTGGTCGCAACGATGCCCAGCTCCACTCCACTGTCATTCACTATTGATGATCGTTCCTGTGTAATACCACAGGAACGATTATCGCATCTGAATCTCCCAGGTTCCCTGTGTAAAAGCACCCTTAGAGTAAGTTCCTCTTTAATCAAAACTGCCTACTCTCCTCTCCAAGAGTTTTCCCAAGCTGCACCAGTTCTGTGGAATGGGCTACTTCCAGACAATCAAGTAAAATCCCAACACCCACAGAATTGTGTCCTATAAACATCTTTTTAGGGAAGTCTTGCATTCCCTAATCTAGTCTTCTCCATTTACCCCGCATCTGTATTTCTCCCCTTGGAAACCTGACGCCCTTCATTCTACTGCATCCCTACACCACATATGCGCTTCATACCTGAATATACAAAGATATCAGCTGGTGACTGGTTCACACAGCTGTTTGCATGCTACCCTATTCATTTAAAAAATGGTTGGACTGCTGCCCAGAACAAGCACTTAAACCTCGTGTCACGCCTATTTCCTCAGGGTCTGTAAGCTCCTGTGAGCGAGGCTCTCATTCCTATTGTTAACCTGTCTATTGGTTTAATATTGTATGTTATGTCTTATTTTGTCTGTTGCCTCTCAGTTATAAAGTGCTGCAGAATATGTTGCCAATATATGAAGATTACTATTAACAATGCTTCCTTCATAAACAGATACGTCACATTAGACTGTGATATAGCACAACTTTTCGAAAGGCTGCATGAAGTCAAAGAAGTGACTGTAGGGACAAAAAACTGGTGGTTCAACTTCTCCGTTATTTGGCGATTTAGACAACTTTTGTGAAAACATCTCCAGTTTTGACTGCTGCTCCCTATACAGACATCCCCATGTTCTTTCCTGGCAGTTGGGACGTCAGGTTCAATAAGTCCCTGACTGAACGTAATCCAGCTGACCCCGTGAAGCAGCTTCACCCCAAAACCTATATATAATCCTAGTTGTCTAAATTGAAGTTGAACCTAATCATTCTAGTAATTTGCTTGCTTGTGGAGTACTACGCCGAACCACCAGTTTTTGTCCCTCCGTTCACCCACACCCACTTATATGGAACACTAAAAGGTTGGCAGCACCTCCTTAGTAACTTGTACACTTCAAACCCATATGATCCTTGCCTGTTCTTAGAGCCATTCCTACCACACAGGTTTTTCTCAACCCATTTTCCTATTCTGCAGTTAGAAGTGACTGTAGCTGAAAACAAATGCAGAGAAAAGCAGTTCAGCAATCCATCAGATAACAGATTTTAATTATGCAACCTGCAACAGGAAAACGCATAGTAACAATGCCCCATTTCTGCCCCACACAGTAATGCTCTATTTCCTGCCCTCGTTAATGCTGCATTTTCTGTTAACATCAATAGTAATGCCTCCTTTTATGTTGAAAAAAAAAATAAACTACAAAGCGCCACTCCTTCCTCTCTTCCGGGTAGCAAGGTTGCACAGGATTTCTACAGCCAGTCCTTGGCCTCAGCGTCTGTAACCAGGGACTGGCTGCAGTGAACACATGCCATCCAGCATGTGATAACACTATCCAGAAAAGATAATGTGGAGAGTACCTTGTTCTAGGATTTGACATGTGACACGTGCCAAGAACAGTGTCATATGTGGCAATACAAATGAGGCTCATTTCAAAACATAAATCTGCCTGTACATGCGTTATTGTGACCCCTAGACACAGCCACAACAAAGCCTCTTTTCACACTGGCTTCTGTTAAACATATGCACCGTGAAAAACGCCTGATGGATACCTTAACCCCTTAGTGACGGAGCTTTTTTCCTTTTTTCCATTTTCGTTTTTTCCTCCTCCCCTTTAAAAAAATCGTAACTCCTTTATTTATTTAGTATCAACATTGCAGTATGAGGGCTTCTTTTTTTTGCAGGACAAGTTGTGTTTTTCAATGGTACTATTTATTGTACCTTATAATGTACTGAAAAACTTTTTAAAAATTCTAAGTAGAGAGACATTTAAAAAACGACATTTCGCCATTTTTCGGTGCATCCTATTTCCACGGCGCACAAACTGCAACAAAAATGACCTGATAACTGTATTCTATGGGCCAGTACGATTACTACGATACCAAACCTATATAGTTTTTTTTTTGCTGCAGTACTTGTATTTTTTTTAAATTATTTTCTGTCTCCATTTTCTGCGCACAATAACTTTTTTATTTTTCTGTCGACATAGTTATGTGAGGGCTCATCTTGTGCAGTTCGTCCTGTAATTTCCGATAGCATTATTTTTAAATACAAACAAATTTCTGATCGCCTTTAATAAATTTTTTCTTGGAGATAGGGTGACCAAGAATGTGCAATTTGAATGATCTACATCTGTTAAAAAAAAGAGGTTTGACCACATACATACATTATAAATATACACACATACATTATGCACACACACACACATTATATATATATATTTAAAAAAATAAGTAAATAAATAATAAATTATTTTATATATATAACTAGAAAAACTGCCCCTATAAATTGCCCCTATACATGCTTTCCAACATCCAAAATAAATAAAAGGATGCTTTCAAATGGTTCTAACATACAATGGATACGGTAAATGTTATTAGCTATTTTGCACAGCATATGTACAAAATTGCCAAATTTTTAAACATTTCTGTAAATTTAGTATTTTTTTTTTTAATCTGTAAGTGCAAAATGTATTGAAAAAAATTCACCACTAACAAAAGTACAATGTGTCACGGTAAAGCAATCTCAGAACCAGTTGCATAAGCATCCTAAAGTTATTACCACTTAAAGGGATACATGCCAGATTTGAAAAATTTGGTCTTTACAGCAAGGCCAAAACTGGCTGCGGGGGAAGGGGTTAATACATACATTTTTGTTTTTTTCTTTCTTTACAGAATACATGTCAATGGAGGAGTGCAGTCTGTTATACAGAAAGAAAACAGCATCACCAATGGATACTATAAAGGTAAAAAGGGGCCTCAGTCTGGTGAAAGGGGGCCTAAAATCCATTTCACGTATGCATTGAGAGCCTTCCAGGCATGTACCGATCACAAAAACACTGTGTGAAAGAAGCCTAAAAGTACAGTGATAAAACAAGAAAACAGCAAGAGCACAAAGATGGACATCACTTTTAAGCATTATGGCATGTATATTTCTAATGGGGATACTGCATGTGAAATTATCTGAAAAACCTACAGTAACATTAGCAAAAAAAACAAAACAAAAACATAAAAGTATACAACAGTACATGTCATTGCTGGCTGTTTAGTTGTTCACGAGCCTTGGTGACCCTAAAGGCGAGCTCCCTCCATGTTTTTCGGTTCTGCACTGCTTCTTTCAGTTGTGTGAGTTGTACATAGACACTACAAATAAGAGGCTCAGTCTGTTTAACTTAATTTAGGTTCACATGAGGAAGCACTGAAAGGGCCGTGGATGACACTATGGGAAGTAAGTTCTTAAAACAAAAGCTTATCCCAGATTAGTTGAACAAAGTATATTCAGAGAAATAAAGTGAAACATCTGGCCCACACACAGGCCCTTCAAATCTTATGTTGTACTTGTTTATGTAGGTTCTACCAGTGCATTTTTATAGATATAAAGTTGCTTGGACTTACCATCACTTCATGATTAATGGAAGACAGACTTCTGGTAAGTCCCCACAAATGTTAGCTTTCTCCCAGGACACTGACCAATCTGTCTAGCTGGTGTACAGGGAGCTGCAACACAGCTCTGTTCAACTACACATGGTAATGCGAGGCGATGGAGCGCTGCTCTGCATGGGAAATCTGGGAAGGAGCTGCAGCCTCACTACAGCCAGAGACAAGAAGTCTCAAACATCTCACAACTTTGTAGCGCTACAAAAAGCATGTATGTGAAGCTCATGGTTTCCGATGGGTCCTTTCAGGCTACAAAACATCGCTCATGTGAAGGAACCCATTGTAAACTATGGGCCTCACATACAAGCATTTTTGTAGCGCTTCAAAATCGCACGACTTTGTAGCCCGTGTGAATAAGGCCTAAGGGGTATTTCTATCTTTGCCATTTATGACCCACCACCGGGACAGGTGAATATCTGATAAGCCTGGGTCCCACATACTAGAAACCAAACTTAGCTCTAGATTAAAGAGTTTCACTAACACCTCCTGCACACGGGCGGAAATTCTGCGGTGAGATTTCCCGCAGAATTTCCGCCCCTGGACGCCTGCCTAGGATTGCATTGCAAAAGGCAATACTATGCAGACGGCCGCGATTTGTCCCCGCGAAAATACACGCGGAAAACAAATCGCAGCGTGCTCTATTTCTGTGCGGGTCTCGCAGAGGCCCGCAAAGAAATATCTCTCCCGATGCCGCGGTTCTGCTCTGCCCATGCGCCAGCTGGCTGGCAGCTGGCACATCAAAGAGCCGGAGCCGCGTGAGAGGTGAGCGCCGCACTGGATCCGACCTGGCCGACTGCAGGCGGCCTAAGGCTACTCTCACACAGGTGTAAGTTTAAACATGGCGTTTTATAATATTTTCAAATGCGCTCGAAAGCGTTTATAAATACACCCCAGAATTGCAATGGGTGATGTGGTGCATTAAAAAAATAAATAAATGAAATAGCTGAAAACGCACTATAAGGGCGCCTACCCACTGGCGATTTTTTTTCCTGCGATGCTAAATTGCGTTTTGCGTTTTTTCTGAAGAGCAATTAGCATAGAATGTGTTCTTGTCCATTTGGGGTTTTTTTTTCGTTTCGTTGCAATTTTTCACATAGGAACTGTCTGTTGCATATGTCTCCTTATTTTTCTCTTAATGCACCCATGATTGTCAATGGAAATTAACGAAAAACGCCGCGAAAAACGCCACGAAAAAGGCGCGGAAAACGCGTGAAAAACGCTGCGTTTTTCACGCACGAAAATCGGCAACGCCAGTGGGTAGGCGCCCTAATAGAACAGACTGAGTTTGAAAAAGCGGGCATTAGATGCACCATGCTAAAACGCTAGTCTGAGAAGCCCCATTGAAATCAATGGAAGCTCAGTACAGCGTTTTTAGTGGGCATTTCAAACACTGCGCTAAATGCTGTAAAGACGCTCATGTGGGAGAAGCCTTAGGATGCATGTCCTCGGGCGTTGCCGGGGGAGCTGCCGCCGGGGAGCAGGAGTCAGCTGACGGATCTCTGCGGTGTGCCTATCTGACAGATAGCCTCACCGCAGAGAATCGCGGCAATTCGCTGCATGCCGCAATTTGCCGGCCACCAGAGGAGAATAGCTATGATTCTCTGCTCATGGACAGGGGGGCTGCGCTTTCCATAGCAATGATAAGGAAAGGGTTCACTGCGCTCCCTGCGGCCGGATTTTCGCCACGGGGAACGCAGTGAAAATTCGCCCGTGGACAGGGGCCCTTAAGGTTATACAATGCAAAAAATTATACTTATAATTCTGGCTATAATTATGACATCACCTGTAGTAAGGACTACATTGGCAGCAACTAAAAGGCAAATACTGTTCCCCAAAACATTGCAAAAAAGTCAGATGTCCTTCACATCTAACAATTCTCTCCACTAACTAGTGAATGACACTGATTTATGACAGTACCTTATGATATAGCTGGGTGAAATACATGAACCAGTATAAACATCCATGCATCTTTGAGGCAGTTGTAAGTTCTGACAAAATATATTCTGAAGAATAAAATGAAAGCCTCTGGCCCGCACACACGCCCTTTCAAATCGTATATATGCATATGTTTGTTTTTCCAGCGCACTGTTGTAGATATAAGTTACTGGGATAGCCAACACTCCATGATCAATAGAGGTCCAACCTCAGGGACACATCCACAAATCAACTGAAAGAAAAGGCAAATGTTGGCTTTCTCCCAGCACACTGGCAGACCTGTCCTTCTGCCCAGCTTCTATCATTGCTGTGTGATACATGGGAGCTAATACGGATGTCTATGCATCTTTGAGGCAGATGTAAGTTACAACAAACCATTCACTTAACCAACAATTCAGAAATAGCTGTAGCAACAAAACAGAAAACTACTAAAGTCACAATGTTTCAAAAGGATACCATACGCAATCCTGGCAACATGTTTTAAAGCAGAAGGAGTTCCGTATTGATATATAGTGTTGTGTGAAGAGGTTACATTATTTTAGGCTGGTTTCACACCTGCGTTTGGAGTCCTTATAAAACTGATCAGTTTTTAACTGAATTTTGTACTGATTACAAGCTAAAGCAGAACTGATACATGCATGTGAATACTTTTTGGGAGTAGTTGATTATTGGATATGTCTGCCAGAGCTCTTTCTCCAAGCCAGTACAATGCACACAATACACACTCCTGGCTGGTGGGTGATGGCTGGGCTTCTCCCTCCGCCTCATCAGCTGCTCTTCTCTCCCCCTCCCAGGTCACCTGTTGTGTTGCTTGGCAGTGTACTGATAAAAAGGATCTGTTCAACAATGAAGGCAGACAAAAGCCCTTCAGCTTGTTTCCCCCTGTCACTGACTTGAATGCAAAAAACAAAAGGGAAAGGTGCTGTTTTTTTGACGGGAACAATAAGGCCTCTTTCAGACGGGTGACAGCAATATCACTGCTACAAAATCGCTGCAATATTGCAGCTTTGTACACGCGATTTTGTAGCATCAGTGATGCTTTTTCTTGTGAAAAGTCGCCCGCTGCATTGCTGCTGCCTGCAATTTTATGGCGAGAAAGTTAATAGAGGTTTCTAATGTTAAAAAGGTATCACATTGAACGAAAATCGCAAGCTCCTGCAATGCGATAAACAAGGAGGCTCTATAGGGAAACATGGGCTACAAAAAAATAGCACATCGCACAGAGATAGCATAACACAATTTTTTTTCTAGCAACATAGCATCAGTGAAAACATCGCTAATGTGAAGGAACCCATTGTAAGCATGGGTTTAAGGGCTTATTCAGACGACCGTATAACGGCCGGGTATTCACGCCGACCGATATACGGCGTCTCTCTCTGCAGGGGGAGGAGGCTGGAAGAGCCAGGAGCAGTGCACTGATCTCCCACCTCCTCTCAGAACTTAGCTCCACCCCCACTCCACCTCCTTTCATTGCAAATAGTGCTGAGGGGCGGAGAGGGGGCGGGAGCTCAGTGCACTGCTCCTGGCTCTTCCAACCTCCTCCTCCTGCAGAGAGGGACGCCATATATCGGTCGGCGTGAATACCCGGCCGATAAACATTCGTCTAAATAAGCCCTAACAAACATGTTTTTTAGCACTGCCAACTGTAACAAAATCGCCCAATTTTGTAGCCCGTGTGAAAGCAGCCTAATGCTGCAGCTGCACTTTTTTATGTTCAGAAAAACTGAAAGCGAACTGAACGGAGTCAAAAAATGTAAACTCTCTATTCATCCAATGTGCTTCATTTTTTTAATTAAAAAAAGAACAAAAAACAAAGCTTGAGGGACAGACGCAGATGTGAAACCACCTTTATTCATTTAAAATCCTGTTAACAGTCATACACAGAAAGATGCTAGTCATTGAATATCTGTGCCCATAGGGCTTACAGTCCAAACACCTTCTTTAAAAATGAACTATGTTAATTAAATGCATTGATTAATTAGCCCTTTTGGATCCTTCTGCTATAGTGTAGCTATATGCAGAAGGAGATTATTGATAAATATGCTAATTGCCAAATCGATTATTTACTCACTATATAAGGTATACCTTACTGAAATATCACTTACCAGCTTGACCAGTTGTAATGCTGACTGCAGCAAACAGTCTTTGAGAACGGCTCAGGTCGGAAACCCCGTTTACAGCTTCAACTTCAAAGGTGTAGTTGGCATGTGCAAGAAGGTCCACAACAGTTATATATGTATCTATTAATCCACTTTGCTGAGGCACATATCCCACAGTAGTCCCACAGGGCACACATTCCCCCTGCTCCCAGCTGCATCTTTTGCATATAACTCTATAAGTGACATCATTCCTTCCACCATTATCCGCTGGAGGACTCCATTCTAGGCTCACTGTTGTTTGGTTGATGTTGTAAATTAGATTCTGTGGAGCTGAAGGTGGTCCTTCAAAAAAGAAAATGAGAGCCTTTAATCAAAGTATACATTATTATACATTTAAATTATAAGAATAATATATATATATTACAACATCATTATACAAAGCCATAATATAAGCCCTATATGTTATCAGTTTCTTTATTGTCATTTGGCATGGCACTGGTCTAAACTAAAAAATTAGCTATACAATAATGTATTTTCAGGGTTCTCCAGTTGCAAACAAGATGACCTATCCTCAAGACAGATAAAAAATAGTAGATCAGTTGGGGGCTGCCAACCAGGACCCCTGCCGAACAGCGGTTTGCCAGGTCAGTGCACTCATGCATTAAGCCAATTTTGGCAGAAAGCAGACAACTCCATTATTACTGCAGTGGCCAGACTTGGTATTGCAAGTCAAGTTTCCATTGAAATGAATGGATGTAATATCAAGCCTAGCTACTACAGTAAGAAATGAGTGGTCAGCTTCCTGCAGAAATCAGCTGAGTGCATGAGAGTGCTGACCTCCGCATAGGGTTGTTTGTCGAGGCTCCTGAGCGACTGCCCCCTGCCAAGGTACGACTGATAACCTGTGTTAAGGATAAAGCATAACTAGTTTACAAGAGAACCCCTTTAAAATCCAGCTTTTGTGCATATAGAGCAAGTAGAAGAATCCATTTGTCTGCTTTTTTTCAGCAAAAATCAGGAATGGATTCCAAAAAGAGACAAAAAGCATAATGGAGCGACTTCCATATACCACCAATTTTTTCAAATCTAGCCTTTTTGTTGAAAAAATAAATAAAAATCATCAAAACAACACTATGCGAACAAGGCCCGATATGGTCTACTATGAGTGCCATTTAAAAGGTTGCTGGAAGATAGGTTATGGCCAAGGTTTAGAGACTGCCTAAACAAACTGCATCGCTTATGAAAAGATTTTTAACTGTAAGCTATTATATAAAGAATAGAAGCAATGGCATGTGGCTGGTAGGCTTTGCTTAGACATGAAATGTGTGAAATGAACACCTTATAAATTAGTTCTGATGGGGAAACACTTTTGGTGACAGAAAAGTCAAGGCAGCCTTTTCATTTACTAGTCTACCTTTTTTTCTAGTGTTAGCCTTCAGTGAAATTGAAATTGCTCACTATAGGAGAGAAATTCCTTTATTTCTACAGCAGTTTCATTTAAATTCCTTTATTTCGATAAACAGAATACCACATACATATTTGTGCTGCAGTAGCCTGATTTACCTGAAAAGACACTGATGCTACTATAAACCATTCATACAAAACTTTATGGAACTTGGGAAGAAAAAAAAAATCTATGCTTTCTGATCTCACAGTTAAAATATGTTTATAGAGATAAGGCTTCACCAATGGCTAGAGTCCTAAAAAAGTACGGTATAATAAAAAGATATTTTGTGTAATAAAAGAGGAACCATGCCTACTGATACTAATCCAAGCTTCAGGGAACATCTACTTTTTATCTACATAATTTAATGTTTACAATCTGTGCTAAACAAATTTTCAATAAGGGTAATATAATGATTTAGCACATACTCGCTCATAAGCAGCTGGAATCCCAACATGAAAGTGAAAAAAAAAAAAACATTTATTTTTTAGGCAAGTATGACAAAACACATTGACGAATCAAATACGCAGAAATTCAGAGCCAAACAAATTACAATAAAGTAGTCCAGAACACAATTATCTAAAAATCCAACAAGTGCCCAAATTACACTCATTATATGCTGAAATGTTTGGGGGTGCAGAATAAAAAGACTGGACTGGGGAGAAGCATTGTATATTGTATATCTGGACTTCTCCAAAGTGTTTTATACTGTGTTGCATAAGAGATTGGTATATAAAATAAAAATGCTGGGTGAGAATGCGTGTAAGTGGGTAAGCACCTGGCTTAGGGCTTATTCAGATGACCGTATATCGGTCGGGTTTTCACGCCTGGCTGATATATGGTGTCCCTCTCTGCAGGAGGAGGAGGCTGGAAGAGCCGGAAGCAGTGCACTGAGCTCCCGCCCCTCACCACTATTTGTAATGGAAGGGGGTAGAGCTAAGTTCCGGATTGTACATAGTGGCATAGCTGCCCTAAGTGATAAAAAGCAGGGCGTGGTTATAAATGGTACATACTCTTATTGGGTCACCCTTATTAGTGGGGTACCCACAGGCGTCGGTTTTGGGCCCCATTCCTTTAATATATTTATTAATGACCCGGTAGCAGGATTGCACAGTAAAATATCAATATTTGCAGATGACAAAAAGGTACATGTCATAGTGCACACTACATGGGAAACCACTGGGTACAACAACTCACATGGAAAAGGACTTGGGGATTTTAGTTAACTGTAAGCTAAAATGGAGCAAACAGTGTCAGGCAGCTGCTACCAAGGCAAATAGGATCATGGGGTGCATTAAAGGAGGTCTAGTGGCGCATGATGAAAACATTGTTCTTCCTCTTTACAAGTCACTGGTTAGACCACACATGGAATATCGTGGGCAGTGTTTGGAACCGGTCAGTACTCAAGAAGGATATCAAAACTTGAGCAGGTTCAAAGGTAGCTAACTAAAGGAATAAATGGAATGGGTGGATTACAATATTCAGAGAGGTTATTAAAATTGGGATTATTTAGTATAGACTGCTGAGGGGTGACCTAATAACTATGTATAAGTACATCGGAGGTCAATACAGAGCTCTCTTCCATCATCTATTTATACTCAGGACTGTGAATGTAACAAGGCGCCCTTTACGTCTAGAGGAAAGAAGGTATCTACACCGACATAGAAGGGGGTTCTTAGGGGGTAAGAGCAGTGAGACTATGGACCTCTCTGCCTGAGGACCTGGTGATGACAAATTCGATAAAAGAGTTTAAGAGGGGTCTGGACGTTTTTCTTGAACGATACAATATGTTTTAATTATTAACTTCAAAGGGATTATTGATCCATGGATTACTCTGATTGCCAAATTGGAGTCAGGAATGATTTTTTTTGGCTTCCACCTCATTATGTTTTTTTGCCTTCCTCTGGATCAACATGGGCTGAACTGGATAGAGATCTGTCTTTTTTCAGCCTTACATACTACCATACTATCATCCTACCATCAAGGCTGTATACCAAGCTGCTGCTCAAATCCTAGCTGTCAGTCTATCATCAAGGCTGTATACTACGCTGCTGCTCAAATCCTAGCTGTAAGTCTACCATCAAGGCTGAACACCATGCTTCTGCTCAGGCTCTAGCTGTCAGTCTACCTTTGAAGCCCAATGTCCACGGGCGGATTTTAATTCTAAAAGCTGTGCAAGTCTCTCGCCTGGGAGATCCGCACCTGTAGCCGCCCATAGGGATGCATTAGGAAAACAATTAAAAACATGTGGATTTGATTTTTTTTTTCCCCCACGTGCAGGAAGGTATCACAGAATATTCCATTTCTCTGCGGATCCTGTGGGACAGCTTCCATTGTAGTCAATCTACCACCAAGGCTGGATAGCAAATCTCTGCCACTAAGCCATGACTGCAAAGGCTCATAGTTGACAGAATGGGATAACCCCACAAATGACCCCATATTAAAAAATACACGACTTTATGTATTCATTGAGGTGGGGGTGAGCATTTTAAACCCACATTTTTTTCCAGAAGTTAATGCACTTCAGAGGAGAAAAATATGTGTTGTAAAAGACAGTTTTTTGTGTAGTGCACATGAAAAGGAGTATGTGCACCCCAAAATTGATACTCCTGTTTACCAGTTCAGAAATAAACCCCTGGTGGCCCTAATCTTATGTCTGGATGCACAACGGTGTCCAAAGGAATGGAGTACCCAGTGGCTTTCAGAACTGAATACAGTAATATAGTATGCTAGGCTGAAAAAAGACAACTATTAATCCAGTTCAGCCTGTTTCAACACCCCATGTTGATCAAGAGGAAGACAAACAAAACCAAAAAAACAAGGAGACAGAAGCCAATTTACCCCATTATGGGGGGAAAAATTCCTTCCCGACTCCATACTGGCAGTCAGAATAATCTCTGGGTCAACATTTGAAAAGTTCCTACCTGACTCCAGGTCCAGCAGTCGGAAGATCCCCGGATCAACAACCCTTCTGGTTATTTAATGTCTATATCTTGTAATGCCATAGTGCTCTAAAAAGAGATCTAGCCCCCTCTTAAACTGCTCTATCGATTTTGCGATCACCACGTCCTCAGACAGAGAGTTCCACAGTCTCACTGCTCTTACAGTAAAGAACCACCTTCTATGTTGGTGATGAAACCTTCTTTCCTCTAGATGCAGTGGATGCCCTCTTGCCTTTTTTTTTCTAGGGTGAATTATTCCAATTTTGATAGCCTCTCTGGTATTCTTGTCCTTCCATTTAAGTTATTAATTTAGTTGCCCTTTTTTGAACCCCCTCAAGCATTGTAGAAATTTAGCTTTAACGTGTTTTGGGCTCCATTGTACATTTTTTGATCGCTTAAGCTGCCAAAATGGTAGAAAACACCCCAAAATGACCCCATTTGGAAAACGACACCTATTGTGAATTCATCAAGGGGTGAAATAAGCAGGTGCAAAAAATTAATTTCAAGAATTGTTTTTATTTAATTTTTTATAAAGCAGGGGAAACTGGGGAGATGCACCTTAAATTTTATTGAACTGGTTCTTGTGTGTTCAGCAATACCACCAATCTGCTTACTGAACACATGGCTAACCCTGTAATGGAGGGGACACCCATTGGCTTTCAGGACGCAACAATCAATTCCAAGCCCCATCGAATGCTTGAACAGAAAAAACAAAACAAAAAAGAATTCCCCCATTTCCTTTTTGGCATTCCCTAATTACAGAAATTTGGAAATACTGGAAACTCGTAATTATATCATGGATCATTATGTTTAACACAACAAAAGAAGATCCTAATCAATTATTGAATCAATGTCAAACATATAAGGTTACAAATGATGGTGGATATTAACAAGACAAGCATTTATATTTCTTTGGAAATTTTATAGAACTAATTAATAATAAGTAATTTATTGATAACAGATTGTAAATAATGTTACGATTAATGTTACATTTGCATGAGATATTTATTTGAATCCTTGCTTTCCATTCATAAAGTATGAAGATTGCAGGTGTTTTTCCAAAGGGAACTGGTATGCGCAGGCATTCTTCTTTTACAAGGTTACAAAAGGGTTAATTATCAGGTGCGTTTTTATTTAGAAGTGTTTTTCAAAGAAGTCAAATGATGATACGGCTGAGGTGATCAAGGTTCCGTGGGAACTGAAATGCATTCTCCTATTATTGTCCTGTTAAATGAGCACAAGGTAATAAAGTGGATACATTTTTCACACAACCTTCTGTTCCCAATCATTTGGATTCTCCTAATTACAGAGGCCTGGTAGGGATAGGCATATGGGGAAATAAAACCGGGTGTTCTTCCTTTTCCCATGCTTGCTACAAACCAGACACTTTTTTTGTCCCGTAGGCCTCTGTATTTGCTGCATGTAGTGATTTGACTAGTGGAACACTAGTATAGCAGTTGCCCTTATACACATGGTACCACTTGTGCAAGAATGGCACTAATTAGCTCTCAAAAATGTTTCCACTAATGCCAATATTTTCTGGGCAATTTGAGAGATTAAGGTGTCGGTTCCTGCCTTCATACTTACAAACAAATTGCAGTTGTAACCTCTTGTACTCATCATTCACATGTGTACTGCACAAAAAAATGTGTCTTTAAAATTACACATTTTCCAAAAAACTGAAAATCATAATTTTTTCCTTCTGCTTTGCTTATATTCATTCAAAAACTATAGGGTATACTTGACGCGTTTCGATGGGATGAGCTGTCGTAAGGATAGCCAGCCTTTGAAGCTCATCAGGGACTAATCAACTCACATATTTTTCTCAGGGGTTTATAAATTTAGTAAGGATTCTTTTAGTGGGTCTCAATTTATTTAATCAATCATAGGCAGGGTCATCTCTTGGGTGGACTTCTCTTTCAGTTAAATGGAAGAAACACATTACCGTTTCAAAGAAGGTTCGGGGTATAACAGCCACAAATACAGGGGTCGCATGAGCAGCACTGGTAGACCAGTATAAGTGAATAGAATATTTTTTATTTATTTATTTTTTACTAAACCCGATAACAATATGATTCCGAAAAATGTTTCTGGGACACTGTCTGGAATAGACAGAGGTAGGTCGGCTGTCCACGGGTGATGCGGTATCCCGCGGCGAGGCTCCGCCGCGGGAGCCGCCGCCCGGGAACAGGTGCCGACACCAAATCTCCGCCACTCAGCCCTATCTAATAGATAGGCTGACTGCAGAGAATCGGGGGAATTCGCAGCATGCTGCGAATTGCCCACCGCGAGCGGAGAATCGCAATGCTTCTCCGCTCGTGGACAGGTGCCGGCGCTTTCCATAGCAATGCTATGGGAAGCGTTGACCTGCGTGATTCGCTGCCGCGGACAGGGGGCCGTATGGTGCTCAGTAATATATTGTCTAGCATAGATGTTGGTCTGCTGGACAATTAATTCCACGATCTCACCTGATAAATAAGAACAGGAATTTAAAGGAGCAAAATTAGCCATAACCGCATACAAATTGGGGAATTTGGGGGGGGGGGGATGAATCTGCAGAATTCCACATTGAGGGAGGTACTACACTACTAGCCTCTTAAGACTCAACAATTGCTTCAAAATAGGGCTAGAGGTAAAACTAAAGTTGTCACTGCTAGAATTTATTTCTGCCTCAGAGACAGTTTTGGTATCACTATCAGAACTGCTGGAACAATGCCATGCGTAGGCATGCTCTGCAGTATACAGCCTACGTGCCAATTTACAATGACTTTGTTTGTAAGGAATGGTGTATAAGCTGAAAAGAAAAAACTGGTGAAACAGACATTAGAAAAAAAAAAAACCAACAAAAACTGAGAAATGTCAGTAGACGTATGCTTCTAAACAGTGTGACGGTATGCTGCTATCTTTTTTTAAATTAAATAAAAAGAAACAGTGGTTTCGACCCACCAAACAAAATAAATTGTGCAAGAAGAAAAAAGTGTACAGGGGTGTTATTTGCTGTGTGGGTGAAGTGGGATGATCTGGGTGTGAGAGGAGGGTGATGAGGGGTACTTTGTTTAACTCCAAGTCAAAACAGCATAGGATGAGATCTCTCTCCCCTCAGAAAAGCACTCTGTAAGGGAAGAGAAATAAACAGCACTAATCCTGTATTGCGTTTACCAAACAAATGACATGAATCGCTGTCATAGTTGTATTGCAGCAATCCATTTGACTAGGGACCAATGACCATCATCTCTGGTATTTGCCATGTGCCAACTTCTGCGAAAGACAGCTTGGCATAAAGCTTATGCGCATATGCCCGACATTTTGTCACGGGCACGCACTTCACTGGCAGGGGGATGAAGATCGGCAGTGGGGGACAGCCCTGGAGGCCTCCGGTACTAGGTTTTACCTCCTTTTCCTGATTGGAACAGTGAGAAGAGATGAAACAGAAAGAACTTTCAATTTTTCATTTGTTTTAAGCTATCACCGTGATTTATTGAATAACGGTGATCACGTGACCAAGGACCACTCACTGCAGCCTCTGGTCACTGCTCCAAGCTGTCAGTTACCTCCGGTAGCAGAAAACGGATAGTCATTACATTTCCCAGCCCTACAATTTTATTCTGATGCAGTGCCATGAAAAGACAGTGCATCACAATAAAGCCCAATAGTGACCACCGTCAAAAGGCGTATGGGCGGTCACTAATGGGTTAATCAAACAAGGCTATTTTTCAATTACAAGATCCCTGTGTTACGGTAAATGTAATCTCTTCAATAATTATGTAAAAAGAGAATAGGGTGACTGTTTTTATCCATTCTCAGGAGGAAAACCTTTGCATAATTTGATGCAGCTGAGGGCCCATGCACGTATCATTGATGCATGCAAACACCCGATGCGAGAGCAAATACATCATTGTCATTGGCTGTGATTGGCTGAAGGCACATGTGTTTTCTGGAGGCGGGGATTTCAAGCCCTGTGTCCAGAAAGCAATGCTCTGCCGGGGACCAGGAGGGAGCGACAGCCTGCAGGAGCGCCGCAGAACGCCAGGAGAAGTGAGTAATGATTTTTATTCTTTGCTCCGCTGTATTCCCGGCGTATAAGGTGACAGTTGGGGGGTCGTCTTATACGCCCCGTCGCCTTATACGCCGGTATATACGGTATATATATTTATTGTAACACATTTCTGGATGAATTGCAGGGAAGGGCTTATATATTTAAGCCCTTCCCGACAATTCATCCCACGATCGCCGGCAGCCCATTGCTTTCAGTGGAACCTGCTGTATTGCCGGCTCCATTGAATTCAATGGGCAAACATCGTTCTTCTCTGCCACAGCTGTTACAGCTGTGGCAGAGAAGAATGATTTGTCTTCTATATGTTCTCAATGGGGTCGGCGCTGCTGCCGCCGGCCCCATTGAGCGCATATAGAGAAGAGAACAGGAATCGCAGATCGCACATAGGTGCGATCTGCGATTTCTATGGCCTAAGAAGGACCGTTGCGGTTCTTGAAGCCTAAAATAACTCCTAACGCTCTCCCTATAGCAGCAGCACCAGCAGCAGCACTTTCCCTGATTTATGTCAGAAGGCATCTGTGGCGAGCCGCGGGAGGGCAGATTTTAATACTCGGGTGACACCTAATCTCGCCAGCCACTCACTGCAGGGGGTGGTATAGGGCTTGAACGTTGCAGGGGGAAGTTGTAATGCCTCCCCTGTCTTTCTATTGGCCAGAAAAGCGCGCAAATTTCTCAGGGAAGAAAATGAAAGTGACCCGAACATCGCGTGGTACTCGTCTCGAGTAGCGAGCATCTCGAACACCCTAATACTCGAACGAGTATCAAGCTCGGACGAGTATGCTCGCTCATCTCTAATCAGGGTGTACAAGCTCTTAGATTTACTACTGTTAAGATAAAGAAGTTATGGTGAGATTCAATCAACTTGTGTATGGCATGGTTGGAAAGAATAGCTGGTAGTAACTTAGGGGGGAAGGCCAGTTTAAGAGTGTATGGGGTGGGGGGGCTTACTACAGGTTAACTCCGTAGTTTTTTAAAAATACTTTTGAGGCAAAGGGTGCTAACGTATACCCAACAAAAAAAAGTCACGGGCAGACAAACTGTCGGAAATAAACAAACAAGCACCTAGAAGGAGTTGTCATTTTGCTCCAAAGCTCAGCATGCAGTTACATCTCAGGCAGATATGCAAATAATTTGCGTTGTGGAGTGATTAGATCAATCGTCTTGCCACCTGAGGTCCTCAAAGTGGTTCCTCCCTAGTCATATCGAAAGGCTCTCAGAGGCTACTTGCCTCTACTACACAATCAAAGAGATTTCCCCCATGAGCAGTCTGAGAGGGGGTGTATTATTGGAATGTGAGAAACTAGATGGTCGTATTTATGAACTACGACCACCTGGGCCATTCTGACCAGACTATTAGGAGGTGTCGGGACAAGTGGATGTGTGACAGGATGCACACAAGGTGACTGGGCTCAGGACGCCCTCAAAAGACCACCAGTAGGGGGCATGGTCTAATTGTCCAACAAGCACGAGCAGTTCAAACTATTTAGTTGTCCGTCATTCAAAAACAGGTGGCACCATCGTTACATGCCCCTGTGTCTGTCGGAATAATTTCCAGGTGCTTGGCTGTAGGGCATTTGGTCTAATGAAACCCATTACGTGTACAACCTTTGACACCCACCCACCGTTGCCTCGATTTGCAGTTGTGTTGTTAACAAAAAACTAGACTGCTACAGAGTGGAACCAGGTTGTCCTAAGCAACGAATCCAGGTTTAACTTGGGCACTGCTGATGGCCGTGTCTAGAGACCTACAGGTGAGCGCCTCAATTCTGCCTTTGCTGTGGAGTGGCACACTGCCCCTACTGCTGGTGTGATTGTCTGGGGGCCATCGCATAGACACTCGTTTAGACCTAATAGTGGTATGAGGAACAATGACAGCTCAGTGATATGTTCAATTCATCCTGCAGCTGCATGTGTTCCTCTCATGGCAGGGCTTCTAAAAGGCATTTTCCAGCAAGATAATGCTCAGCCCAAAACAGCAAGGATGTCACAGGAATGTCTCCACAACATTGTCATACTTCTGTTGCCTGCCTGGTTGCCAGATTTATTGCCAGTAGAACATGTATGGGACCATCTGGGACACCAACTTCGAACACCTACGAATTTGGACGATCTGGAGGCTTAGTTACGACAAATGTGGATCAATATGCCACAGTGTACCATACTGAACCTGTATGTCTTCATGGCCGCCCGTATCACATCTTGTATCCAAGCTAGAGGCGGTACAGCAGGGTACTAAAGCCTCCCTTCAAGTGGTCAGTTTTCCACAATAAATTACCCTTTTGCTCTGATATTGTAATCACTTACTTATATCAACGTTACAATCACACATAGAAAGTTTAGTTCGATTCCAACAACTCCTTCTAGCTTTTCGATTTTGTTTTTTGACAATGAGTGAATATCAAACAAATAACCTGAAGCTTTGATCCCAGATGGTGCAAAGTTTTTTTTAGTGCTATATCAGTGCTTTGTCCTAAATCCACCTGAGCATATTTTGTTATACTTGGCATCATGTTGAATGTGATAACTAGAGATAAACGAGCGTACCCGGAAAAGCACTACTCGCTCGAGTAATTTGCTTTATCTGAGTATCGCTGTGCTCGTCCCTGAAGATTCGGGTGCCGGCACGGAGCGGGGAGCTGCAGGGGAGAGCGGGGAGGAACGGAGGGGAGATCTTTCTCTCCCTCTCTCCCGCCCGCTCTCCCCTGCTCCCCGCTGCGACTCACCTGTCAGCCGCAGCGGCACCCGAATATTCGGGGACGAGCACAGCGATACTCGGATAAAGCAAATTACTCGAGCGAGTAGTGCTTTTCCGAGTACGCTCGCTCATCTCTAGTGATAACCCTAAAAACAAACGTGTAGACACTATTAATGGTGAACCTTTTACCCAAGAATGTGGTTATTTGGCAAACAAAAGTATACAAAAGTCTCCACTGAGTACACACTTTGCTTGCAACTGAACTTGCTTCTTTCATTTCCATGTCAATGTGGCAGCTTTTATTAGTTAATATTAGGCATAAATGAAGACTTGCCATTTTTAGACATGGGATGCCAAATTATGTAAGACAACTTTCCAGTTGATTAAGCAATGTCATTTAAATGATGAACTCACTTGTACATGCGATATATGATGGATCAGAATAGGCTCTGTAATAACCATCTTCACAGTCACAACGAGATGAGCCTTCCCTGTCAGAGAAGCTATGTGCTGGGCATCGAGAGCACTGCAAGTCTTGTGATGAAGATTTATAAAAGCCACGTCCACAAGCTGTAAGAAGGAGGAAAGAAAATGTTAAAAAATCTCAAATTGTACAATTGTCTAGGCTTTTTTGAGATATTATATAAATAGAATATAATTCTCTCTCTGCATATACACACAATCAAATATAATTTAAAAAGGGTTATCCCACTGATCAATTTGTAGTTAGGATGTCATGTGCAGAAATGTATTTAAAATTTACAACCTAATGGAAAAAAAACTTTTGCTGCGCCGAGTTATTCAAATAATCCTAATAGCGTTCCCTACTGTCTCTGATCACCCCTGCTTGTCAGAGATCTGGGTGTGCCAATCATTTTGTTTGTGCTGTTAGCTTGAAGTGTGCCAGATTCATGCGCTGCAAGGTCCCATCGCCCACTGGCGTTGATTGGACTTCTGTTGGTTTTTGTGCATAGGAAAGAAGGCTGTTAAACTGCTACTGGTGAGGATGGGTAGGATGGGTGGGTTGGGGGGGGGGGGTAGAGGAATACACCGCAACTCTTAACTATACTGGTCTCCACGCAAGATAGTGTAATAGTTAGATGAGCCCGTATGTCATAACGGACTCACTTTAAGCTGCAATTTGCTAATGTACAGTTATATTAGCAATATCTTACTATTGCTACATTGAAGAGCAAAACTTCACCATGTGTTTGTTTCCAACTGCAGACAATCATAGTTTATTTTAAATCTGTTGACTGAATCCCACGCATGGAATTAAGACTACTTTTAACTGCAGTCTGTAAAAGGATGGGATAGTAAGAAGCTCAGTAGAGTTGCATTACTCCAGTAACAGTAAGTAGAGTTGGATCACCCCAGTAACAGTATATATTAGCTGATTAGGCTGTACGCACATTTACAAGAAAAAATTAGACAAAAAACAGAAGCTAGGTTGCCCACATGGCTAGAAATGTGCTAATGACGGCTACAGTTGTCCAATGGGCTAGAACAGTATTTTGCTCATTACTGATATCCAATATTATATTCTCATGTGAAAGGACAGGCTCACAAGAGCGTAATTTTACCGATTAAAGGAGATGTCCCGCGCCGAAACGGGTTTTTTTTTTTTTAAACCCCCCCCCCGTTCGGCGCGAGACAACCCCGATGCAGGGGTTAAAAAAACCACCCGCACAGCGCTTACCTGAATCCCGGCGGTCCGGTGACTTCAATACTTACCGCTGAAGATGGCCGCCGGGATCCTCTATCTTCGTGGACCGCAGCTCTTCTGTGCGGTCCACTGCCGATTCCAGCCTCCTGATTGGCTGGAATCGGCACGTGACGGGGCGGAGCTACACGGAGCTACACGGAGCCCCATAGAGAACAGCAGAAGACCCGGACTGCGCAAGCGCGGCTAATTTGGCCATCGGAGGCCAAAAATTAGTCGGCACCATGGAGACCAGGACGCTAGCAACGGAGCAGGTAAGTAAAAAACTTTTTATAACTTCTGTATGGCTCATAATTAATGCACAATGTATATTACAAAGTGCATTATTATGGCCATACAGAAGTGTATAACCCCACTTGCTGCCTCGGGACATCTCCTTTAAGGACCAAGCACTGAAAATATACAGCCGTATGTAAAATTACGGCGGGGATTAAAGCCTCCTGCTTCTGCAATCAATCAGAAGCAGGACGGGTTGTCAGCTATCAGTCACAGCTGATAACCCGCAGGAAGAGGGAAAAGTGGGGTTTAACCCTTTTTACCTCCTACTTTATTTAGTACACAGTGCTCAATGAGTGCGATGTACTGAAAAAGTGAAAGTGGAATTCTTTCTTTCAGTTTGCGAGCAGGCAATCACTGACTCCCGGGTAACCTCTGGCACAGCAGAGCTACAGGGTCCCCGCAGACCCTCATTAGCTCTGCCAGTGACTAATGTCACTACAGGGGATGTTTTTCTCCATAACTGGGGGTCCTATAGATGCCCCAGCTACAGTGGGAAAGTGTCAAATAAAAAAAAACATTTGAATGTCCCCCAAGAGGTCTTATATAATGCCATAAGGGACATAATAAAAAACAATAATTACATAAATAAGTAAAACAAAATTACAGAATAAAACAATATATACATAAAAAAAATAGCCCAAGCAGACGCCAACCAAAACCGTTGCTGTATGCGCCCTGTAATCCAAAACCATACATATTATATATCAAAACGCCCGAAACAAAATGAGGAACCAGTTCCTATACTTGATTTTAGCATAAATACACTAAATAAAAAAAAAATAACTATAAATCTTGAAAAAATTATTTTGTTTTAGCTTTTTACCCCCAGTAAAACTAATAAACTGAAAAAAAAGTCAGTGAAAAAGATATTTAAAAAATGGCCCTGTATGTCACGGAAAAAAAACGCAGCAGAAATAATTTTGGTAGCTAAAAGGGAAAAAAAATAGGGCAATAAAACTACCACATGGGTAAAATCCCTAAAAGGTATCTGGTCCTTAAGGTACAAAACAGCCTGGTCCTTAAGGGGTTAATAGCGTATTACGGTCGCATAATACATGGTGAATGGAGTCAATGAAAGTAAATAGATTTTCATTGACCCATTTACATTTGCATATATACATTGCACATAATATCAGCAAAAAAGAACGTAATATGTTGTACTTTACACCGCGTGATTGTTCTCTATGGGCGCGTAATAAACATTGTATATATGCAATAACATTTATATGCGTTTATATACAACATTGCTAAGCGACAGAGCAGGAAAATGAAAAAAAAAGAAACAAGGAAGACTGCGCATGATAAAATGCATGAGATACACTGTCATGCACAAGTCAAAAATTGCTGTGATAAGCCAGATCACACCGCGCGGTAAGCTGCATTTTACCACATGCTTGTGTGAGCCTGTCCTAAGGCTGTTTTCACACTTGCGTTAGGGCTAATTTCAGGGTTTCCGTCTCTCTGCTCTGGTTTTGGAGAAGAGAAACTGAAATAAAACTGAAAAAAAATGTATCCCTTTTTCTGCATTGATTTCAATGGGGTTTCAAAAAATGGAGAACAAAATAGAAAAGCTTCCATTTGCTTCCATTCTGTGAGGTTTCTGTTTTTTTGGACAGAAAAATAGCGCAGTCTGCAGAGTTACTTTCCTGTTTTTTGTTTTTTTTAAAACTCTATGTAAATCAATGCAGAAAAATGCATCAGTTTTTTCCAATGTTATAGCAGTTTAGACCCTGACTGAGCCTTCATACACGTGTGAAAGCAGCCTAACAATTTAATTCAACATGAACTTTATCACTAAGGCCGCCTACACACGGCTGGGTCGAATTCCGCATGCGAGATCCCGCAGTGGAATCAGACCCTGTGCTTGGTCGGCGACCCCAGCATACCTGTCTGATGTTCTTCCAATCTGTATTGCGCTGGAGCGCATGTGCAATACAGATTGTGCCGCGCTGTTGCTAGGCGATTTCACCGCATATTACACCTGCCCGCGTGAAAAGTACATTGATTTTCATTGATCCATTCACATTAGTGTGTGTTTGTTTTGTGTAGATACGCACATGAAAAAGGTCACAGCATGGTCTATTTCACCGCGTATCATGCATGAACAGCCCTAATGTTCTCTAGGGGAAGTGTATGCAACATTGTCCATACGCAATACAGTGCATATGGGTGATGCATACACAATGCCGTTATGAGACATGAGGGAATTACAAAAAAAAAGAAACACATCAAATTATGCATGACAGCGTGCGTAATCCATGCAGCTTTCTACCCAATATGGCCGTGTGAATGAAGCCAGAACATCATTCAGTTTAGATACAGTCAGTCAATGTCAACACTTCACTGTAGAGTACTAAAGCACAAACTGTTTATAGAAAACAAAAGCAACATCATTCCTGACCCAGGACCGTTATTAAATTCTGCTTGCCCTTGCCTACTAAATAGAAGCCTGCTTAGTAAGCTCCGTCTACCCTTAGAGGAACGTAGAAGGCAACAAGCCTTTGTCAGCTTCTTCTGAAGACAATGGTCCTGACGACACGGCTGCAAGGCTCACTTTGGGTACGGAATGGTTGGATTGAAACAATTCTTTAACATTTATTGTAACGTTAATATATATAAAATTAATTTATTTAGTGTTAATGTGTTTTTCTTGCTGCTACTACAGCAGTGATTCTGTTTACGTACAATAAATGGGGCTGTAAAAACTCTCCCTTATGAGCTCTTATTCTGCATTGAAGTGCTCTCTGGGAAGGCAAGTAAGGGTCACAAGCAGCACCAATTTCACCGTTTCAAAACAATGATATCAGTTTAGACAGCTATACTACTATTCAGGAATGCGGGAAACATGGAATAGGAAAACCGTAAGGCCAAGCTCACTCGTGCAATGTCAGTATAATATGCTGTACCAATGCTCTATAGGCGGCCGGCCTTGTCACCACGCACATAAGTGTGACTCACAATGTTATGAAATGTTATGCTATCCACAATGCAAAAATGTGTAATACAGGATTACATGCAAAGAGTTAATTTTTATGATGTCCTTTGCTCTACAGTGTATATGTGGTACGTAGAGTAGTATGAAGCAAAAATGAACCTTAGTGCTCCTGCACACTTGCGTTTTTCTTGCACTTTTTTTTCACGTGATTGTCAATGGGACTTTCTAATGTTAAAAAAATCGCTAAGCACCAACTTGCGATGCGTTTTTAACATTAGAAATTCCAATTGACAATCACCTGAAAGAAACGTGCAAGAAAAGCGTAAGTGTGCAAGAGCCCTTATAGCAGTAACTTAAGGGTTTGTCCACGATCCAAAGCTCTCTATTAACCGAAGCAAAGAAATGTGGGAGGGCTGACTTGGACTGTTACCAGTAGTTTTGATCATCCAATTATAATTAATTCTGAAAGCACACCCTTGTACAATTATGTATAGACTGATTATGTATAGACTTCTGCAGAAAATTCCTGTGGCAAAAATCCGTTTCATGCACCTGAAGGACGTTTGTAAAAAAATCCCATACTCATGTCATGCGGAAACAACCAAGTACAAATATATATCTATAGATATATGCTATATCTTTAAATATTCTGCTGCATATACATTGTTGTTTGCTGGTGATTGCAGCTCAGACTTAGGACTTTTTCACATACATGCATATTGACGTAATAAATCAGTGGGATTTTGTGTGTATTTAGAGGCATAAAAAAAACTGCCAATAGGCTGAAACACGCAGAGAATCTGCATATTTTAATTGAAAGAAATACGCACACGCTCATGTGAAAGAGCCCCTATTCCACACAGCCATACATGAGTGCTACACAAGGAGGAAGTAAACTGTGTCTCTAGTGCCACCTATAGGTATCTACCCTGTAAGTGAATGGTGTCTCCATTTTCAGTGATAACCCTAGTCATGTTTTAAGTCTCTTTAAATGAATGCCACAGGACGTAAGTTTACATCCTGGCAGGGTGGTAGTTAAAGTAACAGGACGTAAACTTCGGAGCCCCCGCCATCCCGCAGCTAGAGCCGGCTGTTACAGACAGCTGGTCTCCTGCTGCAACAGCAGGGATCGATGAGAACAAAGTTCCCCACTGTTGATCTTCCTACATGCCATGATCAATGTGCATGTAAAGGATTCACATAGGGATCGCGTGCCCTCTGGGAGGTCATTGGCAATGCGCAATAGGTTGCCAGGCAACTGAACACCAGATACTGCGTCTAAGCATGCCATGGCCTGTGATTTCTACTGTAAGAAATAAGGCATTATGATAGAGATCAGAGCTATTAGGGTTTATAAAATAAAAAATGTCAAAAATTAAAATAGTGTAAAAAAATGTTATATATATATATTTTTTGTTTGTTTGTTTGTTTTTTTTAAATCCTACATATTTCGCATCATGATATACATAATAACTTTATAATAAATTGAACACTTCGTTTAATCCTGCACGGCAAAAAACATTAAAAATCCCCTAAAATGCTTTTTTTTTTATTTTGCCTCCAAAAACACAATAAAAGCGATCAAAAAAGCAATATGTACCTTAAAATGGTACCAATAAAAACTAAAGCTCATCCCACAAAAAAAAAAAAAAGGAGCATAGTCTATGGATATAAAAAAGTTATGGGACTTAGATATAAAAAAAACCCAAATAATTATTTGGGTTTCTATTGTGCAAAAGCGGAAAGTCTAAAAATAAAATATATAAATAAATTTTGTATTGTTATAATCAGACCAGAATAAAAAATTTCACGTCATTTATGCTGTAAACAATAAAAAAACACAATGGCAGAATTTGTGTTTTTTTCTCCAGGACCTTTAAAAAACATTAATAAACATTTTACAATATAGTATATGGACCCCAAAAAGGGAATCAATGAAAAACTACAGTTTGCCATGCAAAAAACGAGTCCTCAAATGGCCATGTCAACAGAAAAATAAAGTTATGGCTTTTGAAAAGTACAGGTCAATATCCCCCAAAAATCGTTGTGTCCTAATGGCCAAAATAGGCTATGCCCTTGAGGGATTAATGCTTACAGGGTAGATAACTATAGGTGGCACTAGAGAGACAGTTTTCTTTGGTCTGGAGGAAAGTTTATTTGCATATTTTTCCCAGGAAACATGGCCTGTAAGACTCTCTATACCAGCTTGATCTCCGCAAGGAGAACCTGTCTTGAAGAGCTCCAGAGTCTGACAGTTTCTGGGTCAGTGTCTCAAAAAGAGCAAATCGTCATATTATTATCAAGGCATAAATGTGTGTGTAATAAATTAGGAGTCAAAAAACTGGAGCTTGGAGCAAACTTTCTTGGAATTTATACAATTTTACATACCTGCCAGAAGTTTCCGTATACCGCTAAATTTCTTATGCTCACCACAGCCATATACGGTCCAGCTGTTGTCTGTGTAAGAGGCACGTTGCCTCGAAATGAGTTATGCTCATGTTTCAATAAACAGATGAATCAGGTTTTTGAATTGTATTTGTTCCAAGAAAGTTTATGCTAAGCTCTAGTTCTTGCTATTTTATGCTTCCTCTGGTTAATTTGGCATTCACCAGAGCTGGCAGCTCTTTCAGCCAGCGCCAATAGGTATCACTACCCACTGGCACTTGCCTTACCGTTGCCACATCCCTATGCATCATACAATCCTTTGACAGGGAGCTCCACCATTTTATCTTTCTTTTATACTGTATAATTAATCAGTCCATATAATAAATAGTTTGATCTTTGCTTGGTTTCTATAGATTTCCCTGTAAAACCAAATCTTGTCTGCAACCATTATTCATTCCATTATAGGGCCGTGAAAATAGAACATCTTTAGTTGTACCAGTTGGCCACAAAGTGATGAAAAATGTAAAAAATAAGTAAGTGATTTATTTTCTTTTGTATGTTCTTCTCTAACAAAGAAAATCTATTGTTAGAACGGTGGTACACGGAGTTGCTGTTGAGTCATGTAAAAAGTATGCAGTGAAGTTAAAGAAGAAGGAGCAGCAGTGCTATTTAGCCTTTATTACATTTTTGATTAAAATGTTAACACAGCAAAAATTACCATGTGGTCTCTGGAGGTTTGGGTATATTCACTGTTTAATAATGCAAAATGAAAAACAGCAAGGAAGATAGAATGGAAATGGTGTCCTTAAAAGGAAGTCATTGTCACCCCACAACTCGAAGTATCTTAATTTAGTTCTCCATGTGGACATTTTTTTTACTTTGATATTTTCTGTCACAAAAACTGGTAAAATGTGGAGCTGAAAGACAATGAAATGTGCTACAAACAGCAAACTGATGCCAGTCCCTAACAGCTATTCACTTAAGTAAAATGTGTCAGGAGGGCAAAGCACTTTAACGGGCCTATAACTTTTGGTGCCATGGATGCAGCCATGCGGTGCGTAAGCCAGTTGTAATTAACATACAGTCCATGGCAACTTTGACAATGAGATGCTACATATTCCCTGTAGCAGCCACTGGCAGCACAGATGTTCCCCAGAGATAATGGAAAATTGCCAGCACAGACGCCAGACCTCTGTCAAACCCGGCAGAACCCTTATTAGGAATTTCCTTCAGTTTAACTAAGGGTTCAAACCCAAACAAAGAAAACTATTTTTTGTCTATTATTCTTCGCGCACCAAACATTACATGTTCTGGGGAGGGCTGCACCGAAGGACAAACAATTGGTATGCTGCGGTCTGTGACTAGTCTACCATGTTGGGCTCATTTGTATCCTACACATTCAAGGTAACCGCACTAACAATTGACCAATCTGACTCACTGTCAATGTAACATCATATGAAAGTGGCAAACTGAATATACCGTAACTGAGCTTTTTCAAAAACTTATTTAATAGCCATGTGATATGGTTTCACCTTTTAGATATATAGAGAGACACCTAGAATATATAATTATCCAAGGATCAGTTTTACTAAATGAACAGAACTCATTTGACATTACAAAATGTTACAAATGTCAAATGAATAAAGTCACTGTGTTGAAATGTCATTTATTTCCAGAATTAAAGTGAAAAAAAAAATGCCACGAGCTTGCGGTATTTTCGATGTCAGATGTAAATTCATACACGCAGGCCAGCGGAGCTATTCGGAGACAAACACCTGAGAGGACCAAAAGGCAGCAATCAAAAGTCAGTGAAAGTTTTGCATAATGCATTCTTGTTGTATTTCAACTTTCTTTATTTGGATTTCACCAGTTATCGCACTAATGGCGTGCTAAGTATCAGCATTAGGAAATATCTGTGTAAACTGCAGACACTCAACTTATTTCATGCAGTAACGTAAAGTCAGCTGTCCTCATGCATTTACAAAAGGAGACATGTTTATTTACTAGAGCTTTCACTTCACCGCTTCAGAGAGGGTAAAGGTACAGGAAATATACAAAAGCAGCGCGGTTGTGAAGGAAAAGCAACAAGGTAAGCACCTTTTATTAGAGCATCCTAAGCCCAATGAACATTTCCCTCATATACATGATATGGCCTACAGTCTACAACAGTAAAATTAATCAGTGCGTCTAAATAAAGCAGGGTAATACAAAGGGAATTTATCTAACATCGCACCAGTATGGTAAACACACACATCAGCAGTTCCTGGAACTATGGTCTGCCGTCTATCAGGAAACTGTTCATTTACTAGATACATTATGCATATGCACAATCAATTTCTTAAATGGATAATTAAAATATGGCCATCATTAGTAAAGATTTCCCTTGAAACAACTGTCACATGAAGAAAAAGTAAACCGCCTCATCTTGTAAGTCTAAATTCTCAAAGGAAATGCTCCTAGTTTCTGAAGGATATAAATAGAGGATGTAGAAATAGGAGGGAACAAAGTGTCATGATTTAAAGAAAGGAACGGAAATTTAAACAAATCAATTCAAGTGCTTCAGAAACATGAAAAGGACATCTGAAATGTCTTCTTTTTTATAGTTATTGACTCATGGACCCTCTTGTGTTTCGCATAATACAGATTTAGCTTACAATAGTTTTTATTTAAGCAATCACAACTTCTGCATCACAGAATTAAAATATGTAAAGCCTGTCACCAATACTTTAGTCACATTAGATACAAACACTATGGCATCACCTCTTACTATTCACGTTCACCTGAAGAGGTAAAGTTTACAATGTTTTTAGCCATTCTACATACGATATTAAAGGGGTTGTCTTGCGGCAGCAAGTGGGGTTATACATTTCTGTATGGCCATATTAATGCACTTTGTAATATACATCGTGCATTAATTATGAGCCATACAGAAGTTATTCACTTACCTGCTCCGTTGCTGGCGTCCCCGTCGCCATGGATCCGTCTAATTCTGATGTCTTCTTGCTTTTTTAGACGCGCTTGCGCTGTGCGGTCTTCTCCCCTTCTCCTAGGTCCAGGCACGAGCGGCATTCTGGCTCCGCCCCCTCCACGTCATCGCGTAGCTCCACCCCATCACGTGTGCCGATTCAAGCCAATCAGGAGGCTGGAATCGGCAATGGACCGCACAGAGCCCACGGTGCACCATGGGAGAAGACCCGCGGTGCATCGTGGGTGAAGATCCCGGCGGCCATCTTGGTGAAGGAAGAAGAAGGAAGACGTCGCAGAGCGGGGATTCGGGTAAGTAATAAAAAAATTTTTTTAACATATCCTTTGGGGTTGTCCTGCGCTGAACAGGGGGCCTATGGAAAAGAAAAAAAAAAACGTTCCGGCGCGAGACAACCCTTTTAACTTATGTTGACTGTTATTATGTCCATATGAGAGTTTCATAGCACAGCCACAGGAAATGCCATGAGGGTCCCATAAATGTAGGTCCCATACCAGTCTTTGCTTCTGGTCCCCACTGCCCCCCTCCCCCATTCAGCCAAGTTCAGGACTTACGGAAACAACAAAGTAGCAGAAACATACTGTTTCCATAACTATAAACAGAAGTTAATGACAGTTAGGCCCCCCTGTCCACAGGCGTTGCGGTATCCCACGGTGAATCTCAGCCGCAGGAGCCGCCCAGGAGCCGGCAGACGGTTCTCCGCAGATCAGCCTATCTGACAGATAGGCTGACCGTAGAGCATCGTGACAATTCGCAGTATGCTGTGAATTGCCGGCCGCGAGCAGAGAATCGCAATTATTCTCTGCTCCTGGACACAGGGCCAGCGATTTCCATAGCAACGCTATGGAAAGCTTCAGCCGGCGTGATTCGCTGCCATGGACAGGGGGCCTTAAAGAGAGTCTGTCAGTATGAACACGCTGTCCAAACTGCAGGCATGTTATAGAGCAGGAGCAGCTGAGCAGATTGATATATAGTTCTATGGGGAAAGATTCAGTATAACTTCTATTTTATTGCTTTATATCTCTGCTCATTCTGAGTTGCCAGTAGGCGGAGACATCAGTGATTGACAGCTATCTATGAATGACTGCACACAACCTTTCCCCAAAAAACTGCACATCAATCCGCTCAGCTCCTGCTGCTGCTCTGTAATGTGCTGCCTGCAGTCTGGACTGCATGTTCCCGCTGACAGATTCTCTTTAAAGGACCACTCCAACAAAAACATGTTTTAATGCCTGCCTCCTTACGTGATTGCTTGTCACACTGTGGAGGTTTCCTCTGTGAATTCCAGCCACTTCCCTGCAGTGCAGCCCCGTCTGATGATCATAAGGCACCATATTGAGACAGAAATTTTGGTTTTTCTCATTCGTATCTATCCCATGATGCATCAGCACAGCTATACCAGTGGTTATACTATTTCTTTCTGCACAGTTAAGGCTAGCTGCACATGACCGGGTTGGCCATGACTGTGCCTGGACGATGACCCAGCATACCTATTTGTTTTCTTCTTCTGTGGATGTTCCAGACGGCTTGCCGTCGGAGATGCGTGGTACAGATTTACCCGTGCCGTCGCTAGGCGAAGACGCGGGTCCCGCAACCTTTCCGCAAAAAATAGAAGATGAACAAAAATAGAACATGTTGCGATTTTTCCTCCGCAAGCGGAAAATCACAATTGACTTCTACTCGTGTGCACGAAAAAGTGCTTTTCCATAGCATGTTACGGACGGCATTTGCTGCGGAACCTGGGGGTGTACGCCCACCCCAGATTCCGCAATTCAAATCCAGCTGTGTGCAACTGACCTCAATTACCATTACATTCTATATTCACCTAAATAAGCTACAGAGCATAGGTATATAGTCAAAAGAATGAGATGTGATCTGCTCTAATATAACTGTGTGACTGGGGCTATGTGATTATTCACAGTTAGGCCCAATGTCCACGGGCGGAATTGACTTGCGGAATCAGCACGGGTGCAGTTCAAGCCGCCTTTAGAAAAACATGAGCGTCTGCAGTGGAATTAAAGCATGCGGATTTGTTTTGATGAACTTTTGGTCCAAACAAATCACAGCATGCTCTATTTCAGTGCGGATCCCACACAGACAGCTTTCATACAAGTCAATGAAAGCTATCTGATCTGCGGGCCTGCCCACAGCTGGCACTGCGGATAGGCCACGGTTTCCGTGGTAAAGCAGGAATTCTTCTTTTCCTTTAAATCTGCACTGCGCACGTCCGACGGCGAGCAGTGCGGACCATCCGCAGTACAGATGTCCCAGCAGAAGAGAGGTCTGTGTGGACGGCACCTATCTGCACAGGCACGCAGGGTCTGTAATTTCGCCACAGAATCCGACTCTCCCTGTGGACATGAGGCCTAGCTGTGGCAGGAATTACTGTGTCCCCCTGCAGGCAGGTTCGGTATTCGTGTATCTTGAGGCCACCAGGAAGTCCTGGTGGAGCCAAGATTGAACGGGGGGTGACACCCCCTGAACGTGATTGGCTGCACATGTGCTTGCCCTGTAGGTCCTGGCAGCCCACTAAGCAAAGGGTCATTAGGCGCAACATTCAACGGCCCCTGCTGCAGGCACGCAGCCGGAGCTTCAAGCCTTTTCCCCGGTGGCCGGCTGACAGCAGAGTGCCCCTTCCTTCCCGTGATTAAATGTTAAAGGGGTTGTCCCGCAGCGAAATCCAAATATTTTTTTTTTAACTTACCCCCGCATTCTGCCCCGTTAAAATCAATTCCGTTAGTTATTTAAAAAAAAAAAATCACTTACCTGCATCTTCTTTTAAAGATGGCCGCCGGTCCTTTCCCAATGATGCACCGCGATTTTGTCCCATGGTGCACCGCGGGTCTTCTCCCATGGTGCACCATGGATTGTCTTCTCCTTCCTTGCGTTCCACTGCCGATACAGCCACCTAATTGGCTGATCGGCACCACGTGATGGGGCGGAGCTACGATGATGACGCGCAGACCAGCTCTCCGGCATGAGCACACAGCAGAAGACCGGACTGCGCAAGCGCGTCTAAAGAGGCAAGAAGACACCGAAATTAGACGGATCCATGGAGACGGGGACGCCAGCAACGGAGTGGGTAAGTGAATAACTTCTGTATGGCTCATATTTAATGCACGATGTATATTACAAAGTGCATTAATATGGCCATAGAGAAGTGTATAACCCCAGTTGCTTTCGCGGGACAACCCCTTTAACATTTGGGCCGGCAGCAGAGGGAAGCATGCCCTCCTCCCCACCATGTCATCTGCAGCTCACCGGCCTCAGCAGGGAGGCTACAGTGGCAGAAGTGCAGTTGGCCAGCAGCAGAGGAAACGCGGCCCCCTTCCAACACATGAAATGTGCCAAACAGTCTTACCTGCTGCCAGAACACTACTGCAGCAGTTCTGGGATGCCACACAGCTGCCCACACTTCGGAAGGAAGTGTGCGCGGGGGACCAACCGTCACGGACCTCAGAGCCGCAGGGCTGCAGGGAGCAGCCAGCCACCGGACCACACTCAATACAGCTCCAGCG
The DNA here is from genome assembly GCF_035609145.1 of Eleutherodactylus coqui. Taxonomy (NCBI): domain Eukaryota; kingdom Metazoa; phylum Chordata; class Amphibia; order Anura; family Eleutherodactylidae; genus Eleutherodactylus; species Eleutherodactylus coqui. Next base: position 261,674,571 of record NC_089837.1, on the reverse strand, counting down.
GCTGGGACTGAGGCCCCATCCTCCGCTGGGCCGGGAGCCAAGGCACAGAAGGCGCGTAGGACCGAGCGGTGAGTGACATCTGCAGCGTCTCCATTGCTTGTAGCCGGCCCTGCTGGCTTACAGTCAGGCTTCCTTTTATTATTAGCCGTACATTATTACCTTTAAACTGCCAGCATTTACAGCTAATAATGTAAGGCCAACAGTAAAAAGAACTGCCACCCTAAGCCAGCAGGGCCGGCCGGCTACAAGCAATGCACACCCTGCTGCTAGGACCTTCCACACTTGACCCTATCGGGAGCTGGGGGTGTGAGAGGGGCATTCCTCCTGTCAAACCTCTAGCCTCTGGTCGCGTCAAGATACAGTTACGCAGGACCTGCTGGTATTAGTGTATCCCACAGACTGAGAAACAGACTTAATTTGAGAACACATAATCCTAAAAAAGATCTGAGCTGGTCAGAACTGAGATCCCATGACCAGGAAAAAGTTTGGGAGTTTCAGACAAGAAACAACAAACCAAGGTAACACTAGCCCACTTGTAAATACCGGGGGAGCAGCTACATACTGGATGTTAAAAAAAAACAAAAACTGCACTGCTTTCATAACTCAGGAGCTGGGCAAACAGTGTAGTGTGCTTTGCTATGCTTTTTGCGCAACTCCCATCCACCTCCATGGGAGTACAGCTGCTCTCACACAGGCATCTATTAGGCTGGGTTCACACTGGGCGTATTCCCGCTGAAAATCCCGTGGTTTGGCCGCAGCAAAAACTGTTGAGATTTCCGCCGGGAGAACCGCCGCGGAAAAAAGCCGCAGCGGCTTTGAAGCGGCCCGGCCGCTCGCTTTTCCGTTGCGGACGGCGCTCCCATAGAGAAGAGCGCGGCCACGACGAAAGTAAACAATAAATAGACATGCTGCATCTTTTGAGACCGCGGCTGCGGCCGTCACAGCCGTGGTGTCAGCCGGACTTACCGCAGCGGATTAGCCATCCCGTGTGGACGAGATTTCTGAGAAATCTCGTCCACATGGCTGGCTAATCCCGAGATTAGCGGCCGCGGGCGGATTTGTGTGCACCCAGCCCTGTGTGAACCCCGCCTTAAAAAGTCACATTTTAAACGCGCTGTTTTATAGAGTTTTCAAATGGGTTTAACAGCGTTTAATGCAGTTCATCATTACAATGGGTGCTGAGGTGCGTTAAAAGGCGCTGAAATGCACTAAAAAAATAAATTGATAAAAACCGTGTTCGAAAATCATGGCGTTAGAAACGCTCATCACAGAAGCCCCATTGAGATCAATGGAGGTGTTTTAGAGTGTTAGAGCAGCATTTGAAACTCTGTAAAAAATGGTCTGTGAGTGACCTTAGGGAAGGAGGGTAGTCATATCTGTTGTCTGTTTTGACAAGTCCAGCTATCTCTGGTCACTGCATTCTGTCAGGCAGGAGGCTGTGGAGACCAGAATTAGAAATGGATGTGGGTCACAAGGGTAGGTGGACCAGTATCTGAGATTGTCATGGCATATAATGTTTGGGTAACAGATTACAATAAAAAAAAGTTATATTGGAAAAAAACACGAGTGCAAACAAATTTTTACAAATTTAGGCTTGTACACTTAAAATTTTGTAGGTTTCCATTTCATAGAAGCATGAAAAAAACTGGGTATACATTTCACCTGAGTTCGATTTCATTTACACGAAAAAGGTCCCATTCACTTCTATAGAGAGTTGCTACATATAGCATGACCAACTGTCAAGCTGAGAGAAGAATTGGGGCCCTGTTTTTGGTAGCAGTGCCAGAAGATGGAGCCCCTGCATAGCATAGTTTTATAACCCACTTTTTGTCATAGGAAAACCCTAAAGTCTTTTAGCTTTTTCCCTCCACTTTTTAAACTCTTTCACACATGTGACATGACTGTCAGGATGTGCTTGGAATTGTCCTGTAGTACTGGATAGTCATTTCACATTCTCTTTATTACTCCACCAACAGATCTCTCTGGATGTCTCCTCAAGGACATCACTGCTGCAACACAGACCAAATAGTCACACCGATGAATGTTTAATGAATTTGTGAACTTATCTTTTTTATTTTATCAAGAAAGATCAAAGCAATGATATGGAGTGAGTGATACCAAGAGGGTAAAGCGGCTGTCCAGTACTACAGGACAATTCCAAGGACAGATATTTGTGATGCTACAATCACTGAAGAGCCTAGAATGCAGGAAATAAAAGGGTTTAAAAGGGTATTTTTCACTTCTTTTGTATTATCTACGGAGTTAAATTGCCTTTATTTTTATTTTTTCAGGTTGGCAATATGTTCTATATGATTATGCAACGTACAGTAGTTCATATATTGTATTTCTCTTACTTTCACTTTTTAAGTACCGCTTTACAGCCAGTTGTATACAATTACTATAGGCATTAATGCAATAATGCCTATAGTAACACCAGTAGAAAGCATCACTGGAAAAGCCATATTTCTCCTATGCAACTCCCAAAAAAAGGCCGCAGAGTCTTTTCAGCTGGTGGCTGTCGCTTTGCTATACAAGTAACCTCAATGGCATTTTATAGAATTGTGTATTATAAGTTCAATTATTAAAAATACCCGAATGCAAGAATCCTTTTATTTAAGTAACAGTTACATTTCCTTGTCTGATACTTGAAAAGAGCAGAAAAGACCAATGAGGAGGCCAGTGACACAATCTGGGATGTTACTAGTACCAAGGTCACTATAATACAGTATACACCTGAATGATGAGAAGGTAACAAATACAGATCTTTCATTAGGGACAATTGAAAGCGTGGGTAACAATTAGAGATGAGCGAACACCAAAATGTTCGGGTGTTCGTTATTCTGAACGAACTTCCCGTGATGCTCGAGGGTTCGTTTCGAACAACGAACCCCATTGAAGTCAATGGGCGACCAGAACATTTTTGTATTTCGCCGATGCGCGCTAAGGTTTTCATGTGTGAAAATCTGGGCAATTCAGGAAAGTGATGGGAATGACACAGTGACGGATAGGGCAGGCGAGGGGCTACATGTTGGGCTGCATCTCAAGTTCACAGGTCCCACTATTAAGCCACAATAGCGGCAAGAGTGGGCCCCCCCCCCCAACAACTTTTACTTCTGAAAAGCCCTCATTAGCATGGCATACCTTTGCTAAGCACCACACTACCTCCAACAAAGCACAATCACTGCCTGCATGACACACCACTGACACTTCTCCTGGGTTACATGCTGCCCAACCGCACCCCCTCCCCCCCACAGCGCACACCAAACTGTCCCTGCGCAGCCTTCAGCTGCCCTCATGCCACACCACCCTCATGTCTATTTAGAAGTGCGTCTGCCACGACGAGGGACCGCAGGCACACACTGCACAGGGTTGGCACGGCTAGGTAGCGACCCTCTTTAATAGGGGCGGGGCGATAGCCCACAATGCTGTACAGAAGCAATGAGAAATATAATCCTGTGCCACCGCCATCAGGAGCTGCACACCTGGGCATAGCAATGGGGAACCTATGTGCCACACACTATTCATTCTGTCAAGGTGTCTGCATGCCCCAGTCAGACTGGTAATATGCACCTTAACAGTAACCGCGTTGGTGGTAATGTGGTGGTGACTGCGGACCTAGTAGCACGGTTGTATTTTGTTGGTTTTCGGAATGTGGCCAGGATTAAGTAGGCCGTGGCGGGGGGATGGTGGGGGGGCTCTCTTGTAGTGTCGGTAAAGGTGAAATTCTTGGACTGCCACCAGACGAACCAATGCAAAGGCATTTGCCAACAATGTTTTCCCTGTTGGAGGAGGAGGCGGATGTTTTTGAGGCACTACGTGTCCTCTCCACGTGTCCGTGGTTATATGCACCTTAACAGTAACCGCGTTGGTGGTAATGTGGTGGTGACTGCGGACCTAGTAGCACGGTTGTATTTTGTTGGTTTTCGGAATGTGGCCAGGATTAAGTAGGCCGTGGCGGGGGGATGGTGGGGGGGCTCTCTTGTAGTGTCGGTAAAGGTGAAATTCTTGGACTGCCACCAGACGAACCAATGCAAAGGCATTTGCCAACAATGTTTTCCCTGTTGGAGGAGGAGGGGGATGTTTTTGAGGCACTACGTGTCCTCTCCACGTGTCCGTTCCATGTCAGCAATAGTAGCACTCAAGACAGGCCCCAGTAACAATTCTGAAGCAGCAGTATAGCGGGAGCGCAGTCTTCGTTCCATGTAAGCAATAGTAGCACTCAAGACAGGCCCCAGTAACAATTCTGAAGCAGCAGTATAGCGGGAGCGCAGTCTTCGTTCCATGTAAGCAATAGTAGCACTCAAGACAGGCCCCAGTAACAATTCTGAAGCAGCAGTATAGCGGGAGCGCAGTCTTCGTTCCATGTAAGCAATAGTAGCACTCAAGACAGGCCCCAGTAACAATTCCGAAGCAGCAGTATAGCGGGAGCGCAGTCTTCGTTCCATGTAAGCAATAGTAGCACTCAAGACAGGCCCCAGTAACAATTCCGAAGCAGCAGTATAGCGGGAGCGCAGTCTTAGTTCCATTTCAGTAGCCTTAGTATAGCCAAGGCACAAGTGACATTTATGTAGCTAAAATGTAGGCCAACCCCACACACCTTTCTGTACCATGAGTGCAGGCGAAGAACATAGAAATTACTATGATTACACTGTAGGTGAGGGCCCCAAAAAATTGGTGTACCAACAGTACTAATGTACCTCAGTAAAAATTGGCCATGCCCAACCAAGATGGCAGGTGAATCGCTTTGGTTAATGTGGCTTAAGTGGTAACTAGGCCTGGAGGCAGCCCAGTGTAACGAAAAATTGGTTCAAGTTAAAGTTCCAACGCTTTTAAGCTAATTGAAACTTATAAAAATTGTTCTGAAAAATTATTTGAGTGAGCCTTGTGGCCCTAAGAAAAATTGCCCGTTCAGCGTGATTACGTGAGGTTTCAGGAGGAGGAGCAGGAGGAGGAGGAGGAGGAATATTAGACACAGATTGATGAAGCAGAAATGTCCCCGTTTTGGATGGTGAGAGAGAACGTAGCTTCCATCCGTGGGTGCAGCCTACGTATTGCTTACGTATCGCTGCTGTCCGCTGGTGGAGAACAGAAGTCTGGGGAAATCCAGCCTTTGTTCATCTTGATGAGTGTTAGCCTGTCGGCACTGTCGGTTGACAAGCGGCTACGCTTATCTGTGATGATTCCCCCAGCCGCACTAAACACCCTTTCCGACAAGACGCTAGCCGCAGGACAAGCAAGCACCTCAAGGGCATACAGGGCTAGTTCAGGCCACGTGTCCAGCTTCGACACCCAGTAGTTGTAGGGGGCAGAGGCGTCACCAAGGATGGTCGTGCGATCCGCTACGTACTCCCTCACCATCCTTTTACAGTGCTCCCGCCGACTCAGCCGTGACTGGGGAGCGGTGACACAGTCTTGGTGGGGAGCCATAAAGCTGGCCAGGCCCTTAAAGAATGTTGCACTGCCTGGGATGTACATGCTGCTCGATCTACGCACATCCCCTGCTACCTTGCCCTCGGTACTGCGCCTTCTGCCACTAGCGCTGTCGGCTGGGAATTTTACCATCAGCTTGTCCGCAAGGGTCCTGTGGTATAGCAACACTCTCGAACCCCTTTCCTCTTCGGGAATCAGAGTGGGCAGGTTCTCCTTATACCGTGGATCGAGCAGTGTGTACACCCAGTAATCCGTCGTGGCCAGAATGCGTGCAACGCGAGGGTCACGAGAAAGGCATCCTAACATGAAGTCAGCCATGTGTGCCAGGGTACCAGTACGCAACACATGGCTGTCCTCACTAGGAAGATCACTTTCAGGATCCTCCTCCTCCTCCTCCTCCTCCTCCTCAGGCCATACACGCTGAAAGGATGACAGGCAATCAGCCGGTGTACCGTCAGCAGCGGCCCAAGCTGTTTCTTCCCCCTCCTCCTCATCCTCCTCATGCTCCTCCTCCTCCTCCTGTACGCGCTGAGAAATAGACAGGAGGGTGCCCTGACTATCCAGCGGCATACTGTCTTCCCCCGCCCCCGTTTCCGAGCGCAAAGCAGCTGCCTTTATGGTTTGCAGGGAATTTCTCAAGATGCATAGCAGAGGAATGGTGACGCTAATGATTGTAGCATCGCCGCTCACCACCTGGGTAGACTCCTCAAAATTACCAAGGACATGGCAGATGTCTGCCAACCAGGCCCACTCTTCTGAAAGGAATTGAGGAGGCTGACTCCCACTGCGCCGCCCATGTTGGAGTTGGTATTCGACTATAGCTCTACGTTGTTCATAGAGCCTGGCCAACATGTGGAGCGTAGAGTTCCACCGTGTGGGCACGTCGCACAGCAGTCGGTGCACTGGCAGCTTAAAGTGATGTTGCAGGGTGCGCAGGGTGGCAGCGTCCGTGTGGGACTTGCGGAAATGTGCGCAGAGCCGGCGCGCCTTTACGAGCAGGTCTGACAAGCGTGGGTAGCTTTTCAGAAACCGCTGAACCACCAAATTAAAGACGTGGGCCAGGCATGGCACGTGCGTGAGGCTGCCAAGCTGCAGAGCCGCCACCAGGTTACGCCCGTTGTCACACACGACCATGCCCGGTTGGAGGCTCAGCGGCGCAAGCCAGCGGTCGGTCTGCTCTGTCAGACCCTGCAGCAGTTCGTGGGCCGTGTGCCTCTTATCGCCTAAGCTGAGTAGTTTCAGCACGGCCTGCTGACGCTTGCCCACCGCTGTGCTGCCACACCGCGCGACACCGACTGCTGGCGACATGCTGCTGCTAACACATCTTGATTGCGAGACAGAGGAGGAGGAGGAGGAGGAGGGTGCTTTAGTGGAGGAAGCATACACCTCCGCAGATACCAGCACCGAGCTGGGGCCCGCAATTCTGGGGGTGGGTAGGACGTGAGCGGTCCCAGGCTCTGACTCTGTCCCAGCCTCCACTAAATTCACCCAATGTGCCGTCAGGGAGATGTAGTGGCCCTGCCCGCCTGTGCTTGTCCACGTGTCCGTAGTTAAGTGGACCGTGGCAGTAACCGCGTTGGTGAGGGCGCGCACAATGTTGCGGGAGACGTGGTCGTGCAGGGCTGGGACGGCACATCGGGAAAAGTAGTGGCGACTGGGAACTGAGTAGCGCGGGGCCGCCGCCTCCATGATACTTTTGAAGGACTCAGTTTCCACAACCCTATACGGCAGCATCTCAAGGCTGATGAATTTTGCTATGCGGACGGTTAACGTTTGAGCGTGCGGGTGCGTGGCGGCGTACTTGCGCTTGCGCTCGAACACTTGCGCAAGCGACGGCTGAACGGTGCGCTGAACTACACTGCTGGATGGGGCCGAGGACAGCGGAGATGAGGGTGTGGGTGCAGGCCATGAGGCGGTAGTGCCTGTGTCCTGAGAGGGGGGTTGCATCTCAGTGGCAGGTTGGGGCACAGGGGGAGAGGCAGGGGTGCAAACCGGAGGCGGTGAACGGCCTTCGTCCCACCTTGTGGGGTGCTTGGCCATCATATGTCTGCGCATGGTGGTGGTGGTGAGGCTGTTGGTGTTGGCTCCCCGGCTGAGCTTTGCGCAACAAAGGTTGCACACCACTGTTCGTCGGTCGTCAGGCGTCTCTGTGAAAAACTGCCAGACCTTAGAGCACCTCGGCCTCTGCAGGGTGGCATGGCGCGAGGGGGCGCTTTGGGAAACACTTAGTGGATTATTCGGTCTGGCCCTGCCTCTACTCCTGGCCCTGGCCACCGCACTGCCTCTTGCAACCTGCCCTGCTGATGCCCTTGACTCCCCCTCTGAAGACCTGTCCTCCTGAGTAAGCGTTGCACACCAGGTGGGGTCAGTCACCTCATCGTCCTGCTGCTCTTCCTCCGAATCCTCTGTGCGCTGCTCCCTTGGACTTACTGCCCTTACTACTACCTCACTGCAAGACAACTGTGTCTGATCGTCATCGTCCTCCTCACCCACAGAAAGTTGTTGAGACAGTTGGCGGAAGTCCCCAGCCTCTTCCCTCGGACCCCGGGAACTTTCGAATGGTTGGGCATCAGTGACGATAAACTCCTCTGGTGGGAGAGGAACCGCTGCTGCCCAATCTAAGCAGGGGCCCGAGAACAGTTCCTGGGAGTGTTCCCGCTCCTGAGCAGGTGTCATTGTAGTGGAGTGAGGAGGCTGGGAGGAAGGAGGAGCAGCAGACAGAGGATTCGGATTTGCAGCAGTGGACGGCGCAGAACTGCGTGTTGACGATAGGTTGCTCGAAGCACTTTCTGCCATCCAGGACAGGACCTGCTCACACTGCTCATTTTCTAATAACCGTCTCCCGCGTGGACCCATTAATTGGGCGATGAATGTGGGGACGCCAGAAACGTGCCTCTCTCCTAATCGCGCAGCAGTCGGCTGCGACACACCGGGATCAGGAGCTCGGCCTGTGCCCACACCCTGACTTGGCCCTCCGCGTCCTCGGCCGCGTCCACGTCCTCTAGGCCTACCCCTACCCCTCAGCATGCTGTATTACCAGTGATTTGATTTCACAGGCAGGAAATAAATTGGCGCAAGACTGCAGGCCAAATATAATTTTTTCCCTTTTTGGAAAACGAAAGGCCCCACTGCCTCTAGTGAATGAATAATCTAAGTTTAATAACTGTGCTGTGTCCCTGCTAATGTGTCACAGAACGTGAGGGTAGCAGAGTTATTATAACTCTGGCAGAGCAGGTATTTTTTTTCCCAATTAAGGAAAGCAAATGGCGAAGCCAGCAGTAAAGCGTAGCTGGGTGCGTATGATTTAGCAATGTTTTTCACGCAGCTCACACGTGTCCACCGCCCGTAAGGACGGACAGAGGCTGGACAAATAGATTTGTTTTCACTTGTTTTTCCACCAAAAGGCAGCACTGCGTATATTCAATGAACATGAGAAGTTTAATAACTGTGCTGTGTCCCTGCTAATGTGTCACAGAACGTGAGGGTAGCAGAGTTATTATAACTCTGGCAGAGCAGGTATTTTTTTTCCCAATTAAGGAAAGCAAATGGCGAAGCCAGCAGTAAAGCGTAGCTGGGTGCGTATGATTTAGCAATGTTTTTCACGCAGCTCACACGTGTCCACCGCCCGTAAGGACGGACAGAGGCTGGACAAATAGATTTGTTTTCACTTGTTTTTCCACCAAAAGGCAGCACTGCGTATATTCAATGAACATGAGAAGTTTAATAACTGTGCTGTGTCCCTGCTAATGTGTCACAGAACGTGAGGGTAGCAGAGTTATTATAACTCTGGCAGAGCACGTATTTTTTTTCCCAATTAAGGAAAGCAAATGGCGAAGCCAGCAGTAAAGCGTAGCTGGGTGCGTATGATTTAGCACTGTTCTTCACGCAGCTCACACGTGTCCACCGCCCGTAAGGACGGACAGAGGCTGGACAAATAGATTTGTTTTCACTTGTTTTTCCACCAAAAGGCAGCACTGCGTATATTCTATGAACATGAGAAGTTTAATAACTGTGCTGTGTCCCTGCTAATGTGTCACAGAACGTGAGGGTAGCAGAGTTATTATAACTCTGGCAGAGCAGGTATTTTTTTTCCCAATTAAGGAAAGCAAATGGCGAAGCCAGCAGTAAAGCGTAGCTGGGTGCGTATGATTTAGCAATGTTTTTCACGCAGCTCACACGTGTCCACCGCCCGTAAGGACGGACAGAGGCTGGACAAATAGATTTGTTTTCACTTGTTTTTCCACCAAAAGGCAGCACTGCGTATATTCTATGAATAATAACTGTGTTGTGGCCCTGCCTATACAATTCTTTCCCTGCAGTATCAATGGAGGGTGGAATGCTCTGCAGAGGCGATTTTGAGAAGCCCAAAAAAAATGCAGCACAGCTAACAGCAGCCTGGACAGTACTGCACACGGATAAATATGGCCCTAGAAAGGACCGTTGAGGTTCTTGAAGGCTACACTCACTCCTAACACTCTCCCTGCCTATGCAGCACTTCTGTCCCTAATGCCAGGTGCAACGCTCTGCAGAGCCGATTTTGAGAAAAAAAAAATGCCACTGCTAACAGCAGCCAACACACAGCTATCAGTGGCCCTAATAAGGACCTTTGGGGGGTCTTGAAGCCTACACTAACTACCAATTCTTTCCCTACAGCAGCTCCGGTATAAACAGCACTGTCCCTCATCTAACTCACCAGGCATCTGAGGCGAGCCGCGGGAGGGGCCGACTTTTATATTAGGCGAACACCTGATCTCGCCAGCCACTCACAGCAGGGGGGTGGTATAGGGCTTAAACGTTGCAGGGGAAAGTTGTAATGCCTTCCCTGTCTTTCAATTGGCCAGAAAAGCGCGCTAACGTCTCAGGGAAGGAAGTGAAAGTAACCAGAACACCGCATGGTGTTCGTTACGAATAACGAACATCCCGAACACCCTAATATTCGCACGAATATCAAGCTCGGACGAACGCGTTCGCTCATCTCTAGTAACAATACATATGGTAAATCTTAACTTTGAAAGTCATAGGATTCGCAATATATTTCTGCCATGTTGGTGTCTGCTGGGCTATAATCCAGCACAGAATGCACAGTTTGCAGAAAGCGTACTTCCACAGTCGTAACTGTACACCTCATCTGGGATGGACAGGTCTAGAATTCTTATTTTAATCATACTGACAGCTCAAACTGGGAGTAATTACAACAATCAGACTCAATTCTAGAGCTCCTGTTTCACATACAAAATCAGTTGCAGATGATATTTCACAATTCGGAAAACACAAAGACACATGAGCAGAAGCAAAGTGCTTAGAAGTTTCCAACACAAATACCGTTGCTTTGAATTTAGCATCAGCACAATAAGCTACATGACAAAATAATAAATGAAGCGTATATATTTGGCTGAGAACAGTATAAACGTCTACAGAAATCAGTGAATAGAAAAATACAACAAAAGGCTGTTCGTTTTATAATATTCCAGTAGGGTAAGGGCTCCTGTCCACAGACGATAGTTCATTGCGTTATTCACGCCGATAATTCAGCCGCAGATAACGCAGTGAAGGCTTTCCATAGCGTTGCTATGGAGAGTGCAGCCTCGACGTCCACGAGCGGAGAATCATAGCAATGATTTGCCACATTTCTCCATGGTGAGCCTATCTGTCAGATAGTCTCAGAGCGGAGACCGGACAGCTCTCACCCCTCCTCCCCCTCAGCGGAATATCGCTAGCGATATTCCGTCTCGGCCGTGGACAGGGGACCAAACTGGAAAAAGGCTCCTTTTAAGAGTTAATAGAAGTTGGTGTGGTCACGGCCATTTGCACCAAAGTGGCGAGAATTTAGTCTAGTGCACTGTAAAAAAAAATAAAAATTAACCATACAGAAGGAACTGTCATTTTGCTGAAAAGCTCAGCATGCAATTATGATTAGAGTTCTGGAGTGATCAAATGAAGTAGTTTTAGCCTTGGCCCATAAAAAGGCTCTCAGAGGCTACTTGTATGTAGTGGATATGTAGTGAACCTCTATTTCCACCTATGTAGAGCTTGCTGACCACTAAACATGATTCAATCATGCAATCAAAGAGATTTTGTCGAGTGGACCGAGTTTGAGAGGGGGCGCATTATTGGAATGTGAAAAGCTGGATGGTTGTATTAATTAATCGCCAGCCCCCTGGGCTGTTCTAAGAAGACTTTTAGGAGGGGTTGAGACCAGTGGCTGTGTGAGGGTACGCTCACATGGCAACTGGGCTCAGGACGCCATTGACAGGCAAACAGTAAAGAGGATTATCTGATCATCCAACAAGCATGATGGTGCCATCTGTCTCTGGATGGCGCATAACGAAACAGTTGGAGTTGCTCGTGCTTAGCAGACGATTCTCTCTACTGGTCTGTTGTTGAGGGCATCCTAACCTTATACGCCTTGTATTTGTGCTCTCACATATCCATTGGTCCCAACATTTTCCAACGGTCTGGTCAGAATGGTTGTATCAACGAAATGGTCCATCCAGCTTCTTGCATTCCAATAATACACCCCCTCTCAAACTATGCTAACTGGACAAAATCCCCACTGATCCCATTGCCCTGTCACTGTAGGGGTTGCTTCTTCCCCAGCATTGACGCAGTTCTGAATGCAGCGCTTGCCGAGTATGCTCAGTCAGCACTCCATTCATTTCAATGGCAGTGATAGAAATACCCGAGTGTATGCTCTTGGTAGGGACCTAAAATCTACAGCTAGAGGTACTAGGCAGAACTGCAAGGAAATTGCATCATATTCTACACAAGGATAATCGCCTAAAATGATATAACGCAGATAGCACACAGTTCACTAATCTATTGCAAAACAGAAGCTGCCGTTTTAAGCTATAGTTATTGAAAGCATTGTTCCAGGAAAAAAAAATATTGTTAATACCGTAGTTAAATGCAGTCCACATTCTAAACATTTTTTGCATTTACACTTAATAGTAATAATGTTTCTATCTGCAGATAATTCAGGACTTATCTAGAACAGCTTCTCCTGCGTCTCTATTCTGTGCTCACTTCAGTAACTGTTCACAGGTGGTCACACGTGCGCAGTCTTGCTTCTCTCTCTGCTCCACCGGGTATGTGGGGGACATCTCTGGTGTGATGGGCAACTGCGTCTTCTTTGACGTAAGAAGACATGTTGAGCAAGTGATAGAGAGCGAGACACCGTACGGAGCAGGTGTGACCAACTTAGAACATTGAGGGCTCCTGCCCACTTGCGTTTTTTCTAACGCTGCAATATCGCTGCGTTTTTTTAGCGCGATTGTCAATAGGACTTTCGAATGTTAAGAACGCATCGCAAGTTTGTGCTTTGCAATTTTTGTGCGATGCGTTTTTAATAGAGATGAGCGAACACGTTCGGCCCCGCCCCTTTTTCGCCCGAACACCGAACTTTGCGAACACTTCGGTGTTCGGGCGAAAAAGTTCGGGGGCCGCCGTGGCAGCGCGGGGGGGTGCGGCGGGGAGCGGGGGGGAGAGGGAGAGAGAGAGGGCTCCCCCCTGTTCCCCGCTACTGCCGCCCGCGCCGCCGCGCATCTCCCCGCCCCCCGGCGGCACCCGGACACTTACGCGCGAACACTCCAGTGTTCGCTAAAGCCGGTGTCCGGGTGCGGATGTGTCCGTTACGGACACGTTCGCTCATCTCTAGTTTTTAACATTAGGAAGTCCCATTAACAATTGTGTTAAAAAAAACGCAGACATATCGCAGCGTTAAAAAACACAAGTGGGTAGGAACCCTTGAGCCCCATGTCCACTTGCACGCACAGATTCCACTGCGGAATCCCGCAGTGAAATCCGTGCATGCCTGCGTCCATGGAGAGGGAAAAGACATTTTTCTTACCTCTCCGGACACTGTGGGACTCTCTGACGTTCAGGCCGGATCTTCTTTCTTCCAGCCGGGGCATGTGCTCGGCACGCTGGGGACAGATCCCATGCACATGCTTTTAGCTGCTTTACGGCTGCTAATGCATCCCTATGGGCAGCAAGATGCATGGATCTCCTGTGTGGGGGCCACGCACGGATTTTATAAATAAAATCCGCACGTGGACATTGGGCCTTACTGATGTGGACTGGACATAAGACTCTTCAATAGGAACAGCAGGTGGCGCTATTCTAATATTAGTTGTGGAATATCTGGGAATAGAAACTTTTATTAATAAGTGTAAATAGAAAAAATGTTTATAATTATGGTATAGATTTAACTGTAAACAATATTTTGAATATTATTTAAACATAGAGCTGTATATGTAAATTTGCTTGCAAAAAGTCTGGAGTCTGAGACCAAACATTTCATCATGTCTGATATAAATGATACAGCTTCACAAAATAACATGGTGACTTCCCATATTATTTTCACTTCAAAACCTTAGTTGTTGTATTAGACCCAGCTTTCAAACTTTTGACTTCCTCTTCCACAAGCAACTTATTGTGGTGATAGAACTCACTTGCATTAATTGCCTACAAGATATTAACAATATCTACTGAAGCCAAATTTCACTTCTCCTGAATACTGATTACAGAAGATACTATTTTAGATCTCCTCTTGTAGATTATTAAAATAATTGGCATTTCCTATAATATGCTGGCACCAAAATATGCCACTAATTATTCTATTCAAAGTTCTTATTCATTAATGCTGCCTTATTCCTTTTGATAAATTGGCAGTGGACTCCCATGTTCCTAATTTTATGAAGGATGTTTTTTTATATAACTTAATGACAATTACAGCATATGCAACTTTGTTATGCATTATGATCCTTTTTTGAAGACTATCAGCCAACAATTCCAGAGAATGTTTATTTTCTACTAAAGTAACTTATTTTTTCCTAAAGTGATATTTTGAAAAGCAGAGTCATATAAATATCAAATAGAAAGATTTACCAGTCCTGTTCAATAGAATAAAAAATATGTTAGGGCATAAATCTGAAAACATTTGTGGTGGTCTATGCATTAAAAATTCCCCCATTAAAGGCTCCTTAATGGGCTTTAGGGCTTGTTTACACGAGCGTATATTGGCCGGCTGACATACGCTTCCATTTGAGCAGTCCCCCCCTTCCCTACCCCTCACCGACTCTCTGCCTCTTTCCTCCACTCTGATGTTTGTAATAGGAGGGGGCGGGATGTCCCACTCACTCCCATTGCAAACAACCGGGGGGGAGGAGAGAGGCAGAAAGACGGCTGGGAAGGCTGGGTACCTGCTCAAATGGAGGCCGATATACGCTTGTGTAAATAAGCCCTTAGCCCTTAGTTTGCTACAAAAAAGAAGCACCATAATAAAATTCTATTTTATTAAAAATAACTTTAGACTAGACACACATAGATACAAAAACAATATTAATCTGTTACTTTGCTAACCATAGGTCAAGCTTCAAAATTGTGCTGCTCTCCTAGTTTTTTTTTTTCTTTTCATTTTTGCATGCAAGGATATCAACACTTAATGTGACTCTTGTCAGTGGTTTTGATGCAAAATTGCAGGTGGGGGTGCAAAAGTACCTCTATTGATGCTTTTAGGATCTCCAGCAGTCAGAAAAGAAAATTTGATGCTGCTAGAAGTACTCTTGAGGCAGGCCTTCTGAAATGCTGTTCTGTCTGTCCATCAAGCTGCTCCACTGCTCTGATTGACAGCTGAAGCAGCATCCTGGTTAGAGCTGACAATCAGAGCTTGGGAACAGCACTTCAAGGAGAAGGCCTGCATCCAAAGCACTTCCACCAGCCCATCAAAGTTCTTTTTCTGACTGCTGGAGACCCTAAAAGCATCAGAAGGTAACCTTACACATTACCCCTACAAAGCACAGCATTTTAACATTGTCAAAACAGCTGAAGATTCTCTTTATCCCCTTTCTGACTGTAATATACCTTTTGATTTCTCCAGGTCCAGATGAATTATATCCTGGTATACTGAAGGAAACAGCAGAATTAATTGCTGAACCACTCGTCATAATCTTTGAAAATTCTTGGAGAATAAGAAAAGTCCCAGAAGATTAGAGAAGGGCTAATGTTGTCCCTAACTTCAAAAAGGGGAAGAAGGTTGACCCAAGAAACTACAGGCCTGGAAGCCTGACTTCCATACCAGGAAAGATCTTTGAACAAATTATTAAACAGCATGTATGAAAGTACTTGGATGAGAAGGAAGTAATTAACCAGAGCCAGTATGGGTGTTTAACAAACAAGTCATGCCAGACTAATCTAATTTCCTTCTATGGCAGAATCACTGACTGGATTGATTAGGGAAATGCAGTAGATATAGTATATCTTGATTTTTGTAAAGCATATGACAAAGTATCTCAAACCTTCCTTATTGAAAAAAATTACCAAATATGGGATTAACAAGGCAACAGTTAGGTGGATTCACAACTGGCTGATTGATTATACTCAAAGGGTTGGTCATACACGGCTGCACATCCAACTGGGACGATGTATCAAGTGGGGTACTACAAGGCTTTTGACCTGGGCGCAATGTTGTTCAATATTTTTATAAAATGATCTAGAGGAGGGATTTGAGGTGAAACTGATCAAGTTTGCAGATGACACAAACCTAGGAGGGATAGCCAACACTAAAAAAGAGAGAGAGGGGATTCAAAAGGATCTAAACAAGCTTGAACAGCGGGAGGCGACCAGCAGACTGATATTTTACAAGGAGTAATGCAAAGTCTTACATCTGGGCAAGAAAATGAATAAAGCACATACAGAAAGAGAGAAATTGTAGTAGCACATGTGAAAACCACCTGGGTGTACCAATATATCACAGACTGAGCATGAGTCAACAGTGTAATGCAGCAGCAAAAAAGGCAAACAAAGTTCTGGGATGCAATAAGTATAAGGTCTAGATCACGTGAGGCGATTATCCCCCTCTACTCTTCCTTAGTCAGACCTCATCTGGAATACTGTGTTCAGTTCTGGCAACCCCAATTTCAAAGACATCAACAAAATGGAGCAAGTTTAGTGAAGAGCGGTCTGCAAATCATGTCCTATGAGGAACGGTTGAAGGATATGGGAATGTATAGCTTTCAACAAAACAAAGCTGAGAGGAGATTTAATAGCTGTCTACAGATAACCTGTTTCCCAGAAAATAAGACAGTGTCTTATATTAATTTTAGCATCAAAAGATTTCACTTTTTTACATGTACAGCTGCCTGGACACTATTTAAATTGCCTTTTTTATTAACTGTAACCAGGGTTTAATTTGGAGCAGGGCTTATATTTCAAGCATTTTCAAAAATCCTGAAAAATCATTCTACATCTCCAAAAATCCTGAAAAATCGTGCTAGGGCTTATTTTCAGGGTAGACCTTATTTTCAGGGAAACAGGATATTTGAAGGGCTGCCAAAATGTAGAGGGATCAGCCCTATTCTATTTTGCCCTAGAAATAATGGGATGAAACTGAAAGGTAGGAGAAGTCTTCAAATAGAGGTTGAACAGACCTTTGTCTAGAGTGGTTTAGTGAATCCTACATTGAGCAGTAGGTTGGACCAAATGACCCTGGAGGTGCTTCCCAACTGTATGAGTCTATGATTCAACCCATGCTGTTATAGAGTTACACAGCTATTTTCTTTGAGGTGTTCCAGAATAGCATTTCTTAGAAACCTTTCAAATATTTTACCCATAATAGAAGTAAGACTTACCAGCCTGTAGTTTTCAGGTTCACTTTTTGAACCATTTTTATATATCAGCATGGCACTGGCAATGTGTCAATTAAGTGGAACAGACCTTGTCACTATACAGTCCTTAAATAAATTAAGCAATAGTCTGTATATCATATTACTTAATTCCCTTAGAACCCATTAGGATGCCGTAATTAGTCTACTCTAATATTTTTAAGGCATCACTATACTTCCTCCTGGATTAAAATATACAAAGCCTAAATAGATAGAATACAAACAACTGAGTACATGCAAAAATCAACTAAAATGTTTATTTTATTTATTTTTATTTTTAACTGGTAGATTAATTGCATGAGAGAATTAAAGAGTGAAATTGGATAAACATTTTTGTTGATTTTTGCATGTCCTCAGTTGTTTGTATATATCTATACAAATTTAGGTTTAGTATATTTTAAAATATTTAGAATATATACATTAAAACGGATATGAAGCATGAATCCTGGATAAAGTCCAAATACCCTAAACCTAAATTCAGTATATTTGTATAGATAGAATACAAACAAAAATCAACTAAAATATTTATTTTTTAACTGGCTAGATTAATTGAATGAAAGGATTACAATTTGAGAAGAGAAATATGAACATAGACTAAACAGATTGAGACAAACACTTGCTTACTAAACCCAGAAGCATTTAATATCTTTGATGAGTGACACGAATTCAAGTTTCTTGAGAAAGGACTGAAATATTGTGGGCTTTTGAATGAGGAGTTATCCGGCAGTGAGAGTTTCACCGTTTTAGAAAAGTTGTTGTCCATTGTGTCTATTCTGCCTGTGTGCGTTGTTAAAGAGGCTTCATCATTCTTGAATCTCATTAAAAGTTGAGGTCAGCAGTGGAAGCAGACGGCTTAAGTTACGTGGTTGTGGGCAACATGAAACTGCACTGTTGAAAGAAGTTAACCTCTCATAAGCTGCGTAGTTAGTGAAGCTACAGGCAAAATGGTAGTGATAGAGCTAAAATCTCTATCATACAAACACACTGAAAACTTCTAAAACAAAGCACAAGTATGCCATTTTCAGATGTCAAACACAAATTACACAATTACAGTATAACTATGACTACCATTACATTCAGCAATAAAGTGGATATTACCAGTATACAGATGTTAATGTACATTTCAACTTAAACTCTCTTGCACTTAAGGCTAAATTTACATGGGTAAGCATAATATTGGGGCAAGAAACTCGGGCCAATATGGCATTTGCCAACGTGCGTTTTTCACACTGATGTGAGGCATTTTTTATTCAAAAATACGTTGCATTGCTTCAGTGAAATTGCATTCCCGTGTTTCATGCTCATCAGAGGATCCTGTTTCCCATTGATTTCAATAAGAAACATCACATTACACTCACATGCGAATGCCATGCTATGTCTTTTAAGGTCCCATTGAAAATAATGAACGAGGTGTTCAAGGCGAATGCCCAAAGATACAACGTCCTGCAATTTGTTTTCTTCACAGCATTGCTGCTAAGGCATAAAAATAGCTCATGTGTATAAGTCCATTCAAAAGAATAGATTTAACCCTTTCCAATCCAATTTGTATCCTGGTTTTCCTAGGGGGCTTACTATTTTCCTGCCTTTATACAACAGCGCTATCTGCTGCCTAAAGCCAGTACTGCATGAGGTGACACGTTGGATAGGCTCCGACACTAGAGAGGCTGGCAATACACAGTAAAAGACCCTCGAAGGACATCTTCCAACATTGGAGCTGTACAGCCTTAAATCATAATGTCTTAAAGGGGTTCTGACATCAAAAAAAAAAAATTGTACTCACCTTGCCTGGCCTGGCCCGATCGCCAGGCATGTCCCCTCCAGCCGGCATCTTTTTCTGTGCCTTTAAAGCAGAGCAGGAGCGGTCAAAAAGACAGAAGAGGAGGAACAGCGCCTGCTGGGAGATGACCCCCCCGATGTCAACAACAACAGAAGCACAGTTAAGTATTATCTTTTTATGCGTTAGCAGTAGAGATGAGCGAACGTACTCGTCCGAGCTTGATGCTCGGGCGAATATTAGGGTGTTCGGGATGTTTGTTATTCGTAACGAACACCACACGATGTTCGGATGTTCGGGTTACTTTAACTTTCTTCCCTGAGAAATCATTTCTATATGCGCTCAATGGGGCCGGCGGCAGCAGCGCCAACCCCATTGAGAACATATAGAAGACAAATCCTTCTTCTCTGCCACAGCTGTAACAGCTGTGACAGAGAAGAACGATGTTTGCCCATTGAATTCAATGGAACCGGCAATACAGCCGACTCCACTGAATGCAATGGGCTGCCGGCGATCGCGGGATGAATTGTCGGAAAGGGGTTAAATATATAAGCCCTTTCCTGCAATTCATCCAGAAATGTGTAAAAATAAAAAATATATATATACTCACCTGGTGCCGACAGACGGAGTTCAGCGCGGCAGGCTGCAGTTCTCCTGAACTGCTCTGAACAGCTGTGAGTAGTATTCAGCAGCCGGGGATTTAAAATCCCCGCCTGCTGAATAAGATGCCTCTGAATGGTCACAGCCTGACCAATCAGAGGCCAGCCCTCACTCACACCCATTCATGAATTCATGAATGGGTGAGTGAGGGCTGCCTCTGATTGGGGCAGCTCTCCTGCCCCTGAGCCAATCAGAGGCAGCCCTCACTCACCCATTCATGAATTCATGAATGGGTGTGAGTGAGGGCTGGCCTCTGATTGGTCAGGCTGTGACCATTCAGAGGCATCTTATTCAGCAGGCGGGGATTTTAAATCCCCGGCTGCTGAATACTACTCACAGCTGTTCAGAGCAGTTCAGGAGAACTGCAGCCTGCCGCGCTGAACTCCGTCTGTCGGCACCAGGTGAGTATATATATATTTTTTATTTTTACACATTTCTGGATGAATTGCAGGAAAGGGCTTATATATTTAACCCCTTTCCGACAATTCATCCCTCGATCGCCGGCAGCCCATTGCATTCAGTGGAGTCGGCTGTATTGACGGCTCCATTGAATTCAATGGGCTAACATCGTTCTTCTCTGCCACAGCTGTTACAGCTGTGGCAGAGGAGAACTTGCTGTGTCGTTCCCATCATTTTCTTGAATTGCCAAGATTTTCACACATGAAAACCTTAGCGAGCATCGGCGAAATACAAAAATGTTCCGGTCGCCCATTGACTTCAATGGGGTTCGTTATTCGAAACGAACACCCGAACATCGCGGGAAGTTCGTTTCGAATAACGCGAACCCGAACATTTTGGTGTTCGCTCATCTTTAGTTAGCAGCCATTAAACCATGGGTTCCCTGGGTCCATTAGGCAGACCAGGGAACAATGGCTGCTAAAGCATAAAAACATTATTTGTGTCAGAACCTCTTTAAGACATCAGACAGTGGATTGGAAAGGGTTAATATTCATGCAATATTTGTACGTTATGAGGTGTGCAAAACTCGCTCAATGTTATTGCCCGTGTGAATAAGCCCTAGTAAGTGTATGCAGCATAATACAATTACACATAACCTCTGGCAGCCAATTGCCTCAAGAAGACAGCCCTTGTCTACATTACATGCCCTATTAAGGAATGTAGATGTCAGAGGGTTTTGCTCTTGGCTTCCTCTGACAAAATCAGCTGTTTGCCAGAGGTGCCGGAAGAGGTTTTGGGTGATTAGCTGAGATCCTTGCATTTTCAAGTGGTTATCTCCATCATTACAGTGTAACTCACCACTAGTAATAGGTAGTGAATCTAAAAGAAAAAGGAACCATTTTTGGCTCTCATGTCACATGTACTGACTGGAGTACTCTTGCATTCTGATTCTGTAGGCAATACTGTATACGCTGATTAAAAACAAGCTCTGTAAAATTATCTTTTTGAATGAATGCTTCCTTTCACACTTAAATGCTTTTTTCATAGCTTCAATTAGGGATCAGAGATTCACTCTGGAGTAGCAAAATGTGAGACTCTCTGCTGGTGAACTCATAAGTGGTTGAACTAGTGCTGCTGAGATCAATGGGATATGCATATGGAAAACTCCCCTTGTGGCAATACAAGTCTTGTGATGATCTTATGCAACTGTAACCATATAAGGGAAACATGTACAGTATAGTAGTTATAAATAGGTGGGAAAAAACCTATATAGTAGCTGGGAAATTTCTAGAAGAACCTGATGGATAAAATAGTAAGCATATTACACTATTTAAAAAATAAATAAAATCCAGCACTAAGGAGATGTTGTTTTGCTGCAAAACTCGGCATATGACTCCTTCCACACCGGGTATCACGTGATGTGACATCATCAGAGGTCCTGGAAGCTGCCGGTTCTGGTGGTCTGTGTGTCCCCTCATGACAGGACTGCCGGGGGAGGGTTAACCAGCGCTAGGGGGCAGTGCAGGCTCTGTGAGGGGCTTATGGCAGACTCTAATAGTAGCTAGTAGCTCCTCCACCCGCCGCTGCCAAGTTGTTGCGCGCCAGGACCACAGCTGACTGGCTGAGCTGTCACCCCCCCCCCTCACTGATAACACCCAATGCCGGCCACCCCTCCCGCACCTACCTTGCTACGCTACTACGTCAAGGTACAACAGTACCGACGTGTTTTCCAGCCAGAGAGCCGCGGCACCTTGGTTGGGAATCACTGAGTTAGGCAATTGTTAATGATCATCTTGCAGAATTATTTGTAGGTAATGATCATCTGTTTGGTCCATAAAAGTTATTACATTTTATAAAAAAGAAAAAAATATATAAATATATATGTAAAATGGTTTAACAGGAGATCGAGATAAGAATAACAAACAATAAAACACATAAGCAACAAGCAGATGAACAAAAGCATCATGGCTCTATTGATAAATTTTTGCTTTGCTAAATGCTATTTAAATGTGGCAATATCACAATTGCCTTATGTTCGTTTCCCGTTGATCATTGCTTTCTGTGCTTCATGTTTTTCCCTTTTTTATCTGCAGTTAAAATAATTTCCTTATTGTATGAAAAACATGGCAGACAGAAGACAGAACACAGACACATAAACCACTCGTGGAAGTATCCTGAAGAGAGCGAGATATAGCATCATAACTTGTTTATATACTGCGGATATAAAAACGCTACACATCCCTGTTAAAATGCCATGTTGTTATGTTAAAAATCTGACAAAGATCAAAGATGAATCCTTTCAGATTTATTTCCACCTTCAAAGTGACCCATTATCTGTATAATTTCATTGAAAAACAGTTATTTTCATTTTTCAACAAAAGTCTAGGTCTGTAAAGAGCATCAAAGGAATCTGATTGTTGAGAAGCATCAGTCAGGAGAAGGGTATAAACAAATTCCCAAGGCATTACATATACCATGGAACACAGTGAAGATGGTCATAAAAAAGTGGATTAAATGTGGCACAACAGTGACATTACCAAGAACTGGACGTCCTTCAAAAATACTGGAAAAGACCAGAAGAAAATTGATCTGGAAGGCTGCCAAGGGGTCTACAGCAATATTAAAGGAACTGCAGGAACTTCTGGCAAGTACTGGTTGTGTAGTGTATGTGACAACCATCTCCCGTATTCTTCATATGTCTGGGATGTGCAGTAGAGTGGCAAGATGGAAGCCTTTTCTAACAAGGAAAAACATCCAGGTCCAGCTATGTTTTGTCAAAACCTATATCAAGTCTGCCAAAAGGTGTGCTTGGCGCAAAGCCAACATTGCACATCGCCAAAAGAACATCATACCCACAGTGAAGCATGGTGGAGGCAGCATTATGCTTCAGGCTGTTTTTCTGCTGCTCGAACTTGGTCTTTAGCAATAGTGTAGGGAATTATGAACAGTTCCAATATCAGTCCATTTTGGCACAAAACCTTCAGACATCTGCTAAAAATCTCAACATGAAGAGGAATTTCACCTTTCAGCATGACAACCACCCAAAGCATACCTCCAAATCAACAACAGAATGGCTTCGCCAGAAGATGATCAAAGTTTGGAATGTCCCAGCCAGAGCCCAGACCTGATTCCTATTGAAAATCTGTAGGTTGACCTGAAGAGGGCGGTACACCCAAGATGCCCTTAAAATCTTACAGTTTTCGACCGTTTTTGCAAGGAAGAATGGGCAATGATTGCCAACTCAAGATGTGCCATTCCGATAGACACCTACGCAAAAAGACTGAATGCTGTCATAAAGTCAAAGGGTAGATTCTTCATGTAGAATCCGTAGCAGGTCCCTCCTGCCCCGTAGACATGAGGCCTAAAAATCAGAATAAACTCACCTGCTCCAAACGATGCAGATCTTTCTTTCTTCGCGGCCGGATCGTCTTTCATTGGCCCGGCGGATGTGCTCGGCACACCACGCACATGCGCCGGGCACATCCGCCGGGCCGAAGAAAGAAGATCCGACCACGAAGAAGGGAAGAACCGCATCGTCCGGAGCAGGCGAGTTTAATTCTGGTACGGGTCTCCCGCGGATCCGGACGGCTTCCATAGGCTTCAATAGAAGCCTGCGGGAGTCGTCCCCGCGGGAGACCCGCACGAAAATGGAGCATGTCCATTTTTTTTCCCGCACGCGGATCCGTGCCTGACGGGAAAAATGACATCCGCAGGTATTTAAACTAACTGCGGGTGTCAAATGCATCCCTATGGGGCGCGGATCGGCGTGCGGGAGAAACGCTGCGGATTTTAAGTCCGTGGACATGAGGCCTTAGGGTGTGCATATTTATGCAAGCATATTATTTTGGTTTACACACTAAAAAAGTAACTGTTTTTCAATGGAATTGTATAGATAATGGGTCACTTTGAAGGTGGAAATAAATCTAAAATTCATCTTTGATCTTTGGCGGATCTTTTAACATGACAACAACATGACATGACAATAACATGGCATTTTAACAGGGGTGTGTAGACTTTTTATATCCACTGCAGATCACTCAGAGTATTTTAAAGGGACATTTGGATATAAAGGGACTTTAATAAAAGGGATTTTGTCACTTTGTACTATTGATGACCTATGCTCTAGATAGGCCAGCATTATCCGATTTGAGGGAATCCGCAGCTTAAGATCCCTGCCAATCAGCTAATTCCTGGCACTGCTGTCACTATGGACAGTGGAATAAGCGCCGACCGTAGCACATTGGCCTGGGTTGTTACTGCAAGGGCAGCTCCCAGTGAATTCAATGTGAGCTGTGCCTGCAATACCAACCCAGGCTACTGCGCTATGATCAGCGTTCTCTACTTCCTGCACGGTCCACAATGACAACTGCACCAGGAATCAGCTGATGTTGATGATCTACTCTGAGAATAGGTCATTAATAGTACAAAGTGACAAAACTCCTTTACCCATATATCCCTAATATACTATTTATCTTCTGCCTATTAAAGGAGTATTTCGGAACTTTAATCACTGAATACCTATCCTGAGGATAGGTCAATAGTTGATGGACGGGGCACGATGCTGGGAATCCCCACAGATCAACTGGTCAGCTGCACTGACAGCGGGTTGGATGGCATTGTTGCTGCTCATTGCCAGAAGTGTAATAGTCAGCTTCAATCTTATTGACATCACCACAGACTGTGCAATTTGTTCAATTCCAAAAGACCCCAAAAAATAGAAAGCTAACTGAACGTAAGCAACCTGAAAGCTTACTGGTTTTCTTGAAAACCCATTATCAATGGGGGAAAAAAAATGGAAACATTTCAGTTTTAATTCCATTTCTCTGCTCAAAAAACAGAACAACGATGGAAAACTCTAATGGAGCCCTAAGGAAGCTCAGGCTTAAAAGAAATGTGCGTCTAAGAAAAACTATTTTACTTGAAAGAAAAAAATCAAACACATTACTATGCTGTTCAAAATAGTAAATTATAGCATACGTTGCCACAGGAATTAAAGTGTGGATGGATACAAGAAAGGTGAAGACATCTCCCTTGGTGAAAATTACACATAGGATTACAGATAATCTAAAAGGTTTATCCAAGGTTCCCCTCGACTGCCAGTTTGGGTCACAAAGAAAAATTCTCCACTCTACGCCGAATTGGTCTACGCCATTTAAGGAAGCTTTTTGTCTTCCACTGGAACATATAGAGCTTTAGGCCTCCTTCACACGGGCAACAAAGTAGAGCGATTTTGTAGCGTTGCTACAATGCTACAAATCGCATGTATGAGAAGCCCATGCTTTCCTATGGGTTCCTTCACACATGCAATGTTTTGTATCATGTGTGAAGGAAACCTTCACACCGAAACCTCGTGGTTGCAGCAATATGCCCGCGGCTCGCGAGGTTTTATAGCCCATGTTTCCCTATGGAGCCTTCTTCTCTGTTTCATCGCATGAAAACACGGTTTTCGTACGATGCGATGCAACTTTGACAGTAGCAAATGCTACTGTCAAAGCTTTAATCTAAGCCCTAATTGCAGAAAAAATAAATAAATAAATAATACGCATACATCATCTCTCCCACATCTTCTCCCTGGGTCCTGGCACTGATCATCTTCTTCTCTTCTGACCAGGGATTCAAAAATCCCCACCTCCTGGAAGCCAATCACAGCCAGTGCTCGATGAATGACTATGATTGAACCAATCACAGCCACTCATCGAGTGCTGGCTGTGATTGGCTAAGCGTCAGCCAATCCCAGCCAGCGCTTCTAGGAGGCTTGGATTTTTGAATCCACGGCTAGAAGAAAAGAAGAAGATCAGTGCCGATACCCGTGGAGAAGATGCGGCCGGGCTGACAGTGCGGGAGAGGTGATGTATGTGTATATTTTTTTTCTTCTTCAGGTACAGCTTATTTTCGGGGAAGGGCTTATATTTCAAGCCTCCCCCGAAAATCCTTGCATGTGGTGCTACAAAATCGTGGTATTGCCGCGAGATTATGCAGCGATATCGCATGGACCAGTGATGCAATATCGCTACAGCCTTCTCGTAGCAATGCCGTGTCGCCCGTGTGAAGAAGGCCTTAAATGTATAAAAGTTTGGACTTGTTTTACTTTCGAATTTACTAAAAAAAAGCAACTATACAACTATGAAACCTAACTACAATAATGAGAACATATCTATTGATTAGATTCTCATCCACATGCAGACTTAGGCCAGGCTCACACGGCCGTACGAGTAAAACAGTGTGTCAGTGACCTCTGCGGAGACGGTGGTGATATATGGCAGTGATATTATACTGTGCATAACACAGTATCTCACGCATGCTGTCACGTGCAGTCTTCCCGTTTTTTTTAGGTTTTGCAACGGCACGTATATACGCGTTGATTTATGTGCCCATAGTGAACAATGGGCTCTCTTTAGCGCTATAGAATATAAAACGCTACGTCCTTTTTCCGCTCACATATTACGCAATTCTTACACACAAATGTGAGCGAAAAAGCATAAGGCAATGTATTTGATTACGGTATGTTTCTATAAATTGAACAACAATTATATAGGTTAGGAAACACATAACATTAAAACAGTAAACTTGAAAGGCAAATATTTTTTTCCCCCTGCGAAAGCTGGGTGACAACCAAAAATGCCAACATAGGAGTTATGATAGAGATTGCAGTGCCTAAATTATATTGAAGGCTTATACTATTGCTAGGTTTATGCAATCTATAGGGAGTACTATGATCCGCTATTTTGGAAACTTTCTAGCAGAAATAATGGACTCACAAATGTTTGTTTATGTCATGTCAAGAAAATATATAAGATACATCTTTTCAGTTCCCTTTTAAATAATATAAAAGAAATTAAGCAGCAGATTTCTGAGTTATAAAGTCAGGTTCATTTCTACAGGCAGCATAAGATAGGAATTGAGTCATTATGTATAGACAATATACCAAACAATATTGAGGTTGTGTAGCTGCGCTCAAAGCACTTTAATTCCCTTTCTTTTTTCCATGTCTGATAGCTAAAATCACAGCTTTGCTGACAATACAAAAGAAAAAGAACTTCAATCCATACAAGTGATTTCTTCAGAGACCAAGTGGGAGAATTGGTGAGAATTAACCATTATTCTGTATAATGAAAGAGGCGGCATCTTTGCACTGAAACTTTCACCCCCTCCACATTAGATTATTCAGGAGAATAACTATTCTATCTATGCAGTCCCAGTGTGCCCTTCTGCCTGGCTAACTCCATAGGAACAGCTGGACACCATGACAAACTAGCTGTTAGCTCTGCCAGCCCAACGTCTCCTTTCAGAGATAAACAAAAGAAAAACTTGTTTCTACATCCCGCTTAGCAGTCTGATGTACCACCAGCGGTGCCGTACATTGCAGACTTCATTCAGATAGCATTATTGGGAACTGCACCAGAGACTCTTGGGTGCAACACGATTACACAGACACTCGTCTGGGTGCCATCCAATCTGCAAGGACAGTGCATGTTGGGACGAGAGCAGGACACGTAGCAATTTTCTATTTGTTTTTTTTAAACAAACTATTGTTCTGTGTGGAAAATCCCTCATATTTATAGCCTCATAGTCTTATAATGGGTCAGTGTACAGTCTGAACTACATGCCCAGCACACGGATGGGAAATGGACCAGTGTGAAGAAGCCCATAAGTTGACAAGTTGCTGTATTATATCACTCCATCCGGATGTGTAGTGTTAAAAGGAGCATTTCAGGACTTTTAAAAAAACTAGTAAAAAAACAGGAAATTGTCTCTGCGATCGTGTGCTATATATCACAGCATTACCACTAAGGCCAGTGAGGAGTGAAGGAGCTTCCAAGACTGGAGCAGCAGGACATTTGATGGTTGAGCACTGGATAGTTTATTATATTATTCTATTAGTTGTCCTTTTAACCCCCTCCAACAGTCACGTTAAAATTCAAGAGTCCCAAAACTGTCACATTTTTTTATTGAAGATTTCAATTAATGTGTCAGGTAAATATATTTGTGATTGTTCCCAGCAAGAGAAACCATGTAATCTTGTAGATAGGATACCTTTTTGGCGAACAAAAATACATGATGTTATAGTAAGCTTTCGAACCAACGTAAGGTTCTTCCTCCGGCTTAAATGATATAGATCCAAATAGGCATGCATATTTATCACACTACTAACAACCACTTATCAATTAGTATGTGAGCGCTTCTGATGCTCCGCCCCTAGTGAGGTCATCAAAGTGCCTACAACATATATAAAAAACACAGAGCCTGATCAACAGAAGCAAAACACAGTTAAGGCTCTTAAAAAGGAGAGGACAAAAATAACAAAATGAGAATACAATTAAGCCGTTATCTCTGACACAACTCAACGGTCCTTACAGAAGACACCTACCTACCATCACCTCAGAGATCCGGTGGGCTAAAGGACCTGCGGTGACGTCACTACTGTGGAAGGAGCCATTGTGCAGTGTGGTAGAAAGTACTGTATGCTGTATAAGCCAACAGCAGCCACCAGGACCTGTGATGATGTCCCCATCATGTGATCACCTGTGTGGGTGGAGTCAGGAATCACATAACCAAGGGCTCATCGTTGTATCCAGAATTCTGGTGATGTGTGGAAGTCAAGATGGATGTGGATGTAACAGCTGTGTGTCTGTGATGTGTGTGAATAAGGACGTAGCAGAGCTGTGTGTGCCGTGTGTGAATCAGGATGGATGTAGTAGAGCTGTGTGTGTGATGTGTGAATCAGGATATAGCAGAGCTGTGTGTGTCATGTGCAGTGTGTGTAATGTGTGGGAATCAAGATGGATGTAGTAGAGCTGTGTGTGTAATGTGTGGGGATCATAATGGATGCTGTGTGTGAATCAGGATGTAGCAGAGCTGTGTGTGTCATGGGCTGCGTGTGGTCAAAATGTACGTAGTAGAGCTGTGTGTGTAATGCGTGGGAATCAAGATGTATGTAGTAGAGCTACGTGTATGATGTGTGGGGAGCATAATGGATGTACCAAGTAGCAGAGCTGTGTGTGTGTGTGTGAATCAGGATGTAGAAGAGCTGTGTGCGTCATGTGCTGTGTATGTGATATGTGGTGTCAAAATGGATGTATTAGAGCTGTGTGTGTGTGATGTGATGTGTAATATGTGGGAATCAGGATGTAGCAGAGCTGTGTGTGTAATGTGTGGGGTCAGGATGGAGGTAGTAGAGCTGTATGTATAATGTGCTGTGTGTGATGGTTGGGTCAGCATGCATGTAGTAGAGCTGTGTGTGTAATGTGCTGTGTGTGTGTAATGTGTGGAAATCAAGATGGATGTAGTAGAACGGTGTGTGTGGCATGTAGTAGAGTTGTGTGTGTAATGTGTGGGAATCAGGATGGATGTAGTAGAGCTGTATCTGTGATGTGTGGGGGGTCATAATGGATGTACCATGTAGCACAGCTGTGTGGCATCGCCAGAAACACTGGCACTATAATTTCCTAATAATTACTAGTACACACATACTTATGACAAGGCACAGACATAGATGTGAATAATTTGCACTCCGTCACGTGCCGATTCCAGCCAATCATGAGGCTGGAACTGGCACATGTCATGGGGCGGAGCTACGCGATGACGCGTACAAGGGGGCGGAGCCAAAACGCCGATGCTGTCGAGCCGAGCCGAAGGGAGAAGACCCATCTGCGCAAGCGCGTCTAAAAAAAGCAAGAAGACACCGAAATTAGACGGAACCATGGCGACGGGGACGCTAGCAACGGAGCAGGTAAGTGAATAACTTCTGTATGGCTCATATTTAATGCACGATGTATATTACAAAGTGCATTAATATGGCCATACAGAAGTGTATAACCCCACTTGATTTCGCGAGACAACCCCTTTAATATCGGAGAAGGGGTTATATCACAACCCCCCACCTCCCAAAAAAAGAAAAAAAATCCCAGCACCACAAAATCCCGATATCGCCACGACAAAATGCTGCTATTAAGCTGCTACTATACGTAGTGTCTCAGTTCAATCATTCACACCTGTGGTTAGGACTCCAGTTACAATTCCTCTGTTTGGTTTTTGGAGCAGAAAAACAGAATTAGATTGGAAATAAACGTGTCTATGTTTCACCATTGATTTCAATGGGTTTTGAAAAAAACTGAAAGCTTTCACTTTGCTTCCTTTCTGTTAGTGCAGTTTAACAGAAAAATGGAAACCTATTTATTTCTGTGAAAAAAAATGGAAGCCTAGCAGAATGGAAGTACACTGAAAGTTTGTCGTTTGTGTTCTGCTTTTTTGATAAAACCCATTAAATCAGTGGGGAAAATAACAGAAATGTTTATTTCCAATTTAAATTTTTCAGCTTTAAAAAACGAACTGAGAAATGGAATTGTGACTGAAGCCCTAAACGCAGGTGTGAATGGGCCTGGTTGAAAAGCAGAAATCCAGGTGCCAGTTTGCTATTAAGAGATCCTACGCGTTATAGCAGCCGAAGGCTACATTCACATGGGTGAGCACAATATCGCGCTTACCAATGTGTGTTTTTCATACTGATGCATCTCTTCTGTGCAATTTAATCCTTAGACGTATGTTTCAAATGGTAGAGCACTCGCTTAGAATATGAGAGGTAGCAGGATCGATGCCAGCAAAACCCACAAAACCTTCACTTGGCAACTCCTTCAAATAAAGAGTACGCTCATAGTGTTCTAATAACTATGTATAGATATTTCAGGGGACCATACAGAGAAAGAAGGTTTCTGCATGGACATAGAAGGTGGTTCTCTACTGTAAGAGCAGTGAGAATATGGAACTGCCTGAGGATGTGGTGATGGCAAATTCGACAAAAGTGTTAAAGAGGGGCCTGGATGTCTTTTTTGAGCATTACAATATTACGTGCTATAATCACTATTGTGATTACCAGATTGGAGTCGGGAAGGAATTTTTTTCCCTTAGGGTGGATTCATCAGAGCGTGTTTTTGTGCACTTATGTACGCACCTAGGTACGAGCAAAAACACACGTGAACACAGTTGCGTGCTTGTTGTGAATGGAGTTGTACTTGCTGCTGGCGACTCCATTGAAAACAATGCTCTGCTGGCACCCCTGCATTCTTTTTCAGGGAAGGGCTTTACATATAAGCCCTTCTCTGAAAAAGAAACATTTTAGTGCAAAAATAAACAAAAAAAAAAAATTACCTCCCCGCTGCTGCCGTGCCCCCGCGGGCAAGAAGAACACACAGATGTTTCCTTCACCCCCGCTAGTTAAAAGAATTCCCTGCTGCTACATCTGTGGCAGATGCAGCAGAGGAATTCCTCAATTCTCAACCGCAGTCATCCCAGTCAATGGCTTTTCAGGGAAGGGCTTCATAAGCTCTTCCCTGAAAAGCCATTTAAAAAAAGTGTATAAAAAAAAAAAAATACAATACTCACCTCTCTTCAGCTGCCGGGGCTCAGCCTCGACTTCTGCCGCTGTCCCCGACTCCGTAGTTCTGAGCTATCAGCAGCAGTGACTTTAAAGCTGCTGTACTACTCATATATTTTTTTAAAGATATTTAATTTTTTAAAACTATTTTCTGTCTCCATCTTCTGCGGACAATAACTTTTTTATTTTTCCGTCGATATAGTTGTGTGAGGGCTCATTTTGTGCAGTGCGTTCTGTTGTTTTCGTTAGTACCGAATACATTTTGGAATACATAGGAGTTTTGGAAAGCTTTTTATTAGTTTTTTTTTTCTTGGCAGCAGGGTGACCAAAAAAGCATATTTCTGGGTTTGTTTGTTTTTTTCGGACAACTTTCACTGTGCGCAGTAAATAATGCATTACTTCGATAGATCGGACCTTAATGGATACATTGATACCAAATATGTATTTCTGTTTTATTATTTAGATTTTTTATTGTAAGTATGGCAAAAGGGGGGGGGGTAAACTTGTATTACTTTTAAAAAAACATAATTAATAAAACTTGATTGTTCTTATTTTTACTTTTTCTTTTAGTCCACACATAGCGATGCTTCGATCGCTTATGCAGTATGATGTAATGCCATAGCATTACATCATACTGCATTCTGACAGGCAGCCTATCAAGCCACCCCACAGGGATGGCTTGATAGGTATTCTGCCATGACAGCCCTGGGGTCTTTCAGAAGGACCCCGGTTGTCATGACACCCACATGCATATTTAGGATTTCAGCCGCAGTTCAGTGACTACACAGCGTGCACGCAGATTGCCTTCAGCAGCTGTGCACTACACACTACACTTAAGCAGCACGAGGTTAGGGTTTAGGGTTAGGGTTTAGAGTTAGGTTTAGGTAACCCTAACCCTAAACCTAACCCTAAAGCTAACCCCGTGCTGCTTAAGTGTAGTGTGTAGTGCACGGCTGCTTAACTGTAGTGTGTAGTGCACGGCTGCTGAAGGCAATCTGCGTGCACGCTGTGTAGTCACGTGGTGCCGAAGAGCCAATCAGGTGGCTCTAATCAGCAGCGCTGCTGAACTGCGGCAGAAATCCCAAATATGCCACCCGCACGGCTCTCCCAATCTCACCGCAAGGGGGCCGTGAGGGACCCCAAGCATCGTTTGGGGGATTTAAATGCCACTGTCAGATTTGATAGCGGCATTTAATGGGTTAACAGTCCTGTTCGGCCGTATGGGGCTGTTGCCCACAGGTGTCAGCTGTAATGAACAGCTGACACCTGCGATGTATGGAAGGAGATAGCAGCGCTATCTCCCTCCATACAAGTCCTGCAACCGCAGGACGTAAAAACACGATGGCGTGGTCACTAAAGGGATAAAGGAGTTTTGTCATTAAAAACAAAAAAATTCTATACTCACCTATTCCTCCTCAGGCAGATTCCGTACCGCATCTTCTACTCATTGATCTTCTCCAGTCCCTCAGGTCAGCTCACCGAAAGCCATCGGGATCCTCTTCTCCTTGTTATGAAGCGTGCATTCCTCGCATCCTTCTTCCTGCAGGTCAGTGAAGGTCACGCCCCTGTAACGTAGCATTCACTGGCTAGGAAGGAATGCTGATCTATTGCAGAGACAGCGGGCACGTGCCAATTGCTGGCCTGTAATTAGACAAGCAGGTGCAGTCCTGCAGTTACTGGGAAATTGTGAGCACTAGTAGCAGCCACTAATTCTTGTGTAATGCTCCTGAATTTTGACTTCGATAACAAATTGGACCACATTTTATTTGTAATCAATGCCAAAATCCTGATATCACCAAAAGGTTCATTTACTCCTTCTTGCAACGATTTCAAATCAAGAAGTGGGTCAAATTCTGCCCTGTGAGATCAGTGAAACAGGTTTTTCTAATCACACAAGATTGGATTCCACTATGTGCTTGGCACTCCGTTCAATGCATGTGGAGAAGTAATGTAGGCAGAGGTGGAAAAAGCGTGACTGCACATCAGTTCATATGGATTGAACTTCTTCCTAGAACTATGGAGCTCAGCTGATACAACGGTGGCGTTTACTGCTGCGGAGTATACCTGAATATGTATTTGAAGGGTCCTTTTAACACCTTAACTACCAGTCATTTTCAGGTTTTTTTCATCCTAATGCTTTAAGAGCAATAATTTTTCCTTCAGCACAGCTGTATGGGGGCTTATTCTTTTGTGGAACAAGTTTTATTTTTTAAAGGTACTATTTAATGCACCATATAATGTACTAGTTGATATACCCGGCTTCGCCCGAGTTAATTTGGTACTGGTGTTTATCTGGTGTTCACACGGAAAATCTTATGAAGTCGTGGTTACTTTAGAGATACTGAGGAAAAACATATGTTCACCATTTTGCATAGTTCTCTGCATTACCCAGGAAACACCACCTGGAGGTAACCATGCGACGTTTCCTTCATATAAAATGACATCAGGAAGTGAGAGAATTAGATTACGTACATAAAATTTGGACACTAATTCTTTTGCGCTTAGAATTGAATAATCGAGTTGGGACCTATTAACTTTTCATATTTATGACACAATCAATGCTTGTGCCAAATTTCATGTTTCTATGACATTGGGAAATGAGAGATTTGGATTATGTACGTAAAATTTGGACGCTAATTCTTTTGCGCAAAGAATTGAATA
Organism: Eleutherodactylus coqui; assembly: GCF_035609145.1. Lineage (NCBI taxonomy): Eukaryota > Metazoa > Chordata > Amphibia > Anura > Eleutherodactylidae > Eleutherodactylus > Eleutherodactylus coqui. Next base: position 261,640,616 of record NC_089837.1, on the reverse strand, counting down.
ATCGAGTTGGGACCCATTAGCTTTTCCTATTTATGACATAATCAATGCTCGTGCCAAATTTCCTGTTTCTATGACACCGGAAAGTGAGAAAATTACATTCCGCACGTAAAATTTGGACGCTAATTCTTTTGCGCATAGAATTGAATAATCGAGTTGGGACCCATTAGCGTTTCCTATTTATGACATAATCAATGCTCGTGCCAATTTTCCCGTTTCTATGACACCGGAAAGTGAGAAAATTACATTCCGCACGTAAAATTTTGATGCCAATTCTTTTGCGCTAGAATTGAATAAATCGAGTTGGGAGCCATTCGCTTTTCCTTTTTATGACATAAATCAATGCTCCTGCCAAATTTCACGTTTCTATGACATTGGGAAGTGAGACATTTGGATTATGTACGTAAAATTTTGACGCAAATTCTTTTGCGCATAGAATTGAACAATCGAGTTGGGATCTATTAACTTTTCCAATTTATGACATAATCAATGCTCGTGCCAAATTTCCCGTTTCTATGACATTGGGAAGTGAGTGATTTAGATTATGTACGTTAACTTTCGACGCCAATTCTTTTGTGCTAGAATTGAATAATCGAGTTGGGACCCAATTTATTTTCCTATTTTGGAGATAATCTATGCTTGCGCCAAATTTCATGTTTCTACGACATCGGGAAGTTGGAGAACTTTTGGCGAGTCAGTGAGGGCTTTCAGCTTTATATATATAGACTAGCTGATATACCCGGCTTCGCCCGAGTTAATTTGGTACTGGTGTTTATCTGGTGTTCACACGGAAAATCTTATGAAGTCGTGGTTACTTTAGAGATACTGAGGAAAAACATATGTTCACCATTTTGCATAGTTCTCTGCGTTACCCAGGAAACACCACCTGGAGGTAACCATGCGACGTTTACTTTATATAAAATGACATCAGGAAGTGAGAGAATTAGATTACGTACATAAAATTTGGACACTAATTCTTTTGCGCTTAGAATTGAATAATCGAGTTGGGACCCATTAGCTTTTCCTATTTATGACACAATCAATGCTTGTGCCAAATTTCATGTTTCTATGACATTGGGAAGTGAGAGATTTAGATTATGTACGTAAAATTTGGACGCTAATTCTTTTGCACATAGAATTGAATAATGGAGTTGGGACCCATTAGCTTTCCCTATTTATGACATAATCAATGCTCGTGCCAAATTTCCCGTTTCTATGACACCGGAAAGTGAGAAAATTACATTCCGCACGTAAAATTTGGACGCTAATTCTTTTGCGCATAGAATTGAATAATCGAGTTGGGACCCATTAGCTTTCCCTATTTGTGATGTAATCAATGCTCGTGCCAAATTTCCTGTTTCTATGACACCAGAAAGTGAGAAAATTACATTCCGCACGTAAAATTTGGACGCTAATTCTTTTGCGCAAAAATTGAATAATCGAGTTGGGACCCATTCGCTTTTCCTATTTATGACATAATCAATGCTCGTGCCAAATTTCCCGTTTCTATGACACCGGAATGTGAGAAAATTAGATTCCGTACGTAAAATATGGACGCTAATTCTTTTGCGCATAGAATTGAATAATGGAGTTGGGACCCATTAGCTTTTTCTATTTATGACAATCAATGCTCCTGCCAAATTTCCTGTTTCTATGACACTGGAAAGTGAAGAAATTACATTCCGCACGTAAAATTTCGACGCCAATTCTTTTGCGCTAGAATTGAATAATCAAGTTGGGACCCATTAGCTTTTCCTATTTATGACATAATCAATGCTCGTGCCAAATTTCATGTTTCTATGACACCAGAAAGTGAGAAAATTACATTCCGTACGTAAAATTTGGACGCTAATTCTTTTGCGCATAGAATTGAATAATCGAGTTGGGACCCATTAGCTTATCCTTTTTATGACATAATCAATGCTCCTGCCAAATTTCACGTTTCTATGACATTGGGAAGTGAGAGATTTTGATTACGTACGTAAAATTTTGACGCCAATTCTTTTGCGCATAGAATTGAATAATCGAGTTGGGACCCATTAACTTTTCCTATTTATGACAATCAATGCTCGTGCCAAATTTCCCGTTTCTATGACATTGGGAAGTGAGTGATTTAGATTATGTACGTAAAATTTCGACGCCAATTCTTTTGCGCTAGAATTGAATAATCGAGTTGGGACCCAATTACTTTTCCTATTTTGGAGATAATCAATGCTCGTGCCAAAATTCATGTTTCTACGATATCGGGAAGTTGGAGAACTTTTGGCGAGTCAGTCAGTGAGTCAGTGAGGGCTTTCAGCTTTATATATATATAGATTGGAAGACTTTAAAAAAGTTTTAAAGTGGGGTGAAATGTAATAAAAAAATTCAAGTAGGAAATTTTTCAGGGGGTTTTACTTTCTGTGGAATTCATAATGTGATAAAAAGGACGTTAAAAATATTTTAAAAAAGGGAAAAAAGTTACTACTTTACAAAAAACCCTTTATTTAAAAAAAATAACAAAAAAAAAAACACCTGTATGTCATCAAAATCAGAGACCCATAACTATTTTCTATTTCTCTGTCGATGGGGGTGTTTGAGAACTCCTTTTTTTAACAGGGCAAGCTGTAGTTTTTATCGCTACCATTTTTATATGTATACAAGACCAAAAAAACCACACTGGCATTATGCATTTTTTTTAATAGTGTTTACTGTGTGAGATCATGACATTAGATAGTCTGGTTCCTTTTCGAATGCAGCAATACCAATTAGGTTTGTTTTTTTATTGCTCAAACATGCGTGATGCTGGTCCCGTCAAAGTCCATGGGGGTGACAGATAGTCAAGGATATCTCTTGGCTGTCTGCAGGCCTCTCAGCTTCCCCAACAATAGACTGTGGAATGAATAGGACAAGCAAAATGCATTAAGAAAAGTGGCTTTTTTCCCCAAATATAGACACATTAACAAAACCTTGTAATTTTTCAGTCTTTCCACAGCAAATAGCGCCCAGAGCATGCTATGGGAAATCAATTCTTACTGCACACTTGTGGAAGCCAATTGCGGTTTCCGAAAGCTGAGGGGGGATGGGGGGGGGGGGGAATAAAAAATTTTAAAAAAAATAAAAATAAATAAAAATCGCAGCATGTTCCATTTTTCCACGGACTGTGCACACGGGAAAAGCAGTTGTTTAGAATAAAAAAATCTGTGCTGCGCATGTCTTTTTTTTTGCGAGATGAACTCTAGTTTTCATTTATCCCATTATTGAGACATTACAATCAATTGCTTTTTATTCCATTTTTTTATGAAGGCAAGCTTAACAACATCTGAACTTTTTTCATTTTTTAAAACTTTTAGTGGTGTTGATTGTGCAGCATAAATAAATATGTTAAATTAATTCTGCAGCTCAGTAAAATTCTGTCAATACTAAATAATTTAAAAATAGTTTTTTTTTCAACTTTAAAAGAAAAAAAAAAGCATTTAAAAGACCCTTTAACATTTTTCTTTTTTTTGTCAACGCTCATCAGCAGGATGAGTTGTACTTTTTAATGGTCCATTTTATTGCTTCATAAGACGTTCCAATTGCTTTCCATTTTTTGTAAGACAAGACAGGCAAAATTAGCTGTTTTCTCCTTTTTTTCACAGTGTGCACCATATGGGTTAAATAATGCACAAGCTTTTTCTCTGTGTTATTACCTACGCAGCAATATAAGATTTGTGGGGTATTGTTTGTTTAGTTGTTTTGTTTTTTTTTACACACACAGTAAGGCTAACTTCATGTGGGAGAGAGAGATATCGCGCTCGCAAACATGTGACTTCCCCGCAGATGCAAGGTGTTTTTATGTCAATAGTCTTAGGCCACCGTAGTTGGCAGACCTGGAGGTCATATTCAGGCCTCTGGGTGCCTCGGGACACCTGGTTCAATGGGTAAGAGAGGCAGTCCCTTCTTCAGCCATTCACATGACATAGTCACATGACCACAGCATGTAAGGGGTTAAACAGCAGTGATTGGCGGTTTCTCCAGTCCCCGATGATGGATAACGGTCTGGCACTTGCTCTAACAGCCAAACGTCTGCTTCTGATGCAGCGCTGTAAAAAGGCGACTGCAGCAGAATAAAGCCCCTTAATGGTCGCCATAAAAAAGTGCATGGGCGGTCATTAAGGGGTTAAATATGTAAAGTATGATATTTTGCATTTTACTACATGTAAAATTGTGTTGATTAGAAAGCTGAAACTATTCAAGATTGCAAATGTTCCTTGAAACCGTGCACCTGCGCATACATAAGTATTCATGACTGTTCCCGCCTGTTTCTTTAGTATCACATTTCTCCTAAGAGTAATCTAATTAACCCCCATGTGAATACATAAGGCATCTATATAACGACATGCAAATTTATAATTAAATTCGGAGGTCAAAGAGGTAGATTACAGCTACAGTTAAGGAAATCATACAACGTCTATGACACAGTAACAATGCTTCTTTGGATATGGGTCCAAGGCAAACACATCAGAGCTAGTGGCCGGTGTATTCTAAAGTGTCACATGCCATTATTACCTAGGTGACATGAATGTTTTTATTGGCTCTATAGAAGGTCATGGAATATTAAGTTAATTTACACTTGGTGTAGAATGGCCTGGTGTCGGCAGCGGTGATGTCCCTGTTCACCTGGTCTGAGCTACAATGTGACAGAGAGCTGCCATTGAGGAAGATGGATGATTGCACAGCCTGACCCCTATCCCTCCTATCGGGCCACAGTTCCGTTTCTTCAGTATCTCTACAACAAAAGGCCTTCTCCGATCTCCCAGTGGTCTTCAGTTTTATTGGTGCTAACAGGTCCAGACGTTTCCATCGATCGCTTTCTATCCTCCTTAAGCACAAGAGCTTGCCCTCTATGGTGAGCTAAACCCTGGCACAGATGTCTTTCTAATTGCTTCTCCGCTGTCTGTTGGGAAGTATGCAATCGGACAAGTGAACACCACATCAACACAGAAAATGCCTATCCACTTATCTCAGGTTCCCCATGGCATTTAAAAGAAAGTGATGTGTTTAGCCTCAAGACGTTAACCAATTCCTCACTTACACTTTCTTCCCCACCTATATACGGTCAGTTTATCAAAACACAATTTATACATATTTTAGATACAACTTGAGACAAATGTGAATATCACTTCTAATCATTTTTCGTTATTGTGCATAATTACATTTGATTTGCTATCATATCTAATCACTTGATAACGTGTTGGGTAATCTCTTTCCCTGCAATACAAAAACATGGAACTTAAACTTCATTTAATGCATATTCAGAGAGCCAACACTTCATCTTTTTCACAATACAGAAGTGCCTTATATACATAACCTTCCGCGATGCCCATAGGCAGAACTCTTTACCTACTGGCCCAAAGGCTACACATTGGCTTGGGGAATCCAATGCACTGCCATGTTTATGCTGAGCTGACAGCAAATGTATGTGGCATTGCTGAAGCTAAATATATATGATATTTTTAAAGGCTGAATAGAATAATCAATATTAATTTTATGTAGATAGGAGAAACTATATAGTGGAGTCACATTATTATGCCCACCAACTAATATCCAGAGTAACTGCCATGTGCCACAGCAGTTGGATGAGCTGGGAGTCATGCAAGGTGCTGGTAGGTTGTCTCAGGTATCTACAACCATGCTACAGTGCATCCCACAGTTACTGGAAGGTGCGTCGGGGGGGATACATAAAACAAACACAATGATCAAGGATGTCCCACAAATGGTCAACTGGGTTCAAGTCTGTGGAATTAGGGGGCCAAGGAAGTACTTGAAGTCTTGGTTGTGCTCTTCCAATCATTATGAGACATTTCTAGCTGTGTGATATGTTGCATTTTCTTGCTGAAAGATCCCATCTGCCCCAGGGAAGAAAACAAATGGCATGTATGGGTGTACGGGATCTGCAAGAATGGATTCACAACCAAATTGGTTCAGAGTACCTGCCACCTGCTTTTTTTTCTTCCAACAAGGGTTGCAACCCTTTGCCAATCAACGGTGGTCCAATTCAGGTACTGCCATGAAAATTAAAGCATTTTCTTCCAATGCACCTTCGTTAGCATAGGTGGAGTGACCATCCGTCTGCTTTGAAGCCCCGTGCACAGTAGGGTTCACCGAACTGTTTTAGACACGTCTGGTAGCTCCTGGTTCATTTTCATCGTAAGCTGCTCCACTGTAGTGTGCACCTTCATAGAAGAGGTTCACTGACATGTGGTGCTCCGCAGTTTCCATGCTGGTTATTCCAAATGATGCCATATTTCCACTCAGGAATAACTTTCACCACACCAACAGGCGAACAGTTCATAAAGTTCGCTGTTTGAAAAACAGTCACCCTTGGCCTTTTTTGAAACTCTGATAAACGGATCCTTTTACCAACAACAAAAGGTAAAATGTGAGCAGACAGCCTATCACACACCCTCCCCATGCCATCCAACAACGCATCACTTCCTTCGTGGGCTACACGCTGCTGACGTCGAAAGTAGGAGGTGGTCAAAATAATGTGACTCGACTGTGTATAAATCAAAATGCTGCCATTATTAAAATAACGGAAAATTCCTTTAAAACAGCATCAATGTGGTCTGATGCCTTATCAATTAATTTGGATTAATTAGATGAACATATTAAAGGATATAAAACTTAGCTTTTAAAACAAAATCCCAGAATGGGAAAGCCTGTGACCCGCTGCTATAAAACCTTATGCTTTTTCTGTATTATCAGATAAGTATCCTAATTGCTTTTCTCTACCCAATCTTCCTGGTCTTCTGAAATTCCACATTATACTGCAGTGCTGCGCTGGAAAGCCTCAGATTATCAGATGTCAGAGTGACCAACTTTCACTACACTTTATTATTATGTGAAGAATACTGAACTAGTATCTACAGGAAATGTGTTACCTATATTTCACTACATATTTAATAAGTGATATTTTAAGGGATTTTACACCTTTAATTGATGGCCTGTGCTCAGTCATCAATACTTGATTGACAGATCGCCCGATAGTCAGAGCTGGCATTTCAGTGCCGGGGGTCACCCTTTGCCAGAAATACACAGTTCCATAAATTGTGCAGTGACCCAGAATGCCGTACAGCTCCTATTCAAGTGAATATGAAATGTGTCTGGATACCATTCTGGCCCATTTCAGAGTGCATGGAATACCTCTCTCCTGCATACTGTAATATTATATATATTATATGCACATTAGGAAACTCCAATGACGGACCTCTCTCCTGCATACTGTAATATACATATGCAGAAGAGAGCGCCAAATGACAGACATCTCTTCTGCATACTTTTAGAAACATGTGTCGGACCTCACCTGTCATGGGAGCTATGCAGGGAAATCTCAATGTCAGACGAGGTCAGACGCTAAACTGAGAAGGGTTAATATAAATGCTTTGCTAAAATTGCAGTGTGATGGTTCATTTCTGTCTAAATTCATTTTCACGATTATATATATATATATATACACACACACATATAATCACTACACATACATATACACACACACATACATACACACACATACACACACACACACTTCTTAACTTTGAATTCTTAAATATTACAAAGAACCATTTTATAATCTGTATAACGCAGAAAAGCCAGCAGATCTCTCCTGTAAGAGCAGTATTATGCAGGGCTAGCACCTTCGCAGGGTTGAGGTTGGTGCTGCACAGCAGTCGATGTGGAATGTGAACGGTACTGTATTCACAATATGCACAACCTTAGGCTTCCCCGTATATCGTAGCAGCTGCCATCCTGCTAAATAGAATTTGCTTCCATGGGTAACATGGCTATGCCGAACAAACAAAACATTTTAGTATGGTGAACACCCTTATGGAAAGAACAATCAACATAGCAAGAGGCCTTTAATTAAAGTAATATTACCAGACTGCTATTTGCAAGCGACCACAGTAAAGCTTTCAACACTGCACAGAATATCGCAGTTAATGGCTAATATGTAATATTGTGTGTAATAATAAATCATGAGTTTTATACATTTAGGCCCTTTAAAACCACATGATATGCGTAACAAAATGAAACGCATCACCCACCAATGGTGATAAGACTGGAGGCAAGTTACATTTGTTTTATGGTTATTGTATGTTCTGAACAATAATTAAGACATAACTTAATAACATTTTTCTGCAAAACCAAGCCGTATTCTGTAATATAAAATCTTTCACGTCTGCTTGATAAACCAAGAAAACTATGAGAAAATTGCTATTCAAGGTTTAGCACTGTTTGGAATATCAATTGTGACAATTCACAATGCAATATCTTCTGCATACCCACAACCTAAATTAAATTGAAGAAGCTTTGTTTCTCTGACCTTGGCTTCACCATTCCCATACTAAAAACAAAAATCAAAGGGCAAAATAGTGCTTAAAGGGGTTGTCTCGCGGCAGCAAGTGGGGTTATACACTTCTGTATGGCCATATTAATGCACTTTGTAATATACATCGTGCATTAAATATGAGCCATACAGAAGTTATTCACTTACCTGCTCCGTTGCTAGCGTCCCCGTTGCCATGGTTCCGTCTAACTTCGGTGTCTTCTTGCTTTTTTAGACGCGCTTGCGCAGATGCATCTTCTCCCTTCGGCTGGTCTTGGAAGCATCGGCGTTTTGGCTCCGCCCCCTTTTCGCGTCATCGCGTAGCTCCGCCCCATGACGTGTCCCGGTTCCAGCCTCCTGATTGGCTGGAATCGGCACATGACGGGGGCGGAGCTACGCGATGACGCGAAAAGGGGCGGAGCCAAAACGCCGATGCTTCCAAGACCAGCCGAAGGGAGAAGATGCATCTGCGCAAGCGCGTCTAAAAAAGCAAGAAGACACCGAAGTTAGACGGAACCATGGCAACGGGGACGCTAGCAACGGAGCAGGTAAGTGAATAACTTCTGTATGGCTCATATTTAATGCACGATGTATATTACAAAGTGCATTAATATGGCCATACAGAAGTGTATAACCCCACTTGCTGCCGCGAGACAACCCCTTTAAATCCTCCAGACAAGATTTCATATGACCACCACTTACTTTCCACAATTTTTTCACACAAAGTCATCTGAAAAATGGCCGCTCCACCGAAAAGACATCTCTCCATTTCTGCCTGCCTCACCTCGATTGCACGATACAGTCTGGAGGTCTCCTCTGTATATTGCAGTCACTAACATGCAAGGTCAGCCACCATCATGATGGTGAAAATTTTGCTTTAGCTTTCAAATTAATCACATGGTGCATCAGAACAGTTATAACTAGAGGCTGTACCATCTACGCCTGCTAGGGGAGCGGTTTAATGCTCATTAGCTTCCAAATAAACAACAGACCATAACTATACAGTCAGGAGGATGAAGGGTGATATCCTCTACTATAACTGTGTTGTTATCATCATCAGTAACCAATGGAGTGTCTGTGCTCCCATTTAAGTAGTTCATGTGGTAGGGTCTATGTAGTAGACTCATACAGACTGAGAATTTGAGTAGAAACTAAGCATATAAACCTATGGAAGTCTGAGCTGGTCAGAACTGAGATCACATGACCATATGAGGAGAAAGAGGCCAGGCATTTCAGTTATTTCTCTAACTAACCAAGGTAACATTAGCTCACTTAAATATACTGGGGGCTTAGCTACATAGATAATGGGAGGGGGGGGGGGGAAATCGCTGGAGTGAATTTTATATAGCTCCACCATTTTTAACTTGAAAGAGATGGCAAGGGATGAGGGCTCATTCAGAGAATTGGAAACATCTTCAGGTATTATGAGGAATTTTAACCTTCCTGCCCATATATTGTTCCCAATCTATATCTTTGGCTCCATTGTTTCATCAATGTTGTGATTTCATGTGTGAGTATACTATAATAGTTGCTCGTGATTTATGCTTGAGTGACAGTGCTGCCACACAAAGTAACAGGAAATGAAAGTAAGACAATAAGGCCATCAGCACACAGGCGGATTTGCATTGTAGAATCCGAAGTGGGCATCCGCCTCCAGATTCCGCAGTAAATACCTTCCATAGCATGTTATGGAAAAGGGATTCTTCCTGCACACGAGCGGGAAACAATTGTGGTTCCCACTTGGAGAGGGGGAAAAAAAAAAAAAAGCAGCATGCTCCACTGTTGCGCAGATTTTAAGCGGATTGCTTCAACTGAAGCCAATGGAAGTCTTCCGAACCGCGGCCCGTGGAAGGGTCGCGGGTTCCATGTCATCACTAGGCGATGACACAGGAAAAGCAGGGGTTAAAAGAAAAAAATCTTTTACTGCACATGCTCGATGGCAAGCCGTGTGGACCATCTGCAGTACTGATGAAGAAAAAGAAAGGCAGGTGCGCACGGACAGCACTGCTGCCAGGGCCGGATTCCGCATGCGGAATCCAACCTGTCAGTGTGCAGGTGGTCTTGTGTAAAGAGCAAGAGATACGAGCGCTAGTGATGCACTTGGTCTGAAATCTTTTTTAGCACTTTTCCTGCTCTAGCTAAACCTTGGAGCATAAAAGTTAAAGAATGTACACCAAAATACAAAAACCGCTAGGACACAGCCATGAGCTATATACAGCAAAGGGCCATAAACTGTATACCATAAAGTAAAGCACCACCAGACAACATCTCCTGCTACACACTAAAATCTTTTCTTTGTCCAACCTGAACTGAAAGTCTCCCTCAGCATCAGCTGTCCAAGTTGCATAATTAAATAATCAAACACACACTAATATAATTACATACACACACAAAAAAATACTTGAAAATTGTTGTGGCATGTAGCCCTGAATAGACCACAGATAAATTTAACCCGTTCACACAGAATCCGCACAATATACCATATAAAGCATTCTTGGTATATTGTGTACAAACCATCTGGAACACTCCTATACATCCCTGGTTATAACATGCTAGTTGTATAATAGCACTATTTACATAACGATTGTATCTTTTCTGCCTGTTTTATCAGAAGTAGGCCTCCTGCACATGGGCAGACAGTCCGTGGCAGGATTTCCCGCAGAATTTCCGCCCGTGCCCGCTGCCATAGGATTGCATTAGATAATGCAATCCTATGCAGACAGCCACGATTTGACAGCGTGAAAACTAGTGCGGTAAACAAATCGCGGCATGTCCTATATCTGTATGAACCTCGCAGAGGCCTGCACAGAAACGTCACGGCTGACGCGCCGGCTCTGCTCTGCGCATGTGCCGGCATATAGCAGAGTGGAGGAGATGGTGGAGTAGGTGAGCCGCGGTGGTCACTGCAGGGGCACGGCTCGCATCTCACTGCGAGAATTCTCGCAGCGGTATCTGACCCGGACGTCTGCAGGAGGCCGTAGTCTGTAGCTTGGACAAACCAGCACCTCTGCAGACTAAAAATAACTTGTATGTATCACTTGTCAGAGATCATAAAATTCCTATGAATGTTGTTTATTGTAAATACATTACCCATTACAATAATAGAAAAGCTGCAAAGAAGAAGAAGCAGCAGTCCAATGCTACAAATGAAGTGGTTGAAAGGGAATCAGTCATCAACTACATGCACCATAAACTAAGTCTGGGGAGCTTCTTTTTATACTCAGCCAATCCCCCGATGAAGTCAGCATGTGCACAAACAGCTTAAAGGGGTTCTGTCATTAAAGGAAAAAAAGAAAAATCTATACTTACCTATTCCTCCTCCCCAGGCATCCTTCTTACTGCATCTTCTCTTCGCGGATGCCAGCATTCTCCTTCCTGCAGGTCAATGTACGTTACGTCACTAGTGATGTAGCGTTCACTGCCTAGCAGGGAATGCCGAGCTATTGCCGAGACTGTGCCTGTGCTGTCTCGCAAAACTAGTACATGAACACTCGCAGCAAGACAGTGTGCATGCGCAGTCTCGACAATAGCCCGTATTTCCCTGCTAGGCAGTGAACACTATGTCACTAGTGACGTAACATACATTGACCAGCCAAGAATGGACGCTCCAAAACAGAGAGAGGAGTGGATTGTCCGGACGGCTAGAGGGGAGGTAACCCCAGGGGACTGGAGGAGCCAGGAGAAGATGCAGTAAGACTGTCTGGGGAGAATAGGTAAGTATTGATTTTGTCTGTCAGAAGGCTATATGCGCGAACTCCCATAGAGATGAATGGTAATGTTTATGCACAGCCTTCTAAAGAGAGTAAATTTTAGTTTGCTGTGCATGTGTTGAGTTTGCTGGAGAAGAGTGCAGGAATGGGAGAGTATGAAAAGAGGCTGCCCGGACTCCATATCACCTAAACTATATATAGCATAATTTAGTTTATGGCACTTACAACTGACAACAAGTTCTTTTTAAGTCTATTTATCCACAGAAGAGCTAAAGCGTTAGCCTGTGAATTATTGGTGAAAAAAGTGAAAAATATGTGAAGCTTGGGAGCACTGAATTTTATTTTTTTCTGGACAAATTCTGGTTTTAGGCTCTCAGACTAAAATTTCTAAAAGGAACTGTATTCCTCTTCTACATTTGCCTCCACAACTACATTGCTGCTCCATTCGTTTGTATTTGTAGATTTATAGTGCAATACTCCATGCTATCAAATGTCCAAGAGTGACAGCAATCCTATTCTTGAGACAACTTCCATGCCATATATTTTATTGTAGCTTGCTTTCATACTAATTCATACTGGTGTTTCTGCTTTGTACTTATGCAAGTTCATTTGAAAAGCAAGATAACTAGTTCCTATTTAACACTGAACCAGCCAGACCATGGACTGTCACCTAAACACAGATGCAGATGGTCTATAGTGTGTCTTTTACCTACTGCTGAATTTCTGCATCCTCACCTTTGTTCTCCCCTGCTTTACCTTTAAATTGACTTCTTTGAGGAAATATTATAGGATTACTTTTGCCCCAAACTAAATTCTCAACATACCAGAAAAGACATTTGTACATTTTTTTAACTTGCCTTGATAAAGCATCATGTGTGCTCCCAGATATTATTTCAACAGATAAGTTGAAATTAACGGTCTATAACACATACATAACTTAATATAGGCCATGAAGGAAGAGATACTGTTAGGCCAGTCTCACACAACCAGATTTTTATTGGGGATTCTGCGATTAGAGTCCGTGTGGACTTTCTGTGGCAAAACGCAGGCACTGAAAAGGAATGTAGTTTCAATCTCAGCATGCTCTATTTTGCCACGGAATCTAAGTGAAAGCGCACAAAACACAAAACCCTGTACTGCGTAAGACCACCTATAAGCCTCTGCGGTCATCAGCAGTGCAGGTTAGTGCCATACGCAGGGTCACCGGCCATGCTCACAGCTCAAATTCCCTGCGGGCCTCTCACATGCGGAATCCGCCCTGTTCGTGTGAGCCTGGCCTTACAGCGAGAGTTTTTCCATGCAGAAGTCATTACATGTTTGCCTAGAGTAAGTGTGAAGTGGCCATAAATCAGAATCTGTATTTATTCTGTACAGTTTCTAACTACAAAGTAGTCTCAATGAGTTGGAAACACAGACAACTCTTTTACATATATTACTACTGTATAGCTAAGCTATAGTAAAACACTATCCCTGCGTTCTTATATGCTAATTTACACTAAAGGAGCAAAAAGCATGCCCCCCTTCAACAAACGTCTTTAGCGTTGTTGAGAGGAAAGTGAATGGCTGGCATTGTACTTTGTAGGGGCTGCTGGGCAACTGTGGTGTTATGTGTCTAAATAGCTTATGCGTTGTCTCTCAGCACGTCTATCAATCAATGTCACAGCTCTCTGGGATTCCTGTTGTCAGTTAGCGTCTGACTGATTATGAATAATAAGAGTACCTCGTCTGCTTACATATTCATATATGCTTACAATGGGGGAATGATCAGCAGGAGATTAAAATGTGTATTATTATTCATTTGATTTGCACACTTCAGTAGAAAACAAACAAAGAAAACAATGCTACACTTCTGCCTGTAGATTTCATCCTCATCGGAGGTGGGAGTGCTGCATGACTTCTTAACCAGATTTTGCTTGTCTTAAGTATGGTCAGCACGATGGCTTAATGGTTAGCACTGCCGCCATGCAGCGTGGGTTTTCTTCCGCTACTCAGGTTTCCTCTCACATTTAAGAAACAAACAAACATGGTAATAAGTTAATTAGACATGAGCTCCAAAAGGGGAGAGAACCTAATATCAGTGCTGCGGAATATGGATGTGAAATAAAGAAGTACTAGTCTGTATAACAGCTATTCACAATGAAATAGCACTAGAGCTTCCGTATGCGTCTGCAGAATAGTCAGGCAGGAATCTGCTGCTGCCATACAGCTATCCTACAAAAGACTGCAGCCTCTGGATAGGTAGAAGAGCTGTTACTAACCATTTGCTTTTCTTTCGATTTCTATCAAAGCCTTCTTAAAGACCAACTCTGCACACAGCCCGAAAATTCAATTTGAGAGCTCCCTCTGGTTCGTCTCTCAGCCAGGAGGGCGAGATACTATATGTGGGGCCATTTGCAGAATCATAATATGCATCAGGTATCCTAGAGCCTGGAACTCTGTTATTCGGGGAAAGAAATTCACCAGTGACCACATGTTCTCGGTTTCACCCCGAGAAGGCATTTTCCTCAAGGACATCATAGATGACTCCTTGTTCTTCCGTAGGCCATTGTGCATGCACAGGGACAGATTTCCAATGTGAAGTCCCTGCAAACAGTACCATAGCTCAGCTTCATTGACCCTATGAGGATAATTGAGGATGTGCTTAACCTCAGTGAAAAATCGAATGTTCAGGGTTTCCAAGGTTTTCTTCAACAGCTTAGGAAGCTAACAGATATTAGACAGAGCGACCTGGTCACTGCTTCAGGCATGCAGTTTAGCGGTGCAGCAGCCATCCGTTTGTCCAGGACCAGAGGGTTGCTGTACGTTCTTTCCTCTATACAAGTAAGGTTAGTATCACACCGGCATAAGAGCATTTATGCATACGTGTGCATGCTTTAATGTACTTTTTGCGCATGTAAATTGGGCACGAAAAGAACAACATGCCACCATATTCCCATTTACTGATTTGGCAATTAATTTAATTAGTCCAATGTGTTCAGCAAAATAGAGAATGCTGTATATTTTTTTGCGCAAACAAAATGCGTACACAAAATACGCATTGAAATCAATGGTCTCTATTCACCACATATTGGATGTGCAAAGTTTTCAAGCACATATGGTGCACAAATATGTTCATGTAAAAACACCTACGGCTGTCTGTCTTTTTTTTTTTTTTTTTAAATACCACTTTCCTGCAGAAAAAAAAACTAAGAACCATGTTCACATATTAATTGGAGGGAGATAGAGAATTATGAAATGCCCTACAGAGCATTTCTTTAAGTTTGTGCAATTTCCAGGGTCCATGCTATTTTTAACAAAATTGCAGCATGCCCTACTATGGAGTTTTCCCACAGGCTTTTGTATAAGAAAAAAATATATAAATGCATGGCCACAAAATGACTGGAGAAAACACATGAATTTCATGCACTTTTTACAAGCTAGGTAAGAAAAAAGGAGAAAAAAAAATACGTGAAGGAAGCCTAAGTGACTATTTGTTTCACAGTTTTCCGTAAGCCTACTTCCAAATACATTTAATTGTTCTCAGTGTCCTTTTCCACGCTGCCTTATCTCTGTGCCTGTTATGGGTTTTATATTATAGTTATTTTGGCTCAGAGATAAAAATGCAAGAATTTATAAAAGTATGCACAGAAAATGCATCCCAACAAAGCCCCTTAGATGATTCTGGGCTTTCCATTAATAGAACAGTAAAAGCAGCATTGATGGCAGAGTTAGTTAAAGATAAAAACTGTGCAAGGAAACCAGTAAAAAAAATGGGTGAAAAGCATCAGAAAACAGCACCAGAACAGGGAGAACGTCTACACTTTAACCCTTTCATTGTCAAGAAGTCCAGTACATATAAGTATTCTCTGTGGCTAGAGTAATCAAGGCTAAGGCTTAGGGTGGCTTCACATCTGCACTTGGGGTTCCACTTCACTGCTATGTTCAGAATCCCCACGGGCAATTGGCTCCGTCCCAGGACGGAACCAAACGGCACCATATGGACCCAGTTTCCAGCCAACTGCCTGGCGTTTGGATGCAAGAAGAGCTGCATGCATGGCTGTTTCTTCCAGTGTTTTTCGAGTCGGATTTATGACGGAACTTCCCGCCAGAGGTTCCAACACAGATGTGAAACCGGCATTAGATATTGACATCATATTAAAGGCCAGAGTCTTCTTCAGGGATCAACAAAATGGTTCTATGTACCTGCAAGTGACATCTAGAAGAAAGATCACCGCCTGTCAGGTCAGTCCACACAGAGCAGAACTGCTGCAGATTTGCACAGGTTATCTACAGCAGATGACAGTATAAAGCAAATGAATGGCGATATTTCACAAGTCTCAAGAACACTTTTTCCTGCACATGTGGCACAGCCTGTAAAATCTGCTATATGTCCATTATGTCACAGATTTTACCACCTTCAATGCAACAAAGAAAATCTGCAACAAAATCTGCATGTAACAGCTAAATGTCCATCCCACTCCAACCGGTCATCTCTCTTCATCCACCGCCTTTCAGTGACACCGGAGGGGAATACAGGAACTTTTCTCTAGGTTATCACCCCATTTATCATATCGGAGAGGCTTTATTTCTATTACTCTTTGAGTAGTAAATACAATTTATGAGCAGTTGCACATCCAATCATCCTGCGTGTCTAATCACGCCGCAGGACCAAGCTCTCTGGACGGAAATCTGTGCGGCATCTAAGCTTTTATTATTAACAGTTGTTGCCAGTTTTAAACTTTCAGCCACAACCCTTTTTTTTTTAAACCCACTTTGATGGAATATTGCAAGAGGGTGCTTATGAGTGTAAGCTTCTACTTTCAGAAAATATGGGTATGGGATTTTTTTACATTTATTTCTAATTCAGGTTTTGTATTTTTGAAACGTGTAAACTGTTGTGGCAGCAAAGGGGTTAAAGCATACAGATCTTGCTTAAAAATAGTGAGCATTTGTACAGCATGTGTCTATAAAACTGCAGCAATATATGGTTGGATCAACTTTATACATGATTCAGACTGGCCCTTAATGCTTTCACATCAGACTATTTAACTAGGAACAACAGTCCGTTTTTCTAGACATGTAAAAGGGTGTGGGGGGGGGTAGTATCGTTTTAGGCTCTGTTCACAATGCCATTAGGTCTGTGTTTTTAGGATAAATGAATTGTATGGCCAATCATGATCTTTTTTTTGTTACCCACTCCCCTACCCCCGTAATCTTTACTGGATTTATCAGACACTGCATTCATTTTTCGGATAGAAGAGCATTGCATGCTACACTATTCTGACCTTCAAAAACAGGAACCTGACAAAAACCATGTGAACAGTGCAAAACAAGGGAAGGTTAAAAAAAAGAAAAAATGATGATGTGGTTTGGGGTGAAGTTACTTTTTAAATAGTAGCCGTTTTCTGCACAAAGTACATTCTAGGAATAGAAAGCTTTAGTATACCATAAGCTTGAGATCATCAATGACCTACAAACCTAAGAGTCAGGAAGTCAATTCACCTTGAAATTCTGTGCACTTGCTTGACTGAAGTGATTTTGAAGAGATTTTCAAGCTACTCAATGCAAAATTATAGTAATTTGTTGCAGAGTGGTAAAAACGTCTAAGTGTAACCCACTGTTAATAAAGAGGCTACACCTAGACTTGTTAATCACACTAAACAAACTGCCAGGATATCGCTATCTACAGGAATGCAATAAGTAGCGTGAAAATCTTTTTTTTAAAAATTGCTTCAGTCATGTGAGTAGCTAATGATCTTAAATAGCGGTAGCCACTCTTTCCACCATAGAATATAATGAAAATTGCTTGGAAATCTCTAACAAATTGCTTCAAAAATTGCTTGTTTTGCATAGTGTTGCAGTGTAGGAGGGAATCAGTAGAAATCTACACAAACAGAACAAAAACTCTATGCAGATGTGGTCTTTGGTCCGATTTGACCCCGGGATTGCCGTGCTGCAACCATGCTGCCCAACCTTTAACACACGAAGTGCGGCTCTTGTTCATCACAATATACCGTACATAAGGAGATTTGTAGAAAGGCTTGGTGACAGCACTACAGATCATTGCTTTTTAAAATGAGTAAACTGCATGTAAGCAAAATGGAGTTTACTAGAAAGTGTATTGATCTGTCCTCTTATGCACAAGAAAAACACCTTTAAAAGATGTCCTTGCTATTTTTTTCAAATAGGCCTTAAACAAAAGCTTTATTACATGATATCTGCACAGATATATAAACTACTTTAAACCGCGACTACTGTGGTTTATCTCCAGAAATATAAGAAAATGTGGCCAGTTCACTATCCCTTTAATTTCTGACTCTTGAAAACCATTTACAATAAAATATATCATTTGTGGGAAAAAAGTATAGACATGTTTCAGACAGAATAAATCCAGTTCATTTTCTGACTTCCCCAAGTCAGTTGGTGGATTTAGAAATAATGACACAAGCCTTCAGCTCCCGAACAATTTGCCCTATTGTGCACACCTATCAAGTTATGCCTTCACAGCGGCTCTCTGTTTTCAGGATAAAAGAATGAAACTGAAGCCTCGCTTCCCTTACTCTTCAATGCTGAATGATTAAATCACGGTACAATTTAGTTAAAGCTCATCATTACATAACTGATGCTTTGACGATTTGATTGAAAGAAGTATTTCCAAGAGCCGTAATGCTCATCTGTGTGTTTAATAAAGGCAATGAAAAGGGGCCAAACACTCGTTTAGACACACATTCTGCTCATATTTAATGTATGTGGTAATAGAAGGCTCTGTATACCGCCTCGATACCTTTATAACTCACCTGCTGGACTCCTACCGCAATGTGCAGCTGGACTAACAGAAAACTTAGGTCTTGTTTAGGAATTTTGGATGCTTTAATTGCCATTTTTTTTTTTAAAAAGCTACAGAAGTCCCCATATAAAATTTTAACTGCATTTGCAGGGAGATACAATGCCCATTAGATGCAGTGACACTTAACTTGGATTTCCTAATAGCTCCATTTCCACATTTATTTTTGCAAGCCACGCTAACAAGGAAACACTAGAAAGGGGGAATTGAGTGAAGCAGTCCGATCATGCATTATTAAAGCTTCAGGCAAATTAATTCCTGCACTTGACTTCTTTGTGGTGATATATAATTTGTATGTATAGCTGCTGGCCTTGATAAAGATGTAGGAAGGATGGCTGCTCTCCCAGGTGAGAAGTTACTGGAACAGGCAACATGACCACACTAATTAAACTAATCTCTAGAAATATAGTGGTGCTAGTGTACAAAGCGTGCGAGATCCGCTGGCAATGTAGAATGTAGCCAGTGTCTAAGCACTGCAGGGACTCGCCTCTGCTATACCGTGCAGCTGGAATCACACATGCAGGTTAGGCGCTTTTTCAGATGCCATTTTTTTAAGCCAAAAACAGACGTGAATGCAAAAAACAAAGCAGCATCAGTCTTTATACGGCTCCTTCTCATTGAATCCACTCCTACATGTGCGACTACAGACTTTGGACACATTTTTTTAGTAATTTTTAAAAACCCTCAAACGTTTGAATTTTTCAACAAAGATTCCTTTGTGGCATTTTAATTTTATTACACTTGTAAAGTTATTTTATTTTATTTTTTTTTACAGAGAAGGCTATAGGGAAAAAAACCACCTTATTCAAACCCCCAAAATGCCACAGAAATACAGGAAACAAAAACTGCACTTTTCAATAATTTGCTATAAACTTTAACGTAACATCCCGCAAAGAGTTTTCGGGGACAAAAAGTGGAAATACTTGAGAAAATAAAGCAGTGTGTGTGAACTGAGCCTTAAAGGAGTTAAGATCGCAACTTCACCTCCACCGTTCTACCTTGTAGAAGAATGTTACCAGCGCCGCTCTCTTGATGGTGAAAGGCAGCACAATGTCAGGGCCATCAGCCAGCTAATGATTTAATAATGAAGCAAAGACTCATTTCATACAGTCATTTTGAGAGAGTAATCTCCTCCGGTTTCTAACGATCTAAATAAACGATGCCAAACGTTGGCTTTTTCTGCTTTTCTCTGTATAAATCCTCCTCTATATGAATTTTAGATGGCAACATTAGGTTAACTGCATTAAACATTTGGCATAAAGAACATAGATAAAGCTTTGACTTGAAGCAAGATGGCAGTAAGTGTATACTGATCGGGGGATCGATGATCAAGTGCATTGGCAAATCGAGTACTCCATCATAGCTGTGGGGAATTCATGGTCAGGCTGCCAGGCTCAGTACAGGCAGAACTGATGTATGTTTCTTGTATAAAGCATTTTCTCTGCAGTTGCTTGGGATGAAAGCCAAGGAAGGGAATTATTGTAGCAAACAAACACAGTGCAATACTCCAGAATAAATGACAGCACAAGCATATAGTCAACATTTTGCTGCTCAAAATTAAGTACCCTGTTCAAGTAAGCTTGTTCAGTGCATTTATTTTACATGGCTCTAAGCGACTGTGTTTCCCCATATAGCTGGCGTGGAGTAGACAATGATACATATGGAAAATTGAGTTCATCATTCTCGCTAGAGAGGATCTAACCTTTGAAGCGTTGCCTTTAATGCCGTTATGAGCTTAGACACAGTGCTGTGCAAAATGCCCGAGCTGCCCGGGCAACCTATAACCTCTATTTCTAATTAGATTTAACTTCCAACTTTCAAACTTGCTTTCAATTTCTCTGCTCCAAGTGTTAAAGTGAATTGTGCTCAGACGCTGGAGTGTCTGATCAACTGCACCAGAATCCACAAGTGCTTAGCAATTACACATGAAACCTTACTAAAGAAAGTCATTTGAGTTTCCTGAGGATTATAACATTGCATTTAGCGTCTACAGACATGGCAGAAGTAATGGAAAAGTGTCCTTCCAGTGAGGGCTCTCATTTAATGTTGGGCTTAATTTGTTCTATTTCGAAATTCTGGCAGAGAATAAATGTGAGAATATTACCATTATTTTTACAATTAAATATTATTTAATGGTCTGTTGTGTGAATTTAGGTATGCAGATCTCTATGCAAGTTGCTTTTGTGGAAATCTAATCTTAGAGCTAGTAAAGGTTTTCCTATGTATTCCATTACTGAGAGATATAAGGCATATTCTATAAAAAAAATAAAAAAAAACTGTTCCCTGGAAGATGTCTTGATGTACTTGCTTGTTACTGTCAGCATATAAATATAATCTGTTTTATGTTTCAGAAGTGAAATGTTAGGGGCAACAGTATTTCCTGGGGAAAAACATCACACATGCTGCCCTGATACGTATTTTCAGTCACTTGGAAGATAAATAAGTATGTCGCTGCTCTGCCAGACAAACCTCTATTGGTATGCATTTGGAGAAGCTGTGCTCTGCAGGATAAAATATCTCCCAGTACATGGCGCTGATATGAGAGCTCAATTTCTCTCTGATTTCTATTCTGTAATTCTACATTATTTTTTGCTACAAATATAATCAGTGTTCATAAAGCCTAAGCAATACAGGAGACCACTTACACTGAACTTTCCAGGCAGAAATGGCCTTTTCCTGATTAACTCTGTCAGTAGACAAACTAATCAATTTACAAATGCAAAAAAAAAAAAATGGCAGTCACATTTCACACAATCATTTATTTAGCACCACGACTACGGGATAGCCACTATGTTACTCGTTAAGCAATGAGAAAAGAAAAAAAAAAAAATCAGACTTACGTTCACAAGTATCGCCTTTCTGTTGGTAACCCGCTTTGCAGATGCATTTTCCAATGGGCACCAGCCATTCACCTTCAGCACTGCAGTGCATCTTGGGAGAATTATCCGCTTCTTCCTCTGCATTGCTTACACATGTCCCTCTTACTTCAACCAAGGAGGAGAATTCAGAGCCAGTGACAGTGTCAGGGAATACGGCTAAATTCTCAATAATGGTCCAACATTTTTTGTAGTATACCTTTACAGACACTAAGGCGATGCAGGCTCCTACATCCTGAAATGCCAGGTAGAATCCTTTCTTGGAGAGAGGTCCAATTTCCCGAACTTCTGTGTTCAGTTTCATTTTCCGTTCTCCAAGATCTCCTTGGGTAAAACTTTCATCTGCAGCGATAGTGTCTATTTTCACATATTGATTTTCTCTCATGTTTCTGCCAGTGTCGTAATCTGTTTCATAGTAATACAAGTTAAAGGTTTCCTTGCAAGTTCCCAGTACACCAGGAAGACTGTTACAATCCCTTAAAGTGAACTTTAGTTCAACAAAAATCCTTTGTGCGTTGGCTTTTGAAATCCAGTTAGTTCGTAGCCAGTTGTTCTGGTTGGGTTCCAGGACCTGACATACCTGATAAGTTCTAATTGGTGTGTAATTTTCATCCAATCCACTGATTTCTTCCCACTAAAAACAGATAGAATTTCTATCAGTCATGTAACAAGGGGATCACTGTTAATCTGGAAGACACTTCACCCTCCAGCAGTGTTGCTACCCAAGCCCACTACTATATGTAGGATTAGATAACAATATCTGCCTTTCAGCATCAGTAAATGTACTAATATGTCCTCATATGGAAGAGATTGTCACGAGAAATAGGATTTTAGAGATTACAATTCAGAAAACTACCTGTCAGAAATGAGCTGTGAAGTGTCACTTTCTGTACCTTATAAATTACACCATTTTGATGTTACTATATCAGAGTGTTATATAAACAAGGTGGCAGTAAATAAAATAAACGTAATTAAAATAAACAAATAATAATTGGTTGAATCTCTAAGAAGTTCAAAATTTCACTTCCCAGGAAGAATAAATTATGAGCCTTTATACAATGTATGAATAGGATGCCACATATTGGTGAGAGGAGGACAATGACAGGTAGTCCAGGTGCTTGCTCGGCTACAGTATGTTCTGATGTAGCATAATACCTGTCAGTATGGGTTCATACATGAGAAGAGGTATGCATGAGTTGTATAGGAAACAGATGTACGCAGGAGAAAGGAATTGTACTTGGCAGTCTGTGTGCGGCAAATTACTTCTGAGGATATTGTGTATATTTGTTAACATTTTATGTAATAATAGTCGAAGACATGACCCCCAGGAAAACTATTTGTATTTGTTGTACATGATGTTGCAATATATTGCATGTCATTTCCTTCCAGACTTCTACATTAATTGGGGCTCCTTTTGGAAACAGTTTGGGTTAAATAAAATGAAAAGCACCATCACTATAAACACCGACACAGAAGAATACCTGAGACGAGTTTAAATGGCTGTGGCAGTGATACATTTTATAGGCAATAATGGAAAAATGCCAACAAGTATCTTTGGAAAGACATAAAACTCAGTCAGATGGGAAGTACAGTGACATTACGGCAGCAACTGAAAGCATCATAGCTATCTGACAGCAGGAACACATGGCTTGGCTGGAAGGTGGGTGCTGCATTGTGGTGCTTCAGAACGTTTCAGCCTTGATCCAGAAAATAATTGTGTATAGCTCAAATGGTAAATATTTTATTCGCCTGTTTGATATTTCCCTTTCTGTAAATATGGAATTCTAAAAATAATTTTTATTCTTCTGATATCACTTGAGTATTACAGTATTCTATAGTACTTTAGTATTACAATAGTTATGTTAACCCCTAGCGGCAAGAATGATTTGTTCCTTTAATAAATTAGTGCACTTTATGGGTTATAATTTGAGCAGCCCAACAAATTTGTGTCATTTTTTCCCCGATATAAAGGGCTTTTTCATACCATCTTACAGCAATATTTTTTTTGCTTCAATATGTGGATATAGGAATTAAATCAAAAGAGAATAACACTAATTCAAACTAAGATAAAGCGTGAAATTAGCTCCGCGTGTTCTTTCAGTCATTCTACATATTTAGTGTTTGATGATATTTCAGGCTGTGAACACACATTATTACTATTTTTTCTACTGTATCTGGTACAGCCAAATAAGGAGGAGAAGCTGTAAACCTGCACGATACTTTTACAGTGGTGGAAATGGAAAGGCCAGGGCTATGAACCATATATTTAGGACTGTAATCATTAACGGTAAAAGACTAGCTCTTAATTTTTTCCCAAAGTCAACTGTGAATTCCATTTGCAAGAACAATCTACTAGCTAATCTTCTGTCCACTGGTAATTATTTCACAAGTACTGAAGCACTACATGAAAAGCACGTCAATGTGTGATGGAGCATCCAGTAATAGCCTCCTATAATGTGGGAATGACACTTCCATTTGTGAACTAGAAAAAGATTTGCATAGTTACTACAAAACTAAGAAGGTTTTAGGACTAGAGAAGAAATTATTTGAGTTCAATACTAAAACAAAGTTTGGTTCCCTCACAAACATGAAATCTAAATCCTTTTGTGTTGCCTTCTTAAAGCATAAGCAGTCTAAAGCCTACAGTCTGCTCTCAGCACATCAAGCATGAAATTAACTTTTTGGGGGACTACTTGAGAGATATCTTACCCCACTGGACGGAGAGGAGATCCATTCCAATTCTGTTTGTTGTGCTTTGGAATCCAGCAATATAACTGCAAGAAAAAAAAGTTGTGACAAGAGTTAGACCCTCCATGAAGAATAGAAATGTACTTTACATTAGGGGGAATCTGTCAGCTGGAACATGCTGTCCAAACCACAACTAGCAGGAGGAACTGAGCAGATTGTTATATAGTTTTACGGGAAAAGATACTGTATAACTTGTATTTTATTACTTTATAACCCTCTTCGTTCTGAACTGAACTAGTCAAATGGGCGGACATATCAGTGATTGACAGCCATCTGTGTATGACTGTACATACAGCACAGGCTGTCAGTCAATGATAGGACTGCCCTTAGGACTGCTCAGCTCAGAATGAAGAAATTATATATTGTGTTCAAAGTGTATGTTGGTCCTGTGCTGTGGCCAGGGACGCCGATATCTCATATACTCCCAGTTATATTTCTGACTGCATGCTGCCTTCAGGTACTTTGGTTAGCCCAGTATATATTACCGGCTCCTCTAATACACCAATTCCCTGCCAGCAGTATATGTTTGTTGTAATCTCACATGTCCCTTCTTTAAAACATGGCTCCACTTTAGTCCATTTATTTATAACATTTGACCCTTTTGAACTTTGATGCTGAATTTTTTTATTTATTTTTTTAATTTAGGATCATCATTGTGCGCACTTTTTACAGTATCATCAATTTGAAACATTTCCTTTGGGGTATAGTGCTCACTGTGAAGTAAAGTGTTTTACCATTCAATGGCAACTAGGCCTTCCAGCACTGCAGGGGGTAACACATAAATATCATGTAGTCAACTGGCAGAAATAAATTCAGAAACTGGGTAATACGCATTTATTTTTTGCAAAATACTGTATGTTGTTTTGTTACTTTAGCCCTAAGCATTTTAGTCATTGTGTTTTATTGTGGGCCATATCCAAGACTTGTTCATCATAATGTAGAAAAGTAAAATTGTGATCTAGACAGAATTCACTCACATAATATGTCATCTCTACACCGTACGCTGTAAAAAGCAGAACATACAACAACCTCGGAGCTATTTTGTCTGTTACTGACAGACAGCAATATCTAATTTCATCTGTTCCTAGAACAAAATGTGCCACATGGAGATCTAAAGCCCAGTGAAACGTTACATGTGAAGTCGCACAAATATTCGGAAGATCACACGTTCACGGCTTTTATGGTCCTTACAGAAAGGCTGAAGATACGTCCATACCTTGTCTGACTCACGCTGGCCCTCAACGTACGACAAGAGTAATATACAGTCAACATCTCCCTTTCCTAAACACTGTCTAGATGTCAGAAGAGCCATAACCCAGCAATTTAGTTTATGCCTGCCTCTTTAAGAAACAAGCCCTGTCTGCTAAGCTTATTTTATGATCTTTGAAGTGATCATCATCTTCATCATCTAGGTAGTATTAGCGTAGTGCCACCTTCCAATGAACTGACCTTTCCATCCCATAAAATATGTATTGCGTTGCTGGATGTGGATTACTGTGCTGAAGCTTAGGATGTGTGTCAGCATTACCCCACAGCACACATTTCTACATCACTTGCTGGGTGTAATGGTTCTACAATGAGACGTGTGGATTCAAGCAGAAGGACAAGAAATGGATATGTTTTGCCTGCAAGCACTGGAGACTGATCTTTCTGCACAGACCCTTATTCCCAGGACTACAGCTATAAAGCTGCTCCAGGAAAGGTGGCAGTCTCTTATCTTGTGTCGGAGAAGCTTTTTGTGTCCTGTTTGGCTGGATCATTCACTGCTGACACCGAGCTGTGATCTGCATAATGCATTCATACTGCTCTAGGGGCAGCGCTCATTGTGTAGCGCTCTGCTACACCCAGCTCCTTCACCTTATCATACATCTAATCATATCCAGAAACTGCCTGAAAGTTCAACTCAACAGTCCTTCTAGCAGACCGCAAGGCTTTCCAAAGCACAGCAGAAGGGATCCAATCTATAAGAATTCACTATGCCGGATTTGCTGTTGATCTCTGTGTCATATGTTGTAGGACTCTTACGGCAGCCGTGACTACGACAAATCCGACGTGTCGTATGTATACATTACTTTGATTACCATGTCACATTACATTGCAACAAATTGGAAAAATATGAGGCGTCACCAGAATGGTGCGACTGGTTCATGATATAGAGGAATAAAGGATACTAGAAAACTTCCTTCCTTTTCTGATGCCAGTTGTTGGGAGACATGGAGCCTGCCGTTTACCAGATAAATGTATGTGCGTCTGTAGGTCCACGCAGTGCCTAGAAGAGACGGGGTGCAGTGTCCCGACAAGGTGATAACGAGGGTAGATGACACATGAAGTTGGGCTCCACACAGGGTGCTCTGTGTGGTCACTATGCTCCTTCTACAGGCGCTGGAGGGAACTTTCCCTTGAAACTAAAACTGCTGCTCCAGCAGACTGTGTAAGCCCCCCAGACACAGCACGACTGTTACCACCTAATACACCAACTACTCCACATACAAGCCTGTGATAGAATTATTATTGGTACATGCACTGGTACTAGAACAGCATCTCCACATCCAGGGGTGTAACAATATTAGACACTATCCCGCCAACTGCATGCACAGACATGTATTACTGGTACATATACTACTGGCACACAAAGTGCAAGAGATAAATGCATGTATTAGAAGGGGATGCCGGCTGGCAGGGGTCTTGCGACATCTACTGCCCTGCGGCCCAGGCCACACATTATCATTGCATGCACCATTACTTGCGAGTGACATCTTAATATATTATTACATTACCCCAGTATGTAACACCACACGTCACAGACTGCATCATATTCACTAATACCTCACTATGTAGGGATTATTAATGCATATTAAACAGTAGTATTACTGCGGGTGTGTGGCACAATTACTACTGCTTGCACTATCACACTACTCAAGTGTCTATCACACAGTAATAGTACTCAGGTGAGCAATAGACAACACACAAGTATTATCAGCACTACATAATAGTGTCACACACAAGTAACAGTACCGCTACCTACACACTCAAGTGTGCAGCAGACATCACACACGTTGTACTATTACTACATGCACTATTAGCGTGACTACCCACTAGCGTTTGCGAATTTCCTGCGTTTTTTTCCCCAGGTGTTTATGGGGCTTTCTAATGTTAAAAACAAATCACGGCAAAATCGCAATTTACTACAAAATCACGATTTTGCGCGATGCGATTTTAACATTAACAAGTTCCATAGAACCCTGGGGAAAAAAAATGCTGGGAATGTCGCTGTGAAAAAAAGAACTGTAGTAGGTAGTCACCATTACTCAGGAGTGTGACCAACACCGCACAGGTAATAGTAGTGCACATTGCACTAGTATTGTGTGTGCGACAGACAGCACTCATATTATCACCACATACACCTGCACTCCTATCACACAGGTTACAACCACTATTATTACCACCTACACTATGGTAGTACTCAGGAAGGTTATATTATAACTATCACTGCCAACATTACTACTCTGGTGTGAGTGACGGAACACACAGGTAACGTTCCCACTACCTACAGTATTACTCTGGTGTAACAAGCAGCACACAGGTAATATTCCCACTACCTACACCATTACTCTGGTGTAACAAGCAGCACACAGGTAATATTCCCACTACCTACACCATTACTCTGGTGTGACAGGTGGGGCACAGGTAACGTTCCCACAACCTACATTATTACTGTGGTGTGACAGGCAGCACATAGGTAATATTCCCACTGCCTACACTATTACTTTGGTGTGAAAGATGGGCCACACAGGTAATATTCACACTACTTACACTATTACTCTGGTGTGACAGGCAGCACATAAGTAACGTTCCCATTACCTACACTATTACTCTGGTGTGACAGGGGACACAAGTGACTGACATTCCTACTACCTACAGTAATATTTCGGTGGTGTGACAGGGGACACAGGAGACATTCCCACTACATATACTATTGTGCGACAGGAGACACACGGGTGACATTCCCACTACCTACACTATTACTCTGGTGTGACAGGGGACACAAGTAACATTCCTACTACCTACAGTAATATTTTGGTAGTGTGACAGGGGACACAGGTGACATTCCCACTACCTAGGTGTGACTGGGGACACAGGTAATATTCCCACTACCTACACTATTACTCTGGTGTGACAGGGGACACAGGTGACATTTCCACTACCTACACTAATACTCTGGTGTGACACACAGGTGACATTCCCACTACCTGCAGTAATACTCTGGTGTGACACACAGATGTGACACACGGGTGACTTTCCCACTACATCTACTATTACTCTGGTGTGACGGGGACACAGGTGACATTTCCACTACCTCCAGTAATACTCTGGTGGTGTGGCAGGGGGCACACAGGTGACATTCCCACTACATACACTAATACTCTGGTGTGACACACAGGTGACATTCCCACTACATGCAGTAATACTCTGGTGTGACAGATGTGACACACGGGTGACGTTCCCACTACAGCTACTATTACTCTGGTGGTGACAGGGGACACAGGTGACGTCCCCACTATATATACTATTACTCTGGTGGTGACAGGGGACACAGGTGACATCCCCACTATATATACTATTACTCTGGTGGTGACAGGGGACACAGGTGACGTCCCCACTACCTGCAGTAATACTCTGGTGTGACAGCTGTGACACACAGGTGACGTCCCCACTACATCTACTATTACCCAGGCACTATATTTGGCTCCAGCCTCACAGCCCCGGAGGACGGGCTCCCCGGGGACCGCCGGCACACGAGCCGCTTCTTGCCATGACGTGCGCGGAGTTTTCCACAATGCAGAAACTTATCTCCGGCCGCCCCCGGCAATGCCGCCCCTCCACGGGGTGCAGAGAGGGAAGTTTGGGGGGCGCTTACCTTCCTTGGCAGTCTGCGTGTCCCCGCTATGTGCAAATAGAAAGAGGCAGAAGGTAATCCAGGAGAGCCGCGGGGACATGGTGCACGGAGAGAGGGACCCGGGGCAGGCTCTGCTCGGAGTGGCGGCAGCCGGCGAGCCGCCGGGATGGCTCTTCGTGCTCTCAGGTGTAGTTGGTGGACTTGCCGCGTGCAGAATACATTCCTGTGCACACTGATGGATGCTCGTGCTGCTCCGCGACGTGCAGCCTCTCACTGCAGCCTGCTGCTAGATCCGAGCGGGTTAAAGGAGCTGTGAGAACGTCAGTGTCATGTGACCGGCCGGGGCGGGGCCTGGGCTGAGTGAAGCTAGCAGGCGGGAACCTCCGCGTCCCGGCAGGTAATGAGTGGCCGACGCTCTCGGTGTATTACACCGTGCCGTGGACCGAGCATCCTCGCGTAACATAACGTGGCCCACTCCGCGGGATCAGTGAGGGTGGCCCCGTGTAAGTGAGACCCTGCAGGCTGTGTGCAGTCCTATGTAAAACCTGCCAGTCTGGAAGCTCTCTAGTGGTTTCCCCCTCCGTTCTCAGCTCATCGCTTTGTATTCAGCCTGTTGTGTGTGTGTGTGGATCAGAAATGGGATGTGTATAAGGGGCTAGAAGTAACTTCCCTTCTTCTCTCCTACTTCTGGGTATCTAAATGCAGTGATCTTGCATCTGGGAAGACCTTATATAATGACCCTATAGAGGTGAGTCACGTGTGGCTGAACGCTTGTAGAAGTGTCTGC
The DNA here is from genome assembly GCF_035609145.1 of Eleutherodactylus coqui. NCBI lineage: Eukaryota > Metazoa > Chordata > Amphibia > Anura > Eleutherodactylidae > Eleutherodactylus > Eleutherodactylus coqui. The sequence goes on along the minus strand of NC_089837.1, from coordinate 261,610,431 downwards.
AGGTAAGTATCCGGTCGCAGAAATGTCCTTATCAAATCCTCCACATGTGAACACGGAGCCCGAGGGCAGGGAGTCCATTAGACCCCCTATCTAGGAGTTTGGGATGTAACCCCTTCCAGGTTAGATGAGACTGGCATACATGTAGGGCACTGTGCATGTGGCGGGCACACAGAGTTTCATTCACTTCTTGGCCGTTTAATCCTTTAACAGCCGTGTCGTTAAAAAAGGTCTCTGCAGAATTAATCTGTAAAGGGGTTAAAAAAATGGTCATGCAAAAAGATTTTTTAAAATCTTAGACCTCTGCTAAGGATCATGTCTTTATCCTGGTCAGAAGAAATGGGAAGGTAGAGAGCCGCAGTCCTTCCATCTCCGAGAAGACACTCATTAGAGAGCCGGGACAGAACTAATAGGCTTGCTGGCAGGATCCGTCTCCTTGAAGATAAAGGCAAAGTTGGAGAAGCTGTTAGAAGAGATGTCCTCCAAGATATCTGAGCAGCGCGCTTACCTGGGGTTCACTCCCCTCCAGAAACAAGTCAGTCCTACCAAACATAGGTGTAGCAGACCAAAGCGGTCGGCCGAAAACCTGATCTTCAACTAACTGATGTACGGCAGCTTTTCAAAAACTCTGAAAGTGAAGTACTGGATTAGAGAGTCCGTCTAATAGGAGTGATGAACCCTACAGGGCATCACCGCCACTTGCAGGGACAGAACTGATGTTCCAAGGTGCTGTGGCGGAGCAGCACTTATCTCTTTGGAAGGCTTAATAACACAAGCATTAAAAAAGCAGTTAGTGGGGAATAAAGCGTTCAGGTGCAGCATGTTGGTGCTTGCGAGGGTAGAAGGGGTTTTGCTCTATTTCTTCATGATCGTTCAAAATACACATTTTAAGTTAAAAAAAAAATGATAGTTTTCTTAATTGTTAATCGTTTTGTGTTATTTTTTTTCAGTTTGAAACAATTTAGTAATAACTATTGGGTGTAAAAAGTTCATTTTAAGTAAAACTGCTCTTTAAATGGTTTTATAGAAAAAACCTGGAAACAGCCTTAGTGCCCACACTTCTATGTGTGTGAACATGATGTCTTGGCGGGAGCTGATGGCTGTGCTCTGGTGTGTGCAGTGGAAAATGCTTCAGAATCTCCTGGACTACAATGTAACGAGCGCACAGTAGCTGCAGGACTGGCATGTGTTCTGTAATAATAGGGCATGGACTTTTACATTTGTTTGCTTTCAGATCTGACAGTCTTCTATCCCGTCATACAGCGGATTATAGATCCTACGCTGTACACGGGTTCTCCTATATGTGCTCACACATGTCCATTAGCGACCTCCAGCCACGACATTCTAGTTCTATCCAGCAGAACCCAAGCACAACGGCTCTGAAATACGCAGCAGAATTTGCCATTGTGTGGAAAAGTCCACCCCAAAACCTGCATGTGTAACGTCCGGCTTTGGATTCAGAATTGAAGATGACTTGACTCTGCTGGCAATTCAGCAGTGAAATCTGCTTTTAGAAATGCAGATTTCTGCAGCCACAATCTCTGCTGCGTGATGTGAATAATTCCTTGAAATACAAAGCTGTTAAACCTGACGCAGGTCTGCAATAAGAAAAGCAAAATCTGCACCATTTAGGTATGTGGTTTTTCAGAGTATTTCCTGCAGGTTTTCCACTGCTGCTATCCCGCAGCCACCGTACAATGGCTTCACACAGCGTTCACACACTTGCAGTTTCTTGAGCTAACGCCAGAAGTGGATCCAGCAGGAGGCAGAGGTACAAGTCCTTCTTTTAGGCCGTCTTCACACAGCACGATCTGCTGCAGAATTTCCGCTTGCGGGGTGGAAGTGGAAATTGCGCAGTGTTTACAGTACAAGCCATGCGGAGGAGATTCTGCAACTCGATATTTTCCGCTGTGAGTAAATCCACTTGTAAATGGTGCGGATTTGACTACTTGCAGAACAGCGGTGTGGAATTTAACCCTTTTTCTGCAAGAGTTGAATTCAGAGTGATTCTGCAGTATACATAGACTTGTTGCGGATTCGTCACGGAAAATATCCAGGGGGAAGACCTGAATTACAAATTCTGCAAAATTTTCATAGCAGTTCCCTAGTGACAATCCCGCAGCATTACCGCCATGTTAGATTGCCTAAATGTAGTGAAAACTCCGTAGCATCTACTTCCCATGTAAACATACCAGTAAAGTGACCCTCTGGTTTCTGGCCAAAATTCTGTAGTGGGACCAATGGTGGGGGTGTTATATTACCTGCAGTCGTCCTTCTCTGCTGCCCTCTGATCCAACTATTTAAGGACCCCGAGATTTTATGACCATCTAATGCACATTGGGCATTGTTCTCTGATTGGTCACTGCTGATCACATGAGCAGCTCTGGCTAATCAAAGAGCAGGTATAGTGTATATGTAATCTAGCACTACAAATGCACTATGTGGAGTAAGTAGTGAGAAGGTTGTTGGTCATCTTGGATGACTGAAAATGGGACCCAGAAGCAGCGGATTGGAAGGACGGTAGAGAAGAACACCTGCAGGTAATATACCGCCTCCGGTCCCAGGATGGAATTCTGTCCCGAAATTGAGGGGTCACTTCATGGCAGTAACTTGGCAGTAGAACAATGACAAGTAGTTCAGGGCGGTGCACAACCCATACAGTCTGTAATTGCTGAGCTGCCAGTCACTTGGATAGTCGCCCCTGTGTGTGCAGGCAGCACTTCTCTCACCCTCTAAATTATCTTTCACCCCCTGTATCTGTCTAGCTGGCTAATATACATGGCATATTTCTATACAAGGACATGAGTAAAGTTCATGGGAACATGGTAGAAATTGGGGAGCATTATTATTTCTCACTTGTAAAAGTAACTTAAGGCACCGCTTACATTCATGAGAGCTCCAATTAATGAATGCATTGATTAATGGATGTGAGGATAATGTGCATGATTGACAGTAGAACAATATCAAGCGGGAAAGACATTGAGACTTCTCTGCAATGCATAATGAAGTTTGGTGAGGCTTCTCATTATTATCCCCGTCTACATTCCTGCTCCGAGCTGCAGTGGGATTGTGGTTGCTATGTCACTCCAAGTGCCGGAGAAGTGTTCAGCAAATGGACACTACCCTGACATCTCCTCAGATCGATACTTGCCTGGCTGGCACACATTATAGACTACTCCAGCCTGTGCCGGAGGGACCTGCATTTCAGCTCGCTGTTATCTGATATATTTTATTCCATAATTCATTTTGTCTACACCATTAATTATTTAGCTGGAGTCACAATGTGGACTGCCTTTTTGCTTTTGGAATTTGTCTACCGAATGTCTATATAGAGTAGAGCAGTGGTCTGCAACCTGCCGTTCTCCAGAGGATTTCTAAGTACAAGTCTGGGAGTTGTAGTACCGCAACAGCCAGAGAGCCACAAACTCCTGCAGTAGGGTCTCTGTAGTAATACTGTCACTCATACCAGCTTCATTTGTCACTCAGCAGAGAATGCCCAGTGAATCCCACTGATTTACAAAGGAGTCTGTCATTTTTATATTGTGCCTCAGACACAAGTGTGAATATAACCGAAGAAGCTTTAGCCCTAAGAGCCAGTAAATTATCTCCCTTTTGTGTTCCAGCAGGCATAACTCTTGTTTTTTCATCAATGTAGCTGCATGACAGCTTGCGTTTAGCCGGACAAGTTCCAGTTTTTATAAGAACCAATTCAGAGTACATGTAATGTATTGAATAGCTATTATTATTATTTATTTTTGCTGAGGGGCACATTTTTTTATGACGTTCCCAGCGAGCTATAATTATGTTACTTTTAGTCTACGGGTGATTACAATTATGACAACACCAAGTGTATAAAGGTTTTACCAATTTTACACAATATAAACCATTTTTTTTTTTCAAACTAAAAGACTTTGTGAGCAGCCGCATTCCAGAAGCAGAATATTTTTATTTTTCAGTTGACAGAGCTGTGTCAGGCCTGGTTTTTTTTGTTTTTTTTTTTGTTTGTGAGACAACTTCTAGTTTGTATTGGTACTATTTTGAGGTATAAACAACTTAATTATTTTTTATTCCTGTTTGGGGTAGCAAGGTGATCAGAAAACAGCTAATTTGGCATAATTTGTATTTAGTTTTTTTGCTGCATAAAGAATGCAATGTTTTATAGTACAGGTTGTTATGGTTCTACCAATTATGTGTAGTTTTTTTGTTCCTTTTTTTTTTTTCAAAATATAAAGCCTTGAGAAAGGGGGGAAAAAGCTGTTTTTCTATAAAAAACATTTAGGTGCCACCACCAGCAAAGTTTGGAGCATTTGCTAGGTTAAACAGTGTAGAGGAGTGGTTGGATGAGCAAATCCTCATTATTTCACTTCTTTTCTGGGAAAAATCCCATATGTGACAATCAGAGAGTAAATGCTTCCTGATTGATGGGGGGGTTGATAACAGGAACAAAAATTGTTACCCCTTCCTCTGTCACAGGGAAATGTATAGGGGAATCACAGAGCTTCGCTACTGCCCCTGGTCTTCCTCCTCCACCCCTCTTTCCACTGCGCACACTGACTGAAAACTGACAACTGTAAATTCAGCATTCCCGACCTCATTTCAAAGGGCTGTAGCTTCGGTTCTGTAAGAAACCATAGCTATAGCCATTCACATTAGGAAGAACTCTGTCCAAAACCGTAACGTCCTTTTGCTGCGGGACACATAAAGCTCATCCAAAACTGTTGGGGCTTTAATGGGGTTGTCTGAGTTATAGCTAATCTGTAAAACCCCTTCTGGATGTACTAAATTAACAAACAGACATATACTCCCCTCACCCCACTCTGTTCCGCATTAATGCTCGGTTCTCTGTGCCTTTGTTCACAGGCTGCAGTGCCTGGTTTACGGGATGCCACAGGCACTGCAGCCACTAACGGAACTCAGTGATAGGGACGCCGGAGAGGAGACCTGAAACAGCGCTGCGGGACACAGCGGGAAGAGGGGAGTATATGTTGTTTTAATATACGCAAGAAGTGCTTTAATGATAAGCTGTTACTCAGACAGCCCCTTTAAGTGGTTTTTCCCTACATATCAACACTTCCCAGCCAGCCGATGTGCAAGCAACTACAACACAGCCTCATTTGCTTGGAGTTCCTTGCACAGCAAGTGGCCAGGAGTTCTGCTGTGCAGGGGCATGAGCCAAAGAAACCTCAGTCCCTTCAGTCGTGTGAATGGTGGGGTCCCAGAAGTCGGACCCTCATAATGTGGAGACATTTCCTAGTGTTATGCTATAGCGTTATATGATGGGGATACCACTATACTATCTTCTACCAGTACATGTGATTTTCTCACACATTTCTTATATTTCACTGCCAAGGAAATAATAGTGGACAAGAAATCTAGGCTGCTTTAAATGAAGACTTCCAATGTATCTACAGTAAATGCAGGAAGACCACATTAATAATGTATATTGCTTAGATTTCAATCAACAGTTGCATATTTCAGTGCTTTTACTTGCAATGTAATATTATGCATTTGCTCTCTAGGTAATGCTTAGGGGTTAATGTGAGACAATGGATTCCCAAAATCTTCTGATGGATGGTTCCTGTAGATGCATCCTTGATCTCCAGATATTCACTTGGCAGACATCTGTAATGTATAACTAGTTTATTATGTACCTTAATGCTTGGCTTGGCATCTGTTCCTGCAGGTGTAAGGGCAGTCACATAATGCAGATCACTAAGTAGTTTAAATACTGTGGAAGAAACAAAATGCTCCATGCAGGGAAGAGAAAACAGTGGTAATACTATACCTCCCAAGTGTCTGTCGTTCAGAGGCCCACAACCTGCGTTTCACCCAACTTCTTGAAAGATGGCCTTATTTTGGAAATGATTAATATATCTGCATTAGTACATTTACAATTTTTGCTCCAGAAAGTGTCAGCTTGCCTCATAGCTCAAACATTGTTTATTATGTATGATTCATTTTTGTATGCAGCTGTTTTTTGTGGTAACATCTACAAATATAGTGCTTTACCTTCAAAACTTTAACCCTTTCTGTCAAAATTATGTAAGGTACTGTGATTATGTGAAGTGGCTACACAATCACATATGAGAACTCTTAAACCAGATGTTCAATTTCTTCAGCAGTAGGATTAATGCTGATCGTGATGCTGACAAAGCGAGAGCGCTCATTTTATAATTTACCCATTGGCCCATGCTTTACAATCAGCAAAATTGCATGTTTTTAAGGGGTTGTTCGCTGTCTACTGGTTTTTGTAGTTTTTATTTGGGTCACAGAATACAAAATCCCCCCCAATTTTCTAATTTTACATGCATTTAAAATACTCAAATCTTTCATATACCAGTGCAGTGGTTCCTGTCTGCACAGTAGAATGGTATAGCCCATGGACTAGATTGTCCATAGTAAAGGCCATCAGTCATGGGACCCACCAAACCTAATGTGAAGAGTGGTGTTCAATTCACATTAATCAGGTATCTACTAGCTTGTGTCTTATCACTTCTGTAATGTTCTTGCATTAAAAATTCATCTTCCTAAAATAACAAACGATGGCACACTCCTCCTGGGATACAGCTGGCATAGGCTTCAGCAGTGATTTCCGGGTAGATGGGTTGGGCAGAAGCAATTGAACCATTCCAGTCAAAGGCCGCAGCGTCACGTCCCCAAACCTCTGGCATCATGGTGGCCAGGATAGGAGTGCTGATGCCAGGAGCGCCGAGGGTGATGCTACGGCATATGATTGGCCACAGTTGCCACATGCTTTCTTCCAGCCAGAGATCGCCACCAATGCCAGCTGCATCCATAGCCCCAGAAGAGGTGAGTATACTCTTGTTTGTTATTTTAGGTAGGGTCCAGCTCGGGGTTGAGGCTTTGTTTTAATGACAAACCACCTTTAATAGTATTTTTGTTTTTGAAATGCATCACAAAATATCTGCTTGGTTCAGGTGGTCCAGTTATAACTTGCCTTATACATTGTAAGCCCACTTTCACACTTCCATATCTTGCATTGGTATTTTTAAGCAATACCAGGAGTGGGTCCTAAATACAAAAGCGGTGCAAATCTTTTCAGTATACTTTCTCAGAGTATTGGTTCTACTATTGGAAATTACTGATGCAAAAGTGCCTTAATAACTGTAAGGCCACCTGCACATGAATATATATATTTTTTCCTGTGTAATCCGGGGCGGGCGTCCGCACTGCGGATCCCCAGCAAATACCGTCCATTGCATGCAATGGTAAATCGTTTTTCCTTTTTTTTTTTTTTCCCCTGCACACTCGCGGAAAACGCAATTACGGTTTCCATGAATGGAGGAGAAACGCAGCAGGCTCTATTCATAGGCGGATGGCTTCCATTGAAGTCAATGGAAGCTGTCCGACCCACAGCCCATCCACAATTAACATTGCGGACAGGTTGCAGATTCCGCCTCATCGCCTAGTGACTGCGCGGGAAAGATAAACATTTTTTATTTATTTATTTTTTAAATCTGTACTGCGCATGTCCGACAGCAGCTCCCCGCTCCAATCTGCAGTACAGATATAGCGGAAAAGAGACTGGTATTCGCGGACGCTGGCTGCTGTCGGGGTCTGATTCCGCTGCGGGCTCCTCCATGCAGAATCCGACTCTGCTGTGTTCAGGCGGCCTAAGGGGTTGTTCAGGATTAGAAAAAAAAGGATTGTTTTCCAGAAACAGCTATACTCTTGTACTTTGGATATTTCTGGAACAGTCCTTTCACTTGAATAAGCCCTTTTATTTATACAACTGCATGAAGTAAAATACATGCAAAGGTCTTGACGCATTATCTGAAATATATAGATATAGCATGTTGAAGCTTTTTAAATTTGTCATTATTAAACCTTTTAGTTCATCGTCATTGCAATTTAAGATAATACAGTAACTTCCCCCACAGTCTTGCTTAGAACAAACTCGGCTCCACTATACTAACACATAGTCACAGGTTTTTGTGTGTGTTAATTTCCTTTCATTGCTAGGTGTTTGGTATGACAATCAGGTATTCTGATGTTCAACTGGAGAGCATCTCAGGTTCAGGTATTCCAAATACAACATCATTATCCACTTGTCACCCATGCGCACTGAGAATTGCATTCCTGAGAAGCGAGCAAAGGATCCCTGGAGCTTGAACCCAATAAATAACATAATGTGCCAGACTCCTTTCACATTAGAGGACAGGGATAAACCACGTAAATTACAAGCACAGATTTTATATGTAATCTTTTCTGCTCTGCCTAAAACATACAATATGTTTCTTGTTCTCGGTTGCAACACAGAAACCATGTATTGTTTTGTTTATGCCTAAATTGGAGACAAAGAAATGCAGTGACTGGAAATAATAAAGCACTTTCCGGAGTCAGTGTACTGAAGCTGAAGTTAACAGAATTAGTTTGAGGCCTGTTCCTTAAAATTACAGTTTAAGAGAAGAATATATCAAGATGCAATCTCTTCCCGTAACAACTTCAAACATAGGCTTTTCTTTAACAGGACAGAGTGGCCAACACACTGCAGGTAAAGCAGTCTATAGATTTACCTCCGCTTTTAGTTAGTTTTTTATTTTGAAAAATGCAGCAATTTCCTTGAGAATTGTCGGATGTAAAATTGTCTTGTTTCCACCACAGTTGCTAAAACATTATCACAAAGCAGATCCATCCAGTTGATGTAAACATAAAATATACCTAACAAGCCATGAAATTATAGGGAAAAGTAATATGTTGCATGTCTATAGGCCTTATGAATTATTGCCCCTTTTGATGCAATGATAGAATGATAACCCACAACTAAAAGGAAATGTTCAAAATTTAATAGAATTATCTAGGACTAGAAAAACATGACTGGTTTGTTCCAGAAACAGGGCATACCTGGCCATGGATTGTGTGTGGTGTTGCAACTCATATTTATTAACGATTTGCAAATGGCCATAAAGCCCTAGATAACGCTATCCAAAAATGAATACTTAACTTTTATCAGCAATACCTATATTTACTTAATCTAAAAACACAAGATAGCAAACTTATAGAGTAACAGAACCCTTCTCCAATGGAATACCAATTGGGTATCCGGCCCGAATATAGAGAATTATAACTCCTTAAAAAGAACCCTAGGTTTGTTTGGACATTCTTAATACATAATAATCTATATCAGAACTAAGAGTCTAGGTCACATCAACCCCACCCTATCAGCGTTTTCTGGGAAGTGGAGCAGAGTCAGGGGTCTGATGTAACAGACTTTTATTTGGCAAAGTGTGTGTTATGCTTAGTATACATACATGGTAATGAGGTGAACTGCAGCTACCTGTCACATTCTGATATAGATTACGGTGTATTAATAACAGTGCCTGGACACATATCATTCTTTTTGATGGGCTACTATACAGGGTGGGCCATGGAGAACTGGTCCTCCTCCAACAATTCTGTGACAGGAAGAATGAGAGGGTTTTTTTCCAAAGCTTTATTGATCTACCCATATGTTACAATAGATACTGGAAGTGGTCTCTGTTTACTTCTATGCACCTTTGGACAAGTTTTAACATGCTGGCTGATACTGCCTGCAGCTCTTCAACTGTGATGCTGTGGATAGTGTTCATGATGTTTTCATTGAGTTCGTCCAGGGTATGTGGATTATTGGCGTACACTTTCTTCTTAAATTTCTCCACTGATAAACATCACATGCAGACAAGTCCAGGGAACGTGATGGCTGTAACCCCTTGCCCTCAGTTCGCTTTTCCGTAAACCATTCATGAACCTGTGCCCATTGAGTCATGAAAGGTGTGCCTCACCTTGTGGAAAAAGCAGCACACTTTTTTTTTTTCTTCTGGTGTTAGTTGGTTGTAAAACTGTTCAAGCGCGTCCAGATAATCCATGGTATTTACAGCTGATCTGAAAAAAAAACTGCTCACTATTCGTGTTCTTGATAATGCACACGAACTGCGAGTTTTCTGGCCGTGCAATGGTATTTCATGAGTCAGATGGAGATTTTCAGTAGACCAGTACCTAGGATTCTGTGATTTCACATAAAGTATAGCAATGGGTCCACATGTCCTCTTGCAATCATAGTCAGCAGCAACGTACAATAATTTACACAAGTAGTTTTGTCAAGGTCTTTCAGTCCCTGAACGCGTTCTTCATGGTAGTTTCAGGTTTGTGATACATCAACTTCCTGGCACAGTCTCGGAGTTGATTTTCGAGGGCTATTTCCTGAATGACTTGGATATCTGAACTGACAAAGGCTTCAGTTTCTTCATGTTCGCTACAGACCCAGTTTGGTGCCATTATTGAAGCAAACTCTGAATACACTTTTTAGCAGCTGCTTTTGTACCTGTGTACTTATCGGGGAAGGCGTCTTGCATTTCATCCACTTCGCAGATCAACTATTTACTGTTGCAGAAAGAACACCTTAGGACAGATTTAGGAAAGCTGTTTAAAATAAAATCTGTCTTTGTTGCCTACAGGAACCAATTGCAGTGCAGCTTTCTTTCTTAGGCCTTAGTCAGACGGGCGTTTTTTCCATGAGCCAATCAGGGGGCAGGTCTGACTCACACCCCCTTCACACCCACTGCAGGACGGCCGCGCGGAACTCCGGCTGCCGGGAGCAGGTGAGTATATATATATATATATATATATTTTTTATTTTAACACTTTTCTGGATGAATTGCAGGGAAGGGCTTATATATTTAAGCCCTTCCCGACAATTCATCCCGCGCACGCCGGCAGCCCATTGCTTTCAATGGAGTCGGCTGTATTGCCGGCTCCATTGAATTCAATGGGCAAACATCGTTCTTCTCTGCCACAGCTGTTACAGCTGTGGCAGAGAAGAATGATTTGTCTTCTATATGTTCTCAATGGGGTCGGCGCTGCTGCCGCCGGCCCCATTGAGCGTATATAGAGAAGAGAACAGGAATCGCATATCGGTGCGATCTGCGATTTCTGTTCTATAATTTATCGGACGAGCGCATAAAAAGCGCTCATGTGTCCGATACCATTGCAAAGCAATGGTTTTAAAAAATCGCCGGACGCATGCGCAAATCGCGCGAAAATACGCCCGTCTGACTAAGGCCTTATACTGCTGAAGTAAAATGAATGTCTACGGCCTCCACCAAAGAGTGCAATGCTAGGATTAAAATGTGATTGTTCCCAGCAACAGAAACCACGTAATCTTGTAGATATAATACCTTTTAATGGCTAACAAAAATACATCATGTAGTAATAGCGAGCTTGCGAACCTCTCCGATTCTTCTTCAGGCTTATGGATTGGATCTGAAGAGGCATGGATATTTATACACACTTATAACATACATACTTATGACAAGGCCGAGATATGGATGTGATTGGTTCACACTTAGAAGGAATTCTGCAACAGCAAACAAATTTTTTTGTCTAGGCACTGATAGCAGAGTGAAAGTTTTATGGTCCCTGAATTACTGTTGGAGGGGGGGGGGGGGGGAAGGTCGGCAGGCTAGAATTGCTACAAGAGGTACATTGACATTTTTAGCTAAACACTGATAAGGGAGTGAAAGTTTATGGTCCCTGAATTACTGTTGATGGGGGTCTTATCTGAGCAATAAATGTCTCACACCTCCCATTCACGCATAAATCCTGGGGAACAATTTAACCCAGTATTCAGCGTGTCAAAGGTTATCAATTTATATTCCCAAATTCTTCTGTGGTTTTGTGACTTGAAACTGCTTTTCAATATCAAAACTCTCATATCTCCTATGTCATGTCCACGGTTGGAAAAGTGCTCAGCCACAGGCAATTCTCTTTTTCGGTGTTTAATCTGGTCTGATATCCAGTTTGTATGCTCCTAGGGGGAGGGGGGGTTCTAGTACTCTCTAAGGCAGCAACCTCATGTATTTAGAGTTTTGAGTTCAGTAAAGCACCATTTTAAGGTTAATAAAATGTAACTATGTTTTGGTTGGAGTTAATTAAAGCTGTATTCCTATTGGCATATTGATAAAAAGTCTCTCTCGACATGTCTCTCATCATCCATTGGAGTATTTATATATTTTTGTGTTTGGTATTGTAACTTGGCTTATACCAAACATGCCTACAAGTCGACAAATACCCAGAATTATGTCTACCCTAGCATAAAACAGAAATCTTTATGTTTTATAGTATAAAATGGACTAATAGACATACATGTTGTTTAAAAGCTGAAGGATGCTGGACGTTTAAGTTCCATTTAGAATAGTTAAATTTTGAAGCCTATTCATACGTACAATTAGTATGATCCAAGTATCCCAGTCTGGAGGTATAAGAATGTGGCTCAAGTCTGAAACACAAAAATTACCTAGATAATATGCACTAAAACTCCCAGCAGTCCCTGCAGTTAAAAACCAACACAGCCACTCCCAACAATTAAATAGACATGAGTAGGTACCCATAGTATATGAACAGCTAATCCAAGTGTATGCCAGAACTCCATGAGATGCTCCACAAATAAGGATTAAACTTCTTGATGGATAGATCGATCTATATACTTATTCGAAGGCCACTGCAGCGAACGCCAATCATAATCAAGCATTCGCTTCTGATGGGCAGGTCAATGTGCTAATCACAATGTTGCAATAGCAATCACCAGATATTTGGGCATTTGCATCATAGCGCTGTCACTGCAAGTGCCAATAGCAAACAGGCACTCACAGCCAGATAGTTGAGACAACTCCCCCCTGTTCGGTGTGCGTGTGATCGGCATGCATTCTGGTGCATAGTCATGACTTCCATTGTCGGACTTAGAAAAAAAATCTATCAACTGTCAGTTAGTACTTAGGTGTCAGCATAAAGTTAGTACTTGAATGTTGTACTATATAAACCCAGGTACATATATTCAACCCAATAAAGTTTGAAGATGTTAAAAAGGAGCATACTCACTATTAAGTTTGTGCCATACATAATGTGTCCCAAAATTGGGGTACTTGTATGCAAAAATTGTAGGGGCTGTTACACTACCATGCTTGATTTCCATAGTTTACAAAATGGATAAATGCTCCCATCCGGGGTGATATAACATCCATCTGTTTCTATGGGTATGTGGGAGTGATCTAACTATATATACCCTATTGTTACCAGTAATAATTAAATAGTTTATGGTTGTATATAATTAGTTTTGCCCTTTAAAAGTGCATAATTATAAGAAGGCTAAATACGAAAAGCCTTCATTATGGCCATTGTGGCTTATACTTTGTAGTCTAGCAATTCACCACCCAGCCTCCTCCTGTAAATAGTGCCTAGCCATTGATAAACATCTATATAATCTTTAATTATTACTATGAATAATAGGTTATACATGGTCATTGTTAGACAATCATTAGAGATGAGCGAACGTACTCGGTAAAGCACTACTCGTCCGAGTAATGTGCTTTATCCGAGTACCTCCCCGCTCGTCCTGAAAGATTCGGGGAGCGCCGCGGAGCGGGGAGCTGCAGGGGAGAGCGGGGAGGAACGGAGGGGAGATCTCTCTCTCCTTCTCTCCCGCCCGCTCTCCCCTACTCCCCGCCGCAACTCACCTGTCAGCAGTGGCACTCCCCGAATCTTTCAGGACGAGCGGGAAGGTACTCGGATAAAGCACATTACTCGGACGAGTAGTGCTTTACCGAGTACGTTCGCTCATCTCTAACAATCATCCATTTAAATGGAATGGCCATCCAATGTCAAAATTTCACAAGAAGATGTAAGTTGTTAGGAAGCTGACTGAAGTAAGCAACTTAAAGGGGTTATCCAATTTTACAATCCCTTTTAATTTAGGATGTTCTGAAAGGACTTGATGACAGGTTGTGCCGCTGATGGGACCCCAGAAGTCTTACAGCAGGTGTTTTAGTTTTTTGCGGTGCTAGTACAGAAGAAATAAGACATTGATATATATTGAAATCGATGAGCTGTCCACTCTCTGTTCCAACAAATTGTTAGAGGTGTACAATAAAGGGCTCCTCTCTATCAACTCAGCACCTGATGGTGTATTTGACGAAGCATTATTTTAAAACCCCTTTAAATATTGAGCTACATTGTTATATGTACGTTTCCCTTTCAGCTTAGTGAACACAAGTACAACTAGTAGGCTGTAACAAAAATTTCTTAAGCCCCTCTGACCTGGGCTACATGGCTTTAACTGGGCACATTTGTCCTCTTGGCTCACTGCATACAGCTGCATTATGGCTCTAGGCAGGAGACAAAGTAAAGGGGATATTCCCAACTTACACATTTAGGGCATATCTACAGTATATGTGCCATACAGTAATTGTCTGATATACGTGGGATTCCACTTCTAGGGCCCATATCAGGGGTTTCCACTTGTTGCCACATACAGGTAAAGAATGAATGAAGATATGGCTGCATTTTTGTAGATCTCTTCATTCATGTCTATATGAGTTACAGAAACAGTTGAGTATGCACTCACAGTTTGTTACTCCCATAACAGTGAATGGAGAGAGCAGTGCTAGTGGCATGCTGTTTACCATTCTCCGTCTGCATACGGCAGCAGTTTGGGCCCTTCTTACGCCACATAGTTTTGGGACCTTACCTCTGGGACCCTAATCTATCAGATCTTTATGGTGCAAACTGGGGATATGTCATAAATGTCCAAATTCTGAATACCCCTTAAAGGATGGGATCTTCCCTGTGAGATTAAGAAGACCTTTTGCAAACCTATATTTGGGTTTGTGTCTATGCTTTGTCAAAATATACCATATTTTGCATGTAGTTGCCCTTTAACCCTTATGTTCGCACCCAGGTACACACTAGCCACTTATTCATAATATTTCTCTTGTTTGTGCAAAGATTTCTTCAAGCAGTTTTAGATCCTCACAATTTGACCTTTTTTTGATGGAAATATTGTTTTACCAGAATTTTTAAAGTATGTAATCATTTTAAAAAATGGAGTTGAAAATAACGATACCCAGTGTACCCGGATATCCGTGTCTATTTTTATATAATGAATGAATTTTTAGCTTTCTAAAATGGTAAGAATGTAAAATAAACATTCTTTAACGATAACACTGTGTAACAAGATTTTGTTTAAGTGGATTTTTTTCTGATTCATTAGGTCACCAAACCATGAAAACATCCACAATTTTAGCTGTGAGATCGTTTTTAGACTCAGATCTACTTATTAAAATTGGAGAAAATTCCTTTATTTTCTCATTTCAAATTGGGTTGCAGTGTTGCATAAAAATATTTACTGACAATAAAATTGCTGAAACTTTCCTGAACATGTAAAATATGCATCAGTGCATTAAAAATCACCTGAGGGTACTTAAATGTCATTAAACACATAACCTCTAAAAGTGCACAGTTTTCCTACTCTTCCTTTTGTGGGTTAGATCATTTTCTCTAATTATTCCTCAGATATAGTCATAATTTTTGTGGACCCACAAAAATTCCACCTCTGATCTTCGCTTCTGAAAGTTGTGGAAAAACAGTCTTTAGGTATTGGAAAGCTTCAGAATTATAGGTCTAATGCTTTGACACTGTTTAATGAGCCCCAGTTTTATGTGAAGAGGGTGCATTAATATCTTCTCTTGCTTCACAAGTGTTTCACACTTTATGTTCTCACCAACCACAAAATCCTTCTTCGTTGGCTACTCAACAGTTTCATAGTGCCTGGCAGTATCCCTACTATCCCATAAACACAAGAAGCATGGATACTTTGTATATCCACCTTGCAATCCCACCAAGAATGTGATCATTTTAAAGTCATCTATAACATCCCATTGATGTTCCTTGTATTGTAACACCTGAAGGATGTATTGGACATTTCTATAGTCTTCTTTGAGATGCACTGAGTGAGCAATTGGGATAGAGGAATATTTATTGCCATTATGAAGAACTGCTTTTAAACGTTTGCTAGAACTGTCGATAAAGAGTCGCCAGGCCTTTGGAGCTTAAGGCAATCCAATTTCTCCAAATAAGCTCCTCACATTGTGGCAGTAGCACAGTTGATCTTTAAGAATAAACCACTGAGAGAATGTTTGACGTTTTCGCTGCTTAGATACCTTGCAGCTTTTATCCAACAGATTCCATTCCTTTAGCCGTGATGTTAAAATCTCCGCATTTGATTTTGTTAGTCCAAGTTCTCGGATTAAATTTTAAGTCTTGTTGATTTGGGAAATAAGGTTTGGAATCTGCATCTTCAGAAAATTCCTCATCTTGCACATTTTCACAATCTGATGAGTCACTATCACTGTCATTCTCTCTTGGAGTAGAAGGAACAGGAATCTTGTCGCTGTGTGCAACTGGCCATAAGGATGATGGAATGTCTGGATAGTCAAACACATCTATTTTCTTCCTTTTTTGGCGATGAGAAACATCAATGACACAGTAATAGCACTGTTTGAGATGATCTGTTGGTTTGTGCCTGATACGAGGCACCATGAACTTCATCTATGGACTCTCTCCTCTATAACAGGGGTCCCCAACTCCAGTCCTCAAGGACCACCAACAGGTCATGTTTTCAGGATATCCTATGGTAAGAACATCTGTGGCAATGTCTAAGGACCGACAATAATTACATCACCTGTGCAACACTGAGGAAATCCTGAAAACATGACCTGTTGGCGGTCCACAAGGACTGGAGTTGGGGAACACTGCTCTATAACATGCCTCAAGATTGGACCTGCAACTACCACAAACTACGTGGGGAGCCCATTTATTGTCTTGATTCCCCCCACTAGCATGCCAAAATAGGCCTTGTAGGCTGTACAGAAGTTGTTGGCACCTTTTGATTCTATCCTTGACTGCTTTGCCACTCAAAAAGACACCACAGACGTAGCAAAAAGAGTCTAGATCATGTTTGCAGGTTCGAAAAGTTGCCATCACTTAATTAATGAACTCTTAAATGACTGCTACAAATTTTAACTTCACAAACTTTCCCTAAAGCAAAGGGGGGAAAAAAAGAAAGTTATCTATTAGGGATGAGTGAGTATACCCGCTAAGGCACTACTCGCTCGAGTAATGTGCCTTAGCCGAGTATCTCCCTGCTCGTCCCTAAAGATTCAGGGGCTGCCGCAGCTGACGGGTGAGTTGCGGCGGGGAGCAGGGGAGAGCGGGCGGGAGAGGGGGAGAGAGAGATCTCCCCTCCGTTCTTCCCTGCTCTCCCCCGCAGCTCCCCGCGCCGGCCCCCGAATCTTTCGGGACGAGCGGGGAGATACACAGCTAAGGCACATTACTCGAGCGAGTAGTGCCTTAGCGAGTATACTCGCTCATCCCTATTATCTATGTATTCAAAAGCTTCTGCACGGTTTTCATATACCAATAAAATATGGAAATTGAACCTCGCTGTGATAAAATCGTTTGGATGGATGCAGGAGTGAATGCTCAATAAATCTCAGTTGAGACCAGATTAACTCGATAAAAACAAAAAAATTCACCTAAACAAAAAGTAGTTTTTTGTTGCACAGTGTAATATATGTTTTATTTCAATTATTTAATTATAATTACTAATTACATGCTTAATGAATAACAACATTTTCACAGGGGATACATGTTGTCGTAGTTACGGCGTGTTCGTCGCACACAGGTTTACTACAATTCGCACAAGATTTTCTTGTTTCTCGGCATTTTCTGATTGTTTGTTGATAGCAAACGGTGCAAGAACCAACCACAACTTTTCAACCAGTTCAATCTAACTGTGACTGACATGTCGAAGGTAGTGAAACCGTGAAAATCGATTGACCAAGAACGCTCTCAACTGCCAATTTGGTTTCATAATTTCTGATAACTTGCTGATTTTCAGAACGATCTTCAATTATCGGTACTGCAATTGGTACACTCAACTGTCTCAAGAAAAGCCGTCTTTGGTTAGTTTTCTTTGGAATCATTTTATTGTTTTCTTAATAAGTAATGCACGCAGCTTAACTCGCAATGTCGATAATGTTGTAAAAAAAAGGTTAATGGCCATCTATTTGTACGTCGATGCGTGGTATATCTGCCTAACATTTGGTCCATAGTGTCTACACCAGCTTTGTCTTATTTTTCCATGGTTTCCTAACGTCACTTAAAAGTACACGCAGAACGCATTTGGACTCCGAATGAAATAGAATTTGTAATGCATTGTATTCATATTTATATAAATATATATAATATTACAATGAAAAAAAAGATTTTAAAAGCTCGTTTCAGTGAAAATGGGGGGAAACTATTACAATAAATACCTGTATTTCACAAAAATTTGAAATACAATGAACGGCCGTTACTTACAGTCCTCTCCGAGCGAGAGTGTATGCATGACCCCTGAATTCTATCTGTTTACACTGTCTAGAGCAGCTGTAACGCACATGGGCACCCAGGTGTGAAACATCCTTGATAAGTCCGGGTGCGTACGTAAGTGTTAAATGAGTTATACCAGAATCTACTTTTAGCAACTATCTACAGCATGACTGATGTCTATGGTTTATGTGTGGTGCATTATGCAGGCTAACAGCCAATTGGTGACACCCAAACTGTTAGATCAATAAATAGTAAGAGTATCAGCAGCACTCACCAAAGCCAATAAATGGTAGGAGTTCTCAAACTCCAATGGTGCATGCCAGAGGGAACCGGATCCTTAGTTCCAAAGACAGTCCAATAGTAGCATATGCAGGCAGCACTCCCGACAGCACAGTTGAATATAGTCAATAGACTTTTATTTTAGCCCATGGCAAAAGCCCAGCAGCGACGTTTCATCACAATTGGGTCTTTGTCAAGCTTGACAAAGAGCCAATCGGGTCGAAACATCTGGAGTGCTGTCTGCATATGCTACTATCAAACTATTAGATCAAGTGGATTGCCCCACACTTTGTAAGTGTGCCACACAAGTCCCTGAGCCCCTGACCTCCCCCAACATCTTAGGGCTATACTGCTTCCTTCAAAAATAATAATCATGAAGTATTTGATACATTGGCCAAAATATGCAAGCTATACTGTATATCTTGCCACCTTATCTTATTAACCCAATTTTCTAAACTTTACACTTTTCCTTTTCTTTCTCTATTTTAGTTAACAAAAGAATTTTCAGCCATGACTAAATTAGATTTGAATTAGAATTGCTTTTCATGTAGACACAGAGGAGAATCCAAAAAAGCATACATTGCTTGGCAACACTGGATTTCGCTGTTTGTTTTGCCAAGGACTTTGTATTTATGTATACTTCATTATTTGTTTTGCAGATGCTGAGAATTACCAGAATGAATTTTATTGTCTGCATTTTTTCTCTATACCTTCCATTTTGAAAAATAGGAAAAGCAAGACATATTTGAGAAATCCATTAAGTGGAAAACTACTTTACTACTAACTGCTTTATTTCAGGATTTTATTTCACTTTGAAAGTATAACCAAATGCTTACAGATGTGTCGGTGCTGAATGAGCTGATTGCATTACATGCCAGATTGTCAGGACTGCTTCAAACACTCAGCAATGTACTATTTCTACCTGAAAGAGGTGACAGCATTAACATGTCAGTATTTCTTATGGCTGAATAACTGAGCCAAGTGCCACATTTCATTTCATCAGTGTAATGTTTTTAATAAGTTATCAAGAGTCCAGAAAACAATTATATTTGTATAGAAGACCATGAACATTTACACCCAGAATGAGAGTAAACACTTTCGGGAAGCAGTAATCTTTCAGAATTGTGTATAATGTATTAATTTGTCTTTGACAAGCCCAACCAATTGTTATATGGAGAATGATAATATAATTATATGATACACACATGGATCAACCATAACAATAGAAACACTGACAGGGTGAACAACCATTCTCTCATTACAATGACAACTGGCAAGGGCTGGCTATATTAGGCAAAACAAATATGCAGCTTCTGTATGTATATATAAAATATCCTACAGTTTTGTATATACAACATTTATGTGTTTTCATAGTTACATCTCCCCTTATGGCTTATCTACATTCAGTAGAACAAGGGCATGTGGAAGAATGTTACATGACTAGGATCAGATTCAGACTACATCGGGTTTTTGTCATCTGTAACCATGGAGACAGTGAGGTCTCCATTGGAGTTGTATCCCCCAAATGGTAAGATATTCTGGAACCAAGAATATTTGAAAAGTTGCTTCTTGTTATTTATTGTATTGGAACAATAAAAGTGCTTGCAAAAGTGCACATATTCTTTACTATGAGCTTGTATTTTTGCATACCTTTTATGTGTTTTGTTCCAAACAGTGCACAGCAATAATCTACACTCATGGCTACTTCTAGCCATATTCAGCCTTTCATGGATATAGAATGTATTATAAATCTGCAACACATGTGAAAGTAGTTACCTAGCCTTATGTAAAGCTTGAACACTGTACAGTATAATGAAACATTATGCAACTTTATAGTATTATTTTTGTACTTTGCTAGGGACAAAGCTGTTTGAGCTCAAGCTTTTTGCAATTAGTAATGAGTACCCATCACGAAACTTGAGTAAATATAGTACTATAAAACTGACCATAAGCTAATGTCTCATACATGGGTCTATTTTATAATGCATATGCAGCCAATGTGATTTAGCAGAGCTGCTGTGTAAAGGGTAGGAGAGGGGCAGAATAGCAAGTCAAACATTAAATGACACAAAAAATGGACTCCTTTTAGACAAATATGGCGAAAATAGCTAATTTGGCCAACCCCTCTTACAAAAAGACAAAATAGAAAGTGATCAAAAATTTGCATGGATCAACAAATGGTGCAATAAGTACAACTCATTCTGCAAAAAAAACCCCTTTCATAGCATCATTGACAAAAAAAAAAAGAAAAATGTTAGGAGTCTTTGAATGCAGCAATAAACAAAAAGTAAAGTTGTTTTTTTGTTGTTGTTTTTTTAAGTGTGAAAAAGAAAAGAAACTAAATTTGGTATTGACTTAATCGTACTGGCCTCCAGAATTAATTTAACACGTTATTCATACTACACAGTAAACACGGTTAAAAATAGAAATTAAAAACATGCCAGAATTGCAGATTTTGTTAATCTTGCATCTGGAAAAAAAGGGTATAAAAAGCAATCAAAATCAAGAGCTCATCTTGCACAAAAAAAGCCCTTATACAACTCAGTTGAAGGAAAAATTATAAGGCTATGGCTCTTGAAATGCGGCAACACAAAAAGCAAATATTTATGAAAAAAATTAGCTTTTTATATGTACAAAAAATAGTAAAACATGAAAAAAATGTATAAACTTGGTATCACCGGTATCTTGCTGACCTAGAGAATAATGTTATCATGTTATTTATTTTGCACACTGAATGCCTTAAAAATGTAGTCCAAAAAAACTACAGAATGGAAAATTAAATTAGCAAGTTATGGCTCCTGGAATGCAACGATGGGAAAAACTGAAAAATTAGTTGGTCGTTAAGGCGCAAAAAGGCTTTGTCTCTAAAGTTATTTAAAGTCCAGTTGGTGATAGTTGCAAGTTAACCTTAGGAAATCCTCATGGCAATCTGGGTTCAGTGGAGAATAAAAGAAAAAGTGGATGACCCCAATCAAAGAAGATGTCACCTGTGATAACTGCAGGCAACTGCTCTGTAATCTCTAGCACTGTGTAGATGTAAAACTTGTATCTATTATATGGTGACTGAATTATATAAAGGTTACTAAAGCGGAGTTCTAAATGTTTTCTTAGGATAAGCCCTCTGATATATAGTATGCATGTGTATTTTTGGGTCTGACCACAGCCGGTAGCAGTGCAGAGTAGCTGGGTAGGGTAGATGGGACCAAAATGATCTTTGCACCTTGGCCAATGAGACTTCAGCCATACCTCCAGATTCCAAGGCTATGGTAGTTTTATTTTTCCAACAAAAGAGACCTGTATGAGGGGTTGTCTTTTGCAAAATGGCTTGTATTTTTCATTGGTACCATTTTGAGGTATATCTGACTTTAGATCAGTATTTCTCAACTCCAGTCCTCATTTAGCCCCAACAGGTCATGTTTTCAGGATATCCTTTAGTAAGAAGATCTGTGGCAATGTCTGAGCCACCGACAATAATTACATCACCTGTGCAACACTAAGGAAACCCTGAAAACGTGACCTATTGGGGCTCCATGAGGACTGGAGTTGAGAAACACTGCTTTAGATTAATTTTTATTCATGTTTTGGAGAAGCGGGATAACAGAAAACGGGCATTTTGGCATTTCATTTTTATTTATGGTTACCGTTCTTGAAATATAACGTAATATTTTATAGTGCGGGTTGTAACTGATGTAGCAATACCAGTTATATGTTGTTTTTTTCTGTTTTTTTAATTTTTCACTATTTAAAGCATTGTGTAAGGGGATTTGCTTTTTTTTCTGTAAAATCCTTTAGATCCGACGGTCAGCAATAACTGGTATCCGCCACATTAAACAGTGAAGAGGAGTGAATAGATGAGCAGGTGCTCCTTTTCTCACTTCTTTTTTGGAAAAAAAAGGACTCCCCCATATCACAAACAGATCATTCTCTGGTGCCTGAGAAAATTGCTGCAAAACCGCATCTTTATTCACTGCGATTTGTGATTGTTAGCGATTAGAGATGAGCGAGCGTACTTGGCCACGCCCCTTTTTCGCCCGAGTACCGCGATTTTCGAGTACTTCCGTACTCGGGCGAAAAGATTCGGGGGGCACCGTGGGTGAGTGGGGGGTTGCAGCGGGGGGTGGGGGGGGAAAGGGAGAGAGGGAGGGCGCCCCCCGAATCTTTTCACCCGAGTACTGAAGTACTCGAAAATCGCGGTGCTCGATCGAGTAATTACTCGAAACGACTACGTTCGCTCATCTCTACTAGCAATGCTTTTTTTGGAGAATAACCATACATCGCATTGTTGCCATCCGCGATAATATCGCACGACAAATTTGAACAATGTTGGGGGGGAATTTGTAATGTTAAAATTGCAGCGTTTATAGCGTTGCTATAAAAAGAAGCCTCCATAGGAATACATGAGAGATTAAAAAAAAAATAAAAAAATCGCACATCGCAGAAAGATAGAGTAAGCCACGATTTTTTATCCCCTCAACATCACATCAGTGAAAACATCGCAGATGAGAATAAAACCATTGGAAATTATTGGTTTCATATTCTGTTTTTTTACTGACTATCGCAGCAGACAAAAATCACGTGATTTCTCACCCGTGTGGAGCCGGCCTTAGAATGAGCGCTGTTTGTCTAAATTACAATGTTCTTTTCCTACAGTACAAACAGTAGGTAGATTAAATGCAATTTTTTTTTACTTCACTTAAATGCATGTACTCTGAGCTAAAACAAAATGTTAATTTAATTAAAAATCTGTGCATCAGTTGTCTTCTGCAGCTTCTACATATCACTGTACATAGACACTGCAGTTTAATGGCTGATTATCATTCAGACAAGAATTTGAACAATAATTGTCCCATGTAAATGCATGATGCGCCTGAACAACTTAATGAGAATTGTTCAGTCATTCAGTTTCTGCACACAGAAAACTGAACGAAGTGCCATTCAGTGTAAACAGCAGTTCACTTTTGAACGTCTGTCTGCTTACTGTGGATGGAGGCTTGCCAGGGGAGAATGCTCTCTGGACCACTCTGCCTCCATTCTGGTATTGCAGTGAGCGATGACAATACTCGCCTGACATTCGTCCCAATAATGTTCACTCATGGGCTGTTACACAGGAGCATCGTTTGCACAACAGTTCATCCTGTCTGAAAGGACCATAAGTCTCAATTGGAGATTCGTCAGTGTACTGGACTGATGAGCCCGTATTTTTTCTCTTCTGCATGTTATCAGCTAACTTATGATCACAACTAAAATAAACTCTGTTTCTCTCAAATTAGCTGATAAGGATGCCCAGGAGAGGAGTGATAAAGGCTGAAGACGAAGCCTCTGTCCAGCACAGTAACAGATCTCCTAGATTGCAGTATCTATATGTTGAAGCTACAGAAGACAAACCATGAATCCCACCAAAAATGACAGTCCCACACATCAGCTAATATAACAACTAGAGATGAGCGAGCATACTCGCTAAGGACAATTGCTCGATCGAGCATTGTCCTTAGCATGTACCTGCCCGCTCGGAAGGAAAGATTCGGCTGCCGGCGGGGGAGAGCGGGGAGGAACGGAGGGGAAATCTCTCCCTCTCTCCCCCCCCCCCCCCGGCCACCCCTGCTCACTGCCGCAACTCACCTCCCACCCGCGCCGGCAGCCGGACCTTTTCTTCCAAGCGGGCAGGTACTCGCTAAGGACAATGCTCGATCGAGCAATTGTCCTTAGCGAGTATGCTCGCTCATCTCTAATAACAACCCCACAATCAATGACCAAGACAGAAAGTATCAGTAAAAATTGTTTAGCGAAAATTACATATATAATAAAAATATTTTAAAAAACAGAACAAGAAGAAAATGCAGCATTAATACATGAGGAAATACTTCACATAAAAAGTTCCTAAAGAAAATCATGCTCATATCAAAGTACAGTAGACGCAACTAAGCTCAATGTCGTGCACATAATAAAGTGTTACCACGTAACCGAGGGTCTGGAAACTTCTGTGCCCTGATGCACATGTTTCACCCTTCGGTTCAGTTTTTTAAAAATGTTTTTATTATATATAATTTTCAATAAACAATTTTTTAATGATGGTTTCTGCAGTCCTGTCTTTTACATTGATTTTGAAGCTTACTGCAAAAATGATTGTCATCCCAAAATACACACATTTGAGTGAAAACAAAATTTCCTCCAAACGTGTACTTAGCTTATAGACATATAATGAGTTAATGTTTTACTTTTAAACCAAGGGTTAATAAATTACAACTTGCATTAAAATTGAAGCCAGCTCTGCCCTGTTTCTTTTCCTTGGTAAAGTTGCTGCAAGCTATTTTCTGAAAGGTATTTCCCTAAAAGTGAACAACCAAGAGATAAGTTATAACATTCATCAAATGTTTATATTTGATCCTACAGTAAATGCAGCTAAGGCCTCATGAATACAGTTATATTATGGGCGTGTACTCTGGGGGCTGCAATACCATGCCTGTGCACTTGCCTTAACCATGTGTAATTTAGGCCTCCTCTATGTGACAGAGACAGTAGTAATAGGAGGCTGTAACAGGGGTACAGGAAGTCCCTGCAGCTGTGTACCAAACAGCCATAGGCACTTAGTGTGTTGTCCTATGGTGCTTTGTACCATATTTTATTTCATATATTTGCACCCCTAGACGCAATGTTAGAAAAATATGAAGGAGATTCTGTATGAAATTTGAAGGTACATGGAGGTATATTAAAACTTTGTATTACAACTACAATGTTACAAAGCCATAATTTAGTATTTTAGCCCATACACGAAGAAACCATGGTGTTAACCACCCAAGCACATTGTCATTGAAACTGGAAACTAGAACTCCACCTTTTTTTTTTAGTAATAACTAGAGATGAGCGAACGTACTCGGATAGGCACTACTCGTCCGAGTAATGTGCCTTATCCGAGTACCGCTGTACTCGTGCTGAAAGATTCGGCACGCGCTGCGGAGCGGGGAGCTGCAGGGGAGAGCGGGGAGGAACGGAGGGGAGATCTTTCTCTCC
The DNA here is from genome assembly GCF_035609145.1 of Eleutherodactylus coqui. Taxonomy (NCBI): domain Eukaryota; kingdom Metazoa; phylum Chordata; class Amphibia; order Anura; family Eleutherodactylidae; genus Eleutherodactylus; species Eleutherodactylus coqui. Next base: position 261,584,946 of record NC_089837.1, on the reverse strand, counting down.
TTCTCTCCCGGCCGCTCTGCCCCGCTCCCCGCTGCGACTCACCTGTCAGCAGCGGAGCGCCCCGAATCTTTCAGCACGAACACAGCGGTACTCGGATAAGGCACATTACTCGGACGAGTAGTGCCTATCCGAGTACGTTCGCTCATCTCTAGTAATAACCATAGATTTCTTTAGTAAAAAAACTTAGTATATTTTTCAGGTACATTGATATACAGTATTTGGTTTTGAAATTCAATTGTTGAAATAAGTGATAACTGATAGCTACTGTAAATGATTATTCCCGTTCTAGTTGAATTTTATCTCATCTCTCCAGCTAGAAGAATCAACTCCCACTTTTTTCTTTCAACCTCCAAACTTTTTATTGCTGTGTGTGTATATATAGATATGTGTATGTGTAACAGTCAAAACTGCACTGACCAGACTAGTTTGGTTTACTTGCTAAAGCATAAAGTTAGAAAAACATATCTGGGGAAGAATATCAGCTACTGTGAACTATTTAGCCAGCCCTGTAAAGCTTAGCTGTGTTGATCTACATATAATCTGTATTTAGAATTACATTGTTACCTCGTGCTGCTTCTTTTTGCTTCAATAAACTGTTGGATGCAGGCTAGGTAGTATATCTCCGGACTGCATTAATAATTCTCTTCTGAGGGAACAACTCATATTTGCTCACATCAAGCATAAACTGCTGGTCTTTGTAGCTATAAACAATGGATCTGCATGAAGTTCCCACACTCCATATTAAAATCTCATTTACAGGATTTAAGAAAACTGCTGGGCTTTCTGTCTAAGACAAACATAATCACAAAAGTGAGTTGTCTTGATTTGGATATTCTATGTGTTGAATAATTCAGTATGAAATTAGTATGAAATGACTTATCTGCTGAATTGAAATTCTTAAAATTAACAAAACTACTTTACTGTGTAATTTTTCCATGGACCCGTGAGGTGAGCAGAATTCATGGCATTGTCTGCACACTTCACTAGGTCCAGGTCATTTAGTGATCTGTTTTCCAGTGATATTAAAGCAGCTGTAATTACACTGTTAAACATTGATTAATACACAACCTACATCGCTAATGTATGAAACGAGCAATGTTCAATGCTCTGAAAGATTTTAGTATGAAATTTCACAGTCCTTTGGGGCAAGAGGATTGTGGGATTCCATCAATATTAATTCTTATTTTTTTTAAGCAGGGCCCAATTTGCTTATGCAGCTCCATTTTACACTACCTTAGAGTTTAGCTAAACAAGCACGTTTTATTTTATGCAAAATAATTAGGTGTATTGTCAAACTGTAGAAACAAATGAATAAAACAGCAAAAATAATTTAATGTGTTTTATAAACCTCATTTTTCATATGTATTTCCTCCTCTGTGGTTACACACTTTTTCTTCCCAGAACTGCTTAATTGTTAAATAAACCATAAGGAGTTTTGTGTTCAGTAACATTAAAGAATGCTTATCCGTGTTCCTTAGGGCTCTCAAAAAAGCGTATTTCACTGCATATTACATGCAGAATACGCGTTACCAATCTTAACATTGACTTTCAGTTGTGCCTCTCACACACAGTGTGTGACATGCGTACGCAAAAAAAAAATCACTACAGCACTACCTTGGTGTGTGCATACACGGCAAGATAGTATTTGGGGATTGTCGGCATTGTGTACTGCTGCATGTTCCCGCGCGGGACATCCGTGCGCAGTGTGCTGCTTAAAAACGCTTGTGAGAGAGAGCCCTTACTAACGGGATGCAGTTTTGGGGCTTTGATAGTAGACTGTATATCCACACTTTCGCAAATGTTAATTCCAATACAATTTTTTTACATTTTGTCTAAATATGTTCTTTGGCTGTTCTATACTGTTTTGCAAAATAATAGATTGCAGATCAAGTAATAAAATATTACATAGAAAAAAATGTAAATAAAAAAGATTTCCAAGAATATTTATTGATGACCTAGGAAAATAATAGATTACAATTAGAGATGAGCGAACCTACTCGTTTCGAGTAATTACTCGATCGAGCACCGCGATTTTCGAGTACTTCCGTACTCGGGTGAAAAGATTCAGGGGGTGCTGGGGGGAGGTGTGGCAGAGCGGGTGGTAGCATCAGGGAACAGGGGGGAGCCCTCTCTCTCTCCCTCTCCTCCCCCACTCCCCGCTGCAACCCCCCACTCACCCACGGCGCCCCCCCGAATCTTTTCGCCCGAGTACGGAAGTACTCGAAAATCGCGGTGCTCAGGCGAAAAAGGGGCGTGGCTGAGTACGCTCGCTCATCTCTAATTACAATGCTTGCTGCACATAAAATGGGGCTGTAACACTTTCTTGGGAGCCCCCAGTTCCCTTGTTTTTTCAGACAAAGTGATACATCTGTATATGCAGCCATACCTGATACTGCAGCTCAGTTCAGTTAAAGGGGGTTGTCCAAGTTATATAAAGTGTTTCTGAATGGTCCCCCAAAATAGCAAACAGGTGATACTCCCCACTCCCCACTCGTTTCATGTCACCAGTTCCAGTCTCTGCTATATTGTTGTTTACAGGCTGCAGTCAGCTTGTGACCTTCTGTAAACCTGCTGCAGCAGCCAGTGAAAGCGCTGTCATTGGCTGCAGCAGTTTGTTTGTAGATGGATTTGGAGCATCAACCAAGTAGCTCTCTTTCACTAGGTGTTCCTACACCTCACCCAATAGAGATACCATTAGTTTGTATTTACAAGGCCGTGTGTGATTTGTACCCGTAAAAAATCAGAAAGCACATGGACACCCGTATGTGTGCTATCTCATAATCTTGATCACACACATCGCATCTGCTATTCTTGTCCATGAAAATAGACGAGAATAGGACATGTAGGGATTGTGCTATTATGTCTGGTGCTATTTTGGGTTCATATGCTGTCTATTGAATGGTTGGACTGAAGATATGCATGCCTGAATTGGTCCTAAGAGTTGAAAGTGAAAATAAAACAAATCAAACTGGGATTTACCAAAATGTCAAATCGCCAAGATTTACTTATCTTAATCATCTGTTTTACAGAGTTTTACTTTCTGATGCATTAAGATACAGTATTTATCCTATAACATAATACTTCAGATGTATTCGTGCTTCTGTATACAGATTTTTAATTATGTATATGGTAATTATGCTTTCTGTATTATAAATAAAATTATCTGATGGACAAACATCTAATTGCAGATATAAGAGCCCTGTCTTGTAATGAGGCAAGCATCTGTGTGTACATCACATGACCAGGAGAGATAATAATCCCCTAAGGAAACGGCCCTTTATTTTCATTTTTTCCTCCCCCTTGTCTTTTAAAAAATCCTAACTTTATTTATCCATCAATGCAGCTGTCAGAGGGCTTGTTTTTTGCAGGACGAGTTGTATTTTTCCATTGTGCTGTTAATTGTACAATAAAATGTACTGAAAAACTAAGAATTCTAAGTAGAGTGAAATGGAAAAAAAAGGAATTTTTCCATCAATGTAAATGCTGCAATAAAGATCACCTGACAACTTTATTCTATGGGTCAGTATGATTACTACGATACCAAATTTATATAGTCTTTTTTTTTCTGCTGAACCACTTTTATTTTTTTTCGAGAATATTTAAATTTTTAAATAATTTTCTGCCACCATTTTCTGACAGCCATAACTTTTTTATTTTTCCGTCAACATAATTGTCTCAGGGCTCATTTTTTGCGGGACATCCGTAGTTTGTGTTAGTACAATTTTGGAGTACATATGACTTTTTGATCACTTTTTATTACATTTTTTCTTGGAGATGGGGTGACAAAAAAAGCACAATTCTAGTGTTATTTTCTCTTCTGACGACATTCACCGTTCGGGGGAAATAATGCATTACTTTTATAGATCGGCCCTAAATTGCTATGGTTTTTTTTTGTTTTATTAATTAGATTCTTTTATTTTAAATATGGCAAAAGTGTTTTGTTTTGGTTTTCCTTTTACTTTGTTTTAATTTTTATCACTTTTTTAATTTTTTTTTATTAATTCGTAAAACTTTTTAAAACTTATTTTTTGTCTCTTCAGTCCCCAGGGGAGACTCGCTCCTGCAGTATGATGCAATGCCATAGCATTACAATATACTGTGATCTGACAGGCAATCATGGCTTGATAGGCACTCTGCAATGGAAGCCCTAGGGCCTTTCAGAAGACCCCCAGCTGCTATGGCAATCCGTGGGGCAGTGCAGGACCCCCGAACATCGGTCTGGGAATTTAAATGCTGCTGTCAGCATTTAAAAGGTTAATAGCTCCAATGAGCGTCTGGCTTATCGGAACTGTTGTGGCTGGGTGTCGGCTGTAATAAATAGGACCTGCAGGATTTAACTGTAAGCCCTGTAGTGTTAAGGGTTAAGCACTTGAAGAAAACAATGAGAGTTCCTATTGAATAACAGCAAGTAGAGATCTTGAAACCATATTGCAGAATTCCATAACTTATCATTATTCAAATAGTAACCTTTATGTGCTGTAATTGTAATACCCAATGTATTACTAATATGCTAACTAGACTATTTGAACATTCACATCGTAATGTTAAAGCTGTCTATTATACTACCGGCCCAGACCACTGATGTGAACGTCCGGCTTTGCAGGCCAGGGCCGGAAGTGTAATAGATGGCTTTGCTCTCATTCATTTCAATATGAGTTAAGCCATCTATTACATTCCTGGCCCTAATGTGGACTCTCAGCTCTGCCGCACTGAAAGCGGGCTGAAGAAGCAGCTGATTGGTGGGGATCCTGAGTGGCGAAAATGTCATCAATAGTAAAAAGTAAGAAAACCCCTTTAAAGACAGTAAGGTCAAAGTTTGTGAAAGCCACACATGACTGTAGACTCCATAAGTGCCATGTTTACTGTCCAGGTATTTGTAGCTATAGTATGATGCTGTCATGTTGTGCTTCTGGGACCTGTAGTTCTATGTGTTTCCAGGAGTACACTGCTGCAGATGTGGTTGATTTGGCTGGATGATGGTGTAGAGTTCTCCAGCCACCGAATCACCATTTGGTCTTGTCCACATAAATACTAGCCCCTCTTACTAGAAGGATCTAGTCATTTATTCATTATCCTTTCCCCACTTAGTACTTTGGTGTTTTGCATGCTGCTCGTTTGAATTGCTTTCTCCACCTTCCCTGAAGATGGTCTGGACACCTAATCTCCCTGTCTGTAGGTGGGTGATATCTGACACTGTTCCTTTTACATCAGCTTGGTGTCTGACGCTCTTTTCCCTTAGTGTGTAGACACTTGAGCTAGCTCCTGTTATATCTATGCATGCAAGAGGTTCTCAGTGGGGTTTTCCTTCAGTCTGTGAGGTGAGCAGACCTTAGGTGTGAATAATGACTTGTTCAGTGTAGGTCTGAAGGTGCGGACTGCACTTGGTGTGCATCTCTTGTTCTGTGTAGTGTTTCCTTTCAGTTGCAGTCACTTGGTGTGAACAAGGTTGTGTTCAGTGTATGTCCTGTAAGTGCTGACTACACTTGATGTGAACTGTCCTGTTCAGTGTGTACTGTATTTTCCTTGTCTGGTGTTCCTGTCTGTTACTGCCTACGGTGAGCCAGACCGCTAGGTTCCAATGTGGGGCAATCCCTATTGGGATGATCATCTCACTTGTAGGCAGGGTGCCTTTTAGGCTGCTTTAGTTGTCTTAGAGTAGGGACTCACAAGACAACGAGGACCCTTGAAGTGGGCTTGCGGGCTCATGTATTCTGGTTAAAATACAAACCTATACTTCGTACGTACTTATTAGCAATTCCAACTGCCTTTGTGCATTAGTACTATTGGTAGCATTTGGGTCTGTTGTCTTTATGGTTGTTGATATGCACATCTGGTTTATGTTGTTCGTGTCCATCATGTATGCACGTTCCTGCTTTTTCCTCCTTCCAGCACTTATTTGGGTTGCGTTCGTGTACGTCATTGTTCCCACAGCCTGCACGGGCTTGGCATATGCTGTTATAATCTCATTCTGTCCTCTGTCACTGCCCCACTATTTATTACTGCACTATATATCTTAACATGATTACCAAGCATGTGTACAATTGCAGTCTCTTTCCGACAAGAGAACAAACCTTGTCACAGCACGTAGACTGTTGGAATGGTTCAAGGCCCATGTTCATGATACAATATTATTGCAGTGATCAGTATGGTCTCTTTCTCACAAACCAATTAAAAATCTGCACAGTGAAGCAGAAAAGGCTATGAGCATGATGAATCTACTGTGATCAAATTAGCAACACCAGTCGAACAATCTATAGCCTGAATATGATGGCATTGCTGTCACAGCATTAAACCCATTCCTCAGGTAGTCCTGAAGGCAAAAGCGATCCTAGTAGCACAATCAGTAGAAATTTCTCATAGGGTGCATGTGCAGTTGCTTTTTTTTGTGTTTTTGTTTAAAAATCTTAGAATTAAAAATCTTGTTGAAAAAAAACGCAGTTATACAAACCTGAATAACAATGCTAAAAATGCCACGTACTATATAAAAATACAATAATTTTGATCAAACTTTGCAAAGTCTAATAATAGATAATAAATGTTGCAAAAATTATATGCTGCAAAAGAATTGTACAATGAATTAATTCACACTGCTATGTAATATCACTAGCTGTGAGACATATGCTGTTTTGTTAAGAGCAGCACATTATACATCAAGGAATTATTTTGATTAGCCATGCCATGTCTTATCTCTAAAGATAATAATATAAATAGGGAAACCTGCATATTTGTGTGGAACCCATTTTATCCAGTTGGGAGAATATTTTTTCTTTTAGATAACACTAATATGTGTGTGAGGTGGGGGGATATAACACTTTGATTGTTGCATGCAGCCAGATCTCTTTATGAAGAACCTAATACTTCTTTGCAGTTGAAGGAGAAAGCCTTTCACATTTTCCTTTGCGGATTTACTTGTCCAGTGAAATTGACCAATGAATAAGAAGCTGGCTATCATAAAAGACAGAACTGTAGGGATCCTCATTAATCTGCTAATAGTTTTTTTTCTGTCATGCCTCTTCAAAGTTTCATGTCTTGTAAAGAATGCATGGTGTGGCAGCAAAGGCAGCCTGGCCTTCCACTCATCACCAACATCAAGGCACATTACAACAAAGCCAGTATGCCCTTTTAAATTGTCTTCTGCTTAACTTAACCGTGGCTAGGGTTAACAGCCTTGGAACAGAAGGAAAAAAAATTCTGTTTATTTAACTGTACTCACAAACCGAAACAAAGTACAAAAAGCAACCATTTTAGCAAAGAAGATAAAAAATAACACTTAAGAAAGTTAGTAAGTCCATGTAGGATTATGCCTTTGAGTCAGGTTTAAGGAGCAGAGTATTGCTTAACCATTTGCCAACTGTTTAACTGCCATGGCTCCTGTCTTCTTATAGTCAAGGATCAATGTAATAATTCCACAGTGGGATAAATGCTATATACAAAATTTTTAAAATATTCTTAAAACTTTACTGCATTTTCAGTGAAGTGAGAGGAGCCATATTAGGCTGCCCTTTAATTTTAATTCAGTGATTGTCAAAATTGTTACAAAATAAACTAACTTGGTAATCAGAAATTATACAAATTTATTATAAATTCAAGAGTAGTGATGAGCGATTAATGAATCAAGATGGCGGATTTTGACTCCTATTAAAGTTAAAGGGAGTAAAAATTGAATTCACTAATTTGCTCTTCAGAAAGTCCCCAATGCAGCTGAAGCCCCACCAAATGGAAATTAAAGCCACACATCTGCGCTCCTCCCCAAAATGAGTAAAAATAGTATACAATGGGAGTCACACGTAGAACAGGGGTATCACTGAAAACCAAAAAAGCTTAAAAGAAAAACCGATTGCGCCAAGCAAGACAGCAGGTATGCTGCTGGTCTTAAAAGTAATGTCATAAATTTTCAAAGGAAAAATTCTACCAGGTGAACAGAACCCTCAAGCATGGGCCTTCTTTAATGAACCACTACAGAGCTACCAAAACTTATACTATGCAAGACAACAGGTGTGCTCCATGTTTTAGTTTCAATCATTTTTAGTAAACATTTTCAATAAACAATATAACAGTATTACACCATATTGATCTGGTTTTACTGTTCAGTCGTAGTGTGGCAGCTACGAATCTCCCTGGAATATATCGCATTTTTTGCAGAATACACTCACTTTTGTTTTTCTTTTTAAAACAAAACAAAACAAAAAAAGAAAAAAAAAGAAAATATGTAGCAATATACCTAAGGGATAAAAAAAGGCTTGCAACCAACTAGGGGAATGGGGGGGGGGGGGGGGGGAGGGGGGAGGCTGGGGTAAGAAGATGGGGGGGAGGGTCTTGCTTGTATGATTCCGTGGGCCCCTATGGGTCCAGCGTACCTGTGTTCAGCCAGTTCTCAAAGGGTTTTGATGCTCTCATGGCGATCCACGGGCTCCAGAGACTGCAGGACTTTTTGCGTTCCTTCTCCTCTTCCGCTCCCTCAACTTCATATCTCATAAGTGTATTGAATTTTTCTGTCCATACAATCCTTGTGGGGGGGACCGCGGATCGCCATAGGCCAGGGACAGACATCCTAACCGCCAAGATAACCAGTCTCAATAGTCCTGACTTAATCTTTGCCATGGACCCTGGTAGCATTAGTAGGAGGGCCATTTTCGCTGTAATGGACACCGTCGATCTGGTCATATTGTTGTAGAGAAGTTCTACATTTTTCCACAGTTTGGCTACTGGAGGGCATTCCCACCAGATGTGTAGCATTGTTCCTGTGCTGCCCTGACATCTCCAACACGTAGGGGAGACCTGGGCGTCCATTTGGTGCAGTCTCGACGGTGTCCTATACCAGCGTGATAGGATTTTAAAGTTTTGTTCTTGTATTGTACCAAACTTGGTACTCTTGTGGCACATAAGGAAGGCCCTTTTCCAGTCAGCACTGGTAAAAGTTACCCCCAATTCCCATTCCCATTGTGCCGCGTATCTGGGAGGGTCATCCTCTGTCTCGCAGGTCACCAACATTCTATATACCAACGAGATCCCATGTTCCACGGGGGACGCCGACATACAGGCAGTTTCAAACTGTGTCAGTGGCAAAGTACCACATCCTCTGGGTGTCAGGGATTCCACATACCCCCTCACCTGGAAATACTTCAGCCAAGCCCCCGGTGGAGGTCTAGTTTCCCCGTAAAAGTCTCTTAGGGGTCTTACTCCCGATTGTGCGACTACGTCTCTTACTCGTGGTATAGGAGTACTAGGCAGGGACAGGATGAGGTCTCCTCTCTCGAAGGCCTGGAACTGGGGATTAGCTATCAGTGGTGTCAGTGGTCCCGGGACGGAGATCAGGCCCATTTTCAGGGCGAATGTGCCCCATGCTCTTAATACCCCCCGAAGAAGCGGTGATAGAGTGTGCATCTCCCTCATGGACTGTCTTGGTATCCATGGGGCCCCCTGGACCGCCGTAGATGTTAAGTTGTGTTCTATCTCTTCCCATAGCTTCGTTCTCTTATCTCGTAGGAGAGATATCACATAGTTAGCGAGGCTTGCTCTATAATATAGGGTGAAGTCTGGGAGTCCCAGCCCTCCCTGTTCCTTAGGGCGTGTGAGGAGCACAAAACTGAGTCGAGGCCTGCGTCCCTTCCATACAAAGTTGGTGATTAGTGTGCGAATACTGAGCAGATACCGTCGGTCTAGTTGGACAGGTAAAGTCTGACATAGATATAAGAATTTCGGTAAGGTGTCCATTTTTACTGTATTGATCCTGCCCGTCCAGGACACACAGAGTGGACCCCATTTTTCTAAGTCCTCCTTGAGTTTAGAGAGGAAGGGCTGGAAATTTAGCTCAAAGATGTGGGCGGGGTTTGCGGGAAGCTGGACCCCGAGGTACCTGATGGATGAGGGTCTCCATTTAAAGGGGAAGGCCTCTGCAAGATCCAAGGCTTCCCTCTGGGGGATCGTTACATTTAATATCTCTGACTTTTGTAAGTTTACTTTAAAATTGCTTACCCGCCCATATCTTGCAAATTCTCTCATCACCACTGGCAGTCTGACTCTGGGGTTTGACAGGAACAGGAGGAGGTCGTCCGCAAACCATGCCATTTTATGCTCAGAGGTCTCGTCTAGTATGCCCCTGATTGAAGCATTGCTCCGGATGGCGTTGGCTAGGGACTCCATTGATAGGATGTAAAGTAAAGGCGATAAAGGGCAGCCTTGTCTAGTGCCATTGCGGATCATTATGGTGTCTGAGAGGGCTCCATTGATTTTAATCTTAGCTGATGGGCAGCTATACAGTGCCATGATACGCTCCCTTGTCTTCTGTCTAAGGCCTATCCACCGTAGAGTCCCCTCCAAGAACCTCCACCTGACCCTGTCAAACGCCTTTTCTGCGTCCACCGTGAGTAAGCATAGTGGTCCGTCTCGTGCTCTGGCCAGGTTAATCAGGGAGATAGATTTAATGGTGTTGTCCCTGGCTTCTCTTCCAGGGACAAAGCCCACCTGCTCTTTGTGAATCAAATCCGGAATATGCTCGCTGAGCCTATTAGCAATTAGCTTAGCGAACATTTTGACATCGATATTGATCAGGGATATTGGTCTGAAGTTGGAGCAGTATGATGGGTCTTTCCCCGGTTTTGGGACCACTGCTATCTGCGCCTGAAGAGCTTGGGGGGGGGGGGGAGGGGCTCTCTTGGGATATCTCATTGAAGGTTTGTACTAAGAGGGGGGCCAGCTAGTCTTTAAATAATTTATAAAAGCGTGCTGAGTACCTGTCTGGGCCTGGGCTCTTGCCTAATTTTAGCTCTCCAATGATGCACTCCATGATTTCCTCTTGGGTGAAATCTTTATCTAAGCTCTCAGCTACCTCCTGCTCCACCCGGCTCGAACTCTTTTAGGTATTCCTCTTCTTCCTTTATGCTGTCTTCATTTAGTCTGCTCTCCTTTTCTATATTGCATAGCCCATCGTAGTATCTGTGAAATTCCTCTAGTATGTCCTGCGTTGAAAAGGCCAATTCCCCCCAGTTTTGTGCAATTTGGCTATGAATGTCTGAGACGTTCTAGGATGTAGGCATTGTGCAAGCCTTTTACCGCATTTATCTTCGGATTCGAAGTCTATGCCCCGTATCCTGTCCCTGTAAGCTAAGGCTCTCTGGTCCAAGATTGACCTAATTCGCTGTCGGAGGGCCGATATGTCTGCCTGCAACCCATTGTTTGATGTTCTTTTGTTCGCTGTTTCTTGTTTCTGTAGGGCTGACAGTAGCTCTCCCAATTCGCATGCCCGCTCTTTTTTCAGTCTTGCCCCATATATTAATATCCCTCTAGTGACACATTTTAGCACATCCCATTTCAACGGGGCCTGGGTCTCGTCATTTTGGTAGTCCTTTATGAAGTTTGTTATGGTGGTTTTAACCTCTTGAACACATGCGGGGTCTTTTAATAAGTTGTCATTCAGTCTCCAATTTTTTAGTCGTGTGTCGCCCTGCGTGTCCACAAATTCCGCGTAGACTGGTGCGTGATCTGACCAGATGAGAGGCCCTAACGAAAGTCGGGAGGGAGAGAGGTGAGGGAGAACAGGAGCATGCCTTTTTTTGTAACCAAAACTTGAAAATAGTAATGGAAAAAAAGGTAAAAAAGAAAAAGGAAAATAAAAAGTCCCCAGAGGGGGTGAAGTAAAAACACAAACAAAAACAAAAAAGACTTTAGTGGGCAGGGTATGATTGCCCATCAAAATACAACTCAGTAATAAAGTTCTTTAACTTTTAAAGCAGCTCAGGGCTGCTTGTCCTATGTGGGGGGAAGAGGAGACCAAAAACGGAGGTCTACCCCAGACTTCACCATCGCCGTGGCTCTATCCTAGAGGGGGAAGAAGAGCTGTAGGGGTGGCGAGAAACCAAAGAGAACAGATGAGAAAGAGGAGAGGGGTTATGGAAAAGGGAAGAGAAGTGAAGGGGGGGGGGAAGGGAGGAAAGAGGAGAAAGGTAAGGGGGGAGTGATATAAGGGGGAAGAGCGACAGGAAAGTGGAGAGCAGAGGAGGATAGGAAAAAGTTCCAGGGCCATCTCGTTAACTGGGGTCCGTAAGTTGACCATGTTCAGTAGGTGTGTAATAAGGGAGGAGTGAGTTCCGTTTTAACCCCGGAGCTACATGTGTCCATGAGACTCGAGACCTTAGGTGAGGTAACTCTTTAAGTTACGTTGCTGTCCTTTTCTTTTGTCTCGTTGCTTTGTGTTTTGCGACCGCCTTTTCCCACCTTTTGCCATTCTTACCTTGGTGGAGGGACTGGGAGGCCCCTGAAAGAGGGCCAGTTTGGGGTCGCAATGTGTGGCAGTTCCAAGGTCCCCAGGAACCCCGGCAGGTCTCCCAAATTTTTGAAGGTCGCCATCTTTTCTCCTCTCCTAGCTTGTAATTGGAGCAGGAATCCCCATCTGTACGGGATGTTTCTTTCTCGCATAGCATTAAGCAAAGGTTTCAAGGCCCGCCGTAGCTGCAGCGTGTGTCTAGATAAGTTTGGGAACACCTCAACCGTGTGGCCCCTGAACTTTAGGTCTATGGCTGTTCGAGTTTTTTGGAGGATTTGGTCTTTTTCCCTGAAGAAATGTACCCGGCATATGACGTCTCTGGGTCTGGTTGGATCAGTTGATTTCGGGCCCAAGGCACTCTGTCAAGTTCCAGGTGGCTCTCCAAGGGTCTGCCCAAAATATGATTGAAGAATTCGATGGTCCATTCTTCCAGTTGGCTATTGTCGACCTCTTCAGGAAGGCCTCTTATGCGGAGATTATTCCGTCTGTGACGGTTTTCAATGTCGTCAATATGATTAGTCAGTTCCGCGATCTGATGTGCTTGCATTTCCAATAATTGCGCATGTTTTTTTAGGGAGTTCTGGATCGTGTCTTGGTTCTCTTCAATATCTACAACCCTTTGTCCGATATGTCTGATATCTCCTTGTAGGGCTGCGATATCTTGCTTGTGGGCAGCGTCTAATTTTTGTAGAAGTGAGTTCATCTCAGCTTTTGTAGGGATCGCCTTCAGGTGAGCTTTCCAGTCCCAGTCATCATCTGTAGGGTTGCGTCCTCCGCTGCCCAGGGGGCTGGTACATGGATCTGTTTGTCTTTTTGGGGTGGGGGTCTCCCCCTGGGCTGCTGCTTGGGCAGTAGCTTTTTTCCCTTTTGAAGCGCTGCTTATGCTGAGGGTTGTAGTGCTTTTTGCTTGTGCAGAATCTTCTGCTAATGGGGGGTCCTGCTGACCTCGTGCGGGTCTTTGAGGGAGGGGGGAGCGAGGTAGGTCTTTCTCGGCTTTCTGCCTTGTACTCGCAGTGGGTCTCACCTGCCCTCCTTCTGTGTTTCTCCATGAGGAGAGGGGGGACTGGGAGTTTCTTGAGCTGGTTCTGAGCCTTTGCTTGGGGGTCCCTGGGTGGCCGTCTGGGGGCTCTGTCTCCCCTATGATCCCCTGCATCACAGGGTTAATAGCCTCTGCCGGCTCTATGGCTTCTGCTGGGGGTGGGGGATCAGCTCTTTGTCTGGTGTATGGCTGCTTCCCCTCCGCGTCTCCAGCCGCTTCCCGCTGGTACCTGAGGGGTATCTGGCCTCCTTACTTCCTTCCCCTGCTGGTCGGTCCCTCGGTCAGCCGGCGCTTCACTGCAGTGGGCGCCCGGGTGTTCTCTGTCACCGCGTCCCGCGGCTGCTTGGCCTCCCTCCTCCTCGTGTGCGGCGCCATCTTGGCTGCACTTCGCTGTGGCTGCAATCCCATCGGGGAGCGGAGAAAGCGCTCCATTACAGCTGCGGGCGGTCTCCGGTGCTGCTCCTGGGTGTCTACTCCCTTTCTCCTTCCCATACCAGGTAGGTCTTGAAGTCTGCAGCGGCTGGTTCGTCTTTACAGGCGGCGGTTCAGGCGGGAGCAGAGAGCACCTGTGGCCTACTCCATTAGCAGTTAGCCACGCCACTCCGTGCTCCATGTTTTAAAAGCAATGTTATTATTTTTCAAAGGACAACTTCTATCAGGTGACCAAAACATTCAAGCATGTTCCAAGGAAACAGGAATGACTGTAGAGCTACCAAAAATTACGCTATGCAAGACATGAGGTGTGCTGCTTCTTTTAAAGGCAAAGTCATACATTTTCATAGGACAAATTCTACCAGTTGAATAGAACAGCCAAGCATGGATCTCTTCCTTCTCCTCCTCCAAGGAAAAACCAGTAAAGCTATAAAAAGTTATAGCAAGGGAAACAGCTGGTGTGGTGCTGGTTTTAAAAGCAATGTCATTACTTCTTCAATGGAAAATCATTCCAGGTGAACTGAACCCGCAAGCATGGGTCTTCTCCAAGGTAAAGCTGTTTCTTGTGCTTTAGAAAATTTTAATTTTAGGAGAAAGAGGAGAAGGAAACATGGTGGAAGCAGAATAAGGTGAACATCAGCAGCTCCACCAGCAGCAACAGCACCTTTAGGGCAGAGTGTGATCCCTGTGAAAACATGAGAGCTGTAGCTTCATATTGACACATTTTACATGTGGGGGGAAATAGGAGAATGAAATATGGTGGAAGCAGGAGATGGAGAGCATCAGCATTTCCAGCAGCAGCAACATGAAGGCACAGTGTGGTATTTGATATACATCTAGGCTCAGTCATATGTGATTAAAAATTGCCAGCGTGCTTACTAATCAGTGGAATCTGCCTTGGTGGTGCAGAAGTCAGGTGAAATCCACACCTGGCTTGTTTTTTTAAATGTCAGCCGATCCACATTGTCTGTGGACAGGTGGATGCGTCTGTCAGTTATCACACCAGTAGCTGTGCTGAACACTTTCTGATAGCACACTGGCAAGCGCCTGTAAAGAATGTTTGTGCAAGGTCTTGCCACCCGTCCAGCTTAGACACCCTTAAGTCAATAGGTGCCAATGCCATGTCTGAGTACTGCCATGCAGGAGCTACTCTTGGACCATCATGGATAGGTGCTGCCTGTGACTGTTAGTGCTACCCTGTGCTGGCTGTGACAGGCTGAAAAAACTATGTCACACCTCTGTTAGACTTCCCCTGCCATTGATGGTGGTGCTGATGCAGCAGCTTCCTGCTCATCTGCCTGAGCTGCAGAACTAATTTCACGCAGAAGTTTGCAGGCAGTACTCACTTAGGACCCTTACGGGCTGGACTCAAATAAAATGCACAAGGCACAGACCAGGAACCTGAACCTTCGTTTCTCATTAGGTACATTCGAAAAAAAAGAACATGTGAAAGCATATATTGATGCAAAAGAAAACTTCAAAATTCCATACCAAACAGTGGCTGTGTTTCGACCTAGGTAAAGGTCTTTGTCAAGCTTGATAAGCTATGGAGGAATAAAATGTAAAAAATTTTGAAGTTTTCTTCTGCATCAACATATACTGCCACATGTTCTGTTTTTTCGTATGAGCTGCAGGACTGTGATCCATTGCAGATTCATCTCCATGGCCATGGGGAAATGCTATGTTCAAGCAGCTTAACAATCTGTCCTAATATACTTCTGCATTTTAAGGTCCTCTGTAGAATATCTCTTTCTCAGAGCAGACCAAATGTTATATAGGCATACAAACGTGATGCAGCTTCTCTGTCCTATGCTCAACTGTAAAATGATTAGTGGTTACACTGTGCCTATGTTATATATGGCTAGGTCATGTGTTGCAGGCATCCAGTGAAACTGCTGTTCAGGTGCAAGATGAAGGACACATTTAGTGACATCACCAAAGTGCCCTGGCTGCTGATTGGCTGCACTCTGGTCTCTACAGCAGACATTATGGAAAGTTAGATTTTCGCACAATTTTTGTGAAAAATTTTGTTGGACTTACCTGATTTGGGGAAAATTGGGGTGATTTTTGCACCCAACTGATCATGATAAACTACACTATTCAAGAGATACACAAAAACAACAAACATATGTCAGTATAATAAAAGACCAGAGCTGTCCAATAATGAAAAAAATCATATGCATAAATACTAAGATATATTAGAATAATCATTGACTTTACTGTATGTTTGCTTTGATGCAGTGTTGTCATATATGCTAATGTACATTAATCAGACTATTTCTGTACTGTTCTGTTTTTGTGTTAAAGCCCCATGGGGCAATTTGGAATGTGTGTAATAAGTGCACAGATATTGATGTGAGTGGCACAGCAGGTACAGTGAATTTTGTCTTTGATAAACTGCAGGTGAATCTATGCCCACCATGGCAGTAGACTCAAAGGTATGCAATAAAATTCTCAATGTAGAGAGACTGGAAATGTATGGCAAGCCTGTTCATTGTCTAGAAGTTTTCAAAAATAGAAGGTGTTATTTAGGATTTTAAATTATAGAAATGTTCCTGCACTCACATCTTCCAATTCTTTATGTAACTTATTTCATCTCAGACCATTAAACAAGTAACACTAGTAGGTTCTGTGTGCATGTGTAATGACAGATGGTCAAACACAAGGAAATACAGCAAGTGAAGTGATGCCACATTTGGCAGAAAGCAGTTTTCTTTACTCAAGTCATTCAGGTGGAAGAAAATAACTGGGCTAACTTAGGCCTTATATGGTGACTCACAGGCTCTGCTCCAGCAGCTCAATAGCACTGGTCACTTCACACCCAGTCAACATCTTCTGGAAAGATAGACATTCACCCAGACACTAGCAATACTTTTAAGGGCTGAAATTACTATAACCAAGGTCCTCTCACTACAGCTTTCTCTCACCTGCCAGCATCACACCTCCGTCTGCACAGGAACAGGGCTTAAAGGGGTATTTCAGGTAGTGCCTACTGTCAGTGTCGGGATACATTGGGGGCAGGCACTCGTAATTGCAGGTGCAGCACTCATTGATTTCAATGAGTGCTACACCTGCAATTACAAGCAGCACCGGCCACTAAACAGGGATCGGAGCATCAGCTTCCGCTCCAATCCCAATTGCATCCCGGCACTGACAGCTGGCGCTGCCAGAAAAACTCCTTTGAATACTCCACCTCTCCATGCCTACTCTTGACATCACTATAGCTGTATTTAACTCATTAATTTGCTTTGCCATTACAACAAGATACATAGAATAGCATACTGGGAACGCAGACACTAGCAAGGGAACACCTGTTCTCTCCGAGGCTTCCCCCACACAGGTGTTTGCAGAAACGCAGCATTTTTCAACTGTTTCAGCCTGGTTGCAGCAGCCAAGGATGCTGAAGAAAAAGAAAATCAATACTCACCTAGCAGGTGCCGTCGGGGTCACCGCTGCTGTTCTCCATAGTTACGGGCTGGCTGCTGGCCACTTGTCATCACTGACAGAAGATATTTTGCTATTGATGGGGTTTGAAGACCCTGCTTCCAGCAAGAGATTGCTATGATTAGTTGAATCCACTGAGTGACAGGCAGCTTAGCTAATCACAGCTAGCGCTGGATGCACCAATCACAGACATTCATTGAATGACTGATTGGTGCATCTAGTGCTGGTTGTGATTGGCCGAGCTGGCAGCCACTCAGCTGGCTCAGCCAATCAAAGCAATCTCTCGCTGGGAGGCAGGAATTTCAATCCCTGTCACTAGTAATAGATACTTTGCCGGCTTGACTAGTGCCCAGCAGCCAGCCCCGAACTACATAGAACAGGAGTGGGGACCCCGAGAGCTAAAGGCAAAGGAATGCACAACAATTTTCAAAAAACAGAGCTCACCTCTCCTGCAACACCTCAATGTTCTGGTTGAAGATGTAATGGGAGCTAAATTCTCATAGAGCTGTCGGCAAGCAGCTGAAGTCCAATAAAGAGCAAAGAAAAAGGATAGCTGCAACCATAAAACTTCTCCTTTATTGTGTGAAAGATATAGTTTGGTTCATTGACATTGGTTCACTCTGAAGATCCCTTTAAGGCCTTCAGAGAAGAACACACTGGCCTGGTCATGAACTGTGTGCTGATTTAGCAGGTCACGTACACATAGTGATTAATACAAGGATGTTTGTGCTGGAAACTATCTTTATTATGGAACCAGGATGCATTGAGCTTGTGGGGTGCGTAGGGGTTATCCTTTCATTGTGTGATTTCTCAACATCTGCAAATTCCAATGTTTCTATGTCAAATGTGATATTTCGAGCTTGGGAAAGTCATTAATTTGCCAATAACGTATACGCCCATATGTCTTACCTATATCTTATTTGAATATGCCTTCCCTAATCTATATGTTGATTACGCCTTTCCTGTGTACTCAATAAAAGGTGGGTGCCTGGCTCGCCGAGCACTCACTGCCATTAACTACATTCGGATGTCGTGTCTGAATTCTGGTTAAGGGTTAAGTCACTAGTGACTCTTATATTCAATTTTACCTGATCTAGGTGTACTTCTTTAAAAATTCTTTAACATTGACGACAGGGTATTGTACACACGGATGTAAAATGTGAGGACGCTGAACGCGTATCGACCGTCAGGTCTTTTTCAACAGCCAGGAGAGCCCCTGCTAGGTGAGTATGGATTTTTTTCCCCTCAGGTAGTGTAGCTAGGGCGTTTAGCACTGCCAAAAGCGTGGTACCAAGTTGTGCCGCATTTTTGGCAGCGCTGAAACCGCTGCCCATTCGTTTCAATGGGCAACACAGAGCTGAAAACGGCCAAAGATAGAACATGCATCGCTATCAAAGCCCAGCGTTTTGACACTGCGTTTTGATGCTTGTGTGAGTAGCCTCATTTAAATTAATGGGGGCTTTGTACAGCGTTTAGCGCTGTGCTGAAAAAGCAGTGCTAAATGCTGTACAATGACGTCTGTGTAAAGGAGGCCTTACACATGAACGACATGTGACTGCTGCAGGAGTTTATGGAGCCAGAGTGGCAGTGCTGGAGATGCAGAACTTTTAAAGGCAAGTACTGTCTTTTGTGCTTTTGTCTTTTTATACTATTATTTGCCCACTGAGTAATTTAAAAATTACAGAAAACAAAGTGTGATTATACTTTTTTGGGGGGTGGGGAGTGGTATTTGACTTGGAAATATGAAATACAATTTTAAGATATTTTGTTTAACATGCTTATGAGCTTCCCTGCACACAGCTTATGCTGCTGATTGCTGTTTATATGCTTAACTGTGGACCTGGATTCTCACAGACTCCTCACGATTCTAGGTTTCCTAGAATCTTGTACTAGGGGGTGCTAAGTCTTTGGCTTTTCCCAGAAAGAAATGAGATTGGAAGATGAAACTTAACATTTATTCCACATACTCTTCACTGATGTCAACACATTTCTTACATTGGTAAGCCTTGCAAAAAGAAGGATTTTGGTTGTGCCTCAAACCAGCCATCCATAGCAGCCATGGCATCAGAAATGGTGTGAAATTTGGTACCCTTAAGGTGTTTCTTCAGGTTTGGAAACAGATGATATTCGGAGGGAGCTAGATCTGGTGAATAAGGTGGGTGGCCAACCAGCTGGAAGCCTAGCTCCACCAAAACTGGTTTCACAAGCGACCGCGGCAGCGGTAGATCCACTGCTGAACGACTATTGATGACCTATCCTGATGACCTCAGGATAGGTCATCAATAGATGTTTAGTAGTGCGGCTACCGTCTGGAATCCCTGCCAATCAGCTGACTGAAGTGACAGGGATGTTCAGATGAGTGCTGCTGCCACTTTGTATAGCGGCTATGCCTGGTGTAGAAGCTCAATTCCCTTCACTTTAATAGGACTGAGCTACTCTCATGCGATGTGACCGATAAACATAATGTCCTATACCTAAGAAGAAAAAGCAGCATAGTATTGGGAAGTGCACTCTTCAACACAATGACAAGAAATCCACCTAAATAGAAAATATAAAACAAAGCTTTATTAAGGATGCATACAAACTATAAAAACACTTAAAAACATAGAATATACACTAGTCAGGTATGCATAAATCTGTGTATGTGCATAGCCGCATATACAATATGGAAAAAGGAAAGCAGAGAATATAAAGTTCACAAAAGATGAATGGCTATTGTGAAGGCAACCTCAAAGAAAAATATCATGCATGATCGAAACAAAACATGTTATTATGT
This sequence comes from Eleutherodactylus coqui, assembly GCF_035609145.1. Lineage (NCBI taxonomy): Eukaryota > Metazoa > Chordata > Amphibia > Anura > Eleutherodactylidae > Eleutherodactylus > Eleutherodactylus coqui. The sequence goes on along the minus strand of NC_089837.1, from coordinate 261,564,993 downwards.
GCAGGGCAAAGGTACCAGGCTGCAAAGATACTGCTGTTAAATTAACTGCTATGCACAACTTCAAACCATCAAAAAGATATAAAGCAAACATGTTGCGCACAATTGAAATATAATTCAATGGGAATAAATGAGCTCCTAGTCCAGGAGAGAGTGCCTGTCAGAATACAACCACTGCCAATAAAGCTGCCATGAATAGAGACTCCCACGCAGATCGTACCCATAATGCCTCTTCATCAGGAACGTACTAGAGGTCTAAAAGCCCCAATAATGATTCAAACATCAATCACATGACAGACAAAATTTGCTGGGTTGCAATGTCCATACAGCACACACCAGTTGTAATTAACAAACATGTACCTACAAGCCTTGTGCAGATGGCAGAACCCTAAATGCATATGAACTTCCATTAGTATTAGTGTGCATATGCCAAATACTCTATTCCAGCTTGGTGGTGATAGTTTAAGGGCTCATTCACGTGAACAATGTGGGCACGCAGTATAGGCGCGTGAAAAGATTGCGCCTATACTGCATTCATCACGTGAACAGGTGAATTCCAGCTATTTGAGTTAGCCCAATCACATGATCCGAGGTGCGTAGTGCGTGTTTTCTAGCTCTCATAGGAGTCTATCGAAAGCATGCACCAAAGATAGGTCAGGTCCTATCTTTTCTAGCAGCACAGATCTTAGATGCGAGTTTGCAGTCACATGTCCTATCTTTGATAGGTACGAGCTTTCTGTACGTCTAAAATTCCTTCATGTGAACACTTCTATAGGAATCTATGTTGTTGCCACTGCCACCGGTTTTTCTGCATTAGTTAATTTTTTTAATGAAATTGAAAAATGTCTCACTTTCACCTTCTGATATGTGTTCTATTGTGAATAAAATAGGGTTTTATGAGATTTCCGAATCAATGCATTCTTTTTTTCTTTACATTTATTTACATTTTACACAGCATCCACTTTTTGGGAATTGGACTTATATATCAAAGATTGATCACTATGTAAAACTGAATTCTGAAAGCACTACATCCTGTAAAATATCAAACTAAGCAATTCCCTTATGTGTTAATCACCTTAATAGGACACCAAGTGATATACACTGGAAATGCTATATATATGCCTAAGTAACCACAGCACAAACTCTTCAAATAGCTGATGGGTGGGTATCTCAAGCAGTAGACTGCCCACTAGTTAATGATGACCTAATCTGAGGATAGATCATCAATAGTTCAGTCCTAGAAAAACCCCTTAAAGGGGTTGTCCCGCGCCGAAACGGGTTTTTTTTTTTTTCAACCCCCCCCCCCGTTCGGCGCGAGACAACCCCGATGCAGGGACGTACAGAAAGCTCACCGGAGCGCTTACCTTAATCCCCGCGCTCCGGTGACTTCTATACTTACCTGTGAAGATGGCCGCCGGGATCCTCTGCCTCCGTGGACCGCAGCTCTTCTGTGCGGTCCATTGCCGATTCCAGCCTCCTGATTGGCTGGAATCGGCACGTGACGGGGCGGAGCTACACGGAGCTACACGGAGCCCCATAGAGAACAGGAGAAGACCTGGACTGCGCAAGCGCGGCTAATTTGGCCATCGGAGGGCGAAAATTAGTCGGCACCATGGAGACGAGGACGCTAGCAACGGAGCAGGTAAGTAAAAAACTTTTTATAACTTCTGTATGGCTCATAATTAATGCACAATGTATATTACAAAGTGCATTAATATGGCCATACAGAAGTGTATAGACCCACTTGCTGCCGCGGGACAACCCCTTTAAGGAAGGCACGACTAGAGGCGTTTTGTGAAGTATCAGTTAATGGCCATTACTGTTTGATGCAAGAAAGGAGACAGAGGGATCACAGGTAGCAAATGATCATCTGTTGCTCTGAAAAATAGAATATGCAGCATTTGAAAAGATCCATCATTCGAGTGAGTCATTGTCCCACAATTCTTAATCAGTATCTTCTGCTGCAAATGGCTCCCCATCCTCACCTTGGGCGTTCACATCAATGTTTGTGCTTATTTCTGCTGCTCAACAAATGCTTTCTGATACTTTACAACACATGTGATTCTAAATTCCACATTTAAAACAAACTTTCTAAGATAATTATTTTATTTATCATTTATTGAGACTATTCTGAACTGTGGTCCATCAGGTAACTACAGGCTGTTTCGTAGAATTTGTTTTTGCATATGTTTGATTTAAGAAACGTAAAAAGTAGATAAGCATATGTCCAAATATTAATAAATTATGGCATATTGTCTGCTTTTTAAGAAGAGCTAAAGATTTAATGGATTAAACCATATGTGACAAGAACAAGAACAAGAAGTATTGATATCTGCCGAATTGTTAGGAATGTTCAACATTTCAGCATATTTAATAACCATCTGTTCAGTTGTACGGAAATATATATCAGTTTTGACAAGCCCTTAGTTTGATGAATCATGATGTGAAATGAAGAGAGTTGAAACAATGGTCAACATCATAGAGCACACCTTATGTTTTTATTCTCAGCTGTCGGTCGTAGCTCATATCATACATAATGTATGTTTCTATCTGAGCATAGATATAGAAATATTGCTTTATCATGTCAGCATCATTCCCCATATGCTTTCTCTTATCGGAATAGGTGTAGATATAACCCAGCTAACCAACAAAACAGAGAGTTGACAGAAAATCAAATCAACATTGATTTAAATTACAAAAAGCATATGTGCTGATGTTTTTACATATTCTTGCAGCAGACTGTCTTATAGTATCAACTATGCTTTCACAGTCATCAAACAGACTAAAATCATTTGTCATGTCAATTGATATATATGATGTACTGGATAAAATCTACAGATATTAAGTGCCATTGTGAACTTTTTCCTACTCTCCTGTTGTAACTCAGTAGATTATGCTTTATCAGCTTTTCTGTAGTTGATGCAAAAGGTTTGCTGACAAAATTTCAATATTTTAGTCCAGGTGAATCTTAGACAGACTTATTTGTGTGTCCATAAGGTACCATAAAACCAGTAATCTAAGGGGATTTTATTATTATTATTATTATTATTTATTTTTGTTGTTTATGGTATCCACACTGACTGACTGACTGACTGACTTGTCATGTTATGTTATATTTTACCATGTTATGTTATGTAACCAAAACCTTATTTTGCTCCTTTTACTTTTTTCTATTCAGAGGGAATAGAGTTATAATTAGAGATGAGCGAGCGTACTCGTTAAGGCAAATTACTTGAGCGAGTATCGCCATTTTCGAGTACATGTTTGCTCGAAATGCGAAGGAAAATACGCACATGTAGATGAATCTACATGAATGGGTTCTATTTATTGCATATTATGAATGCAAATTTTGCATGCGTAAATACGCCTATGTAAAGCCAGCCTTAAAATCCTATCCTTTATTCAGAATACACATAGAAATAGTCAGAGAGGAAAGATGGAAATATATGAACAAAGATGCTCACATGATTATTTCATTAGACATAAATGTAGACCTTACAGCTTAGTTGTTCCAATGAGTTCACAGATTTCTTCACAAGATAACATGTCAACCAGATAGGTTTATCTGTAGTATTTCAGGTATATTGGCCAAAAGTTTTGTATGATTATGTTTAGTGTACACCAGCTAGATTTTCTAATGTGTTTCTATGTCATCCATAGAAGCCATTTTCATTTCATGTGTGACAGGGGTTCTATATTTCCCTCCTCACACTTCCAAATAAGTAGTATTTACATGCCACCTTTTGAAGCTTTCTTTTGATTTGTTTTTGGACTGTTAAAAGTTTATGGAAGAGAGCAAAATACCTGTTTTAGGCTGCCTGTCCATGGGACGTTGCTGTATCCCATGGCGGACCTCCGCCGCGGGAGACGCCACTAGGGTATCCCGCAGGCGGATCTCTGCTCGTGGACAGAGGGGCTGCGCTTTCCATAGCAAAGCTATGGAAAGCATGCACTGCGTTCCCTGTGGCCGGATTATTGCCCAGGGATCACAATTAGAGATGAGCGAGCACCAAAATGCTCGGGTGCTCGTTACTCGGGACGAAAATTTCGCGATGCTCGAGGGTTCGTTTCGAATAACGAACCCCATTGAAGTCAATGGGCGACCTGAGCATTTTTGTATATCGCCGATGCTCGCTAAGGTTTCCATTTGTGAAAATCTGGGCAATTCAAGAAAGTGATGGGAACGACATAGCAACGGATAGGGCAGGCGAGGGGCTACATGTTGGGCTGCATCTCAAGTTCCCAGGTCCCACTATTAAGCCACAATAGCGGCAAGAGTGGGCCCCCCCCTCCCAACAATTTTTACTTCTGAAAAACCCACATTAGCAAGGCATACCTTAGCTAAGCACCACACTACCTCCAACAAAGCACAATCACTGCCTGCATGACACTCCGCTGCCACTTTTCCTGGGTTACATGCTGCCTAACCGCCCCCCCCACACGACCCAGTGTCCACAGCACACACCAAAGTGTCCCTGCGCAGCCTTCAGCTGCCCTCATGCCACACCACCCTCATGTCTATTTATAAGTGCGTCTGCCATGAGGAGGAACCGCAGGCACACACTGCAGAGGGTTGGCACGGCTAGGTAGCGACCCTCTTTAAAAGGGGCGGGGCGATAGCCCACAATGCTGTACAGAAGCAATGAGAAATCCAATCCTGTGCCACCTCCATCAGGAGCTGCACACGTGGGCATAGCAATGGGGAACCTATGTGCCACACACTATTCATTCTGTCAAGGTGTCTGCATGCCCCAGTCAGACCGCGTTTTTTTATAAATAGTCACAGGCAGGTACAACTCCGCAATGGGAATTCCGTGTGCACCAACAGCATGGGTGGCTCCCTGGAACCCACCGGCGGTACATAAATATATCCCATCGCATTGCCCATCACAGCTGAGGTAATGTCATGTTAAATGCAGGTGGGCTTCGGCCCACACTGCATGCCCCAGTCAGACTGGGGTTCTTTAGAAGTGGACACATGCAGTTACAACTCCGTGTGGACCGACAGCATGGGTGGGTGCTAGGAAGCCACCGGCGGTACATAAATATATCCCATTGCATTGCCCATCACAGCTGAGGTAATGTCATGTTAAATGCAGGTGGGCTTCGGCCCACACTGCATGCCCCAGTCAGACTGGGGTTCTTTAGAAGTGGACACATGCAGTTACAACTCCGTGTGGACCGACAGCATGGGTGGCTCCCTGGAACCCACTGGCGGTACAAAAATATATCCCATTGCAGTGCCCTGGACAGCAGAGCTAACGTCTGATTAAATACAGGTGGGCTTCGGCCCAAACTGCATGCCCCAGTCAGGCTCGAGTTTTTTATAAGTATACACAGGCACGTACATCTCCCTAATGGGAAGTCCATGTGGACCGACAGCATGGGTGGGTCCCAGGAAGCCACCGGCGGTACATAAATATATCCCATTGCAGTGCCCAGCACAGCTGATGTAACGTCAGCTTTAATGCGGGTGGGCAAGAGATTAATTGGATTACACTGTAGGTGAGGGCCCCAAAAAATTGGTGTACCAACAGTACTAATGTACCTCAGAAAAATTGCCCATGCCCAACCAAGAGGGCAGGTGAAACCCATTAATCGCTTTGGTTAATGTGGCTTAATTTGTAACTAGGCCTGGAGGCAGCCCAGTTAAAATAAAAATTGGTTCAGGTGCAAGTTTCAACGCTTTAAAGGGGTTGTCCCGCGCCGAAACGGTTTTTTTTTTTTCAATAGCGCCCCTGTTCGGCGCGAGACAAACCCGATGCAGGGGTTTAAAAAAAGAACCGGATAGTACTTACCCGAATCCCCGCGCTTCGGTGACTTCTTACTTACCTTGCAAAGATGGCCACCGGGATCTTCACCCACGGTGGACCGCAGGTCTTCTCCCATGGTGCACCGTGGGCTCTGTGCGTTCCATTGCCGATTCCAGCCTCCTGATTGGCTGGAATCGGCACACGTGACGGGGCGGAGCTACGAGGAGCAGCTCTCCGGCACGAGCGGCCCCATTCAGAAGGGAGAAGACCGGACTGCGCAAGCGCGTCTAATCGGGCGATTAGACGCTGAAATTAGACGGCTCCATGGAGACAAGGACGCTAGCAACGGAACAGGTAAGTGAATAACTTCTGTATGGCTCATAATTAATGCACAATGTACATTACAAAGTGCATTAATATGGCCATACAGAAGTGCTGAACCCCACTTGCTTTCGCGGGACAACCCCTTTAATGAGCATTGAAACGTATAAAAATTGTTTACAAAAATTATATGACTGAGCCTTGTGGGCCTAAGAAAAATTGCCCGTTCGGTGTGATTACCTGAGGTTTCAGGAGGAGGAGCAGGAGGAGGAGGATGAATAGAATACACAGATTGATGAAGCTAAAAGGTCCCCGTTTTTGATGGTGATAGAGAACGATGCTTCCATCCGCGGGTGCAGCCTACGTATTGTTTAGGTATCGCTGCTGTCCGCTGGTGGAGAAGAGAAGTCTGGGGAAATCCAGGCTTTGTTCATCTTGATGAGTGTAAGTCTGTCGGCACTGTCGGTTGACAGACGGGTATGCTTATCTGTGATGATTCCCCCAGCCGCACAAAACACCCTCTCTGACAAGACGCTAGCCGCAGGACAAGCAAGCACCTCCAGGGCATACAGAGCGTTCAGGCCACGTGTCCAGCTTCGACACCCAGTAGTTGTAGGGGGCAGAGGCGTCACGGAGGACGGTTGTGCGATCGGCTACGTACTCCCTCACCATCCTTTTACAGTGCTCCCGCCGACTCAGCCTTGACTGGGGAGCGGTGACACAGTCTTGCTGGGGAGCCAGAAAGCTGTCAAAGGCCTTAGAGAGTGTTCCCCTGCCTGTGCTGTACATGCTGCCTGATCTCTGCGCCTCCCCTGCTACCTGGCCCTCGGAACTGCACCTTCGGCCACTAGCGCTGTCGGATGGGAATTTTACCATCAGTTTGTCCGCCAGGGTCCTGTGGTATAGCATCACTCTCAAACCCCTTTCCTCTTCGGGTATGAGAGTGGAAAGGTTCTTCTTATACCGTGGGTCGAGCAGTGTGTACACCCAGTAATCAGTAGTGGCCAGAATGCGTGTAACGCGAGGGTCACGAGAAAGGCATCCTAACATGAAGTCAGCCATGTGTGCCAGGGTACCTGTACGCAACACATGGCTGTCCTCACTAGGAAGATCACTTTCAGGATCCTCCTCCTCCTCAGGCCATACACGCTGAAAGGATGACAGGCAAGCAGCATGGGTACCCTCAGCAGTGGGCCAAGCTGTCTCTTCCCGCTCCTCCTCATCCTCCTCATGCTCCTCCTCCTCAACGCGCTGAGATATAGACATGAGGGTGCTCTGACTATCCAGCGACATACTGTCTTCCCCCGCCTCCGTTTCTGAGTGCAAAGCGTCTGCCTTTATGCTTTGCAGGGAACTTCTCAAGAGGCATAGCAGAGGAATGGTGACGCTAATGATTGCAGCATCGCCACTCACCACCTGGGTAGACTCCTCAAAGTTTCCAAGGACCTGGCAGATGTCTGCCAACCAGGCCCACTCTTCTGTAAAGAATTGAGGAGGCTGACTCCCACTGCGCCGCCCATGTTGGAGTTGGTATTCCACTATAGCTCTACACTGCTCATAGAGCCTGGCCAACATGTGGAGCGTAGAGTTCCACCGTGTGGGCACGTCGCACAGCAGTCGGTGCACTGGCAGATTAAACCGATGTTGCAGGGTGCGCAGGGTGGCAGCGTCCGTGTGGGACTTGCGGAAATGTGCGCTGAGCCGGCGCACCTTTCCGAGCAGGTCTGACAAGCGTGGGTAGCTTTTCAGAAAGCGCTGAACCACCAAATTAAAGACGTGGGCCAGGCATGGCACGTGCGTGAGGCTGCCGAGCTGCAGAGCCGCCACCAGGTTACGGCCGTTGTCACACACGACCATGCCCGGTTGGAGGCTCAGCGGCGCAAGCCAGCGGTCGGTCTGCTCTGTCAGACCCTGCAGCAGTTCGTGGGCCATGTGGCTCTTCTCTCCTAAGCTGAGTAGTTTCAGCACGGCCTGCTGATGCTTGCCCACCGCTGTGCTGCCGTGCCGCGCGACACCGACTGCTGGCGACGTGCTGCTGCTGACACATCTTAATTGCGAGACAGAGGTTGCGTAGGAGGAGGAGGAGGAGGGTGGTTTAGTGGAGGAAGCATACACCGCCGCAGATACCACCACCGAGCTGGGGCCCGCAATTCTGGGGGTGGGTAGGACGTGAGCAGTCCCAGGCTCTGACTCTGTCCCAGCCTCCACTAAATTCACCCAATGTGCCGTCAGGCAGATATAGTGGCCCTGCCCGCCTGTGCTTGTCCACGTGTCCGTTGTTAAGTGGACCTTGGCAGTAACCGCGTTGGTGAGGGCGCGTACAATGTTGCGGGAGACGTGGTCGTGCAGGGCTGGGACGGCACATCGGGAAAAGTAGTGGCAACTGGGAACCGAGTAGCGCGGGGCCACCGCCGCCATCAGGCTTTTGAAAGCCTCCGTTTCCACAAGCCTATACGGCAGCATCTCCAGGCTGATCAATTTGGCAATGTGCACGTTTAACGCTTGAGCGTGCGGGTGCGTGGCAGCGTACTTGCGCTTGCGCTCAAACAGTGGCGCTAGCGACGTCTGGACGCTGCGCTGAGAGACATTGCTGGATGGGGCCGAGGACAGCGGAGGTGAGGGTGTGGGTGCAGGCCAGGAGACGGTAGTGCCTGTGTCCTCAGAGGGGGGTTGGATCTCAGTGGCAGGTTGGGGCACAGGGGGAGAGGCAGTGGTGCAAACCGGAGGCGGTGAACGGGCATCGTCCCACCTTGTGGGGTGCTTGGCCATCATATGTCTGCGCATGCTGGTGGTGGTGGCTCCCCAGCTGATCTTGGCGCGACAAAGGTTGCACACCACTGTTCGTCGGTTGTCAGGCGTCTCTGTGAAAAACTGCCACACCGTAGAGCACCTTGACCTCTGCAGGGTGGCATGGCGCGAGGGGGTGCTTTGGGAAACAGTTGGTGGATTATTCGGTCTGGCCCTGCCTCTACCCCTGGCCACCGCACTGGCTCGGCCTGTGCCCACACCCTGACTTGGGCCTCCGCGTCCTCGCCCGCGTCCACGTCCTATAGGCCTACCCCTACCCCTCAGCATGGTGTATTACCAGTAGTGCAGAAACAGAACGCTGTAATTAAATGTGCCGCTTATTGGCCTGTGGTTGGAGGCTGACTTCGCTTACGGAACGCCAGGAAATAATTTTGCGCAAGCCTGCTGTAACACTTAGCTGGCTGCGTATTAATTAGGACTACTACCCCCAGCCGCCGCCAACATACCTTTGAAAGCCTCCATTTCCACAACCCTATACGGCAGTATCTCCAGGCTGATAAATTTGGCTATGTGCACGTTTAACGCTTGAGCGTGCGGGTGCGTGGCGGCGTACTTGCGCTTGCGCTCCAACACTTCCGCTAGCGACGGCTGGACGGTGCGCTGAGAGACATTGGTGGATGGGGCCGAGGACAGCGGAGGTGAGGGTGTGGGTGCAGGCCAGGAGACGGTAGTGCCTGTGTCCTGAGAGGGGGGTTGGATCTCAGTGGCAGGTTGGGGCACAGGGGGAGAGGCAGCGGTGCAAACCGGAGGCGGTGAACGGCCTTCGTCCCACCTTGTGGGGTGCTTGGCCATCAAATGTCTTCGCATGCTGGTGGTGGTGAGGCTGGTGGTGGTGGCTCCCCGGCTGATCTTGGCACGACAAAGGTTGTACACCACTGTTCGTCGGCCGTCTGCACACTCAGTGAAAAACTGCCAGACCTTTGAGCACCTCGGCCTCTGCAGGGTGGCATGGCGCGAGGGGGCACTTTGGGAAACAGTTGGTGGATTATTCGGTCTGGCTCTGCCTCTACCCCTGGCCACCGCACTGCCTCTTCCAACCTGCCCTGCTGCTGCACTTGCCTCCCCCTCTGAAGACCTGTCCTCAGTAGTCGTAGCAAACCAGGTGGGGTCAGTCACCTCATCGTCCTGCTGCTCTTCCTCCGAATCCTCTGTGCGCTCCTCCCTCGGACTTACTCCAATTACTACTACTTGAGTGATAGACAACTGTGTCTCATCGTCATCGTCCTCCCCACCCACTGAACGCTCTTGAGACAGTTACCGGAAGTCCCCAGCCTCATCCCCCGGACCCCGGGAACTTTCCAAAGGTTGGGCATCGGTCACAACAAACTCCTCCAGTGGGAGAGGATTCGGAACCATTGCTGCCCATTCTGGGCAGGGGCCCGAGAACAGTTCCTGGGAGTCTGCCTGCTCCTCAGAATGTGTCATTGTAATGGAGTGAGGAGGCTGGGAGGAAGGAGGAGCAGCAGCCAGAGGATTCAGAGTTGCAGCAGTGGACGGCGCAGAACTCTGGGTGGTCAATAGATTGCTGGATGCTGGACCCATTAATTGTGAGATAAATGTGGGGACGCCAGTCGGCTGCGATACATTTGGATCAGGAGCTCGGCCTGTGCCCACACCCTGATTTGGGCCTCCGCGTCCTCGCCCGCGTCCACGTCCATGTCCTCTAGGCCTACCCCTACCCCTCAGCATGGTGTATTACCAGTAGTGCAGAAACAGAACGCTGTAATTAAATGTGCCGCTTATTGGCCTGTGGTTGGAGGCTGACTTCGCTTACGGAACGCACAGCAGAGCCAGGAAAGAATTTTGCGCAAGGCTGCTGTAACACTTAGCTGGCTGCGTATTAATTAGGACTACTACCCCCAGCAGAGACGCAGTACACTCAGGACGGTCACAGGCAGCCCAAATAGAATGTTTTTTCCCAAATTTTTTTGGAAAAGCCCACTGCCTATATAGACTGTATATCTCTTTCACTGTCCGTGCCTCACCACTACTGGCCCTGGACTATGTAAAATTACTGCAGACTGTTTCCCTCTGGACAGGATGACAGCGGTGATGTAACGGCCAACGCAGAGCCAGGAAAGAATTTTGTGCAAGCCTGCTGTAACACTTAGCTGGCTGCGTATTAATTAGGATTACTACCCCCAGCAGAGACGCAGTACACTCAGGACGGTCACAGGCAGCCCAAATAGAATGTTTTTTCCCAAATTTTTTGGGAAAAGCCCACTGCCTATATAGACAGTATACGTCTTTCACCTTTTTCACTGTCCCTGCCTCAGCACTACTGGCCCTATACTATGTAAAATTACTGCAGACTGTTTTCCTCTGGACAGGATGACAGCGGTGATGTAAGGGCCAACGCAAAGCCAGGAAAGAATTTTGCGCAAGCCTGCTGTAACACTTAGCTGGCTGCGTATTAATTAGGACTACTACCCCCAGCAGAGACGCAGTACACTCAGGACGGTCACAGGCAGCCCAAATAGAATGTTTTTTCCCAAATTTTTTGGGAAAAGCCCACTGCCTATATAGACAGTATATGTCTTTCACCTTTTTCACTGTCCCTGCCTTAGCACTACTGGCCCTATACTATGTAAAATTACTGCAGACTGAGGACGCAATGCTCTGCATGGCCGATATACAAAAAAAAAAAAAAAAGTGCAACACTGCAAAAAGCAGCCTCAACAGTACTGCACACGGTCAGATGTGGCCCTAAGAAGGACCGTTGGGGTTCTTGAAGCCTAAAATAACTCCTAACACTCTCCCTATAGCAACTCCAGCAAGACAGCACTTTCCCTGAACTATGTCAGAATGCATCTGTGGCGAGCCGCGGGAGGGGCCGATTTATATACTCGGATGACACCTGATTTCGCCAGCCACTCACTGCAGGGGGTGGTATAGGGCTTGAACGTCGCAGGGAGAAGTTGTAATGCCTTCCCTGTCTTTCTATTGGCCAGAAAAGCGCGCTAACGTCTCAGAGATGAAAGTGAAAGTAACTCGAACATCGCGCGGTGCTCGCCTCTAGTAACGAGCATCTCGAACACGCTAATACTCGAACGAGTATCAAGCTCGGACGAGTATGTTCACTCATCTCTAATCGCAATGCCAAAGCGCCCATGGACAGGTAGCCTTACTGTATGTATTTGTAGCAACATGTTTACTGTGAACAAATATGCTGCAATCCAGTGGGCTAATGTGAAAATTTTGGTCTCTAAACCACAATTTTCTGCAACAACGACCCCTCAACTAAGAGCCTATTCACATCTTGTTTTTATGTACATCCAGGAGTTCCATCAGTTTTTACGTCTAAAATCCCAAAAATGGAACCCCTGGAACAAACCATTCACTTTATTGAAGCAGAGACCAACTGGTCTCCATCTCTGAAGGTTAGAATCATAGAATGGTAGAGTTGGAAGTGACCTCCAGGGTCATCTGGTCCAGCCCCCTGCTCAGCGCAGCATTCACTAAATCATCTCAAACAGATATTTGTCCAGCCCTTGTTTGAACATTTCCATTGAAGGAGAACTCACCACCTCCCATGGTAACCTGTTCCACTCATTGATCACCCTCACTTTCAGAAAGTTTTTTGTAATATCTAATTTATGTCTCCTCTAGAGATAAGCAAGTATACTTGCTAAGGTCTATTACTCGATCGAGCATTGCCCTTAGCGAGTACCTGCCCACTCGGCAGCAAAGATTTGGCTGCCGCCGGCGGCGGGGAGCTGCGGGGGAGAGTGGGGAGGAACGGAGGGAAGATCTCTCTCTCCCTCTCTCCCCCCCTCTCCCCCCTGCTGACTGCCGCAACTCACCTGTCACCCGCCCCGGCAGCCGAACCTTTTCTGCCGAGCGGGGAGATGCTCGCTAAGGACAATGCTCGATCGAGGAATTGTCCTTAGCGAGTATATTTGCTCATCTCTAGTCTCCTCCCTTTCAGTTTCATCCCATTGCTTCTAGTTTTTCCTTGTGCAAATGAGAATAGGGCTTATCCTTTTGCACTGTGACAGCCCTTCAGATATTTGTAAATAGCTATCAATTCTCCTCTCAGCATTCTTTTTTGCAAGCTAAACATTCCAAGGTCCTTCAACTGTTCCTCATAGGACATGATTTGCAGACCGCTCACCATTGTGGTAACTGTTCTCTGAACTTGCTCCAGTTTGTCTGTGTCTTTTTTAAAGTGGAGTGCCAGAACTGGACATAATATTCCAGATGAGGTCTGAATAAGAAGGAGTAGAGGGGGATAATGACCTCACGTGATCTAGACTCTATGCTTCTCTTAATACATCCCAGAATTGTGTTTGCCTTTTTGGCTGCTGCATCACATTGTTGACTCATGTTCAGTCTATGATCTATTAGTATACCCAAGTCTGTTTCACATGTGCTGCCACTTAGCCCGATTCCTCCCATTCTGTATGTGCTTTTTTCATTTTTCTTGCCCTGATGTAGGACTTTGCATTTCTCCTTGTTAAATACTATTCTGTTAGTGGCCACCCACTGTTCAAGCTTTTCTAGATATTTTTGAATACTCGCTCTTCCCCAGTGTTAGCTATCCCTCCTAGCTTTGTGTCTTCGGCAAATTTGATCAGTTTTTCATCAATTCCTCCAGATCATTTATAAAAATGTCGAACAACACTGGGCCTAGGACAGAGCCGTGTGGTACCCTACTTGATACATTCTTCCACTTGGATGTGCAGCCATGTATGAGCACTTTTTGAGTACGGTCACTCAGCCACTTGTGAATCCACGTAACAGTTGCCTTGTCAATCCCATATTTGGTCATTTTTCAATAAGTATGGTATGAGATACTTTGTCAAATACTTTACTAAAGTCAAGATATACTATATCCACCGCATTTGCCTGATCAATCCAGTCCATGATTCTGTCATATAAGAAAATTAGATTTGTGCTGGCTCTGGTTAATTACCCCATTTTTATCTAAATACTTGCATACATGCTGTTTAATATTTGGTGCAAAGATCTTTTCTGGAGTCCGGCTTATAGAAGTCCGGCTTACAGGCCTGTAGTCTCCTGGATCTTGCTTTTCGGAAGATAGGGACAACATTAGGGACAACATTTGCTTTTTTTCAATCTTCTGGGACTTCTCCTATTCTCCAGGAATTTTCAAAAATTATAGCGAGTAATTATAGCAATTACCCTTGCTGCTTCGTTTAGTATTTAGGATGTAATTCATCTGGACCAGGAGACCTGAAATTATTTAAGTTAGCTAATTGTTCCCTCACCATCTCTCTGCTTATAGATAGCCTGCATTATTTTATTCCCCGAATAGCACTGGTAAGATCAGTTTATGTTCCATCTACTTTCTGAGAGAAAACAGATACAAAATAGGAATTTAAAAGTTTGGCCTTCTCAACATCATTTTTACTAATTCACCATTTTCATCTTGTAAGCATCCAATAGCATCTTTTGACATACACCCCCCCCCCCCCCCCAAAATCCTTTTTTATTGCTGTTGGCCTCTGCTGCAAGCCTAAACTCATTATTAGCTATTCTGACACTTGCTCCACAGTTTCTGCAGACTGCATTATTTTCTTCAAAAACTGTAGGGCAAGTTATGCCAGAAGGAAAAATGTAGTGGACTAGGGTTTTAGTGTGACTGGAATATCTGCACCCCCACATAATATTCCCTATCTCTCTGATGCTGTCCTAATAGCTGCTGTAACTATGATCAGTGCTTAGAGACAGAATTGTAATCAATATAAATGTTATTTGCATTTCAACGTAGCCCATCAGTGTAAACACAGAAAATGTTAAAAGTGTTCACAAAATTAAGGCTGCTCTCACACATGCGTTCAGAAAACATCGCACGAAACAACAGCATCTTACCACAATTTTGCATTCTCAAACACAGCATTTTTTAATGCACCCCATCACTGTTATGGGGAATGAGGTACATAAAAATAATGCACGAAAATAGAAGAGACAGCGCTCCAAAATTGAGGTGTTAGAAATGCAATTGAAATCAGTGGTCGTATTGTACCGTGGTTAACGCACTGTTCGGGATGCAGCGCTAATCGCGGTAAAAAGCACTCTGTGTAGGGGCAGCCTACGAAATCAGTGATAACGTGGTTTCACATCTGCGTTGGACCTCTGGTCGGAGGTTCCTCCACTGATCTAGCTCAAAATACCAGAAGAAAAAGTCCTGCAGGCAGTGCTGGGATCAAGCCGTTTGGCCAAGGGGATTCCCCTTTCCTGCTCTGCAAACGGAGCAGGAAAGTGGAAACTCAGGCACAGGTATGAAACTACCATTATTGTGTTACCTGCTCTAATTCACCATAAACTGAAAGTAATTAGAACATCCATTACATGTAACAAAAATTGTCCTTTATAATATTCTGTCTGAGTATAGTCTTCTATTTGATTTTTCTGCTATGCCAGAACAAATGAAGCTCTGAACCTATAAAGGCAATGCAATATAGAGAATACATCATTTTGTTAAATGTTTGCAAATAAATTTCAAATTTATGATGTCCTTTTTTTCAGCTGTCAGTAAAATCAGTTACTTAACCACTTTTTTACATTTTAACTTGTGTCTACAGTTGGCAAGCTGCTTAGTAACAGTGTCAAGTATAGTACAATTTTTAATGCTAAAACCCACCTGGGCTGGTGGTGCTGAAAAGCACTTTTGAATTGTGGAGTTGTCAGGGTTTCTGACAAGCTTTCTTCTCTTGAGTGGTCCAAAGGGAGCTGGTGACTCAGATGAAAAGAGGAAAGAAACACTTGATTTTTATTCTACAAACGAAAATGAATATACAGAGGAAATAAAGACAACACAAAACAAGCCAATTCATGTGGGAATCCATTTAAAGGGTGATCTTCCAACGACTGGTGATTATGAATAACTTACTTCTTAATTGGAACACAACTTTATAATGCAACACAGAGATACCATAAAAATGAATTAAGATACAAAATTATTCAACCGACTGCTTTCAACATAGACCTGCTTTGCATGTAAAGGATCACCTGTATAAATTATCTGGATATGGAAATGATGGCTTCATTCACCACTGAGTACATCAATGTGTTTGAAAATATCAAATATGGAAAACATTATTTTATTATAAACTTGAAAACAGAAAAGTTAATGGTTTGAAAACAAATATATTTAATTGATAAAATGGGGTGGCCTTTATCTCTACACCTGTTTTAGCTTAAGATCAATGTCTGACTAAGTCCATCTGCATCTGCCACAGGCCAGGAGTGGAAAGGTTAACTTCCCGAGGGGAAATAAAGACACTACTGGCAGAAGTCTCCAAAGCTGCCCCCTCTCTTCACATTCATTGCTATACTTTGGGGAGATGCAGTTTTCAAATCTCACACCGTAAGTCTCCACAGTTTAACATTTTATTGGATTGAGTCTATGATTTTCCCAATGAGTTTATGTAATGGAATTACTATTTCCTTTCCAATGAATTTTATTTATTTTAATATACTAATGGAAATAAGTTGTGGAATGTTTTGAATATGTGAAAGATTTTTTAGGATTTGCTATGGCATTATTGTATGATATCCAGAGGTTATAACTACATATTTTCCAGAAGAGTACAGATTAGAGATGAGCGAACGTACTCGTCCGAGCTTGATGCTCGGGCGAATATTAGGGTGTTCGGGATGCTCGTTACTCTTAACGAGCACCACGTGATGTTTGGGTTACTTTCACTATCATCTCTGAGAAATTTGCGCGCTTTTCTAGCCAATAGAAAGACAGGGAAGGCATTACAACTTCCCCCTGCAACGTTCAAGCCCTATACCACTCCCCTGCAGTGAGTGGCTGGCGAGATTAGGTGTCACCCGAGTATTGAAATCTGCCCCTCCCGCGGCTCGCTACGGATGCATTCTGACATAGAGGAGGGAAAGTGCTATCGTGTTGGAGCTGCTATAGGGAGAGTGTTAGGAGTGATTTTAGGTTTCAAGAACCGCAACGGTCCTTCTAAAGGCCATAAATCTTCTCTATATGCGCTCAATGGGGCCGGCTGCAGCAGCGCCGACCCCATTGAGAACATATAGAAGACAAATCCTTCTTCTCTGCCACAGCTGTAACAGCTGTGACAGAGAAGAACGATGTTTGCCCATTGAATTCAATGGAACCGGCAATACAGCAGGTTCCACTGAATGCAATGGGCTGCCGGCGATCGCAGGATGAATTGTCGGGAAGGGGTTAAATATATAACCCCTTCCCTGCAATTCATCCAGAAATGTGTTACAATAAAAATATATACCGGCGTATAAGGCGACCGGGCGTATAAGACGACCCCCCAACTGTCACCTTATACGCCGGTAATACAGTGGAGCAAAGAATAAAAATCATTACTCACTTCTTCAGACGATCTGCGGCGCTCCTGCAGGCTGTCACTCCCTCCTGGTGTTTGCAGGCTCTTGCTCCTTCCTGGTTCCCGGCAGACTATTGCTTTCTCTACGAAAGGCTTTAAATCCCCGCCTCCAGAAACACACGTGCCTTCAGCCAATCACAGCCAATGTCAATGATGTCATTGAATGGCTGTGATTGGCTGTGTTTCTGGAGGCGGGGATTTCAAGCCCTGCGTCCAGAAAGCAATACTCTGCCGTGGACCAGGAGGGAGCAAGAGCCTGCAGGAGCGCCGCAGATCGTCTGAAGAAGTAAGTAATGATTTTTATTCTTTGCTCCACTGTATTACCGGCGTATAAGGTGACAGTTGGGGGGTCGTCTTATATGCCCCGTCGCCTTATACGCCGGTATATATTTTTATTGTAACACATTTCTGGATGAATTGCAGGGAAGGGGTTATATATTTAACCCCTTCCCGACAATTCATCCTGCGATCGCCGGCAGCCCATTGCATTCAGTGGAACCTGCTGTATTGCCGGCTCCATTGAATTCAATGGGCAAACATCGTTCTTCTCTGCTACAGCTGTTACAGCTATGGCAGAGGAGAACGATCTTTACGCTGACAGTGCGGGGGGGGGGGCACTCTTGCCGCTATTGTGGCTTAATAGTGGGACCTGGGAACTTGAGATGCAGCCCACCATGTAGCCCCTCGCCTGCCCTATCCGTCACTGTGTCGTTCCCATCACTTTGTAGAATTGCCCAGATTTTCACACATGAAAACCTTAGCGAGCATCGGCGAAATACAAAAATGCTCCGGTCGCCCATTGACTTCAATGGGGTTCGTTACTCGAAACGAACCCTCGAGCATCGCTGTAATTTCGTTCCGAGTAACGAGCACCCGAGCATTTTGGTGCTCGCTCATCTCTAGTACAGATACTCCTTCCAGCATTTTTGAGGAATATTTCATCCAAGGGGCGAGTATACAATTTGCAGTAAGTTAAATTAATACAAAGGTGTACGTGGTGTTAAAACCTACTATTCATGCAGGAAATATTACTATAACTCCTAAAATTGCTTCCTTGTACAAATGGAGAATTTAGGGACTTCTAAACCTACAGTATTTAACATCATACACAGAGCATAAGTCTGTGGCATCTTTCAGTTTATCGAAAAAATACATGGAGATACATAGGTGATTGTCTAAAACTATTGCAAAAAAAAGCAGTTGCACAGTTGGTTGTACATAGCAGCCAATCAGATAACAGCTTCTATTTTACAACCTGCATTAGGAAAATGCACACAGTCATAACAAAACCTTTTCTACCCCGACACAGTAATAATGTCCCGTTAAGCCCACATCAGTCATAATGACTTCTTCAGTACATCAGTAATCAGTACAACAATAATAACCTAGACTTTTCTGCCTCCACACAGTAATAATGCTGCTACATTTTTTTTGTCCCCACACAGTAATAATGCCACCTTTTCTGCCTCCATGCCCCCTTGTTCCTCCCACCAGGTAGTAATGTTCCCTTTGTTATCCCTACACAGTAGCAATGTCTCCTTTGTTACCTTTATCAGTTGTAATGGTTCGTTTGCTGCCACCAATCAGCAGCAATACCCCATAAAATAGAGTAAAATAGAAAATAGCAAGATACCTCTCTCACTCAGCGCCTATGGCCAGGGGTTGATTGCATCCAACAAATGATCATGCCGGAAAAGTGGATGGAGTAGAGCTGAGCGTCAGGGAAGAGAGAGGGAGGATCTTGGACATTTTTATTTTACAGTGGGTCACATGCCGAGATTAGTTTCATGTACAGAAATATGAATGAGGCTGATTTTAAAGTGTAAATATGCGTACACAGGTTTCTGAGATGGTTGTACAGGTTTTATTGCAACCTGTGATTACAACACATTATTTTTCTCCAGGCCTTTTATTACAGAAATTAACATTATTTTCCACAGAGGTTGAAGGGGTTGATCTCATTATGATTTTTTTTCAAAATGTGAAAACAGCATAATGTGTCAATTACTAATATAATGGGACTAGTAGATCAGTGCCGACTTCTGTATGAATAATACTCCAGCAGCCTGAAGTAAAAAGCACTATGAATTGCAAAGGGCAGTAGCACATGTACAGTTCCATGTGCAAGTGGTATCTTCTGGATAGATCTGCATAATGACTGTGAAGAGTGTACTGAATGAAGGGGCATGACTTTGCAAATCAAGCAATCGGCACAGATCCACTAATCTATATATATATAAAGACGAAAGCCCTCACTGACTCACTGACTCACTGACTGACTCGCCAAAAGTTCTCCAACTTCCCGATGTCGTAGAAACATGAAATTTGGCACGAGCATAGATTATCTCCAAAATAGGAAAAGTAATTGGGTCCCAACTTGATTATTCAATTCTAGCGCAAAAGAATTGTCGTCGAAATTTTACGTACGTAATCTAAATCTGTCACTTTCCAATGTCATAGAAACTTAAAATTTGGCCCGAGCATTGATTATGTCATAAATGGGAAAAGCTAATGGGTCCCAATATGATTATTCAATTCTATGCGCAAAAGAATTAGCGTCCAAATTTTACGTACGGAATCTAATTCTCTCACTTCCCGGTGTTATAGAAACTCGAAATTTGGCAGGAGCATTGATTATGTCATAAATAGGAAAAGTTAATGGGTCCCAACTCGATTATTCAATTCTATGCGCAAAAGAATTAGCGTCCAAATTTTACGTACGGAATCTAATTCTCTCACTTTCCGGTGTCATAGAAACGGGAAAATTGGCACGAGCATTGATTATGTCATAAATAGGAAACGCTAATGGGTCCCAACTCGATTATTTAATTCTAGCGCAAAAGAATTGGCGTCGAAATTTTACGTGCGGAATGTAATTTTTTCACTTTCCGGTGTCATAGAAACGGGAAATTTGGCACGAGCATTGATTATGTCATAAATAGGAAACGCTAATGGGTCCCAACTCCATTATTCAATTCTATGCGCAAAGGAATTAGCGTCCAAATTTTACGTGCGGAATCTAATTTTCTCACTTCCTGATGTCATAGAAACAGGAAATTTGGCACGAGCATTGATTATGTCATAAATAGAAAAAGCTAATGGGTCCCAACTCGATTATTTAATTCTATGTGCAAAAGAATTAGCGTCCAAATTTTACGTGCGGAATGTAATTTTCTCACTTTCCGGTGTCATAGAAACGTGAAATTTGGCAGGAGCATTGATTATGTCATAAAGAGGAAAAGCTAATGGGTCCCAACTAGATTATTCAATTCTAGCGCAAAAGAATTGGCGTCGTAATTTTACGTGCGGAATGTAATTTTTTCACTTTCCGGTGTCATAGAAACGGGAAATTTGGCACGAGCATTGATTATGTCATAAATAGGAAACACTAATGGGTCCCAACTCCATTATTCAATTCTATGCGCAAAAGAATTAGCGTCCAAATTGTACGTACATAATCTAAATCTCTCACTTCCCAATGTAATAGAAACATGAAATTTGGCACGGGCATTGATTATGTCATAAATAGGAAAAGTTAATGTGTCCCAACTCAATTATTCAATTCTATGCGCAAAAGAATTAGCGTCCAAAATTTTACGTACGGAATCTAATTTTCTCACTTTCCGGTGTCATAGAAACGTGAAATTTGGCAGGAGCATTGAATATGTCATAAATAGGAAAAGTTCATAGGTCCCAACTCGATTATTCAATTCTAGTGCAAAAGAATTAGCGTCCAAATTTTACGTGCAGAATGTAATTTTTTCACTTTCCGGTGTCATAGAAACGGGAAATTTGGCACGAGCATTGATTATGTCATAAATAGGAAACACTAATGGGTCCCAACTCCATTATTCAATTCTATGCGCAAAAGAATTAGCGTCCAAATTGTACGTACATAATCTAAATCTCTCACTTCCCAATGTAATAGAAACATGAAATTTGGCACGGGCATTGATTATGTCATAAATAGGAAAAGTTAATGTGTCCCAACTCAATTATTCAATTCTATGCGCAAAAGAATTAGCGTCCAAAATTTTACGTACGGAATCTAATTTTCTCACTTTCCGGTGTCATAGAAACGTGAAATTTGGCAGGAGCATTGAATATGTCATAAATAGGAAAAGTTCATAGGTCCCAACTCGATTATTCAATTCTAGTGCAAAAGAATTAGCGTCCAAATTTTACGTGCAGAATGTAATTTTTTCACTTTCCGGTGTCATAGAAACGGGAAATTTGGCACGAGCATTGATTATGTCATAAATAGGAAAAGTTAATGGGTCTCAACTTGATTATTCAATTCTATGCGCAAAAGAATTAGTGTCCTAATTTTATGTACGTAATCTAATTCTCCCACTTCCTGATGTCATTTTATATAAAGTAAACGTCACATGGTTACCTCCACGTGGTGTTTCCTGGGTAACGCAGAGAATTATGCAAAATGGTCAACATATGTTTTTCCGGTATCTCTAAAGTAAGCACGACTTAATAAGATTTTCTGTGTGAACACCAGATAAACACCAGTACCAAATTAACTCGGGCGAAGCCGGGTATATCAGCTAGTCACATTATATTTGTAAGTGACCTTTTGTACTTTTTCCTCCACATTTTAAAAAATAATCAGAAAGCAGACAGCCCCTTTAATATTCCATTTATACTGTAACCATGAGTGATTATCATATAATTTACTCTATAAAACCAGTGCAAAGCAAGCTGCATGCATTTAACTAGTTGTTGGCATCTATAGCACCAAGGATGTCATAGTATTACAAAACCTTGAAACTAACGTTAAATCCACATTGCTGGCAATGAACATCTGGTTAAATGGAGTTTCCCATGGGAAGCATTAATCATAAACATGTCTGAGCATGGATATAGAGAAAGTTTTCAACTGGAATGTATGGGGGTGCTGGACTGTAGACTCATCCTCTTCTGGACCCTGTGATCCCAGCTAGAATTTACTCTGTTTTTTTACAGTTAAATACTGCAGCAAACCTTAATTAAATAAAAAATCCCCAACCTCAGACTCCCTAGCCATATTATGTGCTGCATTAACTTAGCGCAACATAGATAACACAAGTAACAACTCTGCATTATTGTTGCAGAAATGTATGTAACTGAAATTCAGTCCCAAACATCTGAAGGGTTTTCTACAAGACCCACTCAAATGTGTGGGTCAAGCCTGCCAACAAATCAGCCATATGTCAACATATCCTTAAGAGCTCATTCACATGGATGATTTTAACATCCGAGTTCGGTCCGAGTATGAAACTGACAGAATGTGGACAGAACTTGGAGCCGCTAACATCACTGTGTGTATTCACAAGTGCAATTTTTTTCACAGACCAATGGTCTATGTAAAAAAGTTGCTTCACATCCTGTTCTAGTGTCACACTTGGACCAGAATCACCAATTAAAGTCAATGGGTGCGTTAAAAACACAGAATGCCCTTACATGGAATGTGAGTGTGCTCTGTTTTTCATGCGCCCATTGACTTCAATGAGAGTTTTAAATGACATCATTTCGGCCACATTCAGTTTTTTTACACTCGTGTAATAAAGCAAAAAAAAACTGCACAAAAAAATTATGCAAAATGCACATACGCTCGCAGTGAAATTGATCAGTTTTTTTACTGACCAAAATGGCACTGGCCGGTGGGAATAAATACCCATTCCCATTGGCGCGTGTGAATTGCGTTTCATGTTCTCAGACGCAATTTGCTTTGGACAGCACACTTGAGATATAGCATGTGCAATTCTAGTCTATCATATGAACCGGAATAGGATACGCTGTTATTTTTTTTTCACGGGAACCATCTTTCTGTATGAAACATTGCCTGTGTGAATAGCCTAATTGGCTATAATGTTTTTGTGTGCTGTCCGTGAAATACATGGACAACACCGGGATGGAAATATGCATGTCTGAATGGGCCCAATGGTCTTAAAGTGTTTTGCCACCTCTAACACAAGATATGCTATAAATATGTAATTTTGAGACCCTTCATATTGGTTTGAAACATTTAAGCATATAAAATATCTTAAGCGCAAACTTGTGATTTTTGTGCGATGCGATTTTAACATTTAAAAAGCCCCTTTGACATTTGCAAAAAAAAAAAAAAGCTGCGATATTGCAGCGTTAAAAAAACGCTAGTGGGTAAAAGCCCTTAGAGTGCTGATTTTTTTATTTTATTTCTGATGAGTTTGAAAACCCTATATATTGGTTCTAACGTTTAAATAATATTTAAGGCAAATTGATTGTATAAATATAAAAAATATTTACAAAATTCGTCTTTAAACACTTTTATATATCTAGATCAATATCAGAAGATGGATCAGCTTGCTAAATTGTTAAAATCACAGTTTTCTCTTTTTTATTAAAATATTTCAGTAGTATGCTTATTCCAATTCACAGCTTGAAAGTCTGTTATCATCTAAAAAAAATGCACAAAAATGGTTATTGATGAAAACTTGTTCTGCAGATTGAAGAACATTTGGAAATCCTGGATTTTAAATCATAACAGTTGCTGTGAAAACCTGGTGATGGTGAGATAAAAACATTTTTCTCTGACAATCAGCTCACTAGATTTGACATTAACACCTGACAATTTCTTAATGCATTACTCTCAGTGATTCAGCTATGGTATAATGTAATTTAGGATTAAGAAACTCCTTGAAGAATCACTTACATGTAAAATTATGGATATGTGCCATGTTAGCTATATTGTTTTTGCAGAGCAGGTCTGCTAAAAAAAATATCACAATATTGTCTAATATCATAATGTTACAAATTATAAAATTAATAAAATTAGGAGCTATTATAATATTAGTGGCCACATATACATAGCAGGTTGACTACTAATATTTGCCAAATTTCCAAGCCTCTGAAACAAATAAAAAGGGATTTTGCTTAGATCTACTGACAATCTATTTTCTATGGGGCCTGCTAACTGTCACTTGATGAAAGATGTGGGTCAAAATGAGGATTGGACATGCTGGAATTCAACATGCCTGAAGCTTGGTCTTGCCAGGAGATAAGCTGCTACTAGAAGTGCCTGGCAGCGGATTGTCTTACCAGTGAAATAATTGTGCACACTCAGCTGAGTCAAGCGTGCGTGCTTATGGAGAGGTGAGAATGAGCATAAAGCTGACAGCTGTTGTAGCTGTATGGCTAGCTCAAATTATGCCATTCTCAATTAATAGGGCTTTGGAAAGTGTTATCAGCGGGTTGCCTCTCAATAAATCTAAAATCAGATATCGTCACACAGCACTATTTCCATGCTGGAATACTACAGCCAAATGTGTGATAACAGTGTTCTGAGTAAATAAGTAAATTAATCGCCACAATCTGTTTTCATAGTGGAGCCAAAGTAAAGCGAGTAAATCATCATATATGTATCTTCCCTTCTCACTTTTTCTGTCTCTTTAAGGTGGCCATATGAATTAGATACATGTCAGTCATAAACGTCTTACATGCCAGTCACCTGAAACCCCATACACATCGTGCATATGTTCTGAATGTAGAGAGAGGAGAAATCCACTGCCAAACACCTCTGACAGCCACTTATCTCCCTTGGCATTTGTTGTCAGAGGAGAATCAGGAGACCCACATTTATTAAAAAATAATCTATTCATTTATACATTTTGAAATTTCAGTCTCCTTCAAAGTACTCTCCATTTGAAGTAACATGTGTCGAAACGTTTTTTTCCATTGCTCAAAGTATATTTTTAAACCCGTTGTTATTGATGCCTTGTAGTATTTGTGCCATTTCTTTTCTCACTTGTTCAACATCAGGAAAACATTTTCCTTTGAGGCCTCTTTTAATCCGAGAAATAAAAAAGTTGCGCAGAGTGAGATTGGGTGAATAAAGAGGGCGTGGCAAGTGTGTCATGCACATACAATATGAAACACTAGCGCCGAGATATCGTAAATGCGCGCTAAAGCAGGTTGACGAGAATTCGGTATTCCCCGCTAGGCAGTGAACACTACGTCACTCGTAGCATTCACTGCCCTTCAGGAAGTGAACTGCGGCTAATGGATGCTCCAAAACAGGAAGAAGAGGATCCAGCCGGCTGGAGGTGACGTGACCTGGGGACTGGAGGAGCCAGTTGAAGATTGGTGAGGAGAAGATGCGGTAAGAAGACTGCCTAGGGGAGGAATAGGTAAGTATTGATTTTTTTTTCTAATGACAAAACCCCTTTAACACTTAGCGCTGTGTGGGCAGATGTATTGCCATGATGGAAAAACTAGTCACCAGAGCCATAAATCAGGATGTTTTCTCTGTACATTGTGACATTTCACCTCCTTTGAAATGGGAGAACCATTTGTAAGCATGTATTTTTCTCATGGCAGCTTTCTTATAGGCTCTTTGTAGCATAACAAGCCTGCACTAGTAATATCCTGCCTGTTTCTTTTGGGTACCCCCTCGTATATTAGATGATCAGCCAAGTTTGGGCAATATATATATCTAATATATATGCCCACCTCTGTTTCTCTGTTTTGCTTTGGGTGGACCACATTATTCTTTCTGGCACATAATTTCGTAAGTTAATGAAAAACTGCCGTAATGGAGACCTATTCATCTTCATTTCAGGATATTTGAAAAATAGAAGCAATAGCTTTTATTCCTGTTCATCCAGGAGCTCCGTTTTCTGGTTTTTAGATGTAAAGTGCAAGGGATTCCCTGGACACAGATAAAAACGGGATGTAAACAGGCCCTTAGATACATATCTGCAACATTTTTCGGTAATGCTATTTGTTACTATAATTATTCGATTATAATCAAAGTTCTTCCCAATATAATCAATAAGGTGTAAACATATACAACTAAATAGAAATAACCAGAATATATATACCAGAGCTCATAAGGAGCAACAATGGTTAAGATATTACTTATTAATATAGCACCATCAAACTCCATAGTGCTATACATAGCACAATATTAAGGCAGCACATTGTAGCAATTAAAAAAGTCAGCGTGGTACAGATAAATTCAACATTTTTTTTGCAATATCTATTTGGTAAGAGCAAGGTTACACTCTGTAAGGAATAGGAAATAAGTTACACTAGTTCTAAAATGGAGCCTTCAGTATTATTTCCGTGTCAGCCTCTAAGCACAGACATATAAAGGTGCTCTTAGGAATTATCTCAATAACGCACTTTCAGTTTTATACCATGGCATCGGTTGGCAACTTTCCCCAGTCTAATATCCCATATTCCTGGAAGAACATTATAAAATTTCTTGCTATATTCTGTGTCACAGCTGCTAAATGTTGGAACATTGTGACATTTCTTTCCTTTCTTATGAGTATAAAGCTATGAAACGTTTTCATTCACAATAAATGCAATATAAGATCAATATTTTATTGTGTTAAAGTAGTACACATTTCAATTAAATGCTATAACCCTCATAGTCCTTGATATTGTAAAGTTTGACTAGTTTTAACTCTTTAACGTCTTCATTGTGAAATTACATGAACTGCATTGCTAGGTAGAAGTTTGGGGCACTCAATTTATTTTCCTCTTAAATATTTAGGAGCAGGGTACTATGGCTGCTATTATCAATGGCTAGATGATTCTAGAGGAAAAAACAGGGTGGAACACCCCTGGCAGGGGATGAGATGTGGATTTCGGCACTGCAGCTGCTGGGTGGGTGGGCTGTGAGTCTCAGTTGCGCCTTAGGTCCATGATTGAAATGAGACCCAATAGGATGAGAGTTAAGGTGCAGCCAACCCAGTAGGACTCCTCACTCAAAGATGGGCGTAATTATAATAACATTTTAGTAGTTTAAAAATACTGGCAATAAGGTCTAAGTTGATGAGTAGTGTTGAGTGATTATTGAAATAATTGGATCGGGACTGACCGACCCGATTTAGAAAAATAATTGTGAAACAAGGCTCCCGATTCCAGCTTCCATTAATATCAATGGGAGTAAAAATCAGGTTCTCTAATTTAGGTCTCCAAAATGTCCCTTGAACAACAGTGGAGGCAGTGGTTGCAGCCCATTACTGGGTCCCAGGTTCAAATCCCCATCAAGGTCAGATTCTTTTTAAGGGTGCTTGGTCTGTAAGCGGTTTAAATTTCCAGCCTAACAGTTAATATTTTAAGGCCTTGAAAGCCCATTTAACCCCTTCATGACATGGCTTATTTTGGGCTTAAGGACGCAACAATTTTTGGCGGATTTTCTTCTCCGTTTATCAAAAGTCATAACTTTTTTATTTTTCCGTCGACGCAGCCGTATGAGTGCTTGTTTTTTGCGTGGCGAACTGTGGTTTTTATCGGTGCCACTTTTGGGTACATAGACTATATTGTAAAACTTTTTTTTTATGATAGCAGGGAAAGAAAACGCATCAATTCTGCCATAGATTTTTTTATTTCTTTTTTACAGCGTTAATCATGCAGCATAAATGAGACATTCCATTTTTTCTGCGGACTGGTACGGTTACAACGATACCGAAATTCTTACATTTTTTTTAGGTTTTTCCACTTTTCTGCAATAAAAACCCTTTTTTTGGAAATCTTTTTTTTTTCTAAATCATTGCATTCAAAGTCCTGTAACTTTTTTATTTTTCGATGTACGGCGCACTATCAGGGCTTATTTTTTGCAAGACGAGCTGTAGTTTTTACTGGTACAATTTTGGGGTACATACGGCTTTTTTGATCACTTTTATTGCGTTTTTAGTGAGGCAAAATGCTAAAAACTAGCATTTTGCCTCAGTTTTTTAGCATTTTTTTTCCGAGCACAGTCAAAAGCATGTGCAGCTTATTGTACGCGTCGTTACGGACGCGACAATACCAAATATGTGGGGTTTTATTTTTTTTTTACCTTTTTTTATGCTAATCTGAGAAAAAGCATTAAAAAATGTTTTTTTTACTCTTTTTTTACATTTTTTTTATTCATTTTTTTAATCTTTGTTTTTTTTACACTGTTTGTGTCCCTCTGAGGGACTTTAACCACTGCCCTGATGATCGCTGTCATAAGGCATGGCAGAGCTACTGCTCTGCCATGCCTTATCGCTTATACAGCGATCATAGGCATAGGCAATACAGGACGCCAGTGTCTGGCGTCCTGTTGCCATGGTGACAGGCCGGGCTCTCGCGATGACATCGTGAGTTCCGGCCGGAGACACAGTGGGAGTCCGCTCCCTCTGTAAATTTTTTCCTTGCCGCGATCTACTGTTGCAGCAGGACGCCGGCTGTGATTGACAGCCGGCTCCCGCTGCGGGATAGCGCGGGATCATATGTGATCCCGCGCTATCTCCAGGACGTAAGTTTACGTCCTGTTGCGGGAAGTACCAGGCTGCCAGGACATAAACTTACACCCTGCAGCGGGAAGGGGTTCATAACCGGACACTCGTTCTCCAAAATGGTGTAATTTCTCTCAGGTTTGTTTGTTTTCAAACTTAAATACAACAACGGATGCTCTACTCCATCAGTGACCTGGGATAAGACTGCTTCCAGACTATTGCTAGAGCCATCCATTTACAGTACAAACTTATTTCCAAAGTTTGGGGTCATCAATATTGGTTTAGAACACAGGGCACGTTTCAGAGCCTGAAATGCCATTTTGGCCATCAGACTCCATTTTATTAAGCTTGAATCTTTCCCTGTTAGCTCAGACAAAGGGATGGCTATGTCTGTAAAGTTGGAATAAACTGTTTGTAATAACTGGTAATTTCTAAGAAGGTTCTTATTTGTTTCTTGTTAGCAGGATGGGGCCATATTTGGATAGCTTAAATTTTCTCATCTTGATGCTTCACAAGGCCTCTCCCCATGAGATAGCCAAAGTTTGTGGCCTTTTTTAATCCAATGTGACATTTCTTTAGATTGGCTGTCAGACCGGCAGCCAACAAGTCATCAACAACTGCCTGTGCAGCAACCGAGTGGGGCATGTCAATGTGGGGGAGACCACGAGTTATCAGAATGGTTGTCACAGGTGGCTCTGCAATCTCTCCAAGCAATGGTGGCAAAGTGCAAAGACCAGTAGGAGAAAGACCAATAAGCTGACAAACACAGGGTGTGTCTTGGAAATGTGTCTCCCATTGGCTGAATGTTATGTGTTCCTCTATTGACTGCCACACACTGTTTCTCCTGTCTACTACTGATATATATGTCTGTAATAGCTGTGCGCAGCTCCATATACCCCTGAGGACGACAGTTGTCTGGTGAGACATGTTGGAGGAGCTCTATGCTGTATGATTGATGCTGTAAAAAAAATTGAAAAACAATTGTAGAATTGTTGTGTTTTCTCTCCCTGCTCTAAAAAAATAATACTAAAAGTTTTACAATACATTAATTGTACCAAAAATGTTGTCAATAAAAACTATAGTTTGCCATGCAAAAAACAAGCCCTTATATGTTCATGTCCATGGAAAAATAAAAAAGTTATGGCTCTTGAAAAGTTAAAATGTAAATTCACCAAAAATCATTGCATCCTTAAACCCAAAATAGGCCATGTTCTTAAGGGGTTCAACAGTTGGCAGATTTCCTTCATAACTCTTGACATCAAGGGGGCAGTGTGGTTAGTGAATATCTCTTTCAGAAAATACACCCTACTGCACACATAGTCTAATTCCTTTGCAATCACTTTGGAAGAAGTACTACACAAAGGAATAGCTTCAGTGTAGCGTAAACTACTATCACCAATATATGTTGGTGGCCCTGAGGGGACTTTACTAATGGACCATCTAGAGTCATACCTATACGTTTTAAAAAGTACCTCAATAATAGGCATACGTACCAGGTAAATAGTAAGGCATGGGGCCTGAAATTTGACACACTGGCCATGACTCACAATATTTTTTGACATCCCTATGTACACCTTACCAAAAGAATTTCTGTAATATTCTTTCAGAGGTTATATGGACCCCCAAACAGCCACTTCTAATATGACCAAAAGCCAGATCTAGAATGGTTCTCTGATAAGCCCTTGGGACGATTAACTGTATTATCCCCTTTTTTATCCACCTGGTACAGTGAATCATTTTCCAATATATATGGGAAAGTCAGATTTACATTAGGTTTTACAGATGCACCATTAATTACTCTTATATTTTCCCTTGCTTGGTAAAGACAGAAGCTTAACACCCCAAGGATCAGCCCCTGCACTGGGTCATCAGTTTCTCTGGACATAGCAGATATAGGAAAAGGATCTATTTATTCCTCTGACATGTCTCCTTCCCTTGTCAAGGAATACATTTCAGATGGTTCTGTGTTTATCCAGGATGTCACAACAGTCTCAGCTCTAGTTCCACTGTTACTCTCCCACAAGTCCCAAAAGTAGGGAAAGTCTCTTCCCAGGATAATATCATATATTAGAACTGGAACCACCCAACTTTCTGATGCACAATTCCCTGTGGATATTGAGGATAGACAATTATCATAGGATATTGGTGAGCATCGCCATATACACAGGTCATGGTTCTGATCTTCTTTCCATACCACTAATCAGGCTAGCTTTCACTAGAGTAACCATACTACCACCAGCTAATCATCCATTTCAGGGTCTCCATAACTAACTCACCTTTTCAGCACTGTTGGTAGTGCTCTCAGGTACCAACCAAGGACAACAATTTCAGGTGCCATGAAAACAGACGGTTGTAGCCATTTTTTCGTTAGATGAGGTTGTACATCTGTGACCATGTTGGTTTGTCTGCAAAGTAGGTCCACTGGGGAACTCACTGAACTCTAGCTGCTACCTCCAAAGGAACCAAAACTTTGGCTTTCAGAGTACTATAGTTCTGAGCTCCGTCCACCTCCAGATTAACCCCTTCATGACATGACCTATTTTGGGCTTAAGGACGCAACAATTTTTGGCGGATTTTCTTCTCCATTTATCAAAAGCCATAACTTTTTAATTTTTCCATCGACGCGGCCATGTAAGGGCTTGTTTTTTGCGTGGCGAACTGTGGTTTCTATTGGCGTCATTTTTGGGTCTATTAACTATATTGTAAAACTTTTATTTTTTTTTTTATGATAGCAGGGAGAGAAATCGCATTAATTCTGCCATAGATTTTTTTTTTTTTTACAGCGTTAATCATGCAGCATAAATGAGACATTCCATTTTTTCTGCGGGCTGGTATGGTTACAACGATACCAAAATTCTTGCATTTTTTTTTAGGTTTTTCCACTTTTCTGCAATAAAAACCCGTTTTTTGGAAATCTTTCTTTTTTTCTAAATCGCTGCATTCAAAGTCCTGTAACTTTTTTATTTTTTGATGTATAAAGCTCTATGAGAGCTTATTTTTTGCGAGACAAGCTGTAGTTTTTATTGGTACCATTTTAGGGTACATACGGCTTTTTGATCACTTTTATTCTGTTTTTAGTGAGGCAAAATGTTAAAAATTAGCATTTTGCCTCAGTTTTTTAGCGTTTTTTTAAACGTTTTTTCCGTGCACAGTCAAAAGCATGTGCAGCTTATTGTACGCATCGTTATGGACGCGACAATACCAAATATGTGGGGTTTTATTTTTTTTTATGCTAATCTGAGAAAAAGCATAACAAAATGGGTTTTTTACTCTTTTTTTTACATTTTTTTTAATCTTTGTTTTTTTTTTTTTACAATATTTGTGTCCCTCTGAGGGACTTTGACCACAGCCCTGATGATCGCTGTGATAAGGCATGACAGAGCTACTGCTCTGCCAGCTCTGCCATGCCTTATCGCTTATACAGCGATCTCAGGCACTGGTAACGCAGGACGCCAGTGTCTGGCATCCTGTTACCATGGCGACAGGCCGGGTCTCGCGATAACATCGCGAGAGCCGGCCGAAGACACAGAGGGAGCGCGCTCCCTCTGTGAACTCTTTCCCTGCCATGATCTACTTAGATCTCCGATGGCCCCCCGCTGTTGCAGCGGGATGCCGGCTGTGACTGACAGCTGGCTCCCGCTGCGGGATAACACGGGATCATATGTGATCTCGCGCTATACCCTGGACGTAAGTTTACGCCCTGTTGCGGGAAGTACCCCGCTCCCAGGACGTAAACTTACGCCCTGAAGTGGGAATGGGTTAAAATATGCTTTCTGTGCCTCTCCCATTCAGGCAGGCCGAGCATGCTTCTGGTCATGCTTCAAACGTTGCAAAATAGGCCTCAACGTCATTGTCTGCCATCATATTCTTGATATATTGGCTCACGTGTATGGCTTGCTAGTTCAACCACGAGCTGCACCACCTCCTGCAGGACTTGGTGGTCTCTATTTCTATTTAGGTTAATGAGGTCGACTGTGCCTCTAGCAAGTGGTTTGTCTCCTGTCACTTTCATATTGCAGCCTGCTGAGCGGCATTTGTGTGCTGTTGATTGCCTCTTGCTGTGCTGCAGTAGCACTCACTAATGGCTTTACCACTTGTTCCTACTTATCGTGCGTTGCCCAATTCTGGAATACCAAATGGGGAGAAATTAGCTTGTGATTGCTCGTTATATACACCACTGCTCACACCTTCAACACAAGCGACCTGAACACAGGTTTTCCAAACTCAAGATGTTTATTTCAATTTACAAACCTCAGCCACTTTAGATAAAAATACAAAATAAGAAATGTATGCCCAGCTTTAACCCTTTGTAATCCAATTTTGGATTCAGGCTTTCTCTTTCTGCCATTATGCAATGGCGCCATCTGCTGGCTAGAGCCAGTACTGCGGTATGAGACATGCTGGAGAGGCCCCCAACAACAGAGCGGCCAGTAATCTACAGTAAGAATACCCTGTTAGACGTCTTCCGACATTGGAGCTGTACAACCTTCAATCAGAATGTCTTTAGACGTCAGACAGTGGATTGGAAAGGGTTAAGGCTGGCTGCACAGGAATGGATTTGCATCACTGAATCTGCACGGCTTATCCACGGCAAATACTGTTTGTAACATGCTATGGAAAAGTGCTTCTTACTCCACACGAGCGGAAATCAATTGCGGATTCCGCACCGACAGCTTACATGTAAGTCAGTGGAAACTGTCCGACCCGCGGCTCTTTCGCAATTGACAATAATGAAGAAAGAAGGTAAACACTGAAAATCTGCACAATATTTCTGTGTACAGCTAATAAATTTGCAAGATGTATCCAATTTGCAAGATGGATTGCCTGTTATTGTCTCATTACACAAATATTGTCTTATTAATATATTACTGGATGTAGATATGTTTTTTACTGGATGGACTTATGTCTTTTTTCAGTCTCATACACTGTTACTATGTTACATTAATATAAAATTTAATAAAATGTCCTTTACATCTGACATCACTAGAAATGAATAGCTGTCATTTAGCAGATAGAATTTGGTGAACTCTTGTTGGTAACTCTCTTTCTTGATGTAGTAGTACCCCTTGACACACAAGACACCCTAGAGCCCAGGATCACATCTGGTCCCAGTTTTAAAAGCAAAAGACAGCTATTAGTTTTACTTGTGCATCTTCCATTTAGTATCTCAGACATACTGTATTATAAACCAGTAATGTGCATGTGCCCCCCTTTAAAAAGCGAAAGAGTACATCAGAAGTCATCCTAAGTAAATGTAGCAGCCAGCTTAAAAAGCACATTTGGCATATGTGGGAAGATGGCAGAGCTGTGAATAATCCTGCCAAAATTATTATATAACAATCTCTACATATAAAAAATCTAACTGTTCACTACACTTGTTGTTAAAAGTATACTGACGTTTAAACATATATTAAATTTAAATCCATGTTTTTTTTTTTAAATATATCATTTATGAGGTAAGGTTCCACAACCCTCTATGTGTGCTGCCAATGACTTTTCATCTCTTCCTAAAGGCCTTTCACACAAACGTATATTCTATCTGTGTGCAGTCTTTGTATTTTGCGGTCAGTACCTGGACCTGTAATAGCCTATCAGGCTATTCAGATGAGCAATCTTACACAAAGACCGATGGTTCATGTGAAAGAAATCATGGCGTGTCCTTTTCTTGTCTGTTTTTCAGACAAGAATAACACATGCTACTTGTGGGGTCTGAGCAGCTTGGACTGCACATAGGCAGGTGTCTGTGTGCTGTCCAATATGAGCTGCATCCGAGAATCTCAGGAGCAACTGACACACAGCCATCTGAATATGGCCTAACAATTGTTGGCCCGTTCCAAATAAAAATTAGGTGTCCATTGTCCATATTGGTCACCTGCAGACTGTGGAGCCAATTTTAGATACCAGTTTAAGCACATTTTGTGGAACCTAAGTAACCAGAGCCCACCAGAGGAAGTTTTGTTGAGGCCTACTAACTTCAGTCTATGCAAAACAATTGCATGTCCACTTTTAATTATATTCTGTTGTTATAGTGTATGCAAGTCATAACATAAAATCAACTAGTTATCTTCAAATGGGGTTATCTTCTGCTGGACCTTTGGGCCCATTATTCTATCAGAACCAGGGCACTTGGATAGACCAGTGCAACTCTCATACATAAAAAATATTATTTCGGTGATTGGAATTGTTAAAGGTGAAAATCCTATTACTATTTTAAATAAAATTTATTTTCAGTTGTGCTTTGGTTGTACAAATTGTCTCAGAAGCGCCACATATTAGAAGGTAGTTTTCCTACAAAAAAATGTCTGACCTTTAAAAAGGTTTTGTAAAAATGACTAAAGGCCCTTTTACATGCAAAGATAATTGCTCAAACTGCCGAAAGATTGAACGAAATTCAAGAGCTCCTGACATATTTGAATAACAAATTAATTGCTGCAATCATCTATGTTTTCCTCCACAAGTAGTTTGCTCAGCTGGGCATGTGTTTAGGCTAATGTTATTGCATAAACACATCACCCAGCGGGCCACACACATTCCATTGTTCTCCTCCTGGCTCCTGGCTCAGCCCAGAAAACATTGCATTCATTGAAAATGCAAAGCAAAACAAAGCCATCACTTAGTGCCTGGAAACATGAAGGGAACTGTATTCAAACTGTAAGAATTTCCAGTGATCAAACAATGGATTTTATGCCAGTCTAAAAATCTTGGCTAATAATTGAACGAATAGTGCATGACTGCCCGCGTTTACATGTAATAATTACCTCTCATTTCCGATCATTTGAACAGATTTTGAGCAACAATCATTGCGTGTAAAATTACCTTAAGAATATAAGTCAAAACATGTGTCTTCTCCAGAAGAAAAAGATAACTATGCACAAACAACTTTTAGGGAGTCATGGCTATAGAGTAGGTTAATGGCTGGCTGGGTGGAAGGCCCATAATAAGAGCCAACTACAGGTTTATGCAGGCCCTTGAGCGACAGAGTCCCAGTCAGTCCCTTTACAATGTGTAACACACATGTGGCAGTAAATCTGCAGCAGTGCGGCAATGGCCATACAATGGTAGATAACAGCTTCCCACAGATCTTCTATGTGATTACAGTATCATTATATCCAGTAATCACAGGTGACGTTTTCTGACTAGAGTTGTTTAGTTCCCCTTTTCTTCTGTATCCAGCCTACACTACCATGAGAACTTTCCTGGTCACAACTTGTCTCTGGGAATTTACCATACAGACATCTTTGGCTCCTAGTTTTTCATCACCCTTCATCCATTATCTATGTTATAACACAATTTCCTATTTTATAGTACCCAATATAGTAATAAAGCAACCTGTGGTATCCCACACGGTAGCATTGTCCTCATTTTTCTGCCCCCTTCACTAATAATGCCCCTTTTAGAAATAATGCATGAAAGACTCGTAGTGGCGCTGCTGTCTTTGATCAGTGTAGCCACAAGGGATTAGGAAAATTTTTATTAGGGCTATGCTTTACAAAGTCGGACAGACTTCTTCATCAGGCCACATTACAAGAGCAGGAGAATTAAGAACACTTAAACAGATAATATGAAAAACAGATCGTCTGACGTAATGGGGTTCTCCATCTATCCCCACATGCCAGTGATCATAACATGTAAACAAACTGAATTAAAAACTACATACAAAAAATCTTTCCTTTTTTATGAGAGGTAATAAACATTTTTTTCCATGCAACCCATATATATATATTATATTATATTATATATATACATACACATGAGGGGGTGCTGATAAGTCTTTGGCTTTGTGTTCTTTTTTTGTTTCTATGGTGACGAATGTTACATCTCATGAAAGCCTTATGTGTCTAATGTATGTTTACAAAATTTTGTGTTCGGAGCTTATGGCAACAGTGATCTAGGCACACGGGAAAACAAAATGGCAGAGTCTAAGGTGATATTCACAGCAAATAGGAGCAGAGGACTGATAAAATTCTTGTTTCTGCAAGGAAAGTCCGCAAAGGATATTCATGGTGATATGACACAGACATTGAGGGATCAATGGCCTTCATATTCTACAGTTAAGAACTGGGTTGCCAAATTTAAAACGGGCCACTTCAGCACCAATGTGAGGAACATCATGGACAACCGAGAGAGGACAATCGGCGAATTTCAGCTAAAGGAATAGCAGGCATCATGGGGTTTTCTCGTGACCATGTTTGTGTCACTATCCATGAACATTTGAACATGAAGAAGCTATCTGCAAAGTGGGTCCCCAAATGTTTGACAACAGATCAGAAAAGCATACAAATGAAAACTTCCTGGTCCATTTGTCAGCGTTTCCGGACTGATTAGAACATCCTGGATCGACTGGTCACTACGGATGAGACTTGGATTTATTTGTATGACCCTGAAACCAAGGAGCAGTCAAAAAAGTGGAGGCACAGTGGTTCTCCTCGCCCAAAGAAGTTCAGGGTGCAAAAAGCAGCCACTAAGGTGATGGCTTCTGTGCTCTGGGATAAGGAGGGCATACTGCTAGTGGACTACCTTGATAATGGTTCCATCATCAATGCCAGGTATTACATTGAACTTTTGGACCAATTGAAGGCAGCTCTGAAGACCAAAAGGTGCGGCAAGCTGTCCAAAGGTATCTTGTTCCTGCAAGACAACGCTTATGCTTACACTGCACAAGCGACCATGTCAAAACTGGTACAGCTAGGCTTCTAGCTGGTTGACCACCCACCTTATTCACCAGATCTAGCTCCCTTCAACTATCATCTGTTTCCAAACCTGAAGAAACACCTTAAAGGTACCAAATTTCACACCGTTTTTGCTGCCACGGCTGCTAGGGATGACTGGTTTGAGGCACAACCGAAATTCTTCTTTTTGCAAGGCTTACAGAACTTGGAATACCGATGTAAGAAGTGTGTTGACATCAGTGGAGAGAATGTGGAATAAATGTAAAGTTTCATCTTCCTATCTCGTTTCTTTCTGTGTAAAGCCAAAGACTTATCAGCAGCCCCTCGTGTGTATATATATATATATATATATATATACTGTATATATATGCATTTTGTAATGTATTTACTGTATGTTCCTTTATACAACTAGATTGACCTGATGTTCAAACATTAAAGGTTTGGAAAAATGGTTGTAAATATTTTAAGAACTGTCAAGCCGAGGATTCGGTTTGAACTGTTTGCCGTCCATGGCTTGGTCTTTCATGTTTTGGGGACATGGCAACAGTCAATTAGTGTATGCTACATGTCGGTATATTACATAAGTTTATTTGATGTATCCTGCGGTAATACCTCATATCTCTGGTATGCTCTACAGATTGGATCTGCTACAGAGAGACTATACAGTCACTGAATTGTAGACCACTCTATACCTGCGTGTAGAAGAGCAGAGTGTGTATACCTGCGTGGAGCAGAGCCGAGTGTAAATAGCTGCCATGTAGCAGAGCCAAGTGTGTTTACCAAAGTGAAGCAGAGCTGAGTGTAGCAGTGGCGTAGCAAGGTCAGGTGGTACCCGGTACGGAATTTTTTTGTCACCCCTCCTCCCCAATTTTGAAATGATTAGAAAGAAGGAAAGACAAGATACTTACAGTTGCAAGTGTAATTTTCTGGTTTATTTACTTAACATTGTGGGCATTAACACTTAAATCCTTTATCTCCTGACTTTGTTCAGTGAAAATTTTGAAATCGCATCATCAACATCAATTCCTTTCACTACTTTGTTTTCAATTGACAAGATGGCCAAGCCAGAAAGCTGAGCTTGACTCATCGTGGACCTAGGAGTTATTGATGAATTTTAGTTCTGAAAAACACCTCTCACACGATGCTTCTGAAACACATAACGTTAACAAGAATCTTAAGGCTAAAGTGAAAGTCACAGCTTACCTCCTCCCCCTAAATTATTAGGTCAGCTTCTATCTACTTTGTGAAAGTTCTGCAGTAAAGCATCACTCTAAATGCTGTGACTGTAGTAAAAGCAAGATGGCCACCCCGTTATCCTGTACAGACAGTAGAATAAAAAGAAAATCTATAATGAGAAAATAAAAATAGAAAAAAACAAGAGAAAAATTGAATAGGATTTTTTCCCCAAAAAAATGGATTTAAAAAAATGGCAACATTTTTTTAACCGACACAAGAGCTTTTCACAGGTGTTTTGGGGTGTTGACTATTTGTTTACTTATGTTTAGCATGCATTTTTTCTGCCATTAGTCATGGAGAAGTCTAAGCAGAAACATATTTAAAAAAGCCAAAAAATAGACACTGACCCAAAAAATGCAAGTGAAAAATGTGCTATTTGTATCATGTCTAATGTTTCCCTGCTGACTTGCAGCTAAGCCTGCGATCCTCTGCTGCGGCTGTGCCAGCCGCAGCGGGGATACCTCCATTCCTGCAGTGATGAGAGGCTGGTTTCACATGAAAACTCCTTGCATCCACGGGCGTTCACTTGGTGGGGAGCGCAGTATCAGGCCGTGATTCACATATCGCACTTGCCCATGTGAAGGAGCCCTAACCTGAGTATCTCTGGTATATTATTATGTATGTACAACTGCTGTATATAGTGATATACCAGGTTATGCCAGCATGCTCCATATCACTATATACAGGGGATGTCTAGCTTATGCCAGCTGTACATATATAATTATATACAGGAGATACCCAGGTTACCGCAGCATGCTCCATATCACGATATATAGCAGATATACATGCCCTGTATATAGTGATGCTGATGTTACCTTGATATGTCCTTTACATAATTATATGTACAGTTGGTATAACGTATACCACCTAAACATACAAGATTACATGCAGTACATGGTACATACCTCGTTGTATCGCATGTACTGCTCTTCCACTCTCCTCCTCGGGTCCCAACACTGTCACTGCAGGGCCGGCCGGACATCCATCCTGTAGCTCTGCTACATCCATCCTGACCCCTCACACATTACACAGGTAGCTCCGCTACATCCATCCTGACACCCACACATCACACACACACAGATCCGCTACCTCCATCCTGATCTGCAGACATCACACACACAACTCTGCTACATCATCCTGACCCCCACACATCACGCAAACAGCTCTGCTACATCCATCCTGATCCCCACACATCACACACAGCTCCGCTACATCCATCCTGACCCCAGACATCACACACACAGCTCCGCTACATCTATCCTGATCCCCACACATCACACACAGCTCTGCTACATCCATCCTGACCCCCAGACATCACACACACAGCTCCGCTACATCCATCCTGATCCCAACACATCACACACAGCTCTGCTACATCCATCCTGACCCCCCACACATCACACACACAACTCCGCTACATCCATCCTGACACCCACACATCACACATACACAGCTCCGCTACATCCATCCTGACCCCCACACATCACACACACAGCTCTGATACATCCATACTGA
This sequence comes from Eleutherodactylus coqui, assembly GCF_035609145.1. NCBI lineage: Eukaryota > Metazoa > Chordata > Amphibia > Anura > Eleutherodactylidae > Eleutherodactylus > Eleutherodactylus coqui. Next base: position 261,525,112 of record NC_089837.1, on the reverse strand, counting down.
TCCCCACACATCACACACACAGCTCTGCTACATCCATCTTGACCCCAGACATCACACACACAGCTCCGCTACATCTATCCTGATCCCCACACATCACACACAGCTCCGCTACATCCATCCTGACCTCTACACATCACACACACAGCTCTGATACATCCATTCTGATCCCCACACATCACACACACAGCTCTGCTACATCCATCCTGACCCCCATACATCACACACACAGCTCTGCTACATCCATCCTGATCCCCACACATCACACACAAAGCTCCGCTACATCTATCCTGATCCCCACACATCACACACAGCTCCACTACATCCATCCTGACCCCCACACATCACACACACAGCTCTGATACATCCATTCTGATCCCCACACATCACACACACAGCTCTGCTACATCCATCTTGACCCCCATACATCACACACACAGCTCCTCTACATCCATCCTGATCCCCACACATCACACACAAAGCTCCGCTACATCTATCCTGATCCCCACACATCACACACAGCTCCACTACATCCATCCTGACCCCCACACATCACACACACAGCTCTGATACATCCATTCTGATCCCCACACATCACACACACAGCTCTGCTACATCCATCTTGACCCCCATACATCACACACACAGCTCCTCTACATCCATCCTGATCCCCACACATCACACACAAAGCTCCGCTCTATCTATCCTGATCCCCACACATCACACACAGCTCCGTTACATCCATCCTGACCCACAGACATCACACACACAGCTCCACTACATCGATCCTGATCCCCACACATCACACACAGCTCTGCTACATCCATCCTGACTTCCACACATCACACACACAGCTCCGCTACATCCATTCTGACACCCACACATCACGCACACACAGATCTGCTACATCCATCCTGATCTGCAGACATCACACACACAACTCTGCTACATCCATCCTGATCCACAGACATCACACACACAGCTCCACTACATCATCCCGACTCCCACCGATCACTCACACAGATCCGCTACATCCATCCTGATTCACAGACATTGCACACAACTCCGTTACATCTATCCTGATCCCCACAGGTCCACTCACACATTCACTCATCCATCCATCCAGACCCCCACAGCTCCAATACACATATACACACACAACACAGAACACAGCAGAGTCCTACATTTACTGATGTCCCCCGTGGTCATGTGATTCCTGACATCTCCCACACAGGGTATCACATGACATGACATCATCAGAGGTCCTGGAAGCTGCCGGCTCTGCAGGTCTGTGTGTCCCCTGATGTCAGGACTGCCGAGGGAGGGTTAACCGGTGCTAGGGGGCAGTGCAGGCTCTGTGAGGGGCTTCTGGCAGACTCTAATACAAGCTTCTCCCCCTGCCACCGCAGCTGACTGGCTGAGCTGTCACCCCCTCACTGATAGCACCAGGGGCATTCTGCACCTCCTGCACCCAGCTTGCTACGCCACTGGAGTGTAGTTACCGAAGTATAGTAGAGTCAAATCAACATAGCTGCGTGTAGTAGATCCGAGTCTATATGGCTGCGTGTAGCAAAGCGAAGTCTCTCTCACAGCAATGCTTGCGCCACTGGAACTCACTTAGCAATTCTGCACTCTTCCTAGCGGCGCTGCTGATAGACTTAATACTGGAACTTTGACCTGGCCTCACTGGTCACTCAATGTATCAAACTCAAATTTTAGGATTTTATGGCTGTGGCGAGGACACCAAAATCATCCACCAAAGGTCACGCAAAGGAGTCCAAGTGTGGTGCAAGAAAAAGCCTCTAGGATTTTGTATATTAGATTATGCAGGCTATGGATTTTTAAATAATTTGTTTATTACCTTTCAAAAAAAAACAGGGAGTGACACAGGAGGTATGACCATCTCTGGTCACCAAGTGGAGTGGGCCCCACACGAATCTGCTTCAGTTTGCCGGGTGCTGACTTCGGGCCTGCCTATGATGTGAGTCAGGAAGAATACAGTTTCTCCTTGTGGAGAGCACGGAGAGGGTTTGAGGAGACTTAAAAGGCTATGCAATGCAATTTGGTATACCTTTTAAATCTCCTCACACCTTCTAGGTATTCTCCACAAGTAGAAACTGTACCGCTTTTAACCCCTTGAATGGCGGGTTTTATTACCACCCTGTCGTACCCACCAGGACAGGTTTTTTAAATGGTCTAATCATTTAATTTCAACTAATTTTGCAGTCGCGTTCCAAGAGCCATAACTTTTTCATTTTTTCCATTGACATGGCCATATAAGGGCTTGTTTTTTGCGGGACAAGTTGTACTTTTTGGATATATATAATGTATTTCATAACTTTTGTAAAAATATTTGTAGGGAGATGGGGGGAAGGAATTCTGCCATTTTTTTTGGTTTTCATTTTTATGGCGTTCAGCGTGCAGAATAATGTGATAACATTATTCTCTGAGTCAACACGATCCTGGCGATACCAAGTTCATACAGATTTTTTAATGTTTTCCTATTTTTGTACATTTAAAACCTTTTTTTTTCTTAAAGGTTTCTTAAAGGTTTGCTTTTGTGTCACCACATTCCAAGAGCCGTATTAATTTTATTTTTCTATAGCCAGAGCTCTAGAAGGGCTTGCTTTTTGTGGGATGAACTCTAGTCTTCATTTATCTAATTTTTTGGAACATGTAAAATTTTGATCACTTTTTATTCCATTTTTTTCTAGTGGCAAGATTAACAAAATCTGAAATTCTGGCATGTTTTTTATTTTTATTTTTCACTGCATTCTCTGAGCAGTATAAATAATTTATTAAAGTAATTCTTCAGGCCAGTATGATTATGCCAATACCAAATTGTAATAGTTTTTTTCTTTTTTCACGACTTTTTCACAAAAAAAAAAGTAATAAAACTTTAAATCACCCTCCTTTTGCCTTATCTGAAATAAAAAAATCTAAATCATAAAAGAAAAATACATATTTGGTATCACCATGTCCGTAACTGTCCAATCTATCAAAATAGTGCATTATTTACCCCGCATGGTGAACGTAGTCCAAAAAAAAAAATAAAGAACGCCACAAAAGCACTTTTTCAGTCATCCTTTCTCCCAGAAAAAATGCAATAAAAAGCGATCAAAAAGTCCTATGCATTCCGAATTAGTACCAATGTAAACTACAGTACATCTCGAAAAAATGAGCCCTTGCTCAAGCACTTTGACGGAAAAATAAAAAAGTTATTGCGCGCAGAAGATGCAGCAGAAAATAATTTAAAAAAATTAAATGTCTTTCAAAAAAATACAAGTACTACAGCAAAAAAAACTATACCCATTTGCTATCTTAGTAATCGTACTGACCCATAGAATAAAGTTATCATGTCATTTTTGTTGCAGTTTGTGTGCCATAGAAACAAAACGCACTGAAAGATGGCAAAGTGTCATTTTTTTTTCAATTTAATTAATCCACTTAGAATTTTGTAAAAGTTTTTCAGTACATTGTACTTTAAATAGCACCATTGAAAAATACAACTTGTCCTGCAAAAAACAAGCCCTCATGCAGCGACGTCGATGAATGAATAACGAAGTTATGATTTTTTAAACAGGGGGCGGAAAAAAAGAAATGGGGGAAAAAGGAAAAAGGGGGCCGTGTCATTAAGGGGTTTAATAATGTATTAACTTCTTTCTCTGGGTCATTTCGATGCAGGAATACCACATGTGTAATTTTGTTTTTAAGTTTTTTACAAAGTAAAGGGAAACGAGTGTTTTTGTTTTTATTTTTTTTACTTTTTTCTTTAACTTTTTTATTTTTTATTTTTGTTCCTTTAGGGGACTTCCACAGAAACCCATCAGGACCCCCTGTCCACATTCCAGGAGTCCGATGATGACAGCTCTTTACATGCTGCAGTCACATAGACTGCAGCATTTAAAGGGTTAACACAGCAGAGGTTGGAGGTTTTCTCTGATCTCTGCTGTAAGAGCTGGTGCCTGGCTGTCCTCTGACAGCCAAGCACCAGCTCTCCCTGCCACAGAGACCATTGGCTTGCTTCTGACAAGCCAATGGTTTCTATGGCAACCTGTAAACTAACCAGGGCAGGAGTTTGAATTTAGAAGCGGGAGATTGCCATTTTTCAAAGTCCTGCACTGGTTCTCTGTGGCACAATGCTTGTAGCATTGTGCTCTGCAGCTCCCATAGTGATACATAGCCCAGAAATCTTCCGGGCTATATCGCTATGGGCAGTGGAGCTTGTCCCCGAAAATTTCCGGGCGTGCCACTCAAGGGGTTAAACCAACATCATAGGCCTATTACTCAGCCAGAAAGAAACTCACTATACACTTATAAAGAGCAAAAAACTCCAAATATGTACATGTTATCTCTTCCATCTAGTGAAGACTCTGTTTTTGGCTTCTATTCATGTCATAAGGCCTGTTAAAAGGTCAGACATTGACTTGTAGGAAAGTTACCTTCTAATAAGTGGCACTGCTGAGGCATTGTCATATCTCCCATTTATGTTGCGGACATAATACGGCCTCCTGAAATTGGCATAATGAACATGGCTGAGCCAAGTACCATAATACAGGATGCCACTATATTGTGCCTTCATAGTATTCCCTGTATTATGTTGATTCCTCCCTCCTAGAAACAATACAGTCCACTAGAATACTTTAAGATTGATACATAATTTAACAAAAAAATCTAATTCCTCTGTTTGACATTGGAACTCCAGTGAGGTATAGCAAGGACCCTTAGACATCTATTGCTGCTATATTGCTGCTTTTTCTTTGGGGGTTAAACCAAGCTGTAGTTTTTTTTGTATTTTTTTTGTAGATTTACTGTGCAGTTGTTGCTCACAAAGTAAAATGGGGATTATAAAGATTTATTTTATAGCCTACTGTCTTTCGGATACAAAGCTCGTTTTGTGAAGAAAAAACATGGCACCAACAGTGATGCAAACACACAGTTATTTCTGGTAAGAATTGGTTTAGTTTCATATTAAAGGTAATGCTACAATTCATATTTTAATACCAACAGTTTCCGTTATCTAGTGACTGACAAAATGCCCACCTAAAGATTTAATCACAGGCTGAGTACTAGCTTGTCACATGTAACTATTTCCTTAGTGAGTTCTCATCAAGTTCACATGGCATACAGTGGTAAGAAGCAGGTGAAGTTCTGTTTCTAAGGAGGTGCATAGAGTACAAGTTTTTGGATACCTTGGTACATTTATTAAAGGGGTTGTCTCAACTGTCTCCCCATGACTAAAAATAACGCACCAGTTTACACATACTTTTCTCAGCTGCCTGCTGTGTCTAGCACTGCCACTCAGGGTCTGCTTTCTGATGTGAAGTCTACAGGTTGCAGCAGCCTGTGTATAAGATGTAACAGGCCTCTGCAGCCAATGACAGAGCTCAATGATCGATCAAAATTTTACTGTAATTGAGTCTGTCTGGCTTCCATTTTGATTTCAAGTTCTTTACCAAACAAACTAATGTAGCATAGTGTGCTATTTTGTCTGGCATTTTGTGACAGATCTGTGCAGAAGGCTTCGAACGGGATCTCCGACGCAGACAGGGACTGGCCATTAAACCCACCGGGAAAAATCCCGGTGGGCCAGTCGGGTCCTGTCCCTGGTGCAGTAGCAGACATATTGTGGTGGAACTGGCCATAATGATTACACTACTTGGAAATCAGCCAGGGACCAGTGCAGTATGTACTGCGGAGGCTGGGAGCAGGAGGAGCGAAAGAGATGAGTATAACTGTTTTTTTATTTTCATTTATATAATATTTATTGCTATCAAATGGGGCCATGAGAGGCATTCTTTATTACTTAAGGGGGCATGAGAGGCATGATTTATTAATTATTGGACATGAGTTGCATTATTTATTACTTTAGGGGGCTATAAGTGACATTACTACTAAATACAGTCATGAGGAGCATTATTTATTACTTAATGGGCCATAAGTTGCATTATTTATTACTGAATGAGGCCATAGGCACATTAATACTAAGTGGGGCCATGAAGGGCATTATTCATTATCTAACGTGGCTATATTTATTACTTAAGGGGCACAAGAGGCATTACTACTAAGCACAGCCATTAGGGGTATTATTTATTAGCTAACATTCCATATGGGGTGCTATTTGTTACTTAAAGGGATAATGAGGAACATTACTAAACGGGACTATGAGGGTCATTATTACTAAATGGAGGCCATGAAGGGCATTTCTACTAAATGGAGATCAGGAAGGGCATTATTATTGTGTGTAATTAAAATAAAAGTAAGCGCTTCATAGTACAGATGGGTTGAGCACCAGAAATGTAGGAGGAACAGAGGTAATGGAATACTGGTATTTCCTGTGGTTGCGCTGAGGCACAGCACACAAATACACCTAGCAGTCAGCAGCTACCTTCCCAAACCAGGGAAACCACAGCACGCTGAAAGAGAAGCAGAAGTCTCAGTCAATTGGCAGCATCTCAGACTTCTGCTCTTCTGGCAGAGTGCTGTAGGTCCCCTAGTTTTCCTGTATATTATCTTATTACTGAGTGGGAGCAATATTACTGTGTGAGGGGCACTTCAAGTGGTACTTATTGTGTTGGGCCTACAGGGAGCATGAAAACTGGGATACTACTAGTTTGTGGGGCAACATGGGGGACATCATTACTATCTGAGATACTATGGAAGGGGAGACGTTCGGAAAACAAAGCCAGTTGTCTGTTAAATTCAGGAGTCAAAAATGTCTGTATGTCAAATTCTGCAGAGATTTGTGACTAAGAGAAGTCATTATGGTGGTCTGTGCCTGGTGGAGAAGAATAGCGAAAGTGAACAACTCCAGTCACCTGTGATCACTGGATATAATTGTAATGTAATCACTTATTTGATCTGCTGAGCATCTGTATAAAGCTAATATCTACTGCTATATGGTTACTGTATGGGAGTAATATTGGTCTTTGTATATATTTTTTTTCAGTAATATTATGGTAGTATTATGTGATCATAATTTATTTTAAAGGGGATTCATTCATGGCGGCTGCTTTTGGCAAATACATTGGTTTTGGTATTGATTACAGTGCTGGACCCACAGCCTTTCCTTTTTGTTTTTCCACCTATAATATGAGGCTACTTTGTAATTTTTTCCAGGAGCGCTTTGGGTTCCCAGTCTGCCCCTGGGTGCAGATTTGAATCTAGCCTAATACATGGGCCATACAGGATCATCAAAAAATACATAAAGTTTTATGATACCTATAAAATGTTAGACACTGCATTGATGTACTAACTTTTAAATATCTCCTTTGTAAATTTAGCACTTTTAAAGCTAGTAACAGATGGGGATGTTTTCAGCGTCAGTGGTATGAATTATAATTTGCAGTTAATATTTAAGATGTGGTATTCTTGTCAAAATAAATATGGTGAATGCGTTTGCAGAGCACTGAAAGTTTGTAGCAAGGAGCATATAAAGTCTATCAATAATATGAATTCAATAATTACAAAGAAACAATCACAACTTTTTGGGGGAAATATACTTGTTCTCTAAGACAGCAAGGAGTATTATTAAATTACACAAAATGTGTGGCTTGATACCATAGCCTAAATAATGAGCACACTCATTTATCATATAAAATTTGTAATTAACCAGAACTATGAAAATGTCAACATCTTACTTAAAAACAAACAATTAGATATGTAGAAAGTAGTTATAATGGCAGACGAAAAGCAAAGCTAATATTTGGAACATAAACGCTGAAAAAGTTCATGATATAATTCAATAATTGCTTATAGGATGAAGACATTTAGGTATAGTATGTAGGACATGAAATTATTTTAATGCAGCGTTGGGCTTTAAAATTCTATCTTGACTTGTATGACAGGGTTAATCTCTATTCACATTAGTGTCATTGCTTTCATTTTTATAGCAGCCATAATGTACATGAAAGATGTGTTTTGTAATGGCTCCTAATGAATTCTATTAGATCCCCTAGAATTATAATGTCACATTCAGAAATGGCTTATTTGTTGCATCTGTTCGGTTTGATTTCTATACCAAAATTTTCAATGAGGTGATGTACAATGCAAGTGAGTAATAAAGCTTTATAGAATGCCATTTGCATATTATGCCCATTGTGTTGACTTGGATTTGTAGATGATCTGCCAATCTGCTACAGAAATTTCTTGCCATGTCTGAACATACCTATTTATCCATTGCTTGTTCTTTTCTTTTTCTTCCAACTTTTTCCCCTATTTTTAATATATTTTTTTTAAATTAACTTTCAGAAGGTGAAAATGCGATTAAGGTACTTCTCAATGTTAAAGGTACTACCAAATATTCTGATGGTAATATTATCTCGCCTGGCCAAAGTACATAAACTATTAATTGTATTAAGTGTAATTAAATAATACTTACATATCAATTTTCCTGAAGTCAGCTAAAAGTTTCATTGCCAAAGTAAAAAAATGGTGAGTTCTATTTTTCCACAGCCTGGAACACCACCCAGGCCGGAGGCGCTATCTCTCACCATATATCTTTTACTTTTTATTTTTTTTGTATACTTCTGAAAACAACCTGGGGGGATTATTATCTAGAGCTGATAGAGGCAGCTACCGGTTTATTAGCCGTGCTATTAGGATTATAATGATTATATAGGACTGGGACCTATACGTCTATGGGACAGATGCAGTTACCGGTCAATTGACCGGGCTATTAGTATCACAAAGATTCTATAGGACTGGGACCTATATGTCTATGGGACTACATATTAGCTATATATTTCCTGGCTATTATCAATAGCAGTGTACTCATCTCAGAATCTGCAGCACTGAGATTTGGACCACTCTGAGCTCATGTACCTAGACTGTGTCAGTTGTTATTTAGAGCAGTGTACTAAGACCTGGACCACTCTGGGACTACGTGCCCAGATTATGCCACCTACAGGCTTTTCAGCACTGCTAACATAAAACACATCTGGCTCTGGTGGTGTTAGGTATAAGCCTCCAGTTGCCATCTATGTGCCAATCTATCGAATTCTGCCAAGTGCTTCTGTCAGTCCGTATTTAATTACTAATAGCCATCTCAGATCCTACCTCCCCATACTGTAGCTGTCAATATCACGATCCAACACTGACATAATTACTGTGAGGTTCCTGATAAAATGTCAACATCAGACATGGAAACGCGTTGAACCTAGACTAAGAACCATGAACTTAAATTAAGTAATCATTCATGATGTGTGACCTATCAGCTATAACATTGTGAATAGACCCTGTCCATATTGGAATGAGTGAAGATCTGGTCTTACCACTGAGGGGGAGTATTCACTTAATTTAAATATCTGGAGGAATAGTTTTTTATCAAGCTATACCCACTCTGACTGATTGGGTCAATCATCTATAGACTATCACTCTGTAGTTGGTGATTGAGCAATACTCTCTCCGGCTATTATATCTGGCAGAGCTATGATCAATCTCTGCACTGATACTGCCAGTTCCAATCAGACTCTCTCATCGACTCATGATGGACATAGCTCCTATTTAAGAGCTGTTCACCTCATGCGCTTGGACCAATTATATCTGAAATCGGTCTAAGACTCCTTGAGATATCAATTTATCCATTGAGGTATGAGAGATTTCTTTTCATTGTATGTGATATATGTTAGTCTGTTTGTGTAGGCCCGTGAGATTTAAACCATTATTAATAAAGTATTGTAGTTTTAGTTTGTCTATTACTGTGAAGAGAAGTTCAGGCAGTCAGGGACAGATTTTGGAGTGAGCACATTGCTGCTGTTTGCTCCCCATTGCTGCATGCTAATAGTAAGTGAGAGTACTGCTGTTTAGTTAGTACCTTGATGGACAAGCATTTGCTCTGTTTATTGAATCAACTGTATGTGCTGACAGTGGCGATTGTTTTCTACCAAGTTTTCTGTTATCTCTGAACATCCCAAAAACCTCCCCCACCCCCACGCAGACATTGTCACAAAAGATTAAAATGCAAAACTCACCAGGTCTAGATCGCATACACCGAGTCTAAGGGAATTAAGTGATATGATAGACCATTATTCTTAATATATAAGGACTAGAGATGAGCGAACACCAAAATGTTCGGGTGTTCGTTATTCGGAACGAACTTCCCGTGATGCTCGAGGGTTCGTTTCGAACAACGAACCCCATTGAAGTCAATGGGCGACCAGAACATTTTTGTATTTCGCCGATGCTCGCTAAGGTTTTCATGTGTGAAAATCTGGGCAATTCAGGAAAGTGATGGGAATGACACAGTGACGGATAGGGCAGGCGAGGGGCTACGTGTTGGGCTGCATCTCAAGTTCACAGGTCCCACTATTAAGCCACAATACCGGCAAGAGTGGGCCCCCCCCCCCTCCCAACAACTTTTACTTCTGAAAAGCCCTCATTAGCATGGCATACCTTTGCTAAGCACCACACTACCTCCAACAAAGCACAATCACTGCCTGCATGACACTCCACTGACACTTCTCCTGGGTTACATGCTGCCCAACCGCCCCCCCTCCCCCCCCACAGCGCACACCAAAGTGTCCCTGGGCAGCCTTCAGCTGCCCTCATGCCACACCACGCTCATGTCTATTTAGAATTGCGTCTGCCATGACGAGGGACCGCAGGCACACACTGCAGAGGTTGGCACGGCTAGGCAGCGACCCTCTTTAAAAGTGGCGGAGCGATAGCCCACAATGCTGTACAGAAGCAATGAGAAATAGAATCCTGTGCCACCGCCATCAGGAGCTGCACACGTGGGCATAGCAATGGGGAACCTATGTGCCACACACTATTCATTCTGTCAAGGTGTCTGCATGCCCCAGTCAGACCGGGCTTTTTAATTCATAGACACAGGCAGGTACAACTCCCTATTGTGAAGTCCCTGTTGACCCACAGCATGGGTGGCTCCCTGGAACCCACCGGCGGTACACAGAAATATCCCATTGCATTGCCCAACACAGCTGAGGTAGTAATGTCGTGCTTAATGCAGGTGGGCTTCGGCCCACACTGCATGCCCCAGTCTGACTGGGGTTCTTTATAAGTGTACAGATGTAGTAAAAACTCCGTGTGCACCTACAGCATGGGTGGGTGCCAGGAAGCCACCGGCGGTACATAGAAATATCCCATTGCATTGCCCAACACAGCTGAGGTAGTAATGTTGTGCTTAACCCTTTCCAATCCAATTTGTATATGGTTTTCCTAGGGGGCTTACTCTTTTTCTGCTGTTATACAACGGCGCTATATGCTGGCTAAAGCCAGTACTGCATGAGCTGACACGTAGGATAGGCTCCGACAGCAGAGAGGCTGGCAATATACAGTAAGAGAACCCCGACGGACGTCTACCAACAACGGAGCTGTACAGCCTTAAACCCTAATGTCTTCACAGGTCACACAGTGGACTGGAAAGGGTTAATGCAGGTGGGTTTCGGCCCACACTGCATGCCCCAGTCAGACTGGGGTTCTTTACAAGTGGACACATGTAGGTTAAACTCCCTGTGGACCCACTGCCTGGGTGGGTGCCAGGAAGCCACCGGCGGTACATAGAAATATCCCATTGCATTGCCCAACACAGCTGAGGTAGTAATGTCATGCGTAATACAGGTGGGCTTCGGCCCACACTGCATGCCCCAGTCAGACGGGTTCTTTAGAAGTGTACAGATGTATTAAAAACTCAGTGTGCACCTACAGCATGGGTGGCTCCCTGGAACCCACCGGCGGTACACAAAAATATCCCATTGCATTGCCCAACACAGCTGAGGTAGTAATGTCGTGCTTAATGCAGGTGGGCTTCGGCCCACACTGCATGCCCCAGTCAGACTGGGGTTCTTTACAAGTGGACACATGTAGGTTAAACTCCCTGTGGACCCACTGCCTGGGTGGGTGCCAGGAAGCCACCGGCGGTACATAGAAATATCCCGTTGCATTGCCCAACACAGCTGAGGTAGTAATGTCGTGCGTAATACAGGTGGGCTTCGGCCCACACTGCATGCCCCAGTCAGACGGGTTCTTTAGAAGTGTACAGATGTATTAAAAACTCAGTGTGCACCTACAGCATGGGTGGCTCCCTGGAACCCACCGGCGGTACACAAAAATATCCCATTGCATTGCCCAACACAGCTGAGGTAACGTCAGCTGTAATGCAGGTGGCCTAAAAATTAATTTGATTACACTGTAGGCGAGGGCCCACAAAAATTGCTGTATCAACAGTACTAATGTACATCCCAAAAATTGGCCATGGCCAGCCAAGAGGGCAGGTGAAACCCATTAATCGCTTTGGTTAATGTGGCTTAAGTGGTAACTAGGCCTGGAGGCAGCCCAGTGTAACGAAAAATTGGTTCAAGTTAAAGTTCCAATGCTTTTAAGCGCATTGAAACTTATAAAAATTGTTCTGAAAAATTATTTGAGTGAGCCTTGTGGCCCTAAGAAAAATTGCCCGTTCAGCGTGATTACGTGAGGTTTCAGGAGGAGGAGCAGGAGGAGGAGGAGGAGGAATATTAGACACAGATTGATGAAGCAGAAATGTCCCCGTTTTGGATGGTGAGAGAGAACGTAGCTTCCATCCGCGGGTGCAGCCTACGTATTGCTTACGTATCGCTGCTGTCCGCTGGTGGAGAACAGAAGTCTGGGGAAATCCAGCCTTTGTTCATCTTGATGAGTGTTAGCCTGTCGGCACTGTCGGTTGACAAGCGGCTACGCTTATCTGTGATGATTCCCCCAGCCGCACTAAACACCCTCTCCGACAACACGCTAGCCGCAGGACAAGCAAGCACCTCCAGGGCATACAGCGCTAGTTCAGGCCACATGTCCAGCTTCGACACCCAGTAGTTGTAGGGGGCAGAGGCGTCACCAAGGATGGTCGTGCGATCCGCTACGTACTCCCTCACCATCCTTTTACAGTGCTCCCGCCGACTCAGCCGTGACTGGGGAGCGGTGACACAGTCTTGGTGGGGAGCCATAAAGCTGGCCAGGCCCTTAAAGACTGTTGCACTGCCTGGGATGTACATGCTGCTCGATCTACGCACATCCCCTGCTACCTTGCCCTCGGTACTGCGCCTTCTGCCACTAGCGCTGTCGGCTGGGAATTTTACCATCAGCTTGTCCGCAAGGGTCCTGTGGTATAGCAACACTCTCGAACCCCTTTCCTCTTCGGGAATCAGAGTGGGCAGGTTCTCCTTATACCGTGGATCGAGCAGTGTGTACACCCAGTAATCCGTAGTGGCCAGAATGCGTGCAACGCGAGGGTCACGAGAAAGGCATCCTAACATGAAGTCAGCCATGTGTGCCAGGGTACCTGTACGCAACACATGGCTGTCTTCACTAGGAAGATCACTTTCAGGATCCTCCTCCTCCTCCTCCTCCTCCTCCTCCTCCTCCTCAGGCCATACACGCTGAAAGGATGACAGGCAATCAGCCGGTGTACCGTCAGCAGCGGCCCAAGCTGTCTCTTCCCCCTCCTCCTCATCCTCCTCATGCTCCTCCTCCTCCTCCTGTACGCGCTGAGAAATAGACAGGAGGGTGCCCTGACTATCCAGCGGCATACTGTCTTCCCCCGCCCCCGTTTCCGAGCGCAAAGCAGCTGCCTTTATGGTTTGCAGGGAATTTCTCAAGATGCATAGCAGAGGAATGGTGACGCTAATGATTGTAGCATCGCCGCTCACCACCTGGGTAGACTCCTCAAAATTACCAAGGACATGGCAGATGTCTGCCAACCAGGCCCACTCTTCTGAAAGGAATTGAGGAGGCTGACTCCCACTGCGCCGCCCATGTTGGAGTTGGTATTCGACTATAGCTCTACGTTGTTCATAGAGCCTGGCCAACATGTGGAGCGTAGAGTTCCACCGTGTGGGCACGTCGCACAGCAGTCGGTGCACTGGCAGCTTAAAGTGATGTTGCAGGGTGCGCAGGGTGGCAGCGTCCGTGTGGGACTTGCGGAAATGTGCGCAGAGCCGGCGCGCCTTTACGAGCAGGTCTGACAAGCGTGGGTAGCTTTTCAGAAAGCGCTGAACCACCAAATTAAAGACGTGGGCCAGGCATGGCACGTGCGTGAGGCTGCCGAGCTGCAGAGCCGCCACCAGGTTACGGCCGTTGTCACACACGACCATGCCCGGTTGGAGGCTCAGCGGCGCAAGCCAGCGGTCGGTCTGCTGTGTCAGACCCTGCAGCAGTTCGTGGGCCGTGTGCCTCTTATCGCCTAAGCTGAGTAGTTTCAGCACGGCCTGCTGACGCTTGCCCACCGCTGTGCTGCCACACTGCGCGACACCGACTGCTGGCGACATGCTGCTGCTAACACATCTTGATTGCGAGACAGAGGAGGAGGAGGAGGAGGAGGAGGAGGGTGCTTTAGTGGAGGAAGCATACACCTCCGCAGATACCACCACCGAGCTGGGGCCCGCAATTCTGGGGGTGGGTAGGACGTGAGCGGTCCCGGGCTCTGACTCTGTCCCAGCCTCCACTAAATTCACCCAATGTGCCGTCAGGGAGATGTAGTGGCCCTGCCCGCCTGTGCTTGTCCACGTGTCCGTAGTTAAGTGGACCGTGGCAGTAACCGCGTTGGTGAGGGCGCGCACAATGTTGCGGGAGACGTGGTCGTGCAGGGCTGGGACGGCACATCGGGAAAAGTAGTGGCGACTGGGAACTGAGTAGCGTGGGGCCGCCGCCTCCATGATACTTTTGAAGGACTCAGTTTCCACAACCCTATACGGCAGCATCTCAAGGCTGATGAATTTTGCTATGCGGACGGTTAACGTTTGAGCGTGCGGGTGCGTGGCGGCGTACTTGCGCTTGCGCTCGAACACTTGCGCAAGCGACGGCTGAACGGTGCGCTGAACTACACTGCTGGATGGGGCCGAGGACAGCGGAGATGAGGGTGTGGGTGCAGGCCATGAGGCGGTAGTGCCTGTGTCCTGAGAGGGGGGTTGCATCTCAGTGGCAGGTTGGGGCACAGGGGGAGAGGCAGGGGTGCAAACCGGAGGCGGTGAACGGCCTTCGTCCCACCTTGTGGGGTGCTTGGCCATCATATGTCTGCGCATGGTGGTGGTGGTGAGGCTGTTGGTGTTGGCTCCCCGGCTGAGCTTTGCGCAACAAAGGTTGCACACCACTGTTCGTCGGTCGTCAGGCGTCTCTGTGAAAAACTGCCAGACCTTAGAGCACCTCGGCCTCTGCAGGGTGGCATGGCGCGAGGGGGCGCTTTGGGAAACACTTGGTGGATTATTCGGTCTGGCCCTGCCTCTACCCCTGGCCCTGGCCACCGCACTGCCTCTTGCAACCTGCCCTGCTGATGCCCTTGACTCCCCCTCTGAAGACCTGTCCTCCTGAGTAAGCGTTGCACACCAGGTGGGGTCAGTCACCTCATCGTCCTGCTGCTCTTCCTCCGAATCCTCTGTGCGCTGCTCCCTTGGACTTACTGCCCTTACTACTACCTCACTGCAAGACAACTGTGTCTGATCGTCATCGTCCTCCTCACCCACAGAAAGTTGTTGAGACAGTTGGCGGAAGTCCCCAGCCTCTTCCCTCGGACCCCGGGAACTTTCGAATGGTTGGGCATCAGTGACGATAAACTCCTCTGGTGGGAGAGGAACCGCTGCTGCCCAATCTAAGCAGGGGCCCGAGAACAGTTCCTGGGAGTGTTCCCGCTCCTGAGCAGGTGTCATTGTAGTGGAGTGAGGAGGCTGGGAGGAAGGAGGAGCAGCAGACAGAGGATTCGGATTTGCAGCAGTGGACGGCGCAGAACTGCGTGTTGACGATAGGTTGCTCGAAGCACTTTCTGCCATCCAGGACAGGACCTGCTCACACTGCTCATTTTCTAATAACCGTCTCCCGCGTGGACCCATTAATTGGGCGATGAATGTGGGGATGCCAGAAACGTGCCTCTCTCCTAATCGCGCAGCAGTCGGCTGCGACACACCGGGATCAGGAGCTCGGCCTGTGCCCACACCCTGACTTGGCCCTCCGCGTCCTCGGCCGCGTCCACGTCCTCTAGGCCTACCCCTACCCCTCAGCATGCTGTATTACCAGTGATTTGATTTCACAGGCAGGAAATAAATTGGCGCAAGACTGCAGGCCAAATATAATTTTTTCCCTTTTTGGAAAACGAAAGGCCCCACTGCCTCTAGTGAATGAATAATCTAAGTTTAATAACTGTGCTGTGTCCCTGCTAATGTGTCACAGAACGTGAGGGTAGCAGAGTTATTATAACTCTGGCAGAGCAGGTATTTTTTTTCCCAATTAAGGAAAGCAAATGGCGAAGCCAGCAGTAAAGCGTAGCTGGGTGCGTATGATTTAGCAATGTTTTTCACGCAGCTCACACGTGTCCACCGCCCGTAAGGACGGACAGAGGCTGGACAAATAGATTTGTTTCCACTTGTTTTTCCACCAAAAGGCAGCACTGCATATATTCAATGAACATGAGAAGTTTAATAACTGTGCTGTGTCCCTGCTAATGTGTCACAGAACGTGAGGGTAGCAGAGTTATTATAACTCTGGCAGAGCAGGTATTTTTTTTCCCAATTAAGGAAAGCAAATGGCGAAGCCAGCAGTAAAGCGTAGCTGGGTGCGTATGATTTAGCAATGTTTTTCACGCAGCTCACACGTGTCCACCGCCCGTAAGGACGGACAGAGGCTGGACAAATAGATTTGTTTTCACTTGTTTTTCCACCAAAAGGCAGCACTGCGTATATTCAATGAACATGAGAAGTTTAATAACTGTGCTGTGTCCCTGCTAATGTGTCACAGAACGTGAGGGTAGCAGAGTTATTATAACTCTGGCAGAGCAGGTATTTTTTTTCCCAATTAAGGAAAGCAAATGGCGAAGCCAGCAGTAAAGCGTAGCTGGGTGCGTATGATTTAGCAATGTTTTTCACGCAGCTCACACGTGACCACCGCCCGTAAGGACGGACAGAGGCTGGACAAATAGATTTGTTTTCACTTGTTTTTCCACCAAAAGGCAGCACTGCGTATATTCAATGAACATGAGAAGTTTAATAACTGTGCTGTGTCCCTGCTAATGTGTCACAGAACGTGAGGGTAGCAGAGTTATTATAACTCTGGCAGAGCAGGTATTTTTTTTCCCAATTAAGGAAAGCAAATGGCGAAGCCAGCAGTAAAGCGTAGCTGGGTGCGTATGATTTAGCAATGTTTTTCACGCAGCTCACACGTGTCCACCGCCCGTAAGGACGGACAGAGGCTGGACAAATAGATTTGTTTTCAGTTGTTTTTCCACCAAAAGGCAGCACTGCGTATATTCAATGAACATGAGAAGTTTAATAACTGTGCTGTGTCCCTGCTAATGTGTCACAGAACGTGAGGGTAGCAGAGTTATTATAACTCTGGCAGAGCAGGTATTTTTTTTCCCAATTAAGGAAAGCAAATGGCGAAGCCAGCAGTAAAGCGTAGCTGGGTGCGTATGATTTAGCAATGTTTTTCACGCAGCTCACACGTGTCCACCGCCCGTAAGGACGGACAGAGGCTGGACAAATAGATTTGTTTCCACTTGTTTTTCCACCAAAAGGCAGCACTGCGTATATTCAATGAACATGAGAAGTTTAATAACTGTGCTGTGTCCCTGCTAATGTGTCACAGAACGTGAGGGTAGCAGAGTTATTATAACTCTGGCAGAGCAGGTA
Source organism: Eleutherodactylus coqui (assembly GCF_035609145.1). NCBI lineage: Eukaryota > Metazoa > Chordata > Amphibia > Anura > Eleutherodactylidae > Eleutherodactylus > Eleutherodactylus coqui. The sequence goes on along the minus strand of NC_089837.1, from coordinate 261,507,515 downwards.
TTTTTTTTCCCAATTAAGGAAAGCAAATGGCGAAGCCAGCAGTAAAGCGTAGCTGGGTGCTTATGATTTAGCAATGTTTTTCACGCAGCTCACACGTGTCCACCGCCCGTAAGGACGGACAGAGGCTGGACAAATAGATTTGTTTTCACTTGTTTTTCCACCAAAAGGCAGCACTGCGTATATTCTATGAATAATAACTGTGTTGTGGCCCTGCCTATACAATTCTTTCCCTGCAGTATCAATGAAGGGTGGAATGCTCTGCAGAGGCGATTTTGAGAAGCCCAAAAAAAATGCAGCACAGCTAACAGCAGCCTGGACAGTACTGCACACGGATAAATATGGCCCTAGAAAGGACCGTTGAGGTTCTTGAAGGCTACACTCACTCCTAACACTCTCCCTGCCTATGCAGCACTTCTGTCCCTAATGCCAGGTGCAACGCTCTGCAGAGCCGATTTTGAGAAAAAAAAAATGCCACTGCTAACAGCAGCCAACACACAGCTATCAGTGGCCCTAATAAGGACCTTTGGGGGGTCTTGAAGCCTACACTAACTACCAATTCTTTCCCTACAGCAGCTCCGGTATAAACAGCACTGTCCCTCATCTAACTCACCAGGCATCTGAGGCGAGCCGCGGGAGGGGCCGACTTTTATATTAGGCGAACACCTGATCTCGCCAGCCACTCACAGCAGGGGGGTGGTATAGGGCTTAAACGTTGCAGGGGGAAGTTGTAATGCCTTCCCTGTCTTTCAATTGGCCAGAAAAGCGCGCTAACGTCTCAGGGAAGGAAGTGAAAGTAACCAGAACACCGCATGGTGTTCGTTACGAATAACGAACATCCCGAACACCCTAATATTCGCACGAATATCAAGCTCGGACGAACGCGTTCGCTCATCTCTAATAAGGACTCTATTATCTCATGAATTTTAGGCTGGTAAGTCTAACTTCTAATGTGGGTAAAATGTTTGAGGGGTTTCTATGAGATGCTATCCAGGAGTACCTCAATGAAAATAGCTGTATAACTACATATCAGCATGGGTTTATGAGGGATGTGTCCTGTCAAACTAATATCTGTTTCTACAAAGATGTAGGTTCTAGATTAGAACAGGGATTGGTTTTCATATATTTTGATTCTTCCATAGCATTTTATACTGTACCACATAAAAGGTTAGTATGTAAAATGAGAATGCTTGGTCTGGGGAAAGTGTGTCTTAGTGGGTAAGTTTACTGTCTCAGTGATAGAAAGCAGATGGTGGTTATTAATGGTACATACTCTGATTGGGTTACCAAAACTAGTGGGGTACCAAGGGATTAGTAATTGGCCCTATTTTTTTAACATATTTATTAACAACCTCGTAGACGGACAGTAAAATATCAATATTTGCTAATGCAAAACTGTGTATAGTAGTTACGATGAAAAAGGGCAGTGTACTGTTACAAACTGTAACATTTGGAAAAGTTGTGGGGCTTGGGCAGAAAAGGGGCAAATGTAAATAATAATAAATGTAAGGTTAGACATATAGGAAGGGAAAATGCATGTCACTGTTACAGACTAAGGCCTCGGTCACACGGTTGTTTTTTGCCGCGATTCGCGGATCGCATGACGGATGCGCATCCGCAAATCGCGTTACCGGGGCCAAAAAAAATCGCCCGAAAAATCTGCTCCTAGCCGCGTTTCATTAGAAACGGGCCAGAGCAGTGCAGCGCTGTCCAGCGCATTGAATTCAATGGAACCGGCAATACAGCCGGCTCCATTGAAAGCAATGGGCTGCGGGCGATCTCAGGATGAATTTTCGGGAAGGGCTTAAAAATATAAGCCCTTCTCTGAAAATCATCCATAACTGTGTAAAAAGTAAAAAAATATATATACTCACCTTGTCCCGGCAGACGGAGTTCAGCCGCGGCCTGCCGGCAGTTCTCCTGAACTGCTGTGAGTAGTATTCAGCAGCTGGGGATTTAAAATCCCCGCCTGCTGAATGAGCTGCCTCTGATTGGTCACAGCCTCACCAATCAGAGGCAGCTCTCACTCACCCAATGAATGCTTTGCCTAGTATATGTTCTCAATGGGGTCGGCGCTGCTGCATATAGAGAAGAACAGGAATCGCAGATCGCAGATAGGTGCGATCTGCGATTTCTGTTCTATAATTAATCGGACGAGCACATAAAAAGCGCTCATGTGTCCGACACCATTGCAAAGCAATGGTTCTATAAAATCGCCGGACGCATGCGCAAATCGCGCGAAAAAACGCCCGTCTGACCGAGGCCTAAATGGGAAACCAATGGGGAAAACTAACATGGAAAAAGACTTGGGAATTTTAGTTAACTGTAAACTTACCTGCAACAGCTATTGTCAGGCAGCTGCTGCCAAAGCAATATTTGTGGTGAAACCCCAACCATAAATAGTATATATATATGAGCTTAACTGTGTTTTTTCCCTTCACATGGGGTGGACACTTTGTCTGACATGAATTTCAAGTCTGTTGCAGTTCCATGACAATCCCTGGATTTTGCTGTGGACACGAATCTCAGCGAATTTCATCCCAAACCATGAAATTGTTAAATCCGTGGAGAAAATCTGTGAGATTTCTGTATAAGAAAGAGCATGCAATAGTAAATTATATGCCAAGGAACATTTCTCGGACCAGAGATGTAAGGAGCTAATTGAGGAGACCTAGCCTAAACTGCTCCCAGAACACCATGACCTGATGGATAGGGAGATAACAGTTGAGTAAATTAGAGAGGCAGTCAAAATACTTAAACCAACCACAGCACCAGGGTCGGATGGCTTCTCTTATGTTTATTATAAGAAGTTTTTGTTTGCCTCAGGAACCCCAGACTTCTTTAATTACCTGTGTTTGGAACCGTGCTCACCCCCCCCCCCCCAGCTAACCAGGCATATATTCAGGTTATCCCTAAGCATAATAAGGATCATGTCATATGTGAAAATTATTATCCTATCTCCCTGATTAATAATGATTTGAAGATACCAAAATTATGGCCAACAGATTTAATACATTTATTGGACAATATATCCATCTAGATCAGGTGAGATTTATTCCGGGTCGTCAGGCCACGGACCAGATAAGAAGAGCAATAGATGTCATATCCACAGTGCATTCAGGATGGGATGGAGATAGAGATAGAAAGGGCTTACCTCTGAGCTTAGACTTGTGCAAGGCTTTCAACTCTGTCTCCTGGCAATATTTATCCTATCTCCTGGAAGGGATGGGCTTTGGAATATTCTTTCTAACGGTTATACTAGCCTTATACTCATCTCCCACAGCCTCGGTTAACATTCGTGGCTACGAATCAGATAATATAACAATAGAGAGGGGAACTAGGCAGGGCTGCCCCCTTTCTCATATCCTTTTCGCACTAGCAATCGAACCTCTGGCCACCCTACTCAGTTCTAATGCTAGTGTTAAGGGGTTTTGTATTGGAGAGAAAGAACATAAATGCGCACTATTTGCTGATGATATGTTACTGTTCATATCCTCCCCCTTGGTCTTTCTTCCCAACATTTATAACATATTAGATAAATTTGGAGCAGTCTCTGGTCTCAGAGTCAACAACGCTAAATCCCTGGCGCTAAATTTAAAAGTCCCTCCCCAAATGCTAAAACTTTTAAAATTAAACTTTGATTTCAGATGGGTAGACAAGTACCTTCCATATTTAAGGATTTACCTTACCGATTCCTTTGAAACACTCTGTCAAGCTAATTATCCCCTCATTGATAAAGCGGTTAGAACAAAATCTTGTGTCGTGGTCCACACAAAATTTCTCCTGGCTAGGTAGGATCCATTCAATTAAAATGACCTGGCTTCCCAAGATATCATATTTATTCCATGCCCTACCAATCCCGGTCCCCTCTGCAACGTTGAAACACCTTCAAACCAAGATGCTCTCCTTTATTTGGCTGAATATAACTAGACGCATCCAACGAGCCTCTTTATATGCTCCACAAACTGAGGATGGCTTAGGAGTTCCCAGTCTCCAAAAATACTTTCATGCGGCCCACTTAGCACAATTGTCTGTTTTATTCTCCCCAAAGCCTTTCTAAGATGTTCCCAGGGATGTCGGGTTGCAGCGGGCGGGGCACGTACTTACATATTTGGTGGAATTGCCCTATATTAAGATGATTCTGGATATAAGTTTATAATTTGATATTCTCCATCACAAATGTTAATTTATCCAAATCCCCCTGGGTGGCACTCTTGGGAAGACGGATACCTGATATACCCAAACATATGTCCCGATGGATCTCCCTGTGTTTTTTATCCGCCCGAGTGGCTATCGCGCTCCTGGAAGAAGGCCCCGGTCAGCATTGACCTCATTAAGGTTAAATTGTAGTGAATTTGACTAACAAGAAATAGGTCTCCCTCCTGATGGACCAGGATGAACTCTTTGATTGCACATGGGCATCCAGGTACCAATGTTCCCTTACTATGCGGATATGGAACCCTGCAGCACTTGCCCAGACTAGCCCCTGTAATCTGAGTCAGCCTATTAGTGCCTCCTCTACACCCCCTGTTTAACAGGAAGCGACTTAAGTGAAACCGTGAGATTGGAAGAACTCTATAGACCAGGCACATATGAAGGTTCCCAACCTCTAACCATTTCCCCTTCCCACATATAAACCTTGTGTTTTATCCGCAATAGCCCTCTCCCTTTTACCCCCCTCCCCCCTTTTTTTGTTAATGTTTCAGCAGTTATAATTCTGGAAAATTATTTCTAATGATTATATTTCTGACTTGGATAAAAGGAAGTAGTTTGTTTTTTATATTTTGACAAGGTACGCATGACCTTCTATCAAGATTAAAACTTTCATTGATGTATCCTATATCCGATGTTTATCAAACAATGACTGCTTTGCTTATATTTGTTTTAATGTATTATTACTTTATTGAAAATTCAATAAAATGTATGAGAAACAAGAAAGAGCATGCATTAGAACTGCAAATTCATAGCATGCTTATATTAGATTTAAAAAAAACCCAACCTCATTTATTAAATGTATATAACCATGGAATTGTGTTGTGGGTTCCCTTTGAATTTTGCTATACAGGCTGTCTATCTGCCAATTTTTTTACATCTATCTTTATTGCAGCTATCTGTGTTTATGTATATTTATGTGAGTTTTCTCTCATATACTGCAATTATACCCCACAACAGAAATGTTCAGTAACAAGTGAATCCCCAAGCATTACACGTTTATTCCACATGCTGTGTGAATATAGCTAGCTTAAGGCTACAGGTAATGCAATGACTACAATGCCAGCATACCATTATAAGACACAGTTTGTCCTGCTTAAAGTGCAGTTTCATCTTTTGCTTAACCTTCACTAAAATGTTATGTAACTGCATACATTGTCATAGCATTACATAGTTATTTTAGGATATTCTTGATTCAAAAACCTGAGCCCTGCAAATGTCAGCAACTGTAAAGGGCTACTTGAAGAAGCTCTTTCTGTGTTTAGGATGTTTCTATGTTGGCTGATTCTCCATAGTCATTGACAGTTATATCTGTATGTACAGTCTTATATGGAAGCCAGTCATTAAGAACGTCCACTGTACATCTAAACTCACAATAAGCAGAGACTTAAAGGGGTTGTCTCGCGGCGAAAGCGATTTTTTTTTTTTTAAATGGACCCCTGCATTATGCCCTGTGAAAAAGAAAGCATGTGTTAGTTTTTAACAAACACATTGCACTTACCTGCATCAGCGTTCTGCAGCTTCTTCATTTCTTCTTTTAAAGATGGCGCCGCTGGTCTTCTCCCACGGTGCACCGCGGGTCTTCCCATGGTGCACCGTGGAGTTTCTTCTTCTGTCTTCCGCGTTCCACTGCCGATACAGCCACCTCATTGGCTGATCAGCACCACGCGACGGAGGCGGAGCTACGATGACGACGCGGTGACCAGCTCTCCGGCACGAGCGGCCCCATTCACCAGGCAGAAGACCGCACAGCGCAAGCGCGTCTGAAAAAGCAAGAAGCCAGCGAAATTAGACGGAGCCATGGTGACGGGGACGCTAGCAACGGAGCAGGTAAGTGAATATCTTCTGTATGGCTCATATTTAATGCACGATGTATATTACAAAGTGCATTAATATGGCCATACAGAAGTGTATAACCCCACTTGCTTTCGCGAGACAACCCCTTTAAATTAATAAAATAAAAGTTAGGCCTCATGTCCACAGGCGGAGCGTAATCCACATGCACATGCGTAATCCACATCAGAATCTGACCCTGCCTGTGGCCAAGGACATTGTGGGTCTTCTACTTACCCATCCAGGTCTTCATATGTGTGGAAGCGCTGGCCGGTGCGCCAACACATATGCACAGTGGAGTTTTTTAAGAAACTCCTGCTTTGCCACGTAATCTGCAGCCCATCTAGACAGCTTCTATTGACTTCAATGGAGGCCGTCCATGTGGGATCCACATTGAAATGGAGCATGCTGCAAATTTTTTTCTTTCACACCAAATGGTCTGCTAATCAAATCTGCATGCTTTACTTAATTTGGGGACGACTATGCTTTCCTATGAGCGGCTTGATTTGTGGATCTTCCATGCGGGTGCCCTGCGTGGATTTTACAAATCAAACCCACCCGTGGACATTTGGCCTTACAGTGCATGTATATGAGCGATTTAAAAGTTATGCCTTAGATCCTCGGGCTCAACTCAGATTAGAGAGCACTCAGATATCCCATCCATGTGTTGTCTGATGTAGTATTATGTATTTATTGTATGATGATTTTGTAATATGTTATTTAATAACCAAATGTAACAGCAATGTAAATGTAGTTCTTTGTCCATCAGGATGGGAAAATAATTCTGAAATAATGCAGTTCATATGTACAATGACCACGCTATTTAACAGTGCTGCATGTATAATAAGTAAGTACACATAACTGGTTGTAAATAAAAGAAATGTGACATTAAATTGCAATTTTGTATTAACATGCTTATTACTTACCAGAGGAGTTTTTGGGTCAAGCACAGTGTTGCAGCAGTCGATCACGCATAAGCACTCCTGAATGTATTCTACTCTTCTGCCTATATATAATTCTATTAACCCCTTGAGTGGCACGCACGGAAATTTTCCGTGATGAGCTCCACTGCTCATAGCGATATAGCCTGGAAGATTTCCGGGCTATGTATCACTATGGGAGCTGCAGAGCACAATGCCACAAGCTGTGACAGTGTACTCTGCCTGCACTGTCCCACAGAGAACAAAGCAGGACATTGAGAAGCAGGAAGATATTGCCGATATGCCGGCAATCTCCTGCTTCTAAGTCTCCTGCTTTGTTTATAGGTTGCCATAGAGACCATCGGCTTGTCAGAAGCAAGCCGATGGTCTCTGTTGCAGGGAGAGCTGGTGCTTGGCTGTCAGAGGACAAGCAGGCACCAGCTCTTACAGCAGAGATAAGAGAAAACCTCCGATCTCTGCTGTGCTAACCCTTTACATGCTGCAGTCTATGTGACTGCAGCATGTAAACGGCTGTCACTGCAGCATGTAAAGGGCTGTCACCATCAGACCCCCGGAAAGTGATCAGGGGGTCCTGATGGGTCCCTCTGGAAGTCCCCTAAAGCGACAAAAAAAAAAAAAAGTAAAAAAATAATAATAATAAAAAAATAAAAACACTTGTCTCCCTTTACTTTGTAAAAAAATGTAAAATAAAATCACACATGTGGTATCCCTGTGTCGTAATGACCCAGAGAAGGAAGTTGGTACATTATTTAACCCCTTAATGACATGGCCCCTTTTTTTCTTTTTTCCCCAGTTTATAAAAACTGTATAAACTTGGTATCGCCGCAATCATGTGACTCAGAGAATAATGTTATCACATTATTTATTCTGCATGTTGAATGCCGTAAAAATGAAATCCAAAAAACAAATGGCAGAATTTCTTTTTTTCCCCCCAATCTCCCTACAAATGTTTTTACAAAAGTTATGCAATACATTATATATACCCAAAAATTATGCCATCAAAAAGTACAACTTATCCCACAAAAAACAAGCTCTCATATGGCCTGGTCAATGGAAAAATGAAAAAGTTATGGCTCTTGGAACGCAACTGCAAAATTAGTTAAAATTCAATGATTAGACCATTTAAAAAACCTGCCCTGGTGGGCACGACAGGGTCGTAGGAAACCCGCCACACAAGGGGTTAAACCTTTTTTCAATTTACTCCCACTAGGAAATTTTATCATACACTCACTTCATCACTTGTATAATACACTGCAATATCGTATCTCAGTGTATTGCGCTGTTAGTATCATCCTATTAAACCCTGACACAGGCGGGGTCAAATAGAAGTACTAAGAAGAAAGACTTGGGGGCATTCATTAGATCCCTGGTTTCCATGATAACTCAATGGCACCCCAGGATTGCATTAAAAAGGTAGGGGGTGATGGAGTGACAGAGACAAGCACTCTCTCTTTCTGTTCATCCACTTAGATTCCAATGTTGCTCTTGACTGTTGCTTCAAGAGTGGAGTTATTTCCAATACAGCTGGCACCCACTACTTATGGATCTGGATCATCTTCCGAGACTATCCCATACATAGGTTGCGCACAAATATGCTGTAAATATACAGTAGATTGTTCTAATGGGTCAATAATTCTATTTTCTCTGTTTTATATGTCATTGTCTTAGTAAATGTATGGTAAATAATTATTATAGTAAAGATAGTACATGCACAGATGATGCAAGGGCACAAGGACTACAATTTTTTTTAAATGTCTTAACAACTTAATAAATCCTTAAAGCAAGCAGTCCTTCTGGGAGCAAATTCCTAATTTTTATCTTGCCCAGACCCTATTCCTATTTGCTTGTTTGTCGTTTTGCTGTAATTGGTAAATAAATTGTATTTCTTACGTTTGCAAGCCTATGCAAACAAACAAGACTCATATCCACATTGAGAATTTTTAAAATTCATGAGATAATATAGCAGGTAATTTTGTGGTTTAAATAAAGATTTAAAAAAGTGTAAATTATTATTTCAGTGATTATAACCTATTTTACTTTTTGCTGATATAGTTTGTTAGAAGCGAAGGAAAAACAAAACAAATCTAAAGGGTTAATGGCATATCTTAGGGAACTGATTACCATAAAGAGGTTTATCAAGTGAAATAGGAATTTCGAAAATAGAGCCAATCTGTTTAAGATGGTGGTTTATGTCCTAGAGGCTTCTAAATATATTCAGACAACAAAATGCAATTAAATCACACAAGGCAGGTAAAATAACATTTCAACAGATTGCTACCTAACTGTAGGTAATCTGGGAGTTTTTACAAATCCTCTAATTTGATTAAAACTTTTTTCTTATATTGAAGCAATTTGACCTTGCCAGTAAGAAATTCAAGTTTCTGATATGTTTAGGTTTTAGCTAAAGTATATTATTTCATTAATTTATCATGTTATAGAATAACATTTGGGGAAAATAACTATAAAAACATCCATATACTATACTCTGATATTACCGTCTTGTCCATTTTGAAAAGGTTATTCCCATGACATATCCAATTCAGGCTATGGTAAAATGGAGAAGTGGTCGGGATTAAGGAAACTGGCAAACTCGCCATACCACAATATTTCTATAACTATGTAATCTGGGCCTGGATTCGGTGGCCAAGATTGGTGGACTCTAGACTTAGGTAAGTGTCCCAGAGATGGACTGCATCTATCAGAACTTTACAGTATATATTCTGTGAATATGTCATAAATCTTTAGGAGACAGTTCACCTTTAGCTTACATTTACATTGATACACTATAACTTGCTTCTTCTAGCACATTCCAATAGTTCATTCCCTCTTCGATGGCCAAAAATAACAAAAAAAGTGCCTGTGTTATCTACCTCAAAATCCACCCATGGGGAATTTGTCTGAACCATTCCATTTTGTTAAATCAATCATGCTTATAAAAACTAATATATAGTGGAAAATATAGTAGATAAATGCGATAATTGAAATGCCCTAATATATAAGTGAATGTATACCAAAGATTATCAAATTTGCTTTAGAGAAATATTCCAACCAACATGGACCTACATGGCATATTTACAGGCTATAACTTGCAAGTTTGATACATATGGGTGTTAGGAGGAAACCCTCATTCTACCACTGACAGTATTATTGTCTGCATCTCTTGTGTTTTGTTTTTCCATTGCCTGTGCCCATCTGCTTCCCCTGTATATTAGCTTACTGCATTGTACAGCTGCTTTTTTGTGTGCATTGTGGCTACCAGACTGCCAGCCTCTACCAGTATCACTGGGTTGGGCAACTTGAAGGATAGTTCCCTGGCTCTCAGCTTACAGCAGTAAGAGGTGCTGTGCATCTCCACAGACCCATGCAGAGCACAAAACTGAAGGGTTGGTAAGTGCTGTGGTGCTCAGTGTTGTTACAGTGCTGAGTATAGGTAGAAGAGACAGCATAAAAAGGAGAGAGCTTGACACCTGTGAGCAAGTGTGGCAGTGGCCAAATGGAGTCCCTGAGAATCCTGCTGTGTTAGTGATGCAGAACAGCAGGACTTTGTATAATCACCAATAGACAATATGGTGGAGGCAAGATAATTGAAGAACTTTGGCACTCTCAGTTTGTGTGGTGCAGTTTGAGAGAGCACCTGTTGGAGAACGACAGGTTAAAACACAATAGCCATATCTCCAGTCCCTGCAGATTGTGCATAGTAGAGAAATGTTTAAGAAATTAGCACTGTGCTTAACAAGGCTGTAGAATTCGGCATTGAAGTTAAAGCTATTCTGTTGTTGCAAGTTGGGCAAAGTGACTCTATAAAGAAAATACCCCCCTGAGAAAACTTGAACGAAACGTGCATCGGGGCGCCGATTATAAAGTTGGCACTATTGATATGTTCATGCTCTTATGATTGTCCTGTACATGTGAATATGTGATATTTAATATGCTTGTTTTAGAATTGTGATTATTGTAATAGCACTTTAGTGATTCTAAAAAGAAAGGCCTCCTTACAGGGGAACCTACCGCTGGATCCCCATCTATTACGGGAACATATGTCCCATTAATCATGTTTGTCAATCCACAAACAGGAAGGGAAGATAAATACAGATTGGGAGATCTGTGGGTTTGCTCCCTCCATTGAAGTCTATGGGAGTTACAGAAATAACCATTGTCTGGGAAGAAACTTCACTATCAGACATTCATGGCATATCTCTCCTTTAATCATTTTCACCCAGTATAAGCGTATATTGGATATGCTTTATAAATGTGCATACATTTTGCATTCAGATACAAGTGGCTTCTAGCTTCAGGTTGGTGCCTCAATCTTCAATAGTGATTCATGTATATGAAAAATCACAAAATGTATTAATTCACATCTCTACTGTATATGAGTAATTTAGAAAATGTATAGCAGTTTGAAAATTAGCATTCTTCAGGCATTAAAACTGTCCTTAAATCATAGAGTAGATGTGTGCATAGGATATTGCTAGATTAACAAAGTAGATCCATGATTTTGTTCTCATCTTCCTGTGGAGTGGAACTTCACAGCAATAGTACTGCCTATATAACCCTATCTCCATGAAGCTATTTTAATGTATTCTGCATAGACATACTACATAAAATAAACTGAAATACAAAATTTATAGGGCTTAAAATTTCATAACTGAGTTAATCATAACTTTAAATAGCTGAAATATTAAAGGATGGGAAAGATTGCATAAGATGTGGAGACCCCTTGTTATGGTTGGTGGCACACCCTATCTCCTCCTGCTGTTGGGCGTGCCCAGCACCATGTTCCCTGTCTTCTCTGTGGCAGACACTGTCAGTTTCCAGGTCTCCATGCTTGCAGCTGCCTTGTCTCTTAAAGGGTCAGCACGTGTACCCAGATTTGCCATCCATGGCCAATCAAGGCAGACTTCTGGCTATTTTAGGCTTCTTCCCTTGCTAGCAGATATCTGAGCAATTAGTCTATAGACTGTAAAATGTGATTGTTCCCAGCAAGAGAAACCACGTAATCTTGTAGATATGATACCTTTTAATGGCTAACAAAAATACATGATGTAATAGCGAGCTTGCGAACCTCTCGGGATCTTCCTCAGGCTAAAAATGGAATACATCTGAAGAGGCATGAATATTTATACACACTTATAACATACATACTTATGACAAGGCACAGACATGGATGTGATTGGTTTGTACTTAAAAGGAATTCTGCAACAGAAAACAAACTTTTTTTGTCTAGTCACTGATAGCAGAGTGAAAGTTTTATGGTCCCTGAATTACTGTTGGGTGGGGGTCGTCAGGCCAGGAATGCTACAAGAGGTACACAAACATTTTTAACTAGTCACTGATAAGGGATTGGGAGTTTATGGTCCCTGAATTACTGTTGATGGGGGTTTTCACCCGCCCAGCAGTCTTATCTGTGGAATAAATGTCTCACACTTCCCATTCACGCATAAATCCTGGGGAATAATTTAACCTAGTATTCAGCGTGTCAAAAGTTGTTATCAATTTATATTCCCAAATTATTCTATGGTTTTGTGACTTGAAACCACCCTTCAATATCAAAACTCTCATATCCTCTATGTCATGTCCATGGTTAGAAAAGTGCTTGGCCACAGGTAATTCTCTTTTTCTGTGTTTAATCGTGTGGCGATGAGATCTTATCCTCGCTTTCAGTCTTTGCCCTGTTTCTCCGACATAAAGACCCCCAACAGGACATTTACTGCACATAATCAGGTACACAACATTGGATGTGGAACATGTGAATGTCCCCGGGATCTTATAGTCCTGCATGTTGGGGATCCGTATGCTGTGCGCAGTCAGTATATGTGAGCAGGTCTTGCATCTCCTTATATTACAGGGATAAGTTCCTTTTTGTGTGTCAGAGGGTAATGCACACCTGATTATAAAGTTCCTAAAGTTAGGAGGTTGCCTGTAACACAGAAGCGGAGGGTCCGGGAATATGGTGTTCAGACGGTCATCCTTGTGTAGGGTATGATGGAGTTTCTTTGCAGTTTTTCTTAGTACCTCTAGTTGCGGATTGTAGGTTACTACTAGAGGTACACGATTGTTTCTTTCCTTCTCCTTGTATTGGAGCAGTTGATTCCTGGTGGCTCTGGTGATTTGGTCATCAATTGAGGTGGGATGGTAGCCTTGATTTAAAAATGTCCTTTTAAGATGGTACAAATGTTCTTCTCTGTCTGTTGAGCTGGAGCAGATCCGGTTGTATCTGATGGCCTGGCTGTAGACAATGAACTTTTTGATGTGTTTAGGATGGAAACTGTCCTATCTGAGGTATGTAGGCCGATCAATCAGTTTTCGGTATAGGAATGCCTGTATTGAGTTGTTTGAAATCTTTATGGTGATGTCCAAAAAATTGATTTCAGTATACGAGTAGCTTAATGTCAGGTTTATTCTGGGATGGAATGCATTGAATCTTTCATGGAGTTTTATTAATTCTTGTTCGGTGTGGGTCCAGATGATCATGATGTCATCAATGTAGCGGAAGTAGGCCAATGGTTTGCTCACATATACTGACTGCGCACAGGATACGGATCCCCAACACACAGCAGGACTGTAAGATACCGGGGACATTCACATGCTCCACGTAAAATGTTGTGTACCTGATCATGTGCAGTAAATGTCCTGTTGGGGGTCTTTATGTCGGAGAAACAGGGCAAAGACTGAAAGCGAGGATGAAATCTCATCGCCACACAATTAAACCAAGAAAAAGAGAATTACCTGTGGCCGAGCACTTTTCTAACCTTGGACATGACATAGGGGATATGAGAGTTTTGATATTGAAGGATGGTTTCAAGTCACAAAACCATAGAATAATTTGGGAATATAAATTGATAACAACTTTTGACACGCTGAATACTGGGTTAAATTATTCCCCAGGATTTATGCATGAATGGGAGGTGTGAGACATTTTTTGCACAGATAAGACTGCTGGCCTGGTGAAAACCTCCATCAACAGTAATTCAGGGACCATAAACTTCCAATCCCTTATCAGTGTCTAGTTAAAAATGTTTGTGTACCTCTTGTAGCATTCCTGGCCTGACGACCCCCACCCAACAGTAATTCAGGGACCATAAAACTTTCACTCTGCTATCAGTGCCTAGACAAAAAAAAAAGTTTGTTTTCTGTTGCAGAATTCCTTTTAAGTGCAAACCAATCGCATCCATGTCTGTGCCTTGTCATAAGTATGTATGTTATAAGTGTGTATAAATATTCATGCCTCTTCAGATGTATTCCATTTTTAGCCTGAGGAAGATCCCGAGAGGTTCGCAAGCTCGCTATTACATCAAGTATATTTGTTAGACATTAAAAGGTATCATATCTACAAGATTATGTGGTTTCTCTTGCTGGGAACAATCACATTTTGCTCTACTGGCTAACAAGGTACCATACCTTTATTTTCATTATACTCTATAGACTGTGTAAAAGTGCTTCTGTCTAATCTTCTGGAATTTATCTGGAAAGATCCAATGGCTGGATGTTCTTAATGACAGAAATGTCCAAGAAGATTGGGAAATATTGCAAAATGAGATTCTTAAAGAGACCAAGATTGATAAGCACCGAATTTAAATACATAGTAACATAGTATGTAAGGCCGAATGAAGACAATGTCCATCTAGTCCAGCCTGTCTATCCTACTGCGTTGATCCAGAGGAAGGCAAAAAACCCCAAGGCCAGAAGCCAATTAGCCCTTTTGGGGGAAAAATTCCTTCCCGACTCCCTAATGGCAATCAGACTGTTCCCTGGATCAACCCCTAATAGTTCCTACCTGCCTATATACCAGGATTGACACTTAACCTAATATTTATATCCTGTAATATCCTTCTTCTCCAGAAAGACATCAAGTCCCCTTTTAAACTCCTCTATGGATTTTGCCATCACCACTTCCTCTGGTAGAGAGTTCCACAGTCTCACTGCTCTTACAGTAAAGAACCCCCTTCTATGTTGGTGATGAAACCTACTTTCCTCTAATCGTAGCGGATGTCCTCTTGTTACCGTCGTGGTCCTGGGTGTAAACAGATCGCGGGAGAGATCCATGTGTTGTCCCCTCATGTACTTATACATGGTTATTTGATCGCCTCTTAACCTTCTTTTTTCTAGAGTAAATAGTCCCAATTTTGATAGCCTCTCTGGGTATTCCAGTCCCGTCATTCCATGTATTAGTTTAGTTGCCCTTCTTTGAACCCCCGCAAGCACTGTGACATCTTTCCTGAGCACCGGTGTCCAGAATTGTACGCAGTATTCCATGTGAGGCCTGACAAGTGCCTTATATAATGGAAGGATAATGTTCTCATCCTTCGCCCCTATACCTCTTTTAATGCACCCCAAGACTTTATTTGCCTTTGCAGCAGCTGACTGGCATTGGTTACTCCAGTTTAGTCTATTATCCACTAATACCCCCAGATCCTTTTCCATATCACTTTTCCCTAGTGGTACCCCATTAAGTGAATATTTGTGACATCCGTTCCTCCTGCCCATGTGCATAGTCTTACATTTTTCAACATTGAACTTCATTTGCCATTTTTCTGCCCAAGCCCCCAGCTTATCCAGGTCCGTTTGTAGCCGCACATTGTCCTCCGTTGCATTAATTATATTGCATAATTTTGTGTCATCTGCAAATATTGATATTTTGCTGTGCAGCCCCTCTATCAGGTCATTGATAAATATGTTGAACAGAGTGGGGCCTAATACTGAACCCTGTGGCACCCCGCTAGCGACTGTGGTCCAATCAGAGTATGAGCCATTTATTACCACCCTCTACTTTCTATCATTGAGCCAATTTTTTACCCACTTACACACGTTTTCGCCCAGTCCGAGCTGCCTCATTTTGTATATTAGCCTATTATGTGGCACGGTGTCAAAGGCTTTAGAGAAGTCCAGATATACAAGATCAATAGATTCTCCCTGGTCCAGCTTAGAGCTTACTTCATCGTAGAAACTGATCAGATTTGTCTAACATGAGCGACCCTTCATGAATCCATGCTGGTGAGGAGTTATTCCCTTAATCTCCTTGAGGTACTCATCGATGGCGTCTCTCAGAATTCCCTCGAAAATTTTTCCCGTTACTGAAGTGAGACTTACTGGCCTGTAGTTACCAGGCTCACTTTTGCTCCCTTTTTTGTAAATTGGAACCACGTTGGCATTGCGCCAGTCCAATGGTACTACTCCGGTCTTGATAGTGTCTAGAAATATTAGGTACAGCGGCCTAGTTATCTCGTCACTTAGTTCCTTTAGTATCCTTGGGTGTAATCTATCTGGGCCCGGCGATTTATCAATTTTAGTTTTCTTTAGACGCTTCCGCACCTCCTCCTGCGTTAGGTATGAGATATTTTGTGAGGGGTTCGTTTTATTCCCCTGCATCTCTTGTGGCATTTCCTTTTCTTTGGTGAATACACTTGAGAAGAAACTGTTTAGTAGATTTGCTTTCCCTTCGTCATCATCAATGATTTCTCCTGCATTGTTTTTTAAAGGGCCAGCGCTCTCCCTGCAAATCCTTTGGCTGTTAATGTAGTTGAAAAATAGCTTCGGGTTGTTTTTGCTCTCTTTTGCGATCCGTCTTTCTGCTTCCTCCTTGGCAGTTTTGATCTTATCTTTGCATATTTTGTTTTTCTCTGTATGATTTTAGCGCTTCTTCGCTGCCTTCTTGCTTTAGTAGTTTGAACGCTTTCTTTTTTCCGTTTATTGCCCCTCTTACCGTCTTGTCGAGCCACATTGGTTTCCTTTTAGCTGAGTTTCTTTTATTTTTAAAGGGAATGAACTGCTCACATGAGGCGATTAGGATCCTTTTGAACTTTTCCCATTTCTCCTCCGTACTGATATTTTTGAGGATGTTGTCCCAATTAATGTTACCGATAGTAGTTCTGAGCTCATCAAATTTTGCTTTACTAAAGTTTAGTTTCTTTGCCACTCCCTGATAAGGCTTCCTATTGATTGACAGCTGGAAGTTGATTATATTGTGGTCGCTGTTCCCCAAGTGCCCCTCAACCTGCACCCCCTTTATACGTTCCGGTTTGTTGGTTAGTACTAGGTCCAGAATGGCCCTCCCTCTTGTTGGTTCCTGCACAAGTTGGTTCAGGTAATTGTCTTTAATTACTCTCAAGAACTTATCACCCCTGTGAGATTTGCAGGTTTCGTTCTCCCATGTTATATCTGGGTAATTAAAGTCCCCCATGATAATTACTTTGTTTCGCTTTGACACCTCTTCTATCTGCCTTAGTAGTAAGTTTTCAGTTTCTTCTGTTGCTTTTGGTGGTCGATAGAAGACCCCTATCAGGATTTTGTTATTTTTTCCTCCCTGTATTTCTACCCACAGAGATTCCACCTGTTCGTCTCCTACCCCTATATCCTCCCGTAGCCTCGACTTCAAGTTTGATTTGACGTACAGACATACCCCTCCCCCTTTCTGTTTCCTTCGGTCTCTTCTGAAGAGATTGTACCCCTGCAAATTCACCACCCAATCGCACTTATCATCAAGCCATGTTTCAGTAATTCCGACTATATCATAGTTTTCATCAGTCATTCTCGCTTCAAGCTCACCCATTTTACCGATCAGACTTCGTGCATTCGTGGTCATACAATTTATATCATTTTTTTTGTTTTTTAAATTTGTTTTGTTGCTATTCGTACTCATGGCTGATCTATCAGTTCTAACTGTACTAACCCCACCCCCTGCTCGACCCCCATTCCCTTTGCTTGGACCCGGATCGCTAGTTACACTGGCTACCGCACTATTTCTCATTTTACCCTCCCCCCCAGTCCCTAGTTTAAACACTCCTCCAGCCTTCTAGCCATCTTTTCCCCCAGCACAGCTGCACCCTCCCCATTAAGATGCAGCCTGTCCCTACGGTAGAGCCTGTAGCCGACAGCAAAGTCAGCCCAGTTCTCCAGGAACCCAAATCCCTCCTTCTTACACCAACTCCGGAGCCACTTGTTTATCTCCCTAAGATCCTGCTGCCTTTCTAGTGTGGCTTTAGGTACAGGTAGTATTTCCGAGAAAACTACCCTGGAGGTCCTTGCCCTGAGCTTGGACCCTAAGTCCCTGAAATCATTTTTGAGGGCCCTCCATTGACCTCTAACTTGTTCATTGGTGCCAACGTGCACCATGACTGCTGGATCCTCACCAGCCCCTCCCAGTAATCTGTCAATCCGATCCGCGATGTGTCGAACTCGAGCGCCAGGAAGACAACACACCGTTCGACGATCCCGGTCTTTATGGCAGATTGCCCTCTCTGTCCCCCTAATAATTGAGTCCCCCACCACTAGAACCTGTCTAGCCTGCCCTGCGCTCCCCGTCCCCGTCTCACTGGAGCAGTCATGCCCCTGGCGTTCAGAGGGCGTGTCGTGCTGCAGCGGTGCTGGCTCTGTAATGGCATTGCCCTCATCTGCCAACGTTGCAGACATGTTGGGTTGTGCCAGTTCAGGACTAGCCTCCCTGAATCTATTCCCTCTACGCCTCCTTCTATCTGACACCCAGCTGACTGCCTGCTCCCCCTGCTCTTCCGTACTACCATCCGCCCCCGCCTCTACCCCAGCGAGTGTCTGCTCAGTGAGCACCAAACTCCTTTCCATGATGTCAATGGCTCTCAGTGTTGCCAGTTGCCCATTTAGATCCAGAATTTGGGCTTCTAAATGTTCGACGTGCACGCATCTTGCGCAACAGTATGCACCCTCGATCGGCTGATCAAGGACCGCATACATTGCACAAGTAGCACACTGGATGACATTGCCAGGCATGGAGCTCATCCTAATGGGGATCTACAATTTACTTGTGGAAGTAGTGAAGATAGACTTGTTCACACTCCGCTCACACGCTGCTACAACCGCTGACCCGCTGCCGCAACCGCTGACCCGCTGCTGCAACCGCTGCTACAACCGCTGGCCCGCTGCCGCAACCGCTGCCACAACCGCTGACCCGCTGCCGCAACCGCTGACCCGCTGCCGCAACCCCTCACCCGCTGCTGCAACCCCTCACCCGCTGCTGCAACCCCTCACCCGCTGCTGCAACCCCTCACCCGCTGCTGCAACCCCTCACCCGCTGCTGCCTCTGTGCAACCACTCACACGCTGCCGCTCTCGCGCAACCTCTTACCTGCTGACACTTATGCGCAACCAGTCACAAAAATTATTATTTTTTTTTAAATTTATACCCCCCTCACAAAAACTTAGACCCCCAGACACACACACACACGGAAGACCCAACTAACCAGATACACAGAAGACACACACAGAATATACTTATCAGCTCCTCCACTCCTCCGCTCCTCCTGGTGACGTCACCCGCTGTCCCTGCGGCCGCTCACTCTGCCCTCCTGTCTCAGCTGCTCCGCTGAACTCCTGGTGGCTTTTTGGCTCCGGCTGCTGCGCTCCGGTCTCTCTGGTCTCTCCTGCCCCCGCACCTGCTTCGGCTGCCCCCGCACCTGCTTCGGCTGCTGAGCTGCTCCGCTGTCCCCTTCAGCTCCCCGCTCGTGCCTCCGTCTCCGTCTCGTGCCGCTGCTCTGCACTGCTGGAGCCGCCCTCCGTCTGCTCTGATGAAACTATTGAGGACATAAATACATGCTAAAAAAGAAGAAAAACCTTTTTATCGAATGGAAAGTGGGGGACAAATCTAAAGAAGAATATAATGCAGCCTGCAGAAACTGTAGGGCAAGTGTCAGATGAGTTAAAGCTAATAATAAATTAGGCCTCGCAAGAGAGGCCAAAAGTAATAAAAGAATTTTGAGGGTATGTAAAAAGCAAAGAAAAGTCAAAGATGTTAAAGGGTCTTTAGAATGGTGAATTGGTTAAAAATGATCTTGATAAAGCCGAACTTTTAAATTCCTCTTATGCATCTGTTTTCTCTCAGAAAGTAAATGTAGCATCAACTGATCTTCCCTGTGCTATTGGGGAAATAAAAGAATGCAGGATATCTATAAACAGAGAGATGATGAGGGAACACTTAGCTAACTTAAATTAATTCAAGTCTCCTGGTCCAGATGAATTACATCCTAGTATACTAAAGGAAGCAGCAGAGGTAATTACTGAATCATCTGCTGCAACTTTTGAAAACTCATTGCACAGGAGAAGTCCCAGAAGATTGGAAAAGGGGAAATGTTGTCCCTATCTTCAAAAAAGGGAAGAAGGTAGACCCAGGTAACTACAGGCCTGTGAGCCTGACTTCTATACTGGGAAAGATCTTTGAACAAATTATTAAACAGCATGTATGCAAGTACTTGGATGAGAATTAAGTAATTAAGCAGAGCCAGCATGGGTTTGTAACAAACAAGTCATGCTAAACAAATCTAATTTCCTTCTATGTCGGAATCACCAACTGGGTTAACCATGAAAATACAGGAGTATTTCATACCATCCTTATTGAAAAAATGATCAAATATGGGATTGACAAGGCAACTGTAAGGTAGATTCACATCTGGCTGAGTGATCGTAAATGGCTACACATCCAACTGGAAGAATGTGTCAAGTGGGGTACCAGAAGGCTTTGTCCTTCTTAGGATATATCATTTCAGACACTGGTCTTCGAATGAATACTGAGAAGCTATATGTGGTTCTTGACTGGCTTAAACTACACAGTCTGAGGGCTAGTCAGTGTGTTTTTGGGTTCCACTAGCGTAAAAGCTTGTATACTTGGGTTATATTGGAGAGACCAAAAAAATAACCTGTATCACGTTTATATGTCAATGTAAAATGTGGTCTGTTAGGGACAGGTATTCTAGATACCTATATTCCTGATAGGTGTGAAAGCTAGTTTACCAGCAAAGAACTTAAATGGGGTTCTATTGGAGGGACCAGAATAAGATGCTGCATCACATTTATGTTTAGTCTATTTATTAAATTTTAAATTTAATGTACAAAGGTCAGCGGAACAGTTATATATTTTTAAGGTATGGCCTTGAATTCCAAAGCAAGAGTTGTACCAAATAGTTCTTATAGTCTGTCTTTGTAACTTTTTTGAGCTTTTCTCATAGTCCTTCCAATACCATAAAAGCCTGTATGTAACAACTGAAAAACGGTTGGATTACGGTTCCCATCCATTTCTTTGGTAACAAGCTGTAGAGTTACCTTTTATGCTATGAGTCTCTTTGTCAGAGCAAATTTCTCATCATGAAGTCATTTGTCATGCATAATCACTTTACAGCTTGAGAACCCAGTATCATAGGAACTTCAGAGCATACTATCGGCAGTATAGGTTATAGAAAAGAAGCATAGAGAAAAGATATGAAATAAGAATAAAAAGATTGAGATAGAGAAGAGGAAGGAAGAGAAGAAGAAAAAAGAAGGGATGGGGGAGGGACTAAATAAATGTGTATACGTAATAATGGGGATACGAAAGGGCAGATATGGGTGTATGTGTTTGAGTATGTTAGGCAGCATATTGGGGATATTATGGGAAATACTGCTCAGCGCCGTGTTCTCGCTGTAATAAATATAAAAATTCTGGGGTTTCATGAAAAGAGGTCCATGCCAACCATGAGCTCACGTTTGTGTGTAGGTTGCGAGAACTCTCAGCCACCATCTCCTCCATGTGCATTATATGGTTTAGCTCTTGTATAAACTCCAACATAGTCGGAGGGTGAGGTGTCCTCCAGTGCCAGGGGATTGTGGAGCATGCTGCTGTGAGGAAGTGTCACAAAAGGCCCTTTTTTATCTTGGTGAATGAACCTGAGATACCAGAGAGTAGTACTAGTTGGGGGGACGCCTCTACTGACGTATATGTGGTTTGCTCATATAATTAGAAAATGGAATTCCAGAAGATTTGAACAGTCGGGCATTCACACCAGATGTGAAATATGGTCCAAGGCCCAGATCCGTAGTGCCAGCAGGAGTCTGATACAGATGGATAAATGTATGAGGGATGGACATCTATACCACCTAGTAAGCAGCTTGCATCTATTTTTCTATACTGTGCAAACTATTGGTAGTTTATGGGAGAATACAAATCGCTTGCCCCAATCGTAGTCCGAGACCGTGATAGACATCGCCCTCTCTCAGGATCCAGTGAAGGAAGGGTATCCTGGGGTAATCTGTGTCAGAAGAATGTTATAGATCTTTGATAGGGCCCTGGTGGGAGGTTCCTTCCTCAGTAGTAGGAATTCCATTGGTGTTGGGAGGGATTGTAGCTCATAAGTTCCAGAGCTGGCCTTTAAGGCCCATTTACACTGGACAAGTGTCGGGCAAACGAACATTGAACATTTATGTAATGTTTGTAATTTATGTAATGATTGGCCTCTTACATTTATGTAAGAGGCCAATCCAAGCCCATAAATTCTCAGGTGCCATGTCAGGTAACTGGCCCCTAGGATTGTACAGGTCGTGGTAATGTCTCCAGCATTGTAATTTTAGCTATCAGGGAATTTACTTTGGCTATTCTTTCCCTTTTGATATGCGTAGCGTGTTTAATGAGAACCCCTCACGTGATGCATTTTAGTGCCTCCCATGTGGCAGGCAAGGGATTGGGGTCTAGGGAATGATTTGTTTGGAAGTCTTTTATGGTATCGTGCAGGTCTGAGTAGCATACCAAATACTTCAGGAAGTTGTCAGTCACCCTCCACGTCCAGGGCTTTGTCAGGGAGTTAGGGATAGTTAGGGTGAGGAACACTGGGGCTTGATCCGATGAAACTGCATTACTTACTGAGGCCTTGGGATTCCGGCATAGGGCATGAAGACTCATCAGAAGCATGTCTATGCGACTATAGGAATGATGGGCAGGAGAGCAATATGAGTAATCCCTATCGTTAGGGTGCATAATCCCCATACGTTCACTGGTTGTAATCTTTTAAGGGACAGTTTAAACGCACAAAAGTTGTGTCGCGGATAGGGCCCCCCGGAGGAGGAACAATCCATGAATGGGTGGAGAGAGAAGTTAAAGTCGCCCCCCAGAACCACTATCCCTTCTGCAAAATTCGCCAGGTGGCCCAAGATTGATCTACCCACTCTCATAGGACCCTGAATGGAAAGATACCAGTTTGCCAGAATGAATAGTGTATTCCATGTCTTGATTTTTAGAAAAACAAACCACCCCTCAGGATCTACAAGAGTGTCCATTATGGAGAACTGCTTTATGTTTAGCAATCAAGACTCTTTTAGACTTTGCCACAGGATTTGCACTGTGAAACCAAGTGTTATATCATCTGTCCATAATGTTGGGGATATGCCTGGCATGAAAATGAGTCTCGTGTAGGAAAATAATGTGGGATCTTTGTGTGGTTGATATAATATTTGGTTATGCTTTTGCATCCCATTTAGACCCCTTGCATCTCCACCTGGGATGTGCTGGACCCATAACCCGCAGATCTCGCACAAAAACACACAAACTGTGTCAAAACAATAATAACCAAAACATGGGAACTCTTTCCCTATCTAAATAACCTCAGGGACAGGGACCTGCCTAAACACAGGCAATTCGCCCTGACAAGGACATACCTGACCTCAAACCTTGCTCCTTGGTTAACCCTACGCGGGATAGGGGAATAACATAAGAAACACAAAAGAGAAATACAAACTTAACTTTGAGATGCAGCAGGCAAATGATAGGTCCAGGACCAAACTCTGACTGAGACCACAGTCAGAGCTAGACTGAAGATTCAATGGCAATTCAGTCCAGCATCAGCCAGACTAAATAGCCCTGGCAATTTCCCACAGGTGCGGCTAATACAATACCCACCAGAACCACCGGCAAAACCTGCACCAGACTATCAGCATGGCAGCAATCCTAGAACCACTGCAACAGTACCTCTCATTTTAGAATGGGTCCCAGGACCCTTAGGACCAGGTCCATTCAGATTCAGTCTGTGAAAATTTTTCACCATCCCCTGAATCAACTAACTGCTTTAAGAGAGATTTGTGAAACACATTATTTATTCTCATAGAACTAGAAATCTCAAAACAAAACAATGCAGGATTAATTTTTGTAATGAATTTGAAAGGGCCCATAAATCGCTTGAAGGACTGTTGTTTGAGTTTATGTTCTTAGTTTACAACCACACCAAGGCTCCCACCAAAAAATCAGTCTCCTCAGAATGCCTATTATCCCCTACCCGCTTGAAATTTTGAACCATCCTCTGAAAGTTCTTCTGAATAACCTCCCACACCGCCTTGATATTAGAGGAAAACTCATTCTCATCTTATACTTCTGACACCTTCTTGGAAAAAGGACCAAAACATAGATGAAACCCATAATTACAATAGAAAGGTGATGTCCCCGTAGATTCCAACAATCTATTAAGTGCAAATTCAACCAAAGACAAAAACCATGACCAATCCCTCTGCTTCTCTTATACATAACACTGCAAGTACTGTTTCAGACTCTGTGTTACGTTCGTGTGGGCAAACAAGCATCAGGCCCACACGAACGTGACTCAAAAACATGGGTTAGGGGACGACTGATCCTGAGCTATCGCCTCAATAAAGGTGGCCCCACGCTGGAACCTTGGCCCTGGATAGGCGTTATCGCCGATCCCTGAATAGGAGTTACACGGAACCAGGACAAGAACGGACAAACCAAATGCACAAACACACTTACCACTCAACCTCACACTCTAAAGCAGATGGTAAAGCTAAATATAAAAGTGAGGGATTAGTTTGTACATTGGCCAATGAACAAGCTGCAAGGCCGCATTCAAGGCTCCTAGTGTCTTGCAGTCTCTACTCTAGCAAGACACAAAACAGGCAGCACAGGACACAACACGCACAGCAAGCTGCAAGCTGACCAGACAATCCACACACAGCAAGCTGCAAGCAGACATGACACAAACACAGGCAGACAAGACTGAGGAAATACAGCTTCCTCTTGCAGAGAGGCTGGAGTATATAACCACCCTCAAACCAAGGGGATTGGCTGACTAGAACAACCACACCCAGTCAGCTCAATTAACCCTCACCTGTGCAGATGAGCTCCTGGAACCCTGTAGAACAAATTACTCCAGCAGCACAACCTAACACTCTGGTTACATCTCTCAGTTTGTCCATTGGTCTCTGGGTTATATGCCAAAGAAAAAGAGAGCTGAATTCCCAAACGAGAGCAAACAAAATACCAGAATCTGGAAAATGAACTGGACCCCACGATTGGAGACGATATTTGCTGGTAACCCATGCAATTTCACAATATGAGTAATGAACAATCTGGACAAGGTTTTAGCATTGGGAAGACTGGGAAGTGTCAAAAATAGCACATCTTGCTAAAACTATATACCACAACACAGATGACAGTATTACCTTCAGAAAGCAGCAAATTTGTAAAAAAGTCCACAGACAAATGAGTCCAAGGTCTCACTCATATCGGCAAAGGCATCAACCTTCCAGCAAGGGCATTATGAGGCGATTTTGTTCTTGGACAAGCCTCACAAGAAGAGATAAAACTAAAAACATGTTGTCGTAATGACAACCACCAATTTTCGGGTGTTATTAATCCCCGGATGACCAGCTAACACAGAACTATGTACTTCAGACAGCACCTGCAGCCTTAAATGAACAAGGACAAAAAGCTTTCCCATCGGAAGGCTCACTGGGGCTAAATCCTGTGCCTTGTGGACCTGCTGCTTCAAATTTAGTGAAACTGCTGACCCTACAACCCCCTCAGAAAGAATTGGTGCAGGGGGTTCATCTAAAACCACCAGGACAAAGCTCCTGGAAAGTGCATCAGCTTTAACATTTTTACTGCCAGGATAATATGTAATCATAAAGTCGAAGCGCGAAAAAAAATAGTGCCCAGGACGTCTGTCTTGGTTGAGTCTTTTGGCTGACTCTTAGTAGATCAGGTTCTTGAGGTCCGTAAAAACTGTCACCTTATGCCGAGCCCCTTCGAGGAGATGATGCCACTCCTCAAAAACCGATTTAATTGCCAACAGCTCTCTGTCACCAATATCGTAATTTTGTTCAGCAGTAGAAAATTTATGTGATAAAAATGCATGAGGATGAAGATCTTGCAACATACTAGTTCCCTGAGACAGCAGCGCCCCCAACCCCAACTTCTGAGGCATCAACCTTCACCACGAAAGGTCTGGAGGAGTCTGTTTGCACACAAAACATCTCTTTAAAGAATGAAAGTATTGTAATGCCCTTGGGGACCATTTAGAAGGGAAGCAACCTTTATGATATCTGTCAAAGGTTTGACTACCACCGAAAATCCCCTGATAAATTTTCGATAATAATTGACGAAACTCAGAAACCTCTGAAGCTTTTTCACATTCTCTGGTAGCACCCAGTCCTGTACCGCCCGCACCTTTTATGGATCCATCTTGAACCCCCCCGGGGTAATAATGTGTCCCAGAAATGTGATCTCTTTTATGGAAAAAACACAGTTTTCCTTTTTTGCAACACAAATTATCGAATATTGCCTGGAGGACCTGATGAACATGAGAAATATGTGAATCAAAATCCGACAAAAAGATAAGCATATCGTCAAGGTATACCGGAACAAAGCAGCTAATAAAAAGCCAAGTACTTTGAATAAAACATTATAGTTGGGGACCCTGTTGCAAACTTTGCAGTTGGGCTCAGAAGCTTTAAATTATGCCTCTGAATCTACCCCATATGCCAGCATATCCCAGGTCAGCAGCCAGTTTTCTATCCAACACCTAACAGAGGAGTGGCAGAAAGGGAATCACAGTCACAGGCACCACCTATCTATGATGTTCGAGGATATGTCAGTTCCCATGTGAACGTACTCTGAGATTGAGTTGGCTACTTTGACTTCAGGGTGTATAAGGGGAATGAGCGGCCAAAGCTTGCACAACATGCTTTAGAGGTACTTGCCTGCCCCACTGCCAGTGTGATATCGGAGAGGATGTTCAGCACAGTTGGAGTTGTGGTAATTGAGAGACTTATCCACTTGTCCACAAATAATGCTGTTCTGATATTTATAAAAATGAACCAGTCATGGGTTTTTTTATGACTTCAGCACCCTTATGCAGATTCAACTAATTAGTTAGCCCGCTGGTGATTTTTACTCACATATGACTGAACATAGATATATATCAAGGTGCTGTTGCTGGTGGTGGTGGTGCTGCTCACCTTCTTCTGCTTCCACCTTGTTTCCTTCTCATACACCCCAAACAAAAAAATATGAAAATATGAAAATACAGAGCTACTGTTCTCATGTTTCCATGAGGAGCACATTTTACCCTCAAGGTGCTGTTGCTGTTGGTGGTGGTGAAACTGCTGCTGCTCCCCTTCTCCTGATTCCCCAATGTTTCTTCCTCCTCCTTCTCCCAAAATGAAAATTTCCTAAAGCACAAAAAACAGCTTTTCCATAGAGAAGGCCTCTGTTTCGCTATTAGGCCTTAGTCACACGGGAGTTTTTTGCCACGATTTGCGGATCGCATGACGGATGCGCATCCGCAAATCGCGTGACCGGGGCCGAGAAATCGCCGAAAAAACTGCTCCTAGCCGCGTTTCAATAGAAACGGGCCGGAGATGTCCAGTGCATTGAATTCAATGGAGCCGGCAATACAGCCGGCTCCATTGAAAGCAATGCGCTGTAGGCGATCTCCCGATGAATTGTCGGGAAGGACTTAAATATATAAGCCCTTCCCTGCAATTCATCCAGAAATGTGTAAAAATAAAAAAAATATATATACTCACCTTGTCCCAGCAGACGGAGTTCAGCGCGGCCGGCCGGCAGTGGGTGTGAGTGGGTGTGAGTGAGAGCTGCCCCTAATTGGTCCCTGCGCTGAGCCAATCAGAGGCAGCTCTCACTCACACCCACTCACACCCACTGCCAGCCGGCCGCGCTGAACTCCGTCTGCCGGGACAAGGTTAGTATATATTTTTTTTAATTTTTACACATTTCTGGATGAATTGCAGGGAAGGGCTTATATATTTAAGCCCTTCCCGACAATTCATCCCGCGATCGCCAGCAGCCCATTGCTTTCAATGGAGCCGGCTGTATTGCAATGGGCAAACATCGTTGTTCTCTGCCACAGCTGTTACAGCTGTGGCAGAGAAGAATGATTTGTCTAGTATATGCTCTCAATGGGGTCGGCGCTGCTGCCGCCGGCCCCATTGAGCGCATATAGAGAAGAGAACAGGAATCGCAGATCGCAGATAGGTGCGATCTGCGATTTCTGTTCTATACTTTATCGGACGAGCGCATAAAAAGCGCTCATGTGTCCGATACCATTGCAAAGCAATGGTTTTATAAAATCGCCGGACGCATGCGCAAAAACACCCGTCTGACTAAGGCCTTATGATTACCTGGTAGAAATTGTCCTTTGCAAACTTTGATATTGCTTTTAAAACAAGGAGCACACCTGTTGTCTTCCTTGATGCAATTTTTGATCCAGAAGACCCTATGTGGGACTTCTTTTGTTTTAGTGACACCCCTGTGCTACTATTAACCCCTACACCACTGTACACTATTTTTTACCAATTTTATAGCGGGAACACAGTGTTCCCAGTATGTGTGGCTGTATTCCCATGCAATTTGGGGTGGGATGTGTTTTTTTTACTCCCAATTGACTTTTTTAAACCAATTTTTACTCCCATTGACTTTAATGACAGTCACATTCCTGATAATTTTAGTGAAATCAGCCCAATCCTGGCAAGAACCAATCAGTCCACTATTCATATAAAAAATGAAAAAGATTTAGCTCACGTCTCCTCCTCCCATCGACATTCAGATCACTTCAGTAAAGACTTTCATTAGACCATATTCCCCACCCAGTCCTGGTGGTATTTGTATGCAAAAAATATCCACAAAGAAAGGAGCTGATTTGTGTGAAAAATTCTTTTGCCTTTATTTCAACTGTGCCAAATATTTCAAATATTTTATCTTGATGTACGTGGCACAGTTGAAATAAAGACAAAATAGTTTTTCACACAAACCGGCTCCTTTCTTTTTGGATATTTTTTTGCAGTCCACTAATCATTCATCACTATTCAGTATAAGTTATGTGTCCATAGATTCTCATAGTCTGGTGGATATTAGGCTGGATTTCCTTTCTGCATTCTCAGTTAATTGTCAAGTGGAACTCCTAAATTAAACACTTGATGTACATTTGCAACACTAGGACAATTGGGTCTTGCTTCTGCTGTGGGTAGAATTCACATATAATAATCATGCAATTGAATTTGACAGTCTCCCCTTTTTCATACTCTGGGTTCCTCTTCCAGAAGCTAAAACTTGCAACCAATGCTTTCCACAAAGAATTCCTTAAAAATTGGCAGAAGGCTAGATATTTTTTGTTACAAGCAGCTGCTTGCATGAAAAAGTAACAGATAGTGGAGACCAATCATTGGGAGATTGGGTCTAGCACTTTCAAAGAATATTTGTCTGAGGCTGTCAAAATTTATGTTTATTCATGTTTATTCCCAGGTACCTTGGGCCATTTTAAGTCATTAAATAGTTGAACACAGTTGCTTACAAGTTTCTTTTACCTTCCTCCTAGCAAATTCCAAACTTATTTCATCCTTTCAAAAGCATTAGTCCTGGATCGATTCTTTAAGCCTTCAACCCCTACCTCTGTATCCACCACTTCTAAAGATGAATTCAAGGTAAAAGAAATTCTTGAAGTCAAAAAACTAGGAGGGAAGCTGTTCTACCTGGTGAACTGGAAAGGTTTTCATCCTGAGATGAGGTCCTGGAAGTTTGGAAAGAAATTTCAACAGCAGTCTGGTCCTAAGAAGAGAGGGTATATATAAGGTCAGAGCTTCTGTTATGGCTGTAGCATTCTCTACTAAACTGCATTGCAAACTGCCATGTAAAATGCAAATTTTGCTATAGAACGGTTACAAATTCAACCATGAATCTGCAGCAAGATCTGTAGCAGATTTTACACTGCAGAAACTATGCCCTGTGTGGATGTAAGCTGAAAATGGCAGAGCTACTATTTGTAAAACAAGGAAATAAAATCAGATGTGGCCACTTATTCTCTAATGTGAGAATCTTAAAAAAAACATCTCCCCATACTGTTTGTTAGCCTAATGAAACCCTGGAAGTGTGCCATAGGACAGACTACAGTCACAATTGAATTTTCAGATTGAAAGTCACATCATTATATAATAAAACATCCATCCTGTATGTTGTACACCAACACAGCATAATGTATGAAGTAAAAGCTTTGAAAAGTTGAGTATAATAAAATCATCTAGGCAGATTTAATCCTAGAAAAACATTATGACTATTATTTACAAAAAGTACAAATCTCCATCTACACAGTCCCTATTGGACAAACCATCAGGAGATTTGGCCTTCAATACCACCTCAATGCTGACGACACCCAGCTATACACCTCTTCCCGTGACATCTCTGCACCTTTCCTCCTAAACATCACCAACTGTCTGTCCGCTGTCTCTAACACTATGTCTTCTCTCTACCTAAAACTAAACCTCTCTAAAACTGACCTACTAGTGTTTCCGCCCTCTACTAACCAACCTCATCCTGACATCTCCATCTCAGTGTGTGGCACCTCCATAACTCACAGACAGCATGCCCGCTGCCTTGGGGTCATATTCAACGCCGATCTCTCCTTTACCCCCTATATCCAATCTCTGGCCCGAACATGTCAGCTTCACCTCAAGAACATTGCAAGAATCTGCTCTTTTCTCACCGTGGAAATGCTAAAAACACTCACTGTTGCCCTCATTCACTCTCGGCTTTATTATTGCAATTCGTTGCTGATCGGTCTCTCCCGCACCAGACTCTACCCTCTCCAGTCCATCCTGAATGCAGCAGCCAGGCTCATCTTTCTGTCCAGCTGCTACTCGGATGGCTCTGCCCTGTGCCAGTCACTGCAATGGCTGCCTGTCAAATGCAGAATACAATTTAAACACACTA
The DNA here is from genome assembly GCF_035609145.1 of Eleutherodactylus coqui. Classification (NCBI taxonomy): domain Eukaryota; kingdom Metazoa; phylum Chordata; class Amphibia; order Anura; family Eleutherodactylidae; genus Eleutherodactylus; species Eleutherodactylus coqui. The sequence goes on along the minus strand of NC_089837.1, from coordinate 261,476,757 downwards.
CCTTCAGCCATTAAGCCCTCCACAGCACCGCGCCGCCCTACATGTCTCCCCTTATCTCAATCCATTACCCAGCCTGGGCTCTCTGCTCTGCTAATGAAATCAGACTGAGTGCCCCTTTAATTCGAACTTCTCATTCCCGCCTCCAAGACTTCTCCAGAGCAGCACCAGTCCTCTGGAACGCACTACCAAAGGCTATCCGGGAAATCAATGACTCACAAAACTTCAAGCGTCTGTAAAAACGTACCTCTTCAGGGAGGCATTCCACATCTCCTAAACCAAACCCTCTCCGCTCCTCCTGATAACACTGTTCCCTAACCTATTGACTGCAATCCCTGCTAGCCACCATCAACAGCCCCTTGCAGTCACACTGTTTCTGCCATCACACGGCTTAATGTCTGACCATTGTTTATGAGTATAGCATCCCCCACTCTCCAACTCACCACACCGTGCACATCTCCAGCCCCTTTAACTTTTGTATCACCCCACTACTTGTATTATGTAAGCTCGCTGGAGCAGAACTCTTACCCCTATTGTTTCCATCAACTGATTACTACTACATCTGACCGTGGTTCTGGAATTGTACTTTTGTCTTTCTGTATTCCCCCTGTCTTTGTAAGCGCTGTAGAATATGTTGGTGCTATACAAATAAAGATTATTATTTTTAATTTTCTGTAAAATGTCCCTGGCAGTTAACATCATGTTATAGAAGATTGTTCATTTGATGTTATTTGACATTTACATAAAATTGTAAAAAGAAACACAATGATTATCCCTTTAAAATGTATCTGGAAGTGATACAACACACAAAATAAAGCAAGCTGTCTTTGACTTTAATTTATAAAAGTTTGGCAATTTTAAATACTCATGAAACATTTATGTGCAAATCTCGTCCAAAAATGTGGTCACCTATGTAGGACAAAAAAGTAATTTGATGAAACGCGGATGCTTGGATGTTAGCCAGTTAAGTGCTGAAGTAAGACTAAACATATCGTTTAAACCCTAAGGCTTTTACTGAAGAATAAATGCATCTTAATTTAGGTGAAGAGATAAACCTAATCATACCATAGTTAGGAACATTTTCAGAATTTGTAGAATAACTGATTCTAGGAGTAAGCAGAAAATAGTTGATATGATGTCTAAATGAAGGTATTAATATAGTTAAGGGCTTATTCAGATGGTCCTTGTTCTGTCTGTTTATTCCAAGAACAGTACATGGATCCATATTAGCCAATAAGTTTATTCACACAGGCAACTTTTGTACACGGATTGACGATCAATGTAGAAAAAATTGCAGCATGTTATATTTTGGTTCATTGCACTATTATTGAATTTTGGATAACAAGGGGAGGAAGACCTGAGAAGACTTATACTTCAAGGTTGGATTTCAGAAAGGCAGGTTTTCATTAACTCAAAGAGAGAAGGAAGCACCCAATTGCTGGATGTTGGTTGGTAAATATATTGAAATTAGATTCTCAAAGCACAATCATTAACATTCCCTAAAATGAAGAAGAAAGGGAAGCATTTAAAGAGACCAGGATGGATGAACACAGAACTTAAATGCATGCTAAAAAGGAAGAAAAATAGGTTTATCAGATGGAAATAGGGGGCATATCTAAATAAGAATATAATGCAGTCTGCAAAAACTGTAGGGCAAGTGTTAGAAAAGCTAATAATGAATTGAGTCTTGCAAGAGAGGCCAAAAGCAATAAAAAAGGATTTTAGGAGTATGTCAATAGCTAAAGAAAAGTCAAAGGTGCTATGAAATGTTTACAGGATAAAAATAGTGAATTTGTTAAAAATTATGTTGAGTAGGCCAAACTTTTCAATTCCTATTTTGTATCTTTTTTCTCTCAGAAAGAAGATGTAACATCAACTGAACTAAAATTTTTCTACACAAATGCAAAGTGCATGGGAAACAAACAAGAGTAACATCCTATAGCATCCTCGACTTTTCTTTTGCTTTTAAAATACCCCCAAAACCTTTTTATTGCTTTTAGTCTCTGTTGCAAGCTTCAATTCATTATTGGCTTTAGTTTTCTGACACTTGCCCTACAGTTTCTGCAGACTGCATTATATTCTTCTTTAGATATTGCCCGCTCTTTTCATTTAATAAACATATATTTTTCTTCATGTTTAGCATGTGTGCAAGTTCTGTGTTCATGCATCCTGTTCTCTTTAAATGCTTCCCATTCTTCCTACTTTTTAGAACTGTGAATGATTGTGCTTTGACAATCTCATTTTGCAATTTTTCCCAACGTTCTTGGACATTTCTGCCATTAAGAACGTGCAGCCATTGGATCCTTCCTACCCTCTTGGAGATGTATGCTTTCCTAACATACAATGCAACACCTCCTTCTCTTTTAATAGGTCTGTTTCTTATAAAAAGGTTGTATCCTTCAAGTCTTGTATTCCAATCATGTTTATCATCTCACCAAGTTTCCATGATGCCTATGACATATTTCTCTTTCTGTATTAGGAGCTTCAATTTCCCTTGTTTGTTTCCCATGTTCTGTGCATTTGTGTAAAAGCATTTTAGTTTGTGATTGGTGTCTCTTGCTCCTCTACTTTCCTTCTGAATTTTTGTCTTTTCTCTTTCTTTCCACTTCTAATAGCAAGGTTCTAAATTGTATTTATTAGCTATATATTATTTCCTGCCCCTTATATTCCATTCCCACATTGTTCTAGTTTAAAGCTCTCCTAATGTGTGTAGCAACCCGTCTTTAGCAAGAAGTCCATTAAATAGGAAACTCACTTCATAGTCTAGAAATCCAAATCTTTGCTGACGGCACCATCGATGCAGCTAGTTATTCAATTCTAGAATCCTGTTCCATCTTCTTGCTGCATGGCCATCTACTAGGATGATGGATGAGAAGATCACCTGTGCTCCTGTTTCCTTCACTTTCCTGCCAAGGTCTTCAAAGTCTCTGCAGATAGTTGCAAGTTCCCTTTGTCCCTTCATGTATTAGTAGGAATGGGTACTGGTCTGTAGAACTGAAACATCTTGATAGCCTATCAGACACATCTTTGATTTGTGAACCTCTCGTCAGGTCTGCAGACAGCTGGTTCTAACAATTTCAATAAGGAATCCCCAACAACCAGCACTCTCCTTTTCTTCACAACAACAATTCTTTTTCTCATTTCAATAGCATTCTGATAGCTTACTAGAATGTTCTTTGATGTTTCTTGCGTGTGAGCCTGGTGCCAGTTCCTTAGCAGTATAGGTGCTGACGAGAGATGAGCGAGCGTACTCGGATAAGCACTACTCGCTCGAGTAATTGGCTTTATCCGAGTATCGCTGAGCTCGGGTCTAAAGATTCGGGTGCCGCTGCGGCTGACAGGTGAGTCGCAGCGGGGAGCAGGGGAGAGCGGGCGGGAGAGAAGGAGAGAAAGATCTTACCTCCGTTCCTCCCCGCTCTCCCCTGCAGCTCCCCGCTCCGTGCCGGCACCCGAATCTTTAGACCCGAGCACAGCGATACTCGGATAAAGCCAATTACTCGAGCGAGTAGTGCTTATCCGAGTACGCTCGCTCATCTCTAGTGCTGACTGACTCCTGATCCTCCTGCTTCTTTGGGTCACATACTTCCATTCCTCTGTTTCTGCATTCTCTCCTCAAGACTTTGCACCTTTTGCTTGCATTTCTGGCAGGTGAAGTTTGACTTTTCCTGTGGTAGGTCTGTAAACATGTAGCATACATTGCAGCTCACCATATGACTACTCAACCCTACCATGGTGTCACTTAATGTCCACTTCTAAAAGTCAATAATTCTAGGGATTTTATAACCCAGCTAAACCCATCATTCTTCCCACTCAGAGCGACTCTTTACTCTTCCCAGGATGCACCAGGAATAGACAAATTATTTTCCTGGAGTTTCAATCTTTGGTCTGGCGATGTTCTCTGGACAGCTAGACGCAGCCAATAACATCCCAGGATACTGTAGGAAGCAGCAGAGGTAATTGCGGAACTGCTTGCTGTAATCTTTGAAAATTCATGGTGAACAGGAATTTTCCAAGATAAGAACATCAGCTCCTGGAGGAGGAGACCCATATAAGATAATCACCAATTAGCTACAGATTCGTACTTCATGACGTATTAACCATGCACACTGTCTATAAAACCCAATGTAGCTTAATTAGAATAAAGAAGTTTCATTTAGCTGTACAGCAGGTTTCAGCGTGATTCTTCCGTGCATGCACAGGCCTGAGGCCTTAGATCTTCTGATCAGGAAGGGGGCAGATATTCATCATTAGGTATATTAGTACCAATCTATAACAAATGGCGACCCAGATGGGATGACAGGGTTTGGACTGCGTGAGCATCCATGAGAAAACTTGCTGTGGATGAAACGACCCGACGGAGACAGTTGGAAACTGATCACCTCCTAGAGTTCGGTAGGTCATATTAGATGCCCTATATATGACCTTACCAGTACACCTGCCACCCTGCTCGGTTTCTGTTTCTGTGACTTATACGGCTGGTTGGAGGCCACCAAAGACAGGTAATATTCTTGCCCAGTATCTGATAACTCAAACCTGTCATACTGAATATCTGCTGCCTGGTTTTATATTATGGGTGCATTGGTTGGAAGAAACTTGGAGGATTAGGTGAAATGGCGGTTAGGTCTGCAGACACATTAGCGCGGGTATACTTGCTTTGGAGTAACAGAATGGTGTAGCTCATCACTGAAGCAGATCGCTAGAATTGTGGCAGTAAAGCGATGGGGCGACCTTAGTTACGAGTATCCTCCACAGTCTCCTATGACCGGTATTGTCTAATGTTATGTTATGTCCTAAGTGTGTTACTGTAACTGGGCTTATGTTGGTATAAATGAGGGTGGCAGGGGTCTAGTTAAAACTAACAGACTAAGAGACCAGGATTTGAGGTTAAATTGTTAGAATGCCACCCTATCACGCCATGTTCGCCTGAGGTCCTGGTTTTCTGCCATAACGTCCATTACCCAGTTGAAGAGAGGGTGAGATTGTCTCTGAGGAGCAAGTGTTAGCAAGTGAACATAGTATTGAGAGGAATAGCCAGAGGGCTGTGAGAAAACAGAACAGGAATATGTTAAGTGGTTAGGGTTCCAGTTGGGGAGGCCATAGGAACACTAAAGAGAGATGAGCACGAGGCAGTCTAAGCCTCAGGAAGTCATTTTAGCATGTGAACTGGTGGAGACAAGGGAGGAGGATGTTGCAAGAAAATGAGTAACTTAATGAAGGTGTGTGGGAGTCCCGTACACTGCAGGGAAAATATTATTGGTAGAGGAATAGCGGAAAACCATAAGGAACAGAAGTTAAAGTAAGATATTTGCAGTTACAAGATGGCATTTGCTTCATGTGCTTTGAAGTGAAGACAAAGGAAGGCCAGCCCTTCTTCACCATCTGAGGGCACAGCCCTGGCCGTGTCATGGATGATGTACCTTGATGCGTGTCTAGTATGTAGTATTCCTGGACCCGCCTGTCACCATCGTCCAGACAGGCTATGCCTTCGTTGGCCAATTCAGTGACAGCCATGGCCCAGCGGCCATTTTAGCATTTGCTGTAATAGGACTTTCGGCTGCTGCCCAGGTGTCATCTTAGCTCTGCAGCAGATATGAGTTGGCTTCTCATCTCCTATCCTATCTCATCTCCTTTTACCTGGCATCCCAATTTTTACACTGCAATGATGGGTGCGTTTTCTGAATTTTGCATAGGAGTATTCAAATCCCCTCTATCCCGGTTTCAAACAACTTTCTCCCAATTATCTGTCCTACAGTCTGTGTTTAGCACCCCAAGTAGTTTTGTCTAGAATTGCAACTTCATGCAAAATCTGTGGACAACTATGTGACAATTAACCACCATACCGTTTGATCACTGCTGTACGTGATAATAGATATACATACACAGTGCAAGAGTGTGATTGTGTCACCTATAGATACATAGGAAAAGACGTATGATACTAGATAGATAGATAGATAAATGGTTAACTGAGTTTGCTTCCAGCGCCCTTCAGAAAGACTGTGTTTTTACCCGTATCTGCGGGCAGCAGCAGCCCCCTCCTTGTCTCCCAGATTTTCAGGGTCTCATGAGATGAGTACTGAGAGAAGAATGTGAGACTAACCTTGCAGAGTTTTACAACTGTGCTCTGCTTGAATCAATTGAATAGAAACTTGTAGTGAATCCAGTGAATTATACTGTCTTAGAAGGCAGGAAAGATAAGAATTTTAAGGTACATTCTTGCTGTTATTTGTGTACATGTCAGTTCTGTGATAAGTTGGACACGTGCATAATTGCTAAATCCTGATACTGTTACGTATGGGAAAAGCATCACAAACAGTTAAAGGTTGAATGTTAGTGGTAGCGATTGAATGCAAAATAAGGAGAGTTGTAGAACTTCTATAGCTTTTCCTTTGGTCTGATGCAGTGTTTTAGGTGCATCTATCAAATTCAATTGCTATCATCTACAGTGTTAAATAGTCACAACTGTCCATAAATTTACAACATAGTAGCTACATATTAGACATTAGAAGTTCTCTGTCTTATCAGGAATGTCAGTCAGAGGTTGAAGAAGGAGAGAGGGGGGGTGAAACATCACCATACCCACGCATTCCAAAAACACCAGCGTTTAACATAGCGTATAACAGCTTCAGTAAATAAGGAAGATGGAAAATCTCTACAGTCACTCAGCAAACTTTTTCACACAATTTGCCAAAAGTAGCACTCATTCACTCACCTTAATGGCTGGACATCATTCAAGCAATTCTCTAGTTTTTTTACACAGACACACTCACCCCTCCCTTTCTGTCAGAGACTTTGAGCTTGATACACATGACTCTTATGTCTTTCTAACATTGTTTTTTATCTTTCACATAGTTATTTCACATAGCACTGCTACATACTTCAAAATATGGCAAAAGATATTAGAAAGCAGGCTTCGAATCTTTAAAAAATTTTTAAACAATATCAGCCATTAGTAATTAAAAGAGGTATATCCCTCTGAATGTCCAAGTAGAAATATGAGTTCTGGAGTTTCACCCATTTAGGGATAGTCAGACCCGAGGTTCCAGCGCAGGGATTGTCCTCAGCTGGTTTAGTTGGTCCAGTGAATACACAATTTCCTGAAAATCCGTAACAGCAGTAAACATTGTGTGTGGAGGATCATATGGTTCTTAATATTTATGTGAGAGAGACAGACTTGACTGCATGGATGGATGAGAGTTAATGACCAGTGTTTAAGCCGTAATGTGTGTAATGACCGCTCAGAGTAATATGTTAATTTCAGCCGCATTTTTGTTTTTTTCTATGTCTTTGTATATTTTAGTGTCAGTCTTCACTGAAACTGCAATTTTGTTCAGGCACAATAAGCCGTGATAAACTGTGCCGTCCCTGAAATTCCACAGACTGGATGGGTGGCAATGGCCCTCCCAGCATATTAAGCAACATGCCTCCACTCTGTTGCTTGTGTTGTGCCCTCTTGTGTTAGAAATGCTAACTGCAGCTGGAAAAATAATAAAAAATAAAAGGTTTTGAGATAGCTTTCAATTTACATATGACAGTATTTAGCCCCATGATGTCTCTGTTCACACTGTAAAAGGGTTTTCGCTTAGACTTTGCTTCATAGAATGTCACCTTTACCTACAGTGTGCCACTCATCATGCCAGCGTTGCAACGCCCCCAGTCCAGCTACCTTGCTACCTCTGGAGAAAGGGGGGAAGTGGGAATAATCACCTGATAGCTTTTTCTCTCTCTCAGCTTGATACACATGACTAGGCACTAGCTAATGGCCCAGAAGACAAGGGATTCAGTCATGTTGATCAGTCATTAGATAACCCTGATTTTGAACTCTTTGTGGATGGATCGAGGTATGGTCAAGAAGGCAGCTTCTATACAAGTTATGTTGTACTCTCCTGATATGATGTAGTTGAAGCCGAACCTCATGCTCATGAGAGTGCGGCTAATGTCTACACAGACTCCCGCTATGCCTATGGCATTGCTCATAACTACGGACCCATCAGGAGAGCGAGGTCATTGTTGAAAATAGCAATTAAAAACAGAAAAGATGTACCAGCACTGATGGAAGCCCTCCTGCCGCCCGAGAGAGTGGCGTGAAAATGCAACATAAGGCCACTCCAAGGATGGCACAAAAGAGGCGACCACAAATCACCCGGCTGATTAGGCTGTGAAGACAGCCACACAGAAGCCCAGACTTGATCCTTTAGGGATTGGGGCATAGTAACATAGTAGTAACATAGTACGTTAGGCTGAATGAAGACAATGTCCATCTAGTTCAGCCTGTTTCGACCCCTAGTTGATCCAGAGGAAGGCAAAAACCCCAAGAGGCAGAAGCCAATTAGCCCATTTGGGGGAAAATTTCTTCTAGACTCCGTAACGGCAATCAGAATAATCCCTGGATCAACCTTTGATAGTTCCTATCTAAATATAAGACACAGAACTACAAACCCTACAAACTACAAACCCGTACACAGGGTAGCCAGTCTGGCATACCTGCTCACAAACACCACCACCAAAAACTGATCTCTGAGGTGGTATACAGATACAGAGTACTGGAGACAACTGAGAGTGACCAAGGTACTCTCTCCATAGGAGAAGTGATACAGAAAATAATGAAAGTGTTGGGGCTAGAACTGGCCTTTTATGCTCCATACCATCCACAAAGCAGTGGTAGAGCAGAAAAGTTTAAATGGTATCTTAGAAACCACAATCCAGTAGGCCATGGCAGAGCTCAATAGACCATGGACCTAGTGCCTCCCCCTGGTACTCTTCTCTGCAAGGTACACGCCTGACAGAATAGGCCTCAGCCCATATGAGGTACTTTTTGGGTCGGCCCCAAGGTTAGGATTGTATTTACCGTGATACCAACTCCACATGCAGCATGGTAGCTTGATGAACTGTGTTATTGCTCTCACAAAACACCTAACTAATGTATATTCTGAAGTATTTACTTCCCTTCCAGATCCAGAGACTGACATGGGGACCCATGACCTGCTTCCTGGAGATTGGGTCTATGTGAAGAAATTTGTGAGAAAACACTCCCTTGAACCTAAATACGACAATCCCTACCAGGTGCTACTGACCACAGCCACATCAGTGAAATTAGATGGAAAGAGCTCCTGGATCCATGCTTTCCATTGCAAGAAGGCGCCACCTCCTGAGGAGCAAGCATAATTATGCTATATTACCTTCTACTACTGGGACTGTTCAGGGTGGATCTCAGCTAGCCATCACAAGAGAAAATAATGGGAACTGGAACCTCTGGTCGATGGCATACGAGGGTACAGTTACGTTCTGGTACAATTCATCCAACACCCATGTAGCCACATTCTCCTTTGATTATTATTACCTAGCCCCTGCCCTCATGCTTCAGATATGCGGGCATAATGTACATATGCATCACGGATTCTTACTGGGGACAGGACTGTAGCTATTGGGGATCCGTGGGGTGGAACACAGGGACAGACTAGGGCTGCAAACCACAGAGTGCTTCAGACAAGATAGACAGAAACAGGAAATCCTTAATTAGTCGTATGACCCTACTCAAGACGCAACATCAGAGGATCAGACTTCAGCATGCCCCTCCGCCGCCCTACACTGGCGACCTGCGATACTGTGTATGTCTCGCCTGTGACGTCCAGAATCCCAGATGGCATGACATTAGAGATGAGCGAACGTACTCGTCCGAGCTTGATACTCGTTCGAGTATTAGTGTGTTCGAGATGCTCGTTACTCGTAACGAGTACCACGCGATGTTCGGGTTACTTTCACTTTCATCTCTGAGACGTTAGCGCGCTTTTCTGGCCAATAGAAAGACAGGGAAGGCATTACAACTTCCCCCTGCGACGTTCAAGCCCTATACCACCCCCCTGCAATGAGTGGCTGGCAAGATCAGGTATCACCCGAGTATAAAAATCGGCCCCTCCCGCGGCTCGCCACAGATGCGTTCTGACATACTTTAGGGAAAGTGCTATCTTGGTGGAGCTGCTATAGGGAGAGTGTTAGGAGTATTTTAGGCTTCAAGAACCCCAACGGTCCTTCTTAGGGCCACATCTAACCGTGTGCAGTACTGTGGAGGCTGCTTTTTGCAGTGTTGCACTTTTTTTTTTTTTTGGTATATCGGCCGTGTAGAGCATTGCGCCCTGCAGTAATACTCCAGGGCCAGAAGCGCTTAGGCAGGGACAGAAGACATATTGATTGAATATAGGCAGTGGGCCTTTGCAAAAACATTTGGGGAAAAAAATCTATTTGGGCTGCCTGTGAGTGTCCTCAGTGTTCTGGGTCTCTGCTGGGTGTAGTAGTTCTCCAAATTCATACGCAGCCAGCTAAGTGTTACAGCAGGCTTGCGCAAAATTGTTTCCTGGCTCTGTCTGGGCTGTTAAATCACCGCTGTATTGCAGTCCACAGTGCAACACTCTGCAGTTCTTTGACATACTCCAGGGCCAGAAGCGCTTAGGCAGGGACAGAAGACATATTGATTGAATATAGGCAGTGGGCCTTTGCAAATACATTTGGGGAAAAAAATCTATTTGGGCTGCCTGTGAGTGTCCTCAGTGTTCTGGGTCTCTGCTGGGTGTAGTAGTTCTCCAAATTCATACGCAGCCAGCTAAGTGTTACAGCAGGCTTGCGCAAAAGTATTTCCTGGCGTTCCGTAAGCAAAGTCAGCCTCCAACCACAGGCCAATAAGCGGCACATTTAATTACAGCGTTCTGTTTCTGCATTACTGGTAATACAGTATGCTGAGGGGTAGGGGTAGGCCTAGAGGACGTGGACGCGGCCGAGGACGCGGAGGCCCAAGTCAGGGTGTGGGCAGAGGCCGAGCTCCTGATCCAGGTGTATCGCAGCCGACTGCTGTAGGATTAGGAGAGAGGCACGTTTCTGGCGTCCCCACATTCATTGCACAATTAATGGGTCCACGCGGTAGAACTTTATTAGAAAATGAGCAGTGTGAGCAGGTCCTGTCGTGGATGGCAGAAACTGCATCCAGCAATCTATCGTCCACCCACAGTTCTGCGCCGTCCACTGCTGCAACTCAGAATCCTCTGGCTGCTGCTCCTCCTTCCTCCCAGCCTCCTCACTCCATTACAATGACACATTCTGAGGAGCGGGCAGACTGCCAGGAACTGTTCTCGGGCCCCTGCTCAGATTGGGCAGCAGTGGTTCCTCTCCCACCAGAGGAGTTTATCGTGACTGCTGCCCAACCATTGGAAAGTTCCCGGGGTCCGGGGGATGGAGCTGGGGACTTCCGGCAACTGTCTCAAGACCTTTCAGTGGGTGAGGAGGACGATGATGATGAGACACAGTTGTCTATCAGTGAGGTAGTAGTAAGGGCAGTAAGTCCGAGGGAGGAGCTCACAGAGGATTCGGAGGAAGAGCAGCAGGACAATGAGGTGACTGACCCCACCTGGTTTGCTACGCCTACTGAGGACAGGTCTTCAGAGGGGGAGGCAAGGGCAGCAGCAGGGCAGGTTGCAAGAGGCAGTGCGGTGTCCAGGGGTAGAGGCAGGGCCAGACCGAAGAATCCACCAACTGTTTCCCAAAGCGCCCCCTCGCGCCATGCCACCCTGCAGAGGCCGAGGTGCTCAAAGGTCTGGCAGTTTTTCACTGAGAGTGCAGACGACCGACGAACAGTGGTGTGCAACCTTTGTCGCGCCAAGATCAGCCGGGGAGCCACCACCACCAGCCTCACCACCACCAGCATGCGCAGACATATGATGGCCAAGCACCCCACAAGGTGGGCCGAAGGCCGTTCACCGCCTCCGGTTTGCACCACTGCCTCTCCCCCTGTGCCCCAACCTGCCACTGAGATCCAACCCCCCTCTGAGGACACAGGCACTACCGTCTCCTGGCCTGCACCCACACCCTCACCTCCGCTGTCCTCGGCCCCATCCACCAATGTCTGTCAGCGCACCGTCCAGCCGTCGCTAGCGCAAGCGTTTGAGCGCAAGCGCAAGTACGCCGCCACGCACCCGCACGCTCAAGCGTTAAACGTGCACATTGCCAAATTTATCAGCCTGGAGATGCTGCCGTATAGGGTTGTGGAAACGGAGGCTTTCAAAAATATGATGGCGGCGGCGGCCCCGTGCTACTCAGTTCCCAGTCGCCACTACTTTTGCCGATGTGCCGTCCCAGCCCTGCACGACCACGTCTCCCGCAACATTGTACGCGCCCTCACCAACGCGGTTACTGCCAAGGTCCACTTAACAACGGACACGTGGACAAGCACAGGCGGGCAGGGCCACTATATCTCCCTGACGGCACATTGGGTGAATTTAGTGGAGGCTGGGACAGAGTCAGAGCCTGGGACCGCTCACGTCCTACCCACCCCCAGAATTGCGGGCCCCAGCTCGGTGCTGGTATCTGCGGCGGTGTATGCTTCCTCCACTAAACCACCCTCCTCCTCCTCCAACGCAACCTCTGTCTCGCAATCAAGATGTGTCAGCAGCAGCAGCACGTCGCCAGCAGTCGGTGTCGCGCGGCGTGGCATCACAGCGGTGGGCAAGCGTCAGCAGGCCGTGCTGAAACTAAGCTTAGGAGATAAGAGGCACACGGCCCACGAACTGCTGCAGGGTCTGACAGAGCAGACCGACCGCTGGCTTGCGCCGCTGAGCCTCCAACCGGGCATGGTCGTGTGTGACAACGGCCGTAACCTGGTGGCGGCTCTGCAGCTCGGCAACCTCACGCACGTGCCATGCCTGGCCCACGTCATTAATTTGGTGGTTCAGCGCTTTCTGAAAAGCTACCCACGCTTGACAGACCTGCTCGGAAAGGTGCGCCGGCTCTGCGCACATTTCTGCAAGTCCCACATGGACACTGCCACCCTGCGCACCCTGCAACATCGGTTTAATCTGCCAGTGCACCGACTGCTGTGCGACGTGCCCACACGGTGGAACTCTACGCTCCACATGTTGGCCAGGCTCTATGAGCAGCGTAGAGCTATAGTGGAATACCAACTCCAACATGGGTGATGCAGTGGGAGTCAGCCTCCTCAATTCTTTTCAGAAGAGTGGGCCTGGTTGGCAGACATCTGCGAGGTCCTTGGAAAGTTTGAGGAGTCTACCCAGGTGGTGAGCGGCGATGCTGCAATCATTAGCGTCACCATTCCTCTGCTATGCCTCTTGAGAAGTTCCCTGCAAAGCATAAAGGCAGACGCTTTGCGCTCGGAAACAGAGTCGGGGGAAGACAGTATGTCGCTGGATAGTCAGAGCACCCTCCTGTCTATATCTCAGCACGGTGAGGAGGAGGAGCATGAGGAGGAGGGGGAAGAGACAGCTTGGCCCACTGCTGAGGGTACACATGCTGCTTGCCTGTCATCCTTTCAGCGTGTATGGCCTGAGGAGGAGGAGGAGGAGGAGGAGGAGGATCCTGAAAGTGATTTTCCTAGTGAGGACAGCCATGTGTTGCGTACAGGTACCCTGGCACACATGGCTGACTTCATGTTAGGATGCCTTTCTCGTGACCCTCGCGTTACACGCATTCTGGCCACTACGGATTACTGGGTGTACACACTGCTTGACCCACGGTATAAGGAGAACCTTTCCACTCTCATACCCGAAGAGGAAGGGGTTCGAGAGTGATGCTATACCACAGGACCCTGGCAGACAAACTGATGGTAAAATTCCCATCCGACAGCGCTAGTGGCCGAAGGCGCAGTTCCGAGGGCCAGGTAGCAGGGGAGGCGCGGAGATCAGGCAGCATGTACAGCACAGGCAGGGGAACACTCTCTAAGGCCCTGGACAGCTTTATGGCTCCCCAGCAAGACTGTGTCACCGCTCCCCAGTCAAGGCTGAGTCGGCGGGAGCACTGTAAAAGGATGGTGAGGGAGTACGTAGCCGATCGCACGACCGTCCTCCGTGACGCCTCTGCCCCCTACAACTACTGGGTGTCGAAGCTGGACACGTGGCCTGAACTCGCGCTGTATGCCCTGGAGGTGCTTGCTTGTCCTGCGGCTAGCGTCTTGTCAGAGAGGGTGTTTAGTGCGGCTGGGGGAATCATCACGGATAAGCGTACCCGCCTGTCAACCGACAGTGCCGACAGGCTAACACTCATCAAGATGAACAAAGCCTGGATTTCCCCAGACTTCTCTTCTCCACCAGCGGACAGCAGCGATACCTAAGCAATACGTAGGCTGCACCCGCGGATGGAAGCATCGTTCTCTATCCCCATCAAAAACGTGGACCTTTTTGCTTCATCAATCTGTGTATAATATTCCTCCTCCTCCTCCTGCTCCTCCTCCTGAAACCTCACATAATCACGCCGAACGGGCAATTTTTCTTAGGCCCACAAGGCTCAGTCATATAATTTTTCTAAACAATTTTTATACGTTTCAATGCTCATTAAAGCGTTGAAACTTGCGCCTGAACCAATTTTTATTTTAACTGGGCTGCCTCCAGGCCTAGTTACCAATTAAGCCACATTAACCAAAGCGATTAATGGGTTTCACCTGCCCTCTTGGTTGGGCATGGGCAATTTTTCTGAGGTACATTAATACTGTTGGTACACCAATTTTTTGGGGCCCTCGCCTACAGTGTAATCCAATTAATTTTTTGCCCACCTGTATTAAAGCTGACGATACATCAGCTGTGATGGGCACTGCAATGGGATACATTAATGTACAGCCGGTGGGTTCCAGGGAGCCACCCATGCTGTGGGTGCACACAGAATTCCCATTGCGGAGTTGTACCTGCCTGTGTCTATTTATAAAAAAACCGCGGTCTGACTGGGGCATGCAGACACCTTGACAGAATGAATAGTGTGTGGCACATAGGTTCCCCATTGCTATGCCCACGTGTGCAGCTCCTGATGGAGGTGGCACAGGATTGGATTTTTCATTGCATCTGTACAGCATTGTGGGCTATTGCTCCGCCCCTTTTAAAGAGGGTCGCTGCCTAGCCGTGCCAACCCTCTGCAGTGTGTGCCTGCGGTTCCTCCTCATGGCAGACGCACTTATAAATAGACATGAGGGTGGCGTGGCATGAGGGCAGCTGAAGGCTGGGCTGGGACAGTTTGGTGTGCACTGTGGACACTGGGTCGTGGGGGTGGGGTTGGGCAGCATGTAACCCAGGAGAAGTGGCAGCGGAGTGTCATGCAGGCAGTATTTGTGCTTTGTTGGAGGTAGTGTGGTGCTTAGCTAAGGTATGCATTGCTAATGAGGGCTTTTCAGAAGTAAAAGTTGTTGGAAGGGGGGGGCACTCTTGCCGCTATTGTGGCTTAATAGTGGGACCTGGGAACTTGAGATGCAGCCCAACATGTAGCCCCTCGCCTGCCCTATCTGTTTCTGTGTCGTTCCCATCACTTTCTTGAATTGCCCAGATTTTCACAAATGAAAACCTTAGCGAGCATCGGCGATATACAAAAATGCTCGGGTCGCCCATTGACTTCAATGGGGTTCGTTACTCGAAACGAACCCTCGAGCATCGCGAAAAGTTCGTCCCGAGTAACGAGCACCCGAGCATTTTGGTGCTCGCTCATCTCTACATGACATCTGTTTTAATTGTGGTGCCTCCCAACCCCATCCCTCTGAGACATCACCTCTTCTCCCTGTACTCCAAGCCACTCCTACTACAACTCCGGTGACTACTTCCTGTCCTGGCGGCCCTACTTAGCACTCCTGGAACTACACCTTCTCCACCCAGTTCCGGAAGTCATCTTGGTACACCAGCCAGAATGCACAACTAGAAGGGACCTAAGCCCACTACGTCCCTCTATCAGGTCCTTAGGGCAGATGGCTCTGCAATGTGCAGTATAAATAAATATATAGATATACATCCCCTAAGTCTATGAAGTAGGGGTAGCCCCCCCCCTACTTTGCGCCAGGCCAGGGTGTTGGCTGTTTGGCGCCAATTGTGTTTGACGAGAAATTGTTGGCGGGAGTGAGCTTTGGGAGAGCCATAAAGATAAGCGCCATCTTGGTTTTGCCCAATAAAGTTTCAACTGTCCATTAAACTTATAGGCACACAAGGTTAGATCCTGCTCATGAAATGCCATTTATTGTAACGTGCAATATAAATAAATATATAAAAATATATCCTACTTATGACTGCCACATTCTGCAACGTGCAAGTTACAGATAAAAGAATCCTGTTGTATGAGGCCAGAATTTGTACATGGGGCCGAGGGATAAACTATATACACATTTTCTTGTTACCTGTAACGTCAGGCAATGATGGGGGTCATAGTTGTCAGTTCGTGACACCACCGTTCCATACACTGACATTCATGCTCGGCGCATGCATTGTACCTCGGGTCCTCCGGAACGGTGGAGACACGGTAAAACTTTACTAGTGATTTTTCTTGGAAATTCAGTAGACTTCAGTATGCAGACTTTACAGTGCAGGAAAACTCAGTACATATTCAGCAATTGCTTGACATGAAAGTCAATGGCCACAGAATGGCTATAAGGATCAGCCCGCTGTCATAGACTTCAGCACGCGTGGGTGTCAGTTACGGGTGTACCACTATACAGTGATCTATACTCCAGACGGCCGCATAGGAATCATCAATAAATGTCAATATTATCTTCAGAGGCTCCGTAGACTTCTGCACTATTATACAACTGTATACACTTCTTGTCACTTGCAAGGGTAATTACTTACTATGACTCTTTCTTGTGTTGGGACTTTGGTGGGGAAAACATTTAGGCTCACTCACTTCCATGCGCTTTACATACGGTCCGGCGGTCTCTCTTTTTCTTCCATCTTCAGCTGCACAAGGGCTGATCGTGCCCTCATGCGCCTCTGTGGTAGCAAACCCTCAGGTGTTAGATGGGTGCTCCTCAGCAGACAAGATGGAACTCAACCTCTCTCTAGAACCCAGTCACTCATACTTATAGATTCATGCACACCATGTCACATGACATAGCAAGATAGGTACACACAACATGCAACCAAACTTACAGCAAGGATTTTTAAGGTAGTTAAAGGGGTTGTCCCGCGAAACAAAGTGGGTCTATACACTTCTGTATGGCCATATTAATGCACTTTGTAATGTACATTGTGCATTAATTATGAGCCATACAGAAGTTATCAGAAATTTTTCACTTACCTGTTCCGTTGCTAGCGTCCTAGTTTCCATGGAGCCGTCTAATTTTCAGCGTCTAATCGCCAGATTAGACGCGCTTGCGCAGTCCGGGTCTTCTTCTTTTCTCAATGGGGCCGCTCGTGCCGGAGAGCGGCTCCGTGTAGCTCCGCCCCGTCACGTGCTGATTCCAGCCAATCAGGAGGCTGGAATCGGCAATGGACCGCACAGAAGCCCTGCGGTCCACCGAGGGAGAAGATCCCGGCGGCCATCTTCAGCAGGTAAGTAAGAAGTCACCGGAGCGCGGGGATTCAGGTAAGCGCTGGCCGGTCTTCTTGTTTAACCCCTGCATCGGGGTTGTCTCGCGCCGAACGGGGGGGCTGTTGAAAAAAAAAAAAAAACGTTTCGGCGCGGGACAACCCCTTTAACTCTTCAGTCACTGCAGCTGTGCAACACACATACAAAAAATTATACAGGACGGCTTTGCACAGTGCATCTACATAAGACAAATATGTATGACAATTTGGAAGGGTCCAGAATGATGTTCTGGGACACTACAGCTCCTTCTATGTACCACCTAATACTGGCCCTCCTGCACCTGTAGCAAACCGCCTACGCCCTAAGATACAGACTTTAAACAACATGATAGTTCTAGTTGACCCTACCTTTGAGGACACCAAGGACGCCCTACAGGGACTGGCGGACCAGCTAGGACCGACCTCCTCCATGACTTTCCAGAATAGAATCGCCTTAGATATGATCTTAGCAGGAACAACCGGTAAACTGACTTTAGCCATCAAAAAGCTGGAGGACTTGTCAGTGGAGCTAAAGAAGAACTCACGTATAAATGACCCATAGGACCAAAACTTTAGTTGGATGAGTGGGTGGCAGAGAATGCTGGCTCAGGTAGGGATAACCATACTTGTAATTCTGATTATCCTTGCCTTTATAGTCTTCTGTGTACTACCCTGCCTGAAGAAACTCTGTGAGAAGGCTGTGGACAATGCTTCACCGACACTGCTGAACATCGAGAGGACTACGAGAAATCCTACATCACCCTAAAGACTCTTTCCCCATAGCAATTGTAATACCTTTAAGTCTCAGGGAAAGCACCTGATCATCTGTTATGCCAAGACGGTGACTCTGGGAGCCCATGCATAAGCCATGGGTTGTCAGAAGGGCTGCAGAAGTGTTTAAGAAAGGCATTTCAGTGGAGCTGTATAGGTCTTTGAAATTAGGGACAGATAAAATAGTCATTTTAAGGGGGGATTGTAATAAATAGAGATGAGCGAGCATACTCGTCCGAGCTTGATGCTCGTTCGAGAATTAGGGTGCTCGAGATGCTCGTTACTCGAGACGAGCACCACGCGGTACTCGTCTCGATTAAACGAGCACTGACCATTGAATTCAATGGAGCCGGCAATACAGCCGACTCTATTGAAAGCAATGGGCTGCCGGCGTACGCGGGATGAATTGTCGGGAAGAGCTTAAATATATAAGCCCTTCCCTGCAATTCATCTAGAAATGTGTAAAAATAAAAAATATATATATACTCACCTGGTCCCGGCAGAACGATGTTAGCCCATTGAATTCAATGGAGCCGGCAATACAGCCGACTCCATTGAAAGCAATGGGCTGCCGGCGATCGCGGGATGAATTGTCGGGAAGGGGTTAAATATATAAGCCCTTCCCTGCAATTCATCCAGAAATGTGTAAAAATTAAAAATATATATATACTTACCTGGTCCCGGCAGACGGAGTTCAGCGCGGCCGGCGGCAGTCCTCCTGAACTGCTCTGAACAGCTGTGAGTAGTATTCAGCAGCCGGGGATTTAAAATCCCCGCCTGCTGAATGAGATGCCTCTGATTGGTCACAGCCTGACCAATCAGAGGCATCCCTCACTCACACCCATTCATTAATTCATGAATGGGTGACTGAGGGCTGCCTCTGATTGGCTCAGGGGCAGCTCTCACATCGTTCTGTGGCAGAGAAGAATGATTTGTCTTCTATATGTTCTCAATGGGGTCGGCGCTGCTGCCGCCGGCCCCATTGAGCGCATATAGAGAAGAGAACAGGAATCGCAGATCGCAGATAGGTGCGATCTGTGATTTTTTGTTCTATAATTTATTGGACGAGCGCATAAAAAGCGCTCATGTGTCCGATACCATTGCAAAGCAATGGTTTTATAAAATCGCCGGACGCATGCGCATGCGCAAATCGCGCGAAAAATCGCCCGTCTGACTAAGGCCTTAGTCAGACCTCACCTGGAATACTGTGTCCAGTTCTGGGCACCCCACTTTAAAAAAGACATAGACAAACTGGAGCAAGTTCAGAGAGCAGTTACCAAGATGGTGAGCGGTCTGCAAATCATGTCCTATGAGAAACGGTTAAAGGGGTTGTCCTGCGCCGAAATGGTTTTTTTTTTTTTTGCATAGGCCCCCCGTTCAGCGCAGGACAAACCCAAGGGATGTGTTGAAATTTAAAAAAATAATTTTACTAACCCGAATCCCCTCTCTGCAACTTCTTCCTTGTTTTCCTCCAAGATGGCCGCCGGGATCTTCACCCACGATGCACCGCGGGTCTTCTCCCATGGTGCACCGTGGGCTCTGTGTGGTCCATTGCCGATCCCAGCCTCCTGATTGACTGGAATCGGCACACGTGACGGGGCGGAGCTACGCGATGATGCGTAGAAGGGGGCGGAGCCAGAACGCCGTTCGTGCCCGGACTGACCAGAAGGGAGAAGACCCTTCTGTGCAAGCGCATCTAATCGGGCGGTTAGACGCTGAAATTAGATGGGGACGGGGACGCCAGCGCAGGGAAGGTGAGTATATAACTTCTGTATGGCTCATATTTAATGCACGATGTATATTACAAAGTGCATTAATATGGCCATACAGAAGTGTATAACCCCACTTGCTTTCGCGGGACAACCCCTTTAAAGGATCTAGGAATGTTTAGCTTGCAAAAAAGAAGGCTGAGAGGAGACTTAATAGCTGTTTCCATGTATCTGAAGGGCTGTCACAGTGCAGAGGGATCAGGTCTATTCTCATGTTCACAAGGAAAGACTACAAGCAATGGAATGAAACTGAACGGGAGGAGACACAAATTAGATATTAGTGAAAACTTTTTCACAGTGAGGCCTCAGTCACACGGGCGCATCGGCACCCGTACACCGGCGCCGATGCGCCCGTGTGACTGACACCAGCAGACGGACGTACCTGCAGACGGCCGTCTCTCTGCAGCGCTCAAGGAAAGAACATGTGACCGGCTCCATTGCCGGTCATGTGTTCTTTCCTCCGGCGCTGCAGAGGGACGGCCATCTGCAGGTACGTCCGTCTCATTCCTGCAGACACACGGGTGCATCGGCGCCGGTGTACGGGTGCCGATGCGCCCGTGTGACTGAGGCCTCAGGGTGATCAATGAGTTGAACAGGTTACCATGGGAGGTGGTGAGTTCTCCGTCAATGGAAGTGTTCAAACAAAGGCTAGACAAATATCTGTCTGGGATGATTTAGTGAATCCTGCGCTGAGCAGGGGGTTGGACCAGATGACCCTGGAGGTCCCTTCCATTTCTACCATTCTATGATTTGCCAAAGGAAAGAGTAGAAGCAATGGGATTAAACTGAAAGGGAGGAGACACAGATTAGATATTAGAAAAAACTTTCTGACAGTGAACGTGATCAATGAGTGGAACAGGTTGCCATGGACGGTGGTGAATTCTCCTGCAATGGAAGTCTTCAGAGGCTGGACAGACATTTGTCTGGGATAAACTAGTGAATCCTGCATTGAGCAGGGGTTAGACCAGATGACCCCGAAGGTCCCTTCGAATTCTTTGATTCTACGATAAGAGAATACAAAATGCAATGTATATGGGACAGTACATGGACAGCATCTCATGTTTTTGTTTTGCACTAGACTTTGAAGGCCGTAGAAGTGGTTTAGCAGTCTGAATAAATTCTATAGGAATTCTTATCTTGTATCAATTGTTCTGGTCAGTATTTTTATCAGTGTTTCCTAGCCATAACTAGGAGAGGGTCCAAAATATAGAAGAGATGTAAATCGTTCTATTATACTTTTTCACATGTGCTGATGCTTAGCCCAATTACTCCCATACTGTATGGCAGAAATTGGGCTAGCATTATTTAGAAGAATACTGAAGATAATGATCATTTAACGTCCCTCGGCAAACATAGATGGTACAGCCTCTAGCAAATGCTGTGTTGATACATCATAGGATTGATGTAAATAAACATGTCTAGAACACACGTAAATGTTGGCAGTGAGATTTGAATTCTGCCCGAGCCTTACCATTACAGTGATGTCTTAGTGTACAATATTAATTGGTTCCAGGTCAATCATTGTATGCTGAAACCATGACTCTGTGGAAAACTGGTCATTGGTTATAAATTTTCCAAAATATCAACATAAAAGAAGGAAAAATTAGTATTAAAAGAAAATAAATAGATATCTAATATAGATAAAGCAAGCCTTTGCATATAAAAGTCTGAGAAAGTTGCTGGAATATATGAATTACTTTTTATTTTAGAGGACAGAAGTATCTTCCGTGTCCTGTAGAGTACATACAGTGTATCAGAAAGCAAAAATGGAGCAGTCCTCACCTGGTGTCCAAAGGAGCATCCTGGTACATGCAAAGAGCAGTACAGAACATGTAGTGCTGCATGATACTGTAGATATGTGTGTTACCAGTGCAATGCTCAAGCTGATTGGCTGGATTTTCTAGCAAACTGCACATGGCGTAGATCCAGACTAACTGTGACATTGTATGCTGAAATTAATTTCAAGTTATAGTGACAAGGAAAAGATCATTATATGTTGAAGATATTATATACTGAGGCCATTGTAACTTAAGGGATCATTGTACTTGTATGTCTAAATTCAGTGAAGCTTATTGTGTAGACTGCACCTCAATCTTGAATAGCATTACGGAATCCTATGCACTCACCATTCACTATTCTATATACTTGATAACATTTTCATTTATTTTTTATTTGCCCAAATATAAATATTATTGGTCAAATCAGAGTATATTTCAAAGCTGCTTCACAAATTTGCTGGACGCAAAGTCCGGCTGTTCCTTTAACCCCTTAATGACACGGCCCTTTTTTTTTTCCATTTTCGTTTTTTTCCTTCCCCCTTTTAAAAAATGGTAACTCCTTTATTTATCCATCGACGTCGCTGTATGAGGGCTTGTTTTTTGTTGGATGAGTTGTATTTTTCAATGGTGCTATTTAATGTACCATATAATGTACTCAAAGTGGAGTAAGATGAAAAAAAATTTACATTCCGCCATCTTTCAGTGCGTCTTGTTTCTACGGTGCACAAACTGCAACAAAAATGACATGATAACTTTATTCTCTGCGTCAGTATGATTACTACGATACCAAACTTGTGTAGTTTGTTTTTGCTGTACTACTTTTATTTTTTTCCAAAGACATTTAAGTTTTTTAAAATATTTTCTGTCGACGTAGTTGTGCGAGAGCTCACTTTTTTGTGGGACGTGCTGTAGTTTGCTTTGGTACCATTTTGTAATACATACGACTTTTGATCACTTTTTATTCATTTTTTTCTGGGAGACAGGGTGACTGAAAAAGTGCATTTCTGGCTTTCTTTTTTTTTTTTTTGGACGATGTTCACCGTGCGGGATAAATAATGCACTACTTTGATAGATCGGACTTTTACGGAGACGGCGATACCAAATATGTATTTTTGTTTTATGATTTAGATTTTTTTATTATAGATATGGCAAAAGGGGGGTGATTTAAACTTTTATTACTTTTTTTTTTACAATTAATAAAACTTTATTGATCTTATTTTTACTCATTTTTTTTAGCCACCCTGGAGGACCACAACTAGTGACAGCGGCATTTAAAGGGTTAATAGCCACGATCGGCCACGCGGCTGATTGCAGCTATTGCCGGTGGGTGTCAGCTGTAATAAACAGCTGAAGCCTGCGCTTTATGGAGAGAGGTCAACCCGTGATGTCTCTCTTTATACATAGGCCGCCGATACAGGCCGTCAAAAGGCGTATCGGTGGTCATTAAGAAGTTAAAAGTGACTGACAATTGTTCATTATTGCAAACATAATTAACTTCAGCAGTCTGTTCTCCACTGGACAGTTAAAAGAATATTCAATAACATATTGATTTCTATACATTTTAGAATGAATTAACAGCTTTGTGAAGAATTGCCTTATCATAGGCAGCGTTTGTATCATTGTATCAAATATATTTCCTGTTCTTTAGTAACTATTAAAAATGTGGTGCTCTTTTAAACCTTATTGAATTCATACAATAATGATATAAAATCACATATTTAAGTATTTTATACATATTGGGCTCTCAGCCCTACTGACAGATAAATTTAGAATATCCAAAGGATAATTATCTAAATTATAGGACTGTAAATATCTAGAGACACATTTTCTAACACTGAATTATAAAGGGGAACAGGTGCAGAGTGATTTCTGAATTCTAAGGTGTTCATTCTACCATTTTATTATTCATTTTATAGTCTATGCATGGATGTTCATTTAGCAGAGGAAATGGTACATATTCTGTAACACCACATCAACATAGCTGAAATAGAACGTTGCTAACAAACAGATATGATGAAATGTTTATTTATGAAGCACTTTCCTAAGCAAGACTGCTGAAACTTGACATGTTGCATGGATTATTTAATAAAAAATATGGATGTAACATCCAAGTATGTTAGTTCCTGAACAGCTTCGACATTTGCATTTGTTTTGAAATATTAAAGTCGAATTTCTATACTTGTGTAACATAGGATTTTTTCCCCCCAGAAAATTACTTAAAAAATACAATCTCAATTTTTAAAAGAGCATTGGAATTCTAATCAGTACACTATCAGGAAAGGTTCAATTAAAGGGATTGTCCAATGAGAATAAAATTGAATATACTTTAAATCAAAATCATAATTATTAAAAGGTTTGTATTTACATTTAATAACTTAATAACCACCTATACGCCTTTTTACGGAAAGGGACCTGATTTTTATGCATGCTCCTCTTCACAGTTCTGCACCAGAAGCCTTGCACAGGTCTCTAGTGCCAAGGAGAGTGGGAGCTTGACTGATAAATGGCAGATTGGCACATGCAATAACAGCAGGGACTGGAGAAACCTCCAATCCCTGCTATTTAACCCTTTAAATGCTGCATGTAAAGTGCTGACGGAAGGGTATGCCCTCTCTGTCCCCCATCGGACACCCTTGATGTGATCACAGGGTCCTAGTGGGTTGCTATGGCACCTAAAGGCTTTGACAATGGCTTTCTGTTATGCCATCTACGGTTGCTTATGAGGCTCAGCCTCTGCCTTAGCTTCACAGGCAATGTTGTACATTGCTACTATAGCAGTGTATTGTAAGAATAATCAAATGATGTTCAAGTCCTGGGACAAAAATAAAAAGTTACAATAGTGCAAAAAATATAAAAAAAACCCTAAAAATATTAAAACCTCACCTTTTCCTTTTTTGTATATATATAAAAAAACACAAAAAAAACACAAATTTGGAATTGCCATGTGCGTAATGACCCGCAAAGAAAAGATAGTACATTATTTAACCCGCATGCTGTACATTCTGGAAAAAAATTAATTAATACATGACAAAAGTATCAAATCTATCAAATAGTCAACTGGTACAACTTGCCCTGCAGAAAAAGCACACAGAGTGTAGTAAAAAAAAAAAAGAGTCTGAATACTTAGATAGAATAAAATAAAATCTTTTTACAAAAGTTTGAAAAAGTTGCCAAAAAAAGAAAACCATATAAATTTGGTAATAACTAGAGATGAGCGAACACCAAAATGCTCGGGTGCTCGTTACTTGAGTCGAACTTTCACTGATGCTCGAGAGTTCGTTTCGAGTAACGAACCCCATTGAAGTCAATGCGCGACTCGAGCATTTTTGTATATCGCCGATGCTCGCTAAGGTTTTCACTTTTGTGAAAACCTGGGAAATTCAAGAAAGTGATGGGAACGATACAGAAACGGATAGGGCAGGCGAGGGGCTACATGTTGGGCTGCATCTCAAGTTCCCAGGTCCCACTATTAAGCCACAATAGTGGCAAGAGTGAGACCCCCCCCCCACTGTCAGCATAAAGATCGTTCTCCTCTGCCACAGCTGTAAAAGCTGTGGCAGAGAAGAACGATGTTAGCCCATTGAATTCAATGGAGCTGGCAATACAGCCGGCTCCATTGAAAGCAATGGGCTGCTGGCGATCGCGGGATGAATTGTCGGGAAGGGCTTAAATATATAAGCCCTTCCCTGCAATTCATCCAGAAATGTGTAAAAAAAAAAAAAAAATACTCACCTTGTCCCGGCAGAACGATGTTAGCCCATTGAATTCAATGGAGCCGGCAATACAGCCGGCTCCATTGAAAGCAATGGGCTGCCGGCGATCGCAGGATGAATTGTCGGGAAGGGCTTAAATATGTAAGCCCTTCCCTGCAATTCATCCAGAAATGTGTGAAAATAAAAAAAATATATATACTCACCTGGTCCCGGCAGACGGAGTTCAGCGCGGCCGGCGGCAGTCCTCCTGAACTGCTCTGAACAGCTGTGAGTAGTATTCAGCAGACGGGGATTTAAAATCCCCGCCTGCTGAATGAGCTGCCTCTGATTGGTCACAGCCTGACCAATCAGAGGCAGATCTCACTCACACACCCATTCATGAATTTATGAATGGGTGAGTGACTGCTGCCTCTCATTGGCTCAGCGGGACCAATCAGATTGGTCCCTGCGCTGAGCCAATGAGAGGCAGCAGTCACTCACCCATTCATGAATTCATGAATGGGTGTGTGAGTGAGATCTGCCTCTGATTGGTCAGGCTGTGACCAATTAGAGGCAGCTCATTCAGCAGGCGGGGATTTTAAATCCCCGTCTGCTAAATACTACTCACAGCTGTTCAGAGCAGTTCAGGAGGACTGCCGCCGGCTGCGCTGAACTCCGTCTGCCGGGACCAGGTGAGTATATATATATATTTTTTTTTTACACATTTCTGGATGAATTGCAGGGAAGGGCTTATATATTTAAGCCCTTCCCGACAATTCATCCCACGCTCGCCGGCAGCCCATTGCTTTCAATGGAACCGGCTGTATTGCCGGCTCCATTGAATGCAATGGTCAGTGCTCGTTTAATCGAGACGAGTACCGCGTGGTGCTCGTCTCGAGTAACGAGCATCTCGAGCACCCTAATACTCGAATGAGCATCAAGCTCGGACGAGTATGCTCGCTCATCTCTAGTAATAACAAGATCATACTAACTAGCAGAATTAATGTAAAAGGTATTGCATTGCATATTAGGAAAGCATGCATTGCATATTAGGAAAGCATGCATCCCAACAGGGATTCAGGGTGACTACCCACTAGCGTTTTTTTCCGCTGTGAATTCGGGACTTTCTAATCTTAAAAATGCAACGCAACGCAACTTGCGTTTTGGTGCGTTGCGTTTTTAACATTAGAAAGTCCTATTGACAATTGGAAACAAAAAAACGCAGCGAATTCACAGCGGAAAAAAAAACGCTAGTGGGTAGTCATCCTCAAGCTTCATAGCATAATAGATCTGTAGAATGAAAGAAAGGAAAGAACAACAGAAAGGACACCATTGTAGGCATTCACTATAGGCCACCTGGGCAAGCAGAAGATATGGATGAACTTTACATCAAGTTCTCAAAAATGCAGGACATAGTGATTCTGGGAAATTCTAAATATGCAGACTTTAGTTGGGAATCTCTTTCAGGCAAAAAGATACTTATCCCCATCCTCCACAATGTTCTTCAGAATGGCATTAAGTCACGCACATACGCAGAGGGCCAGAAGGCCTGAGAAATTTAAAAACTCCCTTCTCCCGGCTAGTATGAGTAGCTGAGAGGACGGAGCTGTCACCAGGAGGCACTGTATGTGGTTCCCGGTCACATGATCGCTGTTATCCAATTGATAAAAGCGATCATGTAAAAGTAAAAAAAGTGTAAAAAAAAAAAGTTTGTTTCATCTCCCCCTCATGGATTATATCCGTGAGGGGAGATGAAACTATGTCCTTAAGGCCCCCGGATTTATCCGCAGACCTTACCCTGGCTTCTGTGCACACGCCCGTTGCCAAGATGGCCTCTTAGCTGTCTTTTTTTTCTAAACTAAATAACCCTAATTTTGATAACCTTCCTTAGTATTGTAGTCCACCCATTCCTTTTTTTACTTTAGTTGCCCCTTTGACTATTATCTAAATTGAACCAAATGCTCTATCATTTCAGGTGAAGAATGCGAGCAAGTGGAATATTTTAAGGATTATTGGAATTTTCAGGTGGTAGACACTGGACAAACAAAAAAATACTGTAAGACTTTTCTTACACATTTTTTCCAGAGTGCACTTCAGTTAAAACTTGAGAACGTGTGTGATAATTAGAGCCTGCATGTTTCTACACAATTTTTGATTGGGCAACGATGCTAGTTGGTATGGAAAAGAGCCTATCTCTGCAAGTACCCCTTCAGAAGTTGTGGTTCAACCCAGGCTGCATTGCAGACCAGCAATATCTGGTTACTGAGTCAAAGACATCTTCACAGGCTACTTTCTGAGTCCTCAAGAGCAGTTCCATGGAAGATGTACTATGTTTGAGGAAGCAGATGAATTGATGTCTCAAACAGCATTATTTTTTTTTCCACCTGGCTTTGCTTTTATTTAACATGTTATTTAGCTCGTTTTTCACATTTTTAGTTAGGGACACAGAAGACAGCGATGACTCTTCATGTGGCTTGTGAATTTAAATCAATTTGGAACATTTATACACATTACAGTGATGTTTACCAACAATTACATTCCATGACATTTACCAAATGTGTCCCCGACATACACATTGATAAGGAGACTGAACAGTCTGTAAATTATGCTTGCCTGTCCAAGTATTGCAAAAAGGTATTGTCAGCATATACTCGGGATTCTGTCAGTTGTCATTTAAGCCACATCTTCTATGTTCACAGATACATTTTTCCAGAGTCTCTAGTTGCTTGATCGTAAGAGGGTAGAGGGGACTTTGCTTTTTTGCCCTTGCTCTTTCCCCCACAATCTGTATGTCGATCTTTCGGCCATCTTCAAGGCTATAGCTTAGTATGCCACCCATAGCCTTAACAAAAGCTTCTCTCTCTCAGGCCGGGTCTGGCTTGTGACCCTTTGATTAGAGAAACCCGCTGGAATTATTTTTTTTTCCACCATTCATGGCACAGATCTATACCTAGGAAAGACTCCTTTATTTTTTTCCTTCCTCCTAACAGTCTGTCGAGCTCCATGTGACTAGTAAAAAACGTTTTTCCAATGCTAACACCTTGTATGCTACATCATCAGGTAAAATAATCAAACCTAGGTACCTCCCTGGGTGATACACTCAAACAACATTGCTAATAGAGATGAGCGAGTATACTCGCTAAGGCACTACTCGCTCGAGTAATGTGCCTTAGCCGAGTATCTCCCCGCTCGTCCATAAAGATTCGGGGGCCGCCGCAGCTGACAGGTGAGTTGCGGCGGGGAGCGGGGCAGAGCGGGCGGGAGAGAGAGATCTCCCCTCCGTTCCTCCCCGCTCTCCCCCGCAGCTCCCCACCCGAATCTTTCGGGACGAGCGGGGAGATACTCGGCTAAGGCACATTACTCGAGCGAGTAGTGCCTTAGCGAGTATACTCGCTCATCCCTAATTGCTAAGTACTTCTGTTGTCTTACTTAAATCTCAGATTCTATAGTCAATACAGAAGGACACATTCTTCAGAGCAGAGAAAAACACAAAAACTAAACACTCCACCTGAGGCCTCATTCAGACGAGTGTGTTTATGTGCGTACATAGGTGCGCACAAAACCGAGCATCTACTTGAACCCTGTGTTTCCTATGATGTATTCACATGTCCGTGTTTTACAGGTGTGCAAACGCGCACACCTGCAAAACATAGGACATGCGTGCATATTCAAATAGACGGGTGGTTTTGTGCGCACTTATGTATGCACATAAACACGCTCGCCTGAATGCGTATATGTCAAATCAAGATATTCTCTGTCTATCTCAACAACAAGAGGGTCTGAAGAAACCCTTTCTTTGGTCAGATACAATATTTCAAATACATTTATACTTGTCAAATTCAATTGCTATTATCTACAGTGTTGAACCCAGGGCAAATCAAACAGAAGACACTATACTACACAGGTACCCTATTGGTCTGAGGAGGTACTGTGTGGTATAGTGTCTTCTGTTTGATTTGCCCCAAGGGTCAACACTGCTGTGACCTGGTTTGTACTACGCTGCATGGTATACGCCTGCTACGTTCCTGACCAACTGGTCAACGTACCCATGTCTTCCTCACTGCAAGCCAGACTAACCATTTCATGGACTGCAGATGACTGCATACAGCTACCAGAGGTAGGTGTCTGGGAGTTTATATTGGTTTGCATAAACCTCTTCTCAATTAAAGGCATGGCTTGTAGAATAAAATGAATAATAAATGCCAACACCAAACCTACAGCTAAGAAATTGACAAATGAAGTAATTATACATATATGTATGTGTTGCTGTGGAGGAAGCCTGAAGCCTGGAGCTGGTTCCTCTGTTACCTGTGTTATTCCCCTATCCCAAGCAGGGTTTACTAGTGGCCAAGGTGCAAGATCAGGCTCGTCCTCGTCAGGACGGTTCATCTGCTGGTTAGGCAGGTCCCCTCCTTATTTTAGTTTATTAGGGAGAGTTTGTTCCCTTTTATGCGGTTATTCTTTTGTACTGTTTAGTATGCAGTAGCGTGGTTATGTATCCAGAGCATATCAATAATGAAAAATTTAGTATACTCTCCATATATGCTTTTTTATTCTTGGGGAACTACACATGCATCAGAGAGAGATCATACTTTTTTCTCTAATCCACATCAGACCTACTCAAGAATTGATTTCATAATAGTAGACAAGTGGCTTCTTCAAGATGTCAGTAAAGCTTCCATTCGTACAATAACATGGTCTGACCATGCTCCTGTATCTATTTCTGTTAAGGAACAATTTAATGAAATTCCATCTTCTTCATGGTGTTCTAATAGTTTGCTCTTATCTTCTGACCCCAACACCCAACAGATTGAAACAGAATTGAAAAAATATTTTTTAAACAACAACCCAAACGATACATCCAGATCTAATAATTGATGTGCACATAAGGCCTACATAAGAGGTTGTTTTATTAAATTATCTTCCTTTATTAAGAAAGACCGACATAATAAAACACAAAACCTCTTAAACAAAATCAAACAATTAGAAGATTCAAATAAACAAGCTTTCTTGCATAGCATAAATACTGTAATAAAAAACAAAGATATCAGTTATATCAAATTTTGCATTATAAGCACGAACTTGCCTTACTAGAACCAAAATGCATTACTATTGGCAAGGCAACAAAACAGGGAAACTATTAGCCAATAAATTCAAAAATAAATCAACTACAACTAGAATACCATTTATCTTTGACAAACACAAAACAAAAATTACTAACCCTCAATTTCAGACATGTTGGCTGATTATGTTAATTTATGCAACTTTAAAAGAGATAGTTTTATAAACCATCCAACGGAAGCAGACTTTGCAAGGTTCCTTCACAACCTCAACCTCCCTACATTAGAAAAAAATGATCTTGACTTACTTAACTCTTCTATTTCCATATCCAAATTAAATACAGCAATCCAACAACTAAAATCTAACAAATCTCCTGGTCCAGATGGACTGACCAAGGAGTACTATAAAAAATTTCACACATCCTGTAGCCCCATCTTCTGCAATTTTTCAATGACATTTTAAAAAGTGACAGCTTGCCTTCTGTGATGCTCAATGCTTCAATAATAACCTTGCCGAAGCCAGACAAGACTCCAGACAGACCAGAAAATTTCAGGCCAACCTCTCTCTTAAACAGCGATTTTGAAGATCTATTCAAAAATTATTGAAAACAGAACAATTGACTTCCTACTCCTAGACAGGAGATGCTAAAAGGAGACTAATCAACATTATCCACTATGTGTTGGAATGTTGGATGCCTTCTCTTTTCCTATCCTTGGATGCAGAGAAAGCATTTGACCGAGTACACTGGGGATACCCGAGATCGGTCCTGTGTAGAGATGAGCGAACATGTCCGTTACGGACACATCCGCACCCGGACACCGGCTTTGCCGAACACTGCAGTGTTCGCGCGTAAAGGTCCGGGTGCCGCCGGGGGGCGGGGAGATGCGCGGCGGCGCGGGCGGCAGTAGCGGGGAACAGGGGGGAGCCCTCTCTCTCTCCCTCTCCCCCCCACTCCCCGCCGCACCCCCCCGCGCTGCCACGGCGGCCCCCAAACTTTTTTCGCCCGAACACTGAAGTGTTCGCAAAGTTCGGTGTTCGGGCGAAAAAGGGGCGGGGCCGAACGTGTTCGCTCATCTCTAGTCCTGTGTCAATTTGGATTTGGGGCTCTGATACTGACAGCTATGTTAGCCCTTTACTCATCTCCATCAACCAGGGTCTCTACATCTGGTTTCCTCTCTGTCATTTCCTATCACAAATGGCACTCGAGGAGCATGTTAGCAAAATGGTTGCAGGCCAGTCCCCCGGGAATGTCAGATATCATACAGCAACTAAAACACCTTCTAAAAATGGAGAGACTGGAGACGGAAAAACGGGCAGAATCCCAAGGATCAAAATTTTTTAAGAAATGGCGAGCTTTCATAGAAAGATTCATGGACCCGGATGAGATCTTAGAATGCATGCGCCCATTTAGTAACACATCCTGGTATCACACTCAGGCAGGAGCGGATAGATTAGGAAGATTAAAAATAACATAAAGCAATACTATTAAATCATATAGGAGAGGAGAAGATGATATTTTCAGGCAATAAACGGAAAATTTTATATATTGATACGCCATATAGCATATAGTAAATTAATAAAAAGGAAAAACAAAGAAACAAAAAGCTGTACTCTTAAAGTCCACTGTTAAATGTTTGTTGATTTATTTTATTTTGTTCTATGTAGACAATTAAAGCTAATGTGCTATATATATAATTATTAACCACTGCGATGCAATTACTCAACATGTACATGTGTCAAAGATGTTAATGCGATTTAACTATGCAATTTTTTTTTCTCTTGTATCATAATGTGAGTTGCTATGTTTTGTTTTTGATTATGAAAAATTGTAATAAAAAAGAGTTTTGAAAACAAATGGCACTCGACAAGGGTGTCCACTTCCTCCTCTAATTTTTGCGATAATTATGGAACCTCTGGCCAAAAAAATAAGAATTTCTACAAACTTTATGGGGGTTCAGATGAACTTGCAAGAACATCGCTTAAACCTTTTTGCAGATGATATTATCTTGATTTGCTCCTCTCTAGAGATTACACTTCTGGTGGTCTACAATATTATCTCAGCTTTTAGTGACCCTTCCTACTATCAGGTCAATAATTCTAAATCTTTGGGACTAAACATGGACATACCAAAGAAAGTAGAGTCCCCCCTTCGGAATCATTTCCCTTACAAGTGGATAAGTAAGTCACCTATTTGGGAATAAATGTCACCTACCCAGTGAGTGATCTTTATAAAGCAAATTATTTACCTCTACTAAAAAATCTTAGACAAGATCTTGCCAAACTAAATATTCAGGTACTTTCATGGTTGGGTAGAATCGCGACAATCAAGATGTTGTTTATCCCAAAAATTATTTATCTATTTAGAATTATCCCAATATATCTCGCAATATCTTATTTACAACAAATTCAAACAATAATTATGCAGTTTGGAAAAAATCTAAATCAAGAGCTAAAGCTTCAATACTATTCAGACTAGTAAAAGATAGAAGTTTGAGTTGTCTTTCTATATTACAGTACTATTATGCCACTCAACTAGATCAAGCAAAATACATATGGCAGGTTGAACGGAGTTAGACTTGTGCCTTGTAGAATGCATAAACAATATTTGGAAAGTGAATTGTTACTCACCTGGTGCTCGATGGGTTAAGCCCATAAGAGGTTCACACCGGCACCTGCTGTCCAAGCAAATGTATAAAAATGATTTATGGTGGCTGCAATCCAGTAGAATCGGGGAGATGTCTTGGGTCACTGCCAGCTACCTGGATAACCAGGAGCTGTGATAGGTACACCAATATGAAAAAAATAAAAGTCGTGCCCATGCTCCGTGCCTAGCCACTGGGAAAGGACTTAATACTCCGATAAAGATATCAAGTCCAAGTTCAGTTTCTTTATTAGCTATGTATTTCGGCAAACATATTATGCCTTTCTCTAGTTATGAATACATATAAAACACAACGGGTTTAAATACAGACAAACACACTTACATTTACTGTGGTTTGTTAATGCTGCTGCCCAGCTTCAGAGTAATTGCAGGGAGGGAACCACTTTGTACTCCTTAACTGCTCTCTGTTGCTGACTTAGCCTCTGCCACATATGCAATGTGGAATTCCACCATAAAATAATATTACATATGTGATGATTTGGTAATAGCCTGAACTGTCACTGCACCTCCCTCCACCAAATGTGAGGAGGCTGGGTTTGAATGTCGAAAGTGTGAGCCCAGTTTCCTGGCCTTTTCCAGCACTGGATGTATACCTATGTAATTGCTTAGGAAGCGCTGAACCACCAGGTTCATCACGTGGACTAGGCAAGGTACATGTATGAGATTGCCGAGGCAAAGGACTGCCAGCAGGTATTTTTGAACAACGAAATGGTGGCTGGGCATCTGGTGCTGTGGGGTAGCATGAAGCATCACATTGTGGAAGACGTATATGTCCACTAGCCTGGAGGGCAACATTTCCATTGCAAGCAGCTGTGCAATGATTGCTTTCAGCCTCTGTGCTCGTGGTTTGCTGGGGCGCTTTTTTTTTTTTACTTTGCCATAGCTGGGGAATGGAGGGCTAGCTGTTGACCTGGAACATGCTGGAATATAGGGTAGACATCAATATCGGTTTAGGTGGTGGTAGAAAGATAGTTTACAAGTAGCACTTACAATCATCCACTAGGGCAGGACCTCCATAGGTATGCAGCGCCACAGAAAAATAGGAGCCCGGACTTAAAGCTTCAAAACAGCAGCCAATAAAAAGAAAGCCCGCGGCAGCATATAGATGCAGTAAAAAATTTCAAATCTTTATCCCTCGATTAAAAAATGGTTGCTATACAGATGGTTGCTACGTTTCGACCTTTCAGTCAAGTCTTTTTCAAGCATGTTTCGTACTTCAAAAAGACCAGACTGAAAGGTCAAAACATAGCAACCATCTGTATGGCAATAATTTTTTAATGGAGGAATAAAGGTTTAGGTGGCGGTGATGATTGCAGCTCAACTTCTGCTCGCTGTTTCTCACTCCTGGCTCTGAAACCTGCAGCCCGATCATCAGTTGTGGAGAAGAGGCCTAAAGTAGGTGTGCTACGTCCATACACAAAGCTGCCTCTTTATGCTCGGAGGCTACTGTTTGAATGTGGAGGGAGATAGAGTAAGAGGGAGCTACACCAGCGGAAGAAGGGAGCAAAATGGGACTGATTCTTTGCCCTCTGGCTCATGTGGACTCTCCAAGGTAGCAGGTGGTGGGAGTTCACGTGACTGATTATACACATTGTGTTGAGGTTGTTTATTTTCTTGCCATATTTTAAATGCTTTCCGCAGATCTTACAGATGACCACTCTTCTGTTATCATGTGTGGTTTCAAAGAATGCCCAGGCTGCACAGATTCTCTGAGCAGACCTAGCTGTGGACCTGATGTTGCTTGTATGACCAATGGTAGCTGACGGTTACGGCACTGCCCTATTGTTTTTCTATGACACCCTACTTGCTGACTTGGCATGTTGCTGCTCTGCAATGTCCACCTCTTCTTGTCTCACCTGCTATCATGACTCTGCCTATCTGTTTATGTTGGGTCAAGCATCTCATTATCTTTCACCTTCCCTTTCTCTTTGTATTTCTACTCCTCCTGAGTAGACTCTTTGTGACAGTGAACGTCGGGAGCTGGCATCTCCATTTCCACATCTCCCTGGGTGCACATTGCCTATGGAAGGCTGACTGTGTGCACTGACCTACACTCCTCTTCCTCTTCAGAGGAAAAAAAAAGGTTGGGCAACAGTGCATTTAATGTCTTAGTCTTCTCCCTCTGGTTGATTGGACTGCCTGGTTGACATCCATGTGGCCTGCTTCGGAGGGTGCAGGGGATTTGGCATGGGGTGAAGTAGAGAGGGGATGCTTATGGCCGACTGGTGCAGACTAACTGCTGTGTATCTGCAACAGGGAGGGAGATGAGGTAATGGTACTTGAGGCATGCTGTGTCATCCACTCTACAGCCTGTTCTGTGTGCTGCAGATGTAACGCATGGTCAGAATCACTTCAAAGCAATGGCAGTGGGCTTGTCTTGCCTCCTGCAGAACATGGAGCTGTTGTTTCAGTGGGAGCCAGTTGAAGTGCCAACTTTGGCTTGTCCTCAACCACCTCCACCACAACCACCAAAATGTCCCCTATCTCTTGCTTTCTTCATGTTTCTTTTATATGTATTTATGTTTTCACTTAGTTTTTCTTTTGTTCACTTTTTAGTATAGCATTATGTAATATCAGCTAACTTTGTAGATTGCAGAAAACCTTTTCTAGCTGCTTAAGGCCTGCAAGTAATTTGCAGTGGTCAAACTGGTGACTTTGAATGATATCTGGGGCTGCAGAAACACACTGTGCGTATTCACTTGTTCCCTGTTTGGTTTTCTTTTTGTTTTATGTTAGCAAAAAAAAAAACACCGCCGACTAATTAAGCTGCACTTCCTGGGAAACACAATATGTGAGAACAGATAGCCACAGAGTTTAGCTTGTATTTTTGTGA
Source organism: Eleutherodactylus coqui (assembly GCF_035609145.1). NCBI lineage: Eukaryota > Metazoa > Chordata > Amphibia > Anura > Eleutherodactylidae > Eleutherodactylus > Eleutherodactylus coqui. The sequence goes on along the minus strand of NC_089837.1, from coordinate 261,440,894 downwards.
GCTGTCCTAGTTTGTAATTGAATTCCACAAACCTCACTGCCAGTTGCATAATGTCTGCAAATAATAACTGAATGACTTCCATAGCCACAAGCAGAGTACTACAATTTTCCCCACACCAAAGTTTGTCTGTCTGCTTTGCTACTAAATATATGGATAGCAACATAAATATACGGACTCAATGTACGGACCATGTTTCTTATAGGCATATAAATATGTTGCAGCAACTTTCTCTACTGCCTCCAATAGAACCCCTTTCAAGATCTCTGCTGGTACACAAGCTTTCACACCCAGCAGTATATTTTCTGTAGAATAACAAAGAGCACTTGCTATATAGGCATAAAAACATGATGCAGCTTCTTTTTCTGTTTCCTTCAATATAACCCCAGTATACAAGCTGCACACTGACCTATACACAGGCATTATGGGAAATTCAATTTTGTGAAAATTGAGACGATTTTGATCAAGATGAGCAGCACTAGTCACAACTTCCTAGATGTGAATTGGGGATCGTAAGAACTCAATGAATTTGTGCTAAGTTTCCAGACTTATTATGTATGCAGTGATTGTAAACAGTAATTTTATGGAGTTAGAGGGTAAGCTACTTATTTTAAAAAGCCACGTAAAAAAGAAGCAGGATGATTAACAAAATGTTAATTGCCATATGTGGTATGTAATTGAAAATGTGATAATTGCCTTATAATTTCAGACATTAGTGCATCATTCACTCCCTCTACAACTGTGTGAGTTTTTCTTTAGGGAAGATGAAAACCTGCTGTAAATTAACAGTTCTACATTTGCAGACACAATTAATGTTTCTTATTTAAACTCACCTCAAGCAAGCACTGGGCTTCAAGGTTCATTTCAATCTAAATACAAAAAAGACGCACCGAATCAGTCGCTCTGGAAAGAAGACAAAGATGAAATAAAGGTGGTGATTTTTCACTCCTTCACTTAATGGCTTAGAATGGTTGGGGGCTTTTTAAGACCCGACAAGAAAATTATTAAAGTTTTACAGTAGCAGAGCAGTAAATGTATGAAAAGTGCCATTACCCACAACTTCAATGATATAATTGCTCTTTGATCAGGAATAATAAGGCATGAAGCATTCACAGATATTTGTTTCTTGTGCTAGTTTTTGATAAATTCCCTCCGTGAGCACAAAACATTTTTTTCTTGATTATAATAACAGATATACTAATGCTAACATATTAATATCTACCACTACCATCATGTATCTGTTTTATAAGATTAGTCAGGCACAACTGGTACTTTCAGGTAAATCTGTATGTTTACATGGCAAATTCCACTGCGGAATTTTCCTAATGGAATCCTTCTGCAAAACCGTGGCAGAAAGCCATGCGTTTCTACCTCAGTTATTGCAGTGGATCCACATTCGGATTTAGCTCTGTTACGTATGGAATTTCCGATGGGTTTCTGCACGGATCAGCGTGAAGAAGTGGCATGTTACTTCTTCATGCGGATCTGCACGGAAACACTTCAGAAATTCCATACAGTGATTTTGCCTATTGACAAAAACCACGGGAGAATAGCTGCAGATTTCAGCTGCGGTTTTACAGGCAGATTTCATTTGGAAAATTTTGAGATTGAACATACCCTTAGATATAATGGCTTTAGCTGAAGGCTGCAAAGGTAAAACGTAGAATAGGGATCAGCATCTTGGGGATACATAAGCCCCTCTTCCCTATTAGGCCTGCCTCCCACAGACATTGCGGTAAGCGCTGCGATTGAAGTCGTGGCGCTTTGCTGCGTTTTACTTTCGCCGGCTTGTAGCACTCCTCATCAAAAATAGAACAGACACCGCTCGAAAATCGCGGCGCTGAAAAGAGTGGTCCCACTAAAAACAATGGGAGTGCTATGCTGCGATTAGTGCAGTGCTGAAAGCGCTGCGTAAATTCCAGTAAAAAATGTCTGTGTAAGGGAAGCCTAAGGGCTGACACCCACTGGCGTTTTTTTCTCTATTGCGGTGAAAACACTCGCCTCGCATTGCAAGAAAAATGCCAGGATGACGTTGGGATATCGCCAGTCTTTTCAATGGGGCCAGCAGCAGCAGCGCTAGCCCCATTGAAAAGATAGGGAGAATACTGCGGACTTCATTCATGAATAGCTAAGCCCTAGCTGTAATTGGCTGAGCGCTCATCCAATAGCTAAGCACTAGCTGTAATTGGCTGAGCACTCAGCCAATCAGCACAACCCCTTCAGGAGGTGGGGATTTTTAAATCCCCACCTGCTGAAAATGCTGTCAGTGTCGGGGAGCCAGCCGGAGGACGTGTCTGAGCGGCGGAGAGGTGAGTAAATTTTTTTTTCTTTTTTTTACCAGTTAATGATGATTTTCAGGGAAAGGCTTATATTTCAAGCCCTTCCCCGAAAATCATACTGCGGGGTTTGCCACAAGCAATGGGATAGCATGCTGCACTTCTGCCACAGCTGTCACAGCTGTGACAGCTGTAGCAGAGGATTCCTTTATCCCTGCAGTCCCCGCGGGGATGAAGGAAACTCCTACCACAGCTGTCACAGCTGTCATAGCTGTGGCAGAAGTCTGTGGTATTCTCCCTATCTTTTCAATGGGGCTAGCCCTGCTGCCGCTGGCCCCATTGGAAAGACTGGTGATATTCCAGCGTCATCCCAGTGCTTTCTTGCCCTGCGAGGCAAATATTTTCACTGGCTCTCGCAGCGCAAGAGAGAATAAAATGCCAGTGTGTGTCCAGCCTTAGAAATGCAGAATTGTCAGTAGGGCCACTTTTTAAAGGTCTTTAGTGTGGGCATACTTTAGCATCCTATTACAGATGCAACATCTGGATCTCCTGTGGTTCAACTGAACTAAACAAAAACACCATAGAAGTCCATGCTACTGACAGGGAAATCATGCAACAATGCAATGACTTCTTATTGCACAATAACATAATCATACAGTTAGGGCCAGAAATATTTGGACAGTAACACAATTTTCGCGAGTTGGGCTCTGCATGCCACCGCATTGGATTTGAAATGAAACCTCTACAACAGAATTCAAGTGCAGATTGTAACGTTTAATTTAAAGGGTTGAACAAAAATATCTGATAGAAAATGTAGGAATTGTACACATTTCTTTACAAACACTCCACATTTAAGGAGCTCAAAAGTAATTGGACAAATAAACATAACCCAAACAAAATATTTTTTTTTCAATATTTTGTTGCGAATCCTTTGGAGGCAATCACTGCCTTAAGTCTGGAACCCATGGACATCACCAAACGCTGGGTTTCCTCCTTCTTAATGCTTTGCCAGGCCTTTACAGCCGCAGCCTTCAGGTCTTGCTTGTTTGTGGGTCTTTCCGTCTGAAGTCTGGATTTGAGCAAGTGAAATGCATGCTCAATTGGGTTAAGATCTGGTGATTGACTTGGCCATTGCAGAATGTTCCACTTTTTTGCACTCATGAACTCCTGGGTAGCTTTGGCTGTATGCTTGGGGTCATTGTCCATCTGTACTGTGAAGCGCCGTCCGATCAACTTTGCAGCATTTGGCTGAATCTGGGCTGAAAGTATATCCCGGTACACTTCAGAATTCATCCGGCTACTCTTGTCTGCTGTTATGTCATCAATAAACACAAGTGACCCAGTGCCATTGAAAGCCATGCATGCCCATGCCATCACGTTGCCTCCACCATGTTTTACAGAGGATGTGGTGTGCCTTGGATCATGTGCCGTTCCCTTTCTTCTCCAAACTTTTTTCTTCCCATCATTCTGGTACAGGTTGATCTTTGTCTCATCTGTCCATAGAATACTTTTCCAGAACTGGGCTGGCTTCTTGAGGTGTTGTTCGGCAAATTTAACTCTGGCCTGTCTATTTTTGGAATTGATGAATGGTTTGCATCTAGATGTGAACCCTTTGTATTTACTTTCATAGAGTCTTCTCTTTACTGTTGACTTAGAGACAGATACACCTACTTTCCTGAGAGTGTTCTGGACTTCAGTTGATGTTGTGAACGGGTTCTTCTTCACCAAAGAAAGTATGCGGCGATCATCCACCACCGTTGTCTTCCGTGGACGCCCAGGCCTTTTTTGAGTTCCCAAGCTCACCAGTGAATTCCTTTTTTCTCAGAATGGACCCGACTGTTGATTTTGCTACTCCAAGCATGTCTGCTATCTCTCTGATGGATTTTTTCTTTTTTTTCAGCCTCAGGATGTTCTGCTTCACCTCAATTGAGAGTTCCTTTGACCGCATGTTGTCTGGTCACAGCAACAGCTTCCAAATGCAAACCCACACACCTGGAATCAACCCCAGACCTTTTAACTACTTAATTGATTACAGGTTAACGAGGGAGACGCCTTCTGAGTTAATTGCAGCCCTTCGATTCCATTGTCCAATTACTTTTGGTCCCTTGAAAAAGAGGAGGCTATGCATTACAGAGGTATGATTCCTAAACCCTTTCTCCGATTTGGATGTGGAAACTCTCATATTGCAGCTGGGAGTGTGCACTTTCAGCCCATATTATATATAAAATTGTATTTCTGAACATGTTTTTGTAAACAGCTAAAATAACAAAACTTGTGTCACTGTCCAAATATTTCTGGCCCTAACTGTATATTTATTTTACATTGCACTAGTTACAGATTTTATAAACTGTAACGTTTGAGTGGACCATGAAGAAACATAGAATTATAGTCAGCCCTTATATCATTTCTTTTTTGTTCCTGTCTTAGTGTTGATCTATGCTTATCCCAGGCATGCTTGAATTCATTCTATTGTTGTTTTTCCCAACACGTCTGATCGAAGTTTGTTCTAAATATCTACTACTCTTTCAGTAAAATAATATTTTCGGACGTTGTTTCTGATCCCCCCGCCAACTAATTTCAGATTGCGCCCCCTTGTTCTAGTGTTTAGCTTCCTAGTAAAAACAACACTTTCTTCCTGAACCATATTTATACCTTTAACATATATTATTAAGGTTTTGATCATGTACTCTCTTTCACTTCTGTTCTCCAAACTATAAAGTTCCTTAAGCTTTCCTGATAAGTTTAGCTCTTGACTTCTTCCACCATTTTTTGTAGTCTTAGTTCTATATTATCAATGTCTTTCTGTAGGTGCAGTCTTCAGAACTGAACATTGTATTCCAGATGTGTCTCACCAGAGCTCTATAAAGCGGGATCACAATGTCCCTATTTCTACTCTTCTAAGTTGGTGCTATACAAAACAAGATGATTATTATTACTGGTTTAGCATGAACAAGATATTTTTAAATATGCACCTTTTTTCTCTGAAAATGTTGACCTGTTGCACATTATTGCTCATTTAAGGTGTATTTTTTCTACCTGTGATTTTAACTTGACACTTAACACATTAAATGAAAATTTTAAGAGATAAGTGTCCAGTTAATGTTTACTACTCTGTATTAGAATAGTAATAATGCTTGCATGAATGTGAGTGATCACTTGCTGTTTTATTTTATTTCTATCCCCTGTTTCGAAGAGTCAAAGTAGAAAGCGAACATATGGGACTGTATCTCAATAATAAGAAAACAAAGCTGCTGACAACAGCAAGCAATGTTGTACCACGCATAACAATCGACAATGAAGAAATTGAATTAGTCCAAGTTTTTACTTACCTTGAATCCAAGATCGATTGCAGTGGCAAATCGGGGCCTAAAATCAAACAAAGAATCAACCTTGGCTGTAGTGCAATGCAAAGAATGGCAAAATATGGCAAAGAGCAAAGCCTTCAGCATTACAACAAAGATCCTAATAATCAGTGCAATTATTTTTCCAATAACTACATATGAATGTGAAAGCTGGACACTGAAGAAAGGAGACAGAAGAAGAATCGAGGCCTTTGCTCTATGGTGCTGGTGGCATATGCTGCGCATACCATGGACAGAGATGGTCACAAATAAGGCAATGCTAGACCATGTCAGACCAAAAGTATCACTAGAAAGCAAAATCACCAAGCAATGGCTTTCATACTTTGGTCATGTCATACAAGCCAATTCTCTGGAAACAGCATTAATGCTCAGCACAGTGGGTGCAGAAGAAGAGGACGCCAAAGAACACGCTGACTAGACACAATCAAGGTTGACAAGAACATGACTGTGGAAAATCTGAAAGAAACAGACAAAGACAAGAAGGCATTGCATATGCTGAAAGCTGGCAATGACTGATAAATCATCATCATGCCCTGTATATTCATTGATCAGCCCATGACATGCTGATATGTGAGAGAATATACTACCAATGCCTGATTCGTGCCCAGTTCTAACTGATCATGCCTTGAGTTGTTAGTTTAAAGGTTAGTTCACACAGGGAGGATTTCCTTTATCAAATTTGTTGCTCCCTGTTTAATACAGTCTTACCTGTTCCCCTGTTAGGGTCTTCCAGCCTCCAGCAATGATGCGCCACCCCATCCGACCCCTGTACCCTGTGAGACAAGGATGCACAGAGCAGCAGAAGCTTGGCAAGACTGTACTGATAAGGGAGAAGATGGAGAAAGTGAATATAATAAAATAATTTTTAAAAAACGCAGGGTCCGCAAATCTTCGTCAACAGATTGTTGCATATTTTATTTCCCCTGTTGAACCCAATGTTAAGAATCTGCAACAAATCCACAACCAATCCACAGTACAATTTGACATGCAATTGATTTAACATCTACATCACAGGTCAATGTATACTGTAGATTTTTGCTGCAACATGTGCATATTTCTAGACATCTTATACACTTTGCTGCTACTGTAATATACTGCATATTTGTTTCATATCCGCGGTGGAAAATAAGCAGCATATATGCTATTTGTGAACATACCTTGAAGGTACTTTCGTGCAGACAGCGTATTCTGCCGTGGAAAAATCCACACCAAAATCCTCATGTCTAACATATGGATTTTGATGCGGATTTTCAGCACAATTATTGCATATTAGGGCGGCTTCACACGGGTGTAAGTGCAAAAGTGCTGAGGATAGTGCAACATTTTTTTGCTGTGAAGATTGCACTGTCATGTGCGTTTTAGTGCATTTTACTGCACTTTTTGCGCTGCCAGAGACTGTGATTTAAGAGGCTGTGCAGCCTAAATAGTCTCCGGTGTTTTCTATTTCCCTGCCAAATTGTGCAGTTCATTGGGCAACTTTATGGCTATTGGATACCCACGTAGACCCTTAAGGTGCCTTAGGTGCTCAAATGTGCACAAAAAATGTCAAAATTGTCGCATTTTATTTTTTGCACGTGCAAAATCTGTGCGCAAAAGTGTGTATAAACATATTAAAAACAATGGCTTCTATTCTAAGCGCTATTAGACGTGAAGATTTTTGTGATTTTTTTCCACAGCAGCAGAATTTTCTGCCACATGTGGAAGTGCCCTAAAAGCTTCAGAATGTTGCAGAGTAGCTGGAGAGCAATTAAATTGAAGACTGTTAAAAAAAATCTATGAGCAGCTGCATCTCACACCCAATTACATTGTACATAGCCAATATAAACTTTTAGGGTGCACACAAAATCTGCGCTCAGAATACACAGTGAATAGAACCCATTGATTTTAATGGCTTCCTTCAAATGGTCATTTTGCACGAGCAAAAAAAAACCGCAACATGCCCTATTTTGGTGCACGTTTGCACACAAAAGGTCCCAACTGCACAAAATCGAGCACTAAACTGTGCAATTTTGCATGAAAAAAATCGATAACACCTGGGTCTAAGTATGCTGGCCAGCCTACTCCAGCATGGCATTGCCAAGACCATGCCGATGTGAGCGGTCCCAACAGTGCCAAAAAGTACAGTTAAAAGCGCAAGTATAGGCGCAATACCACGTAATCGTGTTCCCTGCACAGCGCATATATTTCATGCTGTTTCAAACATACATGCACTTACGCACGTGTGCGGCCAAACTTAAAGTAACCATCCAGGAGTGAAGAAACAAAGATGGCAAACCACTTCCCTGACTACCTGATGCGCACTGTGTATAGTATGCATTGGTAGCCTTACATACTACATGCTGCTCTGACTGGCCAGCACTGCTCATGTGGACAACACTGGTCAATCATAGCTTTCTCACTATTTCCCCACTGTCCACCTCCAAAGCCGCCACTCCATGCATCCCACAAACTACAGAGGTGAGCGCTGATAATGACAGGACTACTCCTGTGAAAACGTGAAAGGTGCGTATGAGTGCCACATCCCCAGATTCAGTTTTTCAGCTCCTACTATATGAGCCCATAACTTTAGATTATGGGGCTCATGGGAATTAAAATTCTGAGTACACTGCTGAAAAAAACAGATTTACTTAAAAAAACTTTAGGGAGCATATCCTTGGACAGTTGCACATAATGTCACATGTAGTCAGTGTGAACCTGCTCTCATCTGTGAAGAGAACATCAATGCTATACCTGCCAATTCTGGCATTCTCTAGCGAATGCCAATTGAACTGCACGGTGCTGGGCTATGAACACATGTCCCACTGCAGGATGTCAGGCCCTAACACCACTTCATGGAGTAGGTTTCCAATATTTTGTCAGAAACTTGCAGCTCAGTAAGACACTGGAGGTCATTTTGTAGAGCTCTAACAGTCTTCCTCCTGTTCCTCTTGATGCAAACAGAATCAGTCAGGAAGGGGAAGGAGAAAGTGGTGGCTTCCCATCTGCAACAGAGATTCTGCTTTTTGCTAGGTTCAGAGAGCAGTAGAGGGAAATCACCGAGGCCGAAAGACTATTATCATTGACTATAATAGAATCCATTCACTTTCCGCCAAATCTCTTGCTTTTGGACAGAAAAACGCACTGCATGCAGCGCTTCTTCTTTCTGAATTTTCAGCCATATCTTCGATAGAACCTCCAGCCAGAGATTCCGATTCAGATGAGAAACGGAGCTCCGCCCCCATCACATGTGCCGATTCCAGCCTCCTGATTGGCTGGAATTGGCACACGTGACGGGGGCGGAGCTACGAGATGACGCGTAGAAGGGGGCGGGGCCAGAATGCCGCTCGTGCCAGGCCGAACAGATGGGAGAAGACCCTTCTGCGCAAGCGCATCTAATCGGGAGATTAGACGCTGAAATTAGACGGAGCCATGGAGACGGGGATGCCAGCGCAGGGAAGGTAAGTGAATAACTTCTGTATGGCTCATAATTAATGCACGATGTATATTACAAAGTGCATTAATATGGCCATACAGAAGTACTTAACCCCACTTGCTTTCGCGAGACAACCCCTTTAAGGGGTTAAGCAGCAAAATACCTATCTTCCCTTCAGGTAATACAGTAATAAATCTTGGATAATTAGCAGCCACATATCTTAGTGTTGACTCTCTGATTTTCATTGTACGAGCTTTGTTTTGTTAAGTGTGCCAATGATCGACAAGAAGCAGAACTATGGTTTTCTTTATAAAATGTGTTGGATGTAATCTACTGGGAAATATATTAAAATATTTACTATATATTTAAATATATATGCTGATTACCTATGCCCTCACAGCTCTGCATCTGAGCAGAGCAAAGGAAAGAAAAAAATGTCATATCACATACTCCACTGTCAGAAATAAAGATGAATGAAAATACCGTAGGCACTGTTTGAATCAAATAGTTCAGAGGGTTATTGATCTACTACAATACAATAACAGTAAAACCAAGGTGATGTAAACATGTCACAGAGAGTAAAATACCAGAGGGTGACAATGAAATAGATTATATTCTCTTTTGCATATAGGTCTTTCTTCTTTTTAAATATTCTCTGTTTAATAAGTTGTTAAATTGACATTTAACAACTGTCAAAATAAATAGATTACAATGCACATATGTATGATATAGACATACAGTAGGTGCAACAACCATAACAGTTACTATGGGGCTCTGAGGCTAGGGGGCCAAAATACTTCTACCTTTTTTTGTGTCAGAGGGAAAAGGTGGTGAATTTCTGCTATTTAGCACCACTATCAGAGGTCTCCTTTGTGCACATTAATGTACTATCCATCCTTTGGTTTCTGTTCAACTTAAAAAAGTATGCAGCTGCTTCCACTTTGTCTTACTACAGGCTATCAAGCAGAAGCCATTCCAGACTATGCATTTGTAGATATACGTAGGGGTATGGAAAACAATATCAGGCAATATTAGAAAAGTAATGACAAAATAAGAATAGTTAGGAAAGTTGAGTCTCAATTGCCAAAATTTGGCAGAAACACGAGCAGAAAATCTTTCACTTTTTATTAGCCTTATATCTATTCATTATGATAAAATATGCATGAACCTAATTTAAAATCTGCTAAGCACATGTTTACCCTTTAAAAATGTAGTTTTCATTTAAATTGCATTTTTTCAAACAAATTAAGCTTCATAACTATATACACTGATATATACAGATGTGGGTCTGTACAAATGTACATACAGAACTAGCTGTCAATCACCGAGTAGGACCCCCAACTGAACCTCTAAGCTTGGAATGTACAGGATACAAATAAGTTAACAATGCCCAACGCTCTAGGGAATATGACTATATGTATATAGAAGGTAGAAGTAGGGAAAATTCACTTACTTAAAAATAATAAACATAGGCTAAATATGGACCCCGCGCATGCGCCGGCCCGAAGAAAAAAAGATCCGGCCGCGACGGAGAGAAGATGGAGCCGCGGCGAAGGGAAGAACCGGAGCGGGTGAGTAAATTCCGATTTTTGTCTCCGGACGGCTTCCATAGGCTTCAATGGAAGCCCGCGGGAGCCGTCCCCGCGGGAGACCCGCACGAAAATGGAGCATGGTCCAGATTTTTTCATGCTCCATTTTTAAAAAAATCACTTTTATTGACCATCCGCGGGTATTTATCTACCCACGGGTGGTCAATGCATCCCTATGGGGTGCGGATCCACGTGCAGGAGAAGAGTTAAAATCCGCTGCGGATTTTAATTCTTCTTTTGCCCGTGGACATGAGGCCGAAGAGTTAAAATCTGCTGCGGATTTTAATTCTTCTTTTGCCTGTGGACATGAGGCCTTAATGTTTTATTAAGCATGTTGTATTATGTATTATGTTTTATTACAAAACTATATATCCATCTGCTCAGCTCCTCCTGCTCTATAACACACTACTTGCAGTCTGGACTGCATGTTCGATGTGACAGGTTCCCTTTAGTTCCCTTTAAATCATTCAGATAAAAATATCTTTTGCTATTGGATTCTCCAAAACATCAAGGGCTTGTCATTTTACATAGATTGAATGGATAAAGTGCTTTCACACTAGCTGGAATTAGCCTGTAATATGCACTAAAACATGCAGCTTATTCTGCCACTACGGAATTCCACACCAAAATTCGCAGGTCTAACTGTGGGTTTTAATGTGGAATTTAAAGCAGCTTACATTGTGTCCTGCAAGCTAATTTCTTCCATGTGAAAGCACCTTTACTCTTCTCCAGTGCTTTAGTCAATACTAGTGAGACGGTTTGCATTAAACTCACTTACTCCATGAGAAGATATCTCACATTGCAAAAAATGGGCAACTCTGTGTCCCAAGACACACCCATGAATCTATGCCCTCTTTTGATGACCGTATCAGTGCCACTCAATAATCCTTGCTTCCTTGGTGATTTGGTCGCAGAATCATCAGTGACATCAGAAGGAGATTGCTCTAACTTTATAAGCCATTTTTAAGGTGTGTGATGCAGCTCTCGAAGTGAAGTGGCAGAAGCCATCTTTCAGCGTTGGAGCAACTGCGTTGCCCTACTGGGGAAGCAGATTGCGCCCCCTGCAGTGGGTTTATGTGAGAAGGCCTGATTTTCTAAGGGACCAGCAGTAAAGAAACCAAGTGTACAGGCCTGTGCAGCACCTACTGTACATATGAAGGTGGCTGAATTTCTGACTGTAGAATGTGCACTGTCGCTGTGTTGACTGAAGTATGGCCATTGATGACTGGGCAGCCCAGCAGACAAGAAGCCACAGATGATACATATATGACCAGACAAGCATAGCATCAGCGCATTGGAGGACAGGGATGCTTCTTCCATGCAGTGACCAAGTCTAGTGAGAGACAGGAGAAAGTGGTGGTGCAGCAAATTATAGTCGTGAAAGACCAATACTAATAGCAAAGTCATTGGAGGCATGATGGTAATGACCCTGAATGCCAATGGTGAGTGAGGAAGAGGGGTGTGTGAGGTTATGCCCAGAGACTCCACGCCGGGGGGACAGGAGTCACCTGCCCTATAGAATACTGCAGACCGAGCAACTAAAGGCTTGTGAGTGAAGGTCACTGCAAGATCATAAGAGACTGTTCATATAGAGTGTACCAGGCCCATCTGTGGTTGGGAAGAAACTGTATTCTTGTGGACTTTTAGCTGTGTTGCTGTGATGTTCAAGACTGTACCCTAAGGCCCCCTGCACACTTGCTGCGTTTTATTTTAAAAAACACAGCGATATTGCAGCATTAAAAAAAACGCAAGTGTGCAGGGGCCCTAAATCCGTTTCCAATGTTACAAGTAAAGTGCCCCCCATGGAACAGGAATATACATACATTTTATACAGTAAAACGTTGTCCTTTGCTACACTTTTGCCTGTTTACTGCTGAACCATTATATCATCACCTTGCATTTCATATCTACCAACCTAAATTCTCAGCTGCAAAACTAATATTCTGTAGTCACAACTGCTTTTAGATACTATAGAAAACTTCTAAGCTGCTTGATTGCTGCTCTGCTTCTTTTTCCTTTTCTGCTGTAAGAATAGTGCCAATCCAGCTTTTGGCTGAATTGCAGAGTCATGTCTGGTTGCTAAGGACAAATTGCCTAATGGCTGCAGTCTTTTCAATGAGCTCATCAAGCAGCACAGTCCTAGCAACCAGTCTTTCAGATTAATCATGTCCTCAGCTCAACACAAAATTGCCAATAATCTGACAACAGTAAAAGGGGACAAGTCTTGCCAGATCTTGGGCCTCATATTTTTCTCTGTTTCCCTGCTATATAAATGTTTTTGCAAAAAGTATAGTTGGAAAATATATTTAACATATAAATATTATACTGAAATATTAAAAGCATCCACTTCTTAAGAGATTGTGAACACTGCTTTTTCTATGAGCAAAGAACTTGGGTACCTTAAAATTGGAGTGGAAAGTAGCATGGCAAAGATCCAAGATGGCACCGAGTCTCATGTACAGGTGGACTCAGCATCTGCTCAGCAGTGTGCAGTCAATGCAAAACTTAAAAGATTTACCCGTACCGCTAGTACTTTTACAAAGACTAATAAAACTGGCTTACTGATGCCATTACATTTTTAATAGCAGACTCAACCATTGATAGCTGATGACCAGCAGCATGCAAACTCATTGCAGAGGTAAGATAGCATTCCTCACAGCCACATTCCATTGATAGCTCTAAGGGCTTACTCCGATGACCTTATTTGCACAGGCAATACCATACGTAAAAAAGTTGCACATAAAATGCGACCATGCGATGCTTTGATTTCAATTGCTTCATTCAGACGAATGTGTTTTAACCACACCAAATATCTGTGCGAGAAAAAATAGGACCTACTCTATCTTTTTTGGCCATCCTTTTTTATACTGCACGTGAAAAGATAGGGCTTAACTTATCTTTAGCCGTGTTATGCGGCAAGCTCCCATAGACTTCTGTGGTAGCTGGAAAAAAGGGAGGGAGTTACCCTGCGTACAGCGCTGGAAAAATAAGACAGCTTGCCATAATTAGACATTAACTGTTAATCCAAACATTTTATTACGAACATTGCTTGCTATTGCTTCAGCGTGTTTTTGTTACATACACACAGCAGAGCAAAGCATGGGAATGGCTTTAAACACGATAATTAAGATTGGGAGTCGATCCTCACAGAAATTCATTCATGTGAATATATGGTGTGTATGGACGAACGTATAGACACATATGCTCGTGTAAAGGAGGCCACACGAGCGTATACATTTATACGTTCGCCCAAACGCAACATATATTTGCATAAATTAATTTTTAACAAATTCGAGTCCCGATCATAATTGGAGTTTTTAAAGCCATTCACAGAGGGATCTGCAGCGCATATGTAAAAAAACGCGCTGAAGCAATGGCAAGCGACGATTGGAATGCCTATATAGGGTGAGCGGTCAAATATTTTGTGCGGAAAAAAACATGCTCATCTGAATGAAGCAATTGAAATTCAATGTATCGCATGGTCGCGTTATATGTGCGACTTTTTAACATGTGGAAATCCTGTGCAGATATGCTCATCTGAATAAGAACTAAGTCGACCCCAATGAGAAAATATACTGAAGATCGCGATCCTCTGCCACACCTGTGACAGCTGTGCCACAGCTAAAAGTGGCAGCATCAGCGGTGCTTAGATAAAGTAGTAAATCTTTGTTGCTTGTTTTTAACATGGAGGGGATTGGAGGTCCATGATCCCTGGAACGTGGCTCTGCATGATATTAAAACACACCTCTGCTGGAAACTGCATACTGACTGAGTGCTGTGGGACTTGTGGACTATAAGCTGTCACAGCTGTGACAGAGGAGAGCGATGTTCTGCCAATTCAATGGAGCCGGCTATACAGCCGGCTCCATTGAAAGCAATAAGCTGCTGGCAAGTGCTGCAGTGATTTTCAGGGAAGGGCTTAAAATATAAGCCCTTCCCTAAAAATCAATCCAATAATGTGTAAAAAAAAAAAAATCTATACTCACCTCTCTGCAGCTGCCAGGGCTCTGCTGTGTCTAGCCGACTCTTTTCCTGCACTGCTCTGAGAAGTATTCAGCAGGCGGGGATTTAAAATCCCCGCCTGCTGAATGGGCTGCCTCTGATTGGCTGAGCACTGTGGCCAATCAGAGGCAGCTTTCAGCTATTGAACGACAGCTGAGAGCTGCCCCTGATTGGTCCTTGCGCTCAGCCCTCAGCGGCAACACTCACCCATTCAGGAATTCATAAATGGGTGAGTTCTGCCTCTGATTGGCTGAGCGTAAAAATTCTGTGTAAATTGCATGTAAAAATTATTTACTTTATGTGTAGAATAATGTACTGCTACAGAACTTGATATCATGGAGTGCGGCCTGTTCATTCTACTTTCATCGAAAAAATCTCCCAGCTAGATGACCCAAGTGGCTCTGCGGCATCGACCAAATGGCTATACATGTATTTGGAGTAACTTATGTTTCTGAAACCATGCCTGGAGTTACAAGAGTAGGCTTGGCAATTGTTCATCAATTACTATTAAGTTTTATAGTAAAATTTCCATAAGTCTTAACTATGAGACAATGATATGTGTTGGCTGTCCATTGTGACATAGCTAAATATTTTTTATGTTCTTCTCAGTCATAAAACAAATATGCCACCAGCAATTACAATAATTGGGCCAAGAGCAGGATTCGAAACAGGGAAGCCATACATCCAACCCAAAATAATTCTTGTATTGATCAGGAAGGATCTAATAGTGTGCTATTTTAACAGGAAACAGTTACATCATCTGTTGTGGCAAAAGCTGCTACTTCTCAGTCTATCCAGGCTCAAAGAGCAAGATGTAGAGGGTGAAGGAATGCACCTGGCACTAATATCAGTGAAGGATTTTATGGTCAGGTTGCTAATTTAATAACCATACCTGCTATTGAAGATCACGCTGATGCATTTTGTCACACTCTGTCCACATACAGAGTGCCTGCTGAGCTAAGGTTGCGTCTTCAATGTAGTATTTTTGCCCTCACAGACGTATGTCTGTCCACTTATGTGCCCATAGAGCTACTTGATTATGTACTGAAATGGCAGTTAGTACATCCTCCAGTCATTTCTACATCTGTTCTTTCTGATTTATATACAGAACAAGAGCCTTTAACATGTGCAGCTCATTTTCGGGGCACATATGCTGCTCCTTCTTTGGACACATCTGCTGCTCCTTACCGTGGTGCATCTATTGTGCATTGTATAGTAGCATCTGCTGATCCTTCTCTTTGTCCATCCATTGTGTTTTCCCAGTACACCAGGTAATAATAAGTGGATGCTGGTCAAGCACATAACTGGCTATCTGCAGATGTAGCTAGGTTGGTTATTCCAACCTTTCAAGAAAATAGAAATCTACCTGCAGCCTACATAAATCTTCCCCAAACAAGGTACATGCATCCCACATCCTTCCTCTCTGGAACATACCAAAACAGAAATGCGCAGTACTCTGAATATTACTCTTGCATACCAACCAAACCCTTACTATACTAACCCACAACATGACACATAGTATATGACAGACCTTGTCATACAACAGTTCCCATCAAACTGATGCCTACAATACCCACTTCTCAAGATCTGCAACATTACGTACATCTTAACTTTCATACAGTAAACCACAGCACAACATTGAGCATTCTTATCAGCCAAACTTTAGATGGTCTTATTCCTTAGCATACTCATCAGCATCTCAACTTCCAACAATTATAGTCTTTTCTTCTTGATTCATTCTCCTCTGAGAGCATGTATCCTGCTGATACACCGAAGCATCATCCAACACCCGGGCAACACAGGCTTTTGAGTCTGCAAGACCATCACCCATTCTTGATGTCCTTAATAGCAGAGAAAACTAAAGGAATTAAAAAAAAAATCTAAAAAAAGGTACTGTATGGCTCGATAATTGTCTGGACAAAATAGACAATAGTCTTTGCCTTGGCTAATGGCAGTGTTCTAATATTTTCTTTCAATACTTTTCCAAAGTTTGTACTGGGCTAATTACTTTTTCTGAGAGATAAAGGGTAATTTGTTTGCTATAATAGTTTGCTATATTATTTGCTAGAATAATTATGAAACACGATATAAAAAAAGATATGTGCAAAATTACATGAATATGAACCTTTTTTTACAATAATTATTTAATGTTAATAAAATTATTCTACGATTTTGTGTGTTACATGTAAATTGGTCATTATGCTTGTGGTCATGGATATGTGATATTTTAGATGATAGCAGATCATCAAAAACCATAGAACATACAGTATTTTTGATTTTTAGAAATATTGATTTTGGTACAAATAAAAACGTGCTTTAACCAAAAAAAAAACCATAAATGTGTTTGTAGGTCTCATATTAATAAAAAGCTATACAACATGCATTTATCTATATAAATATGAAAGCTGTGCTGTAATTGGTTGCTATGAGCCACAAGCAGTTGAAATTCCCCAGTAGTTTAAGTTGGATCATGAAGAGTATGTGTACCAAGTATTGTTGAGATCTATGAAGGCATGTAGGAACCTACAGTATGAAGAACAAACAAACAAATATACAAACACATGTTGCTTTTTACTTATATAGGCTATAAGGTAGACATAGACATTATAGAATGCACTTTATGCACTCTAAAATGCGCCACCCGAAAATTAAAACCCAGAATTGCAGATGGTGCGGCACTGGGGAAAAATTTCTTAGGAGCTGCAAGACATTTTGGCAGGGCACATGGAGGAAACCTCTCATCATTCGGCTTCCATGGTATTCTAGAAGTAAAGAAGCTGGGACATAGACGGGTTAAAAAAAATATTTATTTTGGTGTGAAGCCTGTTGGATAGCCTCAACTATAGAAATTACATTATGTTTCTATATTAGGGCGCCCACCCACTGGCGTTTTTTTACCTGCGTTTTGCGTTTTGCGTTTTTCCTGCACAGGCATAGAGATAACATGTGTTCCTGTCCACTGGCGTTTTTTTTGCGTTGCGTTTGCGTTTTTAACATAGGAACTGTCAGTTGCATATGTGTCCTTATTTTTCTCCTAATGCACCCATGAATGTCAATGGAAATTAACGGAAAAGCCGCGAAAACGCCGCGAAAAACGCTGCGTTTTTTTCCCGCGGAAAACGCAAACGCCAGTGGGTGGGCGCCCTTAGTGTCAGATTTTTTCATATATATTTTCCGAATGTTTTAATAGGTTTGACTAGTGGGATTTGATTAGTCAATGCATACTACGTAACCCAACATAATTGATGTTATTGACTGGCTTTAAAAAAATTTAAAAAAAATTGTTGCATTTTCAATTCAACATTGTTCATGATCAAGTCCAATGGAATCATATTGAATCCCATTAACATTTGTTAACCAATGTGATTAATAAAGAAAGATATTTGTTATCAATTTTGTGGTGCTGCAGAACATTTCCCTGCAGGGCTTGCCGGCAGCCCATTGCTTTCAATGGGACTGCAGAAGCGCCAATCCCATTGAAGGCAATAGGAGAACATCACGATCCTCTGTGACAGCTGTGGCAGGGGAATTCTTCAGCCTCGTGGGGAGTCCCCTTGTCACTAAACACTGTGACATTGCTGTCACAGTGTTCAGTGACAAGGGGACTCCCCGCGGAGATGAAGAAATCCTCTGCTAAGGCTGTCACAGCTGTCACAGCTGTGGCAGGGGATTTTTTACTCCCCGCGGGGCATAGTTACACAGCAGCGGCTGAGAAGTGAGTATATATATATATATATATATATATATATATATATTTATTTATTTTTTTAATTATTATTATTATTTTTTTTTTAAACAAACCATTGATGATTTTCAGGGAAAAACGTACATTTCAAGCCCTTCCCTGAAAATCACTGCAGGGGTGCCAGCATCCTATTGCTTTCAGATAGGCGCGATCTGCGATTCCTCGTGTCCTATAATTTATCGGACATCCGCATAAAAAGCGGCCATGTGCCCGATCCCATTGCGAAGCAATGGTTCTATATATGTGCAGATCGCATGCGCAAATCGCGCGAAAAAACGCCCGTCTGACCGAGGCCTGAGAGGAGAAAAATGCAATTCCTTAGTTGATTATAATTTCATGAAAATTTAACTCACTTGAACAATATGAAATGTCAAAATAATTGGAGAGGCATCCCTAATGCAACTTGTTTCGGCACTTAGGCCTTGTTCAGATGAGCGTTTTCTTTGCACACAAATAGCCATGCAAAAAGATCGCATCTATTAGAACCAATGGTTTCCTATTGAAGCATTCACATGAATGATTTTTAGACGCGCAAAATACTCGCACCTGCAAACTGCTCGCACCTTAGATGCGCAAATGTGGATCGCACCTTCTGCTTTGTTCACATGATTTTTCCACACGCGAGCAGTGATTTTTTTGCATGCCTAATTATGTGCAAAAAAACCCACTTGTTTGCACAAGACCTCAATGACATGTCCCTTTTTTTTCTTTTTATTTTACTATTTTTGTTTTTTCCTCCCCCTAAAAAAATTGTGACTCCGTTATTTATCTATCGATGTCACTGTATAAGGGCTTGTTTTTTGCGGGATGAGTTGTATTTTTCATTAGTAATATTTAATGTACCATATAATGTACTCAAATAGTTTAAAAAAAATTCTAAGTGAAGTAAAATGAAAAAAAACCCCGAAATTCTGCCATCTCTCGGTGCATCTAGTTTCTGTGGTGCACAAACTGCAACAAAAATGTCATGATAACTTTATTCTATGGGTCAGTACAATACGTATGGTACCAAACTTATATAGTTTTTTTTTCTGTACTACTTTCATTTTTTTCAAAGATATTTAATTTTTTAAAATTATTTTCTGCTGCATTCTGAGCTCAAAAACTTTTTTATTTTTCCATTGATATAGTTGTGCCTGGGCTCATTTTTTGCATGATGTCCTGTAGTTTGTGTTGGTACCATTTTGGAAGACATAAATTTCTCATCGTTTTTTATTGCATTTTTTTTATTGGAGACAGGGTAACCAAAAAAGCGAATTAATGGCGTTCTTAATTTTTTTTTTCTGACAACGTTCATCATGCGGGGTAAATAATGAATTACTTTGATAGATCAGACTTTTATTGATGCAGTGATATCAAATATGTATTTGTTTATTATTTAGATACTTTTATTATAAATATGGCAAAATGATTTTTTTTATAATTACCAAAACTTTATTGTTCTTATTTTTACCTTTATTTTTTAGTCCTCAAAGGGGACAACAACTTGCGATGCTTTGATCACGCCTGCAATATGATGTAATTCCATAGCATTACATCATACTACAATCGGGCAGGCATTCTATCAAGCCATCCCACGAGGAGCATGGCTTGATAGGCATCCTGCCGAGACAGCCCTGGGGCCTTCCATGACAACGACACAGCTCCCTGCGATCTCATCATGGAGAGAACATGCGGGACTATTCGGGGGATTTAAATAACGCTGTCAGCATTTAAAAGGTTAACAGCTCCAATTAGCTGCACGGCTTATTGGAGCTGTAGCCACAGGTTGTCAGCTGTAAAAAACAGCTGGCGCCGGTGTTGTATGAAGTGAGATTGCCCCGCGATCTCTCTTCATACATACCCTGACGCTGCAGGACATAAATGTACACCCTGCAGCTTTAAGGGGTTAAATACATCCAATTGTAAATTAGTAATGGTCACAGCTGAATATTGCTGGGAAATCTATCCTAAGGATACTTGTACATGGATGATATTTCTGTCCAGTTTATAGACTGAAAAATGGATCCAAAAAATCTGACAGAAATAGCACTTATTCATTTGAATAGGTGTATGTACATGGGCTTTTTTAATTGGACAGAGAGTTTTAATAAAAAAAACACAGCATTGTCTGATTCTTGTCTGATTTTTATATAACAATAGCATATGTAAATGTGTGGGGTCCCATACATTGCACACTACAGGAATGTGATGCTCATGTGCTGTGCGATCCGAGTTGTGTCTAAGACTCTCAGGTGCAACTTTTTTTCAGTCCACGTGCAAGTAGCTTAACCCCTTAGTGACGAAGCCTGTTAGAGCCCTAACATAGAATAACTCCGTAAAGGTTTTGCATATCTAAGTGATTCTGACGTTGTTGTTTTCGCAACATATTGTATTTTATTGAGGAGGTAAAAATAGACCAATAGAATTTGTGTATATTTATTAAAAGTGACCAAATTGGGAAAATTTGGGGAAAAAATTTATTTTTTTCACATTTTCAACTGTAATATCTTAAATATGTGCAAACATACTGTACAATTTTTTGCTAAGACATATATTTCCATCTTTTTACTTTATTCTGGGCACACGTTTGAAAAAAAACTTTGTTTCTTTTTTAACCATTTAGGAGATGTACAAATTTAACAGTACTTATTAACATTTTGAGGAATGTTTTCCTACACCAAGCCAAGTTTGCAAAGGCTCATAGGTGTTAGAATGACAGAGTACTCCCACAAGTGACCCCATTTTAAAAACTACACCCCTTAGTATATTCACTGAGGGGTGGCATGAGTATTTTGACCCCACAGTTTTTTTCAGGAGTTAATGCAATTTAGAGGAGAGAAAATAAAATTTCATATTTTTGCAAATTTGTCATTTTAAAGACATATTTCATTTTTATAGTGCACATTGTCCTGAGTTCAGAAACATACCCATAGGGCCCAACAGGGCCCAAAACGAAAGGAGCAGCCGGTGGCTTTTAGAACAGACATTTTGCTTCAAGGTCATTTAGGCCCCATTGCACACCTGTAGAGCCCTCGAGTGGCCAAAACGACAAAGAACCCCTACAAATGACTCAGTTTTGAAAACTAGACCCCTTAACGAATTCATTTAGGGGTGTGCTGCGTATTTTGGCCCCACAGTTTTTGAATGAATCTAAGCAAAGCAGAAGGAAGAAATTACGATTTTCATTCTTTTGGCAATCTTGTCATTTTAAAACAGTATTTTTTGTACAGCACATATATGAATGAAGACTTTTACACCAAAATGGATACCCCTGGTTGTCCTGTGTTCATAAACATACCCATTGTGGCTCTAATCTTATTTCCATATGCACAACTGGGCCCAAACTGAAAGAAGCATTGAAGTTCAACTGTTTTTAACTTTTACGTGATGGCCGATGGATAATGGCTATCCTGTCACCAAGGACCACTCACCATGGCCCTCAGTCACTGCTCCAGGCTCTTGGCAACCTTTAGTACCCAGGAGCAAGAAGATTTTACCTACCTAAGGCCTCCGACGATGTCCCCCAATGGGATATTTATCCATGGACTTTTCTCCACCTTCTGCACTTGCGTCCGCTATTTTGCCAATGGGTGCATGCACCAAAGTTGAGAAAAGATCCGTGGATAAAGATCCCATTGCGGGAGATCGCTGTTGGCCTTAGGTAAGTAATTTCACCTCCCCTCATGGATCGGATCCTTGATGGGAGGTGAAATTTTTACCTTTTTTACTTTTACGTGATCGCTGTTATCCACTGGATAGAGGCAATCACAAGACCAGTGACTGTGTACCGTGACACCCCACTCTCAACTATGTTTGGTAGCCAAGAGCAGGGAGATTTTAAATTGCCTGGGCAATACACAGCTTTTGCACATGCGTCCACCATTTTGGCGACTGGCACGTTCGCAGAAGTCAGTGTAACATTCACTGATAAATCCAGGGGCCTTAGGTACATAATTTCATCCTCCCTCACGGATATGATTCATGAGGGGAGATAAACTTAAACGTTTTGAACTTTTTTTTTTACACTTTTTAAACATTGTTTTTACTTTACATGATCAATGTTATTTATTGGATAACAGTAATCATGTGACCGGCAAACGCATACAGCGGTCACCGGTGATATCTCTCTGCTCCCGGCTACACATGCAAGCCGGAAGCAGAGGGATTTTAAATCTCCCTGGTGCGAGCCCTTCTGTGCATGCGCCCCATGTTTTTATCAGGTGCACATGCGCAGAAGATGACGTAAGGTCCTGGAAGGACCATATCACACGGGACATCATGGAGGACGGAATTGAGTATTTTTGCATCCCCTCATGGACCCGATTCATAGCCTACGTAGCTTTAATCCTCAGAGGAAGCATGTTTTTACGTCCCTGAGGATTAAAGCCCACTTAGCTAAGACATAAAAAGGCAATGGGACGGTCACTAAGGGGTTAAGTCTATTTGCACACGGACAATATTTCTCTTTGATTTTTGGACTGTAAAATCATTCTGAAAACTGGGCAGAAATTGCACTCATTCATTTAATGTGTGTTTGCACATAACTGTTACAGACAGTTATGTGCATACAGACAAGAAGTCCGAGTAAAACAAAATCGCAGCATGTCCTATACGTGTCCGATGCAGATGTCAGTGTTCTGTTCGATGTATGTTGCACCTGAAAATATTAGCTGCAACTTTAAAATCGTCCATGTGCAAGCCTCAGAAAGAAGGGGGCCATGTTTAACCATATAATTGTATAAATGTGGATGACTTGCTTGTGTGAGTTTTATCTAGAAAAGTAGACGGATTATTTTAACTGAAAATGATTTCCTGTCTGCTATATGAATTATAGATTTTGTACCATTCTTTTCTGATAGCTTTCTAAGCATCTATCTAAATCAAGTGCTTTGTGATTCTGTAAAATGAAACATAATGCTGAATTTTTAAAGAAGTGTTAATGAGCTGAATACATGACAAAAATAAGAAGCAAATTGAACAAGTTTAAAGCTGTGGTGATGAAAAGCTGTAGAAAATTATTTTATAAAAACACATGCATGCAATACATATTGCCTGATAAAAAAAACAAGGTTATCACAGGATATCTCACTGCATAAACCCGAGTATTAGATGTAATCTGTGGACTAAACCTGCAACAAATGTTCATTTTCCATGCAGTGTTGCCATAGGGGAAATTACATTACAGTTCTTATTTAAATTGACCCTCTGCACCTGGAGAAACAAAGATGGCCACAGCACTTTTCTGACTGTCTGATGTACATTATGCATTAGTATGAATTCATTGAAAGGCTGTGATTGGTGCATCGAGTGCCGGCTCTAAATGGCGGAGAGCAATCCCTCACTGGGAAGTGGGGATTTCAATCCCCGTCACTAGCAACAGATGCTTTGTTGGCTTGACAAGTTTCCAGCGGCCTGCCTGGAGCACTGGAGAACAGTGGTGGGGACCCCGACGGCACCAGCTAAGTGAGTATTCCTTTTTTTTTAGGTAGTGCAGGTAGCGCTTGCATTTAGCGCTGCCAAGAATGTGGTACTAAGTTGTGCCATGTTTTCAGCAGCACTGACACCACTGCCTATTCATTTCAATGGGTGACGCGGGGCTAAAAACAGCCAAAGATAGAACAGGCATTGCTGTCAAAGTGTAGCATTGAAGACGTTGTGTTTTGACGCTTGTGTGAGTAGCCCCATTGAAATGAATAGGAGTGTTGTACATCATTTAGCGCTAAATGCTGTACAAAAAAGTCTGTGTGAGTGAGGCCTTAGACTATAATCATTCACCAGATGTAACATTAACTGTATAATATGGCACCACATTGAGCACTATATGGATGCATGTAAAGTGCTTATAGTGCCATAGTATGGATCACCGAGACTAAGGCCTCATGTCCATGGAGAAAATAAGAATTAAAATCTGCAGCGTTTTTCCGGCACGCGGATCCGCGCTCCATAGGAATGCATTGACCACCCGCGGGTAGATAAATACTGGAGCATAAAAAATTTCTGGAGCATGAAAAAAAATGGACATGCTCCATTTTAGTGCGGATCACGCGTGCGGGAGCTCATAGAGCACATAGCTCAATTGATCTCCCGCATGAAAAATAAAAGACAATTACAGTGCATCCGCACTGCATCCGCAGCCCAAATCCACGTTACAAATCCGCAGCGGATCTAATTTTCCCCGTGGACATAAGGCCTTATGCTCAAATTATCAGATACAAATATGAAAGAGTGGAACATTTTGTTTTTTATTTTTTTTTAAAATGTGGTTACTCTCAGGCCTCGGTCAGACGGGCGTTTTTTCGCGCGATTTGCGCATGCGATCTTTTAGAACCATTGCTTTGCAATGGTATCGGACACATGGGCGCTTTTTATGCGCTTGTCCGATAAATTATAGGACACAAGAAATCGCAGATCGCAGATTGCGCCTATCTGCGATCTGCGGTTCCTTGTGTTCTATTATATGCGCTCAATGGGGCCGGCGGCAGCAGCGCCGACCCCATTGAGAACATATACTACAGAAATCATTCTCCTCTGCCACAGCTGTAACAGCTGTGGCAGAGAAGAATGATGTTCGCCCATTGAATTCAATGGAGCTGGCAATACAGCTGGCTCCATTGAAAGCAATGGGCTGTGGGCGAGCGCGGGATGAATTTTCGGGAAGGGCTTAAAAATATAAGCCCTTCCCTTAAAAGCATCCAAAAATGTGTAAAAAAAAAAAAAATACTCACCTTGTCCGTGCAGTTGGAGTTCAGCCGCGGACGGTCGGCAGTTCAGCTGTCATTCAATAGCTGAGAGCTGCCTCTGATTGGTCCTTGCGCTGAGCCAATCAGAGGCAGCACTCACTCACCCATTCATGAATTCATGAATGGGTGAGTGAGAGCTGCCTCTGATTGGTGAGGGCTGTGACCAATTAGAGGCAGCCCATTCAGCAAGCGGGGATTTTAAATCCCCAGCTGCTGAATACTACCCAGAGCAGTTCAGGAGAACTGCTGGCCGTCCGCAGCTGTACTCCGGCTGCACGGACAAGGTGAGTATATTTTTTTTTTTATTTTTACACATTTTTGGATGCTTTTCAGGGAAGGGCTTATATTTTTAAGCCCTTCCCGAAAATTCATCCCGCGCTCACCGCCAGCCCACTGCTTTCAATGGAGCCGTCTGTATTGCCGGCTCCATTGAATTGCATTGAGTTGGACAACGCTCCTTTGATCAGGGCCTTTTCCCCGAAAACGCTGCTAGCATGCCATCCGCAAATCGTGGCAAAAAACGGTCGTCTGACCGAGGCCTCAGACAAAGAAAGCAAATACTTGATGACCTAATAGAAACTTTGTTGATGTTTATTTAGATTTTTTTTATAAGTAATTACATGAAACAATTATAATTTGACATTTAGACAAATAGTTCTGTGAGGCAAACAGAGATAATAATAAAGCTGAGATTTCCTATGGATTTTAGTCTTATGGATGTTTAATTGTTCTGAGAGGTTTTATCCTAACAAAAGTAATAACTAACACAGGAAAGCTAAAGGTATGGTTTCACATAACTGCATTTATTTAATCTGCAATCAAATAAGAAAATGATCAGCACAGTGCTCTAATCTGTCTTCAAAGCAAGATGTTGGCAACTTCTATGGAACGGTATTAAGAAAGTTTCATCAATGATTGGAAAAAAATCATATGGCACAATATAAAATCCAATTTTAATGTATGAAGCCAGATATAACATATCTCGCAAAATATGTTTACTTTGTGTATTTTAAAGAATTACCTTCTTGTATATCACTATATTAGCTGAGGAACTCGTCATGGGGAGCTTTATGGATTGGGTTTTCACGGCCATGCAGAAAGAGAGAAATCTTGAACTATCCATGTACAATGTTGCATCAGTTGGGGTGATGTATAACACCTTGACACAAGGCTCTACTGAAGAGAAAGGAAATCATAGTGGCGACATCATTCTTTTGACACAATCTTGCTTTCAGGATAATTTGGGAAACACTGTCACTACTTCAGCACAATGAAGACCCTGTACAAAAAATAAGATCAATAAAAATGGTTGGGTGAGTTTGGAAAAAAAAAAAGTTGACTGAGCTGCAAAATGTCACATCCTCAACCCCAAAAACATTTTGAGTGAATTGAAAAGGTGATTGCAAGAAAGGCTGCATTACATATCATCAGTGTCTAATCTAATTAAAGGGGTTGTCCCGAGGCAAACATCAAAATTTTACACTAGCCCATTCCCCCTGTCACCCCCCTGGCATAAAATAGCAATTTAAAGCGGTTTTTAAACCGCTTGCTACTCACCGATCTGACGAAATATGAAGTTATAAAAATCTTCTCCCTAAGATGGCTGCTGGTCCTTTCCCAGGGATGCACTGTGGTTTTCTCCCATGGTGCACCGCGGGTCTTCTCCCATGGTGCACCATGGGCTCTGTGCGGTCCATTGCCGATTCCAGCCTCCTGATTGGCTGGAATCGGCACACGTGACAGGGCGGAGCTACGATGACGACGCGGTGACCAGCTCTCCAGCACGAGCGGCCCCATTCACCAGGCAGAAGCACGGACTGCGCAAGCGCGTCTAAAAACGCCAGAAGACATCAGAATTAGACGGAGCCATGGAGACGGGGATGCCAGCAACGGAGCAGGTAAGTGAATAACTTCTGTATGGCTCATATTTAATGCACGATGTACATTACAAAGTGCATTAATATGGCCATACAGAAGTATATAACCCCACTTGCTGCCGCGAGACAACCCCTTTAATGCTCTTTTTCTAATATATAGTGAAAAGTCTTTTGAGAACAGCGAAAAGGAGTATCTAAATCATCTCAGACTTCAGGGCTTTTTTCAATGTGTTTGCAAAATACAGAGATAGATGAATATTGCTAAATACAACAAACAGGCAAACTTTGACCTTTTAACCCCTCAATGACGCGGCCCCCTTTTTTTTCCATTTTCTTTTTTTCCTCCCACCTTTAAAAAATCATAACTCCTTTATTACTCCTTTATTTATCCATTGACGTCACTGTATGAGGGCTTGTTTTTTGCGAGACGAGTTGTATTTTTCAATGCTGATATTTAATGTACCATATAATGTACTGAAAAACGTTTTAAAAATTCTAAACGGAGTAGCATGAAAAAAAAAACAACATTCCGCCATCTTTCAGTGCGTCTTGTTTCTACAGCGCACAAACTGCAACAAAAATGGCATGATAACTTTATTCTATGGGTCAGTACGATTACTACTCTTTTGTTTTTCAAAGACATTTAATTTTTTAAATTATTTTCTGCTGCCATCTTCTGCGCGCAAAACCTTTTTTATTTTTCCATCGACATAGTTGGGTGAGGGCTTACTTTTTGCGGGATGTCCCGTAGTTTACATTAGTACAATTCGGAATACATACGACTTTTTGGGACTGGGAGACAGGGTGACTGAAGAGTGCATTTCCTACTTTCTTTTTTTTTTTGGACGATATTCACCATTCGGGGTAAATAATGCACTGCTTTTATATATTGGACTTTTACAGACGCGGCGATACCAAATATGTATTTTTCTTTTAGGATTTAGATTTCTTTATTATAGGTATGGCAAAAGGGGGGTGATTTAACCCCTTAAGGACATGGCCTATTTTGGCATTGAGGACCAAACGATTTTTGGTATATTTTCATCTCCATTTTTCAAAAGCCATAACTTTTTTTAATTTTTTGTATAAGCACTTGTTTTTTGCGTGGCGAACTGTAGTTTTTATTGGTACCATTTTTGGGTACATAGACTACATTGTAAAACTTTTATTATTTTTTTATGATCGTAGGGAGAGAAAACGCATCAATTCTGCCGTAGATTTTTTTTTTAAGTGTTAATTATGCAGCATAAATGATACACTACATTTTTTTCTGCGGGACGGTACGGGTACAACGATACCAAAATTCTTATTTTTTTTAGGTTTTTCCACTTTTCCACAATAAAAACTCTTTTTTGGAAATTATTATTTTTTTCTAAAATCACTGCATTCAAAGTTCAATAACTTTTTTATTTTTCTATGGACAGAGCTCTCTGAGGGCTTATTTTTTGTGAGACGAGCTGTAGTTTTTATTGGTACCATTTTGGGGTACATACAGTTTATTTTTATCACTTTTATTGTGGTTTTTGGGAGGCAAAATGCTAAAAATTAGCATTTTGCCTCAGTTTTTTAGCGTTTTTTCTAACGCTTTTTGCAAAGCAGAATAAAAAGCATGTCAAATTTATTGTACATGTTGTTATGGATGCATCAATACCAAATATGTGGGATTTTTTTTAATGCTTATATGAGAAAAAGCATAAAAGAAGGGTTTTTTAAACATTTTTTTCACATTTTTATTTTTTGTACTTTATTTTGCTCTTCTTTTTGCACCATCTGTGTCCCTCTGAGGGACTTACACTGCAGCACTAATGATCGCTACGATAAAGCATGGCAGGACTTCTCTCCTGCCATGCCTTATCGCTTATTACAGCGATCTTAGGCACTGGCAATACAGATGTTATCGCGAGAGCTGGCTGGAGTCTCAGTGGGAGCGCGCTCCCTCTGTGAACCCTTTCCCTGCCGCGATCTACTTAGAGGCTGGCTCCTGCTGTGGGGTAGCGCAAGATCTGCTATGATCTCGCGCTATCCCTATGACATAAGGGTAGGTCATTTTGCGGGAAGTACCCCGCTCCGATGACATACCCTTATGCCATGGGGAGGGAAGGGGTTAAACTTTTATTACTTTTTTTTTTTTTTTACAATTAATAAAACTTTATTGCTCTTATTTTCCCTTGTTTTAAGCCCCCCTGGGGGACTACAACATGCGATGCTTTGATCGCTCATGCAATATGATTTAATGCTACAGCATTACGTCATACTGTGAATTTGACAGGCAGTCTATCAAGCCACCTGACAGGGATGGCTTGATAGGCAGTCTCCTAAGGCAGCCCTCGGGCTTTTCAGAAGGCCCCTGGCTGACATGATACCTGTATGGCTCACTGCCATCTCATGCAGGGGGAGGGTCATATGGGATGAACATTGTAAATGTACGTCCTGGAGCAGGAAGCGTTAAATACCCTGCTAATATGCAATAATGGGTTTTATGTCCTCCACTGGACTTTGTTCACTTGGTCATTTCGATGGTATACCATACTCAACATGTGATAGTGAAGCCAGTTACTGGTAGCTACAGTAACATAGCATCCACAGTGACATCATTGCTACAGACAATGATAGGCTGGCAAGACGATGACACTTCACTGTAATAGCCAAGTAAAGGAACATCACTGCCGGAAGTGAAAGAAAAGTTAGAAAACCCCTTAAACCCAAAGCACTTTGATGCCTAAATGTCCACATCAACATTTCATATTTTAAAAACAATACTGTATATTCTAAGGGTTAGCACTTTATTTGATGCCTATTTTGTTTTTTTAGTGGCATAGATTGGGCTTTTTATAGTACCAGGGCACAGGCAGTATCTTTTTAATTTTACATTTTATGTAGAGAAAAAGGGGCAGAAATAGTATAAAATTTTAATTTTCTTCTATTTTTTCTATTTCAAATTTAATAAAATAAAAAAAAAGCAACAAATGTATAAGAAAAAACTTCTCACACTCCTGTTATAACTATACCAAATATGTGTACCCTGAAAAACCTATCATCACTGGAATACTTGTAAACAGCGTTCCCTGTTTTTATTTTTTGGTATCTCCTATTTGCTGGTAATGCAATTCACTTTGACCGTTACATTTATCCCTTTTTGCTTCCAAGAACTGATCAATTCAACTCTCTGTCATTTCATTGGAGTTGAACTGACAAAGCGCTGGCCCAATCTCTTTATAGGCAGAGAACTATACAGTGAGATTTGCCGCTAAGGCTTTTTTCACATGGGCTACAAAATCTCGCTACAAAACACATGTATGTGAAGCTCATGGTTTCCAATGGGTTCTTTCACATGAGATGTTGTGTAGCCTGAAAGAATCCATGAGATTCACACACATGTGTTTTGTAGCAAAATTTTGTAGCCCGTGTGAAAGAGGCCTAAATTGGAGAATGTATATATGTCCTAGCTGTATGATGCATCAACAATTAGGACGTATATATACATATAGATGCAAAGTGGCCATTGTCTTAAAAGAAATATTAAACAAGCATATATGGCTTGGATGTCCAACTACAAACCATGACTTTAGATCATGTGCTGATCTATCTATCCTGCCTGACTGCCTGTCTCTCCATATATATTCCAACCCACATGTGTGTTTTATAAATTATTTCCCTGCATGGATATCTCATTCATTATTTCAGATCTTAAAAAAAATTCATAGAAGATAAACACAACCGTTGTAGACATACATAAATGAGGACTCTGCTTTTGTACTGCACTTTGAGAAATGTCACAGTTAAAATGTACATAAAATGTAACTTTGCAAATAATTTATTTGCTTATCTTAGACTGTTTTAGAGTTCCTTGATAATTTATTCATGTCAAACGTTCCATTTAGAATTCTGGTTACTTGTTATCTGAGAGCATTGGCATTGAGAACTGAATTAAGGACATTCAATTGACAATTACAAAGTCATCACATGGCTGGCAGATGGCAACTGCTGTCTTTTTGAAAGGACAACTGTAAAGTGAATGCTCACTCACCCGCAGAATTAGATTTAACCACAAGTCAGCTTGGCATTGGCTTATCCAAGATGAAGAGTCTAAAAAGCTTAAATAATTTTCACTGTTTATCCTTTATGCAGGAATATGGACTTTGTTGCAGGAAATCTCAAATCACAACACCCAGAGTAGTTGCAGGCTGGCATTTAGCTGGTAAAACAAAGACATAACCATGAGTGGAGCCAAAGCCAGATACCAATATGGAATACAATTGCACGGTCAAACAGTTCAGATCCAGTGATGGAGATGGTGTAAAGCAGAAACAAATTCAAAAGACATGCTCAGAAACAAAGATGCAGTTAAAATGCAAAACATATAATCAAACATTCAGAAAGTAGAGTCTAGATATGGAAACCTGATAACTGGCACAGAGATTAGAACTAGGCAGCTTCAAATAGACTATCTAGTGGTCTGCTGGGTCAGACATCCAGCCTTACTAATTGACTGCCTGGTCAGGTGGGCAGCCAGGTCACCTAATTGGTTGGGTGTCTGTGCAAACTGTGCGTGCCCCACCTAGTATCACTGTTGAGATCTGAACTGTGCCAAAGACTGATGGGGAGAGACAGGAAAGACGAGGACTTGACATCAGCCTCCGGTGGAGCGCTTTACTATTTTTAATAATGCAGTAAGTAAGATTGATAACATTTTGAGAAAACAAAAATTGAAGGAACTGCTTATTGCATCCCATCAGGCGATCTTCATTATGCCTATTGCATAATATCAGTTCTTTTTTTTGTTTTAAAATCTTGTACATACTTCTATATAAGCTTATTGCATTTATGATATTGAGCACAGTTCATATTAGACTCCATAGGTTGCAAACGACTGATGATACAGTGTATAGAGTCAGTGTAAGTGCTGTAAAATATGAACGGACATCATAGTAATCTTTATTTATATGCACCAACACAGCCAACTGTATGCCTGGGTTCACGCAGGGTGGATTTGCCGTGGCTTTGCCGCGCGGAATTTGGCCGCGGCAAATCAGCCAGCGGCTGCTAATCTCGGGATTAGCCAGTCCACACGGGACGGCCAATCCGCTGCGGTAAGTCCGGCCGAAACCGCGGCTGCGGCTTCAGAAGATGCAGCATGTCTATTTACTTTTTTTTTGTTTATTTTCGTCACGGCCGCGCTCTCCTCTATGGAGCGCCGGCCGCAACGGAAAAGCGAGCGGCCGGGCCACTTCAAAGCCGCCGCGGCTTAAACAGCGGCGGTTCTCCCGGCGGAAATCTCGCGGTTTTTACTGCGGCTAAACCGCGAGATTTCCGACGGGAATATGCCCTGTGTGAACCCAGCCTATGTGTTGCAATATAAATGTTATATAAACCAGTCACCCAACCAGAATCTGTGCCAACACACATACAAAGTCTACTTTAAATTAATTTTCACAGCACCCTTACAGCTGTGAATGCTAGGAGACAATATATTCCATAAAATGAGTGCAGCATGAGGGAGGTCATGGAGAGGCATAAGGAGAAGTGGAAATTATTTTCAAATTTCATTGTTAAAGCCCAGCTACAGTACTTGTTCAGCTTTATCCAGCTGCAGTATTTCTGATTACAGATATCCTAGAAATTTCCAAAAGATTAAGTAGTTGGGAAAGAAGAATAATAGTGTTGTGGTAGATGACTGACAGGAAAGAAACAAAAATATATTTGATTCATAAATATAATCTGAATGCTAATATTATTTGTAATACAGAGAATGTCAACATATCCTGTATTTTATCTTTCTCTTTGATATTCAGAATATTCTGCTAGATTAAAGGAATTGTACAGTATTTTACAAAGACTGAGATCTTTCCTGTGACATTCTATTATTTTGTGCATTGTCATTTTTTATTTGTATACTGTATACATTAAATATTGCCAAACGCATAAAAAACATGCTCTGCTACCCTCCATTTTTGATGAACAGTTGCTGATTTTTTTTTTACATTCTATTTCATCACATTTCACTTATAACATTTTATTCATGCAATCATACACTAACTGCTAATTTAAGGTATACATAATTTCTTCTTACCATACATATACCACTAATACATTAAAATACTGCACACATTCAAGAAACTTTTATGTTAAAACCTGTCCCTACCCCCTTGGATCCAACAATACTAGTACCCCCACACGCTCTTGATCTTGGACATTTGGGCATAATCTGCAGCAGAAGTAATATTACATGCAGATTTTGCTAGGAATTTCATACATCACATTGAAAAGGGTAAAATCTACAATGATAAATACAGTGGATGTAAATCGTCTATGCACCCATGTTACCATGCCATGTTTTTGTCATGTTAAAAAATCCGACAAAGATGAATCATTTCTGATTTATTTCTACCTTGAGTATGACCCATTATCTGTACAAATCTTTTGTTAAACAAACTGAAATCCTTTAGGCCTTGGTCAAATGAGCGTGCTTTTTTGCGCACCTATGTGTGCAAAAAAAATGCACTTCACGCATGTGCAAAATGCGTGAGAACAGGTGCATTTGCACTTGCATGTCCTTTCTCTTGCAGGTGCAAGCAGTTTGTGCCCCTAAAAAAGGAACATGGGAACACTTCATAGGCAACCTATGGTTTTTATAGGTGCGCAAAATAACACGCTCGTCTGACCAAGGCATTAGGGTGGAAAATTATAAATAACAAAACTTAAATAATGTGGTTGCATAAGTGTGAACACCCTCTTATATTTGGGGATGTGGTTGTGGCTATGACCTCTGGCTCTATGTGACTTTAAGAACTCATGTAGCAGTGAGATTTAGACTCCACACATATCAGAAAGGTGTCAACCTTTTTGGAATATTCACGTACCTCATTTAATTGGTATGTAACTTCTTCTGGTGGGAGGGTTTTGGGTTGCTATACAAACCAGGCTGCTCAGACAGACCTTCATATACCTGTGGTCTACCATTAAGGCCACAAGTCTCATTGCAGCTTTTATTTTATTTTATTTACTTTTGGATTCATAAACTATACTGAGCTGAAAACTCTAGCTTAGGCAGGGCACGTTCTGCTTGAATCTCTTTGAGCAATCATAGATTTCAGTCGGTATACCTAGGTTTTCCTGTGGGATTTTTATCATTCCCGGGAGTCCAGGAAATTCTGAATTGACTCTCACTCAAGTATCCTGGAAGTTGCTCTTTTTTATTCTATAAAGAAAGAATTCTTCCAAGTCTGAGTGAACAACTTGCTTACATTTTTTGTAACTCCTTGGACTGCATATGACTGACAACTGTATCTGATTGTCTGTCGCATACACTCAATTAAGAGAGGGTAGCGAGTAGATCAAACTGATATCTAAGATAAAGCATCTTGGAATTGCATTCCCTGCTCCATAATTCAAAATAACTGTTATAAGATATATTTTATTAGGTTCCTGATGAGCTGTCATGAAAAACACGTCGAACCTGGAATCATTGAACCATTTTTTGAATCTAATTCACTAAAAACTGTACTTTTGTGTCTGAACTGTGTACTCCCTTATTCCAAGTAAAAATCTCTTTGGAAATCATGAAAAATCTAATAATCATAGATTTGAGTACTGATCTAGCAGGCTATACCATCAATATGAGAATCCCTAGGCCGGTGGTGGCGAACCTATGGCACGCGTTCCAGAAACGGCACGCAGAGCCTACCCTGCTGGCACACACCGCTGTCGCCGCTCACCACTAGTGAATACCAGCAGGGGCAGCGGCTCCCCTGCTGGTATTCACTCACAGCGCTGCTGTATGTGGGTCTCGGGGGAGAGGGGGCACTGCACTGGGGGCCACTGTGGGGGGGGGGGGTGTCACTATTACCGCTGGGGCCGCTGTGGGGG
This sequence comes from Eleutherodactylus coqui, assembly GCF_035609145.1. Classification (NCBI taxonomy): domain Eukaryota; kingdom Metazoa; phylum Chordata; class Amphibia; order Anura; family Eleutherodactylidae; genus Eleutherodactylus; species Eleutherodactylus coqui. The sequence goes on along the minus strand of NC_089837.1, from coordinate 261,406,046 downwards.
TCACTATTATCACTGGGGGGGTCACAATTACCACTGGGGGGGGGGGGGGTCACTATTATCAGTGGGGCCGCTGGGGGGGTCACTATTATCGCTGGGTGGGGGGGATCACTATTACTGCTTGGGTATGTTTGCATGTGGCAGAAATGGGCAGGGTTGTTTCAAAATAGACAGCGTACAGATTTTGACTGCTTTTTGGATGCGGAAATACTGCAGAATTTTCCGCAGAAATTTCCGCTGGGGACATTCTGCAGTATTTCCGCATCCAAAAAGCAGTCAAAATCTACACGCTGTCTATTTTGATGTGGCTCTGTCCTTTTTAAAATGATGGGGGTAAAATCATACGTCGTGATAAGCCCGACCCCCTGACGTGTTGGCACTCGGTGCCCAAACTCGTGCAGTTTGGGCACTCGGTCTCTAAAAGGTTTGCCATCACTGCCCTAGGCCTTCCAATAACTCTGTATCTTGTATGTATTATGCTTCTTTCACATGAGCACATATCGAATGGAGTTTTCATGACCGGCTGATATGTGCTGTAATCTGATGCATTGGATTCCAATGCAGCAGATTCCATGGTCATATTTGTGAGACGTAAAAACGCCCGGCCGGCCAATATAGTGCCGGGTGTTTTTATGTCAGACCCAAAACAGTTCTGGAACTATGTTTTGGCCGGAATACGTCGGCCGCTGTATGGACTCCTATGGGAGCCCATGGCAGCGGCCGTAGGTGGGAGGGAGTTTAGCAGCGTGGCTGCTAAACTCCCTGCCTCTGTTCTCCTCCCCCGCCCACGTGCAGGCTCAACTCTCTTCCTCGCCGCTCGTTCTGTGCAATGGGAGGGGGGGGGAGCTAAGTGCCCACCCTCTCCCCGCACCTTGTCCATAGCCATCAATAGAAGGTGGTGGGGCGGACCGGTGCTCAGCCCCCTCCTATTACACAGACCGAGCGGCAAGGAAGAGAGGTGAGCCTGCGATGGGGAGGCAGGGGAGGTGGGCAATGGCCTGGTGAGCTCGGTGCATTTGCGCTGGGCTCACCAGGCCATATGAACGGGCGCACAAACATTTGATTTGTGCGCCCGTTTACCAAATCTTTCACTAACAAGGTAGCGTATATCGCAGGGTTTGAAAACGTCCGGCCGATATGTGCTCATGTGAAGGAAGCCTTAGACTGTATAAAAGGATACTAATTCCAATTGTTCTCTCTTGCCAATTTATGATCATGACATCTACTTCATTGAACTTCTCAGAGAGGTGGTTGCCTTACCATCCAGTAGTCTGAGGCTGACAGGAGAGTTTATATCCATCTAAGTGTCCCTTTACTACTCTGATTGGGTCACTGTGTGGACATTTCCCCTAATCCTCAATAATTGGCCATTATTGGATATTAGCCTGAATAGTTCTTTTTAAACACATTGTGTAGTTAACATCCCATTAGAGACTGTCACCTTTTTGACATCTCTGTGACATCGTGAAATACACCAATAAGGCCTCATGTCCACTAGAAAAATACAATCTGCGCAGAATCCGTTGCAGATTTCTGCAGCAGATTCCGCATGGATTTGCTTTAAATGGTATATTTTTTTGCAAGTGGATATCCCTACCTATAAGTAGCAATCTGTCCGATCCGCGCGAAATCCGTGGTAAAATGGAGCATGCTGCGTTTTTTTTTCAGCGCATTAAAAAACGCAAATCGATTAAAATGCATCTGCAGGTGCAAAATTCAATTTAATTGACTGCGGATGGCCAATGATTCCCTATGGGCAAAATTGAATGAGGATTTCACCCGCGGAATCCGCAATTCAATTTTGCTAGTGGACATGAGTCCTAAGGGGTGTTTTCACCATAAACTTGTTTGTTTGTCTTTTGTAAGCCCTAAGTTTTAATATATTGAGAAATAAAATTTAGTACTTTTGAAATTATCTATACCATGAAGGGCCTAAAAAAGATTGAGATATAGACGTTGATACTGCCTCAGTGAAATACCAATTGGAGCTGGGAAGCAATTGTTTTCCTTAAACGGGGAAAATTGGCTTCTATCTTGTTGGAATTTTTTTTTGGCTTCCTCTTGATCAACATTGGGGTAATAGGCTGAACCGGATGTATATATTTCTTTTTTCAGTCTTACATACTATGCAACTGTTACTGTGTTATGTTTTTTCAAGGAATCATACAAATAATTATGGGTCACATTGAAGGAGGAAATAAATTTGAAATGATTCATCTTTGTCAGAATTTTGAACATGAAAAAATGACATTTTAACAAGGATGTGTAGACTTTTTATATCCACTGTATATATGCATCCAAATGCACCGTTATGGCAGAGCAAGTTTTCACTGCTGAAGTCATTCAATTTGCTATGTATGCATGCATACATATGAATAAACAGCACCATTGATATGGGGGACTTCTTGTGATTCTGTGATCCTTCCTACTATTTCTTGGATTCTGTAGAATTTTCGCTAGAGATGAGCGAGCACCAAAATGCTCGGGTGCTTGTTACTCGAGTTGAGCTTTCCGCGATGTTTGAGGGTTCGTTTCGAGTAAGTCAATGGGCGACTCGAGCATTTTTGTATATCGCCGATGCCCTCTAAGGTTCTCATTTGTGCAAATCTTCAAAACCAACGAAAGTGATGGAAACTACACAGATACGGATAGGACAGGCGAGGGGCAACATGCTGGGCTGCATCTCAGGCTCCCAGGTCTCACTATTTAGCCACAATAGCAGCAAGAGTGGGCCCCCCCATAACAATTTTTACTTCTGACAAAGCCTCATTAGCAAGGCGCACCGTAGCTAAGCACCACACTACCTCCAACCAAGCACAAGCACTGCCTGCTGGACACACAGCTGCCTCTTCTCCTGGGTTACAAGCTGCCCCCCCCCCCGCACGACCCTGCATCCGCAGCGCACACAAAAGTGTCCCTGCGCAGCCTTCAGCTGCCCTCATGCCACACCACCCTTCTGTCAATTGATAAGTGCGTCTGCCATAAGGAGGAACCAGAGGCACACACTGCAGAGGTTTGGCAAGGCCAGGCAGCGACCCTCTTTAAAAGGGGCGGGGCGATAACCCACAATGCTGTATAGAATCAATGAGAAATTGACGTTGCATAATCATTCCAATCCTGTGCCTCCTCCGTCAGGAGCTGCAAACGTGGGCATAGCAATGGGGAATCCATGTGCCCACACAGTATTCATTCTGTCAAGGTGTCGCATATTCATTCTGTCAAGTGGGCACCAACAGCATAGGTGGGTCCTAGGCAACCCAAGACATGAACAATTAATAAATCTGAGCGGCCAAACATGGCAGACTTGCACCGCGCCGATGACATAGGCCTCGGCCCACAGCTTCAGCAATCGTAGGCAGGAGTATCTGTGAACGTCTCATTAGCGTTGTATTGCTCCTCTAGTTTGTCTCAATGTAGTGCCCCGGATAGTTGAGCTAAGGTCAGATAAAATACAGCTGGGCTTTGGCCAACACTGCATGCCCCAGTCAGACTGGTGTTTTTTATAAATAGACACAGGCAGGTACAACACCGCAATGGGAATTCCGTGTGCACCCACAGCATGGGAGGCTCCCTGGAACCCACCGGCGGTACATAAATAAATCCCATTGCAGTGCCCTGGACAGCAGAGCTAACGTCAGATAAAAGTATAGGTGGGCTTTGGCCCACACTGCATGCCCCAGTCAGACTGGGTTTTTTTTATAGACACAGGCAGGCACAACTCCGCAATGGGAATTCCATGTGCACTCACAGCATGGGTGGGTCCCAGGAAGCCACCGGCGGTACATAAATAAATCCCATTGCAGTGCTCTGGACAGCAGAGCTAACGGTAGATAAAATACAGGTGGGCTTCGGCCCACACTGCATGCCCCAGTCAGACTGGGTTTTTTATAAATAGACACAGGCAGGTACAACTCCCCTATGGGAAGTCTGTGTGGACCCACAGCATGGGTGGCTCCCTGGAAGCCACCGGCGGTACAAAAATAAATCCCATTGCAGTGCCCTGCACATATGAGCTAACGTCAGAGTAAATACAGGTGGGCTTTGGCCCACACTGCATGCCCCAGTCAGACTGGGGTTTTGTATAAATAGACACAGGCAGGTACAACTCCACAATGGGAATTCCGTGTGCACCCACAGCATGGGAGGCTCCCTGGAACCCACCAGCGGTACATAAATAAATCCCATTGCAGTGCCCTGGACAGCAGACCTAACATCAGATAAAAGTATAGGTGGGCTTTGGCCCACACTGCATGCCCCAGTCAGACTGGGTTTTTTTTATAAATAGACACAGGCAGGTACAACTCCGCAATGGGAATTCCATGTGCACCCACAGCATGGGTGGGTCCCTGGAAGCCACTGGCGGTACATAAATAAATCCCATTTCAGTGCCCTGCACAGCTGAGCTAACGTCACATTAAATACAGGTGGGCTTTGGCCCACACTGCATGCCCCAGTCAGACTGGGGTATTTTATAAATAGTCACAGGCAGGTACAACTCCGCAATGGGTATTGCGTGTGCACCCACAGCATGGAAGGCTCCCTGGAACCCACCGGCGGTACATTAATAAATCCCATTACAGTGCCTGGACAGCAGAGCTAACGTCACATTAAATACGGGTGGGCTTTGGCCCACACTGCATGCCCCAGTCAGACTAGGTTTTTTTTATAAATAGACACAGGCAGGTACAACTCCGCAATGGGAATTCCATGTGCACCCACAGCATGGGTGGGTCCCAGGAAGCCACCAGCGGTACATAAATAAATCCCATTGCATTGCCCTGCATAGCTGAGCTAATATCAGATTAAATACGGGTGGGCTTCGGCCCACACTGCATGCCCTAGTCAGACTGGGTTTTTTTTAATAAATAGACACAGGCAGGTACAACTCCGCAATGGGAATTCCGTGTGCACCCACAGCATGGGTGGCTCCCTGGAAACCAACGGCGGTACATAAATAAATCCCATTGCAGTGCCCTGCACAGCTTAGCTAACGTCCGATTAAATACAGGTGGGCTTCGGCCCACACTGCATGCCCCACTTTTTTTTAATAATAGTCACAGGCAGGTACAACTCAGCTATGGGAATTCTGTGTGCACCCACAACACGGGTGGCTCCATGGAACCCACCGGCGGTACATTACTATATCCCATTGCAGTGCCCCGTATAGCAGAGCTTACGTCACATAAAATACAGGTCGGCTTCGGCCCACACAGCATGCCCCAGTCACACAGTTTTGTTTTTTTTTGGGCCGGATACGTAGAACACTGCGATGTGAGAACTTAGTGCAGCCATACTATGCACAGACCCCTGTAGTATTCCTGTAGCAAACGTATAAGCTGACCCCAATAACAGTTATGTTGCAGAAGTGTAGCTAGACCCCAGTAACATTTCTGTAGTTACAGTATAGACAGACCCCAGTAACATTTTAGTTGCAGCAGTATAGACTAACCCCAGTAACAATTATGTAGCTGCGGTATTGGCAGTCCCCTGTAACATTTCTGCAGCTGAAGTATAGGCAGACCCCTGTAACGTTAATATAGTTACGCTCCTCTCCTTTGGCCCAAACAAGTTGCTCCGATAACTGTGGTAACACGAGAGAAAATACATGATGCATATTGCTGATCCCCTGACCCCAAGCGGGAGGAGGAGGTGGCATTACAAGGCGAAGACAGCATGACCAGGACCCGCTATAGTCTGTGTGGGAACCACATTAGCGGGCCCAGGGTCAGGCTGGGTTCCGCGCCTCCACCGTGGATTTTGCCTCCATGGGCAAAATCAAACCTTCAGATCCGCATAACAGCCAATGGACTAAAGTAAAGCCACAGAATAAAAGTGGAAGCGACAACAGCTATGTGGAAAAGCTAGTATTTTCTGAGACAGGAGGGGCACAGGAGTAATGAAAAGGATATTCTAGGAACTAAACGTCGGCACTCCTCCTCATCTCAATCAGAAATATGGAAAGGCTTCATTTATATGTTTTCTGTTGACCATTGCAAAGTGTTAGAAATGCTAGTTTCTGGCTATACCACTTATCTTTGTCAGGAATTACCAAAAATGATCACAAGTAAAGGCCTCCTCCAACAGTCCAAAATCAGACCGGGAGTATGTGGCTCTCAGCTGGCCTGCTTCCACCAACGATAGGTGCCTGCTAGAGATGAGCGAGCCTACTCAGCCACGCCCCTTTTTTGCCCGAGCGACGCGATTTTCGAGTACTTCCGTACTTGGGTGAAAAGATTCGGGGGGCGCCGTGGGTGAGTGGGGGGTTGCAGTGGGGAGTGGGAGAGAGAGAGGGCTCCCCCCTGTTCCCCGCTGCTACCCCCCGATCTGCCACGCCTCCCCCGCCCCCCAGCGCCCCCCGAATCTTTTCACCCGAGTACAGAAGTACTCAAAAATCGCGGTGCTCAATCGAGTAATTACTCAAAATGAGTATACTCGCTCATCTCTAGTGCCTGCTGCTACTCTGTCCCCAGCCCTGCATGGATGCTGTGTTCGAGAGTCGGCTCTCTTCCTACCTCAGCATGACACTACACTATGTAACTATTATCTTTTCCAACAAGATGGAAGCTGCAATTGCTCTACCGCTCGGCTGAATGCTTCAGCTAGGGATAATCGAATAGCACCCTGGTTGTATTTCTTTGGGTTTTCGGAAATGTGTCCAGGATTAAGGGGGGGGGTGCATTCCTATTGTGCCGGTTAAGGTGAAATTCTTGGACTGCCGCAAGAGAGACCAAAGCTTTACCATATGCCAAGAATGTTTGCATTGTTGGAGGAGGAGGGGGAGGGTTTAAAGGAGGTGGCATTAAAAGGCCAAGACAGCATGACCAGGACCCGCTATAGTCTGTGTGGGAACCACGTTAGCGGGCCCAGGGTCAATCCTATGGTGCCGTTTTAGGTGAAAATCTTGGGCTGCCGCAAGAGGGACCAAAGCTTAACCATTTGCCAATAATGTTTTCATTGTTGGAGGAGGAGGAGGGGGAGGCTGCAGAGGAGGTGGCATTACAAGGCCAAGACACCATGACCAGGACCCGCTATAGTCTGTGTGGGAAGCACGTTATAGGCAGACCCCAGTAACATTTCAGTAGTAACACTAGGCAGAGACCCCAGTAACATTTCATTTGCAGCAGTATAGACAGACCCCAGTAACATTTCAGTAGTAACAGTAGGGTGAGACCCCAGTAACATTTCATTTGCAGCAGTATAGACAGACCCCAGTAACATTTCAGTAGTAGTAACAGTATAGACAGACCCCTTTAACATTTCCGTAGCCGCAGTATAGGTATAGCCCAGTATTAGTAACATTTCATTTGCAGCAGTATAGACAGACCCCAGTAACATTTCAGTAGCAACAGTAAGGACAGACCCCAGTAACATTTCAGTAGTAACAGTAGGGAGAAACCCCAGTAACATTTGATTTGCAGCAGTATAGACAGACCCCAGTAACATTTCATTTGCAGGAGTATAGACAGACCCCAGTAACATTTCAGTAGTAACAGTAGGGAGAGACCCCTTTAACAATTATTCAGAAGACTGCAAGCACGCCTAGCTGTGCAATATGCAATACTGATACACCTGAGCTCACACCAGCCACGCAGTGAAATGCAGAGAGTCACAGCTAGCCGTAAGGATTTTCTTTTTTTTTTGGTTAATTTTTGGGCAATGCAATGCAGACTATATTGCGTCTATCTGAGTTTCCCCGTATGGGGGTCTGTCACCGTGCGTACATGTTTACAGCAGACACACAGCGGTGTAATGCTTGAATTCTTATTGGCGTGCAGTTGGAGTGAGACAGCGCTTATGTAACGCAAACTGTAGCCAGGAAAAAAATAATTCAGAAGACTGCAAGCACGCCTAGCTGTGCAATATGCAATACTGATACACCTGAGCTCACACCAGCCACGCAGTGAAATGCAGAGAGTCACAGATAACCGTAAGGATTTTCTGGGTTTTTTTGGTAATTTTTGTGCAATGCAATGCAATGCAGGCTATATTGCGCCAATGTGAGTTTCCCTGTATGGGGGTCTGTCACCGTGCGTGCAGTTTACAGCAGACACACAGCGGTGTAAAAAATGTTTGAATTCTTATTGGCGTGCAGTTGGAGTGAGACAGCGCTTATGTAACGCAAACTGTAGCCAGGAAAAAAATAATTCAGAAGACTGCAAGCACGCCTAGCTGTGCAATATGCAATACTGATACACTTGAGCTCACAACAGCCACGCAGTGAAATGCAGAGTCACAGCTAGCCGTAAGGATTTTCAGTTTTTTTTTGGTAATTTTTATGCATTGCAATGCAGGCTATATTGCGCCATTGTGAGTTTCCCTGTATGGGGGTCTGTTACCGTGCATGCAGTTTACAGCAGACACACAGTGGTGTAAAAAATGTTTGAATTCTTATTGGCCTGCAGTTGGAGTGAGACAGCGCTTATGTAACGCAAACTGCAGCCAGGAAAAAAATTATTCGGAAGACTGCAAGCATGCCTAGCTGTGCAATAATGAGGTACTACAACTACCAGCAGCCACGGAGTTAAATGCACACGGTCACAGATAGCCCTAAACAGGTGCTTTTTTGGGGTACTTGTTGACAGGATTCTACAGTAGCACTGTCCCTGCCTCACTAATACTACCCCTATACTCTGTATAACTGGCTGCAGACTGAGGCCTTAGTCAGACGGGCGATTTTTCGCGCGATTTGCGGATCGCATGACGGATGCGCATCCGCAAATCGCGTGACCGGTGCGCGCAAGTCGCCCGCAAATCGCCCGAAAATCTGCTCCTAGCCGCGTTTCATTAGAAACGGGCCGGAGCTGTCCAGGGCATTGCATTCAATGGAGACGGCAATACAGCCGCTCCATTGAAAGCAATGCGCTGCGGGCGAGCCCGGGATGAATTGTCGGTAAGGGCTTAAATATATAAGCCCTTCCCTGCAATCCATCCTAAAATGTGTTAAAATAAAAAAAAATTGTATACTCACCTTCTCCCGGCAGCCGGAGCTCCGCGTGGCCGTCCTGCAGTGGGTGTGAAGGGGGTGTGAGTCAGACCTGCCCCCTGATTGGTTCAGCGCTGAACCAATCAGAGGCATGCCTCACTCACACCCATTCATGAATTCATGAATGGATGTGAGTCAGACCTGCCCCTGATTGGCTCAGCGCTGAGAGGCAGCAGTCACTCACCCATTCATGAATTCATGAATGGGTGTGTGAGTGTTTTCAGCCTCTGATTGGTCAGGGCTGTGACCAATCAGAGGCAGATCATTCAGCAGGCGGGGATTTTAAAGCCCCGCCGGCTGAATAGTGCCAAGAAGCAGTTCAGGAGAACTGACAGCGGCCGCGGCTGGACTTCGGCTGCAGCGGAAAGGTCAGTATACAATTTTTTTTATTTTAACACATTTTAGAATGAATTGCAGGGAAGGGTTTATATATTTAACCCCTTCCCGACAATTCACCCCTCGCACGCCGGCAGCCCATTGCTTTCAATGGAGCGGCTGTATTGCCGCTCCATTGAATTCAATGGGCAAACATCGTTCTTCTCTGCCACAGCTGTTACAGCTGTGGCAGAGAAGAATGATTTGTCTTCTATATGTTCTCAATGGGGTCGGCGCTGCTGCCGCCGGCCCCATTGAGCGCATATAGAGAAGAGAACAGGAATCGCAGATCGCAGATAGGTGCGATCTGCGATTTTTTGTTCTATAATTTATCGGACGAGCGCATAAAAAGCGCTCATGTGTCCGATACCATTGCAAAGCAATGGTTTTATAAAATCGCCGGACGCATGCGCATGCGCAAATCGCGCGAAAAATCGCCCGTCTGACTAAGGCCTGAGAACGCAATAGTCTACAGAGCCCAAGATGAAAGAAAAAATTTGGTGCAAAGCTGCTCCTAGCAGCAACAACAGTAATTCACACGGAAAGATGTGGCCCTAAGAAGGACCGTTGGGGTTCTTCTAGACAGGATTCCACACTACCACTATCCCTGCCTCACCAATACTGCCCCTATACTACGTAGTACAGACTGCAGCCTGAGAACGCTATAGCCTGCACGTCCGATATAAAAAAAAAAATTGCGCAAAACGGCTCCCTGCAGCCACAACACTAATGCACACGGTGAGATGTGGCCCTAAGAAGGACCGTTGGGGCTCTTGAAGACGCCAACACTCTAACTATAGCAGCGGCACCCTCCCTAATCTCTGCCAGCGTGTGTCTGAGGCGAGCAGCGGGCGGGAAAGATTTAAATACTCGTCGGTCACCTGATCTCGCCAGCCACTCACTGTAGGGGGGTGAGATAGGGCTGGAACCTCACTGGAGGAAGTTGTAATGCCTCCCCTGCATGTCTATTGGCCAGAAAATGGCGCTAACATTTTAGGGAAGTAAATGTTATTGACACGAGTAACGCGTGGTGCTCGTCACGAGTAACGAGCATCTCGAACACCCTAATGCTCGAACGAGCATCAAGTTCGGACGAGTATGCTCGCTCATCTCTAATTGTCACCCTACACAGCAAGATTTTGCCTCAATGCTGTTCATTCCTTTGTCTCTGCCAATTTAAGTTTGTTGCTCCCTAGATTGCACTATTGCCCTCCAGCTCTGGGGTTTTGGGTTCAAATGCAACCAAAAGCAACATTTGCATGGACAATCAGAACAAATAAAAATACTTCAGCGCTCCGTTGAGCTGTAACGGTAAATGTCAAGATCTTACTTATTTGGGGGTGCCCGATCTCCTGGCACCCCTCACCTCCAAGGAAGCAGAAAACCCAATAGAGAGTGGCGTGGTCTCTATTTATAGTAAGGATACAAGTGGAAAAAAAACAAAACGGTGAAAACAAAAACAAAAATCTGCTTTGCTTTGTTTCATTCAAAAACTGTTGGGTCAAAATATGCAGTACACCCCTAGATTAATGCGCTAAGAGGTCTAGTTTCCAAAATGTGGTCATTTTACCATTACAGCTCAACGGAGCGCTGAAGTATTTTTATTTGTTGTGATTGCACCTTTCTTCCTCCTTAAACATATGTTTGGAGTTATCTTCTTCTGCTGCTCTCCCCCTGGGATGTCTCAAGACCGTTGACCTGACAGTAACCACATTCCAACCTTAGAGGCACACGTGGACTAATAAACTGACTGGTGCCTTAACCTAAGGACCGGCTCAGTTGTGGTGAGTCCCCATACGTTTTAAGCCTTTTCTGTTTTCCCATTATACCACTGGAGTGCCGCTTCTGACCATCATTGCAACATTTGCATGGAGTTTATATGTTCTCTGCATGTTTACATGGGCTTCCTCCCACACTCAAAAAACTCCATACTAATAGTCAGATATAGATTGTGGGATGTGACCAATTTAAATAGTAACAATCTGTATACAGCACTGCGGAGTATATATTGGTATTGTTGTATCTTAACGCCACCGGAAACTAGGGGTTTGACGGGGAGACCACCCCTGGAACACCCCTAGTTCCCGATTGGCTTAAGCCTACAAGGTCCTAGCAGCACAGTGTGCATAGCTTTTTGCCAGCCGAGCTGCCTTAGGGTGAGGATTGCTTTTCCACTTAGCCTTACATTATGAGCAGTGAAGAAAGTAAGGCTAGTAAGAAAAGTAAGCCTTACCGTAAGGCAGCACGGCCGGCCAAAAAACAATGCACACGCACCAGTATGGACTCTCACCGCAGGGTCCCGCGGCACTTCAGAGGGATGCGTCCCTGCCGACCGCCAGATGAGCCCTCAGTCCCGGGCTGAGCCTGCGTGCTGAGTCAACTCCACCACCTGTCACACCGGATGGGTCCCGGCCAACCGCCGCATAAACCCTCCGTCCTGGGCCTGTCACACAACATTTCCCTGCTGCTCTGTCCCATTCCTGCTCTGCTGGTGCACACGTGACAGCCGTCACTTACACAGTCACCCCCCCATCTCCCCGGCGCTGTGGCCTCCGTGTTGCCGACCAATATCTCACACTGACATCGGGGGGAGGGGGCCCGCCATGTGTGGCGGCGCTGGGGAAGAGTCTTGCACCTGGGGCTGCGTGGCTACAACCGCAGCCTGATGTATACTTCTCACAGTAAGCCCTTGGATTTTCCTTTTGTGCTTACTGGGCTGCCAGGACCTGCAGCCCATGCCGCCGTGCAGCCAATTAGGTACAGGTGGCATCACCCCCTGTCAATCTGGACTCCAGCAGGACTTCCTGGTGCCATTAAGATACAATAATACTTAATACATAATAATATTTGCTTTATAAATTAGTATTAGTTGTATATAAATTAGTAAAATAAATTTAGAGTCCAGTATGTGCCACAATTATTAGGGGTTGATTCATAAATAACTTACAGCAATGTATTTTTCATAAAACTTGTGTCCACATCTGTAAAAGCATAATTTATGTTGCAATTAAAAAATTTTTCCTCTGACCACAAGGCATGCCAGTTCAACATTGCTGACAAGTATTACTGGGGAGAAAAAATTAGTAAAATATGCTAGCATGCAACTGTATCTATATAGGTTGTACACATATGTGAGGGGGGAACACAAGAGGTTAAACACTTCTTTGTGCATGTGTATGGATGTGTTAGCCAGCTCTCACACAGGATGCCTTTTACCGTGGTACAATATCGCCACTAATTTCAATGGGGCCTCGCGGACCAGTACTCTACTGCTGTGATGTTTGAGCACTGTCTGCACTATTTTGGTGGGTTTTAGCGCTTTTAACTTATCATAGTGATGGGGTGCGATAAAAAAATGCTGTCAAACACTGTAACATGCGTTCATAAACGCAGCGCGAAATCGCGTTAAAGTGCTGCAATTTCGCACAGCGTTTTCTGAACGTGTGTGTGAGAGCAGCCTTAGTGGTGTACCTTGTTTTTGGCACTGCCAGGACCTGCAGAGGTTAGATGGATCTCAGCTCTAATACAGTGAGCAGCTGAAGGATTCCCTCACAACATGTCTTTGCAGCAGTGATCATCTTGGAGAAGGGCACAGGTATCCAAATAGTGTAAAAGCAACTCCCCTCCCCCTCCCTTTGAGAAGTTGCTGGAATCTTCTAGGTGCAGCAGACACCTTATATAAGGACTGAAACAGCACAGTGAGCAGAGCAGCAGTGTGTGCTCCCTGGCAGCACACAGTAGAGAGTCTAGCAGCAGCAGTAGCAGAGGAGAGGCCCAGAGAGCAGCCAGGACTGATGAATGATGAAGTCAGCTTGCTGCAGTTGCCATGCTGTCTCCATGCTGCCAGGAGAATTAAAAAGGGTACTGATAACTAAAGCTCGAAGGCCAAGAGGGCCTTGATAACCAAGGTAACAAATGGAGCAGTTCAATGGCCTGAGAACAGGGACCCAAAAGTGTACGGTGGAAAGGCCCTAATGACCGGAGCCAAAGAAATGACGATGGCAGGATGTTTGTCTGGACGTTTGTGAGCCCGTGGTGGACGCAGTTGCTCTTCTTGCTGAGTGGACATGTGAGTGAGGCTTACCCTCGTTAAATACCAGTGTGCACACTTAAAGGGACAGCAGCAGGTCTCCTAGTGGGGATAATAAAAATGCCACAGACATTGGGTTATAAGTGCTTGAGGTATTTTACAAGTTAGTGTAGTAGCATAAATGGTAGAAAGTATAAGAATTGTTGCACAATTATGTTTATGTTAATGTATGCTAAAGTTAACTTTCAGCTAGACACAGGATGCAAAAGGTGAATTAGTAGTGAAAAGCATGGAGAACATCAACAAGTGAAGTCTAAGCCGTTGATGCATCCTTGTGTATGTACTTGACCCCAATGGGGTAGAAAAGGTAATTGTACTGTAAGAGGTTGGATTAATGTAAGTGGCGTCAGTTTCAGGCACATGTTTGGGAAGCCCATGAAAATTTACAGATGTCTTGCTGCTGAGTGAGAAAGGGATTGTAAGTGCAATGCAGCAAATGGTTAATGTAATTAGTTATGATGGGATGTGATGGTGCACCTGCACCTGATGGGCCAGTGAAGTCATATTGGGATAGACCTAAGGTAAATTGTTATGTTTGACATCAACAACGTCTGATGTCTTGTGCATAAAGATGCATCCACAATGGAGTGGTATGGTTCTAGGCTACTGTTGGTAAATTTGATATCTGGCATTTGCAGTAATTGTCCGAAATTGTCTGGAATTCTGGCTGCCCAGCTTGAAGGGTGATATACTTGCAAAGTGCTATAAGGCTGTAGTTTGAAAAGAAATGTATACATCAGTCAATTATGCCGGATTATTGTGGATTATCACTTTAGGGGTATGAAACGATATGTTATTATTAGAGATGAGCGAGCACCAAAATGCTCGGGTGCTTGTTACTCGGGACGAACTTTTCGCGATGCTCGAGGGTTCGTTTCGAGTAACGAACCCCATTGAAGTCAATGGGCGACCCGAGCATTTTTGTATATCGCCGATGCTCGCTAAGGTTTTCATTTGTGAAAATCTGGGCAATTCAAGAAAGTGATGGGAACGACACAGAAGCGGATAGGGCAGGCGAGGGGCTACATGTTGGACTGCATCTCAAGTTCATAGGTCCCATTATTAAGCCACAATAGCGGCAAAAGTGGGCCCCCCCCACTGTCAGCATAAAGATCGTTCTCCTCTGCCATAGCTGTAACAGCTGTGGCAGAGAAGAACGATGTTAGCCCATTGAATTCAATGGAGCCGGCAATACAGCAGGTTCCACTGAAAGCAATGGGCTGCCGGCGATCGCAGGATGAATTGTCGGGAAGGGCTTAAATATATAAGTCCTTCCCTGCAATTCATCCAGAAATGTGTTACAATAAAAATATATACCGTATATACCGGCGTATAAGGCGACGGGGCGTATAAGACGACCCCCCAACTGTCACCTTATACGCCGGGAATACAGCGGAGCAAAGAATAAAAATCATTACTCACTTCTCCTGGCGTTCTGCGGCGCTGCTGCAGGCTGTCGCTCTTTCCTGGTCCCCGGCAGAGCATTGCTTTCTGGACACAGGGCTTGAAGTCCCCGCCTCCAGAAAACACACGTGCCTTCAGCCAATCACAGCCATTCAATGACATCATTGTCATTGGCTGTGATTGGCTGAAGGCACGTGTGTTTTCTGGAGGCGGGGATTTCAAGCCCTGTGTCCAGAAAGCAATGCTCTGCCGGGGACCAGGAGGGAGCGACAGCCTGCAGCAGCGCCGCAGAACACCAGAAGAAGTGAGTAATGATTTTTATTCTTTGCTCCGCTGTATTCCCGGCGTATAAGGTGACAGTTGGGGGGTCGTCTTATACGCCCCGTCGCCTTATACGCCGGTATATACGGTATATATTTTTATTGTAACACATTTCTGGATGAATTGCAGGGAAGGGCTTATATATTTAAGCCCTTCCCGACAATTCATCCCACGATCGCCGGCAGCCCATTGCTTTCAGTGGAACCTGCTGTATTGCCGGCTCCATTGAATTCAATGGGCAAACATCGTTCTTCTCTGCCACAGCTGTTACAGCTGTGGCAGAGAAGAATGATTTGTCTTCTATATGTTCTCAATGGGGTCGGTGTTGCTGCCGCCGGCCCCATTGAGCGCATATAGAGAAGAGAACAGGAATCGCAGATCGCACATAGGTGCGATCTGCGATTTCTATGGCCTAAGAAGGACCGTTGGGGTTCTTGAAGCCTAAAATAACTTCTAACACTCTCCCTATAGCAGCAGCACCAGCAGCAGCACTTTCCCTGATTTATGTCAGAAGGCATCTGTGGCGAGCCGCGGGAGGGCAGATTTTAATACTCGGGTGACACCTAATCTCGCCAGCCACTCACTGCAGGGGGGTGGTATAGGGCTTCAACGTTGCAGGGGGAAGTTGTAATGCCTTCCCTGTCTTTCTATTGGCCAGAAAAGCGCGCAAATTTCTCAGGGAAGAAAATTAAAGTAACTCGAACATCACGTGGTACTCGTCTCGAGTAACGAGCATCTCGAACACCCTAATACTCGAACGAGTATCAAGCTCGGACGAGTATGCTCGCTCATCTCTAGTTATTATGCAACATTCAGGTATTCGTACCCTCCTATGGAGTGAAACCATACATAAAGTTATTTTTGTTAAGTAAATTTCATTCAGTTGTTTAAGACAGTGCTGCTTCATAAATCTGTTACTGTTGCATCATAATAAACAGTCCTACTTGCTTCATTTTTGTGGTCCTTTACCTTAATCGTTGGACTCCACTCGAGGATAGCACAGTGAAGAAGCAGTTACACAGCAGTAACTTTGAATTATCTTTACTCCAACAGGAGCATTAAGCTTTGTGGTTATAATGAAAGGTGCAAAGCCTGGCACTTAGACACAATTATGTATAGAGCTTGGCAGTTACAAGACACCGAGCTTGGCAGGTAGTAATAGCAAATGGAACATTCTCTCAAGAAGGTTATGCAACATATAGGTTAAATATCTCATACACAACGTGGCAGTTACATTCTCTTATGGACACACGCAACTTGCCAGTTACAGTCTCTGTTAATGCAAATAAGGAAGATGGAACAATACTACTGCAGCGCCACCTATTTGATGGCAGCATTCCTTCAAATCAATGTATGACTTTTTAAAAAGTCTGTAAAGCAATGATTGGGAATAGGAAACCAAGCCAGAAAACCATATACAGACAGCTATTTTGGGGTGTTTGTCTCTCATCAGTGTGCAGTAGGTTTCTGGCTTGGCTGGTGAGAGGACTGTGATGTGGGTCAAGAGGGGTGTCATCTCTCCTTAAGAAGAGCACCCAAAAGTCTCTGTTAATTAATAGGGAAACTCATGTTAGTTGAATTTAGCAGGGTATCTTAAGGTGATACTCGCATAATCTCTGGTGAGAACAAATGTATTCCCCAGAGGTGTTCTGAGCTCACAATACAGTCTCTCTCTGCAGGTAGCAGTCTAAAACTGATCTGGTAATCCAGGGGCACTTACTGTTGAGGATTCTCTG
Source organism: Eleutherodactylus coqui (assembly GCF_035609145.1). NCBI lineage: Eukaryota > Metazoa > Chordata > Amphibia > Anura > Eleutherodactylidae > Eleutherodactylus > Eleutherodactylus coqui. Next base: position 261,389,140 of record NC_089837.1, on the reverse strand, counting down.
CAGTCCCAAGCTATCCTAGCCAAAATCATAGAAGATACATTGTGAGACTGTGTTTATTTAATTAAAGGGATGGTCCGAGACTTATGGGATATTTTTTAATTGACAAACTATCTTGAGGATAGGTAATACATAGAAGAAAATCACTAAAATCTCAGAGAACCCCTTTAATCTTCTAAATCTGCATGTGGACAATTGACAATCTGTTGTCAATTACAAATGCTAAATTTTGATATACTGACTATTTTTTACAAATAGCACTATTTATAAGGATGATTTATTGAAATAATTCTGAATTTTATTGTCCAATATTCCATTTAGTCTTTTTAACATTTTATGCTGAAAATCTCCCTATGTTAAATTGATATTTAATCACAGAAAGTATTTAGACTAATCACATTAGCGAACAGTCATTAAAGGTTTGCTCAAAGGCTCAAAATGGAATAGTACAATATTGGTTTGATTGAAAACACATTTCTGTAATTTGGAACAATATGACACAAAATAAAAATGTACTTTAGTGAACTTAGAACAGATAATTCACCCTCTAAATTTTGAAGGATATGGAGGGAGACTGATAATGGAACATTCATGAAGAAACTCTAATTGTTTGAGTTTCTATTTTGCTGATTATGCCTAGGAAGTGCTATTACTGTTGTGGGATTTCTCCAATTAGTATGCTATAAGAAACTGCTCCAGTTCTCTTTTTAGAATTCTCTAGTGGTAGAGAAGAAATCAGTATCAACTCTGAAATTTGAAACGTCTTCATATTATTTCATATATGCAGCACTGAGCTCATTGCACAATTATTTTGGAAGGCTACCAAAGCAACCTTATTTCTTGGAACAGGCAATTTCCTCCTATCAGGCCTCCTGGGCCTCCCTTGCTAGCTCCATGTCCTACTATCACACTTATGGACCTCACTTCTTCATCAAAAAGAAAAATTGATGCTAAAAAGAGGAAAGGAAAATTACTTTTTAATCCTTCCCAGTCTGAAGTGATGCTAGATTAAAGTTATTTTCTTATCCTTGCAGACTGATTTCGAATTAGATCTTAGAAACAGGGTGAAAGGGCACAAAGGCATGAGGATACATACAAAATGGATAACATTATTTTCTGCCAGTCTGATAGCTAAACCATTTGCAATTCATTTCATTTATGTACACTGAACTTTTACATACTAGCAGTAAATACTGCATAAGGTGGATAATAATGATAGATATTATTCTTATGGGAAATCTATACATTTATTTACAGAGTTATGGATAGATTTATTACTACATTCTGGATAGATAGATAAATTATAATATTTAAAACCCTTCTCAAGGTCAGGAAACAGAACATGTGTTTTAACTTTTACATTATTTAGATGTACCTAGTCCCCCACTGCTAAAACACCTTCAATTGACTTAAAGGGGACATCTAGTCAAAAATGATCTTTGGATATCTTCAAACTCGCCAAATATTTCCAATGACACCAGCCAAAGGGTTAAAAAACATTTTGAGAACATTCTTTCAAAGAAATATTATTCAAGGATGAAAGCACTCACAAGAGAATGGGAGATCTTTCATCTATCGGACAAAAATACCTAACATGGCTAGCATTTTTCAGCTGACAGTGGGTCATTAGTTGGCTAAGACATTTAGTTGTTGCTATAATTCAGCCAACAAACAATAGTTTTGGTTGAAATTGTCCATTTTAATCAAAATTAGTCTGATGTGTATAAGCACCTTAAAGGGGTTGTCTCGAGGAAGCAGTGAAATTTTTTTTTTTCCCAGTCCCCCTTATTAAGCATACATTACTAAGCACCCGTGTAAATGACTTTTCTAGCCGGTTTCTACTTACAGTTCCAGAAACTTATAAAAAGTTTCCCCAAGATGGCCGCCGGCTCTTTTCCCGTCGCTTGCTGTAGCCCGACGTGCGCACTCCCGAGACGCTACCAGCTGTGTCTCCCTGACAACCAGACACCCCGCAGCCGCCGACCGGACCCACCGTGGCCGCCGACCACGGCACACGCTCTTGGGCCACAGTCACCCACCGCCGGGCAGCAAGTAACCGGCGCTAGGCCCCGGCTCCCCGCGCTAGGCCCCGCCTCCCCCGCACTAGGCCCCGGCTCCCCAGCGCTAGGCCCCGGCTCCCCAGCGCTAGGCCCCGGCTCCCCCGCACTAGGCCCCGGCTCCCCAGCGCTAGGCCCCGGCTCCCCAGCGCTAGGCCCCGGCTCCCCAGCGCTAGGCCCCAGGACCCAGCGCTAGGCCCCAGGGCCCAGCAGTAGGCCCCGGGGCCACAGCGGTAGGCCCCGGGGCCCAGCGGTAGGCCCCGGGGCCACAGCGGTAGGCTCTGGGGCCACAGCGGTAGGCCCCGGGGCCCAGCGGTAGGCTCTGGGGCCACAGCGGTAGGCCCCGGGGCCCAGCGGTAGGCTCCGGGGCCACAGCGGTAGGCCCCGGGGCCCAGCGGTCGGCTCCGGGGCCACAGCGGTAGGCCCCGGGACCCAGCGGTAGGCTCCGGGGCCACAGCAGCAGTCCGTCACTCGTTACCCCCGTCAGTCCGTCACCCATCACTTAACTGGGCGGCTGGGTGGCACGGCTGGACGGCTGGGCGGCACTGCTGGGCGGCTCAAGTTTCTGCACCTTCCTCTAAGAGAGGATGGTAGCAGAATGGCCGCTCCAGCGCGCTCCTGAGAAGTTACAGCTCGTCTGCGCATGCGTAGAAGAGCTGTAGCGGCGAGCACACTGAAGCGGCTCGTGCTCAGAGCAGAAGACCGGACTGCGCAAGCGCGTCTAAAAAAGCAAGCCGCCAGCAAATTTAGACGGAACCATGGAGACGAGGACGCTAGCAACGGAGCAGGTAAGTGAATAACTTCTGTATGGCTCATATTTAATGCACGATGTATATTACAAAGTGCATTAATATGGCCATACAGAAGTGTATAACCCTACTTGATTTCGCGAGACAACCCCTTTAAGAGTCGAGACATTTTATTGGGTCAAAGCACACAGTACAGCCCTTTCATTACCAGAAAGAGCCCACCCAAATTATAATGGTTGAATTCCAATTCTGCACTAGAGTTTTCTCCTCTATTATAACTGTAACAACATAACACAGAGTAAGAAACTGACTTATTTTGAGAAGACACAAACCTAAGTAAATCTGAGCTAATCAAATTGAGATCACATGACCATCCAAGTAAAGAGGCTGGGAGATTCAGACAGAAAGAAATAACTAATGATACTAGCTCACATTTTGTCTGAATCTCCCAGCCTCTTTACTATATATATATATATATATATATATATATGTGTGTGTATGTTGTGGGAGGATAGCTCAGTAGCGTGCGGGTTTTGTGATATTCAGAGATGGAACACCAGTGGATGTAGTCCAAAAGCAGGTGTGACCTGCGTTTATTTTTATAACCGCAACATAAAAGTCCAACCTTAGCTTCAGGCAAACAAATAATAGTCCAAAATCCAGCTATCAGGTCGTCCTGGCCTGATCAGGTCCCACTTTGCAGGTGCAGCGCACAGTAGGGGTTCTATCTCCAGCCGGTCACACAGGCTGCCAGGCTCCAGCAGCCATCTTCGCCTCCCTGTGTCCGTGCACCTGCTATTTATGTGCACACTTGATCTGGCTCAGCCTCAGCACCTGGGCTGATTGAGCTCGCCCACACCCTTGAGTGGAGGAGGTGGAATGGATGGCCCCACTACCAACCTGCCATCCATTCCAAAAAAAATAGGCCCAGATATTTTTAAAGAACAGATCTCCAGCAACTGCTTGCTGGAGACCACATTACGCTCCTGGTTTCTTAAGTCTCCGAGAGTGGGACATGACCTTCCTCCAGTCCCCTTATGCATAGTACCGGAACCTAGGGGCGACGTAGCGACCGTCCACCACTACACCCCTCAGTACCTCACAATGTATGTATATATATATATATATATATATATATATATATATATATATATATATATATATATATATATATACTGGAGGAATAGTTAAATAAAGAGTGAGTTAAAAAAATCACCAGTACTGTAGCTCTAAAAAAATTGTCAAGTATTTTAAAAATCGAATATGAATAGATGGTGTTATACAGATTTTATGGTATACTCAAGAAAAACTGATGCAGTGTTATATTAATTGTGCACTGGCCATTGTGCATACATGTGCACTGCTGGAAGGAAGGGCTTCCCCTTGAGCTCTACACTAGGCAGTTTGTTTTGGATTCCTTCAGAGCTTTAGAGCAGTGCAGGGAGAACAAGCGGCTAGACATGCCTGAGCCCTGACAGCAGCGGACAGGTCAGTATATATTTGTTTTAACTTTTTACTACAGCTAGAGATGATTTTCAGGGAAGGGCTTATATTTAAAGCCCTTCCCCGAAAAATCACTGCGAGGGTGCCAGCATCCTATTGCTGTCAATGGGGCCACCGGCAGCAGCATTCCCATTGAAATCACTGGAAGAGCTTCGCGATCCTCTGCCACAGCTGTGACAGCTGTGGCAGGCGATTCCTTACTCCCCGTGGGGGAGTCCCCTTGTCAGTGAACACTGTGACAGTGCTGTCACAGTGTTCAGTGATGAGGGGACTCCCCGCGGAGATGAAGAAATCCTCTGCCACAGCTGTGACAGCTGTGGTAGGGGATTCTTTACTCCCCGCGAGGAGTCTCCTTGCCACTGAACTAGGGGACTCCTCGCGGGAGTATTGATGCGCAGTACGACCTATGGTGCACGCATGTCCTCTATGTTTTGCAGGTATGTGCATTTGCACGCCTGTAAAACATGAGCATGTGGACACACCATAGGGAACCAATGGTTTTAATAGACGTGCGGTTTTGTGTGGACATATGTATGCACATAAACACGCTCGTCTGAACGAGACCTTAAGGACCCATTCTATTTTGGCCATAAGGATGCGGTGATTTACTGGGGTTTTTTATTTCCACTTTTCAAAAGCCATAACTTTATTTTTCCAATGGAATGGCTATATGAGGGCTAGTATTTATTGGTGCAATTTTTGGTACACATAATGTATTGTAAAACTTTTATAAATTTTTTTGGATGCCAGGGAGAGAAAGAACACCAGTTCTGCTGTTTTTTCCCCACAGTGTTAATAATTCAGCATAAAAGACATGATACATATTTTTCTGTGAGTTGGTATGATTACAACAATACCAATATTATTATTTTTCTTTTTAGGTTTTTCAACTTTTGCACAATAAAAATACTTTTTTATTTTATTTTATTTTATTTCTTGTTGCGTTTTGAGGGTTCGTTTTTTGTGTGACGAGCTGTAGTTTTTATTGATATTATTTTGGGGTACATACAGCTTTTTTGATCACTTTCTGCATTCTTTGGGAAGGCAAAAGTAACCAAAATAAGCATTTTGCCTCAGTTTAAAAAAAAAAAAAAAATAAAAATTTAACTTTTGGCATGACACTGTATGACTCGGGTACTTGGTCTGGCAGGTCAACCCCTCACATGTACTTATTGTAATCAAGAACACAGTGTGGCTTGGGGGTCTCTGTACTGGTACATTGTACTGGGTAGGCGGTACTACTATGGCCATGTATTGTGCTCAATATAAGGACATCCCTCTTGTCCTTATACTTGACACACAATACGTTGTCGCTGCATAGTGCCCAGTTCTCACCCCTTCTGAGGATTTGCCTATGCAGCGTCTTAGGGAGGCTTTTCTGTTTTTTTCTAACAGTGCCACATGCCACTGTTCTTCTGAAAGCGAGGCTCTAAAATAAGGGTACATTCGTGTAAAAATGATCCAGGTACAGATGGTAACCCTGGTCTAGCAGTAGATTCACCAGTTCCCAAACAATTTTCCTGTTATTCCAAGCATGGGGGGGCACTCTGGGGGCTCAATTTTGTTATCCTTCCCTTCATAAATGCGGAACTCCTGGGTGTACCCTGATGTGCTCTCGCACAGCTTGTACATTTTCACGCCATACCATGCCCTCTTACTGGGCAGGTACTGGTGGAATTTAAGCCTCCCTTTGAAATGTACTAGGGACTCATCTACAGAAATATTTTTCTCAGGGGTGTATGACTGGGCAAACTTGGAATTAAAATACTCTATTACTGGCCTGATTTTATATAAGCAATCATAATTGGTGTCACATAGCAGGGGGAAGAGGCAAGGGGAAGAAAGGAAGGCTTCTAGATTGTGGAGTGACTGGTACCCAACATTCCGAGACCATACCTATCGATCCCACCTCTGTCCTCAAACACTCTGCAGTTTTGCAAGCTGGCAGTCATTAGAATACAGGCTGATTTGAACCCAGCTTCCTCAGGCTTTGGCACACATGTGAAGCGAAAGCTCAAGTCACCCACCTGATCCGTTCTAACGCACTCCAGAGCTCTAAAATATGCATACAAAACGCTGCCACCACCAATTTCATAACGGTAAATTGGAACCCGATTTATCAATTAATGATATAATAATAGTGAGCCTCATGTTAACACGGATGAGGCTTGCTAATTTATTTAAAGTTTAATTCTCAAAGAAAAGAGCAGTGCCTATTTACAGAAAAATACAAAAATGATGTTACAAGATAATTGGCAAAAGACTTACATGTGATATCACAGACAGTAAAATAACAGGGATTAAAATAAGAGTGTTACCATTCTTATGCGTGGAGGCCTGCAGGTTACTATGGGGCAGTTATCACGTATAGTGACCTCCAAGTGGCTAACCCCGAGCACACGACCATGTTCAATTTTTAAACTCTCACTGGGGTACCTTCCATTTAGTTCCTTCCAGCCCCCGTAGGGGCTGGCTTACCTTGGAACACGTAATCCCTGAAATACATATTTTCCTCATAACTCCGTGTAGGTGTGACCCACCATGAAAATATGACACTGATGTTTCTTCTCATGATTTTACCTGCTTTTTGAGCCCACATGAGTCGATTCAGACATATCTGGTCTGAGATATGCAATTTTTGTTTCCCGAGCATCATGCAAATATAGGAGTCCCTGCATCTTATTCGCGGTGATGCGACATTTCACAAAATATCCTTGTAAGTGGGCTGCAACATAGAGATCTATCATAATTTCTAAATTACATTTTTTCTTTGTCTTCAAGGCTTGTCCTTTTGTTAACTTTGCCTTCAAAAGTTATCCGGTCTGGCTTTTGGCCTTCAGGAAATGGGGGCGGAGAAGTTTTCAGTCCTTATCAACTAATATAAACAGTTTCTGCTCTAGCTTCAGAGGGGCTGTAGGGCATCAGAGACCCCTGGGGGGGGGGGGGTGGAAGTGTAACAGCCTTTACTGAAGTTTACTTCAAAGGTATATCACCACTCAGCTTTCCTGGATGGGAAAAAGCATTTTAACTCTTTTATCTATTGATATATCTATCAATCTCAAGTAAGGGTACATTCAAGGGGGAAAGATGTCACTCCACTGACCGTTATCTGATTGATACTGGGCAGCTGGTTGGACACTTTATTCATCTCTTTATGCTACAATTGGGATGATCGCTGGCTTGCACTGTTAGTTATCATTATAATGCAGGAATTTTAGGATAGTTTCAAAATGTGTCCTTGACATCGCCATGTGGAACATTGGGGTGTGGTACAAAATATCTGTGCTCCACTAGGCCCTGATGGTTGGTTTCTTTACTAGCCACATACATAATACAACACTCACAAATTTTCCGATCTCTAATGCATTCACATTCACAAAGGTTTTGCATATCAAAGTGATTCTGACATTGTTTTTTCGCCACATGTTGTACTTTACATTTAAGTGGTGAAAATAGTCCCATAGAATTTGTGTATATTTATTAAAAGTGCCAATATTGGGAACATTTTGATAAAATGTGCAAAATATGTGCAAACATACGGTACAAATTTTTGCTAAGATATATATTTCCATCTATTTACTTTATTCTGAATGCAGATTTGAAAAACATTTGTGTTTTTTTAACCATTTAGGAGACATACAAATTTAAAATTACTTTTCAGCATTTTGAGGAACACTTTGTTTTTCTACACCAAGCCAAGATTGCAGAGGCTCATAGGTGTCAGAATGATAGATACCCCCACAAATGACCCTATTTTAAAAACTACACCCCTTAATGTATTCACTGAGGGATGTCATGAGTATTTTGACCCCACAGTTTTTTTTTTCAGGATTTAATTCAATTTAGAGGAGAATAAGTAAAATTACATATTTTTGCAAATTATTTTGCAAATTTTTTTTCTATAGTGCACATGAAAATGAGGATTGACACCCCAAAATGGATACCCCTGTTTGTCCTGTGTTCAGAAACATACCCATTGTGGCCCTAATCTTATATCTGGATGCACAACAGGGCCCAAAATGAAAGGAGTAGTCAGTATCTTTAGAACAGAAATTTTGCTTGAAGGCGTTTTAGGCCCCATAGCACATAGAGCTCTTGAGCGGCCAAAACCATAGAAAACCCGCACAGATGACCCCATTTTGAAAACTAAGCGAATCCTAAACAAATTTATCTAGGGGTGAACTGCATATTTTGATCCCACCGTTTTTGAATGAATTCAGGCAAAGCAAAAGGAAAAAATTGGGGTTTTCATTTTTTTGGCAATTCTGTCATTTTAAAAACAGCTTTTTCTGTACAGCACACCTATGAAGGAAGATTTGTTCCACAAAATGGATACCCCTGTTTGTCCTGTTTTCAGAAATATACCCATTGTGGTCCTAATGTACAGGATACATCGCAAGGCCTATAATGGAAGGAACACCCGTTGGATTTCAGGGTACAACTGAATAAATTCCAGGCCCCATTGCCTACTTACAGGTAGTAATCTGAATAACGCCGGCTCACACAGCTGTATGTAGAATCTGCTTGCGGAGGTCCACAGCGGATCCCAGCTGTGAGCCAGCCGTGGCGCTGCATACAGCTGCGTAATGTACTGCGCATAACTCCGTACTCACACAGGCAGTCATGCGCAGTACACCTTTTTTTTGTTTGTATTTTCCCACACTGTGGCTTAGCAATGACGGGGGTACCCGCAGACATACACAATGTAGTTACGTATGGCCTGCGGGTATATCCACGACCATGGAGCACAATGGGCTCTATGTTGCAGATATCCGCGGTAAAATAGAACATGCTGCATTCTCTTTTCTGAGAGTCAATTATACAATTCCGACCCACTAATGTGAGCAGAATTGTGTAATCCAATACGATTGATCTGTGTATTACCGCGGATCAGACGCATGCGGAATTCGTAATTCCTATCCGGTCATGTGAGACCAGCCAAAGATAGATCGCTACGTTTTTATCACGTGACCGCGGACCACTTAACGAGGCCACTGGTCACTGCTCCAGGCTCTCGGCAGCCATTGGTTGCTGGGAACAAGGAGATTTTGAATTTCCTGGGCTCCCCGCCTCCTGCGCATGTGTCCGGCATTTTGTCGGCGGTCGCATGTGCAGAATCTGGGAAGGTTCACGTAGGAGGTTCATGTCGGGGTTCAAATACAGAGGCCTCCGGTAAAAAGTTTCATCTCCTCTCACCGATCGCATCGGTGAGGGGAGATGAAACTTAATTCTTTTTTACTTAAACGTGATCACCATTATCCATTGTTTAACAGTGATCACGTGACCAGGAACCGCTTACCGCAGCCCCCCGTGAACTCTCCAGGCTCTTGGCTAAGTTTTTTAGCCAGGAGCAGGGAGAATTTAAATTATCCTTGCAATCCACGGCTTTTGTGCATGTGGCCGCCATTGTAGCAACGGGCGTGTGCGCGGAAGCTGGGGTAAGGTCCGCAGATAAATACGGGGGCCTTAGGTACGTAATTTCATCCTCCCTCACGGATATGATCTGTGAGGGGAGATAAAACATAAGCTTTTTAAACATTTTAAAACTTTTTTTTTTTTTTACACTTTTTTACTCTCTTTTTTTACTTTAAACGATCACTGTTATCCATTGGATAACAGTGATCATGTCCCCAGTGATATCTCTTTGCTCCTGACTGCACATGGTAGCCAGGAGCAGATGGATTTCGAATTTCCGGGGGTGCGAGCCCATCTGTGCACGCGCCCGATGAATGACATCGGGCACGCATGCGCAGAAGGAGACTTCGCAAAGGACCCGAAGTGGGTATTTTCATCTCCCCCATTGATTTTTTAAACTTTTTCGTGATCACTGCTATGCATTGCAAAGCGGTGATCACGAGCTCGGGGATCTGTCACTGGAGTCCCCGTGACATCTTCTGGTTCCCAGCTACCTTCAGGAGCCGGGAGCCAGGAGATTTAAAATTTTCCGGGGTCCCAGCCTTCTGCGCATGCGCGTGACGTCATCTGTCTGGTGCGCATGCGCAGAAGAGCGGCGACGGGTCCCGGAGGACCAGTTTACCGCGGGACACCACAGACAAGGCAGGTGAGTAATCTCAGCTGCCCCCATGGATCCGATCCATGAGGGCAGCTGAATCTTCAACTTTTTAAAATGTTTTTTGCACTTTAATGCAATCGGCGCTATCCATTTGATAGCGCTGATCGTATTGCCGGGGGGGACTCCCTGCAGCCCAGGATGATACCTACGGGCACCAACAGCATGGAGCTGTCACGTCCATAGCCCAAGTGGTTCTGGACGTGACATGCTGCAAGAAGCATGTTTTTACATCCTTAGGGATCAAAGCCCACTTTGCTAGGATATAAAAACACTTTGGGCTGGTCACTAAGGGGTTAAATTGTACCCTTGAGTTCCCAATAAAGTCAAGGATCTGGGATCTGAAATTTTCTGGGGCAATCCAGTGAACATCAGATGCATTGGGGTCCACAGTAGTGGCAGTCCTTGGATGCCTTCTCGGGGGAAAAGGGAGTTCAGATTTGCTTGATGATTATGGGGAGGAGGATAATGTCAGAAAAGTGTGGTCATCCTAACTATCTGAGTCTGACGCGGATGCAATAACTGTGTACGCCTCCTCTGCAGTAAACCTCCTGCGGGCCATACTACTATAAAAATTTATTATACACTCAAAAATAAACTTCTATTAGGTGGGTGATCACAGGACAGTGGGAGATCACTCAGATAGGGTGACCAGGGGACGGGGTTAGAAACACAGCAGAAACTTTTTTTTTTTTTTTTTTTTACACTGAGGGATATGTCAATGCTACACGGCTAACCACACGCTACACTGACTAATGATGGGATGGGTGACTTCAAAATGGAAATGCAACAGGAACTTTAAAAAAAAATTTTTTTACACTGAGCGATACGCTGGCACTACACTGACTAAGCACACGCTGCACTAACTAATGACAGGATGGGTGACTTCAAAATTGAAACACAACTTTTTTTTGTTTTTTTACACTGAGGGATATTCCGCTGCTACACTGACTAACCACAGGATGGGTGACTACAAAATAAGAATACAACTGGAACTTTTTTGTTGTTTTTTTTTGTTTTTTTACACTGAGGGATACGCTGATTCTACACCAACTAACCACACACTATATCGACTAATGACGGGATGGGTGACTACGAAATGGAAACACAATTAGATCACACCATGCTACACTACACTACACTACAGATCAGATCACACCACACTACACTACACTAGTGATTGCTATATTTCTTAGTTTTGACAAGAGGGTTCTCTCTCTGCAAACACCGGAAACACACTGCAGTGCTTGCAGAGAGATCACACTGTTAACAGCGCGACTTGGGCTGCTGCACTGTGATTTGTCATTGAGAGCTTCACTGAGCAATCACAGCAATCAATAAGGCAGGGCCACTGTGATTGGTCCACTGCCTTCAAGTAGTGAATGGCTGCTAACTATGTTAACAGTCGTCACTACCGTATCACCACGATTGTCACCAAGGCGACACTTTAAACACAGGACATAAGCTTACGTCCATTTACGCAAAATACCATGCGCTCATGATGTAAGCTTACGTCCTGTGATGTTAGGGGTTAAAAGGAATCTCTCAGTTTGAACATGCTCTCCAAACTGCAGGTATGGGGTTATGGAGCAGATTGATATATAGTTTTATGAAGACAGATTCAGTATAACTTGTATTTTATTCATTTAAACCTCTGCACATTCTCAGCTGGACAGTCCAATGGGCGGTCTTATCAGTGATTAACAGCCTTCCATGCATGTACAGTCATACACAAATAGCTGTCAATCACTGATAGAACCGCCCATTGGACTGTTCAGCTCAGAATGTGCAGAGGTTTAAATGAATAAAATACAACTTATACTAAATATTTCCCCATAAGTGCGCCCACCCACTGGCGTTTTTTTTCACTGCGAAATTCGCAGGGTTTTTTTTCTGCATGGGGTCTATGGGACTTGTAATGTAAAAATCGCGATCGCGCAAAATCGCGATTTACCGCGATATCGCGATTTTGCGCGATCGCGATTTTAGCTTTGCATGTCCCATAGCCCAAAGACCCCTGCAGAAAAAAAAAAACGCTGCGAATTTCGCAGTAAAAAAACGCTAGTGGGTGGGCACCCTAAAACTATATATCTGTATGCTTAGCTGCTCCTGCTCTATAACATGATGCTTGCAGTTTGGACAGCAGTTCAAGCTCACAGATTCCCTTTAAAAGGTTTAGAGATGGGAAAATTAATCATTGTATTCCAATTAATATGCTTATGTTTGTTTATGCACAAACAATATTTCTGAGTTATTTCTGCAATGCTATATAACCTGTAAGGGCACTATAATAAACACACTAGGAATGTTAGGAATATATTTTGAATGTTTTACCAGTAAATTCCCAGAGTAAGCAATTGCAAGAAAAGCCTGACACATTCCACATTCACCATCAACATCTGCTTTATCCCATTTATTGCGTAGCTTTTTAGATCTTTAGCATGGTATAAATGATGATACTTGAAATTCTCTAATGCCTCAATGCCTCCATAGAATGTGTTTTATCTGGATACAATACTCAGCATATTCTAATTTGAAATAAATGATATAATCGCTAAGACTTCTACAATTCTCTTCAGTGATTATCTGCCTTTACCTTTAACCCTTTCTTTGTTTCTCACCACTAATTCCCTGCAATGTCTTCAAATAAATGTTATCATTAATGTTCTCATTGAGTGTAATACACTTCTCACTTACCAGTTATTTAGTTTGTTTAGCAATAATTGAGTTATGTCACCATGTAACTATATTATATTGGCCAGAAGCTGTTGGAATTACAATAGGATATTGTCTTGGCACGCTGTAGCAACTCCCCTGACTTACCTGATATTGGAGCCATTGTTGGATACCGCCAACCTCCACATGCTGCATGCTGTGCATGTCCCACTGCTGAGTCACTCCATCTCTTACAGCGCCAGTATGCCAACCTAAAACATATCCTCCACTATCACCATCCAGGTCCCACTATATTAGGCATCCTCCCCATGTGGAGAAAGCCTAAGCAATCAGTCCCATCAGCCATTGTAATAAAACCATAGTTTGTGCATTCCAGTTCTTACCTTTGCCTATGTTACTGATTATTCTGATTTCTGTGCTCCCTGACCTAATCTTTGTATTCTTAACTTCGGTTTTGCCTGTTGCCTACCCTGATTATCTGTCTGAGCCTCGTTATTACACCTCTGCTACCAGTCCTGACCATATCCAGTGCTTTGAATACCCACTTGTTCACATCATCAGGTACTGTGCCTCGGTCATGTAAAGCATCAACATCCACACTACCAAGACTACCTGTGCAAGTACTGCCTTGGGGATCCCACAGCAAAGACAAGATTCCACTTGGACGTGTCCTCAATGAACAATGGACCTTCTCAGATAGCCCTAAGTCAGATCGGTGTGAGGCGAGGAAGATCTACATCTGTCTGTCTGACAGATATTTCAATAAAATTTTTGTGTATACAGTACCATTCAAAAATGTATTGTGTTTATCTCCAATTCATGTAAGAATCTAGCCAGAGTGGTTGGAGCTCCAGAGGTATATTGTCTCAAAAATGATAGTAATAAAATATAAATGTACATTGAGGACACATTAGATCCCATTATGGTACTTCTCTTTTGTACACAATAATAACTGTACAGTTAGTTGTGAAACAAGCATTTCCGTTTTTCAAATAATCTTAGACATCAAGTTCAAACCAATCAATCCGAGTCCATTATTCATTGAAGACATATTTACCTGCCAAATGTCAGGGTTGGTTAGGAATGGAAGACTGGAAGTCTAAACCCCAGGGCGACAACTGGGTGGCGGTCCCTACTCTGCACTGATTGGGACCGCAGGACAAGGACAGGAGAGACCAACTAACAGAAAGACAAAATGTACAAATAACAGCAGACTAGAGCGCCTAGTAACCAAAAAAGAGCAAACAAGGAACAGACAAAATCCAAGTCAAAGCAAAACCGGGTCTGGGACTGGGAGAGAAACCTGAGCAGGTGTTAGCTGGAGAACAAGCAAACACTGGCAGGAACTGACAGTGTCTGTGGAGCTAAATACCAAAAGCCCCGCCTAGCTCGGGGCGGGACTTGGTGACACGCTGGCCGGTAATGCATATAGACCGGCCATCCTCTGGCCGCGCCCCCTAACAGGGAAACTCCGAGCCTGGCCACAGAGGCCCCGCCCAGCAGCGCCACAGACCCCACGCCTGACCCCAGACCGGACACCAACCCGACCAGGTGACCCACTGGTGACACCACAACGGCCCCTGACGGTCCGAGACATGCCGCCACACCCGCGCCGTACGCCCCCTCCGGCAACCGCAATTCTCCTTCTAACACCAAAGCCATGAAAGAAGTATACATTGGCTTATTTGCTGTACTAATTCAACTAGTCTAATAAACTCTAAAGACAAGCTGTATTTCTACTGAAAGATAGATATTTTCAAAACTCCTGTCCTGTTGCTCCCAGTTTTACCAAATATTAATTACAGGGCTTCTACAGTTTATTTATATGTTGCAGTCTTTGACTTTATCTTTTATGGAAAATTACATTTTCAGAGGATTCTTAACTGTCCCTGATCTAGTCCCCAAAATATTAGCAATGTGCAATAGTATTACAGCTAGGAAGAGTGTTAATTAAACTTTGATCACATTGATTAATAATTGCTCTCAGGTGTTTTCATTCAGTCATGTGCACAGTTTTCCTAAATAAAATATTACTTATAAAGAGGGCACTATGAAATGCAGTAAATCTGAACTTTATTGCTATGAGAAGTTTTGTACACATTTAGGCAAGTTTGACTTCTGTATTCTGATTTTCTACAATCAGTATAATACATCTGCTCCAGAAATTAGCTTAGGGGAAAAATATATTTGTTCATTCCAATGCTTATACCAGCTGTAAATGGCTATTTAAATTACATGCAAATAGGCATCCACAGACAGCATATGCTTCACATAAATAACCCCTTACCATGTGTTTGGAAATAAATTACAATTTTTATATTTTTTACATGTTTTCAAGATGTTCAAGTATCCACTTTTGTATATTAATACATTTAAAACACTATACCTTTATTTTATTTTGGATAGTAAATATTAGTTTGACATTTTTGAGGGGCTAGTAGCTAAACAAAGGAACATTATTTTAATCTTCTTTAAAAAAAAAGCAAGTTTAACATTTTTGCACTGCTAAATTCAAATGCACTTGGCAAACAAATATAACTCTTCCTAACATTAAAGGGATTTTCTTAATTTATGAGTGGTGAGGATCAAATTGCCGAAATACACACTTATCACTAGAAAGGGGGAGTAGAACAGGTCAGCAATGCTATTTGTGCAACCATCCCATTCTATCAAAGCCAATAGGGGTTATGGAAACAATGCAGCAAGAAGTACACATCAGTCAGACCTCTACCGATCTAATAGTTATGATATATCTGTTTAAGGTTGTATTCTGACAATTGTGTGCGAGCAGCGCCCACGATTCTTGGGTGCAACTTGTATTGGACATCACACAGACACATATCCATGTGTGATACAATACCCTCAGACAGTGGAGATTGCATATCCAGTTCTCACCTATGATATGGACCAGAATAGGACATGCTGTGATTGTTTTCACACAGATTATTGGTCTGTGTGAAAATTTGCACATGTGAATAGTCTCGTAGGCTATAATGGGTCCTTGTGCTTTCTGTGAAATATGTGGACAGGAAGTATGCCTACATAAGTGGGTCTTAAACCTTTGATTAGAAGATTTCTGTCTTTATGCTTACATAATATACAATAGAAAAAAAACATAAATGATATGATGATTGTGTTAAAGTGATTGTTTAGGACTTTTACTATTGATCACTTATCCTTGGTATAGATCATCAATCGTTGGTGGTCACTGATTGAAATTCCCGCTGATCAACTTATTGCCTGTCAGTGCAGACAGTGCTGTCCATATTGCAGGGGCTCAAGTTGGTAATGCAGGCACAGCTCCTATTGAATTTAATGGGAGCTGTGCTTGTAGTGCCAATGCAGGTTGCTGCTATGTCCCAGCTAAATCTGCTTTCAGTGCTGTCTGTACTGACAGCGGGAACAGTGGTCAGCTGATTAGGAGGGATCCCGAGCGTTAGATGACCTATCCCGAGGACAGCTGACAAAATGATTATCGCTCCTGAGCTTTAACACAGGAGTGGGAGTGATAGTCTTTCATTGATTAGAGGTAGAACGCATTAGAGATCTCTTCCAGCCACCTGCCTCCATTCAGAGTAATCAGGCAGTTTTTCATAGTTAAACAATTATGTGAGTTAAAGACCAAGCGACTCTGATAAGTGAGTCACTTACCTTCCCAGGTCACATGTTCACATGATCTCTTCAACGATCACTCAGATGATTATTGGCCCTTACTTTCAAAGACACCTAGCAGATGTTACATTTATAGCGCTATATTGTAACACACCTACCAGCCTGTGTTCCTGCATTGTTTGTTGTTGTCAAGCAACTTACATTTTTGAAATATGTTCGTCTGACCAATCAAAAAACCCAACCTGTCATCCAATCTAGTGGTCTAGCTGTTTGGCTAATGAGAAGTCTGGGTCAGAACCAGAATTAGCTCGGCACTTCAGCCCTTGCTGGTTATTGTAGGTTTTACAATCTGCTGTATCCCATTCTGACTCTACTACATGTATACCTAATGTCTTCTGTTTTACATCTGTCCTGTGCTGATGTGTACCTGCCCTTATTTCTACCCTGTTTTACCTGTTCAGCCTTCTGTTCTGTTACCTTGGATTCAGACCCTGGTTTGTTTAACTACCCGTTTACCTATTGTTCTGCGCATTGTAGCCCTCCTGGTAATTGATCCTGCTCTGTTCCTTATCCTGATATTGTATTACTCTGCTCAATTCCTGACTCTGACATTGTGAATAATCCTTTGGATTTTATGTATTCCGACTTTCTGATATTGAGTTTGCTGCTTTTTTGCTCCACCATTCAACTACTCTCTATGGATGCACCTTAGGAATCTATAACAGCAGAGGCCAAATTCCTTAGTAGGAGATTATAAAATGACTCCCATGCAGTTCCTTGGTCCTTATATCCATACTAACCTGCACCCAGTCTGAGTGTTGCTGGACAGGCAATTCCTCCTATGACAGTAGCATCACATGTAAGCAGTATTAAATCCTTAAAAATGTCACATAAACATTTATATCAATGTAGTTTGTAAACAGACATAACTGGCATTATTTAACCCAAACTGAAATTTCAATGGCAATTTGGATATATTGTCCCTGAATCAGAACTGTGATATTATTTATCCCATCTTACTTCTTAGGTAGCCAGCAAGAGGTGACAATTATCCTCAAATATTAAAACTAAGTTGCTGTGTTGTGTATTTAGATGACATTTCCTTTAACATTTGTCTTTTTGTTACCCACTGCTGGTGTAAATAGGCATGTAATAACAGATACAGTATTAGTATTTATACCTGTGGGAATTATACTAGGCTTTCTTAAAATAAGGATTGTGGATTATAGAAGATTTAAAAGTCAGAACATTGAAAAATGTTTTTTTTCACACTATGTTTATATTGCCGCAAAGCAAAGATACCTGAAAGAGCTATTGCTACTGAGAAGGATATCAGATTTGTAAAGGTCAGATTGACATATATGTCAGTGAACAGACAGATTGTAAATGCTCTAGGGAATGTACAGCAGGAAAATCTGAGAATCTATCTCATTAGATTAAATTAATGTATTTAAATGATGTAATTTAAATATATGGCCAGCTTGATAGCTTTGGAACAAATGTAATAAAGTGCTATTAAAGATTTTAAGCTGTATCTTGAGTTGAATGACTAGAGAGTACTTAAAAGATTAAAAATGAAAAGTGCTTATAAAGATATTTAATTTGGAATTAAAAATATTTTTTCCTAATAGTGAAGATTCTGCAAAGTCTTAATTGCTAATAATACCAAAAAAATGAATTTAAAAAGTCTAGAGAATTCAAAATCAAATAATGTTCTGTTAATGTCCACTGTCCATGGCTGAGCTATCATTTTATAGGATATAAGGGATGGCGATTTGAAAAAGTAATGAAATTCATTATGGTTTCATATTTTAAAAAAATTAAAGTAGAAAGTACATAAATGGTATTCCATTATCAGCTAATGAAGGGCAAGGTGTATACTTTAATAATGTTTTATGGTAAAATAAAGGGATATAATCTTTATATAAATTTGAACGAGTTAAAATATTCTGATTCCAAGCAACTATGTTTGTCAATGTCCTTGAAACAAAAACATGAAGAAAAAATAAAACCACTCAGCTGATTATATATATATATATATATACACACACATATATACTTACCAACAGATTGTTTATTTGCTTCATAGTGTTTAATATTACAAATGTTGAGACATTTTTCTTACCTCCCAATGCAAGTGAGGAAATATAGTGTATAAATTTTCCATAAATCCAGATAATTTTAATTCAATACAACTACAGTAGTGGCCAAAATTGTGTAAACCATTTTTCTGTTTGATGACTCCATATTGTTTAATAATACCATAAAATGATATATTGTTGAAAACATAATTTAGTGTAGAATATAATACAACAAAGTTTGTTCAATTATCTAAATTCTATCCAAAGTTATAGCTAAATAACCAGAAAAGGCAGGCTAAACATTATCAGGTTGATATGAACCAGCTTTCCTTGACTGGAATACAACCAATGAGCATAACTGTTTACAGAGCTAGTGAGGTCACTGTAGCATTCAGCTTTCCAGATCATCTATTAGAGAGGACAGTAGAACATCTGTCTTTGCATAGTGTGATTGTTATCAAGTTGGTCCCGTTTTTGTTTTCCTTTGTATAGTGAGCTTATAGTACTCAGTAAAATGAAAAACAAATTATCAAAAGGGTGACTGGTTATCCAGAAAGCTACGTAAATTGTAATTTTGTAGAAACCAGGCTAAACTTATGATTAAATTGGAAGAAAAACTGGTATAAACATCACCAAAGGAGTCATTTTGAAACTTTTGAATAGGTATACAAAGATTCAGTAACTACAAAGTTAGATTGATAAAGGCAGGAAAAGTTGCACAGCAGCAGGTGAGAATAGAAGAATTAAAAAATTGTGTCTAGGTGACAGAAGAAAATCATCTGAGTCTATAGAATATTAACTGTCTCAATGTGGTATGAAGTTGAGTGAAAGGACTGTTTGGTGCAGATTGAAAGAATTTGTATAAATAGTAGAGTTCCATTAAAAAAGCAATTTATATCTCTCAAACAAAGATTGAAAAGATTACAGTGGGCTAAAACCCATGTTACCTGGACAGAGGAACAGTGGGACACAATCATCTGCAGTGATGAGACCAGAATCTCCCTATTCGGTAATGATGGTATAAAGTAAATAAGTAGAGGAATTGAAGAAGATTTGCATTCTGATTGCTTTACAACTACCATGGAGCACCCAGTTAGTTTTACGATCTTGGGATATATGACAGCAAAAGGAGTGGGCAGAATATGTATGAGTAATGAGGACTGTAAATGCCCAAAAATACAGAAAAAAGAAATACTTAAGCCCAAACTGAAGCCTTCTGCTTGTGATCATTTCAAAACTAAGGCCTTAGTCACACGGGCGTTTCTTCGCGCGATTTGCGGATCACATGACGGATGCGCATCCGCAAATCGCGTGACCGGGGCCAAAAAATCGCCCGAAAAATCTGCTCCTAGCTGCGTTTCATTAGAAACGGGCCGGAGCTGTCCAGCGCATTGAATTCAATGGAGCCAGCAATACAGCCGGCTCCATTGAAAGCAATGCGCTGCGGGCGAGTGCGGGATGAATTGTCGGGAAGGGCTTAAATATATAAGCCCCTTCCCTGCAATTCATCCAGAAAAGTGTAAAAATAAAAAAATATATATATACTCACCTTGTCCCAGCAGATGGAGTTCAGTGCGGCCGGCCTGCAGTGGGTGTGAAGGGGGTGTGAGTCAGACTTGCCCCTGATTGGCTCAGCGCTGAGCCAATCAGAGGCAGGTCTCACTCACACCCATTCATGAATTCATGAATGGGTGTGAGTGAGACCTGCCTCTGATTGGCGCCAATCAGGGGCAAGTCTGACTCACACCCCCTTCATACCCACTGCAGGCTGGCCGCGCTGAACTCCGGCTGCCGGGACAAGGTGAGTATATATATTTTTTTTATTTTTACACTTTTCTGGATGAATTGCAGGGAAGGGCTTATATATTTAAGCCCTTCCCGACAATTCATCCTGTGCTCGCCGGCAGCCCATTGCTTACAATGGAGCCGGCTGTATTGCCGGCTCCATTGAATTCAATGGGCAAACATCGTTCTTCTCTGCCCCAGCTGTTACAGCTGCGGCAGAGAAGAATGATTTGTCTTCTATATGTTCTTAATGGGGTCGGCGCTGCTGCCGCCGGCCCCATTGAGCGCATATAGAGAAGAGAACAGGAATCACAGATCGCAGATAGGTGCGATCTGCGATTTCTGTTCTATAATTTATCGGACGAGCGCATAAAAAGCGCTCATGTGTCCGATACCATTGCAAAGCAATGGTTTTAAAAAATCACTGGACGCATGCGCATGTGCAAATCGCGCGAAAAAACGCCCGTCTGACTAAGGCCTAATAAAGCGTTTATATTTCAACAGGATTTAATTCCATGTTGTGTTTCTGCTTTATGAAAAATGGTTTCAGGATAATCATATTACACTGCTAGAATGGTCTGGAAATGGTCCTGATCTTAACGCCATTGAAAATCTGTGGAGACGATTAAAAGAACTTGTTAGTCAGAAGCAATCAAGAAATAAAACACAAATAAAATCTTGGTTTCACATCATAGCACCCGAAGAACAAAAAGAATTGGTCACTCCATAGGAAGGTGTTGTAAGACCAAAATTAAGGCTAAAGGTTTCGTAACTAAGTACTAACTGGTATACCAAGAGGTTTTGAATATTTGTTGTTTTTATGTGTTTCATTTTCCTTGATTATAACTGCGTTCTACTATGAAATATTTTTTTTAATTTGCTGTATTACATTGTACATTAAATTGTCTTTCCAACAATATATAATTTTATGGTATTTTTACAGAAAAATGCACTTTTCCAAAGGTTTCCACAATTTTGGCCAATAATGTAGATATAGTATAACTCTGCTAAATGCACCATTACATAAAACAAATGCCATAAAAGTAAACATTCTGAGATAAAGATGATATGAACTTTCTAGATTCATAATTGTTTATTAAGGCTCAATTTTGTATAATCATATATTCAAATTTCACTTGTAAAGTGGACATTTTACACTTTAGCACAAACTATCACAGCCAAACAATATTTACACAACCACAGTGCACCTAATGCAAATAGAACTACAGTATCCACAAATAGTTGCTCAAAGGTTATAACAAGGCATCTTGGGCCTATCAGAGAAAATAATTTGGAGGTCCCTCTCATCTTCACATTAAAGGTACCACCACCCACCTATACAAAAACAAGTGTATGTCATGATGTTTTATATCATTTTATACTATCCGTACTACCAATAAAATTTAATAGATTATTTGTGAAATAACCAAAACAGTGGATAAGCCAAGTAGCAATTGATTCTCTCAACCGTCAGGTATACACTGGTTTATGCAAAATTGAAGCAGCTGCAAAAAAAATCACTTCCCCATGAGATATGCATGCAATGACTATGCTCCAACTGCAGCAAACAAATCTAACCAGTACATGTCTAGAGCAATATCAGAGGATGAAACTTCCATACTTTTTCCAGCATGATAGTAAAAACAAAATGCCTGTTAAGGCTGATGGAACTTACATATGACCAGTTGAATATTCAGTGCATAGTGATGACCTGATGATACAGGAAAGGAAAACTGACATAACACTAATTGTCATGCCCTAAAAATATAGTATCTAAAACAAGAGCAATATTATTACTTGTGAGCAGTATATCAAAATGTGTCTAGTGCAATATAAAGATGGTATTTAAACATTACAAAGATGCAATTTAAAAATGCACTCTAAAACATCCAATCTTTATGTTAATCCAAAACAAGGTAAGAGGCACGCATATTAAGGAAGCAACCATCCAGCCATCTAACTTGTGTTCCAAGGAAAGTGTAACATGAAACATGAGACAGACTTTAGATGACCAAAACCACAAGAATCTTTTTTTTTAAGTAACAAGCACATGGGCACATATAATAAGCAATAAGCAGACACAGAAATTCAAATATAATTGAACTTCCAAAATCTATAATCTGGTCAGGTGAACAGCGTAGGCCACGTGATCCAGTTTTTAGGTACCTATAAAGATAATTTAGGAATACAAATCATGCAGAACAAAGAATGCATATGCATTCATGACCATTATGTATATTTATGGAAAAAAGGAATAGTCAACATATGGGAACAATATGTTCGTCTGTTTTTTTACTGTGTTGAAATACATATTGAAGTGTTATCCTCTGGTATTGTGCGGGACATTTGGACTGATTAGACATACTGGTTTAGCCCATGCATGGCTCTGTTTTCCCATTGCCTGGGCCCAACGGAGGATATTTTGGTGGACTAGGATGGCCCTGTTTGCTCCACAAAAGTAAAGAAAAAAGATTACACATGTGTTTTCATGCTTTATACACAGGTCTGCATAATAAAGAGATTACTGTCACACAATATTGCTATGTGTTTTGGTCCAGTATCTCTGATGTTACTTTTTTTCTGGTAATGAAATTTTGTCTGCCTTTACATAAAAAGATTTAGGTATTGTATTATTGTCAGGTGCTGTTCATGTTCTAGATGTACTAACGAAATGGATGTTTACAATATAGCTACATGGCTGAAGAATTACTTTAAATGAAAACTGCTGACACTCTGCTCATATGCTCACATTAATATTATTGCAATTTGTATAAATTATTAAAGAATCTAAAAGCCTAATCCCATTTGCTGTAAGGTCAGATTGGAAAATTGTAACTACTGAGCTACTCAGACCTCCATTTAAAATAATTAATTCCATCCACATGTTTATTATGCATCTAAATTGTACATGAAATCCATTTCTATGCAGACAATTTGTAAAGAATATTTTAATGTAGAGTTACTAAGGCTTTCACTCAATTACCATCTGCTGTGTAAATTGAAGTTCTTCAGTAACAGTTTTTTTCTACAAACATAATTCTACATTTCACCAGCAAGCTTTCTTTGTTATTGAAACTATATACAGATGCATTTAACTAATGCTATAGTACATCATGTTTTAAATGCATATTGCAATATGGATGTTGGCTATTCAGTTCATTGACACTATAACCTTACAAATTACAGAGCAGGAAACTTTATGCATATATTTCAAAACTCTACAAAGAATTCTAAACCAAAGGTCTAGAGTAAAAAAAAGACATTTAATGTAGTTTGCAGCAATATGTGTGCCGCAATAAGTGCAAAATGAGTGTGTAGAATAAAATACATTTTCATTTTAAAAATGAATGTAGATAATAAGATCTGATCATTAACAGAGCAGAGCCCTTGGAGTTCAATAACCATGTAGCACTGTAATATTTAATAACGTGTTAATCGAGTATTAACATTCACAACTATTTCACAAAAATATCAAGACCTAAAGCATTGCCAGATGTCAGGCTTTGAATGTCTTCCAGGCAGATAAAATGATGTAATAAAGTAAAAACACTCATACATGTGTACGAATCAAACTGAAACATTATATGGCAAATAACTGTCAGTGGACGTTCAGCACTGTCATATGATATGTGAAATAAAACTTAATGAAGACTAAAAGGACAAGAAATATTTTAAGCCTAAAGCCTCATTCATATTCATACTTTTGTTAGTATTTTGTATCAGTATTGTAAGCCAAATCGGTAATGGGTCCAAAATACAGAAGAGGAGAAAATCTCTCCATTACAGATTTCCCTGTTTATGTTCCCATCCTAGATTTGACTTACAAATACTGTTCTGTCTTTATTATATTTCTGATAAGTGTAGACTAATGTAAGCAATATATCTACAGTAAAAATAGCAGGGGATAGACAAAAGCACAGAAGCATAATGTTACTGAACAATATAGTATCCTTTATTTTCCTAGATTTTAATCTAAGGTAATCAATCTTTTTGTAAATTGTGATATCTTCAGACAATATTTTATAGTACAGTGACTCTTTGCTACCTTTATACCAGTTGCACACAGATTTTGTAATTTAGATTTACACTATACACCTAAAGACCTGTCAGAATCTCTGTCCATTTTAGTAAATACTGCTTTTCCCGTGAAATAATAATGCTGGAGCATTTTCAAAGAACTATGCATCATGATATTCCTTTTATGTATGAAAAGACTAGTTGGCATTACCATTTCCCTTGTCAATAAGAGATGTGCTCTACACAGTCTAGGGGTCATTTTACAATGGACAGCTGAAGCACCCGATAATCGTTCCAGTGATCGCCCCTGTGCTTTCACACAGGAGTGAGGCTGGCTCAGGGAATGGAGTTGGGCGACCAAAGTAATCTCTGTATCGCTCCGCCTCATTCACAGTAAACAGGCTATCATTCATAGATTGCACAGGCCGATCGCCATTTGATTTTTATGTCTGCAGAAACTGAATGACGAGTGATTTACACTGGGGAACACGACTTTTGGTGCCTAAGATGTTAGAACATTTTTTTGATATTTCTGAGTTGTAGATTCTGAAAATGGCATTTGTTTTTACCCATTAGGTCTCCTTTTCTCTACAAACGATTTTATTTCAATATTATAGCCTCATTAACTATTAATAACTATATTATTAAAAAATATATAGTATTATAAGGATATATTCCATGAAGCTTAGAAAATGTACTAGAAACAAACGTTTCTTCATTGGGACATGTCACTGAACCCTTGTTTCTGTGATTTCCTATAATGTGATGTTCCTGGACAATTGCGATGGATGCTCCAACACTAGTCTGCCATCATATGTGTATCCCATCATCTCTTATACCGTTCATCTATGATTCTAATTTATTATTCCCTTGCCATACATTATTTTAGTGTGAATATACTAATTAAAAAAACTAGAAAAGTTAAAAAAACCTTTTTTATAGCTTTTTACCCCCAATAAAAATATAAAACGGAAAAAAAAGTCAGTAAAAAAGATGTTTAAAAAATAGCCCTATATGTCACGGGAAAAAAACACAGCAAAAATAAAGGAAAAAAATAGGGCAGTAAAACCGCCACATGAGTAAAATCCCTAAAAAGTGTCTGGTACTTAAGGTACAAAACAGCCTGGTCCTTAAGGAGTTAAAGTGAAGATGGAAAAATGAAAACAAACAAAAAAAAAGATAAAGGGCTGCTATAGGACAGAGTTAAATAGAATATATAGGGGTTGCATAATAAATCGCTACCCTGCAGGTGCCATTAGCAAAATTTGGGATCCTGCATTCTGTTGATGCTACCTTTGGGATAACAATGAAAAAAATTTCTGTATTACTATTGCTCATAGCAGCAGAGCAATAGCCAAAAATTTAGGCTATAGATATACTGGTTTATTATCTAATTCACACCCACTTGTTAAGGGAGCAATGTGATATAGACAATTTTAAAATATTCAATGACATTTTATTCACTCTCCAGGGAAGGAGGCAAATAATAGCCCTCTATGTCGCAGGAAAAAAAAAACGCAGCAAAAATAATTTTGATAGCTAAAGGAAAAAAAATAGGGCAGTAAAACCACCACATGGGTAAAATTCCTAAAAAGTGTCTGGTCCTTAAAGGGGTTGTCCCGCGGCGAAAACGAAAAATTTTTCACACCCTAGTCCCCCGTGTTAAGCAAGCATCACAAACTACCCATGTAAATCGGTTTTTTACAGCGTTTCTACTCACCATGAAGCTGTTTCATGAAGTTATAAAAATCTTCTTCCAAGATGGCCGCCATCATTTCCCAAGGTGCACGGCTGGTCTTCTCCCATGGTGCACTGCGGGTCTTCTCCCATGGTGCACCGTGGATGTTCTTCTCCAGTCTGAGCTCCACTGCCGATTACAGCCACCTCATTGGCTGATCGGCACCACGTGACGGGGGCGGAGCCACGTGATGATGCTGAGAAGGGGGAGGAGCCAGGACGCAGCTTGTGAGCCCGTACCCTCCAGAAGAGGATTCTTCTCTGCGCAAGCGCGACTGTTGCGGTGGCCAGAGGAGAAGTTTAGTCGTCGCCATGGAGATGGGGACGCCAGCACTGGAGGGGGTAAGTGTATAACTTCTGTATGGCCAATATTTAATGCACGATGTATATTACAAAGTGCATTAATATGGCTATACAGAAGTGCTTAACCCCACTTGCTTCTGCGGGACAACCCCTTTAAAGTACAAAACAGCCTGGTCCTTAAGGGATTATGGCAATGTTCACACATGCATAATGGCATCTATTCACAGAATTAATGCCAGATATTACAATTCAATGGATTGTAACAGATCCCATTGATTGATAGTTCCCTCAGATTATCAGATATTATGCTATGCTGTTCTAACAGTCAAAAAAACAAAAAAAGCCTATCAGGAAACAAATTGTTAGCAAAACCTTATTATTATTTCTGTGATCATGTATAAATTAGATAAAATTGTGGTGATGAATATAAAAAACAAACATGTCCTCTCAAATTTTGGTCTCTACTAGTAATGAGTGATTAGTTGAATAATCTGTTCGGATCAGGCTTGGGCCAATTTTACCAAAATCATCGTGAATTGGGATGGCCAATTTCAAGTCCCATTGAAGTTAATGTGAGTAAAAATCAGGTTCATTAATTTGCCCTACAATAGGTCCCCAATGCAGTCATGGCCCCAATATTTTGCTTGACAATATAACCACACATCTGGGGAAAACTATGGTCTTCCCAAAAATCGTCAAAAAGAGTGTGCAATCAATCATGTGGGGTCACTCGTAACACTGGAGTATCACTGAAAACAAAACACATATGGTTCCCTAGATCAAAAATTACACCAAGGGAGATATGGTGCTTGTTTTAAAAGCACTGTCATACATTTTTCAATGGATAAATCCTATCAGGTGAACACAACACCCAAGCATGACAGAAAGCGGCCATATAATCACTGATATACGGATATAAGAGGGACGGCATATACACCACATGCCTCAGCATTAGAGATGAGCGAGCACCAAAATGCTCGGGTGCTCGTTACTCAAGCCGAGCTTTTTGTAATGCTCGAGTGCTCGTTTTGAGTAACGAACCCCATTGAAGTCAATGGGAGACTCGAGCATTTTTCAGGGTGACTGATGCTCGGTAACTGCCTGACTTGTTTTCAATGGAACCGCGGCTCCAATGAAAACAATAGTCTGCCGGCACCCCTGCATTCTTTTTCAGGGAAGGGCTTTACATATAAGCCGTTCCCTGAAAAAGAAAGATTTTAATGTAAAAAAAAACGTACTTCACCGCTGCCATGTCCCGCGGGGATGCAGAACACATCTGCCGCGTGTGGCAGATGTGTCCTGCATCCCCGCAAGGAAAAAGAATTCCCTGCTGCACCTGCCACATCTGTGACAGATGCAGCAGAGGAATTCTAAATCCCTGCGGGGAATAAAGGATTCCCTACTGCAGCTGTCACACATGAAAAGTGTTAACCCCCCCCCCAAAAAAAAACAAACATACTCACCTTCCTTCGGCTGCCGGGCTCAGCCGCGTCTTCTCCTGGCTGTCCCCAGCTCTGTAGATCTCAGCTATCAGCAGGCGGGGATTTAAAATCCCCACCTGCTGGTAGTTCTGATTGTGATTGGCTGAGCGCTTCAGAAGGAGAAGGATGACAAAAAAGAAAAGGATGTGGAAGAAAACGACATACTTGACATAACATGGATTGGCAGGGAGACTTGAATGATCAAATATCCGTTCAGACTCATCCATGTGGAATACTCTACAGTGTGTGGGGGATTTGGCATGGGATGAAGTAGAGGAGGGATGCTCATAGGCAAGTGTTGCAGACTGACTGCTGTGTGCCTGCGACTGGAAGGAAGCAGAGATGGCAGTAGTTGAGGCATGCTGTATCATTCACGCTATGACCTGTTTTGTGTGTTGTGGATGTAATGCACAGGAAGAACCACTTCTAAAGAATGGCAGAAAGCTTACCTTGCCTTCTGCAAGATGTGGAGCCATTGTTTTAGTAGGAGCCACTTGAAGTGCCAACTTGCCCATCATCACCACAACTACCAACATATCCCATACCTCTTGCCTTCTTCATATTTTCCGTTTTTTATTTATTTTAAATTTTTTTGTTAAAGTTTTTATTTACTTTCAATTAACTTTTCAGCTAGGTTTGTAGTTAGCAGAAAACCGCTGGCAACTGCGACACATATGCTAAGAATTTGCATAGGCCAAGCTCACAACTTTGAACAATGTCTGAGGCTGCTAACACTCCTTTTGCTGTTTCCATGTTTGGGTATTTCTTTTTTTTTTAATTCCACAAACCCCTGTTACTTTCCCTCACCCAATAGCAGCTGTGCAAATAATGCAAATAATTGATATTGGCCAGACTTGTACTTTTTAACTTGTACTTTGAACAATGTTTAAGCCAAAAATAGAGTACTATAATATTCCCCAGACAACACTGTAGTTTGTCTGACTGCTGCTATATACTGCGATTGCAGCAGACATATACTCTCTGTATATCATAAGTACAGAGCACGTTTTTTATAGGGATATAACATTCATGCAGCTTCTTTATCTTCTGTACTAGTATACAATGTTTCACACTAGCAGCAATATATCCTTTGTACAATATATTTCCTAAGTATAGAGCAGGTTTTGTATAGGCATAGAAATGCAATGCCTTTATGTTCCCCCTTAATATGTTGCAGCTTTTCTGTCATGTGCTGAGCTGTAATAACGTCCACTGCTAACCATGAGTATATCACCCATTCGATATCCTGTGGTCTATTATGGTAACTGCCCTTGTGGTTTTATGTGAGCCTCAGTATACGTGAATTGTGGAGCTGAGTGAGGGAGCACATATTGGACATTGAAGCAGTAGTAGATGAGGTGGATATTGAGAAACTCAAAACCATCATGAGACATTTTAAGTAATTCCATAATTGTGACAGTTCAGGGTTTCGAGTTAGGTGAATACATTGGGTTCTATTAAATTCCCAAGGTGCTAAATGAAAGATATTGTTAGCACACAAAGAGAGAACAAATAGATATTTTTGCTTGATACAGTTTCTCCAAGAGGTTTCAATAAGTCAATTAGATTTGCACCATTTATATAGTCTGATCTAATGATCCTATTGCAAGGTTTTGGATCCTCTCTGAATCCTTCCTCAGGTATATTTAAACAGATTTGGAAGGGACATATATAAATACAAATGTTCACACATGAAAAGGCACAAATATTGGGATTAATTTGTACTTAAAACAATACCAGACAAGATAAGCAAAGAAGTAAATATTTAATCAGTGCACTAGCAAGGAATGTGACAGCTTTATGATCTCTACATTGGTGCTGGGAAGTGACAGGCCTATGTGTTATTTCTCCTTCAGACCTGCATATAAGGAAGATGAAACAATAACTCTGCTGCACCACCTATTGGATGGCAGTGTTCCTTCAAATCAATGTATGACTTTTTACCAAATCTTTAAAACAATGATTGGGAGAGGCACCCCTTCTGGGTACCCCCCCCCCTTCCCTGGGAGAGATGATGCCATCCACTGACCCACCCACCCCCCAGGCATCCGCACAACCCCTGGGGACCCTCCCTAAGGACACCTCTCTTGACTTCCTTCAGACCTTTCATATTATCCACTGATGCAAGAAACCTATTACGAGGTTCATTCCATTCTTGAGGGTATCAGAAATGGTCATAAATTTGTACTCCCAAATTCTTCTGACTTGAAGTTGGCCTTCAGTATGACAACACTCATTTGATCCATGTTGTGTCCATGACTAGAAAAATGTTTTGCCACAGGTAATTGCGACTTTCCCTCTCTAATTGCGTGGTGATGAGATCTCATTCTGGCTCTCAGTTTTTGTCCAGTTTCCCCAATATAAACCCCCCCAACAGGACATTCACTGCACCGAATCAGGTACACAACATTGGATGTGGAACATGTGAATGTCCCAGAGATCCCAGGGTAGCTATATTGACAGTATCTGTATGATGTTCAGCACTTTGTGTGATTTATATGGATGGGTATATATATTTACTTCAACAGCAATATAACCATGTATGCTTAAGCCTATGTCTAGCTACTTGTATGGACATTGCCTCTCCTTTTTATTTTTTTGCTTCTTTTTTTATGTCAGTGATATCATGCAATAAAGGATGGTATTTGTATTCAAATTTGTGTCCAGTCATTTGCACTTAGTAGGGGCTAAAATGATTTGAAAAAATTCAATAAAGTATAATAGAGGCTAACTTTACACAGGCAAGTTTGATATGGGTCCGTGAATCCCACCCCCATATCGTGCTCACCATATCATGCTCAACTGCGGCAGAGGATTGCAGAGTTCTCCCATTGCTTTCAATGGGGCCAGCACTGCTGCCCCATTGAAAACAATCGGGCTGTGATGCGAGATCACTCAGCCAGATAGAACATGCTGCGATTTGTTTCCTGCATAGCATCGCATCATGGTGACATGTAGGAAAACATTGCTCATATATAATGCACAAATCTCACACAATTTTCTTGGCCGTGTGAAGCCGGCCGTAGAAAAATCCAGCATAAAAATGCACATTTTCCTAACAAAAATACTTTTATATAATAAAAAACAAAAAAATGCACATAATAGGTATTGCCACATTCATAACAACCCATAAAATGAAAATATTTTGTTATTTGTGCCATATGGTGAACAACAAAAACAAATTTAAAAAAGCCAGAATTGCTGTTTTTCAGAAATCTGCTTCTCAAAAAAATGCAATAAAAATTGATCCAAAAGTCACATGCACCCCAAAAGGGTATAAATGAAAACTACAACTCTACCCACAGAAAAGCAAGACCACACACACTATTTACAGAAAAATAAAAATGTTATGAATCTTAGGGCTCTATCACAGACGATTTTTGGCCAGCCATGTCATGGCCAGAGTGCGGCTGAAAATCACGTGAACAGGCATTAAAACTCCTGTTTTAATGTCCGTTCAGAAGGTCCGAGTCCGTCAAGTATTTGCCAAGCCCAAGATACAGTCGGGAGGGGGGAGACAGTTTAATGCTGCTAAACTGCCTCTACTTTCCGCCCCTTGCCAGCTCTTAGCAAGGGGAGGGGGCAGAAGTTAATGTGCTATGCTCTCATCCCTCTCCGCCCCCTGTCAGCTGCCAGCAATGGGAGGTGGCGGGATGGGGCAGGGCTTAGCAACTAGCCCTCTCCCATTGCAAACAGACGGCAAGGGGCAAAGAGGAGGAGGAAAGGGAGTGGGAGTTTAGCAGACATGCTGCTAAACTCCCTCCCACCTCTCTCCTCTGGCAGCTACCATAGGCTCCCATAGGAGTCGATGGCAGCGGCTGTACTCCGGCCAGGAAGATAGTTTCTGAACCATCTTTCCTGGCTGACATAAAAGCTTCTGGATGAAATGCGCTCCTATGCGCTATCTTGGCTGGACGGGCGCTTTTATGCCACGGGAATACGCCAATCTGAACTGATGCATTGTAAATCAATGTATCAGATTGGCTGTGTATATCGGCCAGGAGTGAAAGCATGGCTAATATATGCTTGTATGAATGACGCCTTAGAATGTGATCTGAGCTGTCATTAGACTCTCAGTCACAGAGCTACTGCACGATAGGGGGGGGGGGGGCTCTAGTGGGATTCTCTACTAAGACATTTTTTTATTTTAAAAAGTGTTTTTATTGTGTCAATTTAGTAAAAGACTGAAAAAAATTGGATTTGCTGTAATTGTCTCACAGAATCAGTCTGAAATGCCACAGAGTGAATGCTGTAAAAAAAACAAACCTAAAAAAAATTCTAGAAAAGCTGTTTTTCTTTGCTTTTCCTACCTCGCAAAAAGAGTCATCTGTACCTCAAAATGCTACCAATGAAATCTACAGGTTGTCTGAAAAAATTAGTCCTTATATTGCTCTGCTGATGAAAAAATGAAAATCTCATGGATCTTGTAATGCGGTGACAGAGAACCTTTTTTTAAATCCTTTAGGGCTCAGTCACACGGGCATTCGTCAAAAAACAAAACGCACCTACAAAAGATAGAACATATGGGTGGCAATGGACATGGTCACGCGTTTTTTTTATACGCACGTATAAACGCCTGTGTGACTGAGCCCTGAGTGTGCAAAAGTAGTAACTAGAGATGAGCGAGCGTACTCGGAAAAGCACTACTCGCTCGAGTAATGTGCTTTATCCGAGTATCGCTGTGCTCGTCCCTGAAGATTCGGGTGCCGCTGCGGCTGACAGGTGAGTCGCAGCGGGGAGCAGGGGAGAGCGGGCGGGAGAGAGGGAGAGAAAGATCTTACCTCCGTTCCTCCCCGCTCTCCCCTGCAGCTCCCCGCTCCGTGCCGGCACCCGAATCTTCAGGGACGAGCACAGCGATACTCGGATAAAGCAAATTACTCGAGCGAGTAGTGCTTTTCCGAGTACGCTCGCTCATCTCTAGTAGTAACACATAAAAAAAGCTTTATAATGTCATTATGTTACCTTTACTGCATCGTGAACACCGTAACAACAAAACCCCAAAAAATTATAGAACTACAGTTTTAAAAAAAATACAACTTGTCCAACAAACCGCAAGACATTATATAGGAATAGCCACAATACGACGATGAAAAAAGAAAGAAAATAGTTTGGTCATTAAGGTACATTACAGTACCTTAATGTTCATTAGGAGACGGACCTGAAGACGGCCGTCTCTCTGCAGCGCCGGAGGAAAGAACATGTGACCGGCTTCATTGCCGGTCATGTGTTCTTTAAGCAGCGCTGGAGAGAGATGGCCGTCTTCAGGTACGGCCGTCTTCTAACTGTCAGTGTGACTGAAGCCTTAAGGTACAAAATAGTAACAAAGGAGTTAAGGAGCTTTGCACAAAGCAATTACTGTGTAAGATAACTATAAGGGGACATGCACATGAATTCATGAATGTGTGAGTGAGTGCTGCCTCTGATTCGCTCAGCGCAAGGACCAATCAGGGGCAGCTCTCAGCTATTAAATGACAGCTGATTGGTGAGGGCTGTGACCAATCAGAGGCAGCCCATTCAGCAGGCGGGGATTTTAAATCCCCGCCTGCTGAATACTACACAGAGCAGTTCAGGAGAACTGCCGGCCGGCCGCGGCTGAACTCCGGCTGCAGGGACAAGGTGAGTATATATATTTTTTTTATTTTTACACATTTCAGGAAAGGGCTTATATTTTTAAGCCCTTCCCGAAAATTCATCCCGCGCTCGCCGGCAGCCCATTGCTTTCAATGGAGCGGCTGTATTGCCGGCTCCATTGAATTCAATGGGCGAACATCGTTCTTCTCTGCCACAGCTGTTACAGCTGTGGCAGAGGAGAATGATCTTTGTAGTATATGTTCTCAATGGGGTCGGTGCTGCTGCCGCCTGCCCCATTGAGCGCATATATTAAAACACAAGGAATCGCAGATCGCAGATAGGCGCGATCTGCGATTCCTCGTGTCTGACGGCCATTTTGCTGCGACGATAACCGCGGCTAGGTGCAGATTTTTCCGGCAATTTTTCGGCCCCGGTCACGCGACTTGCGGATGCGCATCCGTCATGCGATCCGCAAATCGCGCGAAAAAACGCCCGTCTGACCGAGGCCTTATGGTGATCTAAAAATGTTTTGTTTTTCGGTGTAATATCTCTTTATTAACATAGGAAACAGGAGGAAAAGAGTAGAGATAATTGATCTCAAAAGCATTGAAATGACAAAAAAAACTTACTTATAAATGTAAAAATTCTAAATTTCGGTAATTAGTGATCAGTTTATCTTTATCTTTTTAAAGAAAAATCACCATGAATTTCAGGTTTTTGCATGGATCTTTTTCATTCATATATTTTGTACATGCGTTTTTTGGGGATTTTTCCAGTAGTAACGCTGCTGCACTACAGGGTAGGAGATGCACCCTGTGCTGGTTTATGTGTGTGGGGACCAGGCCTTTCTGTTATTGAGGGTTATTGTTATATGTTTAGTAAGAGGCCAAATGCCAGGATTTCTTTTTGACCACTAAGGACTTATTCACACGGGCGTATATCTGCCAAGCTTTCACGACCAGCCAATACATGCTGCCCCTCTGATGCATTGGCTTACAATGCATCAGTGCACAGGGGCGTATTTACAGGGCGTAAAAGCGCCCGACCAGGTGC
The DNA here is from genome assembly GCF_035609145.1 of Eleutherodactylus coqui. NCBI lineage: Eukaryota > Metazoa > Chordata > Amphibia > Anura > Eleutherodactylidae > Eleutherodactylus > Eleutherodactylus coqui. Next base: position 261,354,448 of record NC_089837.1, on the reverse strand, counting down.
TTTCATGCTGGCAGCAGCAGCTGCATAGATTCCTATGGGAGCCTATGCTAGCTGCCAGAGAAGGGAGGTGGGAGGGAGTTTAGCAGTGTGAGGGAGTTTAGCAGTGTGACTGCTAAACTCCCTCCCCCTTCTCTTCTCCTCTCTGCCCCTTGCCGCTGTTTGCAATGGAAGGGGGAGGGGTGGGGGCAGAGCTAAGCTCCACTCACTCCGCTCCCTCCCATTGCTGGCTCTGGACAAGGGGAGGGGTGTGAACTTAGCTCCGCCCCGAACTCACCCTCTCCCATTGCAAACAGTTGGAGGGGAGGAGAGAGAAGGTGAACCAGCAAGGGGGAGGGAAGGGGGAATGTCTTCCCAGGCCACACGGCATTGCAGCCTTGGAGTATATGCGCCAGGCCCTTTGCTGTTCAGGTGTCTTTACGGTGCCGGCAGGCGCACATAAATGCTTATAGCCGTGCAAATGGGCTTAAGACTGTGTGACATATTTTGCTGCGGAGAAGCATAATTAAGGTGTCAGGAGCAAGATTGAAAAAGAAACTTTAGTGAATTTACTCTATTTGCCCACCATCCTATGAGGAAAATATGGCGATTAGAGATGAGCGAACGTACTCGGTAAGGGCGATTTCGCAATCGAGCACCGCGATTTTTGAGTACTTCACTACTCAGGTGAAAAGTACTCGGGTGCGCTGTGGGTGAGCGGGAGGTTGCAACAGAGAGTGGGGGGGAGAGGGAGAGAGAGAGGGCTCTCCCCTGTTCCCCGCTGCTACCCCCCACTCCCCTCTGCAACCCCCCGCCCCACAGCGCACCCGAGTACTTTTCACCCGAGTAGTGAAGTACCCGAAAATCGCGGTGCTCGATTGCAAAATCGCCCTTAACGAGTACGTTCGCTCATCTCTAATGGCGATCCTAATGAGGGACTAATCCCTCAGATGTCACAATGTGTAATAGAACCCCAAATTCTAGACTACCCTCATGAAGACCTCCTCATTTAAATATAGCCCTTTTTTACTTGTGAAAAATTCTGTCATAGACAAATCCACAATACAGCTACATGTCTTGCATAAGGCTTTTGACAAGGATTTGCATCAGATTTGCTGCAGACTATGCCCTTAGCAAATTAAGCACATAATAAATGTGGTGAACGGCATGTGTGCCAGTTTTTTTGGCAAATTGAATCAGAAATCTTATGCATTTAGCTTAGTAAATCTCCTGCAGTAAGCAGTATGGTATTATCCTTATCATTCATTCTTAAATAATTAAAAAAGTTTGATAGAAGAGGACAGACAGATAAATGTTGCAATAAAAATATAGGCAATGTGCCGCTGTGTTTCAAATAAAAGTCCCCAGTCTAAAGCAGTGTGGTAATGATTAATTCATTGCTGTGACTTACTACTGTTTTCAGCTTATCATTTGTTCGCTATTTGTGGCTATAGAATGCAGGAGGGCAAGCTTTCAAAGTTATTTAGAAATGTTGCAGCAAGGACTGTAATGATTTTAATAGCACATGACTTGCATTAATGGACTATGACTTCCAGAATTACAAGTTGATTTACAACTATTCTGTAACTGTAATTCTAGACTTGAAAAATAAGAAAGTGACACATACTTATTTTATTCAGCAGACTTGCCTGTTTTACAGCCAACATAGTTTATGTGAGGGCCCAACTAATTATTGTAAATTGATTAGTGCATTCGACAGTGATTAATATGCACAACTACAGTGAAAAGAGATTTAAAATTTATTTTCATGTAGTTTTCTTAATTATAAGGGATGTGCAGTACATCCTAACTTAAATTATGTACTTTTCTGTCAGAATTTGCTATATACTTATATCACTGTGCCTGCATTTTGCAACTTGAGAAACACCAATACTTTATATATTACCCTTCTAACTCTCTGACCATCCTCAACTGTGCTTTGTGGATAATCCTCCTCTCTCTTCATGCCTATTATATAAATCAAGTTTTTATATTAAACATATTTTTAAAATAATTTGCTGTGATTTTTTTAAAATTTTCAATGTCGAAATTTACATTAACCACTTCAGGACCACCCATATACTATAAACACCCAGTCCTTATCTATCTCTGCAAGGGACATTTTAAAATGTCCTTGCAGAGAATTCCCCTAGATTCACCCCCGCTGTGCAGTAGCTCTGTGATCTGAGATTCTAATGACAGCTCAGATCATAAAGCTTAGCATGATCTCCAGGCATGTGATGGCCATGACATACAGTCACAGTCATCACATTGACAAAGCACTGCTGTGCCCTCCCCCTCCATCTCGGACGTCAGGCAGCTCATCTCATAAAAAGAAAGTTAAAAAACTATGCCAATATAACATGGCCATCTGATGAATGTTATTCATTAAAGGGGTTGTCCCGCGAAAGCAAGTGGGGGTATACACTTCTGTATGGCCATATTAATGCACTTTGTAATATACATCGTGCATTAAATATGAGCCAAACAGAAGTTATTCACTTACCTGCTCCGTTGCTAGCGTCCTCGTTTCCATGGTGCCGTCTAATTTCAGCGTCTAATCTCCCGATTAGACACGCTTGCGCAGTCTGGTCTTCTCCCTTCTGAATGGGGCCGCTCGTGCCGGAGAGCTGCTCCTTGTAGCTCCGCCCCGTCACGTGTGCCGATTCCAGCCAATCAGGAGGCTGGAATCGGCAATGGAATGCACAGAGCCCACGGTGCACCATGGGAGAAGACCTGCGGTCCACCGTGGGTGAAGATCCCGGCGGCCATCTTCGCAAGGTAAGTAAGAAGTCACCGGAGCACGGGGATTCGGGTAAGTACTATCCGGTTTTTTTTTTAAACCCCTGCATCGGGTTTGTCTCGCGCCGAACGGGGGGGCTATTGAAAAAAAAAAAAAACCCGTTTCGGCGCGGGACAACCACTTTAACTATTTTGTGTGGTACAACTATCTGTATTACAAGCATAAAATGCTAATTTTTCCACAATTTCTTCAAATTTTGAATTTAACGTGCCACAAAAAACAATCTCAAAATCATTTGAATAAGAAATAGTATTCCAAAGTTATTACCACATGAAGTGAAACATGTCAGATTTTAAAAATTGGCCTTGGTCATATATGCCAAAACTGAATTGGGTGGCAAGTGTTCACACTGACCATCAAACCTAATAATAATCTCACATTTTCTGTTCTGTAGAGAAAACTTTTTAGCAGTCATCCCAGACATTTCACAAATGGAGAAAAAAAGTAGAGTTCATAAGGATAGAACTGGTAAACATCAAATATGGTAAACATGTAACAAACTTTATTAGAATTATAGACAATTCACAAAGGAAAAGGTATGTCAAGAGTTAAAACATTTAAAAGCTGCAAAAATCACTCCCAATTCCCCACACAATATAAGGGGAAAACACAATACCCTGAACCAATACTCCATATGGAAGGTTGCCAAAACAAGTATTGAAGTCACACAAAATAAATGAAGCAAGCTCTCACAAACAGCCTAAATGTCTGAATATAGCACTGGGAAATAATACAAACAAAACTTTATTGAACAATGTGATATGCAGAAAAAGGAACACAATAAAGAGGACTCAAATGAAGCATGATGGCAAAGTAGTAAATATTACAAAGCATACACAAGGATAATTGAGGATAAATTGAGCCCTGTGTGGCACAGAGTGCTAAGCTCTTGCTCACGAACTGAAGGTTGTGAGTTCAATCTCTGTATTCATTCAGTGAGAGCTCTTTCCACAGAAGGGGATTTTAATTCCTCGACTGCTGAAAGAACTCTCTTGCAGAGCCAGGGACAGCACAGAGAGGTGGTTGAGCCCCGGCAGCTGAAGGAAGGTAAGTATGTTTTGGTTTTTTTTTTACACTGTTTTGCTTTGTTTTTCAGGGAAGGGCTTATATTTAAAACAATTATGGGGTGCCGGCAACTGGATTCCTTACCGCAGCTGTCATCTGTGACAGCTGCGGTAGAGAATTCTTTATTCCTCGCAGGAATTTAGAATTCCTTTGCCGCATCTGTGACACAAATGTGACAGGTGCAGCAGGGAATTCTTTATTCCCCGTGGGGATGAAGAAAACATCTGCCGCATGCTGCAGCAGCGGACAGGTAAGTATATTTTTATTTATTTATTTTTTTTACACTAAAATGGTTGTTTTTCAGGGAAGAGCTCTTCCCTAAAAAACAATTACAGGGTGCCAGCAGACCACTGTCTTCAATGGAACCGCCGGCAGCAGCCGTGGCTCCATTGAAGACAATGCGTGCATTCACTATGGTGCACGCATGTCCTTTCTTTGCAGGCACACACCATAGGAAATACATTGGTTCTAATAGACGCGTGTTTTGTGCGCGCGTATGCACGCACAAAAACAAGCTCATGTGAAGCCATCCTTACACTGCATACTGAGAAAACTGCCAATCACTGAGGGTGGGCAGCACTAGCATGCACCGGGCCAAAAAGACAAAAAGGACAGCTAGATAGTAGCGCGAGCTGCTTGTATGGAAAGTTCTGAAAAGCATATAGTTTTGCTGGGTGGCAAGATATTTTTAGGGTATGTGCCATTGTAAAGGTCATTTTAGGTCTCGGTGGATTTTTTTGTCTAGAAAATGTTCTTGTAGCAATTAGGTTAATGTTTTTCTAGTATGGGTCTTACAACTTTGTGCGAAGGCTTATACGTAGTTATAAAATTGTGTCTAAAAAGTTTCACTTACTATGGTTGACATTTTTTAAAATAGTTTTTTGCAGTTGGGATTAACTATTTTTGGTCTTCGCAAAGGCTGACTATCAAACTTTTCGGGTAGCCCTGCTGTATTAGATGATTTTTAATAATGTGACTCTATGCTATAAAATCTTATGATCTAGTGCAATTCTGCATTTTAATTGGCTCTACAGGATAATGATACCATTTTGAGGGGCACATAGTATATTCAATAAATGTTATTTGCTTTTTATGGAAAGTGCATTCACTATTGTTGATTGGGATCAACTTTTACGGTGTTCACGGCATGGTGTAAATAATATGTTAACTATATTACAAGGGTTTTTACAGTTATGATTACACAAACTTTGTTTTTTTGTTATCTTTTACTACTTTTGTATAAAAACTTTTTTATTTAACAAAATATTTTTATTTTTGAATGGTTGTATTCAAAGACCTAGAAACTGCATGCTCCCTATGTCATACTACTAGTAATTATTAGGAAATTAAAATACTGGTTGCGCAATGTGCCACACAGCTGTGCTATGTGGTACATCCATTATGATCCCCACACATTACACACACAGCTCTACTACATCCATCCTGATTCCCACACATTACACACACATCATATTACACACACAGCTTTACTACATTCATACTGACTCCACACATTACACACACAGCTGTACTACATCCATCCTGACCCCACACATTACACACCCAGCTCTACTACGTCCATCCTGACCCCACACATTACACACACAGCACATTACACACACAGCTCTACTACATCTATCCTGACCCCACACATTACACACAGCTCTACTACATCCATCCTGATTCACACACATTACACACACAGCTCTACTACATCCATCCTGATTCACACACATTACACACACAGCTCTGCTACATGCATCCTGATTCACACACATCACACACACAACTGTGGTACATGTATGCTGATTTCCAGACATCACACACACAGTACACTACTGGATACAGTGATCAGCCCCTGGTCATGTGATCCCTGACTCCACCCACACAGGGGATCACATGATGATCACATCATCCAGTATACAGTACTGTCTACCAAACTGCACAATGGCTCCTCCCACAGCAGTGACATCACCGCAGGTCCTTCAGCCCACCACATCTCTTTTAACAAACTGCACATTGGCTCTTCCCACGGCAATGACATCACCACAGGTCCTTCAGCCCACCAGATCTCTGTGGTCGCGGTAGGTCAGTGTCTTCTGTCAGGACCGCTGAGTTGTGTCTGAGATAACGGCTTAGTTGTATTCTCATTTTGTTATTTTTGTCCTCCCCTTCCAAGAGCCATAACTTTGTTGTTATTCAGTCGGTCAGGCTCTGTGTTTTATATATGTTGTAGGACCTGCAATGATATCCTCAGGGGGCGGAGCGATGAAGCCACAGGGGCGGAGCAGGAGAAGCACACACACACATACATACATACTAGAGGACAGGTGGTCATTAGTAGTTTGATTATGCCAGGGTGCCAGAAGAGGTTACCTTTACACTTTTTAAAATTAACAACATGCTGACTTCCTTCCGCATGCAGAATTTTGAAGTTGTGCATAGAAATATTAGTACATACTACATCTTACTACAACCTGATTCAATACTTCTAGATTGCAAGCAGGTGCAGTAAAGAAGAATGTCACTCAGAAGGACACATGAAATCCAAAAGCTGTAAAACACTTCCAGTACTCTAGCACAGGGGTCCCCAACTCCAGTCCTCAGGGACCGCCAACAGGTCATGTTTTTAGGATATCCTATAGCAAGAAAACCTGTGGCGATGTCTGAGGCACCGACAATAATTACATCACCTGTGCAATTCTGAGGAAATCCTGAAAACATGACCTGTTGGCGGTCCCTGAGGACTGGAGTTGGGAAACACTGCACTAGCAAATAAATAAAACTTAGCTTTTAGTCCTTCTTGATTGAAGGCACAGCTATTACAGGAGCATAAGAAAAAAAACAAGAAGAAATAATGTGTTTTAAATCAGAAAAATTGGTCCTGACCGTGACTGCGATTAATATCTCAGGCCTCGGTCAGATGGGCTTTTTTTTGCGCGATTTGCGGATCGCATGACGGATGCGCATCCGCAAATTGCGTGACTGGGGCCGACGATTCATCGAAAAATCTGCAGCTAGCAGCGTTTTCGGCGAAATGGCCCAGCGCCGCCCGCTCTCCTCTGCCACAGCTGTGGCACAGCTGTGGCAGAGGAGAACAATGTTCGCCCATTGAATTCAATGGAGCCGGCAATACAGCCGGCTCCATTGAAAGTAATGGGCTGCCGGCGAGCGCGGGATGATTTTTTGGGAAGGGCTTAAAAATATAAGCCCTTCCCTGAAAACCATCCTAAAATGTGTAAAAAAAAAAAAAAGTATACTCACCTTTTTCTTGCAGCCGGAATTCAGCCGCGACCGGCCGGCAGTTCTCCTGAACTGCTCTGTTTAGTATTCAGCAGGCGGGGATTTAAAATCCTCGCCTGCTGAATGGGCTGCCTCTGATTGGTCACAGCCCTCACCAATCAGAGGCAGCTCTCACTCACCTATTCATGAATTCATGAATGGGTAAGCGAGTGCTGCCTCTGATTGGCTGAGCGCAGGGACCAATCAGAGGCAGCTCTCAGCTGTCATTCAATAGCTGAGAGCTGCCTCTGATTGGTCCCTGGTACTACACAGAGCAGTTCAGGAGAACTGCCGGCCGGACGCGGCTGATCTCCATCTCCGGCTGCAAGAAAAGGTGAGTATACTTTTTTTTTTTTTTTACACATTTTAGGATGGTTTTCAGGGAAGGGCTTATATTTTTAGGCCCTTCCCGAAAATTCATCCCGCCCTCGCCGGCAGGCCATTGCTTTCAATTGAGCCGGCTGTATTGCCGGCTCCATTGAATTCAATGGGCGAACATCATTAAGTATATGTTCTCAATGGGGTCGGCGCTGCTGCCGCCGGCTTCATTGAGCGCATATATAGAACACAGCGATGCGCAGAATGCAGATAGGCGCGTTCCGGAAATTGTTGTGTCCTATAATTTATCGCACATCCGCATAAAAAGCTAATATGTGACTGATCCCATTGCGAAGCATTGGGTCTATATATGCGCAAATCGCATGCGCAAATCGCGCAAAAAAACACCCGTCTGACCGAGGCCTCAGTGTGTATATTATCACAACACTAAATTTCTGTTCTAAGGGACTTCACTTTGTACCCAATAAACGTTTTGATTTATACCAGACTTTATTAGATGTCAATAGATTTGTCAACTTTTTAACAATAAGGAGACTTTTTTTTTACTTTGATGATAAAGATCAGGCTAATATGAATCGAGATTCTCAGTTTTGCAATAAAGACTAATATATATACACTACCGTTCAAAAGTTTGGGGTCACATTGAAATGTCCTTATTTTTGAAGGAAAAGCACTGTACTTTTCAATGAAGATAACTTTAAACTAGTCCTAACTTTAAACAAATGCACTCTATACATTGCTAATGTGGTAAATGACTATTCTAGCTGCAAATGTCTGGTTTTGGGTGCAATATCTACAAAGGTGTACAGAGGCCCATTTCCAGCAACTATCACTCCAGTGTTCTAATGGTACAATGTGTTTGCTCATTGGCTCAGAAGGCTAATTGATGATTAGAAAACCCTTGTGCAATCATGTTCACACATCTGAAAACAGTCTAGCTCGTTACAGAAGCTATAAAACTGACCTTCCTGTGAGCAGATTGAGTTTCTGGAGCATCACATTTGTGGGGTCAATTAAACGCTCAAAATGGCCAGAAAAAGAGAACTTTCATCTGAAACTCGACAGTCTATTCTTGTTCTTAGAAATGAAGGCTATTCCATGCGAGAAATTGCTAAGAAATTGAAGATTTCCTACAACGGTGTGTACTACTCCCTTCAGAGGACAGCACAAACAGGCTCTAACCAGAGTAGAAAAAGAAGTGGGAGGCCGCGTTGCACAACTAAGCAAGAAGATAAGCGCATTAGAGTCTCTAGTTTGAGAAACAGACGCCTCACAGGTACCCAACTGGCATCTTCATTAAATAGTACCCGCAAAACACCAGTGTCAACATCTACAGTGAAGAGGCGGCTGCGGGATTTGGGGCTTCAGGGCAGAGTGGCAAAGAAAAAGCCATATCTGAGACTGGCCAATAAAAGAAAAAGATTAAGATGGGCAAAAGAACACAGACATTGGACAGAGGAAGACTGGAAAAAAGTGTTGTGGACGGATGAATCCAAGTTTGAGGTGTTTGGATCACAAAGAAGAACGTTTGTGAGACGCAGAACAAATGAAAAGATGCTGGAAGAATGCCTGACGCCATCTGTTAAGCATGGTGGAGGTAATGTGACGGTCTGGGGTTGCTTTGGTGCTGGTAAGGTGGGAGATTTGTACAGGGTAAAAGGGATTCTGAATAAGGAAGGCTATCACTCCATTTTGCAACGCCATGCCATACCCAGTGGACAGCGCTTGATTGGAACCAATTTCATCCTACAACAGGACAATGACCCTAAACACACCTCCAAATTGTGCAAGAACTATTTACAGCAGAAGCAGGCAGCTGGTATTCTATCGGTAATGGAGTGGCCAGCGCAGTCACCAGATCTGAACCCCATTGAGCTGTTGTGGGAGCAGCTTGACCGTATGGTACGCCAGAAGTGCCCATCCAACCAATCCAACTTGTGGGAGATGCTTCTAGAAGCGTGGGGTGCAATTTCTCAAGCTTACCTCAACAAATTAACAGCTAGAATGTCAAAGGTGTGCAATGCTGTAATTGCTGCAAAAGGAGGATTCTTTGACGAAAGCAAAGTTTGATGTAAAACCAATGTTATTTCAAATACAAATCATTATTTCTAACGTTGTCAATGTCTTGACTCTATTTTCTACTCATTTCACAACGCATGGTGGTGAATAAGTGTGACTTTTCATGGAAAACACAAAATTGTTTGGGTGACCCCAAACTTTTGAACGGTAGTGTATATGACAAAACAACATCCATGTGGAGGCTTTTTAGTCCAAAGAAAGGTGCCTATAGACCCATCCTTTAAGGTTGGCTTGGATGAGGCAGAAGGGTCGCATAGTTTGATCATATTGTGTGCTAAGAACCTTGCATTTTTTATGTGGTTAGTATAAACAACAGTTGTACAGTTTTGTGTGGATATTGAATGCTCATGAGTGTTGAAGCATGGATCTGTTAATATAGATATATGGCTCTGGAATTTCAAGAACTGTCTTTGATTAATCTAACTGCATTACAATGTGAACAGGGGTCTCATCTTGTAATAACTAAGAAGAATATTGTACTAGTTCTCATCTCTAATGTGTTTTTTTAAAAAGAAATCTATACAGTCACATGTTCCAGTTATGGTCGATTTTCAAAATAATGTTGAAGGAAAGCTGAAGCTGTTACATAATTCAGTCCAAGTGTCGAAATCTAACATTACTATAGCTGAACGCCAACTCTCAAATAACTGCAGAATAATGAGTACACAGTGGTTTGTCCTTCAGATCGATTATTGTTTTGGATAAAGATCTATATATTTTGGAGAATAAACACATGTTGAATTATCTTGGTAATATCATGTTCTAGATGGAGATCCTACCTCAGTACTACTATACAGTCTTAACTTAATAATATTTTGAAGCGGGGAGTGGCTTTAAATATATTTATTAAAGAGACAGAAGGAGTATTTCTGTGTAGTTTTTTTTATTTATGTATCCTATCTTACATGTGCTGCTAAAGTTGCATGTTATAGTTTACCCCTCCATTGAGGGCCATTGTATCTGGGGTGGGTTCAGTTCTGGAAGGTATTTCTGTGTGGCTGGACTCATACTTGTAACAAACTTTTAAACAGTTACTAGGCTTTGTTTGTGACTTCTCAGATGTCCTTAAAAGTATGGCTCAGGTTACTTGGAATGATCGGCATGCTTGGCTAACACGTTATATAATATCTTTGTATACTTCTATTGCTCACAATAAGGCTCTAGTGGCCTTGTTGCATTGTCTTAGCAAGTATACAGACTTTTCTGCAGAATAACGTTCATTTTGGTTACTTCTTTTCAGTTGAAACATAATTTTTAAAGTTTGACTAGGATTTTTACCTTCACTTTTGTGAATGCCCAATAGGTTCCTGTTTCTCTCCATCTCTTTCTCTCCTGTATGTTGCTGTGTAGGTGGAATCTCACATTAAGGCCTTAGTCAGACGGGCGTTTTTTTCGCGCGATTTGCGGATCGCATGACGGATGCGCATCCGCAAATCGCGTGACCGGTGCCCGAAAATCGCCCGAAAATCTGCTCCTAGCCGTGTTTCATTAGAAACGGGCCGGAGCTGTCCAGCGCATTGCATTCAATGGAGCCGGCAATACAGCCCGCTCCATTGAAAGCAATGCGCTGTGGGCGAGTGTGGGATGAATTGTCGGGAAGGGCTTAAATATATAAGCCCTTCCCTGCAATTCATCCAGAAAAGTGTTAAAATAAAAAATATATATCTACTTACCTGCTCCCGGCAGCCGGAGTTCCGCGCGGCCGGCCTGCAGTGGGTGTAAAGGGGGTGTGAGTCAGATCTGCCCCCTGATATTTTTTATTTTAACACATTTCTGGATGAATTGCAGGGAAGGGCTTATATATTTAAGCCCTTCCTGACAATTCATCCCGCGCACGCCGGCAGCCCATTGCTTTCAATGGAGTCGGCTGTATTGCCGGCTCCATTGAATTCAATGGGCAAACATCGTTCTTCTCTGCCACAGCTGTTACAGCTGTGGCAGAGAAGAAGGATTTGTCTTCTATATGTTCTCAATGGGGTCGGCGCTGCTGCCGCCGGCCCCATTGAGCGCATATAGAGAAGAGAACAGGAATCGCAGATCGCAGATAGGTGCGATCTGCGATGTCTGTTCTATAATTTATCGGACGAGCGCATAAAAAGCGCTCATGTGTCCGATACCATTGCAAAGCAATGGTTTTATAAAATCGCCGGACGCATGCGCATGCGCAAATCGCGGCAAAAAACGCCCGTCTGACTAAGGCCTTATTCTCATGATTTGGTTTATGTGGGAGACATCTCTGGTATGGAAGATATATTGATGACCTCCTATTTATTTGGAGAGGTGATCTGTCTGCCATGCTAGGATTTGTCTCCTACATGAACACCAATGATATGAACCTGAAGTGCACCTATATTATATTATCAGATTCTTTTTTAGATTTATTGTTATCAGGGGATGAAGTAATTGGCATGGTTTCAACAAAATTATATCTTAACCCATTTACAGGTAATTCTCTACTCCACGCTACCAGTAGATAGCCCAGCCATGTGTTGACAAAATTGCCTGTAGGAAAATTTATAAGAGCACATCAGATTTGTAGTTGTGATGAGGATTTTGTTACTGAATGTCAGCATGTGTCAGTGCATCTTAGATCTAAGGCCTCCCTCACACAGGCGTTTGCAGAAACGCTGCGTTTACTGTAGATTCCGACTGGTTTCAACAGCACTGGCATGCATTACGCCAGCATTTTGGCTGTGTTTTCAGCTGAAAACGCAGCCAAGGCTGCTGATAAAAAAAAAAAAAAATCAATACTCACCTAGCAGGTGAAGCCGCTGTCCCCAGCACCGCTGTCGTTGCCTTATGAAGCTGGCAGATTACTGTGATTGGCTGAGTCAGCTGGATACATTGAATGGCTATGATTGGACGCATCCAGCACTGGCTGTGATTGGCTTAGCCACCTGTCTCTCGGCTGACTCAGCTAATCAGAGCAATCTCTCGCTGGAGGCAGGGATTTAGAATGTCCATTACCAGTGAAAGTTCCTCTGAAGGCTGACAAGTCCCAAGAGCGCTGCTGGGGACAGCGACATCACCTGCAAGGTGAGTATTGATTTTTTTTTTTTTATTCAGGCAGTGTAGATAGGGAGCTGCCCATTTATTTCAACTTTCAACATTTCGCTTTGGCAGCATTGCATGTTCTATTTTTGGCCATTTTCAGCCCTGCATTGCACAATGTGTGAGCCTGGTGTAAGCAGTCCCATTTAAATGAATTGGAGTGTTGTACAGCGTTTGGCGCTGTGCTGAAAAAGCAGCGCTAAACACTGTACAAAAATGCCTGTGTCAGGGAGGCCTAAGGCTACACATCTCCATCCATTTGGAGGGGTCAAGAGGTTGCCATAGGTAAAGATAGACAGGGTATGTTAAATTCTAAGTCAGTGAGGAATGTACAGAGTTTCAACACTGATAATATACCTTCCTTTAAAATACAGTTTTCTAATGATTACAATAGTATTGTGTCTATCATTAAAAAGTATCCTACTTTGTTACATTCTGGTACTAAGAATCTATTTTAAAACTGGATTGTTTTTTTTTTGCTAGAAAAGGTTGTGCTAAAAAAAAATGTTATATCTCCTTCTATGGTTACTACCAGCATCGGACCAACAAACACATGGTTAAGTGTTACAGGGTCTTACAAATGCTGTATTTTGGACTTGTGGACTTAGTAAGTATACTGTACCAGTAATTCAAAATTGTGCCTGTCATGTGTTACGGGCAAAGAGTATGTAATTACCTTGTTTATTAACTGTTCATCCATCCATGTTGTATAGGTTATTACATGCAAGATGTGTCAACTGCAGTACGTAGGTTCTACCGTTGGACCACTGCGTAAGGGCATCAATGAGCACATTACTGATGCTGTATGTAGTGGTAATTGTGATTTTTCAGCAGTTTCCCAACATTTTTAAATAATTCATTGGGTTAATCTTGTCTCCTTTATGGTCCAGGGTCAAAAGAAAATGATGAAACCAGAGAGAGGAGGTAATTTGGGAAATAAATCTCTTAGAAAGGATTATGCCCATAGACTGTAGATACACAAGGGGTTGAAACCATCACGCAGATTTTACGTGTATATATATATATATATATATATATATATATATATATATATATATATATATTGAATATACACGTATATTTTATATATATATATATATATATACATATATATATATATATATATATATATATATATATATAAATATCCTTCTAACACATGCTGACAGTTGTGCAACAGATTCTCTGACTATGGTCATTGCGTGTTTGATACCCCTCTAACATATGTTGACATTTGTTGGACATGATACCCCCACTATGTTTATGATCACTATTTATACAATACTCTAATTTTGTATTCATACTGATGGGTTTTTGCTCCCTATTTATGTGTTTTTTGTTTTTTTCCCCTTCCACTTCTTTTATTTTGCTTTTTTTTTGCTTTGCATTCATTCTCATGCATTTTGTATGCATATTTTTGTTGTTTCATTCAGTTTTATGCATGCATCTTTTATGTATTCCTTCAGACAGATTTTTTTAAATTTTTTTATATTGAGATTCAACAGGATAATAAAATGAGTCTTAGTTTGTTAGAATTCTATGTATAGTTCTTTTCCTCTTGATATACTATGTTTTTATCATAATATAATGGCCATTAGTATGTTAAAATAATTAAGTATGTGACTTATTGTGTTTCACCTCTATCAAAGTGCATTTGTGTGGTTTTATGCTACATAAATACTACAGTAGCAGTTTTTGAACCTTACACGTAAGAACATTCCTGATTTTAGCTTATGCTCCTCTGCTGGCTATGCTTTTTTCAAGATGGAAGAGAGTTAAATTTTAGCTATAAGTCGGAGTGCCAAAAGATTTTTGCAACTTTCGGATACCTTTAATAGGGACACAGCTGTCTTTATGGTGATGCCAGCCGGGACCAGTAATTGACACTATAAGAGGTCTTCCCAACGTCTACCTGTGCTGCTATTATGCTTGATCACAACACTGAAAGAATTACAGCCTCCTGCTATGCTTGTAGCTATGACAGCCCCACTCCTGCCACTGGTCCCATGGGTGCACAAACAGCACACATAAGAGCATCATAATGAAACTTTGTGGTGCAACAACTGACATTTATTCATTATGTGCATTTTTGTCATTGGTTGGGAACTGGTTAACCCCTTTTGTATTTTATACAGCTCTCTAGGAGCTGATGGTGCTATAAAATGCTAATAAGTGGGAACTTGTATAATGATATATAGGTAATAACTGTACACTAAATATGAAATGCATCACTCTTCATTGATATATATATATATATATATATATATAAACACATATGTACGGTACTGGTGTATCTTGTCTCCACCGGATCTAGGGGTGGAGGCAGGGGTTTGTCCTGGTGGAGTTAAAGGGAATGCCCACAGCTGCCGATTGGCTAGCTCACATTCCAGCCATGGTTCTGTCTATTTTGCCGCTGGTCAACTACCCTCCGGGCTGCTGTAAGTGTCCCCGGTGCTCTCCCTTCTCTCCTCCAGGCTGTGGTGCTGTAATGGTCTCACCTCCCACCCTTTCAATGGCACCACTGTTACATCATGTCCACTGGTGGTTTGTTTCAGTGTGCTTTCCCCCACTCTGTCTCCTAGCCAGCCTCCGTTCATTGCTGCAATGTGTCCAGCACTGGCGGCACCTGTCACTGTTTCTACTTTCCCTCTTCCTTTCGCAGCTGCCTTGATCTGGCGCTATCCATTCTCTGGTGTCATTCTCCCCGCCGGCGTTCCATCAGCACTTCCATTTGGACTGGTCACGGCACACTGTTGCCAGCCCAGTGGTCAGTCTGCCCGTTGGCCTCCTGTGCTGGCAGCTGTAAGTATGTTCCCGGCCGGACTGGAATGCAGCCAATCAGCAGCTAGGGGCCTGACAGGGGCGTTCCCTCCTGCTAAGGGCTGTCCAACCCCTAGCTTTCGGTGTCGACAAGATACACCATGTACATAGGTCTCACAAAGAAAAACTGTTATATTGTCTATTTGCATATTTTCATTGAAGCTCTATATGATGTGGTACTTAATATGCGTACTGTATTTAGCAACATATTTTATTATTCTCCCTAAATAAACTTAGAGTAAGAGTATGTTCACATGTGGCAGATATGCTGTGGATTTTCCTCAGTAGAATTTGCTGAGAAAATTCTGCAAAATATTACAGTATCAGCAAAGTGAATTGGATTTCGTGAAATTTCGTTTTCGCTATGAAAAACCTGCAGCATTGATTGAGCTGCAGTGCAAATTTTACATCCACAGCATGTGAATTTATGCTGTGGATTTTCAATGCGTACTTCACGTCTTCAAATGAGAGGGTAAATTCTGCATCAAATCCATATAAAAATATGTCAAAATACATGTGTTACATGTGGATTTTGGTGCAGGTCTTTAGAAAGGGGGAAGATCGCTATAATTATACTGCATTCAATTTTGTTTATATCACGTTTCTATTTTCTACTACTGACAGCAGGTGTTAAATTTCTTTTTGATTATATGTGATCCTTTCCTGATTAATTAAAATGATGTACTAAATAATATGTGCACAAATCCGTGTTTGACCTCCTCCTCTACTCCACACAGATACAGAAAGACCATGCATGCAGGTGGCATTTCTGGCAGGATTAGAACCAGGGACCTCAGTTCTGCAGTGTGAGAGTTCTAGCTGTTGAGCCACTGTGCCATTCATGCAAATATATGATGAACTATTAGGTAATGGGATGTGTGATGACATGGTTGTAAGTACCAATCCTCTTCACTGAGATTGCCCATAGCAATCAATCACAGTGCAAAAATGCAACTTGTAGTTATCCAGAGTAGTTTAAATGAGGTTTCTCTAACAGGTAAATGGGAAAATCCATTGAGTTAAAGCAGTTGTACTAGAACCACAAGGACAGGGGATAACTTGATGATTGACAGAGGTCTGACTGATTAGATCCCCACAATCCTGAAAACGGGTGTTCTTATGTCCCCATCCTTTTCATGTTGTGTACTTACTGCTACCCCTGCTGTGAGGAGACTGTATATAGCATTGATCATGTAAGTGCGCTGGCACTCCAATTACTTTCAATGGGACTGTCGAAGATAGCTAAACAAGTAGTGCTCAAGTATTTCCATTAGCATCATTGAAATGAATGGAGCTCAGTGAGCACTCAATTCATTCTGACGCTAGTAAAGGGAGTGAAGTGATCATGCAATGACATGCAGACTGGGACATGGGACCACCATTCTTGAGATTGGTGGAATTCCCAGCCACAAAGCGTAATATCTTGTGATCCTGGTATAAGCATGTAATAGATAGCTGTTACCCTATGAAGATAACTAACCTGTTACCGTGTTTGCTCAAAAATAAGCCCTACCCTGATTTTCAGGTGGGGCGGATGAAGGGGGGCTTGACATATAAGCCCTACTCCAAAAATAAGCCCTAGCTACACTACATAAAAAAAACAATACATTATCTAGCAGGCACCATCTGAGTCCCTCCCACTGGTCTCTGGAGTTCCGGCATGCTTGCTTGCAGTCCTGAGCCGCTGACAGAAGCTGCCGCAGCTGAGCCTGTCAATGCAGCGCTCGATGAACTAATGCGATAACTGTGAATGGTCCTTTAGGGCTCATGTCCACGGGCAAAATAAGAATTAAAATCCGCAGCGGATTTTAACTCTTCTTCTGCCCGCGGATCCGCACCCCATAGGGATGCATTGACCACCCGCGGGGTAGATAAATACCCGCGGATGGTCAATAAAAGGGATTTTAAAAAAAATGGAGCATGAAAAAATCTGGACCATGCTCCATTTTCATGCGGGTCTCCCGCGGGGACGGCTCCCGCGGGCTTCTATTGAAGCCTATGGAAGCCGTCCGGATCCGCGGGAGACAAAAATCAGATTTTACTCACACGCTCCGTTTCTTCTCTTCGCCGCGGCGCCATCTTCTCTCAGTCGCGGCCGGATCTTTTTTCTTCGGGACGGCGCATGCGCGGGGTACGTCACCGACGTCATCCTGTGCATCCGCCGAGCCGAAGAAAGAAGATCCGTCCGCGACGCAGAGAAGATGACGCCGCGGCGAAGAGAAGAAACGGAGCCGGTGGGAGGTGAGTTTATTCTTATTTATTCCTATTTTCAGCGCTCATGTCCGCGGGGCAGGAGGGACCCGCTGCAGATTCTACATGTAGAATCCGTAGCGGGCCTGATTTTCCCCGTGGATATGAGGCCTTAAGGACTGCATTGATTGTTTGATCTGCGGCGCTCAAGATCCAATCAAAACCATCTGTCTGCAGCTGAGGAAAGATTGTCTTTGCATGTAAATGGGCCTTTAGATAAATGATCTTCCTGAGACTTCATTAACAGGCAAATGATTCAAACAATGCGACTTCCTCATGCTAACTCTTGCTAAGCAGATTTTTGGGGTCTGGAGGCTGGAAGAGAATGGGGTTTATTTACATCACAGCTTATGTGAGGTAATTCAATTAACTCTCTAAAGAAAACATCCATCAGACTGGAGAGTGCAAATTAGCATCACCTGTCACTAACCAGTTGTATTGACATTGGAACAATGGAGTTTCTATGGACTAATGCATATCAGATGTGAGGGAGGAAGGGGAGATTAGAACATTGCATTCATTCAGCTTTCCTAGGGCCTGACAAATTACTAAAGCTAGCTACTACATACAATGGAAGCTGAGATAAGCCCAAGACCTGACACACAAGATGTCTGAGAGCCTAGTTTCTACATCACAATATCTATCTATCCAGCTGCCTGTAGTTCTTGGGGGAGGGCTAATGGGTTACTTGCCCTGCAAGCAGAAATTTAGAGATTTGTAGTGGGCTTTCTCGAGATCCTACCTTGCTCTACCTCTCTTACCTGTGTTCCTTTATGTTATAGTAGATTATACTTTTTATGAGCTGTTGTAACTGGATGCAGGCAACTCTGTCAGGATTGACAGAAGAGGGTTAGGCCACCTGCAGATGGCCGGGTCGGATCCGGCTGCGAGAATTCTCACATCTGGACCTGACCCGAGCCCCTGCAGAGACCAACACGGCACTTCCCTGTTCCCGCGGCTCCGGCTCTTTGATGTGCCGGCTGCTGGGCAGCCAACATGTGCGCAGACCGGAGCCGGGGAGGGACATTTATGTGAGGGGCTCTGCGAGCCCCTAACAGAAATAGAGCATGCTGCGATTTGTTTTCTGTGCGTGATTTCGCGCAGACAAATCTCGTCCGTCTGTCTAGGATTGCATTTTCTAACGCAATCCTATGGCAGCTTCCACGGGCGGAAATTCTGCGGTAAATCCCGCCGCGGAATTTCCGCCCGTGTGCAGGGGGCCTTAGGGAGGTGTCTGCTGAGAGACTTTGTCCTCTGCTCACCACAACTCCCTCTCCAATAGTGTGATATGACAGTCCACAGGAGAGGTAAGTATGTGTAATGTTTTTGTGATTATATGTGTGTAATATGCATGGGACTGATATTTGTATTGTATGCATATGTTTATAGCATGTATAAATTTGTTTATAGCATGTGTATAATGAGTGCACATATAAATTTAAGTATATGTGTAAGCAATGTATTTTTTTATGTATCATGATGCAGAATATGTATGTGCAGTACACTAGTACTTTTAATGCATGTGGTATAGCAGTATGTACTGTTGTTGGCAAAATGTTTAGACAGATGTGGAAAAAATGCTGCAAAATATCAGCATCTGATTAGTTTATCACAGTAAGGACTTGCCTGCTTAGCCAGCATATATAAAATGAGGTAGTTATCGAAATGAGGTAGAGAAAAGGCAAAGACCAGAAAGTTACAGGTTGCACACAAAATTTCTGGCTGCACTACATCTAATGCAATATGTCACCTGTCATCACTCCAGATATATCTGATTTAATACTTTCCAATAAAATGACTGAGGGGTCACAATACTATGTGATATGCTTTACCATGAGCAGTTCATTTCTTACAGGAATAGAAGGGCTAGGAATAAGATAAACCAATGCAGCTCAATAAAGACGTAAAGGGGCAATAGACAACAAAAAGAAAGCATTTAAACTACTATTAGGGCTCAGTCACACAGGCGGTTTTACGCGCGTAAAAACATTCCCACAGCGTGCGTTAAAAAAACGCAGGACCACCAACGAGAGAACATTTGGGTGGCAAATAAACACGCGTAAAAACGAGAAAGCAAATCTATTTTAAAAAATTTTCGACAGTGTAAGCACTCAGAGCTCAGTCACACGGGTGTTTTTTCGCACGTCTGTCAGTTGCGTTTGCTGACCGCATCTATATAAAACCAATGCTTTTCAATGACCGCAGTCACATGTGTGAATTGTACATGCACAGAAACGCATGTGGCGAAAATCGTAGGACACCGATTCGCAGAGCATGGCTATCAGTGTTCTGCGGTTTCATGGATGTTGCGCAAAAACGCAGGAATTGCAAATGCCTGCGAATTTTATTTTTCAACCATGCCACACTGTACTCCCATCATCTGCACAAGTGCATAGTCTTGTATGTAGTAAAAAGTGATGTTGTCCTTTTTATGGGGGCTACTGATTTTTTAAAAATTCTGGCCAAAGGGGTCTTGGAATTGGAGGCATAATTAAAAAAAGGTTTTCAAGGTCTGCTCCCCAACTTTTGAGCGCTCAATAGAAGCATGCGTTTTAGTGGTGGTTCGGTGCTTGCCATATAAATACCATATTTTCCGGCATATAAGACAACGGGGCGTATAAGACGACCCCCGACTTTTCGTCTTATATGCCGGAAATACAGGGTGAAAAAAAAACCTCAATACTTCCCTCCACTGGCGCTGCTGCACGCTGTCGCTCCCTCGTGCACGCTGGCAGACCATTGCTTTCTGCAAGCGGGGCTTGAATGCCCCACCTCCAGAAAGCTAATACTCTGATTGGCTAACTTAGTCTGGCGTTAGCCAATCACAGCCATTCAGTGACGTCATGAATGGCTGTGATTGGCTAATGCCAGAATAATTTAGCCAATCACAGCATTAGCTTTCTGGAGGCGGGTCATTCAAGCCACTGTTGGCTCACTGTAATATTTGAGTCAATTCCATGTGTTTTTTACTTTTTATTCCAAACTGTTATTACAGTATACAGAGCGTTAGTCAGAAACACAGGGAAGTGCTGATTGCATGGGATAAATTTTTTAACAATAAATTCATACATACACAAGAGGTGATGGAGACATTTTTGAGTGGAAGTATCTTGGCACTGGTCAACTACATGCAAACATACATACAAGCACATTGTCTATCAAGGCCTGCATACATGTTTCAAACATTGTGGTCCTGATGTAAAAAATTTAATTTCCTCTAAACACATGCTTTGAGTTACACAGCCAGTAAGGGCCTACCAACACTCTGCCTTCACCCAAGGTGAAATAAAGGGCATATTTAAAAATAAACAAAAATTACACATTTCAAATAACGTGATCTGTAAAAACAGATATTCTTATTTTGAGCAATTTAAAATAAAATTATCACTAGGAGGATATTGGTGGCAAATTACTGTAAAGCTCTGATACAGCCAGCATCACTAGAGTGCAAACAGCACCAGATATGGTCAGAGACGTGAATGCTTGTTAGGGCTCATATTTGCATCCCTTTACAAAGGAAAGACAATTTGGATATTTGCCATTTTCCAACATCAACATTCACAAGTCTTTAAACAAATACGGTGCTGCGGCAACTGCAGTGTGAGTGCGTCCCATAACCACATAAGAAGTCCAATAGAGAATGGACTTACGAAATTTACTTGAGCTGGCATATATATCTGGCAACATGAAAATAGTAGTTACAAAAGGTAGAGAATGTAATGTTTTCACGTTTGTGTTTATTCGTCAAAAAGGGTCAAACATTAGCACTGTCCGCAATCCCCCCCCCCAAAAAAAATAAAAAATTCAAAAATTTTGCTTTGCAGTACTTCCACCCAAAAATCGTGAGCTCATTTACTGTGAGATCAGAGGTCAACAAACTTTGCACAAAAATGCAACTAGGAAAACATTCTTAGGCTAATAATACAACCAAAAGAAGGCATTTGTAAGGGGTTCCCTTGAATAAGGCCCCCAAATGAGGTATTGGTGAACTACATTGGCCACCTTTGCGTCCTTGACAAAAATCACCCAAAAGAGGCCCCAAGTTGGAGAGCCCTCTTGCTATATGGAGCTGAAGGTGGCCAATGTAGTACAAGCTTGCAACTCACGTCAAGGATCCTTGTTATTTGCAAGTCCCTAACTAACAGAATGTGCCAATAAGGATCTAACTAAAAAACATAGGTGGGCACCGCCAGTGTAAAAAAAAAAAATACTATCTTGAGAAACCAGCTCATCGGCTTCCTCGAACATGGTCCAACTGCCACGGAAGTGCTCCCTGACTAGGATAGCAGATTGTGCTGGCCTACCATACTGCACAGGCTCCTCCACTACTTCACCCCCAAAAGGAGTGGGTAAAGCATCCACAATGTTCAAAACAATATCCTGTTGCCAGCAAAAATTATGTAGAACCACACAGGCCCTAATTACCACAGCCAAGTTGTTAGTAGCCAGCTGAATGGCACTTAGTAAGACTCGCCAATGGTTAGCAAAAATACCAAATGCACACTCCACATAACGCCACGAACGTATGAGGCGGTAATTAAACACATGCCTCCTGGTGACAATGCTCCTGCGAGCAAAGGCATGCATGACATGATTAGACAGGCCAAATGCTTCATCCGCCACAAAGACAAATTGGACTTCTGTATCTGACGAGCCTGGAAGGGCCTGGGGTGCCGGAACAGAAAGCTGCCGTACCCTCAGCCGCCTACTCATTGTGGAAGTTCTGAAAATGTGAGCATCCGCAGCGCTTCCAAAGGACCTAATATCAACCAGCAATCAATAGTTACTGTCAGCAACAGCAAGGAGGACCACCGAAAAGCACTGCCTATAGTTAAAATACTGAGACCCCGAGTTAGGTGGCTTCTGGACACGAATATGCTTCCTGTTCAACGCCCCAATGCAGTTTGGGAACTGTGCCGCGCTCATAAATCCTGCAGCGACATCCATCCAATCTTGAAGAGAGGGTGGAGCCATCACCAAAGGTACAAGATGCTGCCAAGGGACGTCATAAGTCTCCCTGACGATTCCTTCAATGGTAGAGCGGCCAATCAAGAAAGTCAAATGCAGCGAAGCAAACGAATTCCCAGTAGCCAAAAATCTGTTTGAAAAGGAGATAAAGAAGATATCTTACTATGAAGGTACAAACATTTGAACATAAACTAACAATTAAATAGATGTGTCAGCATCATTAACAAACATCATACACAACTATCCACAGACAAATGTAACGCATTGCCGCACACGTTTTTCGTATAAATGTTCGTTTGAGCGCTAATTTTTTTCACAAAATTCTCCATCTGTCAAATCGAAGGTCATGCTAGCGACTAACCAAATTAGGCCCTACATGAAGTGTTTCCCCCCACGCCACCCACAAGGAGCTATAAAGCAACAAAAAGGCGTGCACCTTTTTAGACAGAACAATTGTGGCACACAAATAACAACAAATGTAAACTAGCATACATTTTAAACAAAAAACTTGGTGTATAAATCCAGTAACATCTTGCAATTCTCGTCAAGCCGGCAAAGAACAATGATATTTGAAGCATGGTGAAAAATCAACAATCACTTTATGATGAGCTGACAGCAAAATACAGGTGAGACTATTGTTTCAGTTTCATTAACACTCTCGGACAGCACGGCCCCTACCAGTGGGCAAGAGGTAGATGCCGAGATCCAGCGGCCCATCATTATGTGCATGAAAGATCACCCAATTCGAAAAAATAATTTGCCAAAAAGTATTTGTTTCACTCTGCTTCACCATCGGATGCCCCCAGTACCTCCTAGTCCTCTTCCTGAGCGGCCTAGGACTATCGCTGGCACTAGGTTGGTCCCTAGCAAAGTAGCCAAGTGCGTCCTCTGACAGGCAACCCGAAAGACTACATCTACGCACCATAAACCAGCCAAAGAAAATATCATCTCGCGACGACATGTCTCAAAGTCCAGTAATTCTACGCACATCCTGAACCAGAAGCAGAATGAAGAACAGGCGTCATTACCAGCAATTTATAACACCTTGTAGTGGGCTGGAGCACGATGAGATGCACGCCGTTCAAGTTCCGTCCGCTCAAAGATTCATGCGCATTTTGATGCGCACTGAGAATTTACTCAGGTCAGACCGGCGTTTTACCCGGAGTGAATAAACGCTGCTAGGTGTGGATTTTTCTCCGTAACGCCCCCTTCGGTCACACATCAGTTAGGCACAAAACGCCCGTGTGACTGAAATGTCAGGTAAAATGCAGAGTTCTAAAGTAAACCAAACATGCCCAAAAATTGAGTCCATCGTAGCCACGTTACGGAAACAAGTGATGCAATTATAACAGTTTTGCACCACATATCAAGGGAAGGTCTTTATCTTAGAAAAAGAGGTAGATATGTAGCAGTGACAAGTTCGCAACTCACACTATTCCGAGGCCGATGTTGGCATGCCACTACCGTCAAGATTTGGCAGGACTGCTGCCAATACAGAGGGTGTCTGAACCAATGCGACATCTATTTCCAGATTATACCAGCTTACCAATGACCAAAAGAAGGTATTTTAATTATAAACCTGCTGTAAGGTGAAGTGCTTGCTTGCGCCTTGCCTTATGTGAAAAATTACAGCACCAATCTTGATAACCACTGCACCTTCATTGTGGCTATGGATGAAGTGTTCGACGACCCTAACCAATGTGCAACGGCCAAAAGGAAATTGCATAATCTCCAACAGGGTCGGCAATTGGTCGCCGAGCATATGGCGGAATTTCGTCATTGGGTTAATGACACTGTATGGAATCCCGCCACGCAGCTGGGTCGCTTCTGAAGAGGACTCTTGGAAGGGGATAAAGATGAGCTGACCACAGTAGAGACCCTGGATGGTTTGGAAGACTTTATTCAACTAAGTATCCATATAGATCAGAGGCTTACAGAATGATGAAAGGAGAATTTACGGCTTTTCGGAAATCACCCATCCTATTCATTCAGTCCACTCACTCTAAAAACCTAACCAAGGACGGACTCTTCACCCAAACCAATGCAGATTCACGCCATCTGCAAACCCCTCTCCATGACAGAGAAAGATAGGCTCTGCTCTGACAATTTATGCCTGTACTGCAGGGGTTTCGGTCATAATGCTGTGAACTGTCCAAATAAGTTTCAGAGGATCATCACCCTCACACACGCTAAGACCATAATTGATTCCGCCATGCCATCTGTCACCCAAGAAGACAACACAAGGCATCACTCATCCCCCCATTTCATTATCCCTATCAAGATAACAATGGGGGCCTCAAAGCCTTAGGCAATGCTAGGCTAGATTCAGAAGCGGGAGGGAATTTCATGGACTGCCAATATCCTCTTGATAACAGTATTGCAAATAAAGCTAAAACTGAACCGGTTAACATGGAAGCAGTGGAAGGATTTCCCTGGTTTCTGGGCCTGTCACTCAGGAGACAAGTGAACTGGATATTCACATTGAGCCAGATCAACATGAGACAATCAGTTTTCATCTCATCTCCTCTCTGAAATTCCCAGTCATCCTAAGGATCCTTGGTTTTCTACTCAGAACCCGACCATCAACTGGGAATCAAGAATGATCAACTTCCCCTCAGAGCATTGTAAAGAAAATTGCCAATTCAGGCTGCCTACTTCACTCTACTTGCCTACTTACCCCTGATTAGAAGGTGGGACACCTTCTAGTCAGGGTCAAGAACCCAAGAGTGCTCCTCTAGAAAATGAGAACTTTCCACTACATTACCAGCTGTTCAAAGATGCCTGCAGCAAAAAGAGCACCGATCAACTGCCCCCTCATCAGCCATATGATTGTCTTATTGAGCTGCTTCCTGGATCTTCTATTCTGTTTTGGCGTATCTACAACTTTTCAGAATCAGGGAATATTTGGCTGAGGATCAAAAAAAACTGCTTCATCCACCCCTCTTCCTACCCGATGGGAGCACCCATATTCTTCATTAAAAAGAAAGATTCTATTCTTCCACTATGAACTGAACAAGATCACTATTAAGAATTGCTATCCTCCCTAGTTAATCACGGGTGGATCCCGCTCCATACAACGTTTGGTGCAGGCTGTTCTTACAGTTCTGATGAGCCGTGCCGCTCGTCGGAACTGTTAACACTTTAAATGCCGCTGTCAGAATAGACAGCGGTATTTAAAGCGTTAACAGTTCCGCCGAGTGGCGCCGCTTGTCGGAACTGCTGCCGCCAGGTTCCACTGTAAGAAACAGCCAGCACCCGACGTTTGGGGGTCCTGTACAGTGTCTCACGATAAGATCGCGTGATGCTGTGTGGTCGCTAGGCAGCCAGGGGCCTTCAGAAAGCCCCTGGCTGCCTAGCAACCGAACAGCGTCCTGCGATCTGACCAAATAGGCTTGATAGAAGCCTGTCCAGTCCCTGCACAGAATGATGTAATGCCATAGCATTACATCATACTGTGCAGGACAGATTGTTCGCATCTTGCGAAGTTTGTAACTTGGACGTTCGCAAGTAGGGTACTATCTGTATTCACCTTTTGCTCTCCTCAGTCGCTCAAACTGCTGTTTGATCAGTTTCAGATTTCCTCAGTAATGCTGCGGCTCAGTGCTTATACTGCTGAGGCCAGTGATTGACCACTGCAGTCACATGCTTCCAGGAAATGATTGGAGACCCACAGGATGGTGACAGGGGAGGCCAAGGGGAGCCAAAAAGGTGAGTATAGTTAATGTTTTTTTTAGGCCATGGACCAGGTGATGAAGCATAAAACCCAAATGTTTCCCAGGAAATCCCGCTGATTTGACAGGTCTGAGAGGCTGGACTCCCCATCCATCATAATCTTCTCCCACAGAACTATGTCTCTGCTATTACAATATCACTTCCAGAGCTATCTCTTTCCCATCATATCTCTCCATCATTATATGCACTGCCCTCAAGACATGTCTCAGTGATATTGGTTGTGATGGGTATAACACAGCGATATCAATGACAGTCGGTATATTACAGTGATATGAATATAGCATGCTGTTATCAGTGATGCCAGTTGTAGGACACAGTGCATTAGTCTGTAGTATGATCTGTCCTCGCTTACTATTATTGGGACCCCGGGGCTCTTCTTTTACTTGTATCCCATTATACTGGAATCCACTCTCCTGGATCTCCTGTGGCTTGGTTGCGTTGTTTATTCTCCGTGGTAATGGATCTGTTACCGGTCATTTTAGAAGCATGTCTCTATATGCAGCCAATCAGCTAATGAAATATAAAGTGTGGGAGCAAAGACAAATCAATATCTGACTATGGACAATATATGCATGGAGATGTTTTCATTGCGTTTCTTCCTTTTAAGCAAGGTGGCTCAGTCCTTAGCACTGTTGCCTTGCAGCACCAGAGTTGTAGGTTCAAATCTGACCAAGAGTGATGCGTGTATGGAGTTTTTCAAAGTTAATGTTGTCCTTGATGAGATATGAACCTAGAATCCCAACATTGCAAGTTAACAGTGCTAACCACTGAGTCACATTGATTGACGACCACCACCAGCACCACCAAAATAGATGTAAGTTGAAAGCTTACAGATGCTTTCCATTTCACTTCTGTTTTCTGGTTTCCATTTTTAATAGACTTGGATCAGTCAAAAAAATGCTAGTTTGACCATAGCCAAAATGAACTTTTAGACTACTTAGTTTTTCTTTTAGCAAAATGATGAATTGGCACTGAACAGAAACTTACTTATTCATCTTTACCTCTTCCTACCAAATGATTCAGCTTTTTAAAATTCATTTGGAAGTGTGGATATACAACTTGTATTAAATGGAATAATACAATGACATACCTAATATTATGCCACTGTCCATAGTCTTAGCATTGCATTGGAAACATTTGTAAATTACTGTAATAATGCACATCATCATTACATTAGTGTAATAAAGGACATAATCAAAAGACAAATGGAAAGAGCAAGTATGGATCTAATGGGAATCAGTGAACTGCATTGGACTGGATTTGGTGGCTTCAGCTTAGCTGAGTCCACCATTTATTGCTCAGGACGAAAGAGGAGAAAAGAGGTTGCCATTGTGGCAAACGAAAAAATCACAAGGCGCATAGAGTTTTTCAAATACAACCATGATAGAGTCATATCCATCTATATTAGAGGAAAATGTGACGATTGTCCAAGTCTATGCATCAAGAGCAGATGCTTTAGAGCAGGACATTGAAGACCTCTATGTCCAGGTGCAGAGTAAATTCAACAGAACCCCAAGAAAGGACATTGTCTACATCATGGGTGATTTCAATGCTAGAGTCAGAAAAGGAGAGGATGCAGAAGTGGTCGGCAAACATGGTATAGGGAAGAGGAATGTCACTGGAGACCGCCTTGTGTAGTTCTGCCAGGAGAAAAAGTTTAGAGTTATCAACACCTTCTTTACTCAGCTGAAATCGTGCCTCTACACCTGGACATCCCTTAATGGGCAGCATGCAACCAAATCGACTATATCCTCTGCTAGCAGAAATAAAACAGTTACATTTTCTCAGCAAAAACACTACCAGGTGAAGAATGTGGGTCCGATCACCAACTCCTCAATCCAAAATCAGGGTCAGACTGTGTGAGCTCAATCATCCTTCCATACGAGGAAATTTGATGTCAGCTAGATCCCTGCACAATACGCAGTTGAGTTGAGGAACAGGTTTGACTTGCTTAGGCAGTAAGGCCTTCCTCACACAGGTGTTCAGCAAATTGCTGCATTTTCAATCGCAGTCGGCTTTTAGCACTCCCCATCGTTGATGAGGTGCACTAAATGCTGAAAAATAGAACAGACTCCGCTCGAAAATCGTGGAGCTAGAAAGCCGGGTCTGAGAAGGTGGTCACTAAAGAGTTAAATGATCAGGGTATTAGGTTGAAAATAGGTGGAAGAACAGTCACTAATCGAGGATGCAGACAATATTACCCTGGTAGCAGAGACCGTGAAGACGATGATCCTGAAACTATAAGAAGAAAATGAGAAAATTTGATTTCACCTGAACATCAAGAAGACAAAGATCATGACCACTGCCAACAAGGAAGTCCTCATAAAGTTCAACAATGAGGAAATTGAAGAGTTTAATGGTTTTGAATTCCTTGGGTCCCTCCTCATCAATCATAGTGGCAGATTGACAGGTGAGATAAAGCATCAATTAGCATTGAGGTGTACGGCCATGCTGAGCATGGGTGAAATATGAAAGTGCAAGGATGTTCAGTCACCACCAAACGAAGGTTAATCACAATCATCATCTTCATGATTGCAACATATGGCTGTGATATGTAGACATTGAGGATAGCAAGAACAATTGATGCTTTCGAGCTGTGGTGTTGGAGAAAACTTCTACAAATTCCCTGAACAACAAAGCTGGCCTGGAAAGTATCAACCCAGAAGTGTCCCTGGAAGGCAAGATCACAAGACAGAGACTGAATTACTTTAGACATGTGTTGAGGGCGAATTCATTGAAAATAATGCTACTTGGAATGGTCAGTGCTAAAAGGAAATAGGGAAGACAAAAACATGTAGGCTGGATACCATTAAGAAGGACATGGGAATGGACATTAGGGAATTGAAAGCTGCCATAGAGAATAGAGAAGCATGGAGAGCACTAGCCTACAGAGTATCCAAGAGTCGCACATGACTGAGCAGATAGAATTAGAATAATGCAGTTATGGAAGAAAATACCCTGATCTTTTTAGACACACAAATATCTCCATACATAGCCTTTTAAAATAAGTGAAGTTGTGCCCCTTTAGGACTTATCAATTTCTCATCACTATACTGCACTAATTTTGTGTCTATTCTCCCTTTTTCCAAACCAGTTTTGTCTTGCCCTATTTTTCTTTATGTAAATAGGTGCAATGTAACATGACTAATGGAATATCATATTGCACTGCTATAATACCAAAGGAGAGCTTCTGTTTCTATATAATTTTAATAGATTTTTGTTAAAACACTTTGTACATACTGCATTGGGAACCAAACAGCACCTCACAACCAACACCTCATTACGGGGGACGCTATTTGGGATCCCTGAACACTAATTGACAGCAGCATTTAAAGGGCTAACAAACTTAATCAATGTTCACGTTCAAAGACAGCTGACACCCTGCATGCTCAGGACATAAATGTGTGCCCTGGGGTGTGAAGGAGTTACATGGTTGCCTAGATTAGAAAACCCATTTCATACATCCTGTTGTGGAATTCTGAGGTAATAAAGGAATAATGGTAAGTAGACCTCTATTCAGAACCATCATTTCTTGGGTAGGGTGGCGAGTGATTACAAAGGCTGTCTTTGTTATTAAAGGACTTTTTAATGTCCTGCAATATACAAACAACTTATTAACTTGAATGGGTAATGTGCAATGCTTAAAGAGGTTGTCCCACATAAAATGTTGTTTTTAGTTAAATCCAGTCCATAATTATAAGTATTTTTGCATTTACACTTATTAAAAAAAATGTTATCCCCAGATATTCCAGGACCAATGTTAGAATAGCACCACTTGCTGTTGCCTTTGAAGAGCCTTTTTATGCCCAGTCCACCTCAGTAAAATATTCCAAGGTGGTTACACCTACTCTGTTTTGCTTCTATGCAGTAGAACAGAGAGAGAAGCATGACTGAGAAGGTGGAACAATTACTGAAGTAGACGCTGAACAGAAACAGCAGGCAGCATTAATTTAAGGCCACTCTCACGCCGTCAGCAAAATGCCACAATTTCAATCGCGGCATTTTGCCACGATTTTACCACCATTTTCAGACGCAGGTTCCTGCCTCTGACAGCGGGTTTTAGTGCACCCTGTCATTGTAATGGGTGATGAGGTGCACTAAATGCAGCAAAATAGAGCAGAAAGCTCATGGGAATATTATACCATGATTACTGCAGCGTTCAAAATGCTGTGATAATCATGATAAAAATGGATGTGTGAGAGTGGCCTAACAGTACTTTAAAATCTGAGGATAAAAACATTTTTCTTTAGTAAGTGTAAATACAAAAAATGATTACAGTTATGGGCTGGGTTGAACTATAAATATTGTTTTTCATGGAACGACCCCTTCAGATACCCTTTGATGGCACTGCAAATACATTGTCACGTACTACTAGGTTTTCCCATAGACTTTAGCTGGTAGCTGAAAGTTACTGCAGGAGAACACTTTGTGATCTCCTTATTTGTGAATGGATCAAGTGGAAGTTTTTAAAGTAGTCAACTTCTCTAAAGTTTAGCTTAATGAATATTAAAACTTTAGATCCACTTTAATTAGATTTTTAATATTTTTTGTATATTTGCAATTAGAATGTATAGGACATGGCTTGATTTCTCCTCTTCGGACAGCCCTCTCTATATGCTACAGAGAGTATCTCTCCCTCTAAGGTTTGGCTCATGATTTCATAGATCTGATAGCTAAGCATCTTAACAACCATTAGATCATCATCAAGGGACCTATAGAATAGAATAAGGCTGTCCAAAAGGAACAACATTTTTAAAGGAATCAAAAACTCATTAAGTAGCAATCTGTTAAAACTGACGTTTTCATATCATGCAGAAGATGTGTAAATTGAGACTAACACATCAAAATTCATTGCAATGATTGATTTGGTACAAATTTACTTTTATTTGTTAATGTTTCTACAGATGAATTACTTCTCACTCTAACATGTATTTCAAAAGCCAACACCACATAACATTTAAATGCCTCTCGGTGTTCATGAACTATTATAGCAATATTCTAAGTTAATTTCATTTTGATAAAGACTATATTTTTCATCTTACTGAAAACAAAAGTGTTAAAATATGTCATTCGAGTCAACCCCTCATAACTATATTATTGTCAAACTTTTAATGAGGCAATATGTCTTTCTAATCTAAATTCAAATATACTCATCTTTCCGTGTATTACCTTACCTCTTCAGTGTTAGAGAGTGTATTTTCAATTATCAAATTACCATATTTTATATTATTGTAATCTAAAACACTATACAAAAATAGGATGCTATTTATCAAGTTCCAAGCTTGTAGCATAAAAAGTAACATAATTAGCATGTTTATTGGATGGCACTAGCTTTCTGTCAGTCTTTGCCACTGATTCCCATCATTTGAGCACAGGAAAAGCTTTGTTAGTATGACTAAATTAAGTTATTGTATGAGTTATTCTGAACAGATGAAGCTTATCTGTAGCTTTTAGTGTTCTTGTAGGGTTGCTGAAAATCTCGATGACACATGAGAGACCGCAAGCATTGATGGGGAGCAGAGTGGTTTGGTGGCATTGAGCTGTGTTTGATAATGTCATGAAATAAATTTATAATTGTGTATTCTAAAGCTTTGCTAAATACATCGGATGGCTTAAGGTAGTATGAAGTTTCAGTCTAGCCTCATCTTTAGAGCTCTTTCACATGAGTGTATGCGCTTTTACATTCTCTTGTACACGCCACTAAGTCGCATGAATGGATGATTTTCTGTGATCAAGTCTCGAACTTAATTAGTGTTTTCTCATGCTTTCACATGGCTGGGTGTGACGTATTAGCGAAAAAATACACTGCAGCCTGGAAATCCCTCGCTTGGCATAAATCCTCAAAATAACTTCAAAAACCTAAATAAGAGACACCCGTAAGCTTTTTTCCTGTGTTAGACGCTGCTAAACTTTCTCCCCCTCCCTTTTTTTTTCAGCTCCCAAAGGAGTCTATGGGAGATGCCAGCGTATATCGGTTAAAAGATAGTTCTAGGCCTATCTTTTCACAAAGTGTATAATAGCAGTCGCTGATTTCAGTCGCCTATGTTCTATTCTTTCCAGTGCAATGTTTTTTATGTGCTACAAAATTGCCCATGTGAACGAATGCATTGGAATCCAATGCCTCAGTTATTCGCGCTTTTCGGCCGAGCGTGAAAACACGGCTACATAGCTGAGTAAAAATGCCACTTTGTGGTCTTCCTTTATCTTTCTTCTGTTTCTTCTTTGTCAAATATTCTATACTCATGTCAGAAGAAATCCTTCCATTTTTGTTTTTATTTAGTGTTTTTATTCTTTTTGGTTTTTTGTGCGCTGTAAATAAAGATATATACTTGTAATTTTGCAGGATGTGCATTGTAAACTATCCTACCAAAAGTAAGTGGACACCTAAGCAAGAATTAAGAGTAGCATTTATTTACATATGTTAATACTTAGGGGGGGTCTCCTTTGGCCCTAATGACATCAGACACTCTCCGTGGCATAAGTTCTGCTAACATCTAATACACTTTAGCTGGTATTTCCCTCCATTCATCCTGAAAACGTCTAGCAATGTCATCAGAGAAGATGGACGCTGTTCAGATTTCATTACCTGATGTTGTTTTTTCCCAAAGATGTTCAATAGGATTCAGGTCAGGGCTGCATGCAGGCCGGTCCAATTGTGGAACATCCATATTCTCAAACCAATATGATATAGCACTGGATTTGTGACAAGGTGCGCTGTCTTGTTGGAAGTATTGCTGATCATTCCCAGAGTATTGTCAGCAGCACATTATTGTCTAGAATGTCAGGATTACCTGCAGGGTTCATATCACTACAACTAATGCTGCTATACTCTTTGCTATTTTGGAAACATTTTGAGGGTTGTGGTCCAAACCCTCTTGTATAGCATGCATATGGTATTAATACTAGTCTTTTGAGGTGAGGATTTTCCCATTATGTATGCTGCTGACCACCTTCTATATTTTGGATGTAATTTGAACTACGGACAGTGCGCATTAACGGAGGCCACACAAAATGAATATATTTCAAGATGCTCATATACCAAAGAGGATGCACTGAGGATCTTGGGCAAAACTCCAGATGAAGGTATCTTTTTGAACTCACCAC
Organism: Eleutherodactylus coqui; assembly: GCF_035609145.1. Lineage (NCBI taxonomy): Eukaryota > Metazoa > Chordata > Amphibia > Anura > Eleutherodactylidae > Eleutherodactylus > Eleutherodactylus coqui. Next base: position 261,320,979 of record NC_089837.1, on the reverse strand, counting down.
CTGTGGGGTTATTACTGAAAAAATGGGATATTGCAAAGAGACAATTGATTTCATTGAAGCTGCATCTAATAACTCTTAAGGAATATCATAAAATGAAACATGTACCGAGGGGTCTTAGACCCCACATCAGACCCACCTTAATGGCTAACAACACTCTTTTCTGCAAAAAGTTTGAAAATATAACTGATAAATTCTGTTTTGATATTATTCTCCTAAATGTGGAGTTTTTGCAGTCTGAGATCCAGACCAAAATAGAGGATTTGAAAGAACTTGAGGAGATGTTGCAAAAAATACCACAGGAAGAGAGGGATAACCAACGTGCGCGCATGGAAACATCGTTGATCACATACTGTGAAGATCTGTAGTTTACAAAAAGGAATAAATGGTATCATGACTTAAATGACTACAGTTCAGGTTGTGTATACAACTGGCAGCTCCCTAAAAACCATCCTATGGGAGCTGAAAGTGGTACTAGAAATGAAGGACGCTCGAGAAATAAACACCCTAGACATAACAGATGACAAAGGAGGACTTTATTTTCATCAAACAGTTCTGTTTCAAGAGATGACTCCTCTAGAAGACATGTAGCAAGTGGTTCTTCCTCTTTTTTAGGTCACACTTCTACAGCGAGACCACCGAGAGGGGAAGGCGACAGTGGAGGAAAAGGAGAGGAGGGATCAAGCATAACCGCAGCTGGAAAAGGAGGGTCACTAATGACGACGAGATCCACAAACCGTCAACTTCCGTTGATTTTCCATAAGAAATGAGTGAAAACGCTGAATTGGTGTTAAATATTTCATCTAGACCACTAACAACATGTGAAATATCTGTATTGTCGAAGGGTTTATCCTTCTGTCCCTCAAATGACACTGATTGGTTCCATCTTGACTTAGACCTGGAGAGATTCTTTAAAAATCTACGCCTAAAGGCAATGTTTTCTGAACAACCATCTAGCGGTGCTTCTGATGCCCAGTCCAACACCTGTGGGGGCTTTTCCCTGGTGGGGGTTGGACTGCATAACAAAAGCCATTTTCAACCTCCTTTCGCAAGTCATAGCATAGAAACCTATATAGATTTGGTCAAGAAAGATATTTATAAAATTAGGGCCCTATATCAATCTCATAGGCCCAAAAGGAAGGAGAACGTGACGAAAGATGATAAGGCGGCCTTAAAAACGTTAGCTAATGATCAAAGCATTGTGATTAATCCCACTAATAAAGGGGGGGCGGTGGTGATCATGGATGCGGTTGTCTATTATACTGAAGTTATAAGGCAGTTAATTGATCATAATGTATATGAGAAACTTAGGTCAAATGCAACAGATAGGTTTTAGTCCAATTTGAGAATAATATTTAATGAGGCATTGTTGAGTGAAATCATTGATGAGAATTTTATAAATTTTTGCATCCCAGAGTTCCTACTTTGTATGTTCTCCCGAAGATCCATAAGCCCCTTGTGAATCCACCTGGCAAACCCATAGTCTCAGGTGGGAGTCACTTTTTAGCCATATTTCTATCTTTCTGGACAGAATCCTACGCATTCATGCGATCAAGGCTGCATTTTATGTGCGTGACATTTCTGAATACGATTGCCAATCTCGAAGTGAGCGAATCTATGATATTATTAACATTTGATGTCCTAGCTCTTTACACGTTCATTGGGCATGCTGTCGAATTAGAAGCTGTTGATTTCTTGCTTTGTAATTCTGATATGACTTCGGGGTGCATCGTGTTTGCCCTGTCGCTGCTAGGGTACATTCTCACCTATAACTACTTTGTTTTTGGTGGGGTATACTACCAGCAGCGGCAGGACACCGTGATGGGATCCAATGTGGCACCTACATACACCAATATTTTTATGCGTCATTTTGAGGAGTGCCACATCTATACCTCTGAGTACCACCCCAAGATTAAAACCTGGCTTAGATACATAGACAACGTTTTCGTCATTTGGGATAAATAGACTTAAATGAATTCAAGTCTCAGATGAATTACATCCTAGGATACTAAAGGAAGCAGCAGAGGTAAATGCTGAACCATTCGCCATAATCTTCTGAAAATTCCTAGAGGACAGGAGAAGTCCCAGAAAATTGGAAAAGGGCAAATGTTGTCCCTATCTTCAAAAAAGGGAAGAAGGTGGATCCAGGAAACTACAGGCCTTTGAGCCTGACTTCTATACTGGGCAAGTTCTTTGAACAAATTATTAAACGGCACGTATGCAAGTACTTGGATATAAATTGAGTAATTAACCAGAGCCAGCATAGCTTTGTAACAAACAAGTCATGCCAGACAAATCTAATTTCCTTCTATGACAGAATCACCGACTGGGTTGATCAGGGAAATGCGGTTAATATAGTATATCTTGACTTTAGTAAAGCATTTGACAAAGTATCTCATTTCATACTTATTGAAAATATGGGATTGACAAGGCAACTGTTAGGTGGATTCACAACTGACTCAGTGATCATACTCAAAGAGTGGTCATAAATGGCTGCACATCCAAGTGGAAGAATGTATCAAGTAGGGTACCACAAGGCTCTGTCCTAGGCCCAGTGTTGTACTACATTTTTATAAATGATCTGGAGCAGGGAATTGATGGGAAACTGATTAAATTTGCTGACAACACAAAGCTAGGAGGGATAGCTAACACTAGGGAAGAGAGTGAGAGTATTCAAAAAGATCTAGAAAAGCTTGAACAGTGTGTGGCAACTAACAGAATGGTATTTTACAAAGTAAAAAAAAGTCCTACATCTGGACAAGACAAATGAAAAAAGCACATACAGAATAGGAAGAACTGGGCTAAGCAGTAATCCATGTGAAAAAGACTTGGGTATACTAATAGATCATAGACTGAACATGAGTCAACAATGGGATGCAGCAGCCAAAAAGGCAAACACAATTCTGGAATGAATTAAGAGAAGCATAGAGTCTAGATCACCTGAGGTCATTATTCCCCTCCACTCTTCCTTAGTCAGACCTCATCTGGAATACTGTGTCCAGTTCTGGGCACCACACTTTAAAAAAGACATAGATAAACTGGAGTAAGTTCAGAGAAGAGTTATCAAGATGGTAAGAAGTCTGAAAATCAGGTCCTTTGAGGAATGGTTAAAAAATCTGGGAATGTTTAGCTTGTGAAAAAGAAGGCTGAGAGGAGACTTAATAGCTGTCTACAAATATCTGAAGGGCAGTCACAGTGCAAAGGGATCAGCCCTATTCTCATTTACACATGGAAAGGCTAGAAGCAATAGGATGAAACTGAAAGGGAGGAGACACAAATTAGACATTAGAAAAAGACAGTGAAGGGTGATCTATGAGTGGAACAGGTTACCACGGGAGGTGGCGAATTGATTTTGTGAATCCTGCACTGAGCAGGGGGTTGCAACAGATGACCCTGGAGGTTCCTTCCAACTCTACCATTCTATGATTTTGAGATTTGAAAATTTGCAATTGCTATTTTGTGCAAAGTTTGAACTGTCTGTTGCTGCATATCTAACCATATCTGATTTCAGTGACAACAAACAGCCCAGTGGCACTGGGTCCTCAGATACCACTCCATCTCCCATAATTCCTTTCACCATGCCATATTACTTAGGAGCTCCATGGTTACCTCACTATGTTGGAAAACTGCACACTTTAAAAAATAAAATGAAAGCTTTGTTTCACCTATACATTATTGCTACCAAACAAAAATCAGAAATCCCAATAGGTCAATTGGAAGAAGCTGTGGCAAGGGAGGTAAAATCATGTATGAGAGCCTAAAAGAAAACCGTAGAACAGATTTTTGAGCGACTTCAAAGCTTCTGAGCTGAAAAAACTATTTTTTAATAAAAGACAGCGAGCAGAGGAGTCTTTAAGAGATTATGCATTGTCTTTACAAAAAAGCATGAAAGCGGTCATTCATGCTAATGCATACGAACACACATGCTGCAGATCAAGTTCCAATTGAACAGTTAACTGAATGTGCAACTACTGAGATTTTACACAGCCAATTAAAACTGTTATCAGTACAACATCCTAAGACCTACATTTTAGACTTTAACTAATTAATAGAGATGAGCGAGCATACTCGTCCGAGCTTGATGCTCGTTGGAGTATTAGGGTGCTCGAGATGCTCGTTAATCGAGACGAGCACCACGCGGTACTCGTCTCGATTAAACGAGCACTGACCATTGAATTCAATGGAGCCGGCAATATAGCACTAAGTATAGTGCTGGCAAAATAAATGAGAAAGCAGATGCATTGTCTTGTTTACCGACAACAATTGATCCAGCCACTGAAGAAGACAAATAGGAGGAAGCTGAAGTGCTAAATTTCCATGCGCATCATGCACAACAAAATGCTATAACTGTGTCGTGGTCATTCCACATCTCGAATGGCACGTGGCACAGTTGCCCTCCTTCCCCGATAATTTTCTCCATGATAATGAAGCCCCTAGCGGAGCCCATTAGGACTAACCCACTAATAACAGAAATTACACAAGGTACTACAGAACATAAAATCAATGTCTTTGCTGATGATTTTATTTTGTCACTTACTGACCGTAGGTGTTCTCTCCCACATGTAACATCTACTCTTAAACAATTTAGTTCAATGTCCCACTATAAAGTAAACACAAATAAATAGCAAGTGATGGCCATCCATATGCAAGACAAAGATAGGAGGTTACTAGTAAACAAATATAAATTTCAGTGTTGTCTTTCCGTGCTCCTGTATTTAGCTAACCACCTTACTCCTTCATTAGATGACAAGGTCACAAGTATCCTCCTCCCATTACTGACCTTGTAACAAAAAGAGCTAGATAGGCTGGTCGCCCTCGAACCCAGCTGAATGAGCAGGATAGTTCTCTATAAAATGCAGATTCTCCCATGCATTCTGTATTATATCCGATCCATCCCCTTAAACATCCCTGATGCTACATTTTTAGTTTTACATTGCCAGTTGAATACTTTCATCTGGCGTTGGGCAAAGCCTAAGATCGTAATCTCTATAATGTCCAGACCTCTACACCTTGGGGGAATGAGAGTGCCCAAACTTCATCATTATCATAATGTCTTCTTACTAGACCAAATTAAATACTGTTGCTGTGCTGATGTAAACAAATCCTGGCCTGTACTAAAGTCCTCCCTCTCACACAATAAAAAATGATAGTAATCAATAGGTAGCTCTCCAAAGGGCAGATCTAATTGAATGTCGAGAAAAACATACATAGAAATTTGGACTCACCCGACGTCACCGGATAACCCCCTAGTTTGGGGTACAGGTATGTCACAATCCAGGAAAGCTTGTAATACTGGTGTCTGTAATGACACTAGCTGGTGCATCGGTCAGATATGGCATCCCTTCGGGAAAGCGTCATGGAGTGGTTCCAGACGTGCAGGCACACTGGAAAATGTAAATGGACAATAGTGGAAAAGGCCAAAAATTACCAGCGCTCCGGTGTGGAGAAAATATAAAACATTTATATATAAAAGCAAAAGAAATATTTTATATTTTCCATTTTAATACATTGACTCTGTATGGACTAAATGAAGTTTTTGAAAAAATGTAAAAATTTAGTCTTTTAAATTATATTAATGCATATTATTTTTATATATATATATATATATATATATATGTATACACTTTTTACTAATTAATTTATCAATTAATTTATCTTTGCATCTATTGATGCATTTATCCATTAATATATTTATTTATTGATGCATTATACACTTTTTATACTAATATTATGAATGTACTATATGAGTCATACGTTATCATGCATATTATATTTCCACATGAGAGATTCAGTATGAATTGTTATGCTTCTAAATTTTACATACATATATCCATTTTATAGGTGATATATCAATTGAAATCGGATAGTTATCCACAACTAAATATAACGAATAAAAAGCCCAAATGATTGAAACTTCATCGGACTGACAAATTATAGTAGCCGTAATCATGGGCCAAGTTACGTGTGGGCTTAATACATATGATATGTATATAGAACATCTCTCTATAAACCAGTGTACATTAATATGCTATGTCCCTTTACACAGCCAATTACACGGCGCTACTGTGGGACGCAGTGATGCGTTCCACATGCTGCGATTATGTGACTGGAGGGTGCGTCACGTGACGTCACTGTGAAGCGCAGCATTGCTTTCCACAGGCCGGGATCACGTGACTGGAGGATACGTCATCCGGACGGCCCTCCAATGGCTGATGTGTGGAGCGCAGTGATACGTTCCACTTGCCGCAATCACGTGACCTGGGGTCACTTCATCAGTAGAAGCCCGCCGAGACGCCGCTGCACGCAGACTATCCAACATGGGACAGATAATTAAGAAGATCCTTATTTGTCTATGTATGATCAAGTGTTTGTATAATTTTTATGCTTGAGAAAGGCTTTTATTGTAAGCGGAAACGTGTCGTAGTATTGGACCAATAAAATTGTTAATTCCACCTGTTGGACCTTCTACTCTGCTACGTCTGCGATGTTATATGCTGTCTGGGATCAGGGGTGCTGAGGACCAAGCACCCCTGTGAAGTAATTTTCATTTGCACACCTTTTTATCCTTATTCTTATTCCACACCAGAGCGCTGGTAATTTTTTGCCTTTTACACTATTGTCCATTTACAATAAAAAATGGCTAGCTCTTCTGGCAGCATCAGTTGAGCGCTTTGCCCTGCCTAGCGGCTCTGGGACAGCTGTTGCTACTCTCCGTGCATGGATAAGGGCTTGCTACTCACCAAGTGCATCTGCATCTTTGGGAACCTATCTCTCACTCCCCCTACACAGTTTGACCTCACTGATCCCTGACCTTTCATTGAAAAGTAGCCTAAGGCTGCCTGTCCACGGGCAGATTTTCATTGCGTTCCCCGCGGCGATAATCTGGCCGCGGGGAATGCAGTGAAAGCTTTCACCCTGTCCACGAGCGGAGAATCATAGCGATTTTCCTCTTGCTGGCAGGAATTCGCAGCATGCTGTGAATTACCGCAATTCTCCGCAGTCAGCCTATCTTTTAGAGAGGCTGAGAGTAGAGATCCATCTGCTGGCTACTGCTCCCGGGCGGTGGCTACCTGCAACGCCCGTGGACAGGCAGCCTAAGGGAGATAAAATGACACTAAAAGATATGTTCCACAGACACAGGACCATTTTGTATACCAGGTTTAGAAATATATGCATATCTCCAAATTAGCAAGTATCTAAAAAATAAAAATAAAACCTCTACAGCCGTCCGGGTGCTGCTATGTGAGCTCACATGCTTGTGGTCCACCATCAAGGCCACAGGCTACATCACAGCATTTTGTTATTTTTTATCTATCATTTCAGACTTTGAGGCAGGGTGATCGTAATGCTATACTCTTCTTAAGTGTCAGATAGACTCTAGGCAGGGTTTACTTTACTTAGCCGCTAGAAAGCTCTTGAAAGTTTGGGGATGAGTGAGGAAAAACTAAGTGCAGAGAGTGTTAGACAAATTGCAAGTCAGTGACCTGAACAGTCTATTAGGTGCTGATAGAATATCTTCCACCTTTCTAGGATTATAAAATAGATAACCCTAGCTCTGCTGCGTAGACCCTGATGATTTTTTCTTGAAAGGTCTTTTCCCACTCTTTCTCCTGTCTATTCATTAAAAGTGCCTTAAGGTATCTGGCCTCTTATAGTTAGATGGTTCAGTTTTTAACTACTATATTCCAAGCTTTCCACATCTCCCTTTCTATTCAGACTAATGTTCAAATGATTCTTGATGAACTGCCTTAATAGACAGGGAAACGCAATGAATCTATGAATTTAAAACTCATCATTTGGGAGAACCTATGAACTTACTAAAACTCATTATTTGGGAGTATAGTCATATGCTTAGACTGAATATTCATTCATTCTAGTGGATTCAATAGCATACCAAGTACTAATTGAACTATAATACTAAATAAACACCTTGAATATAGAATCAAACCTTAAACACTAGCTGAGTACTCGATGTACCTACCATCTCTTACTTATTGAGTGCTTGGTTATCTCTGTCCCCAAGTTTGTTGGAAGCATGGATATTGTTTGCTTCCTTATATAAACCTGGGAGTCAACTGGGTGCATAACTCAAGCACTCACTGAACCTATTCATCTCAGTGGGGAGGCAGCCTACAGCGATTAGGCATTCCCTATCACTGTATCGTGGACCCTGCTACTTGAGTTGGATTGATTTGTGTGTAGTGTTCATTTGTCCAGTGTACCTACATTTGTACTGTTCTGCAATCCTGATCCTTTATAGTGGATAGTTAAGGGTCCCTGTACACTGTGTGTCAGCCCTTAATTTTTTTAAAATTATTATTAATAAAATTTACATATTTTAGCTAAATCTATACTGTGAAGGGCATAAAAATTTAGAAAATCGACTACGATCCTGCTTCAGAGGAAACCTGCAACCTAATCAAGTCGTACACAAAATCTCACAGAGTCTCTCTATGGTCTCCTCATGGACACAAACAAATTTTAAAAAACTATGCAATTCCTAAAGTGGGTAAAAGACTTCAAAAAACATGCCCCCTGCAGAATGGGAGAAGACACTAAATGAGCCTACAAATCAACAGCCTCTGCTTCTTACTGGGAACAATATCTGTGCGGCTATCTATGATGAGGAAAAATCTCTCCCCTGACTGTTGGAAGGGATGTTGGGGAGTAGGCTCCCTCCTCCATATCGTCTGGTCATGTCCCTTGGCTGTTAGGATACTGGAAACAGGTACACCTTCTGCTCCAGACTCCACATGGCCAACTTTCAATTTAATTCTGAAATAGCACTACTCTTACTAAACATAGAATGCTTACCTAGCATCCATAGAGTTGTCACATGCCATGTTCTTCATGACGTGAAACACATGATTACTGGATACAGGAAGTCTACACTAACTCCCAAAATGGAAGAATTGGAAGATACTATAGCTTTAAATGTTTCACATGAGGAACTAACCACATTTGGGCACCCTGGATTAGTTTTGTTCAGAGGAAATGTATAAGATAATCAAGATAAGATAGGATTACAGGTTTTTACTTCTACAAAGCCTCCTGACCGATAGGCCTCGCTGAGGTTACAGGAAAATAGTGGTGGTGTATTATAGTATGCCTCTCCTGCCAAACTGGAAATCGGCTCTTCGTCTCACAACGAGGGACCATTTGCTACATCTTCTGTTGCACCTCCCTTCCCTAGACCTGGTCCCCTCCATCCACTTTATGTTCCCTTTCCCTTAAGCTCTTTGTAATATTATATTTGCGTTTGCTGACTTGTGATATGTCAACTATGTGAAAACCTAATAAAAATCTTTGTTTACAAAAAAAATTGCTATAAGTGTAACAACACCAAACTCTAATGTTCCCATAGAACAATGGATAAATATCCAAACAGACAGCAGAACAGTGGGAGAACTACAAGAATTCTTAGTCCATAGCAAAGCCCAAAGGCAATCTAAAGAGAAAAAACTGTCCCTGAATTATATGTTATTGAACAAAGAAAAAAACTGTTCATAAAAAGACACCTTACTTACAGAAGAACCATTTATCCCAGAACTAATAGACTCCATGAAATCCTTATCCCAAGGAAAGATGCCAATTTAGTTCTCATAGCGTATCATGACAAATCTGGCCATTTTGGAGTTCATAAAACTGAGAATACCATCCAACGAATACCATTCTATTGGATAGGAATGGGAAAGAATATTGAGACCCGGTGTCAAGAATACCCAACACGTGAAACCAGAAGAAAGACTAAATTTGATGAAAAGCCACACTTCATCCAATTGTTAGCAAACAACCTTGATCATTTAAAAATTGAGCCTCGCAGAAATGGTTGCACCTATGTTTTTACTATGATTGATTATTACACTAAATTCACAAATTTCCAGCCTTGTGAATAAGCCCAAACTCCAAATTCTAGACAACAAAAATATAGGAGTATTAATAGAATGATGGGCTACCATCTGCCACCATTAAAGCTTATATTGGATACGTGAGAGAATGTATCACAATTGATTTTGTGTTTACTGCCATTTTGTATACCAACATCCACTTTTTATACTCAATTTATAATAAGACTTGTAATTTTCAATGTCTATTCTTCTGCTTACACAGAGATTTTCTCCTACAGCTTCCTCATTTTACAGGAAAAAGCTTTACACAGACTAATAATAACAGATGTAGCCAGACACAGATTACAAGTGCTATGAGACTTAAAAGCTATTTCCACACTAAGGGTGACTACTAGAGATGAGCGAACGTACTCGGTAAGGCCGATTTCGCAATCGAGCACCGCGATTTTCAAGTACTTCACTACTCGGGTGAAAAGTATTCGGGGGCGCTGTGGGTGAGTGGGGGGTTGCAGAGGAGAGTGGGGGGGAGATGGAAAGAGAGAGAGCCTCCACCTGTTCCGTGCTGCTACCCCCCGCTCCACCACGCCACGCCCCGCCCCACAGCGCCCCTGAGTACTTTTCACCCGAGTAGTGAAGTACTCGAAAATCGCGGTACTCGATTGTGAAATCAGCCTTACCGAGTACGTTCGCTCATCTCTAGTGACTACCCACTACAGTTTTTTTTCTCTGTGAAATTTGCAGCGTTTTTTTTCTGCAGGGGTCTATGGGCCTTGTAATGTTAAAATCGCGATTTTGCGCGATCGCGATTTTAACATTACAAATCCCATAGACCCCTGCAGAAAAAAAAACGCTGCGATTTGCAGTGTAAAAAACAACTATAGTGGGTAGTCACCCTAAGGGCTCCCTTCCACTAGCCTTTTTTTATCGCTGCGTTTTTTCTAACGCGATTGTCAATAGGACTTTCTAATGTTAAAACGCAATGCAATGCACCAAAAATGCAATTGCATTGCGTTGCGTTTTTAACATTAGAAAGTCCCATTGACAATCGCGTGAAAAAAAAAACGCAGCGATAAAAAAAGGCTAGTGAAAAGGCACCCTAAGGGTGGCTTCACACGAGCGTAATTGTTTTTCAGGGAAGAGCTTTAAATAGAAGCTCTTCCCTGAGAAACAACAATTTTAGTGTAAAAAAAGTATATATACTTACCTGTCTGCCGCTGTCGTGTCCCCGCGGGGATGAAGAACACATATGCCACATTTCTAAAAAAAATGACCCTGTTATGTACAAAGGGATGTATTGTGACAACCTAGACACAAAAACACATAGTTAATGGTGGCTATTGTATTGCTTCCAGAGACTGTTCTGGCATGTATTTTTCAGCAAAGCAAATCATACACCCGCAAAACTGAGGACACCGATATTATAATACTGGGCCCTTCACCTGATAACAGCACAGCCTTAGTTCGCCTACACATTTCTAAACATAGAGCTTGGGTTGGTTTAGTACCTGGAAAGAAAGAGCAGTCTGGTTTCCAATTGTCTTTATTCTGTCATAATGATTTTATGGCCTTGTTGAGAACAATTGTAAAGTATTGGTTACGAATTTGGCAAGCTTCTACACATAGGCTGGGTGTCTAAAGGGACATTCTTCACAAACCAAAAAGAAAAATGTACAACTCATGTCAAGTGTCCTTATTGCCTTGCAAGTCCCTAACTATACATGTGCCAATAAGTAGCTATCTAAAAACAAAAATGAAAGCACAGCTGGTTTAAAAAAATATAAAAATAATGCTATTTGGAGAGAACAGTTCATCTGCTTTCTTGAGCATAGTCCATCTGCCACAGAACTGCTCCTGGAGAACTCAGAAAGTAGTCTGCAAAGATGTTCCTGCCTCAGAGAGTAGATGCTGCTGGTCTGAAATACAGCTTGGGGTCATCCACAACTTCCGATTGGAGAGTTGCAGGTTGAGCCTCTTCTGCATTCCAACCAGCATCATTGTCCTGGCAATAGCTATGCAGAACCACACAGGCTCTTATTACTTCACACAAATTGTCAGGTTTCAAATGAATGGCACTATGAGAAAACTCTCCACTTGTTGCTGAAAATCCCAAAGGCACACTCCACAAAATGCCTGGCACGGGTGAGACAATAATTAAACACCCACCTCCTGGTGTCCAAATCCCTGTTAGCAAAGGGACATAGGACATGATTTGTCAGGTGAAATCCCTTTATTCACCACAAGGAAAAATGGGGCAGGTGGACCTAACAAGCCAGAAAGAACCTGTGGTTATCGCAGGGAAAGCTGTTCGGCACAAAGTCTCTGACCCATTCTGGAAGCCCTGAAAATGCAAGCATCTGCAGCATTACCATAGGTCCCAATATCCACAAGCAGAAGTTGATATCCTAAAGCTCCAACAGCACTACCGAGAAATACTGCTTATAATTAAAATACCAGGATCCTGAGTGTGGTGGTTTTTTATCATGGATGTTTGCTGTCCGACACCCTAGTGCAGTTCGGAAACTCTGCACCTTCCAGAAATCCCTCAGTGACGTCCAACCAATCTTGACAGAGCCATCACCAAAGCCACCAGATGCTGTGAAAGGACATCACGTCGCCCTGATGACCCCAAAAATAGTAGAGTGGCCCAAAAGAAAATCAGAATGCAGAGAACCATAGGAAATTCCAGTGGCCAGAAAACTGCAGAAAGAAGGAAAAGGGGGAATATATTAAAAACAAAGTTTTCACACACATCATAATATAACATAATTCTTTGGAACGCAAACTACAAAACATGGTTAAATAATGTTAAAGATGCCAATCTTCACAGTATTGGTTCTCTCTGTAGGTGACTATCCAGGTTTGGAATAAAAAATAAATTATAAAAAATGACGTGGCAATTAGCAAAAACAAGCAAAAGACAATAAACAGAAATAGTGTAGAAGAAAATTGTAGTACACACAGATTTGAACATAGAACAGCCCATGTACTTACCGCTGGGTGACCAGGAAACTTTCCTCAGCTGAGATACACTGAAGCATGTAGGTGTTGCTGTTTGTAATTCTGGAACATTGATCACCTTATTAGTCTCCTCACTCACCTTCTTGGTGCTCTCCTTAAAGGGGTTGTCCCGCAGAAGCAAGTGCAGTTATGCACTTCTGTATGGCCATATTAATGCATTTTGTAATATACATCGTGCATTAAATATTGGCCATACAGAAATTATATACTTACCCCCTCCCGATGCTGGCGTCCCTGTCTCCATGGCGACGACCAAACTTCTCCTCTGGTCGCCGCAACAGTCGCGCTTGCGCAGAGAGGAATCCTCTTCTGGATGGTCCGGGCTCACGAGCTGCATCCTGGCTCCTCCCCCTTCTCAGCATCATCGCGTAGCTCTGCCCCTGTCACATGGTGTCGATCAGCCAATGAGGTGGCTGGAATCGGCAGTGGAGCGCAGACAGCAGAAGAACATCCACGGTGCCCCATGGGAGAAGACCCGCAGTGCACCGTGGGAGAAGACCAGCGGCAGCCATCTTGGAAAGAAGATTTTTTAAAGTTGCTGAACGGGGATTCAGGTAAGGGAATTTTTTTTTAATAACACCTGGCAGCAGTATTCCTTTACAGGTACTGGGGGACTGGGCAAAAAAAAATTTTTTTTCTTTAGGCGCGGGACAACCCCTTTAAGGCCTTCTTCACACCGGCGACAAAGTCGCGCGATTTTATAGCATTGCTACGTGGTTTCCTATGGGTTCCTCACACATGAGATGTTTTGTAGTATGCTACAAAACGACACACAAACCTCGCAGGTCCGGCAATATGCCCGCGACACGCTAGGTTTTGTAGCCCATGTTTCTCTATGGAGCCTTCCTCTCTGTTGCATCGCATCGCACGAAAACGCGGTTTGCATGCGATGCGATGCAATGCAGCTTTGACAGTAGCAAATGCTACAAAGTCGCGTGATTTCGTAGCATCACATGCAACTTTGTAGCGCTACAAAATTGCAGTATTGCTGCGAGAAAATCGCAGCGATATCATACGGTGCAGCGATGCGATATCGCAGCGATTTTCTCGCAGCGATGCGGTGTCGCCCATGTGAAGGAGGCCTAAGGAGTGATGTTACCTAATTCTGGAATTTACCTCCTCCAGAAGTTTATTGAACTGCCGCAATGACAAAAGACAGAAGGCGATGAACTTGTTCGAATGTTGCCTCAAGTCAGCATAAAGAGTGTAGAATTGCCCTTTACACTCATGCTGTGACACCACATGGTGTACCCAGAACCTTTCCTCCTCCTCTTCCTCCTCCTCCTCCACTTATTACTACTGATTCTAGACACCTCTCCTGGCATCTCACATGACTGCCCAAATTTACAAGACAGCAACCAAGGCAAAAGAATATCCTCTTCTGAAGACGTCATGTCCCCAAGCTCAGAAACAATCTCACAAACTCAGAAAGAACAAGATGCACTGTAGAATAGCGTGCCGACACACCCGTCACCTCCTTATAGTTGCTTGCAGTGGCCAGGGCAATGGTGACAAGTTCCGATCTTATCTTTTTTTGTGCGCACAATAATGCACAGTTTGAATGGGTAAAAAAACACCACATCGACAACAAATCGCATACAAAAATACATTATTCATGCCCAAATACACTCGATTGCGGCGAGCGTATTTGCACATACGTTTGTCTTTTGAAGCCCTTTTCAAAATGTCTAAATGGTTCGGTTCACACTGTGGAATCTACATCAGAATCCTTCATGTGGATTCCACCTAAAAATCCACAGCAGAAATTAATGGCTGAGCTATAGACTTCTACTGCAGATTTGCACTTCAGGTCTTGAATTTGCATGCAAATTAAGACCTTTTCAATGAACAAATCCATATGTGGATCTCCCCAATACAAATTTCCCATGGACTCCACATCAAGAAGTGACATGTTTTTTTTTTTTTTTTCCCACAAATAGATTTCAGATCCACATAAGGCAAAAATCTGTGTCATATAGACTATGGTGCAGATTCCCATTCAAATTAATGGGACATTTAGATGACATGGATTTGATGAGAAATCAACAAGCATTTCATATGGATTTTCATGTTAAATCTGTGGTAAAATTTGTCATGTGAACTTACTATATGTCAATATACTTCTTAATATTTAGGCTCAAAGTGAACAGACACATGTAATCATAAAATATTCATAATCATAAGAATTCATAATTCATGTTTTCAAAGATATACGCTGACATGCCAAAAGTCATGGGACAGAAACTATTGTCGTGTTGGACCCCATCTAGTTTGGCAAAGTGCAGCAATGTGACTTTGCACTAATTTCACAAGTGGACAGAGGATTCCTGGAAGAATGTTGAGCCATGCCATCTGGATAGTCATCCACATCTCCATGATATTTGTAAGTGCAGGATCTCAGGTACAAATGGACCTCTCCACCATGTTCCATAATTGCTTGATTAGGCACATGCTGGGTGAATGCATAAGCCACACAATTTATAGGAACTCTCCAGAATGCTCTTCAAGTCAATTCTGGACAGCTTGGGCCTGATGGCACAGTGCATTATCCTACTGGAATATCCCATCATTATGGGGGGACATCCAGGTATACTGAACCCAAAGTAAGGAACCTTCAGACCTCAGCTCCAATACAATGTAGGAAAAACTATTAAAGGATACAGCACTGGAATATCAATAAACTGCAAGTTTTTTTTAAACATGATAAAACATAATTGAAAACTATTCAGGAAAATGTGTTCCTGAATGGTTTTCAATCATGTTTAAATAATACTTGCATTTTAATGGATATTCTAGTGCTGGATCCTTTTAAAGTTTTACCTACACTCCCTGGTTGAGAACTGCGGTCTACGGCTTCATGGGGTCTGCACCATACTTGAACCCCTAACCTAAAACAAATGGTACTTTGACTCATTAGATGATGCCACATGTTGCCAGTCCTTTAGGGTCCAATTAGCAATCTCACAAGCCCAGGTGAGAAATATGTCTGGTGTTGTGGTGTTAACAAAGGTACTCTGCTGGGACTTCTATTCCTACATCCCATGGAAACTATAGAACCCTGTACTGCCCTATGGGATACAGGGTCTCCTGCATTGAATGTGGTTATGTTTTCTACCTGAATAGCTTGTCTGTTCACACAGACAATTCTAGCTAGATGCCGCTGATTGCGATCATTAAGCATCCATGAGTGGCCACTGTGGGTCGGAAAGCCTTCAATTATGTATTCACAGTACACACATGGGGATATCGATCGAAGAATGTTAATGCCTGCACAACTTCGGAAATGGAATGTTCTATCCATCTGGCACTAACTATCATGCCTCATTCAAACTACAATATTTCATGTGTCTCTGAGATGCACATGCTGTCCACTGTTCAATCTAACTCACAAGATAAAACCTCAACAACTTATACAGGTTTGTGTGTTCCTAAGCTGCCACCTGAGGTAACATCACTTCATAATAAATTTACATACTGCTGTCCCATAAATTTTAATGTCAGTGTATAGTAAAGTCAGCGCAATCTAGAAACATCCAATGGACAATTTATGTGTGACTGTTTGTCTAAAGGTTAAAATAGGTCAGCACTTTCCAATAGAAATCTATAAGTGCACGTTAAACCATGGCTGCAACATACAATAGAAGCAGAAATAAAAAAACGCCAATAGCACTCATAAAGCATTTACTATCAGAGGTATACAAAAGTATAATCAATACTCTAACCACATTAAATAATGCAAAGGTTCTTGGTATATAATTTGATCAAATTACATTGGCCCATCTACCAACGTCCAGGTGACCAAGCTTTCACATGGGCCTAATACCAGGTGGTTTAATCTTAACCTGGGAAAGTTGGGTACCTACCTCTCAGAATGCTCCTCTCTTGGGACTAAGCCTAAAAATAAAAGCAGGGAAGGTAGGATACCATTTATATGGTCCAATAGGAGGGACAGAGGGTAAATGGGCAGTGGGCATGCACGACCAGGTGAAGGCAGCCAAAACGTCACAATATTTGTAGCTTGTTAGCAAAGCTAAAAACCAAGCGACTATTGGCTCATATAAACAGGAGCCACTTAATGTTGAGAGACTTCTGTTTACTGTGAATGGTGATGGGTGGGCCAGAATGATTCCAACCCACTCTGCCTCCATTTTCTTGAATGACTATCACTCTTGTGTAAGCACTGGAGCAATAATCATCCTGTGTAAAGGGACATTAAACAAAAGTAGATTGTTAATTGAATAACTGTTAAATAAATGAAATAAAGGTTCATTTGTCAGATGCAGACATTCACATTTTCGTCCATTTTGCCAATTCCTCTTGCTGAAACTAGCCATAGATGTTCAATGACACTGAGAAATGAATGAATGATCTCTGGGAACAATCTTTTGTAAGAAGAAAGAACTTTCGTCCAACTGTCAAATGAAAATTTCAAACATGAAAGACATCTTTCCAGACAGTGGCAATCTATCCTCGGTAGGCTAAAATGATTGTTCACTCTTATTTCACCAAATGAATGATCATTTCAGTTGAAATCATCCATTTTCATCAGCTCTAGTCCAATGAATATGGGCTCCTGTAACTTATATACTATACTTTCAACTTTATACTATACTTTTAGAACTCTTCAATTTGAATCACTACTAGGCCTCATTCACATGAAGGCTGTTTAGTGCATTAGAGGCACGTAAAAAAAATTGCTTCTATTAGAAATAATGGTTTCCTATAGAAGTGTTTACATGGAGGAATTTTAGACCCGCTAAATAGTCACACCAAAGATAGGACATACAACTGCAAAGCTCGCATCGAAGGCACGTGGTGCGAGAAAAGATAGGACATGACCTATCTTTGGTGCGTGCTTTTCATAGACTCCTATAAGAGCTGGATAACATGCACCATGCGCCTCCGTTCGTGTAAACAGGCAATTTCACAGTTAAAGGGGTTGTCCGGCCATAAACATTAGGTCTCATTACTTCTGTTTGCCAATTTCCATGCACTTTGTAATATACATTGTGCATGGAAAATGAAGCAAACAGAAGTTTTGGACTTACCTGAAGGGATGCCCCCCCCTGTGTTGCTCCTCCGTCGTCCCTGGTTACCACAAGAATCTTCTCTTCTTGTCGGGCCAGCTCTTGTCGGCGCGGGAACGAGCCCCTTCTCATCCGCGCATGCGCAGTTCTTCTCTCTGCAGCCGGGACCGATATACGATCTTCTTGTGTGCAGGGGGGGGAGGATGGAAGAGCCTCAGAGCAGGAACTGAGCTCCCGCCCCCTCTCTGCCTCCTCTCCGCCCCTCTGCACTATTTTCAATGAGGAGAGGCGGGACGGGGGCGGGGCTAAGGCACAAGAATTAGCCCCGCCCCCGTCTCGGCTCTCCCCATTGCAAATACTGCAGAGGGGCGGAGAGGAGGCAGAGAGGGGGCGGGAGCTCAGTTCCTGCTCTGAGGCTCTTCCATCCTCCCCCCCCCCTGCACACAAGAAGATCGTATATCGGTCCCGGCTGCAGAGAGAAGAACTGCGCATGCGCGGATGAGAAGCGGCTCGTTCCCGCGCCGACAAGAGCTGGCCCGACAAGAAGAGAAGATTCTTGTGGTAACCAGGGACGACGGAGGAGCAACACAGGGGGGGGCATCCCTTCAGGTAAGTCCAAAACTTCTGTTTGCTTCATTTTCCATGCACAATGTATATTACAAAGTGCATGGAAATGGGCAAACAGAAGTAATGAGACCTAATGTTTATGGCCGGACAACCCCTTTAATTAAAATAGCTTGAGATCACCCGTTCACGCAATCTTTTCACGCGCTTAGGGCTCTTTCCCACGAGCGCATATCGGCCGGCCGTTTTTACGTCTCACTAATACTCCCATGTAATCTGATGCATTGGAATCCAAGCCATATAGTACCGACTGTTTTTACATAGTCTTGGAAATATGTTTTGGGCCAGAATACATCGGCCGCTGCATGGGCTCCTATAAAGCCATATACTGAGTTAAGACAGCGCTCGTCTGAATGAGGCCTTATGTGCACTGTGTAGAAAGATTCTGTATCGCTGAAGTTGGGAAAGACTTCTCAAAGCATTTTTGGCTATTTTCTGGCATAAATTAACTATTATGGTTATTATACAGGGTAAGGAAACCCAACAACTCCACAATAGCTTTTTTGTTTTTTGATGGTGTCCTGTGAAAATTGACATCGACAAAAATTATGGAGCAAATTTATGTTTTGTTTGCAAAAACTGTTTTGCAACATACAAGGTAAATACATACCAATTTTCATAGGAAATCATAGAAAAATGAAAAAGTTATTGAGTAACATTTCGTACTCCTAGTGAGAGAATCGTCCTGTATATTGTTTTGTCATAAATATTTTTACTTATATACAGTAAAGAACATGTCTTTAATAAAATTAGATTAAACTCAAAAAAATTGCATCATGGAGCTCACACAACAAATTCCTCTGAAAAAGTGTGTGTGTGTGTAGAGGGGAGGGGGTGTCTTCAGAATTCACTAAGTGCAACTTGTGAGTGCAACTAGTTTATCAATTAGAAAAGTGAAGGAAAATCACACCAGGTCTTTCCTGGTGGAGTTTAAAGACAATGACAGAACTATCCACAGCACTAGCCTGAGAAAGAGGTAAATATCTCCACTGTGGTCTTCCAGCTCAGGACTAAGCAGAAGCACTATAGATCAAATCTGTCAATCACTTAATTCGGGTCTGATATTGTAACTATCCTAAATACAGAATAAGTGATTCTTTTGTTACTTCTAAGGCACAGTTTATCATTACACAACATTTTCATATATTTTATACTGCATCCTGGAAAACCCCATTTAAAAGAAAGAAATATGTGCATGATTCTGCTGAACAGCAGTAGCAAATATATATTTAGTATTCAGAATCTAGATCCTGCACCCTTTTTCTCCCTGAAGTGTAAAAACTAAATGAGTTTATGAAAATGATGGTGCAGCAGGCTTTATTTGCATATTCCTTCTGCACTTTAAAATTAACTTCTGACATTGTATTTCAGACAATTTGTGAAGTTCAGTACTGCATCGCATTCTGCACTGCAGGAAGGAAGAGGTTATACATTTCAGAAATTTGGCTCCACTCATTATAATCACAAACATTGCTGCAAGCTGTGAATTTAGAACTAACAAGGTCTAAAGTCTCTATTTTCAGGTTTCATTACAAATTATGCGACAAGTTAATACATTCACTTTGAATACACTCACATCTGTTTAGGACATGGGGCAAGTAACAATCTGAAGGATTAGGTTTTGCATAGATCATTGCAGCAGAGAATCCCACAAGTCTTGCACCTTTTATCCTACTGCAACCTTTCAATGGAATTGAGCTGTGAGAGTTTTAAGCCTGACACTGCCTAGTGTAGGGACTTGGGAGCTAATCTGCTAAACACACAATGAACAGAAAGACATGAAGCCTAGGTCTTGTTAACCCTGGACCTATGTGATTAAATACAAATAATTAAGATGAACAGATTCAAGTCTTGGGGCTTTTCATCCATATGGAATAACAGTTGGTGAAACTGACTACAAATTGTGTAAGACTAATAAATAATGCATTACTGCATATTTGTAGATGGGTAATTGGGTAATGAAATGGAAATAATTTTAACAAAGAAAAAAATATGTTTTGGAAGTCAGATTTTTCTTGGGTGGCACCCATAAATATGTCACTCTTCCTGTTCTTCATAATGACTAATTTTAAAGTCGGAGATAGTTTGCAAATTAACAAAGTTTAAAGAGAAATCTTTTCTGAAATGCAAGAAGCTTTACAGGATAAATCGACTTAGTATGATTAAGAAATTACATAAACTGCAATTTACAGATCCTGCGTATCAACAGGTCATATATCAGTGGGTAATTATATGCAAAAGCAGGAGCATGATTATGGGAACTTTAATGGGTAATTCCATCTTCAGACAATTAAATATTTAAATTAAATATATTGTGAGTTTACCTAAAGGCCCATTTAGATACAAGGATCATTGCTCAAAATTCACTCAAAAGCCGTCTTTTGAGCCATAATCGTTGTGTCTAAATGTGCCCATCTTTCACTGTTCGGCCAAACAATGTTTTTCAGTTCTTCTTGAAAACCCTTGTTCAGCAGAACAGCTGATAAGCAGGACTGCATGCTGTGTTCTGCCTGCAGAGAACTGATTACAGCTGATAACATTGTTACAGCTGTTCTCAGTTCTCAGCCCTGCAGGCAGAACAACTGATAAGCAGGACAGCAGGCTGTATCTACTGTTCATGGTGCTGAATTCTCCATGGGGAGCCCGTGGCTGAACAATGGAGCTAATTAAAGAGCACAGACCTCCTGCTGAGTTCTGTAACAGCTCCCAGAAGCTCATTTGCATGCAAATGAAGCTAAAGGCCCATTTACACTGGACGAGTGTCGGGCAAATGATGCCCGACACTTGTCCCTGTGTTCCTTGCTCCCGTGCTCCTGCACGGGAGCTAGCGCAGCTGGTTCGCACATGGAGCGGCCAGCAGGGGGGCAGGGCAGTGCAAGAGATTTCTCTCCTCTCGCTCCCCCGCCCCTCTCCATTGAGCTACACAGCAACAAGGATATTACATCCATTAACAAAAGCATTAAGATAGGGAATTGCTGATTATGCAGCTCTTGATTGTATTCTTAAAACAGAAAGGTCATCCGTCTAAATGTTTGTAAGTACTTTAAACACCTAATGCCATATTAAATTGCTCTTGGCTCGCATTTTTCTTAAGGCCCATTTACGCACACAGATATCTTTCAAGAGATTGAAAGATCGGCAATCATTTTGCATAAAGTACAAATAGGCATTAATTACTATAAGTACTTTATTAAGGCCCATTTACACTGGACGAGTGTCAGGCAAATGATGCCCGACACTCGTCCCCGTGTTCCTTGCTCCCGTGCTCCTGCACGGAAGCTTGCACAGCTGGCTCGCACACGGAGCGGCCATCAGGGGGGCAGGGCAGTGCAGGAGATTTCTCTCCTCTCACTCTCCCGATGAGCTTCATCGTTCATCTTTTATGCAGCATGGCTCACCTCCCCTCTCCTTCCCTCCGGCTGTTTGCAATTGCAATGGGCGGGACAGTGGCGGCGCTAAGCACCCGCCCCTTGTCTGCAGCCAGCAATGGGATTCTTCATTCCATGGATTTTCATTTCATGATACATGGAATCCAATGCATCAGATTGTAGCGTATATCGGTCAGCCCTGAAAAAAGCGGCCGATATAGGCTCATGTGAATAAGCCCTCAAGGTATTGTTATGACTCTCTGTTCTATGAATCCCATCTGCAGACTACAGACTGTTGTAAACCCAGTCTACTGAATTCTCAGTAAATCAATAGCGAATCGGTAAACAAACACTGAAGCATATTGTTGGATGACGCCTACTCACAAATCAAGTATTTCCATAACGGCATTATATTAGGGAACTGTTAGCTGGACTTATTTACCATACGGCTTATGAGTAAATCTATACTTTAACCACATTTTATTCACAATGTTTACTGCATAATCATGTTCCAGCAGTGAAGCAGTTGCAAGAAAAAGTAATGAACACTTTGGTATTACCTGGATTTCTATATTTCTTACTAATAAAATGTTTAGATATGGACAGTATAATATGTTGACAATCTTGGTTCTTGCCATTAGTCTCAAGTTTGTGACCATGATACTTACACAGCTCAATTGATTTTAAGACGTGTCTAGTCTATAATCTACTTTTTAACACGGACAATGCTGTAGTTGTCACCCAAATTAAGTATTTGGTTATATGATTGTTACATGTTAGGGCAATGCGTTATAGCAATTTCATCGAATATGCCGAGAGCAGTAGAGATCTACACATGTAATTCATGTTTGTGGATGATCCATGTCTGTATGACTATATTTAAGTTTTGAGCAGCTGCCGGCAGCAATCTGATTGGTCCCGCTGAGCCAATGAGAGGCAGCAGTCACTCACCTATTCATAAATTCATGAATGGGTGTGTGAGTGAGATCTGCCTCTGATTGGTCAGGCTGTGACCAATCAGAGGCAGCTCATTCAGCAGGCGGGGATTTTAAATCCCCGGCTGCTGAATACTACTCACAGCTGTTCAGAGCAGTTCAGGAGGACTGCCGCCGACCGCGCTGAACTCCGTCTGCCGGGACCAGGTGAGTATATATATATTTTTTTATTTTTACACATATATTATATTTAAGCCCTTCCCGACAATTGATCCCGCGATCACCGGCAACCCATTGCTTTCAATGGAGCCGGCTGTATTGCCGGCTCCATTGAATTCAATGGGCTAACATCGTTCTGCCGGGACAAGGTGAGTATATATATTTTTTATTTTTACACATTTCTGGATGAATTGCAGGGAAGGGCTTATACATTTAAGCCCTTCCCGACAATTCATCCCGCGATCGCCGGCAGCCCATTGCTTTCAATGGAGCTGGCTGTATTGCCGGCTCCATTGAATTCAATGGGCTAACATCGTTCTTCTCTGCCACAGCTGTTACAGTTGTGGCAGAGGAGAACGATCTTTATGCTGACAGTGTGGGGGGGGGGGGGTCTCACTCTTGCCACTATTGTGGCTTAATAGTAGGACCTGGGAACTTGAGATGCAGCCCAACATGTAGCCCCTCGCCTGCCCTATCTGTTTCTGTGTCGTTCCCATCACTTTCTTGAATTTCCCAGGTTTTCACAAATGAAAACCTTAGCGAGCATCGGCGATATACAAAAATGCTCAAGTCGCTATTGATTTCAATGGGGTTCGTTACTCGAAACGAACTCTCGAGCATCACTGAAAGTTCGACTCGAGTAATGAGCACCTGAGCATTTTGATGCTCGCTCATCTCTACTGATCAGTGTTTTAGTACCTATGTGATGGTGTTTAAACGTATCTGACTACAGATTACTTTAAGCTTGACAAAGGCCACCATGAGCTAAAACATAGCTTTTCTTTAATATAGAATGAATAAAGCTCTTCTTTTAATTTAGAGACTTAACCATCTATGCTTTTACTTCTTTTTTTTAAATCATTTTTGGATTTTTCTGGGGACCATGGGTTCAGAAGTCTTATTTGTGGCTTTGCATGTTGGCCACCTCTCCTTACTAGGTTGTGTTGGAGTGCTGTTGGCTTCCACTTCTATTTATTTAATCATTATCCAAGTCACAATTATAGAAAAATACAATCTAACTAAACTAATAACGCACAAAAAAGTTGTACCATTAATGTCTTTAATTGAACACATTGAGTAAACATTCACAGTGCGTGAGAAAAAGTAAGTGAACCCTTCAATCTTTTAAACCTGTACATTCCCCTTAAGAGTGCTGTGCATGGAAGATATTCCAGAAAGATTGATGTGCTGGTCCCAACCTCCTCCTTGTAAATTGTATTTACAGCTGCAAGAAACATTTGGAGGTGATTATTACTAAATGGGAAGCCATAGGTTATCAAGTTCCAAAGTGTACTTATATTTTCTCCCTGTACTGTGCATGTTTACTCAACGTGCTCAATAAAAGACAGAAATGGTACTACTATGTTTCTGTTATCAGTTTAGCTAGATTGTGTTTATCTATAATTGTTATATTTTTGTACACCATGTAAAAGAGTTTTTTTTAAATCCCCTTCACATGGTTTGTACTGTAAATGCTGCAGAATTTCCACAGCAATTCTAGCAGTGAAAATTGTGCAGCATTTCCAGTTCATGTGGAGGCAGCCTAAGGCCGCCTGCACACGAGCGGAAATCCCGCCGCGGGATTTCCCGCGGGATTTCCGCCGCTGAAAGTTTGCATAGGAGTGCATTAAAATACGCACTCCTATGCAGACGGCCGCGGTTTGGCCGCGCGAAATCTCGCGCGGCAAACAAACCGCGGCATGTCCTAATTTTCTGCGGGGCACGCACTCACCCGGCCGCCGGCTCCGGTCTGCGCATGCGCCGACTGCGCGGCAGCCGGCACATGAAAGAGCCGGGCCGGCAGGCGCGGGTGAGTACGCGCTCGTCCCTGCAGGCACTCGGGTCGGATCGCGCGGCGAGAATTCTCGCTGCCGGATCCGACCCGCTCGTCTGCAGGCGGCCTTAAGCTACCTTTACACACAGTCTTTGTGGTGTCTAGTGAAGCTTATAAATAATGAATATCTCACTCTTTTTACAAATGTTTTTGGGTGTTATTTTGTTTACCTAATTTAGCTTTTTTTACAGAGAAAAACAAAAAAACTTGGAGCATGCTGTATTCAGAAAAAATGCTAGTGACCCAAAAATGCACCTAAAATGAGGGGAAAATCTCACAATAAAACATTTGTATTGTGTTTAATAACTTCCTCATTGATCTACAGCTTACACCTGGCTTACACAACGTCATGGATTCATCTAACAGGTCTGTTGGGGCAGCCTGAGATTGACCACCCTGTACCACTGATTAATTCTTGGAGGGTATGACTCGGGATATGTCCCTTATGATATGGAACATAGTTTCTGAGGTCTCTTCAGGAATGGCCTGGGCCTCCTGACCAAATACTTTTATGGCAAGTTCCTTAAAGTTGAGTAAAGAGGAATTAGAGTTCTATATGGATAACATCTTTAGATCCTCAGTAGCTGCTCCTTCTATAAACTGTTCTCTGAGCATTTGGTCAACTCTAACTGCTTCTCTGGGATCAGCATGGATCACAGCTTTCATATTTTCTTGTAGAGGTAGGGCTTAATCCCTAAGAAATTAATCTGTCTTTTGCCTTTTATTTAAAAAAAATGCTTTATCACCCCGGATGTCGTCCGAGTTTCAAAAATGCTTTGGAGTCTTCTTTTGGTCCCCAGCCCAACATTTTACTTCTCTGGTGGCAGGTCCCTCTAACTGGCCTACTAATATTTCTAATTTCTGCTCATTGATAATAGGGCACAAATGATACATAGCCTTTATTTTAGTTTAAAAATCCCACAAATTATGCAGTTTGTCACAGGCGTCTGACATATTTAAATACAGTAATAGACATACAGTTCAAACCTTGCACAAAATAGAAGTTACAATGTTTCAAATTTCAAAATGATGGTTTGACTCATTTCTCACTTTAAGGACCAACTGAGTCTATTATAAGGTCACAGGGATAAAAATCCTGTTTGTGATGCCACTTCCATTGCGGAGCACCAGATGGGACGTGAATAATGAAAGTGGGAGTTAAACTGGTGTCACAGCGGCTATCACCTAGGTTTCCTAAATAGCAGTGTCTGAAGTGGAGTAAATGGCTAATGATGAATTGGGATGGTTATTATCGTGACACCAGTGCTATACAGCACAATAGTCAGTAGTGAAGAAATCAGACAGAAACTGAGAGTGTTAGTACGGTAACCAACCAAGATGTAAACACTTTTTTAATTTTCACTCAATGGAATATTTAAACATTTCAAAATGCAGCAGAAAGGTGTTTTTTTATACAATGGATACACAGCTTGCTTAAACAATTGCAGGGAGGTAGACAGGATGACTTGGGGATATATGGCTGTGAGGTGACAGCTTATACTAAGTGGAGGTTTTATGTGGTAGCATTGACTTTGGAGCTGGCTTCTACAGTAAAACGTCTGTCAGAACGAAGCACTTGATGCTGCATTGAATCACTCACCCAAGGTGACTCTACCAGGCCTCAGGCACTTCGGCGCTTTACGTCTCAGCTACAGGCTCACTTTGGACTCTGGCTGGAAGAAGTGTCGTGGAATTTCCTTTGTGGAACCACGCCTTACTCAATTAGGAATGATCACACCCTTCCAGATTGATCGATCACAGTATTGGACAGTGCGCACTATCCTGAAATTATTTAGTCTGACACGAGTTCAGAGAAAAGTAACTTCCTGTTTATTTTTGGCGCGTAGCATGTTTTATAAGGCACAACAAAACAGCCCTTTTGGGGCAGGCAAAGGTTACATAGGCACAACGTATTGTTTGATTATTGGATAAGCATCTTCCTTCATCCGGTCATCTGGTATGGCTCATCACGTGGTAGCAGATTGGATAGGGCGGATACTATTTCGTATCCCACGTGTATCTTCACCGAAACGATTGGCTGTGTTGTCATGAGTTAGTAATAGCATAGACCGCCCATGTTATTCGCGTCTGTTTCCAGTAAAATCGCTGGGGGAACTTCTGCGGTAATTTAAAAGCGGTAGCTTGTCTCAGATGCGGTTAATTGTCTAATTTCTAGTTCCCTTAATCACGCATGCAGCTGGACAAACAGATATTTATATATATTGGTTGCGTGCTAAATTCCATCTTTGTCAGCAGAGTTATGAAAAACAGATATTTCATATAAGCATTGCCTAATATAAGTATTGCATAATTGTACGTACACTTCTACATTTGTCAAAACAGAATTAAAGCATTTGAATTGACAAATGTTCCCCGTAAGGCCCACCAAACCCCAATACATAAAGATTTATATATTGGGGTTGCCACCACAGACCCCCCTTGAAACTATCTGTTTCACCAAACTCGCCCTGCTCCATCCCACCCCCACCACTGACTCTAGACTTGTATTGTGTTGTATTCTGGAGCCATTGCTGGAGCCATTGTGTTGTATACTGGAGCCATTGCTGTCATGGGGGTATAGGCTGGTTCAACATCATCGTATTCTGGATCTGTGATGACGACATTGGCATTGACAGTGGGCCTATTGCTGGACATCATAGAGAAACAGGTGGACCAGGTAGACACCAGGGCCGGAATACACTGTATGCAACAACAAACAGAAATTAGAACCATTACAATGGCAACAAAAACAGTTAGTATTTTCTTCATCAGAGTAAGCCCAAACCAGGACCCTGTCAACCAGTCAAACCACCCTTGATCCGTTCCTTGTTTGATACTGGTGGCTAGATCTCTCAGGCGGTTGATCTGTTGGTGGATTGACGCAGAGTTGTCAGAGAGATTAAAACAACACATCCCTTCAAACTCTTCGCACCCGTGGTTCATGGTCATAAGGATGTAATCAATGGTGGCTCTGTTCTGTAGGGTGGATCTTCGTATGTTTTGTACATCTAAGAGTAGTAGGTCCAGTGCCTGGGATGTGGCATTTAGGCCCTTTACCATGTCACAAGCTAAGCCGTTAATTACTCTTGTGTTATGCTGGGCCAATGCGGGGGTGCCTAGAATACTGAGAGCTAGTGCAGTGTGCTCTGAGAAACTCAGTAGAGTAGGTGGTCCTACACAGTTATCGGCCAGGCCGTGGATGTCCCTCCGATCCCTAGGTGAGGGTGTGGGTGCCGGGGGGTCTGGCTTCTGATACATAAGGATACTCAGACGGGACAATGCACACGGTCCTCCTGTAATGTTGGCGGGGATATATGTGTATGTTAAATTGCCACAGGACAGGACCCATCCTACTGGTAGTTTGACATGTCTGGAGTGGCTGGGACTCCGAACTACCTTTCCACAAGACATGGTAGTCACTATCTTTTGACATTGTTCTTCAGTACGAGAGCAAAGTATTCGGGAATCACTAGTGACCACTTGGCCCCTCTCACATTTCCCAATGTACCGTGGATTACATGTGAAGTTGTAACATACCTCAGCCTGTGAGACATTTCTAACCTGGAACTCAGTCATATTGGACCAGTCAGCGTGTTCTACAGCTTTACAGTAGGGACAATATTCATATATGTTAATGAAGGTGTTATCTTGTATCACATCGCCTTCCCCCACATCATCATCATCATGTACCATTGCATAAATTGATCTCAATACATTTACTGGAGTGGGAATGGCCAGTAAGCAGGCTCGTAGAATATCTTCCCCGCTCCTTAATTTAGGCATGCACATATTAGTTATATTGATAACATCTCTGGCTAAATACTCCCACATATTGATATGACTTTCCCCCACCCATTTAGCCTGCTGTTTCTGGTTCTTCACTGAGGTACCCTTTTCGTCCCACATTACCAGAACCCCACATAGGAGAAGTGTTATGATAACTTGACCTAAATATTTCATGATGATTCGTCCTTCTGGGATGGAGCTTTCTTGCAGTGGCTTGCGTGGATCCAGGTAGGCTTCCCCTCTAGTTTCACTGAGGTGGCAGTGGTCAACAACACCTGGAACGGACCGTCGAATCTGGGTTCAAGCGAGTTTTTTCTCAGGAACTTCTTCACGTACACCCAATCCCCGGGTTGTATGGAATGGGTGCCTGTGTCTTGGTCTGGGTCTGGAATGGAAGAGAAAACTCGTGCATGGACTTTAGTTATTTCTTTGGCGAGTGATATAACATACTTGGTCAGAACATCTGAGTGCAATTGTAACTGCTGAGGGAAATAACACCCTAGTCTGGGGACGGTCCCGAAAAGAATCTCATAAGGTGATAACTTATGCTTTCCCCTTGGCGTGTACCTCACGCTATACAGTGCTATGGGAAGGATTTCTGGCCAGGGCATGCCAGTTTCTCGTGACATTTTGAGTATTTTTGTTTTCAAGGTACCGTTTAGTCTCTCTACCTTACCACTACTCTGGGGGTGATAGGGTGTGTGAAACAAAAGTCTGCTGCTTAACGCCTGCCAGATCTCTTTGGTGACGTTGGCGGTAAACGCTGGACCTTGATCACTTTGAATAACTTCAGGTATTTCGAAACGGCAAACTAACTCAGTTATGAGTTTCTTAGCGGTAGTTTTGGCAGTCATATTGGTACTTGCATATCCTTCTGCCCACCCAGAGAAGACATCCACCACTATTAGGGCGTATTCAAAGCGTCCTGATTTCGGCATTTGGATGTGGTCAATCTGGATCCGTTGGAATGGATACAGTGGCTTGGCCAGGTGTTTTCTAGGTGTCTCTTCCATTTTTCCTGGATTACATTGGGCGCAAATGGTGCAAGATTTGCAGTACTTGTCCACCAACGTTGTGATGCCAGGTGCCAGGTAATATTTCTGGATCAATGAGTTCATGAGCATTTTGGACAAATGGGTTGGGCCATGCGCCCACTGTACCACTGCTGGGTAGAAGCTTCTAGGCAAATATGGGCGGCCCGTCAGCGCAAACAGTCCCTGTTCGTCCTTCTTCGCTCCCTTCTTCGTCCATTCTTCTTTTTCTTCCTTGCTCGCTCTCTTTTGTGCTTCTGTAAGGTAGTCTGGTCGTATCTTCTCATCCACACTAACCATCATGGATGGGTCTGGTTCCTCCGTTGATTCCACCCCTACCGGTAGTGCTTCCACATGAATTCCAATTCTTCCAAACTCCCCCCTTGCAGCTCTTTTTGCTGCTTGGTCCGCTGTATGATTACCAACGGCCTCTTCAGTGTTCTTCTTGCTGTGAGCTTTCACTTTCAGTATGGCCACCTTCCGTGGCAGTTGGAGGGCATCCAGCAGGTGCCTGATGGCTTAATGATGCTTGACTGGGGTGCCTGCAGCTGTGAGGAATCCTCTAACTTTCCAGATCATCCCGAAGTCGTGTGCCACTCCACGAGCGTACCGTGAATCTGTGTAGATGTTGGCTGCATGATCCTGGGCCACCTCACACGCCCGTGTGAGGGCCTGTAGTTCGGCTTCTTGTGCTGATACGGTAGGAGGGAGTTGTTGGGCTTGGATTATTTTCGTGGTGGTGGTAACTGCGTAACCGGTATGGTATCGACCCATCTCATCAGCGAATCTGGAGCCGTCCACGAAGAGTGTGTAGTCTACGGGTTCCAGTGGTTTGTCATAGACTGATGGTAGATGAGAGATTTCCTGTTGCATCATCTTGACGCAGTCATGTGAAGGACGTGGAATGTCGTAGTAGGAGACGGAACCATTCGGTTTTTCCTCAGCATCATCCTCTTCATCCCCCTGAAGAATTGGAAGGAGGGTGGAAGGGTTGAGGACATTACAACGCTGTAACGTGACATTCTCCGGAATCAACAGTGAGCATTGCAAGCGTAGATGCCTTGCTGCTGATAGATGCTTCGGCTGTGTCTGGTTGAGTACGGCGGCAATGTCATGTGGAGCCAGGACAGTCAGAGGGTAACCCAACACAAGATCTGAAGTCTTGTCCAGCAAGACATGGGCCGCAAAGACTGCCCGTAGGCAGGAAGGTCCCGCTCTAGCCACCGGGTCGAGTCTGGCTGAGAAGTAGCCGATGGGTCGCGATTTTCCAGCATGCTTTTGAGTAACGCGACTAATGTTTATAGAAACCCCCCTTCTCTTTTCCAATTCTGACAGAGACCTGCTCCCTTGTCCATTAACCTCCCGTCGCCCACAATACCCTACAACAAGGGGGTGAAATCCCTGCCTATCTCAGGAGGGGGGCATGGGCCTCCCGTGGGTTTTTTTTTTCCGAGAAATCCACACCCCTCACCTGTACGAGGTGGCGCTTCGTGAAGCGTCCCCTCGCTGGTTCCTATGGCCGCCTGCGCTATCCCTAGGTGAACGGGCAATTAACTGGCTGGTAGGACTATGGAGCAGGTGTCTGCAACCGTGCGTAGTTAGCGCTAAATGTGCCAACTGGGACAGTGCCGGAGTCCAGACAAGAGACAAGCGGTGCCGCTGCAGGTACTATAGATATCCCATCCTTAGGTCACTGGCCAGGAATAGTCAGTGATGGTCAGAAACAGCGATATCTCTAGTTTCTAGGTTTTTTCCTTTCTCTGCTAAGTGTAATGTGTAATTGAGAACTTCCTCTTTTTCGGGCACAGCGTTGATCCCCCGCGCTAGACAGCCCCCCTTTCTCTGATCACAGACTACAGTTTAACCCTATATCACAGACTTAATCTTAATTCTATGCAATATACAACAGGCTATTTCTATATGAGATATAAGCAGGATTAACTCTACGTTATATATAAACACTCTAAATTCTATGCAAGGCTTATTTTATTCAAAGGATGAGCAGAACTACTCAGATTCAATTTAATGCAATCACCTTATTCTTTACTGTTACATAACTAGCAATAACAATTGTTAGTACTGTCCGTTACAGTTATAAACGTGACACTTTTGAGCACATCATAGAGTCAGTAGTAGCAGTGATTATTCGGATTTCCACATCTCAATGAGGGATGTAAAAACTGTCCCTGATACAGCAAATGCTGCATTCCAATTTCAATTACGGCAGTCAGGTCTAAAATTCTAGGAGTATCTCTAGATGCCGGACACAGTATGTCCCGTCCTTGAACCTCACTGAGTTCTACTGCTACACAGTTCAACAATCTGCCTTCAGCCAGAGGGATCCACTCGTGCACGTTTAAACGATAAACAAATATTTGTGGACCATCACCCTCAAACAGTGGACCATAACCACAGCGGTGGGCGGGGTAGGGATTATTCTGACTACAGATCTCCCATCCGAGGGTACTTATCGTCAATAACAATCCTTTTTGGCAATTTGGGCAAGACATGGGTGGTGTGGCCACCCAGTTGGACAGACCCTCCAAACAGGTCTAGCAGGAGCGGAAATCCCTTATCAGACTTTTCTCTGGCAGTCTCCCACTGATGGGTCTCTGCAACAGGCCACCAGCACGGCTCCCTCCTCCCGCAGGAGTGGAAACACCCCGTACAGGCCCTCCCTTGAGGCAGCTTTTGATATCACCAATCAACTAGTACTCTCAATACAACAGGCATGTAATCATTCCTTTATATCTTATGACAGGTTCTTATCACGTGATCGAGACTTAAGAAATACCTGTCGTGCGGATCCAAATCTATCGGCCTTGACACAACACAGGCAAGCCTGAACTCAGCCACACAGGTATAGATAATTGATTTATCTTACCGTGTTCTGCAGATTGGTGGGCCCACCAAGTCCAAGGTTGTCTGTCCGTGCCTTGTGTCCGAGCTCTTTGGAGCCTATCGATCACATTCCCCGTACGGGCCACCAGCTGTCGTGGAATTTCCTTTGTGGAACCACGCCTTACTCAATTAGGAATGATCACACCCTTCCAGATTGATCGATCACAGTATTGGACAGTGCGCACTATCCTGAAATTATTTAGTCTGACACGAGTTCAGAGAAAAGTAACTTCCTGTTTATTTTTGGCGCGTAGCATGTTTTATAAGGCACAACAAAACAGCCCTTTTGGGGCAGGCAAAGGTTACATAGGCACAACGTATTGTTTGATTATTGGATAAGCATCTTCCTTCATCCGGTCATCTGGTATGGCTCATCACGTGGTAGCAGATTGGATAGGGCGGATACTATTTCGTATCCCACGTGTATCTTCACCGAAACGATTGGCTGTGTTGTCATGAGTTAGTAATAGCATAGACCGCCCATGTTATTCGCATCTGTTTCCAGTAAAATCGCTGGGGGAACTTCTGCGGTAATTTAAAAGCGGTAGCTTGTCTCAGATGCGGTTAATTGTCTAATTTCTAGTTCCCTTAATCACACATGCAGCTGGACAAACAGATATTTATATATATTGGTTGCGTGCTAAATTCCATCTTTGTCAGCAGAGTTATGAAAAACAGATATTTCATATAAGCATTGCCTAATATAAGTATTGCATAATTGTACGTACACTTCTACATTTGTCAAAACAGAATTAAAGCATTTGAATTGACAAATGTTCCCCGTAAGGCCCACCAAACCCCAATACATAAAGATTTATATATTGGGGTTGCCACCACAGAAGGGCTTCTGCATTTCCTTACTCACAGCTGCTCACCCCTCTGAGATCTCTCTGTCATCTACTCCTTGCTTGGTCTCCACTCCACATCTTCTCCTCATGCTAAATTGTCTCCACCTGTCTCAGCCTTGTCACCTGATGGGCCATCAGATCAGCCTGTAAACTCACATCTGATTGGTGCGCAATTCTCTTCAAACCTCCTTACATACTTTATAAGCGTATTCAGCATTGCACTCTGAGCATACTTGGAGTTCAGAAAACATGCTCTGCTTGTCCATCATTACCAGGAGAATCTCTGAAGCACAGCTCTGGTTGTTCATCATTACTGAAGCACACTCCACAGAACATACTCATAGTATGCTAGCTGTGTTCCATCCAAAAGTAGGGTTGAAAACAGAGCATCAAAATTGCATGGCCCAGTGCAATAGCTCTGATCCAATTTACTTTTGTGCAGAAGCAGAAGCAGTAGATGCATTAGCAGCACAGATCTACCAGTCAGAAGTCACTTCTCTGCCTGATGATTATTTAGAAGTATGTATAGATAGATGATAGCTCATGTAGAACTTAAAAAATTTTGTTGGTTTACTGCAGTTGTTTTTATTTAACAAGTGACATTAATGTTCAGCTTGTTACTATTGATAGAGCAACCGATAATCAAACAAATAATTGCTTTATATTTCCTTTTATATTATATATCTATTATTTTCACATCTACTTATAAATCAATCAGTCATAATTCATATTGATTACAATAGATAATAGCCTTGCTGAAATGTATGTCACAGATCATAAGCCCTGTATGTCATAGGATGTAGTTCAGTGTAGCTTATGTTAAAGAATGTAAAAGCTACACAGGGGAACTAACCTGCTCTTTTACAGGAATGAAGAAGTGGCTGGATCCTTCTCATGTAGATTATGAACCATAACGAAAATACCTTTTAACCCTTATATACGTATCCAGACTTATCAACGTTATTTCGCACCCGGGGGACCCGTGTACCCATGTCTGTTACAGCTGCTCTAGTACGTGTAAACAGATAGAATTTGGGGGTAACGCATACACTCTTGCTCGGAGAGGACTGTGAGTAACGGACGCTCATTGTATTTCGAATTTTCGTGCATAAACACATGTTCTCTGACAGAAATTCAGGTATTTATTGTAATAGTTTTCTCACGTTTTTACTGAAACTTTGTGTTCTTCTGTGCCAAAAAAGAATAATGCTGTAATTTTACTTTCTACTATGCACTCTGAGGCCTTAGTCAGACGGGCGTTTTTTCGCGCGATTTGCGCATGCACATGTGTCCGGCGATTTTTTAAAACCATTGCTTTGCAATGGTATCGGACACATAAGCGCTTTTTATGCGCTCGTCCGATAAATTATAGAACAGAAATCGCAGATCGCACCTATCTGCGATCTGCGATTCCTGTTCTCTTCTCTATATGCGCTCAATGGGGCTGGCGGCAGAAGCGTTGACCCCATTGAGAACATATAGAAGACAAATCATTCTTCTCTGCCACAGCTGTAACAGCTGTGGCAGAGAAGAATGATGTTTGCCCATTGAATTCAATGGAGCCGGCAATACAGCCGGCTCCATTGTAGCAATGGGCTGCCGGCGTGCGCGGGATGAATTGTCGGGAAGGGCTTAAATATATAAGCCCTTCCCTGCAATTCATCCAGAAAAGTGTTAAAATAAAAAATATATATATACTCACCTGCTCCCGGCAGCCGGAGTTCCGCGCAGCCGGCCTGCAGTGGGTGTGAAGGGGGTGTGAGTCAGACCTGCCCCCTGATTGGCTGCATTGCCGGCTCCACTGAATGCAATGCGCTGGACAGCTCCGGCCCATTTCTAATCAAACGCGGCTAGGAGCAGATTTTCGGGTGATTTTTGGGCAGCGGTCACGCGATTTGCGGATGCGCATCCGTCATGCGATCTGCAAATCACGCGAAAAAAACGCCCGTCTGACTAAGGCCTGATGCTTTGGTTTCTGACAATGCAAAGAAAAAAAACAGATCGTTTTATATTATAATAAATACAAAGCTGGTGTCGACACTATGGGCCAAATGTTAGGCAGATATACCACACATCGACGTACAAATAGATGGACATTAACCTTTTTTTTACATTGTCGATATTGCGAGTTTAGCTGCGTATATTATTTATTACAAAAACAATAACATGATTCCAAAGAAAACTAACCAAAGACGGCTTTTCTTGAGACAGTTGAGTGTACCAATTGCAATACCAATAATTGAAGATTGTTCTGAAAATCACCACTTTCGACAACTCAGTTACAGTTAGATTGAACTGGTCAAAAAGTTGTGGTTGGTTTAGCCACATTTGCTATCAACAAACTATCAGAAAACGCAGGAAAACAGGAAAATCTAGTGCGAATGATAGGAAACCCGTGTGTGACGAACATGCTGTAACTACAACAACATGTATCCTCTGCGAAAATGTTGTTACTCAATAAGCATGTAATTAGTAATTATAAATAAATAATTTAAATAAAAGTTATATATTATGTTTATAAATGTTTATTTTAATATTCTTACCATTTTAAAAGGCTAAAAATTCATTCATAATATAAAAATACACTGGGTGTGACTGGGGAGCGTTATTTTAAACTCCATTTTTTAAAATGATTACATGCTTTAAAAATTCTGGTAAAACGATATTTCCATCAAAAAAGGTCAAATCATGAGGATATAAAGCCGCTTGAAGAAATCTTCGTACAAACAAGAGAAAAATAATGAATAAGCAGCTAGTGGGTACCCTGGTGCGGGCATAAGGGTTAAACAAGTTGCCAATACACTAAACAATATTGTTATCTGTGCATGCAAGCACTTAAAACTGCATTAACATATATTTTCACACATGCCAGACATGATTACTGCGCATGATTGAAATATCAAATATCCTGGTTATGAAATGTCTATAAAACCAAGGTGCTTGTAGAAATAAACAGGAACTCTCTCATTACTACCCATGTAATATGCTTCTTTCCCGAGCTGCTCGCCTACACTTAATGCTTAATCATTAGGAGTCGTAAGATATACCTTGGCACACCTTGATTGCCCCCTAACACTATTAATGTAGTTCAGAATAACTAGGTTACATCTGCTTTAAACATCTGGCGTCATGATGTGTGATATGGCTGCGGGTGCTCGATTTGTTCATCACTGCATCTGCTAGAGCATGAGCGCTCTGTACTCCAGCGAGTCACATGACTCATTTTATGATGTCATGGGTTACTCTGGGAGTGTAAAAATGAATATTCCTTATATCACATACGAATCAAATTAATACAGCTAGGATGTCTTATAACATATATATTGCTACAAGCAAGATGGCCCTCTGAAATATGTGGCTACAATATCATATGTAATAAGTAACCATCGTTCCTCCACATAAAGGGCTCATGTGAGAGAACCCTGACTTTCACCCCAAAATGCTTTTTTGTGTGTAGCCTTTTCAAGGCAACAAATGATGTGTGGTCACAATATTATTCTGCTGCTTTTGACTCACAGGAGAGTCCCTACACTGGCACATTGCAACATACTGTAAAGAGATTTTAGAACATATCAGAACTTTATAAGTTTTATTATTATGCAATAATCATTGTTCTAAAGCAATTAATTATCATGGTGCACAAAAAACTATTTATAGTAAATGACAAATTTATCACTGGAGGGTTGCTTTAAAAACTGTATAGGTGGGTGGGCACATTTATATGAGTGCAAGATATTAATTAGAAATGTAACTTGATGTTTATTTGGCAAATACCATAACCAAGTCTTCAGTTAACTTTACTTTAAAGTGACTCAAGGAGATGAAAAATCAAGTAACATCTATCTATGCATTTTATGTATAATTTCCTCATTATCTGCGGGAAAGGGTCTCCCTAAGAAAAGAATTTGTACGCTGTTCTAGACAGTAGTCTTTATGACTCCTTAGATGGAATTTGTCAAAGAAAAATAAATCTACTGATTTGAGAAAAGACAAGAACTTTTCCACATGTTGATTTACAGGACTTGATTATCATATATCTGCCAATTTTATTCCAAGAAATGTGTGAGTTTAAGCATTATGAACTGTAATAAATTATACAATGCATTCGTACAATGGTTGATAAGGTTTTAACAGTCTTCATATACTCTTCTTTTAGCAAAGCTTACATGAAAATCATTCTTTTTTTTATATCTGTCAATTTTACAAACAACAAACATCCTGTAATGTATTCATATGGTAATTAAAGGAGCTATGCAGGGGCTAAAGAATGCCAAAGCTGTTCAGTCTGCTGTAAGAAAAAAAAAGATCATGCAGTGCTCACTTCACTTTGTCCCCTGCCACAGCTGTTCTGCTGAGGCCCAGTTCCCCACTAGTCTTCATTTCCAGCTGTAGTAAGCCAGTGATGTAGTCATTCAATACCTCTGACATGTAATCAATGCAGCTAATCACCAGCTCACTTCAGACAGCGATTATCTTCAGCAGTCACATGTCCTTGATATGGGACATCATCACAGCTGCAGCCAGGTTATTGGGCAAAAATGCAATGGCGAGGAAACAGGGGCTGGTGAGTATGGCTACTATTTTCTACAGCAGGATTGAGCAGCTATGGAAGACATTTTTGAACCCAGATCATAACCTCTTTGAAGGTGTTCTCATTGACTGTAACATTGATGGCCTATTTTTAGGCTGCATTTACACAGGTGACAGACTCATGTAAGTTCCATCTGATGCGTTATTGTAGAAGTGTCATATAAGGAGGTTGAGAAAGTGCCCCCCCCCCCCCAGCTGTCCAGTATCAATTAGCTGCCGTTCAGGAAACTAGAAAGTTGAGTTGACATCCTCCCCCCTTGAATTCTCCCTTACTAGGTGACAGGGATGAGCATTGCGAGTGGATCACTCACCATTGCCCATCTGATGATATATTAGATGATAGATAGATAGATAGATATTAGACAGGTATATAGCTACCAGATAGATAGATAAAGACATAAGCTGGTAAATAACAAAGTTCTTATCTCCACTTCCTCCTCTATATCTGATATGCCTTTCCAGGGGAAAGGAAATCTTTTGTCCCACTGGCCATAAACTGGCTAATGACAAGGAGATGCTAAATTGACCCCATGCTGGTGTGGAGTGACACCTTGAATGGTTCACGCAGACATCCTCGAGCCCAGCTTCATATCAGAAGAGAATCTTCTGATAAAGGATATTTGGGTGTATGAAGCTCCTATCCCAATATTAATCATATGTTCAGGATCGGGTGGGCCCACTGAACAAAACGCATCTACTCAGGGTGTGGTAAGCGCTCAGGAATCTCCTCCAACTATGTAACCCCATACCTGGTTATGATTTCTGCCCCATGCTTGATATTCATGCGTAGATAAAATCATGACAAAACATATGGCAGGTATATCTTCACAATCGGAGGCCCTCCTGCCGAAATATGACTAAAAATAGGGAATCGTGTCTTTTCAGAGTTCCTAAAAAGCCAACCCTCCCTTCTCTGTATGACCTCAATGCGGGACCACACAGGACCAAATGGTAAATTCACAGGGTGTGCTGCAGCATTTGGATGGTCCCCCAGTTTCTGGAACCCCACCAAGCAGATATTAGACCCAAAATCCAAATCTGGTAACCTTCTTTTAATTTCTCCAGGTTAATTTTAAATTCGCTGAGCATGTATTCCCTGTATTTCCTTATTCTTCTATGTAAAAACCTTTGTTGTATATCTTTGTACATTTTATATATATTTGCACTGCTAGACCTTTTTTAGAATGAATCTGCAATCTATCAGTTCAAGCAACCATAAACCATAATTCTCAGAAGATTGTATTAATAATTCATTTAGAGTTTTTTTGTATATGCGTATTGTACAGATCTGGAGTGTGTTAGAATGCATCAGTTGGATGACTTTAACCCTTTCCAGTCCAATGTCGGGCCTGCCCCGACATCATCATTTCCCTCCACAGCTCCGATGTCAGGGCAGGCCCGACACTGCAGTGCAGGAGTGGATCTGCACCCGATCGTTAGACACATCGGGTGCAGATACACTCCTGCACTGGTCCTCATTGAGGACCACCGAGGAGAAGGCAGAAAGGGTTTTTAACCCTTTCTGCCTTCTCCTTTACACATTACGTAGCGCTCAATTAGCGCTATGCAATGCATAGATTCCAGCCGGCGATCATGTGACCGCCGGTGTTACCTGACCCCCGGCGGTCACATGAACGCCGAGCCGGGAGCCTGCACTGTGGGAGGACCTGCTTACCTGATCATGTGACCGCCAGGTGCCACCTGACCCCAGCAGTCACATGATCGCCGAGCCGGGAGGCAGAAGGAGAATGCGGAAGACGCCGGACAGGTAAGCAGGTCCCTCCCTGCACCCTCCTGAACTCTGTCAGTTCAGGAGGGTGCAGGGAAAATGTATTTTTTCTCACCCATTCTCCCCAGCTCCAATTTATTTGTAGCCTGCTCTACGCCTACAGCTCCTCATCGAGATGGACAAGACCGCAGCTGCAGAAAGTCACAATGTTCTTGAGCACCAGCTGCGAATGGCAGCTCTCAAGGAGTGGATTGCAAGAGCACAGACAAGTGAGTTTAATGGCCCAGGGACCATGCAGCCCTGACAAGAATACTTCCCTGTCCCAGAGAAAGAAGGGGACCTTGACATTTTCCCTAAGGGGTTTGAAAAGGTCTGCCACCAGTACCAGCTGCCCACCGAGCAATGGGCCAGGTACTCGACTCCAGGGCATACAGGCAAGGTGTCTGCAGAAATGCGACTAGAGGTGTCTGCAGAAATGCCCTGAGAACAGGATGGTGATTACACAGTCATCAGAGCAGCCCCAATCAGGCAGTGGATCTAGGGGCAACCCATCACACAGTCTGCAGCCATGGAAGATACAGTACTGCAGGAGCAGTTTCTGGAGACTGGTACAGCCAACATCTGCCAATTTGTCCTGGGCCATAACCCCAAAGATGTGGACAGCTACGTCACCAACCAGAGGCCAGACCTGTGAAAATCCAGAACCAGCTGGAGCAGAACAGGGACTCTGACCGACCTCCCCCCTTGTCCTTAGATCCTCAGGGGGGTCTGTTCCCTCCCCCCCTCCAGGCCTCTTAAGGAAACCCACAGATGTTTTGTCTGCAACAAAATGGGCCATGTCAGCACCACTTGCCCTGACAAGGAGAAGATGGTTCCCCCCTCCATGCCTCCTATGGCTATCCACAGATGTTTTGTCTGCAACAAAGTGGGCCATGTCAGCACCACTTGCCCTGATATGGGGAAGGTGGTCTCTTTTTCCAAGCCCCCTGTGTCTGCCGCAGATATTCTTCCCGCAGTTGCGGGTGGTGGTGAGGACACTGGCAACCTGCATCACCGTGAGTGAGACTGTGACTGTGGAGCTGCATGTTACTAATGCAGAAATGAGGTATAGTAGAAAAAAGTCTGCCCACGCTCCTCCGGGATAAACCAGGCAAGATATCTCAGTTTCAAAGAACAGTTTGCTTTATTGAAATGCAGTGCAGCGCGTTTCGTCGCTAGACAGGCGACTTTATCAAGCACATCAGAACTTTAAAATCAACCTCTTATATAGTAAAAGTTGTTACACTTACATGTGAATGCGGCGCTCGCCTTCGCTATTACTTCCGGGTACGTCAGAGGGTCACGTGACTCTGCGAGTCATCTTGCGTAACACATCATGTGACTTACCCATTCACATTACCGCGTCGTGCGTCACGGATACATGAAAAGGCTATCCCGCCCCCCCCCCCTACATGCGTGAGGGGACATCTAGCAATATACATCATATACCCACTGGTTTAACAATGTCTGCATCAACTACTTGTAGGCGGGACACATCTTGCATTTGCATAACATTGAGACATAGGTATTCCGAAGAAGAACTGCATTATAAATGTCCATGATACAAATTTGTGCACAAGATATGATTCTAGTACTATAATTCTCATTCTACCCTCGTATAACTATACTGTAATAATAAAAATATTAAAAAAAATATATAAATATATATAACTTATCGAATATGTATATCTAAGATATTATTTATAGTAGTAATATTACATTTATAAAAACCTCATCCTAAAAATTTGAACTAATGGAATCTAATAAATAATTCTAAAATATAGATATGAATATGGTTAATATAATAAATTAAACATATGTATTTATTAGAGATGAGCGAGCACCAAAATACTCGGGTGCTCGTTGCTCGAGTCGAACTTCCCGCAATGCTCAAGAGCTCGTTTTGAGTAACGAATCCCATTGAAGTCAATGGGCGACTCGAGCATTTTTGTATATGACCGATGCTCCGCTTAGGTTTTCACTTGTGAAAATCTGGAAAACATACGAAAGTCATGGAAACGCCACAGAAACGGATAGGGCAGGGCAGGGGCTGCATGCAGGGCTGCATCTCAGGCTCCCAGGTCTCACTATTAAGCCACAATAGCGGCAAGAGTGTGCCCCTGACCCCCCCTAACAATTTTTACTTCCGACAAACCCTCATTAGCAAGGCACACATTAGCTAAGCACCACACTACCTCCAACCAAGCACAATCACTGCCTGCGGGACACACCGCTGCCTCTTCTCCTGGGTTACATGCTGCCCCCCCCCCCCCCCCCGTACGACCCTGCGTCCGCAGAGGACACAAAAGTGTCCCTGTGCAGCCTTCAGCGGCCGGCCCTCATGCCACACGCTCACTTCATAGTCACACCACCCTCATGTCTATTTATAAGTGCGTCTGCGATGAGGAGGAACTGGAGGCACACACTGCAGAGGGTTGGCAGGGCCAGGTAGAGACCCTCTTTAAAAGGGGGGGGGGCGATAGCCCACAATCAATGAGAACCAATGAGAAAATGACGTTTGATCTTCATTCCAATAAAGTGCCAACCTCCGTCAGGAGCTGCAAACATGGGCATGAGTTACATAGCTATGGGGAATCTATGGGCCCACACAGTATTCATTCTGTCTAGATGTCAGATAGCTCAATCGACACCGCAAGGGGAAACCATCTGCTCTCTGCCCCCTACATAAGTCAGTGTCTTTGTGCCAGACAGGTCAAACACCGCGATGGGAAGTCTGTGTGCACCCACAGCATAGGTGGGTCCTAGGCAACCCAAGCCATGAACAATAAAGAAATCAGAGTGGCCAAACATGGCAGACTTAAACTGCACTGAGGACATAGGCCTCGGCCAACAGCTTCAGCAATCGTAGGCATGAAGCGGACTTCGATGCTAGTACACCTGTGAAGGTCTCATTAAATCAGTTACGTTTTCTTTCACGGCTCCAAAGACTGGATTAGCCAGGAAAAAGTTCCACAGGCCCAACCTGGCGCAGTTGCAGTTCACCCGGGGACATAGGCCTCAACCAACAGCTTTAGCAATCGTAGGCAGGAAGCGGACTTTGATGCTAGTACACCTGTGAAGGTCTCATTAAATCAGTTACGTTTTCTTTCACGGCTCCAAAGACTGGATTAGCCAGGAAAAAGTTCCACAGGCCCAACCTGGCGCAGTTGCAGTTCTCCCGGGACATAGGCCTCGGCCAACAGCTTCAGCAATTGTAACGCTCCTCTCCTTTGGCCCAAACGAGTTTCTCAGATAACTGTGGTAACACGAGAGAAATTACATGATGAGCATTGCTGATTCCCTGACCCCAAGCAGGAGGAGGTGGCCTTACAAGGCCAAGAAACCATGACCAGGACCCGCTGTAGCCTGTGTGGGAAGGATGTGAGCGGGCCCTTGGCCAGGCTCGGTCCCAGCAAACACCTTGTGAGACCCAAGGTGCCGCGACTGACAGTAATGGGAAGTCCATGTGCTCACACACTATTCATTCCGTCTAGGTGTCGGATAGCTCTAGCGACACCGCAAGGGGAAAGGCATCTGCACTATGCACCCTACCCAAGTCAGTCAATGACTTTGTGCCTGACAGGCAAATCACCGCTATGGGAAGTCTGTGTGCACCCACAGCATAGGTGAGTCGAAGGAACCTAAAGACAGTAATAAACATGAAGAAATGATAGTGCCCAAACATGCCAGACTTTCACTGTGCCGAGGACATAGGCCTCTGCACACACCCTCAGCAATCGTGGGCATAGAGCGGACTCCGATGCTAGTACAGCTGTGAAGGTCTCATCAATGCAGTAATGCTCCTCTTCTTTGGCCCAAACCAGTGTCTCAGATAACTGTGGTAACACGGGAGAAAATACATGATGCCCAGTGCTGATCCCCTGACCCCAAGCAGGAGGAGGAGGTGGCATTACAAGTCCAAGACACCATGACCAGGACCCGCTATAGTCTGTGTGGGAAGCACGTTAGCGGGCCCAGGGTCAGACTTGGTTCCGAGCCTCCACCTTGTGTGACCCAAGGTGCCCTGAGTTACATAGCAATGGGAAATCCATGTGTCCCAACACAGATAGCTCAACACTGGAAGGGGCAGTCTTTGAGTTCCTTGGCCTAGCCTATGCTGTAAGTGCACAAAGATGGTATTACACAGGAAGAAATCGGAGTGCCCAACCATGGGAGAGTTTCGCCCCGCCTAGCTACTTGGCCTCGGCCAGCAATTCTGGCCTAGTCAGTCACTGTATTGTTTGTGCCACAAAGGTAAAACACCGCGATGGGAAGACTAGTGCACCCATAGTATAGACAGACCACTGTAACATTCCTGTAGCAAAGGTATAAACAGACCCCAGGAACATTTCTGTAGTAGCAGCATAGGCAGACCCCTGTAACATTTTTGTAGCTGCAGTATAGGCAGACCCCAGTACCATTTCTGTAGTGGAAGTATAAGCAGACCCCAGTAACATTTCTCTAGCAGCAGTATACGCAGACCCCTATAAAATTTCTGTAGCAGCAGTATACACAGACCCCTGTAACATTTATGTAGCAGAAGTATAGACCGACCCCAGTACCATTTTTGTAGCAGCAGTATAGGCAGACCCCAGTACCATTTCTGTAGTAGAAGTATAGGCAGACCCCAGTAACATTTCTGTAGCAGCAGTATAAGCAGACCCCTGTAACATTTATGTAGCAGAAGCATAGGCAGATCCCACTTCCATTTTTGTAGCAGCAGTATAGGCAGACCCCAGTACCATTTCTGTAGTAGAAGTATAGGCAGACCCCAGTAACATTTCTTTAGCAACAGTATAAGCAGACCCCTATTACACTTATGTAGCAGAAACATAGGCAGATCCCAGTTCCATTTTTGTAGCTGCAGTA
Organism: Eleutherodactylus coqui; assembly: GCF_035609145.1. Taxonomy (NCBI): domain Eukaryota; kingdom Metazoa; phylum Chordata; class Amphibia; order Anura; family Eleutherodactylidae; genus Eleutherodactylus; species Eleutherodactylus coqui. Next base: position 261,276,316 of record NC_089837.1, on the reverse strand, counting down.
TAGGCGGACCCCAGTACCATTTCTGCAGTAGAAGTATAGGCAGACCCCAGTAACATTTTTGTAGCAGCAGTATAGGCAGACCCCAGTAACATTTCTGTAGCAGCATTATAGGCAGACCCCTGTAACATTTTTGTAGCAGAAGTAAAGGCAGATCCCTGTAACCTTTACGTGGCAGAAGTCTAGACTGACCCCAGTAACATTTCTGTAGCAGAAGTATAGGCAGACCCCTGTAACATTTACGTGGCAGAAGTATAGGCAGACCCCAGTAACATTTTTGTAGGAGAAGTATACGCAGACCCCTGTAAAATTTATGCAGCAGGATTATAGGCAGACCCCTGTAACATTTCTGTAGCAGAAATATAGGCAGACCCCTGTAACATTTATGTGGCAGAAGTATAGGCAGACCCCAGTAACATTAATGTGGCAGAAGTATAGGCAGACCCCTGTAACATTTCAGTAGCAGAACTATAGGCAGACCGCAGTAACATTTCTATAGCAGAAGTATAGGCAGACCCCTGTAACATTTCTGTTGCAGAAGTATAGGCAGACCCCTGTAACATTTATGTGGCAGAAGTATAGGCAGACCCCTGTAACATTTATGTGGCAGAAGTATAGGCAGACCCCTGTAACATTTACGTGGCAGAAGTATAGGCAGACCGGAGTAACATTTCTGTTGCAGAAGTATAGGCAGACCCCTGTAAAATTTCAGTAGCAGAAGTATAGGCAAACCGAAGTAACATTTCTGTTGCAGAAGTATAGGCAGACCCCTGTAACATTTATGTGGCAGAAGTATAGGCAGACCGAAGTAACACTTCTGTTGCAGAAGTATAGGCAGACTCCTGTAACATTTACGTGGCAGAAGTATAGGCAGACCGAAGTAACATTTCAGTAGCAGAAGTATAGGCAAACCGAAGTAACATTTCTGTTGCAGAAGTATAGGATGACCCCTGTAACATTTATGTGGCAGAAGTATAGGCAGACCCCTGTAACATTTACGTGGCAGAAGTATAGGCAGACCGAAGTAACATTTCTGTTGCAAAAGTATAGGCAGACTCCTGTAACATTTATGTGGCAGAAGTATAGGCAGACCGAAGTAACACTTCTGTTGCAGAAGTATAGGCAGACCCCTGTAACATTACTGTGGCAGAAGTATAGGCAGGCAGACCCCAGTAAAATTTATGTAGCAAGAGCATAGGCCAACCCCTGACACATTGGTGTACCATGAGTGTAGGCGAAGGCCAGAAAAATTACTTGGATTACAGTATAGGCGAGGGTCCGAATAATTAGTGTACCAACAGTACAAATGTACCCCTGAAAAATTGCTCAACCGAGAGGGCAGGTGAAACCCATTAATATTTTAGGAAATATACAGCTCGCTGTGGCGTGATGACAAGATGTTTCAGGAGGAGGAGCAGGAGGAGGAGGACTAATATCATACACAGATTGACAAAGGCAAATGTACCTTTTTATTCCGGTGATAGAGAAGAATGCTTGTGTCCGTGGTTGCAGCGAAAATAATCTTTAAGTTCTGCTGCTCTCCGCTGGTGGAGAAGAGAAGTCTGGGGAAATCCAGGCTTTGTTCATCTTTATGAGTGTAAGCATGTCGGCACTGGCAGTTGACAGGTGGGTACGCTTATCCGTGATGATTCCCCCAGCTGCACTAAACACCATCTCTGACAAGACGCTAGCGGCAGGGCAAGCAAGCACCTCCAGGGCATACAGCGCAAGTTCGTGCCACGTGTCCAGCTTTGACACCCAGTAGTTGTATGGAGCAGAGGCATCACGGAGGACGGTGGTACAATCGGCTACGTACTCCCTCACCATCTCCGACTCAGCCTTGACTGGGGAGTGGTGACACAGTCTTGCTGGGGAGCCATAAAGCTGGCAAAGGCCTTGGAGAGTGTTCCCCTGCCTGCGCTGAAGATGCTGCCTGATCTCCGCGGCTCCCCTGCTACTTCACCCTCGGAACTGCGCCTTCTGCCACTAGCGCTGTCAGATGGGAAGTTTAGCATCACTTTGTCCACCAGGGCCCTGTGGTATTGCATCACTCTCATACCCCTTTCCTCTTCTGGAATGAGAGTGGAAAGGTTCTCCTTATACCGTGGGTCAAGAAGGGTGTACACCCAGTAATCCGTGTTGGCCAGAATGCGTCTGACGCGAGGGTCACGAGAAAGGCAGCCTAACATGAAGTCATGTGTGCCAGGGTGCCAGTACGCAAGACATGGCTGTCCTCGCTAGCAAGATGACTTTCAGGATCCTCCTCCTCCTCCACAGGCCATACATGCTCAAAGTTTCCGAGGACCTGGCAGATGTCTGCCATCCAGGCCCACTCCTCGGTAAAGAATTGGGGAGGCTGACTACGCCGCCCATGTTGGAGTTGGTATTCCACTATTGCTCTACGCTGCTCATAGAGCCTGGCCAACATATGCAGCGTAGAATTCCACGTCGCACAGCAGTCGGTGCTTTGGCAGATTAATCGATGTTGCAGGGTCCTCAGGGTGGCAGCGTCCGTGGTGGACTTGCGGAACTGTGCTCAGACACGGCGCACCTTGCCGAGCATGTCAGATAAGTGCGGGTAGTTTTTCAAAAACCGCTGAACCACCAGATTGAAGACGTGGGCCTGGCATGACACGTGTGTGAGGCTGCCGATCTGCAGAGCAGCCACCAGGTTATGGCCGTTGTCACACACGACCATGCCCGGTTGGAGGCTCAGCGGCGAAAGCCAGAGGTTGGTCTGCTCTGTCAGACCCTGCAACAGTTCGGGGGTCGTGTGCCTCTTGTCACCTAGGCTGAGTAGCTTCAGCATGGCCTGCTGACACTTGCCCACCGCTGTGCTGCCGCGCCGCGCCACACCGACTGCTGGCGATGTGCTGCTCACATTTCTTAATTGAAAGGTAGAGGTTGCGTAGGAGGAGGAGGAGAGGAGGGTTTAGAGGAGGGGGCATAGACCGCCGCAGATACCAGAACCGAGGAAGGACCCGCTATTCTGGGTGTGGGAAGGACGTGTGCAGTCCCAGGCTCTGACTCGGTCCCAGCCTCCACCAAATTCACTCAATGTGCCGCCAGTACTTGTCCACGTGTCCGTGGTTAAGTGGACCTTCCCAGTAACCGCGTTGGTGATGGTACGATTGATGTTGCGGGAGACGTGCTGGTGTAGGGCTGGGACGGCACACCAGGAAAAATAGTGGCGACTGGGGATTGAGTAGCGTGGGACCGCCGCCGCCATCATGTTTTTGAAAGCCTCCGTTTCCACAAGCCTGTACGGCAGCATCTCCAGGCTGATTAATTTGGCAATGTGCACATTTAAAGCTTGAGCGTGCGGGTGCGTGGCGGCGTTTTTTTCGCTTTCACTCCAACACTTGCGCTATTGACAGCTGGACGCTGCGCTGAGAGACATCGCTGGATGGGGTCGAGGACAGGTGAGGGTGTGGGTGCAGGCCGGGAGGCGCTCGTGCCTGTGTCCTGAGAGGGGTGTTGGATCTAAGTGGCAGGTTGGGGCACAGGGGGAGAGGCAGTGGTGCGACCTGGAGGTGGTGAACGGCCTTCGTCCAACCTTGTGGGGTGCTTGGGCATCATATGCCTGCGCATGCTGGTGGTGTTGAGGCTGGTAGTAGTGGCTCCCCGGCTTATCTTGGCGCGACACAGGTTGCACACCACTGTTCGTCGGTCGTCCGCGCTCTCACTGAAAAACATCCACACCTTTGAACACCTAGGCCTCTGCATGGTGGCTTGGCGCGAGGGGGTGCTTTGGGAAACAGTTGGGGGATTCTTCGCTCTGGCCCTGCCTCTACTCCTGGCCACCCCACTGCCTCTTCCAACCTGTCCTGCTGCTGCACTTGCCTCCCCTTCTGAAGAACTGTCCTCAGTTAGCTTAGCAAACCATTTGGGGTCAGTCACCTCATCGTCCAGCGGCTCTTCCTCCGAATCCTCTGTGCACTCCTCCCTGGGACTTACTGCCCTTACTACTACCTCACTGATAGACAACTGTGTCTCATCATCATCGTCCTCCTCACCCACTGAAAGCTCTTGAGACAGTTGCCGTAAGTCCCCAGCCTCATCACCCGGACCCCGGGAACTTTCCAAAGGTTGGGCATCGGTCACGACAAACTCCTCAGGTGAGAGAGGAACCATTTTTTTCCCAATCAAGGCAGGGACCCGAGAACAGTTACTGGGAGTCTGCCTGCTCATCAGAATGTGTCATTTTCATGGAGTGAGGAGGCTGGGAGGAAGGAGGAGCAGCAGCCAGAGGATTCAGAGTTGCAGCAGTGGACTGTGTAGATGACTGGGTGGTCAATACATTGCTGGATGCATTTTCTGCCATCCACGACAGGACCTGTTCACACTGCTCTGTGTGTAATAATGGTCTACCACGTGGACCCATAAATTGTGATATGAAGCTGGGGACCCCAGAAACTTGCCTCTCTCCTAATCCCACAGCAGCCGGCTGCGATTCACCTGGACCAGGAACTCGGCCTGTGCCCACACCTTCACTTGGACCTCCGCGTCCTCGCCCGCGTCCACGTCCTCGAGCCCTACCCCTACCACTCAGCATGGGGGATTACGAATAAAGCAGACACAGAGCGGTGTAAATAATTATGGAATTATTTGCGTACGCTTTCACGCTGACAGCGTTATTGTAACGCTAACTCCAGGCAGAAACAAAGAATACGGAAGGCTGCAAACAGGCCTAGCTGTGCAATAGTGATGCACTACAACTTCCACCAGACACCCTGTAAATTTCAGATGGTCAGAGGTAGCCCAACGAAGGAGCTCTTTTTTTTTTCTTTTTGAAAAAGAATACAGGCTATATAGCATGTATATGACTTTCCCTCTATCAGTGGCTGTGGCTGTACGCTGTGCGTTAGGTTCACTGCAGACACAGACCGGTGTAAAAAATTATGGAATTATTGGCTTACAGTTTGAGACTGACAGCGGTAATGTAACGCAAACTGCAGGCAGAAAAAAATTATACGGAAGGCTGCAAACAGGCCTAGCTGTGCAATAGTGGTGCACTACAACTCCCACCAGACACCCTGTAAATTTCAGACGGTCAGAGGTAGCCCAACGATGGAGCTTTTTTTTTTTCTTTTTGAAAAAGAATACAGGTTATATAGCGTGTATATAACTTTCCCTCTATCAGTGGCTGTGGCCGTACGCTGTGCGTAAAGTTCACTGCAGACACAGACCGGTGTAAATAATTATGGAATTATTGGCGTACAGTTTGACGCTGAGAGCCGTATTGTAACGTATACTGCAGCCAGAAAAAAATTATAAGGAAGGCTGCAAACAGGCCTGGCTGTGCAATAGTGATGCACTACAACTCCCACCAGACACCCTGTAAAATGCAGATGGTCAGAGGTAGCCCTAAGAAGGACTGTTGGGGTGCAAAACTGCTCCCAGCAGCCACAGCAGTAATGCACACGGTCAGATGTGGCCCTAAGAAGGACCGTTGGGGTTCTTGTAGACAGGATCCTACACTAATACTATCCCTGAATAAGCAGCAGCACTTTCCCTATGCTCTCCCAGTGTGTGTCTGAGGTGAGCCGCCGGTGGGACCGCTTTAAGTACTCGGCAGTCACTTGATCTCGCCAGCCACTCACTGTAGGGGGTGGGAGAGGGCTGGCACGTCACAGGAGGAAGTGGTAATGCCTTCCCTGCATGTCTATTGGCTAAAAAATGGCTCTAAACATGCAGGGAAGGAAATGGAATTGACTCGAGTACCGCGTGGTGCTCGTCTCGAGTAACGAGCATCTCGAACACCCTAATGCTCGAACGAGCATCAAGATCGGCCGAGTGTGCTCGCTCATCTCTAGTATTTATACTTTTTCCAGCATTTCGTTAAGACCATTCGGTACTAATGTGTTAAGTCTGAATATCCAATACATTTCCTTTTCTCGAAGTTCTTGTATGGGTTTTGAATGTATGAATTCAAGTGGTGTGACTTTCAGACCAGTACTGTCACTATTGTGTTGATTAAAAAAGTGTCGGGGTATGCTATGTTTCAAGAAGCCTTTTTTAACGTTGCTCCTGTGTTTGCAGATTCTCTCCCTTAAGGTGCTAATTGTACCTACATACCTCATTTTACAAGGACATTCCAGCATATATATGACTGATTTTGTTTTACATGTCAGTCGTTTAATTATGACTGACTCATTCTCTTCAAGTACAATCTCTTTTCTTTTGTTCATTATGTTAAAACAACACTTACATTTTGTCTCTCCACACTTATAAATATCCTTTTCTCCTTTTTGCAGTTCTTGCTGGTTATATATTGTATTTTTTCTTTTTTTGGGGTATGAAGGTGCCAATAAATTTTTTAGTGTTTTGTTTCTCCTGAAGATGCATAAGGGATTATTAGGTATATTTTTACACAAGAAAGGGTCTTCTTTCAATATAAACTAATTGTATTCATGATTTTATTAATTACACCATGTTGTAAACTATATTTTGTGGTAAAAGCTGTTCTAAATTCTTTTGTTTCCTTCTCCATTTCTCTATTATCTAGTACCGATATGTCATTATCGGGGTATTGATGTTTTTCCTGTTCTTCCACGACCTTCTTATAAGCTGATTCAATTACATTGTTAGGGTATCATTTGCTCTGGAACCTCTTTTTCATCACTATTGCTTGTTTTTCAAATTTCGTAAATTCCGTGCAATTTCTTCTCACCCTCTGTAGCTGTCCAAATGGGACATTCAGTTTCCATTTTTTATGGTGGCAGCTTTAAAACTCCAAAAAACTGTTTGTATCTACAGGCTTGAAATGTGTACGGGTAATTATTCTCTCATTATGTGACGTTATGGAATGTTTCTGATGCAGAAATAACTTGTACTGGTGCCCTCCACGGACCTAATTCCCGGAAGTACCTGTGATGGGAAGTGACTGTGCTGGGAATAGGTGACACCCACTCTACCCTGCCTATGATCCGAATGTGTTTCGATTGGGGTGCAGGGAGGGGTTTTCAGGAGGTGGAAGTGTACGATGATCTGCCTGCAAATGTTTCGCCAAGATCTGATGAATTGAACCAGGATGATGTCAATGATTCTATACATAAAAATGTTGATGTCATGTGTGTTCCTGTGGAGGTCGGTAATGCTCCGGAGGGGTGTGACAGTGACAGCGACAACACGATGTACACTCATCCTGACCTCACTGATCTGATGCAGCATAATGATGTTGAGGTGACCTGTGACACGGGCAAATCCAGTGATGTGACACCTGTGTGTGATGTCTGGGGATCCTCCCATACCACTGGTAATAAGTATCGACAGTGGTCCAAGATATAGCAGCAATGTGAGTTGTACTCAGTCAGAGCCTGCACGTACCATCACATGGTGTGATGCGGCAGGTGAAAGCCAACCGGTAAACAACCCTGAACCAGAGTATGCCCAGCTGGATTAAGAGAAGTGGTACTCCCCCAGAATCCAGCTGCATACTGGCTGGCATCCGCTTAGAGACGGCTCTAGATGGGCCCCGTGGGGCCCTGTCCTTAACCCACTCATGGCTGCTCTCAGGCCTCTGGGCACTTAGATGCCAGCCTGGGGATGTTAAGTGACCTCACGAGGGAACCATCCTCTTCATCTCATGAGCAAGAGATTTAGATGCATCTGCTAGCCATCGCACAGGTGGGCGGATCTACTAGGGACACAAATTTTCAACCTGCACCTCTCTGGGGACTAGCGGTCCGAGCCGCAAGAGAGCCTGCTCCCCTTTATATCCACCTTCACTGGGAAACCTGGGAGGGCCAAGTTCAGAGTTCACCATGGGAACACTGGGAGCCATTCCATGGTTAGGTAGTCAGCCTACTGGATTTCCACAGAGGTGCAGGTGGATATAAAGTGGGAGAGCAAGAAGATGTTTCATCTGGGCATCTCTCAGAAGCCCCAGAGTGCATGGGCCTCCTCTGTAGCCCTGGTACCAAAGGAGGACCAGACAACTCAGTTCTTCGTGGACTACAAGAGGTTGAATGCCATCATGATGTACAGTGCTTATGTGATGCCCCACATCAATAAGCTATTGGACTGGCTGGCCAAGGTCTGATACATAACTATTATGCATCTGAGTCCGGGGTATTAGCAGATACCCATGACCAAAGAAAACCCGCTTCAGATAGTGAACTGGTCCACTGATTGGGAATGTTCCTATGCAGCCTTAACAGCTGCTTTGTCCCGTCAGAGTGGAGTGGAAATGGGCTTCAAAGGTGATCTGTGGGATTAACCTACTACACCCACTCTAAAAAAGGGAGGTGTCATATGAAGAGGATGAGAAAGTGTCCCAGCAGCTGTCCAGTATCAATTAGCTGCTGTTCAGGACACTAGAAAGTTGAGTTGACATCCTCCTCCTTTGAATTCCTCCTTACTAGGCAACAGGGATGAGCATTGGGAGTGATCTCAAATGAGATCAAACACCATTGCCCATCTGATAATATATGAGATAATAGATAGATAGATAGATAGATAGATAGATAGATAGATAGATAGATAGATAGATAGATCGATAGATAGATAGATATTAGACAGGTAGATAGATATCAGATAGATAGCTAAAGTTATAAGCTGGTAAATGACAATGTTCTTATCTCCCCTTTCTCCTCTGTATCTGATAAGCCTTTGATATACCAGAGGAAAGGAAATCCTTTGTCCCTCTGGCCATAAATTAGCTTATGCTAAATTGACCCAATGCTGGTGTGGAGTGACACTTTAAATGGTTCACGCAGACATCCTGGAGCCCAGCTTCATATCAGAAGAGAATCTGCTGATAAAAGATATTTGGGTGTATGAAGGTCCTATCCTGATATTAATCATATTTTCAGAATCAGGCCAACCCACTGAACAAAATACATCCACCCAGGGTGTAGTAAGCTCTCAAAAACCCCCTCCAACTACGTAATCCCATAGTAGATATTTTAACAATATACATAGTAACATAGTAACATAGTTCGCAAGGCTGAATGAAGACAATGTCCATCTAGTCCAGCCTGTCTAGCCTCCTATTTTGTTGATCCAGAGGAAGGCAAAAAACCCCAAGAGCAGAAGCCAATAGCCCTTTTGGGGAAAAAATTCCTTCCCGACTCCCTAATGGCAATCAGACTGTTCCCTGGATCAACCCCTAATAGTTCCTACCTGCCTATATACCCGGATTAACAAATAATCTTAGATTTATAGCTTATAATATCCTTCCTCTCCAGAAAGACATCTAGTCCTCTTTTAAACTACTCTAAGGATTTTGCCATCACTACGTCCTCAGGCAGAGAGTTCCACAGTCTAGCTGCTCTAACAGTAAAGAATCCCTTTCTATGTTGGTGATGAAACCTGCTTTCCTCTAAACGTAGCGGATGCCCTCTTGTTACCGTTGCAGTCCTGGGTATAAACAGATCCTGGGAGAGATCCTTGTATTGTCCCCTCATGTACTTATACATGGTTATTTGGTCGCCTCTTAACCTTCTTTTTTCTAGAGTAAATAGTCCCAATTTGGATAGCCTCTCTGGGTATGCCAGTCCCGTCATTCCATGTATTAGTTTAGTTTGAACCCCCTCCAATACCGTAGCATCTTTCCTGAGCACTGGTGACCAAAACTGTACGCAGTATTCCATGTGAGGCCTGACAAGTGCCTTATATAGTGGAAGGATAATGTTCTCGTCCTTCACCCCTATACCTCTTTTAATGCATCCCAAAACTTTATTTGCCTTTGCAGCAGCTGATTGGCATTGGTTACTCCAGTTTAGTCTATAGTCCACTAGTACCGCCAGGTCTTTTTCCATATCACTTTTCCCTAGCGGTACCCCATTAAGTGAATATTGGTAACATCCATTCTTGCTGCCCATGTGCATAACCTTACATTTATCAACATTGAACTTCATTTGCCATTTTTCTGCCCAAGCCCCCAGCTTATTTAGGTCCGTTTGTAGCCGCACATTGTCCTCCATTGCATTAATTATTTTGTATAATTTTGTGTCATCTGCAAATATTGAAATTTTGCTGTGCAGTCCCTCTATCAGGTCGTTGATAAATATATTGAACAGAATGGGGCCCAATACTGAACCTTGTGGCACCCCACTAGTGACTGTGGCCCAATCGGAGTATGAGCCATTAATTACCACCCTCTGCTTTCTATCATTGAGCCAATTTTTAACCCAATTACACACGTTTTCACCCAATCCAAGCTGTCTCATTTTGTATATTAGCCTATTATGTGGCACTGTGTCAAATGCTTTAGAGAAGTCCAGATATACGAGATCCATAGACTCTCCCAGGTCCAGCTTAGAGCTTACTTCATCGTAGAAACTGATCAGATTTGTCTGACATGAGCGACCCTTCATGAATCCATGCTGGTGAGGAGTTATTCCCTTGTTCTCCTTGAGGTGCTCATCGATGGCGTCTCTCAGAATCCCCTCGAAAATTTTTCCTGTTACTGAAGTGAGACTTACCAGCCTGTAGTTGCCAGGCAGTCAACGGGTTCTGGGATTCCCAGCCGGCCACCCATACTGGTACTTGCCAGGCCTCAAGCTGGCTGGAGGCCGCGATCTGACGAGAGCGGGCACATTCAGCTTAGAATGCCCGTTGAGCTTAGAATACCCGTTGATGAACCATAATTCTCTGAAGATTGTATTAATAATTCATAAATCGGGTTCCAATTTACCGATAACGAAACTGGTGGTGGCAGCATTTTTTTCGTATATGAGTATTGTACAGCTCTGGAGTGCATTAGAACAGATCAAGTGGATGATGTAAACTTTTACTTTGCATGCGTACAGGAGCTTGGGAAAGCTGGGTACAAATCAGCCTATATTCAAACCACTTCAAGCTTGCAGTGCCACTAGAGTGATCGAAGACAGAGATGGGATCAATGGGCATTGTTCCCCCTCTCTCTCTCCTATGTCCGGAACGTGACAGGTAGAGTTGGAAGTGACCTCCTGGGTCATCTGTTCCAACCCCCTACTTAATGCAGGATTCACTTAGTCATCACACAAAGATGTCTGTCTAGTCTCTATTTGAAGACTTCCATTGAAGGAGTACTCACCACAGAACTTGAGTGAAGAAATCATTATTTTAAAAGCATTCCTAAACATGGGCAACTTTCCTCTCAGACCAAGAGTCCAAGATATAAAAATTGTAGCATGTCCCTTTTTTGGCGATTCTTTAATTTCCTACAATCACAGAAAACGGCCATTACTTACTAAGTAAGGAGTGCATATAGATGCATCCTCTCACCATGCAGGTAGCTGACTACCAAATGAGGGAGAATTGCACCTGTGCAGGACACCGATGAGACAGTCACTCACACTGCCTCTTGATATAGAAGGGGGTGGCTGCTTGGTGTATACTCCCACACAGAGTGGATACAAAGTGGCAGACCATTCTTATATATTTAGCTCACCATGCAGACCAGCAACCTATTAATGATGCCATAATAATTTGACAGGTTGCCCTGCACTTCCATCAGTGAACCCCCTTTCTACTGCCACCCTGGGCTCCCCCTGGAGTCTTAAAGCCATGCTGCATGTGAATCATAGATAATTAATGCAATGCATTAGTTGGATTTTGGCCAAGATACATCAGCACACTAACCACTTCACGGTTCCGGGCGTTGTAGTGGGTCCCTACACTAATATAAATACATCACAGAAGGAGAAATATAGAAACATAAAAACAATCACAGAAAACGGCCATTACTTACTAAGTAAGGAGTGCATATAGATGCATCCTCTCACCATGCAGGTAGCTGACTACCAAATGAGGGAGAATTGCACCTGTGCAAGACACCGATGAGACAGCCACTCACACTGCCTCTTGATATAGAAGGGGGTGGCTGCTTGGTGTGTACTCCCACACAGAGTGGATACAAAGTGGCAGACCATTCTGATATATTTAGCTCACCATGCAGACCAGCAACCTATTAATGATGCCGTAATAATTCGGCAGGTTGCCCTGCATTTCCATCAGTGAACCAAATTTCCCGAGCCCTCTGGTCTTCTGTGCATGCGCCCAACATTGTGATGTCTGGCAGGCATGTGCAGAAGATAGTGCCAGGTACTTGCAAGACCAGAGCACCGCAGGACAACGTGGGGACTGGAGGTGAGTAGTTTCAGCTCCCATCACGGATCCAATCCATGAGGACGGATAAAACTATAACCTTATTTAACATTTTTTTAACTTTTATGCAATCATCGTGATCACATGATCACTTACCGCGTCCCCCATTACAGCTCCCTGCTATCAGCTACCGTCACACGCACAGACCTTGTAGCTTTACTCTACAGGGCTGGCATGTTTTTTCGGCCCTGTAGATTAAAGCCCAGGCACCCACAATGTGAAAACATGTATGGGTGGTCACTGAGGGGTTAATTGGTATTGATATTTAATTTTGAGGTGCAAATACAGTTTTTGTCGTTTTCATTCAGTTTTTTGGAAGGATTTTCTCATTAAGAATTTTTATTGAAACTTTTGAAGACGTACAAAGATGTTGTTTGCACAGATAAGTCCAAAAAAACCTCATATGTATTAACAGGATACACAAGCGATATAGCATAGGTTTCATCAATGACAATAAAATAATGAACAGAAAATATACCGAAAAAGGAAATAAACAGTAAAGTTTAATTAAAGATAGAAAAACTGAAGACAAGGGTTCTATGTAAATTAGTATGCATGTAGGTTGATAGGATGAAGGGTGTATTTTTACATATGCGTTGGTTCTGAAATAATAGAGATCAGGGCATCAGGGAGGCATAGGAGATCTCCAGTTTCTAGATGTCAGAAGTTTGTTGAAAAGGAGAATATGGCATACTGTATCAACCTTCTATGTATAGGTGAAGATGGGGCAATGCTGTTGCAGAATTATTGGTAATGCTTACACTAGTGATTCTATTTATAAGAGAAAGTACTCTCCAATAGTTTAACAAAACTGGGCCACATTTTCTCCAACATGTCTCTTTTCCAATTTAAGAAGTGTGATTTTATTCTAAAAGCATGTTACATATCAATATATTGTTGGATAGCTTTTGTAAAAGATTCAGAGATATTTATGGAAAGGATTTGTAATTCATTTGCATTAAGATTATAACAGGAGATCTGGCAAAATTGAGACAGGGTGTCATATGCTGCTCTTAGAGAAGGGAGAGTATCTGAGAGTGTCAGAATCTCATTGCAGCAAATAGTCCTCTCTAGTGTTGTCTTTGGCCCTCTGAAATACCTCTAATGTTAATATGCGACCTTATCCGTGCATCTAGGGGCTGATTTAGCAAGGCAAATAGCATTGGTGACAATGGACACCCCTGATTCGAGTTCCATTAGAGATATGAAAATGTTTGAATAGAACCCCATCGACAAGACCCTTGGCCAAGGCGGAGCTATGTGTGGCTTATATTGCTTAAAAAAAATTTGTGTAATGTTGCAAACGTGAAATCCCAATGAAGTCTGTTGAATGCCTTCTCCATATCCAGAGACAGTAATAGAGAAGGTGTTCAAGAGCTCCCAGCTTCCTAAATAATATTTACCATTTTTCTAATAACATCTGAGGCCTGTCTCCTTTTCATAAATCCAACCTGATCATTGTGAATGATATCAGGAAGAGTATTTAGGCTAGAAATTTTTAATAGCTTTTTACGTTGCAATTAAGTAAGGAGATCGATCTTAAATTAGTTGGGGAATCTAGCATTTTTCCAGACTTGAGGATAGTAACAATGGTGGTATGGAGCATTTCATCAGGAAACCCACCACAAAAAAAGCCAACTCTATTTAATGTTTTGGTCAAGTGAGGGGGAAGAATAGAATAAAACGTTTGCAATATTCATTGGCAAAGCCATCCGGACTTGGAGATACGAGAGATTTAAAAGATTTATTTATTTTTGAGACCTCATCGGGAAAAAATGGGGGCATTTAGGTCTTTGAGATGGAAAGTATAAATAGTTGGGAGGTTTTTTGAAGAAAATTATTTTCATAGTTATAGTAGGTTGGGAGCTAAAGCTTTCATTTTTTAGATTAGAGCTTGCGGTTGTAGGTGCTAAATTTGTTAGCAATATTTTAGGTATTGGTGATTTTGACATCTAAACCATCCAGCCTAGATCTTGGAATTTTGCATTTTATCTGTTTTTGCTTTACAGAAGTAGCCATTCATTTTGAGAGTTTGTTAAAGGATGAATACTAAGTTGTGCTGAAATATTTTAATTCTTTTTCATAATCCTTCCAAAGAATTCATCTAACGTAATTTCCCAATTTAAGAAGGTTGTTATGATATAAGTCCGAGAGGGAAGTTTGTAGTAATTGTTTAAGTTTAGTAATTTGTGTGAGGAGGTCATTAATGTGTGATTGTTTGTATTTTTTTCCTGTTTTGAGCTAATCTTAATCAAAACCCCTCATATAAATGCTTTTTGAGCATCCTAGACAGAAAATACATCTGTTTCTGGTATTGCATTGTGTAAAGAGTAGTGATTAAGTTCTGAAGTTATAAACTTGGTGGATTTAGGGTTTGTCATAAGAGAAATATTATATCTTCTTGACCTGACATTATTTAGAGGCATATCTAAGAATAGGGACAATGAGTAAGGAGAGTAATCAAACCATGTAGTGACCCTAATTTGTGATAAGCTAACAGAAGATATAGCCCATTTATCTACTAGAAATACATTTATGAGTGAAAAAGATCTATGACAAGGAGAATCCATATCAAGAGCTTCTTTTTGTAGCCAATAGAGCAAGAGAGAGGGAAATTTTGTTAGTGTTTCCAGTGGAATCCAGATCTCTATCCAGAACAATATTGAAGTCCCAACATAAAATGAGTTTACTAGAGATGAGCGAGCGTACTCGTCCAAGCTTGATACTCGTTCGAGTATTAGGGTGTTCGAGATGCTCGTTACTGGAGACGAACACCACGCGATGTTCGAGTTACTTTCACTTTCATCTCTGAGAAATTTGCGCGCTTTTCTGGCCAATAGAAAGACAGGGAAGGCATTACAACTTCCTCCTGTGACGTTCCAGCCCTATACCACCCCCCTGCAGTGAGTGGCTGGGGAGATCAGATGACACCCGAGTATTTAAATCTGCCCCGCCCGCGGCTCGCCACAGATGCATGCTGACAGAGATCAGGGAAAGTGCTGGTGATGCTGCTGCTATAGGGAGAGTGTTAGGTGTTATTTTAGTCTTCAAGAACCCCAACGGTCCTTCTTAGGGCCACATCTGACCATGTGCAGTACTGTTGAGGCTGCTTTTAGCAGTGTTGCACAATTTTTTTTTTTGTATATCGGGCGTGCAGACCATAGCGTCCTCAGTCTGCAGTCATTTTACTCAGTATAGGGGCAGTACTGGTGAGGCAGGGAAAGAGGTATACTGGCTATATAGGCAGTGGGCTTTTTCCCAAAAAGTTCAAAAATACAATATTAGGCCTGCCTGCCACTGCCTTCAGTTTACTGCGTCTCTGCTGGGGGTAGTAGTTGTTGAATTAATACCAGCCTTGCGCATAATTGTTGCCTGCCTCTACAGTGCGTTACGTACGCGAAGTCAGCCTCCAACAGGGAAATCGAAATACAGACTATATCACAGGCAGTGGGCTTTTTCCCAAAAAGTTCAAAAATACAATATTAGGCCTGCCTGTCACTGCCTTCAGTTTACTGCGTCTCTGCTGGGGGTAGTAGTTGGTGAATTAATACCCAGGCTTGCGCATAATTGTTGCCTGCCTCTGCAGTGCATTACGTACACGAAGTCAGCCTCCAACAGGGAAATCGAAATGCAGACTATATCACAGGCAGTGGGCTTTTTCCCAAAAAGTTCAAAAATACAATATTAGGCCTGCCTGTCACTGCCTTCAGTTTACTGCGTCTCTGCTGGGGGTAGTAGTTGTTGAATTAATACCCAGCCTTGCGCATAATTGTTGCCTGCCTCTGCAGTGCGTTACGTACACGAAGTCAGCCTCCAACAGGGAAATCGAAATACAGACTATATCACAGGCAGTGGGCTTTTTCCCAAAAAGTTCAAAAATACAATATTAGGCCTGCCTGTCACTGCCTTCAGTTTACTGCGTCTCTGCTGGGGGTAGTAGTTGTTGAATTAATACCCAGCCTTGCGCATAATTGTTGCCTGCCTCTGCAGTGCGTTACGTACGCGAAGTCAGCCTCCAACAGGGAAATCGAAATGCAGACTATATCACAGGCAGTGGGCTTTTTCCCAAAAAGTTCAAAAATACAATATTAGGCCTGCCTGTCACTGCCTTCAGTTTACTGCGTCTCTGCTGGGGGTAGTAGTTGTTGAATTAATACCCAGCCTTGCGCATAATTGTTGCCTGCCTCTGCAGTGCGTTACGTACACGAAGTCAGCCTCCAACAGGGAAATCGAAATACAGACTATATCACAGGCAGTGGGCTTTTTCCCAAAAAGTTCAAAAATACAATATTAGGCCTGCCTGTCACTGCCTTCAGTTTACTGCGTCTCTGCTGGGGGTAGTAGTTGTTGAATTAATACCCAGCCTTGCGCATAATTGTTGCCTGCCTCTGCAGTGCGTTACGTACGCGAAGTCAGCCTCCAACAGGGAAATCGAAATACAGACTATATCACAGGCAGTGGGCTTTTTCCCAAAAAGTTCAAAAATACAATATTAGGCCTGCCTGTCACTGCCTTCAGTTTACTGCGACTTCTGGGGGTAGTAGTTATTGAATTAATACCCAGCCTTGCGCATAATTGTTGCCTGCCTCTGCAGTGCATTACGTACGCGAAGTCAGCCTCCAACCACACGCCAATAAGCGGCACATTTAATTACAGCGTTCTGTTTCTGCTAATCTCGTAATACACCATGCTGAGGGGTAGGGGTAGGCCTAGAGGACGTGGACGGGAGCGAGGACGCGGAGGCCCAAGTCAGGGTGTGGGCGCAGGCCAAGCTCCTGGTCCAGGTGTATCGCAGCCGACTGCTGCGGGATTAGGAGAGAGGCAAGTTTCTGGGGTCCCCAGATTCATCTCACAATTAATGGGTCCACGTGGTAGACCTTTATTAGAAAATGAGCAGTGTGAGCAGGTCCTGTCATGGATGGCAGAAAGTGCATCCAGCAATCTATCGACCACACAGTCTTCTAGGCCGTCCACAGCTGCAACTCTGAATCCTCTGGCTGCTGCTCCTCCTTCCTCCCAGCCTCCTCACTCCATGAAAATGACACATTCTGAGGAGCAGGCAGACTCCCAGGAACTGTTCTCGGGCCCCTGCCCAGATTGGGCAGCAATCGTTCCTCTCCCACCAGAGGAGTTTATCGTGACCGATGCCCAACCTTTGGAAAGTTCCCGGGGTCCGGGGGATGAGGCTGGGGACTTTCGGCAACTGTCTCAAGAGCTTTCAGTGGGTGAGGAGGACGATGACGATGAGACACAGTTGTCTATCAGTGAGGTAGTAGTAAGGGCAGTAAGTCCCAGGGAGGAGCGCACAGAGGATTCGGAGGAAGAGCCGCTGGACGATGAGGTGACTGACCCCACCTGGTGTGATAAGCCAACTGAGGATCGGTCTTCAGAGGGGGAGGCAATTATAGCCGCAGCACAGGTTGGAAGAGACAGTGCGGTGGCCAGGGGTAGAGGCAGGGCCAGACCGAATAATCCACCAACTGTTTCCCAAAGCGCCCCCTCGCGCCATGCCACCCTGCAGAGGCCGAGGTGCTCAAAGGTGAGGCAGTTTTTCACTGAGAGTGCAGACGACCGACGAACTGTGGTGTGCAAGGTTTGTCGCGCCAAGATCAGCCGGGGAGCCCCCACCACCAGCCTCACCACCACCACCAAGGTGGGATGAAGGCCGTTCACCGCCTCCGGTTTGCACCACTGCCTTCCCCCCTGTGCCCCAACCTGCCACTGAGATCCAACCCCCCTCTCAGGACACAGGCAACTGTTTGAGCGCTAACACAATTACGCTACCACGCACCCGCACGCTCAAGCGTTAAACGTACACATAGCCAAATTGATCAGCCTGGAGATGCTGCCGTATAGGCTTGTGGAAACGGAGGCTTTCAATAACATGATGGCGGCGGCGGCCCCGCGCTACTCGGTTCCCAGTCCCCACTACTTTTCCCGATGTGCCGTCCCAGCCCTGCACGACCACGTCTCCCGCAACATTGTACGCGCCCTCACCAACGCGGTTACTGCCAAGGTCCACTTAACAACGGACACGTGGACAAGCACAGGTGGGCAGGGCCACTATATCTCCCTGACGGCATATTGGGTGAATTTAGTGGAGGCTGGGACAGAGTCAGAGCCTGGGACCGCTCACGTTCTACCCACCCCCAGAATTGCGGGCCCCAGCTCGGTGGTGGTATCTGCGGCGGTGTATGCTTCCTCCACTAAACCACCCTCCTCCTCCTCCTACGCAACCTCTGTCTCGCAATCAAGATGTGTCAGCAGCAGCACGTCGCCAGCAGTCGGTGTCGCGCGGCGTGGCAGCACAGCGGTGGGCAAGCGTCAGCAGGCCGTGCTGAAACTACTCAGCTTAGGAGAGAAGAGGCACACGGCCCACGAACTGCTGCAGGGTCTGACAGAACAGACCGACCGCTGGCTTGCGCCGCTGAGCCTCCAACCGGGCATGGTCGTGTGTGACAACGGCCGTAACCTGGTGGTGGCTCTGCAGCTCGGCAGCCTCACGCACGTGCCATGCCTGGCCCACATCTTTAATTTGGTGGTTCAGCGCTTTCTGAAAAGCTACCCACGCTTGTCAGACCTACTCGGAAAGGTGCGCCGGCTCTGCGCACATTTCCGCAAGTCCCACACGGACGCTGCCACCCTGCGCACCCTGCAACATCGGTTTCATCTGCCAGTGCACCGACTGCTGTGCGACGTGCCCACACGGTGGACCTCTACGCTCCACATGTTGGCCAGGCTCTATGAGCAGCGTAGAGCTATAGTGGAATACCAACTCCAACATGGGCGGCGCAGTGGGAGTCAGCCTCCTCAATTCTTTACAGAAGAGTGGGCCTGGTTGGCAGACATCTGCCAGGTCCTTGGAAACTTTGAGAAGTCTACCCAGATGGTGAGCGGCGATGCTGCAGTCATTAGCGTCACCATTCCTCTGCTATGCCTCTTGAGAAGTTCCCTGCAAAGCATAAAGGCAGACGCTTTGCGCTCGGAAACAGAGGCGGGGGAAGACAG
The DNA here is from genome assembly GCF_035609145.1 of Eleutherodactylus coqui. Taxonomy (NCBI): domain Eukaryota; kingdom Metazoa; phylum Chordata; class Amphibia; order Anura; family Eleutherodactylidae; genus Eleutherodactylus; species Eleutherodactylus coqui. Next base: position 261,257,215 of record NC_089837.1, on the reverse strand, counting down.
TATGTCGCTGGATAGTCAGAGCACCCTCCTGTCTATATCTCAGCGCGTTGAGGAGGAGGAGGAGGAGCATGAGGAGGATGAGGAGGAGGGGGAAGAGACAGCTTGGCCCAATGCTGAGGGTACCCATGCTGCTTGCCTGTCATCCTTTCAGCGTGTATGGCCTGAGGAGGAGGAGGAGGATCCTGAAAGTGATCTTCCTAGTGCGGACAGCCATGTGTTGCGTACAGGTACCCTGGCACACATGGCTGACTTCATGTTAGGATGCCTTTCTCGTGACCCTCGCGTTACACGCATTCTGGCCACTACAGATTACTGGGTGCACACACTGCTCGACCCACGGTATAAGAAGAACCTTTCCACTCTCATACCCAAAGAGGAAAGGGGTTCGAGAGTGATGCTATACCACAGGTCCCTGGCGGACAAACTGATGGTAAAATTCCCATCCGACAGCGCTAGTGGCCGAAGGCGCAGTTCAGAGGGCCAGGTAGCAGTGGAGGCGCAGAGATCAGGCAGCATGTACAGCACAGGCAGGGGAACACTCTCTAAGGCCTTTGACAGCTTTCTGGCTCCCCAGCAAGACTGTGTCACCGCTCCCCAGTCAAGGCTGAGTCGGTGGGAGCATTGTAAAAGGATGGTGAGGGAGTACGTAGCCGATCGCACGACTGTCCTCCGTGACGCCTCTGCCCCCTACAACTACTGGGTGTCGAAGCTGGACACGTGGCCTGAACTCGCGCTGTATGCCCTGGAGGTGCATGCTTGTCCTGCGGCTAGCGTCTTTTCAGAGAGGGTGTTTAGTGCGGCTGGGGGAATCATCACAGATAAGCGTACCCGCCTGTCAACCGACAGTGCCGACAGGCTTACACTCATCAAGATGAACAAAGCCTGGATTTCCCCAGACTTCTCTTCTCCACCAGCGGACAGCAGCGATACCTAAACAATACGTAGGCTGCACCCGCGGATGGAAGCATTGTTCTCTATCACCATCAAAAACGTGGACCTTTTAGCTTCATCAATCTGTGTATAATATTCATCCTCCTCCTCCTGCTCCTCCTCCTGAAACCTGACGTAATCACGCCGAACGGGCAATTTTTCTTAGGCCCTCAAGGCTCAGTCATATAACTTTTGTAAACAATTTTTATACGTTTCAATGCTCATTAAAGCGTTGAAACTTGCACCTGAACCAATTTTTATTTTAACTGGGCTGCCTCCAGGCCTAGTTACAAATTAAGCCACATTAACCAAAGTGATTAATGGGTTTCACCTGCCCTCTTGGTTGGGCATGGGCAATTTTTCTGACGTACATTAGTACTGTTGGTACACCAATTTTTTGGGGCCCTCGCCTACAGTGTAATCCAATTAATTTTTTGCCCACCTGCATTAAAGCTGACGTTACATCAGCTGTGCTGGGCACTGCAATGGGATATATTTATGTACCGCCGGTGGGTTCCAGGGAGCCACCCATGCTGTGGGTCCACAGGGAGTTGTAACTGCATGTGTCTACTTCTAAAGAACCCCAGTCTGACTGGGGCATGCAGTGTGGGCCGAAGCCCACCTGCATTTAATCGGACGTTACCTCAGCTGTGCTAGGCACTGCACTGGAATATATTTATGTACCGCCGGTGGCTTCCTGGCACCCACCCATGCTGTCGGTCCACACGGAGTTGTAACTGCATGTGTCCAATTCTAAAGAACCCCAGTCTGACTGGGGCATGCAGTGTGGGCCGAAGCCCACCTGCATTTAACATGACATTACCTCAGCTGTGATGGGCAATGCAATGGGATATATTTATATACCGCCGGTGGGTTCCAGGGAGCCACCCATGCTGTGGGTGCACACGGAATTCCCATTGCGGAGTTGTACCTGCCTGTGACTATTTATAAAACACCGCGGTCTGACTGGGGCATGCAGACACCTTGACAGAATGAATAGTGTGTGGCACATAGGTTCCCCATTGCTATGCCCACGTGTGCAGCTCCTGATGCCGGTGGCACAGGATTATATTTCTCATTGCTTCTGTACAGCATTGTGGGCTATCGCCCCGCCCCTTTTAAAGAGGGTCGCTGCCTAGCCGTGCCAACCCTCTGCAGTGTGTGCCTGCGGTTCCTCCTCATGGCAGACGCACTTATAAATAGACATGAGGGTGGTGTGGCATGAGGGCAGCTGAAGGCTGCGCAGGGACACTTTGGTGTGCGCTGTGTACACTGCGTCGTGCCGGGGGGGGGGGAGGTTTGGCAGCATGTAACCCAGGAGAAGTGGCAGCGGAGTGTCATGCAGGCAGTGATTGTGCTTTGTGGGAGGTAGTGTGGTGCTTAGCTAAGGTATGCATTGCTAATGAGGGCTTTTCAGAAGTAAAAGTTGTTGGGAGGGGGGGGGGGCCCACTCTTGCCGCTATTGTGGCTTAATAGTGGGACCTGGGAACTTGAGATGCAGCCCAACATGTAGCCCCTCGCCTGCCCTATCCGTTGCTGTGTCGTTCCCATCACTTTCTTGAATTGTCCAGATTTTCACAAATGGAAACCTTAGCGAGCATCGGCGATATACAAAAATGCTCGAGTCGCCCCTTGACTTCAATGGGGTTCGTTATTCGAAACGAACCCTCGAGCATCGCGAAAATTTTGTCCCGAGTAACGAGCACCCAAGCATTTTGGTGCTCGCTCATCTCTAAGCGCTGCGGAATAAGTTGGCGCTGTACAAATAAAGATTATTATTATTATTATATCTCTAGTAATTGCATCTTTGCATACTAGGGATTTCTTAAAGGGGAATTGAGCCCTTTTACATTTAGAGACACAATAAATGGCAAAAAATATGCAGGACAAAGTAGAATCTTGGAGTGATACATATTATATTAAAACATAAAATGTTACTTGAATAGTAGTATCAGTAATCATATTGAGCCATTTAACCATTGTAGGATTGTAATATACTTGATTTCTAAGAAAACGAGAACTAGAACATGTTAAATATACGTAGACAAATATTATAGCAGGAAACTTGGCCTGCTTATCTTGTGGGTAAAAAAGTTCGCCTGAGCACTTATATACCTCCACAGAAAAAAAGAGTTGTGGATTATTACCTCAGCAGGCAGAGGATTTATAGATACAGTCCTGGGTTATTTTGATGGATACCTCTGACGAGGATGTTGTGTATTAGTCTGACAGGTGGATTCCCTATGAAAACAGAAGTTTAGGGCCTACCTAAGGCTTGGTGATATGAGTGACATCATTCTTTATTAAACGTTTGAAGGGATAACTCCACTTATAAGGGATCTTGAAATTTTGTAGGGTCAAAGTAAAGGCAGAAACCAAAATTGGCAGCAGCACGCAAAATAAATTCACTATCAGAGGTATACAAACCTATAATCTAACCACATTAAATAATGCAAGGTTCTTAGTATATAATTTGATCAAATTACATTGGCCCATCTACCAACGTCCAGGTGACCAAGCTCTCAGATGGGTCCTAACATTAATACCAGGTGGATATCTTAACCTGGGAAAGCTGAGTTCCTACCTCTCAAAATGCTCCTCTCTTGGGACTAAGCCTGCAAATAAAACCGGGGAGGGTAGGATACTATATAGATGTTCCAATAGGAGGGACAGGAGGTAGATGGGCGGCAGGTGTGCACGACCCAGTGAAGGCAGCCAAAGCTTCACAATATTTGTATAGAAAGGGAAAAAAGGGGGGGGTCAGCACTACCCATTGGAAATATATCCCAATAGAAATGTATAGGTGCACGCTAAACCATGGCTGCAACATACAGTAAAGGCAGAAACCAAAATTGGCAGCAGCACGCAAAATAAATTCACTATCAGAGGTATACAAACCTATAATCTAACCACATTAAATAATGCAAGGTTCTTAGTATATAATTTGATCAAATTACATTGGCCCATCTACCAACGTCCAGGTGACCAAGCTCTCAGATGGGTCCTAACATTAATACCAGGTGGATATCTTAACCTGGGAAAGCTGAGTTCCTACCTCTCAAAATGCTCCTCTCTTGGGACTAAGCCTGCAAATAAAACCGGGGAGGGTAGGATACTATATAGATGTTCCAATAGGAGGGACAGGAGGTAGATGGGCGGCAGGTGTGCACGACCCAGTGAAGGCAGCCAAAGCTTCACAATATTTGTATAGAAAGGGAAAAAAGGGGGGGGTCAGCACTACCCATTGGAAATATATCCCAATAGAAATGTATAGGTGCACGCTAAACCATGGCTGCAGGGTCAAAGTAATATTGTGTAGGGCCTTGGAGAATTCCTGTGAGGGACTTTGTAGATTATTGGCTTTATAAGCTGCGAACATTAAAGGGGTTGTCCCGTGAAAGCAAGTGGGGTTATACACTTCTGTATGGCCATATTAATGCACTTTGTAATGTACATTGTGCATTAATTATGAGCCATACAGAAGTTATCAGAAGTTATTCACTTACCTGTTCCGTTGCTAGCGTCCCCGTCTCCATGGTGCCGTCTAATTTTCAGCGTTGCGCAGTCCGGTCTTCTTCTTTTCTGAATGGGGCCGCTCGTGCCGGAGAGCGGCTCCTGGTAGCTCCGCCCCGTCACGTGCCGATTCCAGCCAATCAGGAGGCTGGAATCGGCAATGGACCGCACAGAAGCCCTGCGGTCCACCGAGGGAGAAGATCCCGGCGGCCATCTTCACCAGGTAAGTAAGAAGTCACCGGAGCACGGGGATTCAGGTAAGCACTGTCCGGTGTTCTTTTTTAACCCCTGCATCGGGTTTGTCTCGCGCCGAACGGGGGGGCTGTTGAAAAAAAAAGAAACCCGTTTTGGCGCGGGACAACCCCTTTAATGCTTCTTTAATATGGAAGAAGTATATTCTATCTATGAAGTCACATGGTACATGAAATTTCAGTTTCAACAATCTGTCAGCTCTATTAATAGTAATTAATAGAAATTCCTTAAAATTTTACATTATTTCTTCTGCTGCAATCTTCCATCAATTAGGTTGTTGTGTGAGTCAATTCACCCATTTTGTTTTCAATATGGATTACCCTATCATCCAAATTATTTAAAGTTGCATTGAAAATTGTGGATAGACGATTCCAGTCTTTTTGAAGAGATCTCTTCAGTGCCAAAATCATCATCTATATATATAAAATTGAATGTATGCGTGTGTGTCTGTATGTATGTCTGTGTCTGTCTGTTTGTCCTTTATGCGCTACTACACCATTCATCCGATCGCCATGAAACTTTAGGAAGTTGTTGGGTACACTCCTGGGAAGATTACTGGCATAGTACATCGACAGTTACGCCCCCCCTCCCCCACACGTTCAATTTTCATCATTGCCACTAATTCTCTCACTTCCCGATGTCGTAGAAACATGAAATTTGGCACAAGCATTGATCATGTAATAAATAGGAAAAGCTAATGGGTCCCAAATCGATTATTCAATTGTAAGCGCAAAAGAATTAGCGTCCAAATTTTACGTACGGAATCTAATTCTCTCACTTTCCAATGTCATAGAAACTTGAAATTTGCCACGAGCATTGATTATGTCATAAATAGGAAAAGCTAATGGGTCCCAACTCGATTATTTAATTCTAAGCACCAAAGAATTAGCGTCCATATTTTACGCACGGAATCTAATTTTCTCACTTCCCGATGTCATAGAAACTTGAAATTTGGCACGAGCATTGATTATGTCATAAATAGGAAAAGCTAATAGGTCCCAACTCGATTTTTCAATTCTAAGCGCAAAAGAATTAGTGTCCAAATTTTACATACGGAATCAAATTCTCTCACTTCCCGATGTAATTTGGCACGAGCATGGATTATATCATAAATAGGAAAAGTTAATGAGTCCCAACCCGATTATTTAATTCTAAGCACCAAAGAATTAGCGTCCAAATTTTACGAACAAAATCTAATTCTCTCACTTCCCAATGTCATAGAAACTTGAAATTTGGCCCGAGCATTGATTATGTCATAAATAGGAAAAGTTAATGGGTCCCAACTCGATTATTCAATTCTAAGCGCCAAAGAATTAGCGTCCAAATTTTACGTACGGAATCTAATTTTCTCACTTTCCAATGTCATAGAAACTTGAAATTTGGCACGAGCATTGATTATGTTAAAAATAGGAAAAGCGAATGGGTCCCAACTCGATTATTCAATTCTAAGCTCAAAAGAATTAGCGTCCAAATTTTACGTACAGAATTTAATTCTCTCACTTCCTGATGTCATCTATATATATAAAAATGAATGTATGTCTGTCTGTCCTTTATGCATTACTACACCATTCATCCAATCGCCATGAAACTTTGGGAAGTTGTTGAGTACACTCCTGGGAAGATTACTGGCATAGTACATCTATCCTACGATAGGTGGCGCGCGTGCGAGCATCGTCGACAGTTATGCCCCCCAGACAAAGATCGTTTGATTTCCATTTCAAGCACGAAAGCAAAAGGCATTATGAGCAACGGGATGCGTGTTCAACTGTAAAATGATGCATCCGCCGAACGTTTCGCAAGACAATTGCTGGATATTGAGAATGCTGAGGTAAAATGAAAGCTGTGCTGTGATTGGTTGCTATATATTATACTGCTGAGGCAACATGAAAGCTGTGCTGTGATTGGTTGATACTTCTTATACCACTCAGGTTACAAGAAAGCTGTGCTGTGATTGGTTTCTACTTCTTATACTACTGAGGTTACATGAAAGCTGTGCTGTGTTTGGTTGCTATATATTATACCGCTGAGGTAAAATAAATGCTGCGTTGTGATTGGTTGCTATTTTTTATATTGCTGAGGCAGAATAAAAGTTGCGCTGTGAATGGTTGTTATTTCTCTTTCTGCTGAGGTAACATGAAAGCTGCGCTGTGATAGGTTGCTATATATTATACTGCTGAGGTAACATGAAAGCTGCGCTGTGATTGGGTGTTATATATTATAAAGCTGAGGTAGCATGTAAGCTACGCTGCGATTGGTTGTTATTTATTATACCACTGAGGTAACATGAAAGCTGCGCTGTCATTGGTTGTTATCTAGATATATAAAAACAAATGTATGTATGTCTGTCTTCGCAGCAACGCGCGGCGGATAATCTAGTTTATTTCATAAAAACTCCTGATGCTAGCTGATCTGAGGATAGCATGACAAGAAGAAGGTCCTCAGTAGCAGATAATATTGGTTGGTAGGGGTGAGAGATCTCCATTCTAGGCCTGTGCTTCTCAGGGCTATTAGTAGGTGATTATTAAGAAGATGAGCATGCCATATTGGGTTTAATTGCATTGGTTTATCTCCCCCATGCTTCCTACCTTGTCTGTTGGATCTGAGTTTTTTTGCCTTGATTCAGACATAGGTGGAGATGTTGGCATAGGTGGCATTGCTCTGTGAGCCACCAGGAGAGAAAGTTCTGCAGGCCCCAACGTCAACCTCAGACTCTCGAGTGGAGCCGCAAGCAGTAAAAAACTCTGTCAATCTCAAGCTGTGACTTGGCAGCTTTGTGGTGAGTCATGCTTGGTCTCCTCCAGGTCAGGATCGGGGAGCAGAGTAAGTATTGTGCCCACGGGCTTGCTGCTATGTAGCTAATAACAGACAGGATCGACCACAGCTCACACAAACGCCACCATTTTGGTCCATGCCAATGTCACACTCCCACCTACAGTGTAATTTTGACAAACATCCTATTAGGTGTATAAGGGGTTAAACTTCTGGTATCAGAATAATCTCCTATCTTGGCAGTTGTATCAGGAGCCTGGCTATATATATCAGCTCCTGATCTCGTTGTGAGTATTGTGGCAGTACCCACAAGATCACTGACACGTGCACATATGTCTTCAAAAGAGATTACTAAGAAGTACTTACTCTTGATACATATATACATTACACAGAGTGAAGGGGTTAAAAACATGCACTATTTATTGATGCATAAGAATAATGTGCATGCATGCCATCCATCCAAAAATATGTGCCGATACCAGCTTACTGGTTATGATATTTAAATTTAGGCACATCTGAAATCTAAAGCAGGTGCATGCAAAACAAGCCACTTCAGTCAGAGAATGTAAAAAAAAGGAGCCTTTCGGCACTCTAGCAGAGGGATAAATGCATAAAAGTTTATTTTGTCTTGATTAATAAAAATATGATGAGAGTGAAGTAAAACCCTGGAAACATTCTAGCACGTTTCAGACCAAAAAAACACTTGACCTTAAGGTGGCTTCACACTAGTGTGTTTTTGCGCGTACATAGGTGTGTACATAGGTGCGCACCTAGGTACGAGCAAAAACATGCGTGTATGCAGCTGCGTACACTGTTTTCAATGGAGCCGCGGCTGCTGCCTGCGGCTCTATTGAAAACAATGGTCTGCCAGCACCCCTGAATTGTTTTTCATGCAAGGGCTTTACATATAAGCCGTTCCCTAAAAAACAATAATTTTGGTGTAAAAAAAACAAACAAAAAAAAGTACCCTCCACCGCTGCCGTGTCCCCCCACGGGGATGAAGTACCCCGCTAGTAAAAAGAATTCCCTGCTGCTACATCTGCCACATCTGTGACAGATGCAGCAGAGGAATTCTTCTATTCCCTACCGCAGCTGTCACACATGACAGCTGCGGTAGAGGATGCTGCTGCCAGCACCCATCAATGGATTTCAGGAAAGGGCTTTAAACATAAACCCTTCCCTGAAAAACCATGAAAAAAAGTGTGAAAAGAAAAAACTCACCTCCTTTCAGCTACCGGGGCTCAGCCGCATCTTCTCTGCGCTGTCCCCAGCTCTGCAGTCCTGATCTATCAGCAGCGGGGATTTTAAATCCCCGCCTGCTGATAGATCAGCACAGCAGTGCAGAGCCATGAAATAAATAAATACTCACCTGCCGGGGCTCAGCCGCGACTACTGGCGCTGTCCCCGGCTCTATAGTTCTGAGCTATCAGCATGCGAGGATTTAAAATCCCCGCCTGTTAGTAGCTCTGATTGCGATTGGCTGAGCGCTTCAGCGAATCACAATCAGAACTACCAGCAGGCAGTGATTTTAAATCCCCGCATGCTGATAGATCAGCAGCGCTACAGAGGCGGGGACAGCACCGAGAAGTCGCGGCTGGCCCCGGCAGCTGTCAATGGATTTCAGGGAAGGTTCATAAGCCCTTCCCTGAAAAGCCGTTTAAAACAGTTTAAAAATAAAATAAAATAAAATAGTGACCTGCCTTCAGCTGCCGGGGCTCAGCGGCTACTTCTCGCGCTGTCCCCGGCTCTGTAGCGCTGCTGATCTATCAGCATGCGGGGATTTTAAATCCCCGCCTGTTGGTAGCTATGATTGTGATTGGCTGAAGCGCTCAGCCAATCACAATCAGAGCTTCCCGCAGGCGGGGATTTTAAATCCCCGGCTGCTGATAGCTGAGAACTACAGAGCCGGGGACAGCGCCAGAAGCTGCGGCTGAGCCCCGGCAGCTGAAGGCAGGTGACTATTTTATTTTATTTTTTTACACTATTTTAAATGGTTTTTCAGGGAAGGGCTGATGAAGCCCTTCCCTGAAATCTATTGACGGTTGCCGGGGCTCAGCGGCAACTTCTCGCGCTGTCCCCAGCTCTGTAGTGTAGTTCTGAGCTATTAGCAGCAGGGGATTTAAAATCCCTGCCTGCTGATAGCTCTGATTGTGATTGGCTGAAGCGCTCAGCCAATCACAATCAGAGCTACCAGCAGGCGGAGATTCTAAATCCCCTGCTGCTGATAGCTCAGAACTACACTACAGAGCTGGGGACAGCGCGAGAACTACAGAGCCGGGAACTTATATGTAAAGCCCTTCCAGGAAAAACAATGCAGGGGTGTCGGCAGACCATTGTTTTCAATGGAGCCATCGGCAGTAGCCGCGGCTCCATTGAAAACAATGCGTGCATTCCTTATGGTGCACGCATGTCCTATCTGTGCAGGCACACACCGGCAAAGTACGGACATGTGAACACACCATAGGGAATGCATTGTGGCTTATAGATGTGAGTTTTTGTGCGCGCGTATGCACGCACAAAAACACGCTCATGTGAAGCCACCATTAATCATAGTACCTTAGTGACTATGATTGAAGGCCATTTGGACATGCACTTAATCATGCATGTCAAATTTTCGGTGCATGAAAAAGTGACCAATTTTATTGTGTTTGTAAGCCCTTGTGACATTATGATGCATTGTGTGTGCCCATTTTTAATGTTGACATGTGTTCTGTGTCCCATCAATATTTTTTTATTGCTTGCAAAAAAAGCTGAAAATGGCAATTTTTTTTATCTAGAATTGCTTAGCAATAATAAGTGAAAAAAACTGAGCATACAGATATCCTCAATCCATGCCCTGTTTTTTGTTTTTTTTTCTTGTGCACCCCTTGACTTGAATGAGTGACCACAGTCTGAGTGGATGGACCAGAAGAGCAATTGTTGTGATTGTTTTACAGTCTGTGTAAAAAAGGCAATACTGTATAGCCGCATTGAATTTAATATGTCAGTGTGCTGTCTGTCTGTAGTCAGTTGCACATATGGGCAACACGGACATGAAAATCGCTCATGTGAGTAAGTCCTTATAGACAGATGAACAGACCAATGAGTATACTTGTTCAGCAACCTAAATGAATGCTTGTGAGTAAAAGAAATGAAAAAGGAGGGTGGAGCAAGACCCAGTGAGGGTGGTGGAATATTTATGGAGTACAAAGAGCTTTCAATGATTGAGTATTTTGAATGGTGGAGGTGCTGCCAACCAGATGACGCTCCACCAGTGTGGGCGTGAGTGTAGCGAAAAAGGATGTGAAAAGAACTGGTATGGAGGCGCAACCCTCTAAGCTACTAGAAGATGTAGATCAAAGTCCAATGTGTGATGGTGAAAGCACTTCGGCTGGAGAAAAAGGTTAAAGCATTTTTTTTTCTCCCCTGCCCTCCTGCACACAGGACCTCCGACACATCCAATACATCTTTGGAGTTGTGTCACCACCAGGCATCCTGTTGTCCTATCCAGCCGAACTGACGAAGGGGTTCTTCCCCGAAACGCGTATTCTATTGCTGGTTTTTAATTTGTGAAAAAATAATAAAAAAGAAGTGCTTTCACCATCACACATTGGACTTTGATCTACATCTTCTAGTAGCTTAGAGGGTTGCGCCTCCATACCAGTTCTTTTCACATCCTTTTTCGCTAAATGAATGCTTGGCACTCTTTTTAAAACACTTCCTTCCCTTCTGCCTTTGCCAGTTATTGGATTTCTTTACCTGGTGCAATAGCTTTTGATTTTTGTTCTCTGACCTGGCTCGTTAGACTACTCTCCTGGCTTTACCTCTCTTACTGATTCCTGGTTCTCACCTTGTGTTAGGTCAGCTACCTGTGTCTGCTGCCCTCTTGCTATTCCGGGCAGGTGCAGGCATCGCTCAGCTTCATCTGTTTGAATGGACTCTGTCCTATTTTCTACCAGCAATGAGGGAGTTAGCTCCTCTCAGTGTCCACAGTCCAGCTGCAGCTTAAATAGCAATTACACTCCTATTTAAGTGAGCTAGAGACCCTCCTTCTTTGCCTCAGAATTGATGTGTGTTTGCTTCAGACACCCAGCACATCTAGGTCACCTATCTCAAGACAGTTCTGTCTTTTGAGTCGGTATCTGTATCTGTTTATTTTGTTTGTACTTTGCCTTATGCTTTAGCCTGTGGGCGTCTCTCCATTTCTGTCCAGTCTGTGCATTGTTTCTGTCTTTGTGGTAGTCTGCCCTGTTCTGTGCTTTGTGTGCCATCTGAGATTTCCCTGCTGCGGTACCTCTGACTACTGGGGTCAGCTGCCAGCCATACCAGGTATGGTCTAAAAGCCAGGTTTGGTTGTTTAGCTCAGTGAGTCCACACCCAGAGCCCTAACACCTTGGCTAGCCTGACTTTGAATTTGCCTGTCCTCCTGGTTCCAGCAGAGTTTGGCCCTGCTTTGTACCTGACACAGATTCTTGTTTTTCCTTTACCTATGACATTCCCTTTTACTATGTGGCACTAACCTCTGTCTTCTTTGTCTTTGGCACTTGTTCGCTTCACCAATCAGTGGCTACTCTAGTGATGCATGATTGTGCTTCATAGCTGCTAAAGACTACATTATGCTTGGAGGGGTTGAAGGATGAACACTTGCAAGCCCTAGGTGTTGCTTGCTAAAATAGCCAATGCAAAGTCTGATTGTGAACACAATTTTGCTGGACAGATTTTCCTCCCTTAAAGGAAAAGTTACACATACACTGAGCGTCTCCAGAACACTGAGTTTGTTGCCGTTCAATTAATAATGAAGACATTTCTTAAAAGGGTTGTGTGATTAAAGCTTGTTCTCTGTCCTCAGAAGTCATAACTTTCAGATTGGTGGGGTCCTGCTGCTGGGATATCTCTATTCTTGGATCAGTGGGATCAGTGAGCCCCAAGGTCAAGCATGTGCACAGCCACTCCATTCATTGCAATTGGATTGCTGGAGATAGCTGAATTCAGACACTTAAGCTCCCCCATTCTCGGAATCAAACAGCTAATGTTGGCATGACCCCTTTAACTCTTTATCATCACAGAACATAAGTTTATCATGGGTGCATGGTACTTAATGCAACAGGACAAAAACTTATGCTCTGTGTTAAAATCTCCATACACACTCAGCTATGAGAGAGAGCTAGGTAAATCTCTGAGAGAGAGGGACTACTCCCTTGGAGAGTCTCTGTGAGGTTCCAAGGAGAGGTGCAAGAGAGATGCTGAGAACCTGTGAAACAAGCTAATGGTGGCTGGAAGCCACGATCCTGGCAGAGGTTGCTGCCCTTTAGGATGACACCTGGTTGTGTAACAATTGATGGACTGGGAGATGCATTTAAGGCCTATGTTGGCTAGTGTAAGAATTCTGTCTGTTATCTAATGGCCAGGGATGTGTCTTGTATAGTACGTGTGTACTGTGATGACTAACAACACTACAAAGGTTATGATTTCTGTTAAAATACCGCAATAAAGATGGATTTATTAAGTTTTACCAAACATCTGGCTTGGACGTAGGTTACTGAGGTGTGACCACCCATCTAGGTGAAAGAAAGATGGCGGTACTATGAGCTCAATACCCCCAAGTTGCCTCAAAGCATAAACAAGTAAATACGAATTAACAAGAAATGAAAATTTCCCCTTTGACTTTCTAGGCACTGTGATTCATTGTACTGTAATCCTAACTTCTGAGTAATGTAATAAGATTCCTCTAATACCAGTACAGTCTAATAAAAATACAGATTAAAAGCCCATTTACATGAAGTAATGATCGCTCAAAAGTGATCGTTTGAGCGATAATCGTTGTGTCTTAACGCGTGGTGATGGTGCACATTTCGTGCACTGCTAGTTGATTATTAAGTTCAAGCCAGCCTAAAAATCATTGTGCGGTCTTATCAGAACCACACGCTGAGTTCTCCGCAGGTAGTGCTGATAGCATTGTTTCAGCTATTTAACCCGTCGAAGAATAAAGGTGCTGAATGCAGATAAGAGTCCTCCGGCTATTAACTGCATTCAGATAAAGGCTTCATTTGCACGCTAATAAGCTTTTAAGTAGCTGAATAGCTACTTAATAGTTTATGCAAAATGATCGCTTAAAGCTGTCACTCAAACTGTCGTTTGAGCGATCATTGCTCCGTGTAAATAGGCCTTAAGGAACATAATACACAGTTTTTTGGGGGGTTAACAGTCATTCACCTTTAACCCTTTCCAATCCAATTATTTTTTCTCATCCATTCTCCCCAGCTCCAAATAAATTGGAGCTGGTGACAATGGATGAGAAAAAATACATTTCCTTGCACCCTCCTAAACTGACAGAGTTCAGGAGGGTGCAGGTGCTCACTGCACCGTGGGGGGACCGGCTTACCTGTCCGGCATCTTCCGCATTCTCCCTTCTGCCTCCCGGCTCGGCAATCATGTGACCGCTGGGGTCAGGTGGCACCCAGCGGTCACATGATCGCCGAGCCGGGAGACAGAAGGGAGAATGCGGAAGACGCCGGACAGGTAAACAGGCCCCCCTACGGTGCAGGCTCCCAACTTGGCGTTCATGTGACCGCTGGTGGTCAGGTGACACTGGCGGTCACATGATCGCCAGCTGGAATCTCCGTACATTACATAGCGCTAATTGAACGCTAAGTAATGTGTAAAGAAGAAGGCAGAAAGGGTTAAAAACCCTTTCTGCCTTCTCCTCGGGGGTCCTCGATGAAGACCAGTGCAGGAGTGCATCTGCAACCGATGTGTCTGATGATCGGGTGCAGATGCACTCCTGCACTGCAGTGTCGGGCCTGCCCCGACATCGGAGCTGTGGAGGGAAATTATGATGTCGGGGAAGGCCCGACATTGGATTGGAAAGGGTTAAAGTTGTTTTTTACTTCCCCCTGTAAAATATCTCAGTCCCAAAATAAGAAGTTTGCTATGCTTATCTCAGGTGCGAACGACTTTCAGGAGCTCAAGCAGCACCAAATGCGCTGTACAGTTCAGTCTCTCTCCAAATACACTCACTGTCTGATGTAGCAGGCCTGCTGGGTAATTATTACTTATCTGTATTGGTGAGCACACCGTTTAGTACTTGCAGAAGTCAGACCCACTTACAGCTTGTTGTGCTGCACATCCAAGCGAATGATGTTCCAAGTTGGTTTTTATCGAGGAGCAGGAAGGCCATCTGTCAGCTTTGCACCTCACCAGCTTGGGGACATTGTAATGTTCCCCTTTCCCAGCTTCAGGCTGTGGCACCTGTTTGTGCTCCCCTCTGCAGCCGTGACTTTGTCCAGATGAGAGGGCGTTTCCAACACAGTGTTTGTCTGTGCTTCTGAGACTGGTGCTGGTGCTGGTTCCCCTCCCTGCTCCTCCTCTCTGCTGGATACCGGACCAGAGTAGGCGGGCCTAAGTGCAGCCACTGGCCACTCTTCTGTAAGGGGAAGAGCAGACAGTTCCTTCCCTTTACACATGAGTGTTAATGAGCCACAAGTTGTGCATTTAGACATATTATTTGGAGCATCAACTATGTATTCAGCTGCAATTTACTTGAATTTTCACTGCCTGTTCATCAAAATGATTCTTTTCAAAATTCTCTATGACTTGGAGCTCCATCTGGAATGAATTTTCAAAATATTTTTATTCTGAAACAAGGCAGCATTTCAGAATAAGACATACATGGCATTGTACATACCTGTTTCGGGTTCATGCTGCCTGATGACAGGTTTCTTTAAAGCATGGACTTTTTATTCAAAAATGTGTATTTACTGCTGACAAGACGTCCTTCAACAATACAATTAATTGTTGTATAAGTACTGAGTGAAATATATGTACAATAGTGTTGTACTGTTTTCTTTTACGTTCCAAAAATTGGACAAAGTACATTTCTTTGAAATAACTGTTTTCACACATCATCTACTTTCAATAATGTCACACGGATGAATGAAATTATTTGTATTTCTTGGACCTTTGCTTGCAAAAAGTGCAATATATTTTCCTTCCTTCAAACAATACATGGCTCATTGTTTATTTGTGAAGCACGTACTTAAAGGCATCACCGAATACAAACCAGATATCAAATATTGCTATATGTGAAAATATATATATATATATTGTACGATGTTTGTAAAAACACAAGAATATAGAACTAGTTGTGATTTCATAGCTTCCTAATGATTCCTGTCTTTGGTAACAATGGCAAGATGCTTAGAGACATATGGATTTAATGTCACCTTAGCAGAAAGCAGTAGGTTAAAAAGGCTGTCATTCATTCATTTACTACTTAACAGTAGGAATGAGCTTTAAAGCAAATCCCAAGGGCTGTAGTATAGATTTATTTTTTTTATCAAGGTGTCAGCACAAAACACTGGCTAGAAACAAAGTAAAACAAAAGCAAAAAATTGGATCTACCTAGCTATCAGACCAGTTTTACACAAGCGTATTATGGGTACATTTATGCATCTATAATATGGACATGTGTCCCAGCCTGACCATGGGTGTACTGACTCAAACTCAGAGCACCATGAGTATCTATGATGCTCTGAGTTCAGATTAGTAGGCCTATGGTCAGGCTGAGCCACATGTCCAAATTATTGATGCATAAATGCACCCATTATACACTTATGTGAAAACAGCCTCATAGTGACCTCTTGAACTGTGTAAAATTGCTTAAAGGGGGGGCATGGCCTGGACGGAGCCGATGGCGGGCATGTTCTGAACAGCTCCATTACTAATATCAGCCATAAGCAACATAAAGCAAGCAGAGACTGCTAATTTTCACTCCAACTGACAGGGGAAGCTTACCCGAAGCTGACAATGTCCAGGAGAAGAGCGGTGAAGTCCGGCCCGAAGCGCCTGACAGACTTTTACCCATTGCGCGGTCCGGAGGAAGAGACAAGCAAGATGGTGATGCCTGCACGCAGGGGGAGTGGAGAACAAGTGACTGCAGCGGCAACCCCGACGGAACTTCCAGAGGGAAACAACGGTAAGCAAAACTTACCTAACAACCGGCAGCAGCTGTCTGCCCGCTCCGGAGCCTCTAAATCTCCTCACTCACGTTCCCCCAGCCCTACAAGAGAGCAGATGGAAGGGGGGGGGGGAGACGGAGTGTGACAGGAGCGCTGCAGGGGAGAGAGGGGGGGCTGAGGGGGAGCCACCATCTTCCCTAACACAGAATATATCTAACTCGGAAAAAAGAAGTATAAGCTCCCCCAAAGGAAGCCCCGAAAAAAGACGCCCCAGAAGAGAGAATACCTCTCCCCCCCGGCCTCTAATGAAACAGAATGGCTGGAGGAAGAGGACACTACAGATCCCCTATTCAATATTCAATGTTCCAACCAAACAGCTTCCGAATTCCTCATATGATCATAGCCCTAAAGGGTTCAATTAAAAAAGACATATCCCAAATGAATAAAAAGATTAATAATTCTATTGAAGAACTAGAGGAAAGAGTAGACCATCTAGAAAATAAAACAGGAGAGATCACTAGCTCTCACAACGAACTCATTGATGCCCACTATAAACTTGAAGAAGAATTCGAATCCCTAAAAAACAAAATGGCGGACATGGAAGACCGCAACCGCCGCAACAATTTAAAATTCAGAGGAATCCCCGAAACAGTCAAACCCGATCAACTGAATAAATACGCCCAAGATCTCATAAGGGCCCTCCTGCCAGACTCAACAACCAATGATTGCATACTAGACAGAATACATAGACTCTCTAAACCAAAAGGTGTACCCGAAAGTGCTCCCAGAGACGTTATAGCAAGAGTACACTTTTACCACATCAAAGAAAATCTAATGAAAGCGGCTAGGGGCCTAAGGGACCTCCCTCCACCATTCGAAAATATCAAGCTCTACTCCGAATTTTCTCAGATAACTATGGCCGCGCGCAGAAAGCTCTCCCCCATAACAACGTCTCTGAGAGAGAATAATATTCTCTACAGGTGGGGTTTCCCCACCAAACTCTTCATCAATAAAGACGGAAACATCACCAACATAAACACTCAAGAGGAAGGCTTCAAGATCTTACAAAAATGGAACATCCCACTATCTAAAGCCTATAATCCAAACCACATCCCCAAGGACTGGTCACGGAAACAACCAAACAGAAACAACAAGGGAGGTGCCCCCAACCGCTAAGCCTCCCCAACCAAGATCCAAACGATCCTTATCCAGATCTCGTGCTAAAAAGAATAATGCTCAAAACATCGGCTGATCTACAAAGAACCCCAACCAAGACCTTACTCCAAGGACTCAAACGCAATCATTGGAAAGGTCCTTTTCTGTTAATCTGTTATCAACGGTCAAAACACAGCTCAGGTTAAGTTCCTTACCTTGAGTATGAAGATCGCATTTGTTATCACCCCATCCCCTACTCCCTCTTCCCTATCCCCAAGTGGATTACATTCGCAAAAACATGGACCAACACTTCCACCAACCGGACCAAAAAAAGAAGTCGGCTCCTCACTAACCTATAAACAAGGACAGTCAGTGCAAGTACTCTCATCAAGGAACCATACATGGATCTAAAACTAGTTTCCCTCAATGTTAAGGGACTGAACTCTCCCTACAAGAGATCTACTATGTGGAAGGAGGCTATCTCGTCGGAGGCAGACATATTTTGTGCCCAAGAAACCCACCTACCCAACCATAATACTCCAAAGATGTCTCATCCCAAGTTCCCAAGACTCTTTATGGCCAACTCTCGCAAAAAAAAATCAGGAGTCCTGATTGCAGTTAAAGAAACGGTCAGCTTCCAACTGGTAGACGTAATAGAAGATGCAGATGGTAGATTTTTAATTCTAATTTGTAAACTTGATGATCTCCTTGTCACCCTGGTCAATATCTATGTCCCGAATTCTCAGCAACTTAAATTCTTGAACAGAGTGACAAGGAAAGTAAAGAAGGTGCAACAAGGCTCATTAATTATATGCGGGGATTTCAATGCTATTGCAGACGAAACCTTAGACTCCAGCAACATAAGAAGAAACAAGGGATCAAACCTGACCTCTTGGTTACATAATAACGAACTTTTCGATGCATTTAGGGCCCTGAATGTTAACTCCAGGGAATACACCTTCTACTCATTTAGACACAGGTCATTCTCACGAATCGACATGTTTCTGGTTGACTTCCATACCTTAGTAGAACACAAGAAGCAAAAATAGGGGTCACTTCATGGTCTGACCATGCCCCAACCACATTAAAACTAAAACTAGGCCCCAAAGCACCACACTTCAACAACTGGAGAAACAACACCTTCCTTATGAAGCTCCCGAAATACCAAAAGAAAATTAATGACACAATAATAGAATACTTTCACATTAACCCCTTAGTGACCAGGCTTTTTTGCTTTTTTCCATTTTTGTTTTTTCCTACTCCCTTTTAAAAAATCGTAGCTCCTTTATTTATCCATCGAAGTCGCTGTATGAGGGCTTGTTTTTTGTGGGACGAGTTGTGTTTTTCAATGGCACTATTTATTGTACCATATAATGTACTGAAAAACTTTTTAAAAATTCTAAGCGGAGAGAAATGGAAAAAAAAACGACATTCCACCATCTTTCGGTGCATCCTGTTTCTACGACGCACAAACTGCAACAAAAATGACCTGATATTTTTATTCTATGGGGCAGTATGATTACTACGATACCAAACTTATATAGTATTGTTTTTGCTGTAGTACTTGTATTTTTTTTTTAAGATATTACATTTTTTTCAATTATTTTCTGCGGTCATATTGTGCGCGTGATAACTTTTTTATTTTTCCGTCGACGTAGTTGAGCAAGGGCTCATTTTTTGCAGGATGTCCTGTAGTTTTCGATAGTATCAATTTGGAATACATACGACTTTTTGATCGCTTTTTATTGCGTTTTTTTCTGGGAGACGGTAACTAAAAAAATACATTTCTGGCGTTCCTTATTTTTTTTTTCGGACAACGTTCACCGTGCTGAAAAAATAATGCACTAGTTTCATAGATCGGACTTTTACGGATGCGGCGATATCAAATACATATTTTTATTTTATGATTTAGATTTTTTAATAATAGATATGGCAAAAGGGGGGTGATTTAAACTTTTATAACTTTTTTTTTTTTTTACAATTTAAAAAACTTTATTGATTTTTTTTTTTACTTTACTTTGAAGTCCCCCTGGGGGACTTTAACATGCGATGCTTTGCTCGCTCCTGCAGTATGACGTAATGCTATAGCATTACGTCATACTGCTTTTTTACAGGCAGTCTATGAAGTCACCCTGTGTGGTTTGCTTGATAGGCAGTCTGCTAGGGCAGCCCTGGGGCCATTCATTAGGCCCCCGGCTGCCACGACACCTGCACGGCTCCCCCGATCTCACCGCGGGGGGGCCGTGTGGGACCCCCGAACAGCGTTCGGGGGATTTAAATGCCGCTGTAACAAAAACGACCTGATATTTTTATTCTATGTGTCAGTACGATTACTACGATACCAAACTTATATAGTATTGTTTTTGTTGTAGTACTTGTATTTTTTTTTTTAAGATATTTAATTTTAATTGTAACGAAGGCAAATCCATACAAAATTCCCAGAAAAAGGCACATATTCTCAACTGGGAAAAAGAACTGGGAGAACCTCACTCAACTACTAAATGGATTACAGCATATAAATGGGCAAACCAAGCATCGGCTTGCGCCTCCCTGGTAGAGGTCCATTACAAGACATTAACCCGTTGGTATAGATCCCCAGTGAGACTAGCAGACTTCTTCCCAGGAACTTCAGATAGATGTTGGCGAGGTTGTGGGAAAAGAGGTTCCCCGTGAATCCTTCTTCCCAATCCTGAAACGGAGAGCTGCTAGGATGTCAGGGGTCCCTAATAATAGGGAACCCAGTGTGGTAGAATCTTCAGAGCAAAAGTATCCTGTCTAGCGCTTCACGGGATAAAGGAGTGGAGATGGGGTGTATAGATTACACCAATACGTGTAGTTTAATAGCTATTAAACTACACGTATTGGTGTAATCTATACACCCCATCTCCACTCCTTTATCCCGTGAAGCGCTAGACAGGATACTTTTGCTCTAAAGAAAAAATAATGCACTAGTTTCATAGATTGGACTTTTACGGACGTGGCGATATCAAATACATATTTTTATTTTATGATTTAGATTTTTTAATAATAGATATGGCAAAAGGGGGGGGGGTGATTTAAACTTTTATAACTTTTTTTTTTTTTACAATTTAAAAAACTTTATTGATCTTTTTTTTTTACTTTACTTTGAAGTCCCCCTGGGGGACTTTAACATGCGATGCTTTGCTCGCTCCTGCAGTATGACGTAATGCTATAGCATTACGTCATACTGCTTTTTTACAGGCAGTCTATGAAGCCACCCTGTGTGGTTGGCTTGATAGGCAGTCTGCTAGGGCAGCCCTGGGGCCATTCATTAGGCCCCCGGCTGCTACGACACCTGCACGGGGGGGGGGGGGGGCCGTGCGGGACCCCCGAACAGCGTTTGGGGCATTTAAAGGGTTAATAGCCGCGATCGGCCGAACGGCCAAGCGCAGCTATTGCCTGCCGGTGTCAGCTGTAATAAACAGCTGACGCCCGCGCTGTATGGAGGGAGATAGCACCTCTACCTCCCTTCATACACGTCCTGCAACAGCAGGACGTAGTTTTACGATAGCGCCGTCACTAAGGGGTTAAACACAAAGTGGTACATAAATTCTATGAGAAATGGTCTAAATGGCTGAACACTCTGGGATTAATGCCTTTAAATATGCTTATGCTGTTAAATGGCGGAGCCTTGTAACGAGGGTAAGAGGATCAGATAATGAGTATAGGGTAGAGCATAGTGGTGGATTATCCATAGCAATATAGGGAATTGGCTTTTGTATTTTGCAATGCCTGTCTGCCTTAATATCCTATTGTATATCTGTTTTGGAATACCTCTCTGCTTTAAACCTCCTGCCTCTACAATCAATCAGAGGTAGGATTTTTTAACTCTTTCTGCCTTTTCCTTCCCCAAGTACACAGCACTCATTAAGAGCTGTGTACTAGAAAGTGAAAGTGGAAGGGTTTCTTCCACTACGGGATCCGGGGGGGGTCACATGACCACCGGAATTCCCTGCTACAGCAGAGCTGGAGGGTCATACTAGACCCTGGTCAGCTTTGCCAATGACTATTGTCACTACAGGAGTTGTTTTCCCCTGTAACTGGGACTCAAATGCATCCCCCAGCTGCAGTGGGAAAATGTCAAATTAAAAAAAAAAATGAATGTCCCCCCCCAGAGGTCTTATATAATGTCATTGAGGGACATAGATAATAAAAAACATAATTACATACACAAGTAAATAAAAATTACAGAATACAACAGCAATATATACATAAGAAAGAAAATAACCCAAAAATCGATGCCAACCAAAACCGTTGCTGTATGTGCCCTGTAAACAAAAAATAAATACAGGAACCTGTTCCCGTACTTTATTTTAACATAAATATATTATATTTAGAAAACAAACTATAAATGTTTAAAAAAATCATTTTTTTTACCATTTTACCCCCGATAAAACTAAAAAGCAGGGGGAAAAAAGTCAGTGAAAAAGATATTTTAAAAATCCCCCTTTATGCCATGGAAAAAACACAGCAAAAACAATTTTGGTAGCTGGAGGGAAAAAAATAGGACAGTAAAACCACCACATGGGTAAAATCCCTAAAAAGTGTCAGGTCCTTAAAGTACAAAACAGCCTGGTCCTTAAGGAGTTAATATCTGCATTCAGCAGATAGTTTGACCCAATAATCATGGAGGTCCCTTCCAATCTACAATTCTATGATTCTGTGAAAAAAAGAAAATAAAAATTGAGAAATCTCTGACTCTAAAGGGGTTAAGATTGGTCGCCTCACTTATGGCTACAGACTTAAAGAAACACTGTTACATATTTAACCAAAATAACAGCTTTGTCAACAATGTACCAGAGTAATTAACTCTAAAAAGCATCACCTTCTCCTGGCACTTCAGCAGTGTTTATTCAGAGGTTGCCCCAGATACAACCTGTAGGTATTCCAGCACTACAGGTGGGACTTGTTCAGTATGAGCAACCAGGGATGGCTTTTTTTGTATTCCGCACTCGAGACCAGATTGCTGACCAATAACTGGGTAGCGCTCAGTGGAATGTACACGGAATTGTAATAAATGTAGTTTCAAGCTGTATGTCAGCAGGAATGCAGTGGCCATCTTATAACATAGTAATGTGAAGAAATTGAGTACAGGATAAGAAGATATTGGCTTTGTGATTTTTATCCATAAACAGCTGTGCGTAAACACCTTTCATATCTGGAATTTTTAAAAATTCACTTCACAACTGGAATACCCCTTTAAGCAATTTTACTGTTCAATAATTTTTATTGTAAAATGTTGAGCGTTAACATAACATAAGCATGTAAACAAGCTGTTCATCAACATTGCATTTAAAGGTAAACTGCTAATAACAAAATGCACTTGAATACAAAGCGTATTAACTGAATAACATTTCAAGATATCTTAATTGTGGAGGGTAGGAGGAGGGGGGGAGGGGAGGGGTTGGTGGGTAGGGGGGGTACAAAGGGGGGAGGGGGGAGGATTGATTGGGGAAGGTGGGAGAAGGGGGAGGAGGGAGAGGGATCTGTTCGCATGATACATTAATTGGATCCAACTTAGTACTACAATGACTTATTTTCACTTTAATTTTAGAACAGAGTAAGTTGTTAAGATCTTCTTCTAGGGGTCTAGTCTAATGTTAGCCTGGTCTAATTGGAAGTGCTTTATCCATGGGGTCCATTCCTCTTTAAATCTGATGACTCTGTCTTGTCTGAATGCAAAAATTTTTTCCATTGCTATATGCTCGGAAATTTGATGGGTTATGTCTGATAAGGAAAGGGAGTTTGAAGACTTCCAGTTCCTAGTTATCAGTAATTTTATGGTTAGTAGACCGTGAGCTACCATCTTTCTAAATTTTTGAGGAATGTTCTCTATTCCTAATAATAATATTGCTAACTCCGGAGACGGGGGAACCTGCACTCCAGTTTTTATAAGGATGAAAAATTCAAGCCACACGGAGTTGATGATGGGGCAACCCCAGAATATGTGGAGAAGGGAACCTCTTTTCCCACAACCTCGCCAACATCTATCTGAAGTTCCTGGGAAGAAGTCTGCTAGTCTCACTGGGGATCTATACCAACGGGTTAATGTCTTGTAATGGACCTCTACCAGGGAGGCGCAAGCTGATGCTTGGTTTGCCCATTTATATGCTGTAATCCATTTAGTAGTTGAGTGAGGTTCTCCCAGTTCTTTTTCCCAGTTGAGAATATGTGCCTTTTTCTGAGAATTTTGTATGGATTTGCCTTTGTTACAATTAAAATTAAATATCTTAAAAAAAAAAATACAAGTACTACAACAAAAACAATACTATATAAGTTTGGTATCGTAGTAATCGTACTGACACATAGAATAAAAATATCAGGTCGTTTTTGTTACAGCGGCATTTAAATCCCCCGAACGCTGTTCGGGGGTCCCGCACGGCCCCCCCGCGGTGAGATCAGGGGAGCCGTGCAGGTGTCATGGCAGCCGGGGGCCTAATGAATGGCCTAACTACACGTATTGGTGTAATCTATACACCCCATCTCCACTCCTTTATCCTGTGAAGCGCTAGACAGGATACTTTTGCTCTGAAGATTCTACCACACTGGGTTCCCTATTATTAGGGACCCCTAACATCCTAGCAGCTCTCCGTTTCAGGATTGGGAAGAAGGATTCACGGATCTATCTTATCTACAGGCCATCTCGGAATTGGAGGTACTAGTGAGTTATCCCACCAAGGGAAACTCACTAAGTACCGGGTAAGTCCTTTTCTTTTACCTCATTATACCACAGTATTTTCATATAGCACTGAAGGAGCGCTACTTCTGATCTCGACCCCTTTAGCATTATTTTTTCTGCACGGTGAACGTCGTCCGAAAAAAAAAATAAGGAACGCCAGAAATGTATTTTTTTAGTTACCCTGTCTCCCAGAAAAAACGCAATAAAAAGCGATCAAAAAGTCGTATGTATTCCAAATTGATACTACCGAAAACTACAGGACATCCTGCAAAAAATGAGCCCTTGCTCAACTACGTCGACGGAAAAATAAAAAAGTTATCACGCGCACAATATGACCGCAGAAAATAATTGAAAAAAATATAATATCTTAAAAAAAAATACAAGTACTACAGCAAAAACAATACTATATAAGTTCGGTATCGTAGTAATCATACTGCCCCATAGAATAAAAATATCAGGTCATTTTTGTTGCAGTTTGTGCGTCGTAGAAACAGGATGCACCGAAATATGGTGGAATGTCGTTTTTTTTTCCATTTCTCTCCGCTTAGAATTTTTAAAAAGTTTTTCAGTAAATTATATGGTACAATAAATAGTGCCATTGAAAAACACAACTCATCCCGCAAAAAACAAGCCCTTATACAGCGACGTCGATGGATAAATAAAGGAGCTACGATTTTTTAAAAGGGAGTAGGAAAAACAAAAATGGAAAAAAAGCAAAAAAGCTCCGTCACTAAGGGGTTAAGATATACTCTCTTCTCCCATGGCAGAATTCTAGTAACCTTATTTCTAAATTTCCGCAATGTTGAGGGAGAGTCATCTAACCAGTGTTGCGCAATCAATTCTCTTGCTAGATAATGTAGCCTTGCTACAGCAGTCTGTCCTGGCTCTGGTATTGGTAAATCATTCACATAGCCGAGTATACCAACCAGTGGTATAAATTCCAAACTGATTTTATAGACACTATCAATCACTATCAATACACATTGGTCCAGTATCTATTCAATTTTGGGCATCTCCATATCATGTGAATTAGATCACCAGGGTGAAATTTTTTACCTTGTTCATATCTCTTACAACTATGGAGTGTAAGAAAGCGGGGGTGCGATACACTCTATGTATTAAATATATCTGGGACAGTCTATGTGTTTCACTTAGAGATAATTTGCGTAGCATCTGCAACACTTCATCCCAGTGATCATTCTCTATAGGTCCAATGTCTGTCTCCCACCTGTCTTCGATTCAGGCTGGTTTCCTGAAGCCTAAACAGTTTTGTATCTGGGTATACAGTAGCGATATCTTTCCCGCAGTGACAGTCGTTGTACCAATTACATCACCCAGCATAAACTTATGAACACTCATTTTTGTAGCAACCCACTTTGCCTGGTATGCATGCCTTAATTGCAGATATTTATATAATTGTGTGTATCGTACTTCGCATGCAGCTGGATGAATGACTTCATCTCTCCTCCTGATAACATCTGTGAGACATACCAGACACCCCTATTCTACCAGCTTCCCAAATTCTGAAGTTTGTACAGCTCAGATCACCACATAGTTCCCCATATAGGCGTGTATTGGGTACACCCATTCAATACTGATGACATTCCTCACTCTCCACCAAGTCTTATGTATAACATTAATGTAGGGAATTGTGGAGCAGTGGCTCTAAATCTGTGCATTTCCATAACCTCAAACAGAGGCCTACCTCCGAAGAATTGTGTTAATAAATGATAAGCACCTCTGCTGTCTTCCAGGCCCTAAGGTGTTGCATTTGTGATGCCAAAAAATATGCCGTGGGGTTGGGAAGAGCTCATCCGCCCTCCTCTTTAGTTTTACTCAACGTCTCTAATTTTATGCGTGCACATTTTTTCCCCATAAGAGATCTATAAAAAGACTGCCTATTTTGTGGAAAAAAACGTTTGACAATCCAGTCGGGTGAGTTATGTAATAAGTACAATAACTGCGGCATCCAAATAATTTTAATAAGATTCACCCTGCCTATCAGCGAAAGAGGGAGCTTCTACCAAATATTGAACTTCTGTTTAAATCGGAGTATCAGAGGGTCTTAACCCCTTAATGACATGGCCTATTTTGAGCTTAAGGACCAAGCCTTATTTTTCAAATCTGACATCTGTCACTTTCTGTGCTAATAACTTTTGAATGCTTTTACTTATCAAGGTGATTCTGAGATTGTTTTTTCGTGACATATTGTACTTTATGTTAGTGTAAAAATTTCATCAATAAATTTTGTCCTTATTTGGAAAAAAAATCCAAATTTACTGAAAATTTGGAAAAATTCTCAATTTTCAAACTTTGAATTGTTTTCTTTGTAAGATAGAAAGTCAAACACCACAACATAGTTATTAATTAACATTTCCCATAGGCCTACTTTACACAGCAATCATTTTTTAAGTGTTATTTTACTTTTTGCAGACTCCACAAAGTATATAAATTTAGCAGTAATTTTTCACATTTACTAGCAAATTTCAAAATCTAAATTTTTTAAGGACCAATGCAGTTCAGACATAGTTTTGCCGAGCCTGTATATCAGAATCCCCCATGAATTGCCCCATTTTAAAATCAGCACCCTTCAAAGTATTCAAAATGGCATTTAGAAAGTTTATTAACCCTTTAGATGTTTTACAGGAATTAAAGGAAAGTGCATCAAAAATTAGAACAGTTCCTTTTTTCTACTGATTTTCAATATAAAACCTTTTTTTTAATATAAAACAGTAGGAGTTAGCAAAGAAACAAAACTTGGAATGTATGACCCAGATTCCGCAGTTTTTAGAAATGCCCCATATGTGGACGTAGCCTGTTGTATGGGCACATGGTAGGTCTCAGAAGGAAAGGAGCGCTTCTTGTCTTTTTGAATGCAGATTTGGCAGGAATAATTTTCAGACCCCATGTAGTGTTTGCAGTGCCCCTGAGGTAGCAGTACATTTGAAACCCCCAATAACTGACCCCATTTTGGAAACTACACCCCTCAGGGAATTTATTAAGGGGTGTAGTGAGCGGTTTGAACCCACAGATGTTTGAGGAATTTTTTTTAACAGTTTGAGTTCAATACGAAAAAATCCAATTTTTCACATAATGTTTAGCTTTAGGCCCAGATTTTCATTTTTCACCAGTGGCAGAAGGAAAAACGTACCCCATGATGCGTTACCCAGTTGCTCTCGAACACGGAAATGCCCCATATGTGGACGTAGCCTGTTGTATGGGCACATGGCAGGACTCAGAAGGATAGGAGCGCTTCTTGGCTTTTTGAATGCAGGTTTTGCTAGAATAATTTTCAGACCCCATGTAGTGTTTACAGTGCCCCTGAGGTACCAGTGCATTTGAAACCCCCAACAACTGACCCCATTTTGGAAACTACACCCCTCAGGGAATTTTTTAAGGGGTGTAGTGAGCGGTTTGAACCCACAGGTATTTGAGGAATTTTTTTAACAGTTTGAGTTCAATACAAAAAAATCACATTTTTCACATAATGTTCAGCTTTAGGCCCAGATTTATATTTTTTACCAGTGGCAGAAGGAAAAAACGTACCCCATGATGCGTTACCCAGTTGCTCTCGAACACGGAAATGCCCCATATGTGGACGTAGCCTGTTGTATGGGCACATGGCAGGACTCAGAAGGATAGGAGCGCTTCTTGGCTTTTTGAATGCAGATTTTGCTGGAATAATTTTCAGAGCCCATGTAGTGTTTGCAGTGCCCCTGAGGTACCAGTGCATTTGAAACCCCCAACAACTGACCCCATTTTGGAAACTACACCCCTCAGGGAATTTTTTAAGGGGTGTAGTGAGCGGTTTGAACCCACAGGTATTTGAGGAATTTTTTTAACAGTTTGAGTTCAATACAAAAAAATCACATTTTTCACATAATGTTCAGCTTTAGGCCCAGATTTATATTTTTTACCAGTGGCAGAAGGAAAAAACGTACCCCATGATGCGTTACCCAGTTGCTCTCGAACACGGAAATGCCCCATATGTGGACGTAGCCTGTTGTATGGGCACATGGCAGGACTCAGAAGGATAGGAGCGCTTCTTGGCTTTTTGAATGCAGATTTTGCTGGAATAATTTTTAGACCCCATGTAGTGTTTACAGTGCCCCTGAGGTACCAGTGCATTTGAAACCCCCAACAACTGACCCCATTTTGGAAACTAGACCCCTCAGGGAATTTTTTAAGGGGTGTAGTGAGCGGTTTGAACCCACAGGTATTTGAGGAATTTTTTTAACAGTTTGAGTTCAATACAAAAAAATCACATTTTTCACATAATGTTCAGCTTTAGGCCCAGATTTATATTTTTTACCAGTGGCAGAAGGAAAAAACGTACCCCATGATGCGTTACCCAGTTGCTCTCGAACACGGAAATGCCCCATATGTAGACGTAGCCTGTTGTATGGGCACATGGCAGGACTCAGAAGGATAGGAGCGCTTCTTGGCTTTTTGAATGCAGATTTTGCTGGAATAATTTTTAGACCCCATGTAGTGTTTACAGTGCCCCTGAGGTACCAGTGCATTTGAAACCCCCACCAACCGACCCCATTTTGGAAACTACACCCCTCAGGGAATTTTTTAAGGGGTGTAGTGAGCGGTTTGAACCCACAGGTATTTGAGGAATTTTTTTTAACAATTTGAGTTGAGAACGAAAAATTCACATTTTTCCAATAATGCTCAGTTTAGGCCCAGATTTTTATTTTTTACCAGGGGCAGAAGGAGAAAACGTAATCCATGATGTTACCCAACAGGGAAATGCCCCATATGTGAATCTAAACTGTTTTTAGGGCGCAGGGCTCAGAAGGGAAGGACTTAGCATGTGGCTTTATGTACAAGCTGTGCGAAGTACATCAGGGTAAAACGTCAGGGCAATAAAAAAATTAAAATTTCAGGGACGTGTGTTAGATCTTAAAACACTCATTTATACAGAGGCCGGGTTCTGTGGGGCACGTTTCACACTGGTATCTGGTGTCTTTTCTTATCCCCTGTTTGTAGCACACTCTGCACCTCTTTTGGGGCCTTCCCTTCGTCGCAGTGGAGGGAATTTCACTGAGAAAATGCTGCCCTGGTACAATTCTTGTGGCCTCGCTTCCAGAAGTACTGGGCCTCTCCCCCACCTCCTGGTCCCCAAATATTAGGTCCTTGATAACTTCCTCTTGAAATTCAAGGAATGTCCCCCTGTGGCCTGCACCTCGGAACAGCACGTAGGCATTATACAGTGCCATCTGTACGAGGTGCACGGCCAGTTTTTTGTACCACACCCGTGTTATCCGCATGGCTCTATAGGGCTCCAGTACCTGGTCTGATAGATCGACCCCTCCCATGTACTTATTATAGTCGAGGACGCAGTCTGGTTTGGGGGTCTCTGCACTGGTACCTCGTACTGGGCAGGGGGTACTGCTGTGGCCGTGTATTGTCGTCAACATAAGGACATCCCTCTTGTCCTTATATTTAACGCACAATACATTGTCGCTGCATTGGGCCCGGCTCTCACCCCTTCTGAGCAGTTGCCCAAGCAGCGTCTTAGGGAGGCTTTTTTGATTTTTCCGAACAGTGCCACATGCCACTGTTCCTCTGGAAGCGAGGCACTGAAACAGGGGGACACTGGTATAAAAGTTATCCAGGTACAGATGGTAACCCTGGTCTAATAGTGGGTGCACCAGTTCCCACACTATTTTCCCTGTTACTCCCAGCACGGGGGGGCATTCTGGGGGCTCAATTTTAGTGTCCTTCCCCTCGTAAATACGGAACTTGTGGGTGTACCCTGATGTACTTTCGCACAGCTTGTACAACTTCACACCATACCGTGCCCGCTTACTGGGCAAGTACTGGCGGAATTTTAGCCTCCCCTTGAAGTGTACCAGGGACTCGTCTACTGCAATGTTTATCTGTGGGGCATACGCCTGGGCAAACTTGGCGTTAAAATGGTCTATTACGGGCCTGATCTTATACAACCGATCGTAATTGGGGTGATCGCTGGGGGGGCACAGCTGGTTGTCATTGTAGTGCAGAAATTTTAAAATACACTCAAAGCGCGTCCTCGACATCGCCATGCGGAACATTGGGGTGTGGTACAAAATATCGGTAGACCAGTACGCCCTGATTGTTGGCTTCTTTATTAGCCCCATGGTTAGTATAAGCCCCCAAAATTTTTGTATCTCTGGTGCATCCACAGGGGTCCACTTATCGGGTCTGGCATAGCTGGAGGTGGGATTTTGTTGAATAAAATTCTGGGCGTACAAATTAGTCTGGGTAACAATGTGGGCAATGAACTCTTCTGAAAAAAAAAACTTGAAGAAGTCCTTCCCTCTGAGCCCTTCCGGATCAAATTGAATCCCTGGGTTCCCAATAAAATCAGGGATCTGGGGTCTGTAATCTTCCGGGGTACTCCAGTGAGCATCTGATGCATTGGGGTCAGTGGCGGTCCTTGGACGCCTTCTCGGGGGTGCAGGGAGCTCAGACTCGCTGGATGAGGATGAGGATGAGGAGTCGGAGAATGCCAAAAAAGTGGGGTCGTCATCACCACTACCTGAGTCCGAGTCTGATGCAATGATTGCATACAGTTCCTCTGAAGTGTACCTCCTGCGGGCCATATTTATATAAAATGGGGCACACGGGGAAAAAGTTTTATTAGATGGGACACTGCGGGATGGGGTGACCACGGGACGGGGGTCGGAAAGAACGCGGAAACTTATGTGGTGTATTCACGTAAGTGTTTTTTTTTTTTCTTTTTTTTTTTTTTTTTTACACAGACGAATACACTGACACAACACGGACTAACGACACACTACACACTAGACGGACTAACGACACGCTACACTAACTAATGACGGGTGACGGGACAGGTAACGAAATGGGAACAACAGGAACTTTTTTTGTTTTTTTTGTTTTTTTTTTACACAGACGAATACACTGACACAACACGGACTAACGACACACTACACACTAGACGGACTAACTAAACGCTACACTAACTAATAACGGGTGACGGGACAGGTAACGAAATGGGAACAACAGGAACTTTTTTTTTTTTTTTTGTTTTTTTTTACACAGACGAATACACTGACACAACACGGACTAACGACACACTACACACTAGATGGACTAACTAAACGCTACACTAACTAATAACGGGTGACGGGACAGGTAACGAAATGGGAACAACAGGAACTTTTTTTTTTTTTTTTTTTTACACAGACGAATACACTGACAGTACACGGACTAACGACACGCTACACACTAGACAGACTAACTAAACGCTACACTAACTAATAACGGGTGACGGGACAGGTAACAAAATGGGAACAACAGGAACCTTTTTATTTTTATTTTTTTTTTTACACCAAGGGATACACTGACTACACGCTGCGCTACACTACACTGCTGATCGCACGCTACAGCTCACTCACTACACTTCTGATCACACACTACAGATCCCTCACTCACTACACTACACTGCACTTCTGATCACTCACTCCACTCTGCTACACTACACTGCCTGATCAATCACTCACTACACTCACTACACTACACTGCCTGATCAATCACTCACTACACTCACTACACTACACCACACTGATCACTAACACTCACTCCACTACACCACACTGATGACTAACTCCTCTCCACTACACTGATCACTAACTCCACTCTGCTACACTACACTCCACTACACTACACTACACTCCACTACACTGCACTACACTACACTACACTCACTCCCTGCCTAATCTACACTCTAATCGCACTTATATTCAGAAAAAAACACAGTAGGTGCTCTCTGTACAAGCACCGGAAACACACTGCGGTGCTTGCACATGGAGCCCCTACTGTAAACAGCGCGAAGTCCGCTGCTGCGCTGTGATTGGTCAGGGAGTTTTTCCCTGACCAATCACAGCGATCGTGGGGGAGGGACCGCTCTGATTGGTCCCCAGCCCGGATGCCTCACTTGTCTGCCGACGATATCAGCCAGGATCGCTGCTGTGTTGCCGCGATTGTCACCGCGGCGACACTTTAATGGCATGACGTACCAGGTACGTCATGTTGCGGGAAGTATCCCGCTACCATGACGTACCAGGTACGTCCAGGAGCGGGAAGGGGTTAATTTAATTTTGCATAGTCTGAGACTGACTTAATTAAATACACCCCAAAATATTTGAAGACAGGTGCACTGACAAGTGGGGCCCCTTCTGCGTTAATTGTTAATTCTGATATATCCACTGGCATTACAATAGCTTTATTCCAGTTTATCGTAAGCCCAGAAAACATTCCATATTCTGTAATTGCAGCCATAGCTGTCTTCCAGCATTTCCCAGAAACAGAAGGACATCATCCGCATATTATGCAATTCTCTCCTCAGTGACTCTATTGCAATTGAAAAAAGTAGTGGGGAAAGAGGGCATCCTTGTTGGGTCTCATGATGTAACAGAAAGGTGTCAGTGATGCTGCCGTTAACATCAACACATGCCCATGCATTGGTGTACAAAATGTGCACCAATTGCATGAAGACGGGACCGAAGCCCATCTTTATCTTCACCTCCAATAGGAATACCTACTCCACAATATCAAATGCCTTAGCGGTGTCTAGTAAACCAATGATCCTGTGTTTTCCATTCGTATCTGTAAGTTGAGAAACAGTCTATGGATATTAATTGCCGTCGATCTAGATGGTATAAAGCCGCTCTGGTGAGGATGAATGCGGGAAGAGATCACTCTTGATAATCGCGTGGCCAGAATTTTAGCTATTTTTTTTTTTTAAATCATTCAATTTTTATTTGTATCAATATTCATTCTCTTACACATAAACAACATTCGTATATTGTTGAAATATGAACATCAATTGAGAATGTTATACGTATCCGAAACTTAGCAAACATCTGATTATTCTGGGTGATACAAATTTTATAATAATGGAAAGGAGGAAGAAGGATGGGAAAGGATAGGGGAGGGGGGAGAGAAGGGACAGGGAAAATATAAAGAGGGTTATCCTCGAACTGTTAACAAAATTTAACATAATAAGACATCACGATGGGAAATATTTGTTCCAAAGATTCCGCATGTAATCATAATTATTCATATTATTATTTCTGAGGTCTAAAGCTTTCTCATAAATACTGTGTTCAGACACCATATGAATGAGATCCTTTATTTCGGGGGATTCTTTAGTTCTCCATTTTTGGGCAATTAGTACCTTTGCTCCCAGCAGAATATGACTAATCAATCGCCTGCTTTCTGGATTAATTTTGTGGAGATTAAGATGTAACATGGCAGTAGCTGGCACTTTTGGAACTGCATCACCGGAAAGCTTGTTTAAGATAGAAAGAACCTCTCTTCAATAAAGTAATATCAGCGGACACGACCAAAATATATGTAAAAGAGATCCTTCTTGAGCGCAGTCTCTCCAGTAAAGGGCCTCTGGGGCTAAGTGCCTACTCTTACGTTGTACAGGTGTAAGGTACCATTTTTAAAAACTTTTAAGTGTGTATCTATTGATTTTGCACATCTAGAAGCCTGTTTTACACACTTGAAAGAGTTCAGCCACTCTTCTAATGAAATTCTTACTCCCAAATCTCTCTCCCAACTCAATGGCATTTTTTTCCCATTTTTAGGTCTCCCACCATATAATTGTAGAAAATCCTTGTTTTTAATTTTGTTATTTGGCTTGCACCTGATAAGCTTAAAGCAACTGCCTTCGGGACTTTTATGTAAATTGACTAAATGGAGAAGTGAGCGTATTTGGAAGTATTTAGACAAGCCAAACTTATTAACTAGAGACAGAAAAGGTTTGAAAAGTTCTCCTTCAAAGAGATCCATAATATAATTCACCCCTTTCTTAGTGCAGGTAGTCAGCTGTAACCCTTGGATAAAGAATTCCAAGGTCCTAATAGGGATTCTTTTTAGCTCTGTAGTTGTTGACTTTTCTGAAAACTGTACCAGCTTACTCATGACATCTAGGGTTGCTTTCATTGGTCATGAGAGGGTGTGGGGAATGTCCAACTTTGCTTTAAGAGATGGATATATAGCTGCTAGAATGTTTGCATAGATCAAAGAAGGGTTTTGAGTCTGCTATTTCCAATTCCAAATTGGGCCAGCTGATCGCCGAAGAGTATGAGAACCATGAGGTGGATTGATTTAGGAGCAAGGCTTTGCGGTATGCCTCTAAATTAGGCATATCAACTCCTTCATGTTTTTTTGTAAGGACAAAACACAGAGATATTCTAGGAGGTTTTCCACTCCAGACATAGTTGGACAGTTGTTTTTGTAGTTTCGCCATAACTGGATGTGGAATTGGAATTCGTAAAGTTGAAAAATAGTACATTATTTTAGGAAGAATTAGCATCTTGTAAACTACTATGCGACCTATCCAAGAAGTTTGCTGTTTTTTAAAAGCGTCTAGTTCGTCTTGTACCTCCTTCAATAATAGAAGAAAATTTTCAGAAACTAAATCAGAGAGGGGAAAACATATATTAATTCCTAAGGCCTTAGTCAGATGGGCGTTTTTAGCCGCGATTTGCGCATGCGCATGCGTCCGGCGATTTTATAAAACCATTGCTTTGCAATGGTATCGGACACATGAGCGCTTTTTATGCGCTCGTCCGATAAATTATAGAACAAAAAACGCAGATCGCACCTATCTGCGATCTGCGATTCCTGTTCTCTTCTCTATATGCGCTCAACGGGGCCGGCGGCGGCAGCGCCGACCCCAATTGAGAACATATAGAAGACAAATCATTCTTCTCTGCCACAGCTATAACAGCTGTGACAGAGAAGAACGATGTTTGCCCATTGAATTCAATGGAGCCGGCAATACAGCCGCTCCATTGAAAGCAATGGGCTGCCGGCGTGCGTGGGGTGAATTGTCGGGAAGGGCCTAAATATATAAGCCCTTCCCTGCAATTCATCCTAAAATGTGTTAAAATAAAAAAAAATTGTATACTCACCTTTCCGCTGCAGCCGGAGTCCAGCCGTGGCCGCTGTCAGTTCTCCTGAACTGCTTCTCGGCACTATTCAGCAGGCGGGGCTTTAAAATCCCCGCCTGCTGAATGATCTGCCTCTGATTGGTCACAGCCCTGACCAATCAGAGGCAGGTTTCACTCACACACCCATTCATGAATTCATGAATGGGTGAGTGACTGCTGCCTCTCAGCACTGAGCCAATCAGGGGCAGGTCTGACTCACATCCATTCATGAATTCATGAATGGGTGTGAGTGAGACATGCCTCTGATTGGCTCAGCGCTGAGCCAATCAGGGGGCAGGTCTGACTCACACCCCCTTCACACCCACTGCAGGACGGCCGCGCGGAGCTCCTGCTGCCGGGAGAAGGTGAGTATATATATATTTTTTATTTTTACACATTTTAGGATGAATTGCAGGGAAGGGCTTATATATTTAAGCCCTTCTCGACAATTCATCCCGGGCTCGCCTGCAGCGCATTGCTTTAAATGGAGCCGGCTCTATTGCCGTCTCCATTGAATGCAATGCGCTGGACAGCTCCGGCCCCTAA
The DNA here is from genome assembly GCF_035609145.1 of Eleutherodactylus coqui. Lineage (NCBI taxonomy): Eukaryota > Metazoa > Chordata > Amphibia > Anura > Eleutherodactylidae > Eleutherodactylus > Eleutherodactylus coqui. The sequence goes on along the minus strand of NC_089837.1, from coordinate 261,221,456 downwards.
TGAAATGCGGCTAGGAGCAGATTTTCTGGGGCGATTTGCGGGCGACTTGCGCGCACCGGTCACGCGATTTGCGGATGCGCATCCGTCATGCTATCCGCAAATCGCGCGAAAAAACGCCCGTCTGACTAAGGCCTAAGGGTGCGTTCACACGAGCGTGTGCTTATACGTTAATACGTGCACGACCGCGCACGTGCACGTACGTGCGAAAATACGCGTGAACGAAGGTCCGTGCTTGTTATGTGCGTGTAAGAACTTTGAATTTTGGCTACGTGGAGCGCACATAGATGCACTCCATACCTTGCGCTCTATCAGCATATCAGAAAATATGCACGGCGTCAATAGTTAGGCATTGATAGTTCTAAGCGTCAGGATTTTATTGCCGCCACAGCGATTCTTTTATTCCTACCTTTTTTCCTTTACCCACAACCATTAGCAATGTTTTTTTGGGGGGGATTTTATTCTCCACCTCAACTGGCTGTGTGAATGTATGTTGCAGCCTGCATATTCTTTGCTTTTCTTGCGTTTTTTGGGGGTTTTTTTTATGTTCCCTTTTGTTTTGGTTTGTCACCCCTAAATGTTTTTTTAAAACATTTTTTTTTCATCTATGGCTTATTCAAATTCATTTCCCACTACAGAGCCTATTGGCAATTGTGAACACATGCACACGGTTTTCCCTTTTTTAAAAATCTGTTTAATTATAACGCACCGTTTGGCCCTATTGTTCCGGTGCAGTGTTTGTGTTATCTCAACCCAACACAATGTGTCATTCAGTGTGTGTTCCCTTGTGAGATTTATGTGTCTTTAGCTACCATTATAGCACTAACCCCTTTAGTTGAAGTCAATAATGCATCCCCATCCACACATTTTCTGCCTTCCTTGGCCTTTTTTTTTAACCCTTTCCAATCCATTTATTTTTTCTCATCCATTCTCCAAATAAATTGGAGCAGGGGAGAATGGATGAGAAAAAATACATTTTCCCTTTACTCTCCTGAACTGACAGAGTTCAGGAGGGTGCAGGTGCTCACTGCACCGTGGGGGGAATGCGGAAGTATACTTCCTCAGTCTCCCTACTGCCTCCCGGCTCTGATCGCTGGGCAGAATGCGGAAGTAATACATCCGTATTCTCCCTTCAGCCTCCCGACTTGGCGTTCATGTGACCACTGGGGGTCAGGTAACACTGGCGGTCACATGATCGCCGGCCGGAAACTTCATGCATTAGGGCGCCCACCCACTGGCGTTTGCGATTTTCGTGCGTGAAAAACGCAGCGTTTTCGGCGCGTTTTTCGCGGCGTTTTTGGCGGCTTTTTCGCGGCATTTTCGCGGCTTTTTCGCGCCTTTTCCATTAATTTCCATTGACATTCATGGGTGCATTAGGAGAAAAATAAGGACACATATGCAACTGACAGTTCCTATGTTAAAAATCGCAACGGACCGAAAAAAAAAACGCCAGTGGACAGGAGCACATTCAATTCTAATTGCTCTTGAGAAAAAACGCAAAACGCAAAGAAAAAAAAATCCCCAGTGGGTGGGCGCCCTTACATAGCGCTAATTAAGCGCTATGTAATGTGTAAAGGAGAAGGCAGAAAGGGTTAAAAACCCTTTCTGCCTTCTCCTCGGGGGTCCTTGATGAGGACCAGTGCAGGAGTGTATCTGCACCCGATGTATCTGATGATTGGGTGCAGATGCACTCCTGCACTGCAGTGTCGGGCCTGTCCCGACATCGGAGCTGTGGAAGGAAATGATGAGGTCGGGGCAGGCCCGACATTGGATTGAAAAGGGTTACAGCTTTTTCTTCACAATGCAACATTGGCCATCCTGCTACTTGTGTAAAGCAGATTAGGATGGGACTATGTCATTTTTTGGCCTTCCATTGTCTGCATTGAAAACCACACCAAACACATTTTTTTATGGCCAACAACTGTTCTATTTGTACCTTTATGCAAAAATTTTCTGTGTAACTAAAGGCTTGCCTCAACCAGTTATTGCATCGCTACTACAGCTGTGCGTCTAAAACTGCTTGTAATGCAGACTAATAGTTTGCTTGGCAATCGCACACAGAGCCATCTTTCTGATAAATGATGAGCCTGCACTTTCACAACTAAAAGGCCAGCCATTGGACACTCTCCTGACAGCTCTGCAGTGTTGCGCTGTCCCTGGTATTTAACACAGGCTACTCTGGTTGCCGTATAAGAACTCAACCTGCACTATAGAGCAGCTCAAGGTTGGTCGAAGCAGCTATTTGTCCCCATTTTTGCAAGCGTGTCCCAAGCATGTTTTAACATGTTGAGTAGCAATACCCATCATATCAAACATCCCCTTTCTTTATACAATTACATGGCAAATTGAAATAGGATCATGGCACAATATAATTTTTTTTAAAGGGAATTGTATTTGTACCCAAAAATAAGTCTTCCACAACAATGTTTTGTGTTACCAAGTCTTTTTATAATCAAACATAAAATGTAGTAAACACAAAATCCCTTCATTGGCCATATTTTTAATAGGCCAATAAAAGGAAAATAAATGTTTATCTTTCTTGTGCAAACTAGAAAGGAAAACGCAAAGTAAAAAAAAACATGTTCCTCACATTTCCTGGCAGCTCCGGGTTGCTGGAGGCTTGGATACACCTCGGGAATGACCCCTTTTTCGTGTCCGACCCCATGGCATTCGAATAGGAGGGCTGCCCTGCCCCAACACCTCCTGGGACTGACCTTCTCCAGGATCATCTTCTCCTGCCTCAACCACACATTCCTGGAGTACATTCCTGGTACTAGGGGTGGTGGAGGCTGCAGAGATGCCTCATCAGCCTCTCTTGATTCTGGGGCACCTTCTACATTGCCCACAATGTTGGGCCCAACAAAAGCAGATTCTGCCTCAGAGTCCCTGCCTTGCCCTGGCTGCCTGCTTTCACTGGGCTCTGTGGGGGGGGCCTGGCAAGGGCACAACCCCTGAAGAGCCAGGAACCGGGGAAGGCCAGGGGGTTGGCACAGGAGGTGCAGGGAGAGCAGAGTCCTCTGTTGGAGGTGCTGCCCCAGTGGGTGGCTCTTGAGAGAGGAGTGTGTGCATATCACTCTCCTCACTCAAAGAGCCAGGACCCTGACCTACAGACCTCGGGGAGGCATATTCGGAGGGACTGCCACCAAAGGGTGGTGGGGTATACGCATCCTACTCTGAATCGTCACCATATAGGTCAGGAGAAAAAGCTGTCCTTCAAGCCATTGCATCGCGGAGCCAGCGTTCATAGGCCCGCCTCGGGCAGTGCCTTCCCCTGCCATTGAGGCACTACAGGTCCAGCATCCAGAACACTTCATGTGCTGGTTCTGGCTGCAGGGCTGTCTCAAGGACGGTATCAAGGGCCCTTCTCACTGTCCTATGCAGCACTGGGGGGACCTGTCGACAGCGAGGCAACCCTGGCTCCATGATGCAAGGAACCCCGCTAAGGCAGCCTGTCCAATACAGGGCTCTGCTCTTCCCGCCCAGCATCCTGTGCTTCCCCAGATTGTGACGGCAAATCTGGTCTGGAGTGTGGTTGCTTCTCCTCATCCTCCTCCTCCGGTTCTTCCTCTTCCTTCTTCTCCAGCTCCTCAAGATTACTGGATCGTCTGGTTAAAGAGATTGAAAATGTCAAACATTCGTTTCCAATCGACATTCTGTGCTAAACAATAAAACAATATGCAGTATGAATTGAGGGCAAGGATCATTGTACATGGATAATCATAATGTTAGAAATGTAGTTTTTAGCCTGGCCTAATAATATAAACACCCTGGGTGTGTATGGCAGTTTTGCAATTGGTTAGTCATGCATAATGATCATCTCAAATGAAAGGTCAGAGCAGATATATATACTTTGGTCAATTAATGTGGAAGTGCAAAATCCTATTGCCTCTTACAGCGCCCTGCAACCTAGTATGTTTATAAATTGAAGCTCTAGGCAATTATCCTAAATATGCTGTTTGTCTACATTGCTAAGCATACTATAGTAAACTCAACAGCTTTGTCTATGGAGCAAGTGGCAATCCTCAAACATGCAAGAGAGTACGATAGTCGAATGCAACATGCACACAAAAGACTGTGTATTTGTGCCTTAGCCCATTTTTTTTAAAGTTACGCATGTCCATTTTTAAAGATGGAGCAGCGCCAATTTGAGACACACTTGCAAAAAGTGACTCTTCCACACAGTACTGAGACACACCTTTCCATGTGCCTCCACTTTTTGTAAAGTTTCTGCTAAATATATGCTAAACATATCCGTCTAGTATAAATTCACAAAGGTAAGCATATACTTATGTATTTAACTCAAGGACTGGTCTTAGAAAGCCAAGCACATGGCCAAATTTGTAGCGCACCGGGTCGCCAGGTGACATCCCAGCATTTATTTGTTGGCGCAGCACCCTGGTGAATTGGTCTCTTATAGAGCACCACGATGTACTATGCAGAACATATTTGGGCCACGGAAGACCCAAGAAAGCAATTAATACACAGATAAATATCATATAATGCGACATGCAGTATGTGCAAATGACAACTGCGGAAGAGCTGATGTGTTTAGCAAGGCCATTCATCTGTAATTTTGCTAAACCGCACACAATTCTCCCAAGGACCATTTAAAAAAGGCTAATATAGCTCTAATGTGTGTCCTTATTCAGAGGACATTTATTTTAGTGTTAGGGTGACTACCTACTACAGTACTTTTTCACAGCGAATTTCTTTTTATTTTTTTTTTCAAGGTATCTATGGGCCTTTCTAATGTTAAAAATGCATTGCAGAAAAATCGCCATTTACTGCGAAATCGTGATTTTGCGTGATGTGATTTTAACAGGTGCCTGTCCACAGGCGTGATTTTGCCTGCGGTAAACCGCCGGGGAATCACGCCCTCTGAAGCTTTCCATAGCACAGTTTTAGGAATAGTAATTATGGTAGCTTGCAACATTTCTGCTGGTAGCTTGCTTTGTGATATACCTTGGTTAAATGCTAAATTCAAGTGTGGAACTAGGATTTTTGTGAAGTATTTGTAGTATTCGTTAGAAAATCCATCTGGTCCCAGAGACTTTTGGGGCTTCAGTAATTTAACCGTGTTCAATATTTCTTCATTTGATATAGGTTCATTAAGAGATTTACTTTGGGCCACCGAGAAATTCGGGAGATTTGCTTCTTGTAAATCCCCCGCTGGGTTGGTTGAGGAGTCACTTTTAAGATTATATAGCTTTTCATACAATTTACGAAATAGCTCTGCTATTTGTATTGGGTAGAATATTTTTCTTCCCTGAGAATCAGGATCTAGCCTAAATGGAATTTTTGCTTTTAGGATTCTCTTTTTAACTAGTCTCGCCATCAGACGGGAGGGTTTGTTTGAAGCGTAATAGTTTATATGGGAGTTTTTCATGGCCTTGTCAAAGTTTTCCATAAGGAGAGTGCGCAGTTTTTGCCTTAGCATAAAGAGTTTATCATGTTCTTTCTCTGATGAAGAGGTGCGGAGCTTTTGCTCAGTATCTGTAATTTGTAGGAGTGTTTTGGAGAGCTCCCCTTCTCTTACTTTTTTATGCTTGGCACTTAGCTTGATGAGGACTCCCCTAATAAATGCTTTATGTGCATTCCATATCGTTAGAAGTGATACCTCTGGAGTGGCGTTAATGTTAAAATATTCTGTTAGTGTATCAGAAATAGGTTTAAGGTGGTGTGGGATCCTAATCAAGAAAAGATTATTCCTCCACATCCTGGCTCCTCTCCACGACAACCCCATCCAAAAGTAGCTGCTATCGGTGCGTGATCGAACCAGGTGGCAGTACCTATAGATGCCTCTGTAACATAAGGCAATGTCCACCTATCCACCAATAAAAGATCTATACGTGAGAATGTCCTGTGGCGTGGGGAATAAAATGTATACTCTCTTGCTTTAAGCGTTAGAGCATCGATATGTATCATAGAGCTCCTCTTTTTGGAGCTAAGGCTGTAAGGAAGGGGATCTCTTTGGTACATGGCATGACAAATCTATATCGCTATCAGGAATAAGATTAAAATCCCCAGAAACAATTAATCTGCCACTTTCATGTCTCTTCAATTTCTTGATGGTTTTGTTTAGAAATCTTGTCTGCATAGACTTTGGCGCATAGACGTTTAGTATAGTGAAAGGAATAGAATTAAGCTTACCAGAAAGAATCAAGTATCTTACTTTAGAATCTTGCTCTTTATATGAAATTTCCAAAGTGTCCGTATTTTTTATCGCGATCAAGACCCCTGCTTTTTTCTCCGGTGCACAGGCCAAAAATATATTGGGGAATTTGTTATGAGACATTTTTGGGCAACTGGAGACATCAAAGTGGGTTTCCTGAACACAAATAATATCTGCATTACTGACCAGAGCTTCTCTCCATAGTGAGGACCATTTGAAGGGTGAGTTTAGCCAATTGGTATTTATGGAGAGAAGTTTAACAGCCATAAGTAGACATTATATAGCTATGTAAGAATGTGGGATTAGTTGGATGTCTTGTCAAAACAAAAATAAACAGCATTACAGTAAATTGAAATGTAAATTCTTTCAGAAAAAAGAACTAGAACTAAACAACAAGTCCATAAGACAGAGTTTGAGCTCGTACGTGGGGAGTGGGGGGGGGGGGGGGGTGGAGAGAAGTTCACCTCATTGGGAACTGCAGGCAATTGTCCGGAATTAATTCCAGATAGGCTTTCAATGAGTTCTGCAGCCCAGTTCATCAGAAGAAAGATGCTTCTCTAGTGCTCTCGGTCTTCTCATCAAAACAGCTGAGACTGTTTCAGAGAGGTGTAAGTCCCAGGATTTCCACAGGGGAATTGCCTCTTCCAGTGTGGAAAGAACGTGTGTCACTCCATCTGTTTGGATCATAAGCTTAGAGGACAAACCCCACTTGTAAGGGATCTTCCCCTTCCGAAGGGTATTGGTAATTGTGGAGAGCTTTCTCTTCGCCTGCAGGGTAGCCTGATAAAGATCTACATATAGGTGGACATCACAATAGGGAGCTGGAAGTTGGTTCAATTTTCGGACGGTTTGCATCATTTCTTCTTTGATATGAAAGAAATGTAATCTTGCTATAACATCTCTTGGTACTTTTTCTAAGAAGAATTTCAGTTTAGGCAGTCTATGAGCCCTATCAATAGTAAGATCGCTTGGAGATGCATTCGGTATTATCGCTTTTATCAATTGTTATAGATAATTAGTGATTTCTGTTGGTGAAATAGATTTAGGAATGCCTCTAAATTTGACGTTATTACGCGGATTTCTGACCTCCATGTAAGCCAATTTAATCTTTAACATGTCGACTTCATCAGATAAAGCATAATGCACATTAATAAGATCATTATGTGAGTGAGTTATTTTACCCATTTTACTCTCTGTATGTGTAAGCCTCTCATCAAACTCCTCTAAATTTAATTTCAATGTGGCTGTTAGAGAGTCAAAATTTGCCTGCATAGAATTCTTTAGTGCCACCACCATTTCTTTCATAAAAGTCTCAGTTGCGGGTCTCTCAGATGTGGGCATATCAGAAATAAAATCCTCCATATTAGAGCCTGCAGAGTCCTCCACCTGCTCATTTGTCATCTTTTGCCGCTGTTTCATTGGGCAGAAGAAGAAGGGAGACATGCAGCTGTCTGTGTGAGTGAGAATCCGGTGCCATCTTAGACCCCTGCTGTACTCCTTTATGAAAGCTCTTTCCTCTGGCTGCCATTATAGTACTCTGTTTATGCACGAGGGGACTGCTAGAAACCCCTTTATCTGAGCTCACCTCCGTATCCTCTCCTTTGCAGGAACTTAGGGCCGTGCGGGTGCTATAGCTGCTGGGGACTCCCTTTCTGCATCCAACTGGGGACCCCGATGGAACCAGGGCCTCAGGAGTGGCACCACGCATACTGCTGCAGGCAGAGAAAAAGTCCTCCAGGCATCCCGACCGAGCTCGAGAAGGCTTACGATGGCTCATCAGCTGTTCGGCAGTCCTTCAGGCTGTTCCCGGTGTAGGTAATCCCCGCTGAGCTTGCTTTTAAAGGCTTGAGTTCCCGAAGCTCCGAACTAGGCGACCATCACGGTGCCAGGCCACGCCCCACTTTTAGCTATTATTTTAACATCCGCATTCAGCGGGGATATTAGCCTGTATGAGTCTGTACACTGTATCATTGTAGTGACCGAGCGCAGACTTTATTGGGTGAGGGAGACAGCAGGGTCTAGAAGATGGCTGTCACGGGTGGCTTTGCTGCTCTGCTCCGTAGATTGGCTGTGGCTTGGCTCAGATACACGCCGGTTGCAAATAAACTTATGTTTTCAAAGATTAATGGCACTAATGAAAACTTCATGTCTCTTTGCAAAAAATATTTCTTTTTGATCACTTTTTTTCCATTTCTTGGGAGCCTGGATAATAAAAAGAAACAAAATGCAATTCTTTTTTTTCTATCGCCTTTAGGCCTTAGTCAGACGGGCGTTTTTTCACGCGATTTGCGCATGCGCATGCGATTCGCGCATTTATAGAACCAATGGTTCGTTATGGTATCGGTCACATGTCCGCTTTTTATGCGGATATGCGAAAAATTATAGGACACGACGAATCGCAGATCGCGCCTATCTGCGTTCTGCGTTTTATGTGCGCACCAAAATCATTTTTTCCGCCGGTCAGTCGAAGTTTCATGCGCATTTTGATGCGCACGGCGATTTTTCTCCGGTCAGACGGGCGTTTTGCTGCGACGATTAACGCGGCTAGGTGCAGATTTTTCCCGCGACTTTTCGCCTCCGGTCACGCGATTTGCGCATGCGACATGCGATGCGCAAATCGCGCGAAAAAACGCCCGTCTGACTAAGGCCTTACTGTGCAGGATAAATATTTTATTGTTATTTTAATAGTTTGGACTTTTACATACACTGTGATACCAAGTCTGTGGGATTGTTTAATTGCTTAGATTTTTACGGCAAAAAATGTGAAAAGGATTTCTTTTAACTTATTATATATATATTGTTTTACTGTTAAAATAACGTTATTACATTCTTTTACACTTTTACTTAGTTTCCATGGGGGAACTTGAACTTTTAATTATTTGATCAGCTGTATGATATACAGCAATACTACAGTGTTGCGGTATATATCATTTTATAATGTTGCCTGTGCATACCTTCCATAGGCAGGGCTTGATAGCCATCAATGCAAGGCAGCCCTGGAAACCTTCAGTAGGCTCCTGGGTGCCATGCTAGCTCACCGACATCCTCTGATCACATTACAGGGGGTGCCAATGGGGCATAGGAAGAAGTCCCCCCTCCCACTGACTGTTAAGACTTGTGGTCAGTTGTGATCATGGCAGTTAACTGCCAGAGTTAGCTCTATTCGTGACAATTACCAGTGGCTGTCAGCTGTCAAACATGGCATGTAACTATCAATGGAAATAAAAAATGGTATACAATATTAGTGTCATGCAGTCATTTTAGTAAATTACGGGGCCATAGGTTTTTGCTATAAAGCAGCTGGTTTTTACAAAGCAATTTTTTCTGCCTTTTTTCTATAAAACTAAGAACTCCAGTATGACATCCTCTGTAACTACCTGTCTAGCTCCTAGATAAACTTCAGTACCATGCTTATAAGTAGTTAGGCTTCGGAAGTGATCTTTTTTCTATTGTTATATTATGTATTTAGGTTACTGACCAACAATCAATCTGCTTGAAAAATATCCTGTCTACAAAACCAGATATATTAGCCAAATGGAATTCTCTGAAGTATTTAATATTCACCTCAGTCAGAAGCAATGGAGCTCAGCCAGATGAAGAGTTCAGCTGAGCATAGTAACATATTATAGTCATTTTTTGCAAACACCAATTCTGTTCCTAAGACCGCAATATTCTCTAACATTTTCTAATATATAACATTATTATATATTACTTGTGGCCAGTTTTGAGGATAATATTCTATTTTCCACTCCTGTGTACCCTTTGTCCTTTTGTTTCTTGCTTTTCTGGCAGATCCAGCTAAGTTTGGTGAGATCCACTCAGAAAAGATTCACAATTAAAATACATTGGAACTGCCAATGAACTGCATGCAGATCACTATCTCACGTCTAGAGCCAGCATTAGTTAGGTAACATTCAGTATTGTATGAAACAGGCTCTCAAAAAGCCAGTTCTATTTCTTACAACAAAACACATTTCAGATTCATTAGCATAATGAAAATAGGTATATAGGGTTTGAAAGATAGACTTAGTCTATACACTACTTTTTATTGCTTTGGATGTTAATACTAGTCATCTTTAGGGTGGCCATCCCCATAACACATGCACACTCAGATTGTACTTAATTTAGGGAGGGGAGTAAGTCACTGCCAGATAACTCTGGCAGTGGGTTATCTCCTGAGAACAAAAGAATTGGCCAGCTGAAATCTAACTGCCTAATCTTTATTTCCCTACTAGAGATGAGCGAACGTACTCGTCCGAGCTTGATACTCGTTCGAGTATTAGCGTGTTCGGGATGCTCGTTACTCGTAACAAGTACCACGCGATGTTCGGGTTACTTTCACTTTCATCTCTGAGATGTTAGCGCGCTTTTCTGGCCAATTGAAAGACAGGGAAGGCATTACAACTTCCCCCTGTGACGTTCAAGCCCTATACCACCCCCCTGCAGTGAGTGGCTGGGGAGATCAGGTGTCACCCGAGTATAAAAATCGGCCCCTCCCGCGGCTCGCCTCAGATGCGTTGTGAGATAGCTGAGGGACAGTGGTATCGTGTTGGAGCTGCTGTAGGGAGAGTGTTAGGAGTTAGTGTAGGCTTCAAGAACCCCAACGGTCCTTCTTAGGGCCACATCTAACCGTGTGCAGTACTGTGGAGGCTGCTTTTAGCAGTGTTGCACATTTTTTTTTTTTATTGGTATATCGGCCGTGCAGAGCATTGCGCCCTGCCGTAATACTCCAGGGACAGAATTGTGTAGGCAGGGCCAGAAGACATATATTATAGATTGAATATACGCAGTGGTCCTTTTGAAAAAAATATTGAAAAAAAATCTATTTGGCCTGCCTGTCACTGTGCTCAGTGTTCTGGGTCCGTGTCTGCTGGGGGTAGTAGTTCTCCAAATAAATACGCAGCCAGCTAAGTGTTACAGCAGGCTTGCGCCAAATTATTTCCAGGCTCTGAAATCACCGGTCTGTTGCAGTTAATAACAGTGCAACACTGCAGTTCCGTGACATAGTCCAGGGACAGAATTGTGTAGGCAGGGCCAGAAGACATATATTATAGATTGAATATACGCAGTGGTCCTTTTGAAAAAAATATTGAAAAAAAATCAATTTGGCCTGCCTGTCACTGTGCTCAGTGTTCTGGGTCCGTGTCTGCTGGGGGTAGTAGTTCTCCAAATAAATACGCAGCCAGCTAAGTGTTACAGCAGGCTTGCGCCAAATTATTTCCAGGCTCTGAAATCACCGGTCTGTTGCAGTTAATAACAGTGCAACACTGCAGTTCCGTGACATAGTCCAGGGACAGAATTGTGTAGGCAGGGCCAGAAGACATATATTATAGATTGAATATACGCAGTGGTCCTTTTGAAAAAAATATTGGAAAAAAATCTATTTGGCCTGCCTGTCACTGTGCTCAGTGTTCTGGGTCCGTGTCTGCTGGGGGTAGTAGTTCTCCAAATAAATACGCAGCCAGCTAAGTGTTACAGCAGGCGTGCGCCAAATTATTTCCTGGGGTTCCGTAAACGAAGTCAGCCTCAAACCACAGGCCAATAAGCGGCACATTTAATTACAGCGTTCTGTTTCTGCACTACTGCTAATACACCATGCTGAGGGGTAGGGGTAGGCCTATAGGACGTGGACGCGGGCGAGGACGCGGAGGCCAAAGTCAGGGTGTGGGCACAGGCCGAGCCAGTGCGGTGGCCAGGGGTAGAGGCAGGGCCAGACCGAATAATCCACCAACTGGTTCCCAAAGCGCCCCCTCGCGCCATGCCACCCTGCAGAGGTCAAGGTGCTCTACTGTGTGGCAGTTTTTCACAGAGACGCCTGACGACCGACGAACAGTGGTGTGCAACCTTTGTCGCGCCAAGATCAGCTGGGGAGGCACCACCACCAGCATGCGCAGGCATATGATGGCCAAGCACCCCACAAGGTGGGACGATGCCTGTTCACCGCCTCCGGTTTGCACCACTGCCTCTCCCCCTGTGCCCCAACCTGCCACTGAGATCCAACCCCCCTCTGAGGACACAGGCAGTACCGTCTCCTGGCCTGCACCCACACCCTCACCTCCGCTGTCCTCGGCCCCATCCAGCAATGTCTCTCAGCGTAGCGTCCAGACGTCGCTAGCGCCACAGTTTGAGTGCAAGCGCAAGTACGACGCCACGCACCCGCACGCTCAAGCGTTAAACGTGCACATTGCAAAATTGATCAGCCTAGAGATGCTGCCGTATAGGCTTGTGGAAACGGAGGCTTTCAAAAGCATGATGGCGGCGGCGGCCCCGCGCTACTCGGTTCCCAGTCACCACTACTTTTCCCGATGTGCCGTCCCAGGCCTGCACGACCACGTCTCCCGCAACATTGTACGCACCCTCACCAACGCGGTTACTGCCAAGGTCCACTTAACAACAGACATGTGGACAAGCACAGGCGGGCAGGGCCACTATATCGCCCTGACGGCACATTGGGTGAATTTAGTGGAGGCTGGGACAGAGTCAGAGCCTGGGACCGCTCACGTCCTACCCACCCCCCGAATTGCGTGCCCCAGCTCGGTGGTGGTATCAGCGGGGGTGTATGCTTCCTCCACTAAACCACCCTCCTCCTCCTCCTACGCAACCTCTGTCTCGCAATCAAGATGTGTCAGCAGCAGCAGCACGTCGCCAGCAGTTGGTGTCACGCGGCGTGGCAGCACAGCGGTGGGCAAGCGTCAGCAGACCGTGCTGAAACTACTCAGCTTAGGAGAGAAGAGCCACACGGCCCACAAACTGCTGCAGGGTCTGACAGAGCAGACCGACCGCTGGCTTGCGCCGCTGAGCCTCCAACCGGGCATGGTCGTGTGTGACAACGGCCGTAACCTGGTGGCGGCTCTGCAGCTCGGCAGCCTCACGCACGTGCCATGCCTGGCCCATGTCTTTAATTTGGTGGTTCAGCGCTTTCTGAAAAGCTACCCCCACTTGTCATACCTGCTCGGAAAGGTGCGCCAGCTCTGCGCACATTTCCGCAAATCCCACACGCACGCTGCCACCCTGCGGACCCTGCAACATCGGTTTAATCTGCCAGTGCACCGACTGCTGTGCGACGTGCCCACACAGTGGAACTCTACGCTCCACATGTTGGCCAGACTCTATGAGCAGCGTAGAGCTATAGTGGAATACCAAATCCAACTTGCGCGGCGCAGTGGGAGTCAGCCTCCTCAATTATTTACAGAAGAGTGGGCCTGGTTGGCAGCCATCTGCCAGGTCCTTGGAAAATTTGAGGAGTCTACCCAGATGGTGAGCGGGGATGCTGCAATCATTAGCGTCACCATTCCTCTGCTATGCCTCTTGAGAAGTTCCCTGCAAAGCATAAAGGCAGACGCTTTGGAATCAGAAACGGAGGCGGGGTAAGACAGTATGTCGCTGGATAGTCAGAGCAACCTCATGTCTATATCTCAGCGCGTTGAGGAGGAGGGGGAGGAGCATGAGGAGGAGGGGGAAGAGACAGCTTGGCCCACTGCTGAGGGGACAGATGCTGCTTGCCTGTCATCCTTTCAGCGTGTATGGCCAGAGGAGGAGGAGGAGGAGGAGGAGGAGGGGGAGGAGCATGAGGAGGAGGGGGAAGAGACAGCTTGGCCCACTGCTGAGGGTACAGATGCAGCTTGCCTGTCATCCTTTCAGCGTGTATCGCCAGAGGAGGAGGAGGAGGATCCTGAAAGTGATCTTCCGAGTGAGGACAGCCATGTGTTGCGTACAGGTACCCTGGCACACATGGCTGACTTAATGTTAGGATGCCTTTCTCGTGACCCTCGCGTTACACGCATACTGGCCACTATGGATTACTGGGTGTACACACTGCTCGATCCACGGTATAAGGAGAGCCTTTGCACTCTCATTCCCGAAGAGGAAAGGGGTTCGAGAATGATGCTATACCACAGGGCGCTGGTGGACAAACTGATGGTAAACTTCCCATCCGACAGCGCTAGTGGCCGAAGGCGCATTTCCGCGGCCCAGGTAGCAGGGGAGGCGCAGAGATCAGGCAGCATGTGCAGCGCAGGCAGGGGAACACTCTCTAAGGCCTCTGACAGCTTTATGGCTCCCCAGCAAGACTGTGTCACCGGTCCCCAGTCAAGGCTGAGTTGGCGGGAGCACTGTAAAAGGATGGTGAGGGAGTACGTAGCCGATTGCAGCACCGTCCTCGGTGACGCCTCTGCCCCCTACAACTACTGGGTGTTGAAGCTGGACACTTGGCCTGAACTCGCGCTGTATGCCCTGGAGGTGCTTGCTTGTCCTGCGGCTAGCATCTTGTCAGAGAGTGTGTTTAGTGTGGCTGGGGGAATCATCACAGATAAGCGTACCCACCTGTCAACCGACAGTGCCGACAGGCTTACACTCATCAAGATGAACAAAGCCTGGATTTCACCAGACTTCTCTTCTCCACCAGCGGACAGCAGCGATACCTAAGCAATAAGTAGGCTGCACCCGCTGATGGAAGCATCGTTCTCTATCACCATCCAAAACAGGGACCTTTTTGTTTCATCAATCTGTGTATAATATTCATCCTCCTCTTCCTGCTCCTCCTCCTGAAACCTCACGTAATCATGTCGAACGTGCAATTTTTCTTAGGCCCACAAGGCTCAGTCATATAATTTTTCTAAACAATTTTTATACGTTTCAATGCTCATTAAAGCGTTGAAACGTTCACCTCAACCAATTTTTATTTTAACTGGGCTGCCTCCAGGCCTAGTTACCAATTAAGCCACATTAACCAAAGCCATTAATGGGTTTCACCTGCTCTCTCGGTTGGGCATGGGCAATTTTTCTCAGGTACATTAGTACTGTTGGTACACCAATTTTTGTGGGCCCTCGCCTACAGTGTAATCCAATAAATTTTTGGCCCACCTGCATTACAGCTGACATCAGCTGTGATGGGCAATGCAATGGGATATATTTATGTACCGCCGGTGGGTTCCAGGGAGCCACCCATGCTGTGGGTCCACAGGGAGTTGTAAATGCATCTGTGTCCACTTCTAAAGAACCCGAGTCTGACTGGGGCATGCAGTGTGGGCCGAAGCCCACCTGCATTAAACATGACATTACTACCTCAGCTGTGATGGGCAATGCAATGGGATATTGTTATGTACTGCCGGTGGCTTCCTGGCACCCACCCATGCTGTGGGTCCACAGGGAGTTGTAAATGCATCTGTTTCCACTTCTAAAGAACCCCAGTCTGACTGGGGCATGCAGTGTGGGCCGAAGCCCCCCTGCATTTCATCTGACGTTAGCTCTGCTGTCCAGGGCACTGCAATGGGATACATTTATGTACAGCGGGGGGGGGGGGGGGGTTCCAGGGAGCCACCCATGCTGTGGGTGCACACGGAATTCCCATTGCGGAGTTGTACCTGCCTGTGACTATTTATAAAAAACCGCGGTCTGACTGGGGCATGCAGACACCTTGACAGAATGAATAGTGTGTGGCACATAGGTTCCCCATTACTATGCCCACGTGTGCAGCTCCAGATGGAGGTGGCACAGGATTGGATTTCTCATTGCTTCTGTACAGCATTGTGGGCTATCGCCCCGCCCCTTTTAAAGAGGGTCGCTGCCTTGCCAACCCTCTGCAGTGTGTGCCTGCGGTTCCTCTGGCAGACTCACTTATAAATAGACATGAGTGTGGCGTGGCATGAGGGCAGCTGAAGGCTGCGCAGGGACACTTTGGTGTGCGCTGTGGACACTGGGTCGTGCGCGCGCGCGGGGGGGGGGGTGTTGGGCAGCATGTAACCCAGGAGAAGTGGCAGCGGAGTGTCATGCAGGCAGTGATTGTGCTTTGTTGGAGGTAGTGTGGTGCTTAGCTAAGGTATCCATTACTAATGAGGGCTTTTCAGAAGTAAAAGTTGTTGGGGGGGGGCACTCTTGCCGCTATTGTGGCTTAATAGTGGGACCTGTGAACTTGAGATGCAGCCCAACATGTAGCCCCTCGCCTGCCCTATCCGTTGCTGTGTCGTTTCCATCACTTTCTTGGGTTTTGCAGATTTTCACAAATGAAAACCTTAGCAAGCATCGGCGATATACAAAAATGCTCGGGTCGCCCATGTACCGCCAGTCGGTTCCAGGGAGCCACCCCTGCTGTGGGTCCACAGGGACTTTACATAGGGGAGTTGTACCTGCCTGTGACTATTTATAAAAAACCCCAGTCTGACTGGGGCATGCAGTGTGGGCCAAAGCCCACCTGTATTTTGTCTGACGTTAGCTCTACTATCCGGGGCACTGCATTGGGACAAACTACAGGTTCAATACAGCGCTAATGAGACGTGCACAGCTACGCTAGCATTGGAGTCTGCTCTTGGCCCACAATTGCCTGGGTTTTGTGCAGAGGCCTATATCCTGGGTGCAGTGAAAGTCCGCTTCCTGCCTACGATTGTCGAAGCTGTGGGCCGAGGCCTATGTCGTGGGCGCGGTGCAAGTCTGCCATGTTTGGCCCCTCAGATTTATTTTTTGTTCATGTCTTGGGTTGCCTGGGACCCACCTATGCTGTTTGTGCCCACTTAGTTCCCATCGCGGTGTTTGACCTGTCTGGCACAAAGACACTGACTGACTTGGGTAGGGGGCAGAGTGCAGATGGCTTTCCCCTTGCGGTGTCGATTGAATACTGTGTGGACACATGGATTTCCCATTGCTATGCCCACGTTTGCAGCTCCAGATGGAGGTGGCACAGGATTGGATTTCTCATTGCTTCTGTACAGCATTGTGGGCTATCGCCCCACCCCTTTTAAAGAGGGTCGCTACCTGGCCCTGCCAACCCTCTGCGGTTTGTGCCTCCGGTTCCTCCTCATGGCACACGCACTTATAAATAGACATGAGGGTGGTGTGGCTATGCAGTCAGCAAGAGGCATGAGGGCAGCTAAAGGCTGCGCAGGGACACTTTTGTGTGCGCTGCGGATGCATGGTCATGTGGGGGGGGGGGGGCGGTTGAGCAGCATGTAACCCAGGAGAAGAGGCAGCGGTGTCTCCCGCAGGCAGTGATTGTGCTTGGTAGTGTGGTGCTTAGCTAAGGTGTGCCTTGCTAATGAGGGTTTGTCCGAAGTAAAAATTGTTAGGGGGGGGCACTCTTGCCGCTATTGTAGCTTAATAGTGGGATCTGGGAACCTGAAATGTAGCCCAGCATATTGCCCCTCGCCTGCCCTATCCGTTTCTGTGTCATTTCCATCACTTTCTTGGGTTTTCCAGATTTTCACAAATGAAAACCTTAGCGGAGCATGGGTCATATACAAAAATGCTCGAGTCGCCCATTGACTTCAATGGGGTTCGTTATTCGAAACGAACCCTCGAGCATCGCGAAAAGTTCGTCTCGAGTAACGAGCACCCGAGCATTTTGGTGCTCGCTCATCTCTATTCCCTACATCTGTCATTCATGGTGAGCTGTCAAGATGAAAAAGATATTGAGAATTAGGCTCAGCCTAATAATGTAGTCAAAGAAGCACAAATTCAATGGATTATTAGCCTGACTTCTCCATTTTACCTGCATAAAATGTGTGTAGATAGATAGATAATTATTTCTTTTTCTCTGTATTCCTGGGGACACACGTCAGGTGAGAGTGGGAATAGTTAGGTGTGCGTCTGTGTAGAGAGAAGCCAGCAGCTGGTTTTATTATTGACACTCCCACTTAGGTTGGCTGCATCTGAATGTCCCACTACAAATTAGTTATATCACTGGAGAGACTTTTTCTTCCTCCCAATTTCACAATATTTATATATCATTGGGGACGCTCCTTTTTTCCATCTGTTACTACCTATCGGTGGAGAGTTGGGAGGTATGCATATGCATTAGATGATTGATCAGACCTGCCAAAATTGGTGTGTTTGGCTGATATACTTCTAAGCACCCATTTATACTGGACAACTATTGAGCACTTGAGTGCCCGACAGCTGCTGCAAAGATTATCGTTACTGTGCTTTTACACAGGAGGCATAATCGCTCAATGAATGGAAGTATGATCTGCCAGATAATGCAAAAAAGAACTCTTCCAACCTCCCTTCTGAATTCAGAGTAAACAGGCAGTTGGTCATTGATGAACGACTGTCTGTTTACATGGGCCGATAATCGGCAGGTATTTATGACTGCATAAATTGAACGATTAATGATATGCAAATTAATTATCCTTCATCATTCACTTGTTGGTTGTGTTTACACTGAATAATAATAGTTCAGTTTTGCATGATACAAAGATAAACTGAACATAGTCGTTCCATGTACAAATGTCCTAAGAATAGGTTCAGATGCTCTCCCAGCAGAGGATTACATTTGTATACCTGAAAACAGTATTAAAATGTATCCTACAGCAAAAACATTCACTTTAATGAGGCAAATGGCAAAGTGAAAACTTTGGCCCCTAGCTTATCAGGTTTCCATTTGTTTCTGTCTTTTTTAGAGTGGTCATACGCTTTTAGGAAAAGTTTAATTGAGTCTCAATATTTGCAAATGTTTATAGTGATAGGATACTGTCTAATAAACTGTGCCCTCCCAGTATTACAAACTATATTTGATTTTTTGCTACACTTCAATAATAATACAATATATTATTAAACAGCACTCAGATTTTAAGGTTGCAGATTACAGTAGAACACAGCAAGCCTTTTTTCATTTCAGACAAGGAGAATAACTTGCTGAGATCAATGAGGCCTAACTCTGCTGGGTGGAGCACAATGCAGCTTCATCTTGGAGTGTGACCTTTTAAGTATGCAATATTTTCTGTTACTTTGTCTGGAAGTCTTTTGACCTCTTACAGTAAAGGTTTATGCACATTGTGTATGTGCCCTTTAAAACTGCAAATCTGTTTACTTGAAATAACTCATCTTTTTTTTTCCCTTTCATTCACCAACTCCCCCTTCTATTCATTAAGCCAAATTCTTGCATCTCAAGAATGTTCAGAGAAAGTCCAAAGCAATCATTTTCTATATATTCATCACCACAACTAGAATAGATGATAGTTTTGAAAACAAAATATTCATGCGGGTTCCCACAGTAACCGAGTCTGTACTGTTCCAAGTCTCTGAAGTACCACATTAATTTTTTATTGGAAACACTTCTTCCATATTGATAAAGAAATTATAGGAGTGTATTCATATACAGCACACAAAATTAACTTTTAAAACCATTATTAGTTTACACTGCTATTAAAGTACATTTTGGAAGAGAGGTATGATTAACATATGATAGGAAGCTCCCAATGGTGACCTTCCTCTGAGATCCTGCAATTGCTTAAAAATTGTTAATATCATGAGCTAATGTAGAATAAAAGAAACTAAGAGACCTTACCATAAGGATTTGGGGAACAGGATTCCCAATAACGCTATAGGACGTACATTTACGTCCTCCAACGTCGGGGAATGTATGAAGGGAGATCGTGTGTAGCGATCTCCTTCCATACAACGTAGCTGCTGACTGTTTCTTACAGCTGACACCCACCGGCAAGAGCTCCGATAAGCCGTGCGGCTCTTCGGAGCGGTTAACCCTTTAAATGATGCGCTCAATTCATTTTACTTCACTTAGAATTTTTTTTAAGTATATTAAATAGTACCATTGAAAAATACAACTCATAATGCAAAAAACACGCCCTCAGACATCGATCTCGATGGACAAATAAAAGACACGATTTTTTAAGAGGAGGGAGGAAAAATCGAAAATGGGGGAAAAAAAGAGCAATGTCCTTAGGAGTTAAATTATTTCATGGAAATGTTAATTATACTTGTCAGTTGCTCTATATTTACATAGTCTTACAACTGATTGGATTTTTATTTTTTGAATATCCTTAGTGCCACATTTGGTTATTTTGTAGCTTTAGGGCTCATATACATACAGGTAGCTATATCATAGCTCTGAAAAACCTTGAAAGTTGTACAGAACCATAATATTGGCATGTGCGTGAGCTTTAAGCTACATGATAGTCTAATAGACCTCTGTGGTGCCCTACATTACTTCTGCGTGAATCTGTAACATGATTACTGTTCATGAAATGCTTAAAGGGGTTGTCCCGCGCCGGGTTGTTTTTTTTTTTCAATGGCCCCCCCGTTCGGCGCGAGACAAACCCAATGCAGGGGTTAAAAAAGAAAACCGGATAGTGCTTACCTGAATCCCCGCGCTCCGGTGACTTCTTACTTACCTTGTGAAGATGTCCGCCGGGATCTTCACCCTCGGTGGACCGCAGGTCTTCTGTGCGGTCCATTGCCGATTCCAGCCTCCTGATTGGCTGGAATCGGCATGTGACGGGGCGGAGCTACGAGGAGCCGCTCTCCGGCACGAGCGGCCCCATTCAGAAAAGAAGAAGACCGGACTGCGCAAGCGCGTCTAATCCGGCGATTAGATGCTGAAAATTAGACGGCACCATGGAGACGAGGACGCTAGCAACGGAACAGGTAAGTGAATAACTTCTGTATGGCTCATAATTAATGCACAATGTACATTACAAAGTGCATTAATATGGCCATACAGAAGTGTATATCCCCACTTTGTTTCGCGGGACAACCCCTTTAAATCAGCCTGTAATGCACCATCAAAATCTGCAATGAGACTTGGAGATTTTGGTGCGGAATTTGAAGTATCGGAATAAGCTGTGGATTTAGTTGTGGAATAATTCAACTCAAAGTTGAATCCAATGGATAACTGCGATCATGTAAAAGTAAAAAGAAAAGTTAAAATTTCACCTCCCGTGACGGATCAGATGCATGAGGGGAGGTGAAATTACTTACCTAAGGTCTCCAGCAATGTCCCCCGACAGAATCTTTATCCCCAGACCTTTCCCCAGCTTTGGCGCATGCGCCCATCAGCGAGGTGGAGGACGCAAGCGCAGAAGCGAGTGAGGGTCCTGCAATTTTAAAATCTCCTTGCTCCTGGTTATTAAAGGTAGTTTAGAGCCTGTAGCAGGATATACCCGCAGCACATATGCAACTACATCATGTACGAGCTGTGGGTACCCGGGTCATCGCTTAGCAACAGTGCAGAAAATATAAACATAAAAAGGTGTACTGCGAATGACCGCCTGCATTAGTACGCAGTTATGCGCAGTACATTACGCGTCCATATGCAAACGGATTTCACATACGGCCGTGTGAGCCCGGCATTATTCAGATCGCTACCTCTAATGCCTACGTAATTTACAAGAAGCCCCTGGGAATCCAATGGGTGTTCCCTCCATTATAGGCCTAGCCTTGTTCCCAGTAAGCAAATTGGGGCAACAATGGGTATGTTTCTGAACACAAACAGGGATATCCATTTTGGAGTGAAAATCTTTATTTATTTATGTTGTGTACAAAAAAAACCTGTTTTGAAAATGACACAATTGCCAAAAAAATGAAAATCATATTTTATTTTTTTCCTTCTGCTTTGCTTAGATTCATTCAAAAACTGTAGTGTCAAAATACACAGTACACACTTAAATGAATTTGTTATGCTGTCTAGTTTTCAAACTGGGGTCATTTGTGGAGGTTCTCCATTGTTTTGGCCACTCAATGGCTCTACAGGTGTGCATTGAGGCCTGAAACACCTTCAAGCAAAATTTCTGTTCTGAAAGCCACTGGCTGCTCCTTTAGGTGCCCTACATTACTTCTGCGTGAATCTGTAACATGATTTCTGTTCATGAAATGCTTAAAGGGGTTGTCCCGCGCCGAAACGGGTTTTTTTTTTTCCAATGGCCCCCCCGTTCGGCGCGAGACAAACCCGATGCAGGGGTTAAAAAAGAAAACCGGATAGTGCTTACCTGAATCCCCGCGCTCCGGTGACTTCTTACTTACCTTGTGAAGATGGCCGCCGGGATCTTCACCCTCGGTGGACCGCAGGTCTTCTGACGAGCGTGTTTTGGTGCATACTTAGGTGCGTACATACGTCCGCACCTAGGTAGAGAGCAAAAACACATGTGAACACAGCTGCGTACTTGTTGTCAATGGAGCCCCGGCTGCTGCCGGTGGCTCCATTGAAAACAATGCTCTGTCGGTCCCCTGCATTCTTTTCCAGGGAAGGGCTTTACATTTAGTGCAAACATTTTAGTGCAAAACAAAAAAAGAATAAAAAAAACCTTACCTCTCCACCGCTGCTGTGACCCCCGCGGGCATGAAGAACACACCCTTCACCCCCGCTAGTTAAAAGAATTCCCTGCGGCTACATCTGCCACATCTGCAGATGCAGCAAAAGGAATTCTTCAGTTGTCAACCACAGCTGTCACACATGACAGCTGCGGTAGAGAATCCTGCTGCCGAAAAGCCATTTAAATTAGTGCAAAAAATAAAAAAAAAAACAATTCTCACCTCCCTTCAGTTGCCGGTGCTCAACCGCGACTTCTAGCGCTGTCCCAGGCTCTGTAGTTCTGAGCTATCAGCAGCCGGTGATTTAAAATCCCCAGCTACTGATAGCTCAGCCGCGCTACAGAGCCGGGGACAGCGGCAGAAGTCCCCGCTGAGCCCCGGCAGCTGTTAGTGGCTTTGCAGGGAAGGGCTTCATAAGCCCTTCCCTGAAAAGCCTTTTAAAATAGTAAAAAAAATAAAATAGGTACTCACCTCCCTTCAGCTGCCGGGGCACAGCCACGTCTTCTCCTGCTGTCCCCTGCACTGTGTTGCTGAACTGCTGATCTATCACCAGCTGGGGATTTAAAGTTCAGCACCACAGTGCAGGGGACAGCAGGAGATGACGCGGCTGTGCCCCGGCAGCTGAAGGGAGGTGAGTATCTATTTTTTTTGTTTTTTAAATCACTTTTAATTCGTTTCCAGGGAATGGCTTATATGTAAAGCCCTTCCCTGGAAAAGAATTCAGGTGTGCCAGCAGACCATTGTCTTCAATGGAGCCGCCGGCAGCAGCAGCAGCTCCATTGAAGAGAATGCCTGCATTTTTATTCTTTTTTACACTTAAATCTTTCTTTTTCAGGGAAGGGCTTATATGTAAAGTCCTTCCCTGAAAAGGAATGCAGGGAGCCAGCAGGCCATTGTTTTCAATGGAGCCGCCGGCAGCAGCCGCTGCTCCATTGAAAGCAATGTGTGCATTCCCTATGGTGCACGCATGTCCTATCTTTGCAGGCACGCAACTGCAAAGTACGGACATGTGCACACACCATAGGGAATGCAGTGTTGTAAATACAAGCGTGTTTTTGTGCGTGCGTATGCACGCACCAAAACACGCTCGTCTGAACGCACCCTTAGTTTTGGGTCCCGTAGTGCATACGTACATAAGAATAGGGCCACAATGGGTATGTTTCTGAACACAGGACAAATAGGGGTATCCATTTTGGGGTGAAAGTCTTTATTAATATATGTGCTGTACAAAAAAACCCCTGTTTTTAAAATGACACAATTGCCAAAAAATTGAAAAAACATATTTTTTTCCCTTCTGCTTGACCCCAAAACTGTGGGGTCAAAATACGCAGTACACCCCTAGATCAATTTGCTAAGGGGTTTAGTTTTCAAAATAGGGAAATGTGTGGGGGTTCTATATTGTTTTGGTTACTCAAGGGCCCTACAAGTGGGCAATGGGGCCTAAATCCCCTTCAAGCAAAATGTCTGTCCTGAAAACCACCGGCTGCTCCTTTCAGTTTGGGCCCCGTTGTGCATACAGATATAAAATTAGAGCCACAATGGGTATGTTTATGAATACAGGACAACCTGAGGTATCCATTTTGGTGTGAAAGTCTTCATTCATATATGTGCTGTACAAAAAAAAATCTCTTTTTAAAATGACGCAATTGCCAAAAAATTAAAAATCCTAATTTTTTCCTTCTCCCTTGCTTAGATTAATTTAAAAACTGTGGGGTCAAAATACACATTACATGCCAAAATAAATTTGCTAAAGGGTCTACTTTTCAAAATGGGGTCTGAAACACCTTGAAGCAAAATTTCTCTTCTGAAAACCACCGGTTGCTCTTTTTGGTTTGGGCCGCGTTGCACATACAGACATAGGATTAGGGTCACAATGGGTATATTTCTGAACACAGAACAAACAGGGGTATCCTGTAAATTGCATTAACTCCCGAAAAAAACTGTGAGGTTAAAATACTCATGACACCCTTCAGTGAATACACTAAGGGGTGTAGTTTTTAAAATGGGTTCATTTGTGGGGTACCTAACATTCTGACATCTATGAGCCTTTACAATCTTGACTTGGTGTAGGAAAACAAAGTGTTCTTCAAAATGTTGATAATTATTGTTAATATTGTACGTCTCCTAAATGGTAAAAAAAACTAACGTTTTTCAAATGTTTATCCAGAATAAAGTAAACAGATGGAAATATATATCTTATCAAAAATTTGTACAGTATGTTTGCACATATTTGTGATATTACTGTTGAAAATCATAATTTTCCCAATTTTGGCACTTTTAATAAATATACACAAATTCTATCGGTCTATTTGTGCAACTTAAATCAAGTACAATATGTTGCAAAAAACAATGTCAGAACTACTTGGATATGCAAAACCTTGATGGAGTTATTCTATGTTAGGGCTCAGTCAGACGGGCGTTTTGCACGCGATTTGCACATGCGCATGCGTCAGGCGATTTTATAAAACCATTGCTTTGCAATGGTATTGGACACATGAGCGCTTTTTATGCGCTCGTCCGATAAATTATAGAACAGAAATCGCAGATCGCACCTATCTGCGATCTGCAATTCCTGTTCTCTTCTCTATATGCGCTCAATGGGGCCGGCGGCAGCAGCGCCGACCCCATTGAGAACATATACTAGACAAATCATTCTCCTCTGCCACAGCTGTAACAGCTGTGGCAGAGAAGAATGATGTTTACCCATTGAATTCAATGGAGCCGGCAATACAGCCGGCTCCATTGAAAGCAATGGGCTTCCGGCGATCGCACAATGAATTTTCGGGAAGGGCTTAAAAATATAAGCCCTTCCCGGAAATTCATCCAGAAATGTGTAAAAATAAAAAAAATATATATACTCACCTGGTTCCAACAGACGGAGTTCAGCCGCGGCAGCTGGCAGTTCTCCCGAACTGCTCTGAGTAGTATTCAGCGCTGAGCCAATCAAAAGCAGCACTCACTCACCCATTCATGAATTCATGAATGGGTGTGAGTGAGAGCTGCCTCTCATTGGTGAGGCTGTGACCAATCAGAGGCAGCTCATTCAGCAGCCGGGGATTTTAAATCCCCGGCTGCTGAATACTACTCAGAGCAGTTCAGGAGAACTGCCGGCCGCCGCGGCTGAACTCCGTCTGCCGGGACCAGGTGAGTATATATATTTTTACACATTTCTGGATGAATTTCCGGGAAGGGCTTATATTTTTAAGCCCTTCCCGAAAATTCATCGTGAGATCGCCCGCAGCCCATTGCTTTCAATGGAGCAGGCTGTATTGCCGGCTCCATTGAACTCAATGTGCTGGACAGCTCCGGCCCGTCTCTAATGAAACGTGGCTAGGAGCAGTTTTTTCGGGCGATTTTTCGGCCCCGGTCACGCGATTTGCGGATGTGCATCCGTCATGCGATCCGCAAATCGCAGGAAAAAACGCCCGTGTGACTAAGGCCTTAAAGTGAGACATGTCAGATTTCCAAAATGTGGCTTGGTCATTAAGGCGCAAACAGGCTTCGTCACTAGGGGGTTAAATAAACTGACCAAAATATCTTTAAAAACATAGACATGGATTTTCTAAATCCTCAACCTGTTCAAGACATGTCAACACAATGTTGCTACTATCATGTAAAAGGTCTCTGCTAAATTTAGTCTGCTTAGTTTTAAGCATTGTTAGCAGATCTGCTTTAATCTTCTTTGCTCTAAATAAACATGTCCAAACTGAAAGCTGATAATCACTCTTCATAATGGTTATTTGATAGCCTTCAAAGTAAATGAATTTTCAATATCCTAATTTTTTTATGTTGTCTTGATTGAAAAAAGAAGACAGAAAAAGCAAGCCCCCCCCCCCTCCCAAAAAAAAGATTATGTGAGTTAGTTAATTACAATTCTATCTATAAAAGCCAACTGGAGCTTAGGTATAACATATATAAAGAACGCACTTTTCAGATGACAGGTATGGGAATATCTTATTTAGAAAATATGTGAATACAATTTAAGTAAAACATTAACAAAATTAATTTAATCTGAAGTAAAACAACTATAGGTAGGTTATAAATTGATGTGGACAGTGAGAATACCCAACTGCTCACCACTGTATCCTTGAACTTGTAATCGTTGACTGTTAGTACATTCACCACTATAACAGGATAATAGGCTGAATTGGATGGACATTGTTTTTCTGTTTTAGATACTATATTACTATGTGCTGTAATGCCGTAATATGCATTTTATTTGCAGGCTGTAATCACAGAAATATAAACTGTAATCCCTTCCTGCTATAGGACGTACGTTTACGTCCTGTGGGGTTGGGGTATGTATGAAGAGAGATTGCAGATGACCGCTCTACTTACAGCGTGGGCACCAGCTGATTATTACAGCTGACATCCATGGGCAATAGCTGCAACCGGCCACGTGGCCAATCGGCGCTGTTAACTCTTTAAATGCCACTGTCAGTATGGACAGCGGCCTTTAAATCCCCTGAACGATGTTCGGGGGCCCCGTACGCCCCAGCAATGAGATCGCATAGATTCATGCAGGTGCCATGGCAGCCGGAGGCCTTCTGAAAGTCCCCACGGCTGTCTTAGCAGTCTGCCTATCAAGCCTGTGGGGTGGCTTGATAGACTGCCTGCCTGATCGCAGTATGATGTAATGCTATTGCATTACATCATACTGCAGGAGCGATCAAGACATCGCATGTTGTGGTCCCCTAGGGGGTCTAAAAAAAAAGTGCAATCAAGATCAATAAAGCTTTACTAATTGTGAAAAAAAAGTAATAAAAGTTGAAATCATCCCCCTTTTGCCATATTAATAATAAAATCTAAATCATAAAACAAGAATACATATTTGGTATCGCTGTGTCTATAAGATTCTGATCTATCATAGTAATGCATTATTTACCCCACACACTGAACATCATCCGGAAAAAAAAACACACCAGTAATGCCTATTTTTAGTCACCCTGTGTCCCAGAAAAAATGCAATAAAAAGCAATCAAAAAATCAAATGTATTCCAAAAGGGTACCAACGCAAACTACAGGATGTCCCGCAAAAAATGAGCCCTCGCATAACTATGTTGATGGAAACATAAACTTATTGTGCGCAGAAGATGGTGTCAGAAAATAATTTAAAAAATTAAATGTCTTTGAAAAATAAAAGTAGTACGGCAAAAAAAACTATATAAGTTTGGTATCCTAGTAATTGTACTGACTAGAGATGAGTGCGCATTGCTCTTCTCGAGTAACTGCATACTCGTCCGAGCAAATGCGGGGGTGCGGCGGGGGGTAGCGGGAGGGAGCGGAGGGGAG
The DNA here is from genome assembly GCF_035609145.1 of Eleutherodactylus coqui. Lineage (NCBI taxonomy): Eukaryota > Metazoa > Chordata > Amphibia > Anura > Eleutherodactylidae > Eleutherodactylus > Eleutherodactylus coqui. The sequence continues at coordinate 261,193,960 of NC_089837.1, read as the reverse complement.
AGAGAGAGATCTCACTCTCCCCTCCGTACCCCCCGCCACCCCTCGCATTTGCTTGGACGAGTATGCAGTTACTCGAGAAGAGTGACGCTTGCTCGAGTAACTGCCTTTAACGAGTGTGCTTGCTCATCTCTGGTACTGACCCACAGAATAAAGTTATCATGTTATTTTTGTTGCAGTGTGTGCGCCGTAGAAACAAAATGCAACAAAAACGGCAGAATGTTGAGTACTTTTTCATTTTACTCTACTTAGAATTTTTCCAAAGTTTTGCAATACATTACATGGTATGTTGAATAGTACCATTAAAAAATACAACTCGTCCCACCAAAAACAAGCCCTCATATAGCTATGTCGATGGATGAATAAAGCAGTTACAATCTTTTAAACGGGGGGGGGGGGGGGGCAAAAACTAAAATGGAAAAAAAAGGGCAGCGCCATTAAGGGGTTAAGCTGTATAATGATGAAGATAATTGTACATTGTAACTGAAAAACTGTGATAGAGAGAAACCACAAGAAAAAAAGAAGGACCACCACTCAGGGAATAAGCCCAAATAGAATGAAGTTAACCTCTCAGCAGTTTAGGTCGAGCTCTGTTCCTTCTGCAGGAAAAGGACATTATAATTTTGGACAAACAGAGCTATTTCTACTTTAAACGTCTGTAGCTTTGGCTCTATCAGGGGTAACAAGACACTTTTCGACACCAAAAGCATGTTCATAGTCCTTTCCAAAATGGAGCCATAGATAAGGGGGCTGCTGATAAGTCTTTGGCTTTACCCGAAAGAAACGAGATAGGAAGATGAAACTTTACATTTATTCCACACACTCTCCACTGATGTCAACACACTTCTTACATCGGTATTGCAATTCTGTGAGCCTTTCAAAAAGGATTTCGGTTGTGCCTCATACCAGTCATCCCTAGCAGCCATTGCATCAGAAATGGTGTGAAATTTGGTATCATTGAGGTGTTTCTTCAGGTTTGGAAACAGATGATGGTCGGAGAGAGCTAGATCTGGTGAATAAGGTGGGTGGTCAACTAGCTGGAAGCCTAGCTCCACCAGTTTTGCCATGGTGGCATGTGCAGTGTGAGCGGAGGCGATGTCTTGCAGGAACAAGATTCCTTTGGACAGCTTGCCGCACCTTTTGGCCTTCAGAGCTGCCTTCAATTGGTCCCAAAGTTCAGTGTAATACCTTGCATTGATGGTGGAACCATTTTGAAGCTAGTACACTAGCAGCACACCCTCCGTATCCCAGAACACAGACGCCATCACCTTAGAGGCTGATTTTTGAACCCTGAACTTCTTTGGGTGAGGAGAACCACTGTGCCTCCACTCTTTTGACTGCTCCTTGGTTTCAGGGTTATACAAATAAATCCAGGACTCATCCATAGTACCAGTCGATCAAGGAAGTTCATATCAGTCCGGAAACGCTGACAAATGGACCAAGAAGTTTCCACTTGCATGCTTTTCTGAACTGTTGTCAAACATTTGGGGACCCACTTTGCAGATAGCTTCTTCGGGTTCAAATGTTCATGGATAATGACAAAAACACATTCAGGAGAAATCCCCATGATGTCTGCTACTCCTTTAGCTGAAATTCGCCGATTCTCCAGTATGAGGTTGTGCACGGCATCAACGATCTCCGGAACAACAACCTCTCTCAGTCGTCCAGGACGTTCCTTATCATTGGTGCTGAAGTGGCCCAATTTTAATTTGGCAACCCATTTCCTAAATGTAGAATATGAAGTGCATTGATCCCCCAATGTCTGCGACATATCACCATGAATATCCTTCACGGACTTTCCTTGCAGAAACAAAAATTTTATCACTCCTCTGCTCTGATTTGATGCGAATATCGCCTTAGACTCAGCCATTTTGTTTTCCCGCTTGCCTAGATCACTGTTGCCATAAGCTACAAACACAAAATTTTGGAAACATATATTAGACACATAAGGCTTTCATGTGTTGTAACATTCGTTACCAAAGAAACAAAAAAAAGAACACAAGGCCAAAGACTTATCAGCAGCCCCCTGTATTTGGATTGGAGTCTAGAATATTGAATTTACAGCTGTTATTTTTTAATCAATGTGCTCAGAGAGGAGTGCAGGGGAAGAGGTACGGGTGACTAGCAGCAGCAGATCCTCCTGTATATATCCCTTTCAGGGTGGTGGGACATGAATTTTTGTTCATGTTATCAACCTTAAAGGGGTTGTCTCGCGGCAGCAAGTGGGGTTATACACTTCTGTATGGCCATATTAATGCACTTTGTAATATAGATCGTGCATTAAATATGAGCCATACAGAAGTTATTCACTTACCTGCTCCGTTGCTAGCGTCCTCGTCTCCATGGTTCCGTCTAAATTCGCTGGCAGCTTGCTTTTTTAGACGCGCTTGCGCAGTCCGTTCTTCTCCTTTCAGCACGAGCCGCTTCAGTGTGCTCCCCGCTACAGCTCTTCTGCGCATGCGCAGACGAGCTGTCACTGCTCGGGAGCGCGCTGGAGCGGCCATTCTGTGCCATCCTCTGTTAGAGGAAGGTGCAGAGCCGCCCTGCTGTCCCGAGAAGCTGCCCAGCTGTCCCGCCGTCCTGCCGCCCAGGTAAGTGATGGGCCGGGGGGGCTGCCGCTGCGCCGGGGGGGCTGTCGCTGCGATGGGGGGGCTGCCGCTGTGATGGGGGGGCTGTCGCTGCGATGGGGGTGGGGGCTGCCGCTGTGATGGGGGGCTGTTGCTGCGATGGGGGGGGCTGCCGCTGTGATGGGGAGGCTGTCGCTGCGATGGGGGGGCTGTCGCTGCGATGGGGGGGGCTGCCGCTGTGATGGGGGGGCTGTCGCTGTGATGGGGGGGCTGCCGCTGTGCCGGGGGGGGGCTGCCGCTGTGATGGGGAGGCTGTCGCTGCGATGGGGGGGCTGTCGCTGCGATGGGGGGGGGCTGCCGCTGTGATGGGGGGGCTGTCGCTGCGATGGGGGGGCTGCCGCTGCGATGGGGGGGCTGTCGCTGCGATGGGGGGGCTGCCGCTGCGATGGGGGGGGCTGCCGCTGCGATGGGGGGGCTGTCGCTGCGATGGGGGGGCTGTCGCTGCGATGGGGGGGGCTGCCGCTGTGATGGGGAGGCTGTCGCTGCGATGGGGGGGCTGCCGCTGTGCCGGGGGGGCTGCCGCTGCGATGGGGGGGCTGTCGCTGCGATGGGGGGGCTGCCGCTGTGCCGGGGGGGCTGCGCCGGTTACCTGCTGCCTGGCGGTGGGTGACTGGTCGGCCGTGTTCACTCCAGGGGTCCGGTCGGCGGCTGCGGGGCGTCTGGTTGTCAGGGAGACACAGCTGGTAGCGTCTCGGGAGCGCGCACGTCGGGCTGCAGCAAGCAATTGGAAAAGAGTCGGCGGCCATCTTGGGAAAATTTTTATAAGTTGCTGAAACGCTGGAACGGTAAGTACAAACCAGCTAGAAAAGTCATTTACAGGGGTAATTAGTAATTAGAGATGAGCGAACGTGCTCGGCCACACCCCTTTTTCGCCCGAATACCGCGATTTCCGAGTACTTCCGTACTCGGGCGAAAAAATTCGGGGGGCGCCGTGGCGGCACGGGGGGTAGCAGTGGGGAGTGGGGGGGAGAGGGAGAGAGAGGGCTCCCCCCTGTTCCCCGCTGCTACCCCCCGCACCGCCACGCCTCTCCCCGCCCCCCAGCGCCCCCCGAATCTTTTCACCCGAGTACTGAAGTACTCGAAAATGGCGGTACTCGGGCGCGTAAGTACTCGAAACGAGTACGTTCGCTCATCTCTATTAGTAATGTATGCTTAATTAGGGGGACTGGGCAAAAAAAAAAATCCACTCCTGCCTCGAGACATCTCCTTTAACAATCAGGAAGCATATTTTCTCTCTGATTGTCACAGAAAAGCAGTGAAATGAGGACTACTTGCTTATCTAATCATAACTCTATAACACTGCAGATGCTGTAGTCATTGTGGACCATGTCATTTAAATCTGTTTCCAGAAAAAAATGTTAAAAAACTTTACCTGACAAAAGACTTTAAATATTGAAAATACCAAAAGAACAAAAAGAAAACCCTACATACAATTGGTATCGCCACATCAATAACAAGCCATACCATAAAATATTGCAATATTTATCAACTTCATTAAAAAAAAATTTAAAAATGCAAAATAGCTTTTTTCTGATCATCTCGCTTCCCCTAAACAGGAATAAAAAAGTAATTAAAATATCATTAATACCTCAAAATGGTACCAATAAAAACTACAAGTTGTCCCACAAAAAAACAGATCTGATACAGCTTTGTCAACTGAACAATAAGAATGCTCTGGTCCTGGAATGTGGTGACACAACCAAAGTGTCCATATTGCACAAAAGCAGTGAAATATGATAACACCTCTATACATTTGGTGTTATCATAATCAAAATGATTCATACAATAAAAGTAACATAATATTTGTACCACACATGAATGCCATAAAAATCGTTGAATATCAAACTACTAACGACCACGTCTTAATGTATGTGTGTGAGTGCTTCTCATGCTCCATCCCTGCTGATGTCATTGCTCCGCCCCCTAATGACACCATCGAAGGCCCTACAACATATATAAAACACAGAGTCTGACTGACAGAAGAACAACACAGTTAAGGCTCTTGGAAGGAGAGGACAAAAATAACACACTGAGAATACAACTAAGCCATTATTATCTCAGACACAACTCAGCAATCCTGACAGAAGACAACCTACCACCACCAAAGAGATCCAGTGGGCTAAAGGACCTGTGGTGATGTCACTGCTGTGAGAGGAGTCAAGCTGTGTTTGTCTTTTGTGGTAATTAAGCTTCTGTGAGTGTGATGTGCCACCAGAAACACTGGGACTATAATGTGATGATAATTACTAGTCACCTTTATATCTACACAAAATTGATTCCTATAAAAACTAGAACTCTTTTATCAAAATACGGGTATCATACAGCTACAATGATAAAAAAAATTAAAACTTGTGACCTCTGGAACACAAAAGGGCATACGATTTACTTACTCTTAAGACTAAAATTAATGATGTCACTAAGGGATTAAACATGCACTTAAAGGTTCATTTAGATGGGATGAATGTCAGGCAAATGATGCCCAACACTCGTCCCCGCATACACTTACTCCCGGGCTGTTGCATGGGGGCTAGTATGACTGGCTCGTTCACAGAGCGGCCAGCAGTGGGGCAGGGAGGCTGCAGAAGATTTCCCTCTTCGTTCTCCCCGCCCTGCGCAATTGACTTAACATAGTGGCCGTACAATACTGAACAGCTGCTATTTACACTAAATGATGATCGTTCAAGCTCATCGTCCATCGTTTTTGCAGCGTAAACGATGGATGATGAGCTGAATGATCATCGTTCAGTGTAAATAGCAGCCGTTCAGTATTAAATGGCCACTATGTTAAGTCAATAGAGAGGGGCGGGGAGCGCGAGGAGAGAAATTTCCTCCAGCTGCCCCACTGTGAGCCAGCGATACTAGCTCCTGTGCAGCAGCACGAGAGCGAGTATTTGCAAGGATGAGTGTTGGTCATCGTTTGCCTGACATTCATCCCGTCTAAATGGGCATAAGGCGACTGAGTTCTGAGTCATATATACTATTAATAATGAAAAGTAATGACATATTCAGGACGTTTTTTCGAATTTTAATGTGACTGTTAGGTTAAGAAAACAAAATTGATTTGAACTTAAGTCTACTAGGGGGCAGTGGCGTTCATCCAACCAATCCACTTCCAGGTAGGCTTCAATAGGTATAGTCACTCAGATAGCCAAGTGTTACAAGAGGGCAGTCATTTTTACTAGTTTATACACAAGAACAAGGGCTTCTATTGCAATGCGTTTTGAGGGTGCAGCCTAAAAAATAACCTTTTACAAGCTAAAAGTACTTCTCAAATTAAAAGATCTCCAAATTTATATGCACTAATATTGGTGGCATTAAAGTGTGGTTAAAACGCCAGCCATGATACTCGTTTTGGGAACCAGAAGTGTGTCAATAGGAACCACTCTGGGCTCCAATGTCCAGAAGCACAGTGCATTCCACCAAATGAAAAATCTGTGGCCTTGAGACATGAAGCATTCCAAGCATCGGAAATACATCGGAAGGTGTTGTACACCAACAGCCAGAAGCACAGTGCATTTCACCAAAGGCTTAGGTGGAGACCTTAATATAATATGGCTGTGCATTCCAATGATGTTATTAAATAGAACAATGTCAATTTATAGGTTGAGCTCATATGAAAGAGGTGAAATATAAAAAAAAATCCTATGTGATTCATATCTATATATATATAAAGACGAAAGCCCTCACTGACTGACTGACTGACTGACTCGCCACTAATTCTCCAACTTCCTGATGTCGTAGAAACATGAAATTTGGCACAAGCATAGATTATGTCCAAAAGAGGAAAAGTAATGGGGTACAAACTTCATTATTCAATTCTAGCGCAAAAGAATTATCATCCAAATTTTACATACGTAATCGAATTCTTTCATTTCTTGATGTCATAGAAACTTGAAATTTGGCACAAGCATTGATTATGTCATAAATAGGAAAAGTTAATGGGTCCCAACTCGACTATTCAATTCTAAGCGCAAAAGAATTAGCGTCCAAATTTTACGTATGTAATCTAGTTCTCTCCTTACCAATGTCATAGAAACTTAAAATTTGGCACAAGCATTGATAATGTCATAACTAGGAAAAGTTAATGGGTCCCAACTTGATTATTCAATTCTAAGTGCAAAAGAATTAGCGTCCAAATTTTACATACGTAATCTAATTCTCTCACTTCCTGATATCATTTTATATAAAGGAAACGTTGCATGGTTACCTCCACGTGGTGTTACTGGGGTAACGCAAAGAACAATACAAAATGGTGAACATATTTTTTTCCTCGGTATCTCTAAAGTAACCAAGACTTCATAAGTTTTTCCGTGTGAACACCAGATAAACACCAGTACCAAATTAACTCGGGCGAAGCCGGGTATATCAGCTAGTACTGTATAAAAATAAGTTGTTAGCAAGTATAAATGCAGATCACTTAGAATATAAAATGATAATTATACTAGTTAAAAAATGAGTATTATAATTGCGTACAATAAGAAACAGAATTCATGAATGGGTGAGTGCTGCCTCTGATTGGCTGAGCGCAGGGACCAATCAGAGGCAGCTCTCAGCTGTCATTCAATAGCTGAGAGCTGCCTCTGATTGGTCACAGTGCTCAACCAATCAAAGGCAGCCCATTCAGCAGGTGGGGATTTTATATCCCCGCCTGCTCAATACTACTCAGAGCAGTGCAGGATAAGAGTCGGCTGGACATGGCTGAGCCCCGGCAGCTGCAGAGAGGCGCGTATAGATTTTTAAAAACACATTTTGGGATTGATGTTCAGGGAAGGACTTATATTTAAAGCCCTTCCCCGAAAATCACTGCAGCACTTGCCAGCAGCCCATTGCTTTCAGTGGAGGCCGCTGTATTGCGGGCTCCATTGAATTCAGTGAGAGAACATCGCGCTCCTCTGCCACAGCTGTGACAGCTGTGGCAGAGGAGAGCGATCTTCATTATATGTTCTCAATGGGGCCAGCGCTGCTGCTGCCAGCCCCATTGAGCGCAAGGTGAAACCCCTGGATGCCAAAGCATGTAGGGGTTTCACATAATACATAGAACACCGGTTTGCCGCAGTTACATGCGTTCTGTGAACCGGTGTCCTATAATTTTTGCCGCAGGCGTTTTTCCGCATGTCAAATTCGCACATGTGACCGCTGCCATTAAAAAGCATTGGTTTGATCAAGTGCGAATTTTTTGATGCGCGGAACAACGCATGTAAAAACACCCGTGTGACTAAGCACTTAGAGTTCACCAAATGCAACTCAAGTAATGAACAAGTCTAACCATTGTAGTAGTGCAGTACACAGGAGGGCCTGTAGAGGGCCATAGACAGGACCTTTATTGCAAGGGTTAACCAAGGGGTGGAGCAGGAACAAGATAAAAAGCCAGTTCCTACCAAGGAAAGATGGAGAGTGTCCGGCTGAGGGCCAGGTTGTGGCTGAACAGGGCAGAGGTGGACAGGGAGACGCCTCTCACCTCAACACCTAGCAGAGGTGTGTCTGGGAGGACCAGACAGAGCTAAGATGGCTGCTGGACCCTGGCAGCCTGTGTGACTGGCTTGGAGGGAGAAGCCCTGCTGTGCACTGCACCGGCTAAGTGCGACATGAGCGCTGATATCTGGACTATTGCCTGTTTACCTGATATCTGGACTATTGCCTGTTTACCTGATATCTGGACTATTGCCTGTTTACCTGATATCTGGATTATGGACTATCATTTGTTTGCCTGAAGTGAAGGTTGGACTTTTTATGTTGCTGGTATAAAATAAACGCAGGCCACGCCTGTATTTGGACTGCATCTGCTGGTGTTCCGTCTCTCTGTATCAAGAAACCCGCATGCCTACCGAGCTATATCCCCAAATATGGTGTTTCGGATGCTGGCAGCGAGTAGAAACCGGCGAATTAAGACTGCTGCCATGGAGGACCTGGTGCGACATATGGGGCAGGCCAATCTTCAACAACAGGAAACCAATCGCCTCCTAAAAAAGCAGATGGCTGCACTGACGGAGTCAGTCAAAGCTACAGAGACTGAACACCTCATAAGAAAGACTGAAACTGATCATAGAGCTTTGTTGGAAGAACAAACCCATAAGTGTGAACAAGACTGTAAAAAGTTGAAGACACAGTCAGCAAAGAGGAATATTCAATGGGAAGTTCAGGTAAAACAGCTCAAAGAAAAGCTGGAGGTGGAGAAAGCCGCCTGCAGCAAAGCAAAAAAACAAGCAGAGCTATTGAGAGATATACTGGACTTCAAGAAAGCCCAAGAAGCTCATCAGGAGCAGGTGCTGACCCAGCTACAGATAGGCAGGGATGAAGAAATAGAGCTATGTGAAGCTCATGTCCAGAGCCTTATGCAAACTCATGCGCTAGCTAAGAGTGAACTGTCCCAACGATTAGAACAAGCTGTGAAGTGTGAACAGGACTGTAAGAAACTGAAACTGAAAACCAAAGAGTTGGAGATGACGTGTTGCGAGTTAGAAAGAACTTCTACAGATGCACGTAATCAAACTACAGGTTTGCAGAATCAAGTTGCAGAGTTGAAAATGCTGTTAGCAAAGAAGAATGGTGACTTGGAGTGCCAGATAAGTCAGCTCAAGGAAGAGCTGGAAATACAGAAAGCTGCGTGCAGTCAGGCAAAGAAGCAAGCAGTGTTCTTGAAAGACTTACTGGGTGACAAGGAAAACCAGGAAGTGCTGCTTGAGAGACTGGTGTCCCAGCTACAGATGAGCTTGGATGAGAAAGCTGAAATACATGGAGCCCAAATCCAGGAGCTGGAACGGAGTCATGCTGTAGTTGTTGGGAAACTGTCCAAGCAGTTGAAGCAACTTGGAAAAGTGAAAGAAACATTGAAAAGTGAGTGTCTTGAGCTTACCCAAAAGGTGAAAGGGTTGTTGGAAGACAAGTGTGCATATGAATGCAAGAAAAATACAGTAGAGATGCAGCTTCAAGAGCTACAAATAAAAATAACTGAAGGTGACAGTGTGTAGACAGCATTGTCTGAGCAGGTGAGCAGGCTGCAGGTGAAGCTGGAAGCTCAGAGTGAAGAGTTCCAGAAGTTACTACAAGAAGAGATGCAGCAGAGGCTTGGTCTCAGTGCACACCTGAAGACTATGCAAGATGAGAAAAATGTGCTCCTTAAGCAAGTAGAGGAGGATGCAGAAGCTAAGAGAAACCTATCAGAGCAGATTGCAACACTTCAGGCTGAGGTGGTGGATCTGGAAGATAGACTGGAGAAGAGTGCTCTGTGTTTGGATTCTGTGGAAGAGCAGAGAAGAGAAGTACAAGGAGAATTAGAAACTACAAGGCAGCAGTGTGAAGAGAAAACAGCTGCCTGTGATAAGCTTCAGAAGGTTAAAGTACATCTTCAGCAAGAGTTATAAGATGCTTCTGTGAAGCTGGGTCTTCAAAAGGAGCTTGTGTCCAGACTAAGAAAGACGCCGCAACTATGTGAACAGCAGCTTACAGAGGAGAAAATTAGGCCTGCAAGATATGTCACTGAATGTGAGTGCGCTGAAGAAAGGGTCTGTATGAAAGAGACCGAAGTGTTAACTTTAACACCCACCCTGAAAATGATATCAGAGATGGAAGAGAAACGGTATGAAAACCCGGCATGCTGGGTCACGGTTGAAGAGCACGACGGTGAAATCCAAAAAGAGGTGGAAGCGATAGATCCGCTGCTTTGTCTTCAAACTGATGTCTATGATGAACTTGAGAAGTTTACAGTGAGTCTTCAGGAGGAAGTAGAAGACATTAGGGTGGAGCTTGGTTACCAATGTCAGATGGTGTCCAACTGGGAGAAGAAACAAAAGATGGGTGAACAGTGGCTTACTGAGGGGAAGTCGGGGTTCCCTAAAGTTGCAAAAGAAAGGCGTAACCAGCGGGTGCGTACTGAAGTACCAGACTGGATTAGTGCCAAGACGGATGCTGAGAAGAGAACCCTGATACAGGAAAAGCCAAAAGGTGTCGCCCAACGGCCGGTAGAAGAAAAGGAGATCCTGTTGAAGAATATTGAGAAAGAGGCGCTAACCTTGAAGCGCCCTCTGAAGATGGTGTCAGAAGAAAAAGTGATATTGCAAAAGTCCGCTAAGAAGTTAAAGGCAAAGATGAAGCTCTGGAAGTCAAAGAGGCCTGTTGCTGAAAAGAGGGTTGAGAGACTAGTGCTGTCTAGGAGCCAGTTCAGACAGCAAGTAAAAGAGAAGGGCTTGTGGAAGAGTCCCGATAATGATGCTGGAAAGCGAACTCGGGTACAAAGAGACCGCAAGGGCATGGTCCAACAACCGGTGGCAGGTCTGAAGAATTGTACGTTACCCCTAGGTTCCGGTATTATGCATCAGGGGGCTGGAGGAGGGTCACGTCCCGCTCTCGGAGACGTAAGAAACCAGGAATGTAATGTGGTCTCCCGCAAGCAGTTGCTGGAGATCCGTTCTTTAAAAGTATCGGGGCCTGGTTTTTTTGGAATGGATGACAGGTTGGTAGTGGGGCCGTCCATTCCACCTCCTCCACTCCAAGGTGCGGACGAGCCCAATCAGCCCAGGTGCGGAGGCTGAGCCAATTCTACAAAAGCAGGATGCCAGTGGTGACATATACCAAATTAGATGAAGGTGACCTGGGCACTCCAGGTGAACAGTTTGTAAAGACTTGGATAGTCTGGAAGAAAGACATCACTTCTGTAAACAAAAGAAAAGTTGTTAAAGTGAGACCTCAGCAAAAGATACAGACTAAACAGACCTCTGAAGTACAAGAGGCCAAGAAGAAGGCAGAAAATGAAGTTACTAAATTTGAGAAAGTTTCACAAGTGGCGGCAGAAGTCTTGGAAGAACTGCAGCAAAAGAATAATGATGTAAAGAAGCAAACCCAGAAAGGGAAGAAACAGTTTGTCCAAATGGGAGACGCCTATCACAGGGATGCTGGCTCCAAGGACCCACTCATCAGGGAACTGCATACAGCCAAGCAAAAGTCAGAGTCAGAGGTAAATGAACTTCGAAGAATGCTATTGGTTCTAACCATTGACAAGATTGTACTAAGAGAAGAAATAGAATTGTTACAAAGTGAGGAAAAAATGATAAGTATAAGCCTGAATAAATTGGAAAATGAAGTGGAGACTGTAATCCATAGCAAGGCCATGCTGGAGCACGAGCTACAAGAGAAACTGAAAGAATACGGAGACAAGGTTCTTGAGCTAGAAGAGGCCAGAGGTGGACAGGGAGACGCCTCTCACCTCAACACCTAGCAGAGGTGTGTCTGGTAGGACCAGACAGAGCTAAGATGGCTGCTGGACCCTGGCAGCCTGTGTGACTGGCTTGGAGGGAGAAGCCCTGCTGTGCGCTGCACAGGCTAAGTGCGACTTGAGCGCTGATATCTGGACTATTGCCTGTTTACCTGATATCTGGACTATTGCCTGTTTACCTGATATCTGGACTATTGCCTGTTTACCTGATATCTGGATTATGGACTATCATTTGTTTGCCTGAAGTGAAGGTTGGACTTTTTATGTTGCTGGTATAAAATAAACGCAGGCCACGCCTGTATTTGGACTGCATCTGCTGGTGTTCCGTCTCTGTGTATCAAGAAACCCGCACGCCTACCAAGCTGTATCCCCACACCATTATTAAACTCTCAATAAATGTTATATTTAATAATATATGAATAACAAAAATATTTTTTGAGGGATCAAAGAAAAGAGCTTAAGCACTTATGTATTCTATGAAAAATAATAGGATCAATTTTATACTAGTTAGGGTGGCTGTCCACGTGCGAGTTGTCATTGCGTGATCCGCGGTGATAAATCGCCTGTGAACCTCTCATGACACGCTTTCCATAGGCTAACTATGGAAAGCGCTTCCCGACGTCCATGAGCAGAGAATCATAGCGATTCTCCACTCACGGGATTCAAATCGCGACACGCTGCGATTTGCCGTGATTTTCCATGGTGAGCCTTTCTATTAGATAGGCTCACCGTGGAGACCTGTCAGTTTTCCCCCCTGCTCCCCTGCGACGGAATATCCCTAGCGATATTCCACCTCAGCCATGGACAGGCAGCCTTAATCCCTTTGGAATAAGTTTGCTACTGGCCTGTTTGCGTATCTGTAACGAAATAGTCCATTAAGAAATAATAGTTTAGTCTAATTGCCCTATTACATGAGCCAACAGTCGGGTAAACGACTGCACGAGCACTAATGTCACCGCTAAGGTCATCAGCAATCGTGCAGAGTGTTCACACTTAAAGACTTCATTGCTGGATCAAGGTCTTCTCGCTGGCTACTCACTCAGCACTTCACCTTCTATGTGAACCGCTGAGCGGTGAGTGTTTACACAGAACGACAAGCCCGTGATCCAGAGATGGTTTTTAAACTGACTCGAAAACCTGTAAACAGATCCTTGAGCAATTTTTGTGCATTTACACTGCACGATTATCGCTTAAATGCGTTTATTTGAATGAATTTTTTAGCCTAAATCGTCCCGTGTAAATGGCCCAAAAGAATCAATACACATGGGTTAGATTTGCTGTGGAATAATGGATGCACAATTTGCTGACACGGATTTTGTGGAGAGAATAAATATGAGTTTTAATAACTTCAACCTAAGGGCGCCCACCCACTGGCGTTTTTTTTCCCTGCGAAATTCGCAGCATTTTTTTCTCTGCAGGGGTCTATGGGACTTGTAATGTTAAAATCGCGATCGCGCAAAATCGCGATTTCGCGGTAAATTGCGATTTTGCGCGATCGCGATTTTAACATTACAAGTCCCATAGACCCCTGCAGAGAAAAAAATGCTGCGAATTTCGCAGGGAAAAGAAACGCCAGTGGGTGGGCGCCCTAAGTGTATGTAAAAATGTGTGACTTCAACTGTAAGCATACCTTTTATTTCTGAGAACTTGACATTAGGCAGAAAAATGACACAAAACGTGGCAAATTTACAGAGCACAGCCATTGACCCCTAAAGGACCAACTGCAGTAAATATATGGCACTTGGTCCTACGCTATTTGTGCAGGGCGGTCGCCGCCATTCAGTTGGGATGGCAGCCATGCTACGCAAGTAGCTTAATCATGCCAAGTTACGCCTTATTAGCTCAGTAGTCTGCTAATGTGAGGTGCATTAGCAGTGCTACATCTGCATGTCTATATGGCAGTACATTACTGCCTCTGCACTTAAAAAGAACAGGCAACTATTAGAGCATACCCAAGGTATGCTCTACTAACACTAAAATTAGATAGTCCTTGGGGCCTTTGTTGGGCCTTGAACTGTCACGATTTCCCAGGCAGTCATGCAGGGGTTGAAAACGATAGGATAAAGGGAACAGTCATTGCTTATTGCACTTCTCCAGGATCAAAGTTTTCTTCGATCTTGTCTATTAGTGCAAGAGCTTGGCTGTGAATCACATTCCCACTCTAATTGCAAGGGAACAGCTGTTGTATTCACATTATCAGCAATGACATACATGTAGGTCACTGTGTGGGAGCTACATCCCATTGATGATGTACACGTGCATTATTTTGGGTCAAATGGTTAAAGGGTCATTCCAGCTAAAACTAATTTTACCTTCCCATGATTGCCTGTCACACTCTGGAGGTCTCTTCTGTGTAATGCAGCCACTTCGATGTACTGCAGCCCCTGTCTGATACTTATCAGGCACCATCTTGAGAGTGAGATGTTTTACTTTCATTTTCAAATCAATTCTGTGATGCCTCAGCACAAAATTAGCTAGAGTGAGACGTGGATAATGCTCCAGAGGATGGAAAAGGAGAGAAGTATGGAGGTGAAATAACTAAAATTGAACTCACCCGACGACAGCGGGCCAATAAAAGAAAGGCACCGATTTGTCAAAATCCAAGATGGCGTGTAGCTCTGATTGGTGTGTGAGGTTTTTTCGCCTAGGTCCAAAAAGTAGCAGCCAGCACTGGTCAAATTAAGACATCATCTAGAGCGCGTCATGATGGATTCCAGAGGTGAAAATAGCAACCAAGGTATAGAAATAGACAGCGACAAAAAACTAAAATTACCAGCGCTCCAGTGCAGATGTCAAAATCAGAAATATAGAAACATATCATATCTAAAGATGAGCGAACGTACTCGGATAAGCACTACTCGTCCGAGTAATGTGCTTTATCCGAGTATCGCTGTACTCGTCTTGAAAGATTCGGGGAGCGCCGCGGAGCGGGGAGCTGCAGGGGAGAGCCGGGAGGAACGGAGGGGAGATCTTTCTCTCCTTCTCTCCCGCCCGCTCTCCCCTGCTCTCCGCCGCAACTCACCTGTCAGCAGCGGCGCTCCCCGAATCTTTCAAGACGAGCACAGCGATACTCGGATAAAGCACATTACTCGGACGAGTAGTGCTTATCCGAGTACGTTCTCTCATCTCTAATCATATCTAGAGATGAGCGAACGTACTCGTCCGAGCTTGATATTCGTGCGAATATTAGGGTGTTCAGGATGCTCGTTACTCGTAACGAGTACCACGCGGTGTTCCGGTTACTTTCAGTTTCCTCTCTGAGACGTTAGCGCACTTTTCTGGCCAATTGAAAGACAGGGAAGGCATTATAACTTCCCCCTGTGACGTTCAAGCCCTATACCACCCCCCTGCTGTGAGTGGCTGGGGCGATCAGATATCACCCGAGTATAAAAATCGGCCCCTCCCGCGGCTCGCCTCAGATGTCTTGTGAGTTAGCTGAGGGACAGTGGTATCGTGCTGGAGCTGCTGTAGGGAGAGCGTTAGGAGTGAGTGTAGGCTTCAAGAACCCCAACGGTCCTTCTCAGGGCCACATCTTAAAGTGTGCAGTACTGTGTTAGCACTGTATATATATATTTTTTTTTCAAAATTGGATCTGCAGAGCATTGCGCCCTGCAATAGGGACAGAAGTGGTGGTTAGGCAGGGAGAGTGTTAGCAGTGAGTGTAGGCTTCAAGAACCCCAACGGTCCTTTCTAGGGCCACATCTATCCGTGTGCAGTACTGTCCAGGCTGCTGTTAGCAGTGTTGCATATATTTTTTTTTTTCTCAAAACCGGCTGTGCAGACCATTGCACCCGGCATTAATACTACAGGGATAGAATTGTGTAGGCAGGGCCAGAAGACATACATTATTCATTGAATAGACGCAGTGTGGCTTTTCCTTTGAAAAACAAGGGAAAAAATTCAATTTCGCCTGCCTCTGACAGTCCTCAGGGCTCTGGGTACGTGTGTGCTGCGTGCAGAACGTTAAAAAAAATCAGACGCAGCCAGCTACGTTTTACTGCAGGCTTGCGCCAATTTTTTTCCTGCATGGGAAATCCCTGATCTGCTATAGCCAATAACTTTGCATCACTGCAGTTCTCTGACACATTTGCAGGGCCACAACACAGTTATTAAACTTAGTAGTATTCATTGAATACACGCAGTGTGGCTTGTCCTTTGAAAAACTAGGGAAAAAATTCTATTTTGGCTGCAGGCTTGCGCCAATTTTTTTCCTGCATGGGAAATCCCTGATCTGCTGGAGCCAATAACTTTGCATCACTGCAGTTCTCTGACACATTTGCAGGGCCACAACACAGTTATTAAACTTAGTAGTATTCATTGAATACACGCAGTGTGGCTTGTCCTTTGAAAAACAAGGGAAAAAATTCTATTTTGGCTGCAGGCTTGCGCCAATTTCTTTCCTGCCTGGGAAATCAAATCACTGGTAATACACCATGCTGAGGGGTAGGGGTAGGCCTATAGGACGTGGACGCGGGCGAGGACGCGGAGGCCCAAGTCAGGGTGTGGGCACAGGCCGAGCCAGTGTGGTGGCCAGGGGTAGAGGCAGGGCCAGACCGAATAATCCACCAACTGTTTCCCAAAGCGCCCCCTCGCGCCATGCCACCCTGCACAGGTCAAGGTGCTCTACGGTGTGGCAGTTTTTCACAGAGACGCCTGACGACCGACGAACAGTGGTGTGCAACCTTTGTCGCGCCAAGATCAGCTGGGGAGGCACCACCAACAGCATGCGCAGGCATATGATGGCCAAGCACCCCACAAGGTGGGACGATGCCCGTTCACCGCCTCCGGTTTGCACCACTGCCTCTCCCCCTGTGCCCCAACCTGCCACTGAGATCCAACCCCCCTCTGAGGACACAGGCACTACCGTCTCCTGGCCTGC
Source organism: Eleutherodactylus coqui (assembly GCF_035609145.1). Lineage (NCBI taxonomy): Eukaryota > Metazoa > Chordata > Amphibia > Anura > Eleutherodactylidae > Eleutherodactylus > Eleutherodactylus coqui. Next base: position 261,177,249 of record NC_089837.1, on the reverse strand, counting down.
ACCCACACCCTCACCTCCGCTGTCCTCGGCCCCATCCAGCAATGTCTCTCAGCGTAGCGTCCAGACGTCGCTAGTGCCACAGTTTGAGCGCAAGCGCAAGTACGACGCCACGCACCCGCACGCTCAAGCGTTAAACGTGCACATTGCAAAATTGATCAGCCTAGAGATGCTGCCGTATAGGCTTGTGGAAACAGAGGCTTTCAAAAGCATGATGGCGGCGGCGGCCCCGCGCTACTCAGTTCCCAGTCGCCACTACTTTTCCCGATGTGCCGTCCCAGGCCTGCACGACCACGTCTCCCGCAACATTGTACGCGCCCTCACCAACGCGGTTACTGCCAAGGTCCACTTAACAACAGACACGTGGACAAGCACAGGCGGGCAGGGCCACTATATCTCCCTGACGGCACATTGGGTGAATTTAGTGGAGGCTGGGACAGAGTCAGAGCTTGGGACCGCTCACGTCCTACCCACCCCCAGAATTGCGGGCCCCAGCTCGGTGGTGGTATCTGCGGTGGTGTATGCTTCCTCCACTAAAGCACCTTCCTCCTCCTCCTCCTCCAACGCAACCTCTGTCTCGCAATCAAGATGTGTCAGCAGCACGTCGCCAGCAGTCGGTGTAACGCGGCGTGGCAGCACAGCGGTGGGCAAGCGTCAGCAGGCCGTGCTGAAACTACTCAGCTTAGGAGAGAAGAGGCACACGGCCCACGAACTGCTGCAGGGTCTGACAGAGCAGACCGACCGCTGGCTTGCGCCGCTGAGCCTCCAACCGGGCATGGTCGTGTGTGACAACGGCCGTAAGCTGGTGGCGGCTCTGCAGCTCGGCAGCCTCACGCACGTGCCATGCCTGGCCCATGTGTTTAATTTGGTGGTTCAGCGCTTTCTGAAAAGCTACCCCCACTTGTCATACCTGCTCGGAAAGGTGCGCCAGCTCTGCGCACATTTTCGCAAATCCCACACGCACGCTGCCACCCTGCGGACACTGCAACATCGGTTTAATCTGCCAGTGCACCGACTGCTGTGCGACGTGCCCACACAGTGGAACTCTACGCTCCACATGTTGGCCAGACTCTATGAGCAGCGTAGAGCTATAGTGGAATACCAACTCCAACTTGCGCGGCGCAGTGTGAGTCAGCCTCCTCAATTATTTACAGAAGAGTGGCCCTGGTTGGCAGCCATCTGCCAGGTCCTTGGAAAATTTGAGGAGTCTACCCAGGTGGTGAGCGGCGATGCTGCAATCATTAGCGTCACCTCTGCTATGCATCTTGAGAAGTTCCCTGCAAAGCATAAAGGCAGACGCTTTGCGCTCGGAAACAGAGCTGGGGGAAGACAGTATGTCGCTGGATAGTCAGAGCACCCTCCTGTCTATATCTCAGCGCGTTCAGGAGGAGGAAGAGGAGCATGAGGAGGATGAGGAGGAGGGGGAAGAGACAGCTTGGCCCACTGCTGACGGTACCCATGCTGCTTGCCTGTCATCCTTTCAACGTGTATGGCCTGAGGAGGAGGAAGAGGAGGAGGAGGAGGATCCTGAAAGTGATCTTCCTAGTGAAGACAGCCATGTGTTGCGTACAGGTACCCTGGCACACATGGCTGACTTCATGTTAGGATGCCTTTCTCGTGACCCTCGCGTTACATGCATTCTGGCCACTACGGATTACTGGGTGTACACACTGCTCGACCCACGGTATAAGGAGAGCCTTTGCACTCTGATTCCCGAAGAGGAAAGGGGTTCGAGAATGATGCAATACCACAGGGCGCTGGTGGACAAACTGATGGTAAACTTCCCATCCGACAGCGCTAGTGGCAGAAGGCGCAGTTCCGAGGGCCAGGTAGCAGGGGAGGCGCAGAGATCAGGCAGCATGTACAGCGCAGGCAGGGAACATTCTCCAAGGCCTTTGCCAGCTTTATGGCTCCCCAGCAAGACTGTGTCACCGCTCCCCAGTCACGGCTGAGACGGCGGGCGCACTGTAAAAGAATGGTGAGGGAGTACGTAGCCGATCGCACGACCGTCCTCCGTGATGCCTCTGCCCCCTACAACTACTGGGTGTCGAAGCTGGACACGTGGCCTGAACTCGCGCTGTATGCCCTGGAGGTGCTTGCTTGTCCTGCGGCTAGCGTCTTGTCAGAGAGTGTGTTTAGTGTGGCTGGGGGAATCATCACGAATAAGCGTACCCACCTGTCAACCGACAGTGCCGACAGGCTTACACTCATCAAGATGAACAAAGCCTGGATTTCCCCAGACTTCTCTTCTGCACCAGCGGACAGCAGCGATACCTAAGCAATACGTATTATGCACCAGCGGATGGAAGCATCGTTCTCTCTCACCATCCAAAACGGGGACATTTCTGCTTCATCAATCTGTGTATAATATTCCTCCTCCTCCTCCTCCTGCTCCTCATCCTGAAACCTCACGTAATCACGCCGAACGGGCAATTTTTCTTAGGGCCACAAGGCTCACTCATATAATTTTTCTAAACAATTTTTATACGTTTCAATGCTCTTAAAAGCGTTGAAACTTTAACTTGAACCAATTTTTCGTTAAACTGGGCTGCCTCCAGGCCTAGTTACCACTTAAGCCACATTAACCAAAGCGATTAATAGGTTTCACCTGCCCTCTTGGTTGGCCATGGCCAATTTTTTGGATGTACATTAGTACTGTTGATACAGCAATTTTTGTGGCCCCTCGCCTACAGTGTAATCATAGCAATTTCTATGTTCTTCGCCTGCACTCATGGTACAGAAAGGTGTGTGGGGTTGGCCTACACTTTAGCTACATAAATGTAACTTGTGCCTTGTCTATACTGCAGCTACTGAAATGGAACGAAGACTGCGCTCCCACTATACTGCTGCTTCGGAATTGTTACTGGGGCCTGTGTAGGCTGCTACTATTACTGAAATGGAACTAAGACTGTGCTCCCCCTATAATGCTGCTAGTGATATGTTAGTGGGGCCTGTCGCTAATGTTACGGCTGAAATGTTACTAATTCTGGGCTCTGCCTATACCGCTGCTAATGGTATGTCTCTGGGGTGTGGAAACAGAGGCTTCCCAAAGACATGATGACGGCGAGGCCATTTCCCACCAACGCTGTTACTGTTAAGGTGCATATAACCACGGACACGTGGAGAGGACACGTAGTGCCTCCAAAACATGCCCCGCTACGGCCCACTTAATCCTGGCCACATTCCGAAAACCAACAAAATAAAACCGCGCTACTAGGTCCGCAGTCACCACCACATTACCACCAACGCGGTTACTGTTAAGGTACATATTACCAGTCTGACTGGGGCATGCAGTGTTGGCCGGAGCCCACCTGCATTAAGCACGACATTACTACCTCAGCTGTGTTGGGCAATGCAATGGGATATTTCTATGTACCGCCGGTGGCTTCCTGGCACCCACCCATGCTGTGGGTCCACAGGGAATTATAAATGCATCTGTTTCCACTTGTAAAGAACCCCAGTCAGACTGGGGTATGCAGTGTGGGCTGAAGCCCACCTGCATTAAGCACGACATTACTACCTCAGCTGTGTTGGGCAATGCAATGGGATATTTTTGTGTATCGCCGGTGGGTTCCAGGGAGCCACCCATGCTGTAGGTGCACACGGAGTTTAACCTACATGTGTCCACTTGTAAAGAACCCCAGTCTGACTGGGGCATGCAGTGTGGGCCGAAGCCCACCTGCATTAAGCACGACATTACTACCTCAGCTGTGTTGGGCAATGCAATGGGATATTTCTATGTACCGCCGGTGGCTTCCTGGCACCCACCCATGCTGTGGGTCCACAGGGAATTATAAATGCATCTGTTTCCACTTGTAAAGAACCCCAGTCAGACTGGGGTATGCAGTGTGGGCCGAAGCCCACCTGCATTAAGCACGACATTACTACCTCAGCTGTGTTGGGCAATGCAATGGGATATTTTTGTGTATCGCCGGTGGGTTCCAGGGAGCCACCCATGCTGTAGGTGCACACGGAGTTTAACCTACATGTGTCCACTTGTAAAGAACCCCAGTCTGACTGGGGCATGCAGTGTGGGCCGAAGCCCACCTGCATTAAGCACGACATTACTACCTCAGCTGTGTTGGGCAATGCAATGGGATATTTTTGTGTATCGCCGGTGGGTTCCAGGGAGCCACCCATGCTGTCGGTCCACAGGGACTTCACAATAGGGAGTTGTACCTGCCTGTGTCTATGAATTAAAAAGCCCGGTCTGACTGGGGCATGCAGAGACACCTTGACAGAATGAATAGTGTGTGGCACATAGGTTCCCCATTGCTATGCCCACGTGTGCAGCTCCTGATGGCGGTGGCACAGGATTCTATTTCTCATTGCTTCTGTACAGCATTGTGGGCTATCGGCCCGCCCCTTTTAAAGAGGGTCGCTGCCTAGCCGTGCCAACCCTCTGCAGTGTGTGCCTGCGGTTCCTCCTCATGGCAGACGCACTTCTAAATAGACATGAGGGTGGTGTGGCATGAGGGCAGCTGAAGGCTGCGCAGGGACACTTTGGTGTGCGCTGTGGGGGGGAGGGGGGGGGGCGGTTGGGCAGCATGTAACCCAGGAGAAGTGGCAGTGGAGTGTCATGCAGGCAGTGATTGTGCTTTGTTGGAGGTAGTGTGGTGCTTAGCAAAGGTATGCCATGCTAATGAGGGCTTTTCAGAAGTAAAAGTTTTTGGGAGGGGGGGGCCCCACTCTTGCCGCTATTGTGGCTTAATAGTGGGACCTGTGAACTTGAGATGCAGCCCAACATGTAGCCCCTCGCCTGCCCTATCCGTTGCTGTGTAGTTCCCATCACTTTCTTGAATTGCCCAGATTTTCACACAAGGAAACCTTAGCGAGCATCGGCGAAATACAAAAATGCTCGGGTCGCCCATTGACTTCAATGGGGTTCGTTATTCGAAACGAACCCTCGAGCATCGCGAAAAGTTCGTCCCGAGTAACGAGCACCCGAGCATTTTGGTGCTCGCTCATCTCTAATCATATCATATGTTTTATATGCTTGAAGGATTAGGCCGAAACGCATTGCATGTTATTATTATAACTACCATTTCCTTGCTGCACCTGTGATAATTGCCTGCATTCTGGGCTTCGGGGGTGCCGATTACAAGGCACCCCTGTGAAGTAAGTGGAAACCTTTTCCTACATATATTTCTGATTTTGACATCAGCACTGGAGTACTGGTAATTTTAGTTTTTTGCCGCTGAAAATTAGCTAGAGGCTATGTAATTTCTGCCTGCTTGGGGGAGGTTTAATTCTCATTACCTTCTATATCCTTCTAAATAAGCTACAGACCATTGGTATCCGTGATCTGTGATCTTCTCTATTATAACTGTGTGACAGAAGTTGTGTGATTATTATCAGTAACTGTGATAGGAGTGCCTGTATCCCCTCTAGACAGTTTATGTAGTAGGTATCTTGTAGCAGCATCACACAAACTAAGAAATTGATTATTTTCATTCAGCATATCCGCAAGTAAATCTGAGCTGGTCAGAACTGAGATCACATGAGCACCTGAGGAAAAATGTGTTTCAGATAGAATAACTAACTAAAAGCCCATTTATATGCAATGATTATCGCTCAAAAGCCATCGTTTGAGCGATAATCTTTTCGTGTAAATGCTTTCATCTTTCACTATTCAGCTGAACGATGATTACACCGCATGCTGTGTTTACTGTCCATGGTGCTGTATTCTCCACGGGAGCGCTGATTACATTGTATTGTCGCCCAGCGGCAGAACAAAGGAGCTGAATGCAGCGAACAGATTACCTGCTGTTCTCTGCATAAAGGTCCTGTAGGCTCATTTATATGCAAATGAAGGTGATAAACTGCTAATGGACATTAGCTCATTAGCTCATTAACATATAATGGGGGAATAGATATATAAAAGAATGGTGGCCCTCTAAAATATTGTAAGCTTCACTTATCATCAATAAAGTATAACTTTAAACATCATACAAATGTATATACATCTTCTATAACTTCATTCCATTTTACAGTGCATTTGGGTTGAATAATTAAGGGACACAAAAGTCACCACATAATGTGACTCACTTAGGGAGGTAGATTTTACATGTAAATAGCTACTGTGACTCTAGTGCGCTTCCATGATTGTACTTTTTTGTGTGCTCTCAATTCCCATCTCATATTATTTGGAGGATTAAAATTAATCCATGATTATGGGCAACATCAAATTAATATTCAGACAGCAATCCGTTACCATATTAGCTTTCCTCTGGTCTTTTTCCCCAAGCAATAGATTTTGGAATGTCACAGACCTCATTTTTCACGTACAGCAGAAAGTTTCTAGAGCACAGTACAGGCAGATTCTGTTTATTTAATGGCCGCCATATACATAGATGCATTTTTGAAAAAAGATTTACATTTCCTGGTTGTGATTAATTAAATAGATTTCCAGCCAATGCACATTTGTAAGTGACCAGAGACTTTTTTAACTCTCCACTGTTTGCTTGGTGACTCTTGGGAACACCTGGCCCTATCAACTACTTCCTGTGCCCCACAAAATATGTTTATTGTGGCTTTTCCACTTGAAGTAAACTATTGTTCACGTTAAAGGGAACCTGTCACCTTCCAACAGCATCCTATACTAATTTATGGTGCTTTTAGGGGACATGACAGAGAGATACCGGTAGGTGATGTATTTTTTATACTCATGCACTCCCACAATCTAGTGGTGTCTCACTCTGAAGTCGGCATGCGGCACAAAAATCCAGTGCGCATCTCTCCTATACAAGTCTATAGAAGGAGTCAGATTTTCGTGCTGCATGCTAACTTCAGAAGGAGAAACAGCTGGATCATCGAAGCAGGTAAGAAAAAAAATACTTTACTTGACTCCCTGTTACCTTCCCTAACAGCACCATAACTTAGTTTATGATGCTGTGATGACGTGACAAGTTCCTTAATGAATGCATGGATTATGGGTCTACTTGCTGTAGGCCCAAGTTACAATGATTGAAGGCAGCAAAAGTGCTCTATATACTTAGAATTTTCTTGTTATTATATGTTGAACTCACAGGAGGCATGGAAGCAATCAGTGATGTTGCTAGCACATAGTACTAGAAGCACATATTCAGGTCTCTTGTTGTCAAAAATCACCACATTGAATTAGGCCCCTTTCACGTGTGTGTTTGGGCTCCATTTGCTCTTTCCGTTTCTCTGTTTCATTTTTGGAACAGAGAAACTTTAGTTAAACTGAATTTAAATGGATCCTTTTTTTCCCAATAAAATCAATGATAGAAAAAAACATAAATGTTTATCTTTGAATCCCCGTTTCACTTCTTTTTTTACAGGACCAATAGCGCTCCAGACTGCGCTTTTTGGTCCTGTAAAAAAAGGAAGTCAAACGGAACGGCTTCAAACGGAAACGTTTCCATTTTTTCCTGTCACTGATCTCAATGGGGAAAAAACGAATCTGTTTATTCGATTTAACCTCACTTACTCTGTTCCAAAAAAACATAGAAATGGAAAACCCTAACGGAACCCAAAAGCACATGTGAAATGGGCCTTAAATACTTATCCTCCCCCTCCGTCAGTCCCCCATTTTGCTTCAGGTTTCTTTAAAGTCTTCCAACCTCCCTGGAAACGTTTATGATTACTAGCTGCTTTTCACTTTGAACTAGGGGAGGGCTTGACATGTGGCCTCTGGGCTGGTCCCCCAGCAATTGTTCTGGATCAGCGAGCAGATTGAACTTGCGCCACTTTTCCCACCCATGTAACTGTCTCTGTCCTAGTTGTCCACTTGTAGAGTAACCTGTGAAAGCTGCGGGAGCAGCAAAAGCAAGGAAAGTATAGTAAGCTAGATGCTTACAGCGAGGGGCCAGTGGGAAGTGACGCACCACTATAAGTCATTCCTATGTGTGGCACTCTGTGACACTTTGTAATGTTTTATTCAGACATTGCAAAGTATGCCACACACAGGAATGACTTCTAGCTGTGCACCTGCCCCTTCCTGCTGGCCCTGCGCTGTGAGCTGCTAACTCTCTGCTCCTTGCTGCCGCTCCCACAGCTTTCACAGGTTCTTTTGCAAGTGGCCACCTGGGACTTGGGAGCAGAAGGAGAGCTGCTTCCAGGCAGACCCAGGCAGCATTGTGAGTGCTAAGTATAAATGATAAGGTATTAATGCAATTGAAAAAAAAAACAAACACTAAAGCACCACCCCCATGGTCATATTTTTGTACTGATTACCTGGCACTGGTATCAGTACCGACAGCACAGGAAGCAGATAGTGCTGTCCATATTGCAGTGGCCCGGGTTGGAGGTGCGCACGCAGCTCCCATTGATTTCCTCAAGGGCTGCACCTGCACTACCAACCCATACCACTGTTGTAGCGGCAGTGCAATCCACTTGCTGGGGTCTCTGTTGATGAGCTATTCTGTGGATTTATGTTCTATGCTTCTTTCTGGTGTAGTTATGTTATGTGCTTGGTTCTGGTGCTATGTTTATGTACTTAACTTGATTCTGGTGCTGCATTTATGTTATGGATTTCTTTCTGGTGTTGCATTTATGTTATGTTAGAATCTTGATTCTGGTGCTGTATTTGTGTTATGATTGTGGTTCTGATGCTTCATTTATGAATTATGTTTGGCCTTGGTGTTGCATTTATATTATGAACTTGGTTCTGGTGCTGTATGTATGGTATAAACTCAGTTTTGGTACTGTAGTCATGTATCAAGCTTGGATTTTCTGCATATTTATGTAATTAGCTTGTTTGTGCTACTGTAGGGTAGCCACTGCTTTGAACTTAAGATGACTTTCTTAGTACAAAGAAGGTACAGGTAGACTGTTGTCTACAGGGTAATTTTCAATCATATGTACCATCAGCTGTATGGCACTAAATGCTCTATACATGCATATTTTATTTAGTCAGCTTTAACCTTTGTTTAGTCTATGTATACATTGAACAGCATTAGCAATGTTTTTTATGTAGTATCCAATGGTATTTGCAATTTTCTAATTGTCCAGAGGATGGCAGCATACTTTGATGTCTAGATCTTTTGTGTTGTTTGAGAATCCTCCCTATGTCTTCTATGGTGCAACACATGAAACCTCCTGCCCACTCCCCTGCCTAGTCACGTGATCAAGTTGATTTCCTGTCATGTGACTAAGCGTGTGGTGCAATATGGCACCTTACATCAAGGATTTCTATATAAATGGAGAAAAAGTGTTCAATAATTTTCACAGTACATAAATGTATATGATCCTAAGGAAGGGAATTTGTATAATTGTTTCCCAGAATCGCAATGAGAGACCAGTAAGGTTCTGGTACATGAATTTTGGAGTTTTACTTAATCAGAGCCATTCTGGATGTCCTGGGACTGTAAGAACTTCTTCTATTGCCTCTGAGGTCAAATTTTCACTCTGTGGTATAGTATGATGTGAAGATTATGGCACTAGACTAGATTTTTTTTTAAGCCTGGTCTTTGGTATATTCATCACTTGTGTATAACACTTGTATTGCATTTGAAATATTTGCTTTAGGCCCTCTGCACACGGGCGGAAATTCCTCGGCAGAATTTCCCACAGAATTTTCGCCCGTGCCTGCTGCCATAGAATTACAATACAAAACACAATCCTATGCAGACTGCCGCGATTTGTCTGTGTTAAAATACACATGGAAAACAAATCGCGGCATGTTCTATTTCTGTGCGGGTCTCGCAGATGCCCGCACAGAAATGTCACTCCCGGCACTCTGGCTCCGCTCTGCGCATGCGCCGGCTGGGCGGTAGCCGGCACATCACAGAGCCGGAGATGCGGAAGCAGGTGAGAGCCGCACTGGTCCCTGCAGGGGCGCGGGTCGAGACCCGCTGTGAGAATTCTCGCAGTGGGATTCGACCCGCCATCTATATGCGGCCTAAAAAAGGGTGAAAAAAAGAATTTCAGACCCTAATGCAACATGGTGAAATACAGACTTACAAAAGTATGAAAATACGCATTACAAACATGAAATTGTAAATATTGAAGGAAACTAATTCTTTGCAGCCATTTTTTTACAAGAGTACAAAAGTGAAAATGTTCTTGAGTGTTTTTTCCTGAAAGGATGATTTTGCAGTATATGGCATTCAGTGACCTGTAATAGTGTTAATGTTGTTGTTATTGTGATGTTTGATGGCTCTATGCTGAGATCTGCAGCTTTCTACTTATTACTGCTTGCTATTGCAGACAGAAGTCTGTGTCTGGGAGGAGCGTAGAATCTGCCTCAGTCTGTAGGATAAGATGTTGCTCAGAAACAAATTAATCTCATGAACCGAGAATTTATTGAATTTTTAGAACAGTCTTATAGGCTTTGAAAATGGCCAGACAAAAGCTCCGTTATCCATCATTTCTTATGTTTTTCTCCTGTAGAAATCCATAAAAATGTAATATCTACACATCAATACTTCAGTGTTCAACTTGCAACTTCACTGATATTACATTTATGGTTAGGTATTGTTTTGTCAAATGATACACTAGGCCTACCAGTTACAGATAAGACACTTCTCGGACTGCAACTCAATGAAAGCAAAGTTAGTGTACAAAAAAAAATACTGATACATATTAAAATCCAGTTCTAAATACATTGGAAGAGTTTGCCTAGTAGTCTTGTCAGCTATGTCTCTAATAACTGACTGGAGTATGATACGATATAATTAAAGTTTACTTTTTCTGAACTGATTATCTCAATGATTAGCAACAAAATTTGGAAATCCTGAATTAAAAAAAACTTTACTCAGAGTTTAAAAGAACAAACACTAGATATGTACTTACTTCCCCTGACATTTTCCATGGCTCGCTTTTATGTCACACACATGTGACTGCTGCTACATGGAAGGGTATGGAGTACAGAGGTTTCCTGTGCAAAAATTGAGTTTGGGCTCCCAAACTCCAAAAAATGAATGCCGCGATCCCTCAACATACAATGATGGTTATATGTGTAAAAACAGTATATGTACAAATCAGTAACTGGTGGACTAAAAACAGTCACCCTAAATCCCAGGCAACCTGTTAGTCAGCAGGGAGATACCTTCCAAAGAAGTCTTGTATAGTGGTTTTGTCCTGATTTGCAACTCCTGAAGAAAAGTCTGATGTAAACTACTCCTCCCAAACTTTATTTCAGGGTGGTTATCACTGCATGCTGAATGTAAAAAGAGAATGCACATTGGCACTAACTCGCAATATCATACGCCGCTCTGACCGGAAGCGGTGGTGTGAGAAGAGACTGTGAGCTAAATTGTGATATCATATGGCTGGCTACAGTTGCCCAAAAGATTCCTACACATTACGAAGCCTAGAACTGGCTTCTTTCTCTTGCAAAAACATCTCCCTGCTGACTAATAGGTTCCCTGGAATTTATGGGGAGTCTTTTAAGTCCACTAGTTGCTTATTTTTACATATACTGTTTTGTTTCACTTATAAAATTGGTATTACTAGTTGAGGTGTTGCTTTTTACCTCATATAAATCCCCATTTGTTTTTGTTGTGTATAGCTTTACTAGTTTTTTGTGCACCATTCTTTTTTATTATTTTCTGTCACTGTTAACTGTAGGACAGGGCAGAAGCCTGCATACGGTTGCTGCATGAAAAACGACATCCTTGGTGCGGAGTCCCTTTTACTTATTGAAAATATTCTATGTTGAAATCACAATTCTGGTAATTGGTTTTGAAGCCTCCAGAATGTCAAACAAAAGTAATACAAAAGGAAAATTAAAGAAAATTAAGCATATAACTTCAATAATACCTATGGAACAAGTCCTTCCATATTAAAATCAGAAATAACTGTTAGAGGTAGTAAATCACTTTCTATATAAACAACAGGAGTTTCTTCAGGGTCCTGTACAGTATACACAGTGAACCTAAAACACAAAATTGAGTTGTCCTAAACTGGTGTCTAAAGGAGCAGCTCATCCTGCACAGATAAAAATCAGTACATAACATGTAGTACTGCACTATACTGTAGAGAAGCACTACTAGTCAGCCAATCAGTGCGTTTCCTTCAGTAATACAGGCGTTTTACCAGTGAAATGCCCATCGACTAAATTTTTCTGCAAAAATGCACATGCCATAGATCCAGACTGTCTGTGATGTTGCATGCAGAAATTGGTTTTTAAGCTACAGTGATCCCAGAAATACCACTATGCATAAATATATGTGTGTGTGTAGATGTAGCAGGCTATAGCAACAAAATATTTTCATATTAATTAACTCCTTAGTGACCACCCCATAGCCTTTCTACATCCTGGCTAAGTGGGCTTTAATCTTCTGGGACATAAAAACTGCTGTTGGCTGCCAGAGGTAGTCGACAACATTGGAGCTGTCATGGGGGCCATGAAATGCGACCCCGGTCATGCAATCAGCGTTAACCGATGGAAGTAAACAGAAAGTAAAATAAAGTTAAAGATTCAGCTCCCCTCATGGATTGGATTCATGAGGGGAACTGTAGATACTCACACCTTATCCTTCCCGATGTCACCCGGCGTTCTGTTTAAAGCCCATTAGTGAGGTCAGTAGAAAGTTACATTGTGGTCATGTAGAGGTTAAGCAGTATTTAGAGATATGTTTTACAGCAGCCCCATGGGCTATTCACACAATGAACGACCTGACTGCTGGAGAACTAGCTGTCTATTTCAAAGAAAAAATTAACAACATTCGAAAAGAAATCTCTAAAAACTGCATGGCTAGCCCCGATCCCAGTTTCCTCAGTACTGCTTCCAGAACTTACTCACTTTCTACGTTAGAACCAACGACAGAGGAAGAAGTCTCCAGGCTCCTTTCTGCTGCCCGCCCCACCACCTGCGCTAGCGACCCTCTCCCCTCTCACCTCCTCTGGTCCTTTTCCCCAGCTCTCATCACTCACCTCACCACAATCTGCAACCTCTCCCTAACCTCTGGCACTTTCCCCATCTCATTTAAAGACTCCATCATATCCCCTCTGCTTAAAAAAACAACCCTGGACCCGACTGATGCTGCCAACTACCGACCTGTCTCAAACCTCCCCTTCATCTTCAAATTACTAGAACGCCTTGTCTACTCCCGCGTTACATGCTTTCTCTCTGACAACTCACTCGTCGACCCCCTCCAGTCTGGTTTCCGCTCTCTTCACTCGACCGAAACTGCCCTCACAAAAGTAACAAATGACCTGATGACTGCAAAGTCGAGAGGTAACTACTCCCTACTAATCCTCCTTGACCTGTCTGCTGCATTTGACACTGTTGACCATAACCTCCTTCTCACTATGCTCCGCTCTATTGGTATAAAGAACACTGCTCACTCCTGGTTCTTTTCCTACCTCTCTGATCGCTCTTTCAGTGTCTCCTTTGCTGGTTCTATCTCTTTTCCACCTCCTCTCGCTGTTGGGGTCCCCCAGGGCTCGGTCCTTGGTCCCCTTCTCTTCTCTATCTATACTGCCCCAATTGGACAAACCATCCACAAATTCGGCCTCCAATACCATCTCTACGCTGACGACACCCAACTATACACCTCCTCTCGTGAGATCTCTGGAGCATTCCTCCAAAATATCACCGACTGTTTGTCTGACTGTCTCTAACACTATGTCCTCCCTTTTTCTCAAACTAAACCTCTCTAAAACTGACCTCCTTGTCTTTCTACCTTCCAACCGACCTCCCCTCAACATCTCCATTCCAGTATCTGACACCATCATAACCCCCAGACAACATGCCCGCTGCCTTGGGGAATAACCACCATGACCGAGTGGTAAGAAGGCAAGTGAGTATACTGAAGATGAATATATGAGAGCCACAATTACAGCAGAAAGGTGGGACTTTTATTTATTGCTTGACTTTGTTACCTTGGTTAGTTATTCCTTTTTATCTATAATGAAAAATATTTGAAACTATTTTAGCCAGTAGAGCACAATGTGATTGTTCCCAGTAAGAGAAACCATGTAATCTTGTAGATATATTTTCATGTGTTCTATGTTGTGTCTGCGACTAGAAAAGTGCTTAGCCACAGGTAATTCTGTCTTTCTCTCTTTAATTGTGTGGGGATGCGATCTCATCCTCGCCTTCAGTTTTTGTCCTGTTTCTCCAACATAAAAGGCCCCTACAGGACACATGAAAGTTCTTATACTTACAAGCAATTTCAGATCACAAACTTCACAGCTTTTGACACTTACAACACAGGGTTAAATTCCTCAAGAAGATTTATGTGTGAAGTATGAGACATCTATAGCACAGATAACACTGCTGGCCTGGTGACCTCCCAACACTTAGTGAGGGACCATAAAACCTTCACATCTTTGTCAGTATGTTTTTATTTCTCTACTCATCCTCTTGTAGTATCCTTTTCAAGTGCAAATCATTTACATCCATGTCTGTGCCTTGTTAAGTGTATATGTGTGTGTGTGTGTGTGTGTGTGTGTGTGTATATATATATATATATATATATACATACCTCTTCAGATCTATTTCATTTTGTCTGAGGAAGGATACTGAGAAGTTTGAAAGCTTGCAATAACATCATGTATTTTTGTTAGCAATTAAAAGGTATCATATCTACAAAATTAATTGGTTTCTCTTGCTGGGAACAATCACATTTTCCTTTTCATCGGAAACACCTGGCCTCTTTCTCCTCAGATGGTCATGTGATCTCAGTTCTGACCAGCTCAGATCTAACTGGGAGGTTGTGGATTTATTTTCTAGTCAGTTTCTCAGTTTGTGGGATGCTGTTACACAAATCTACCACAGCAACTATACTGTGTGGCTGACAAATACGTCTGTCCCAGTTACTGATAGTGAGCAGACAGCTCTTGTTACACAGGTATAATAGAGGACATCACAGCTCATCCTCCTGACTGTATAATTCTTGTCTGTAGCTTATTTAGGTGAATATAGACATTAATGATAATTAAACTGCCACCCTGTAGACGAAAATGGTATAGAGTTAACTTGTTTTGGTCTGTTGATTGACAGTGAAAGTAAAAAATATCACCATCAAGATGGTGGCTGACAGGAGGCTGCAGACATCCAGAGTGTGACAGATAATCAGGTGAAGGGGGTGGGAGGGGGATGTGTTTTCACTGTAGTGGCTCTTTAAGCCTTTGAAGCTATTGTTCCCTTATATCAAAACAACAAACTTTATATATATCATACATATATATGTGTGTATGTATTGTACAACAGTTTTAGGCAAGTATGGAAAGCATGCTTCAAAGTAAGAATGCTTTCAAAAATAGAAGTGTTAATAGTTTGTGTATCAATTGCAAAGTGAATGAGCAAAAGATAAATCAAATCAAATCAAATTTGGTGTGATCACCGTTAGCCAAATCGTATTGGGTAAGTTGAAACCAATATTTAGCGAAAATCATGAGCAAGGCAACTTTCCCAAAGTGCCTGCTACAGAAGTCAGAGTGCAGCCACTCAGAAGCCAGGGTGCCTTGATGATGCAACCAAATGTGTCCTCCAACTTGCATTTGAGCAGCAGTTTCATTAGATGCTTGCATCCACATGGCATAGCCATATATAATATAGGTATACTGTAACCGGCAGCCATTTTACAGATCAGCACAGGACAGAAAAGTTGCATTATTGTTTTATGCCTAAATAACATAGGGACAAATATTTTACAGTGGATGCATTCCTGTTGGGTATGAAGGTTTATATACCAGCAGAGGGAACAGAGAAAGTTGCTGCGTCACATTTATGCCTATAGGAAATGTGGTTTGTATATTGGGAGAGGGTATAATTCCCCTGCTATCAACATATATAGGAGCAAAGCAGACAGAGAATATGCACTTTGGCATGGGGAATATTACAGTTTTTTGTTTCTAGCCACATACGTGGTTCAGAGTCGACAATCCTCGGTGTGTGAATTATTTGCAGTCCTTACGCAGCTAGCAGTTGGGTTTTGGGAATTCAATTACACTATGCCAAATAGGGACAGCTCAGAAAGATACAAACTATACTCTGTAGTATTCTGTTCTCACATACCCTCACATACCCAGGGATTGTGGTTTATTTAGTTGGTGGTGCTCTTTATTTTAATAAAAAAAAATAGAAAACCAAAGAGGGAAACCGCAAACACATGCTGTGCATGTCAATGGCTTCAGACATTGTTCAAAGGTGTCAGTCCGGCCACTACAAATTATTTGCTGACCATACACAGCTAGCAGTGGTTTTCAGCAAATTACAAAGTTAGCAGATAATTTGCATACAACTAGACTAAATTAAAAATAAATAAATAAAAAAGAGACACGAAGAAAACAAGGATAGGGGGTCGTGTCAGTGGTGGTGTTGAAGGTGGTAAAAGACAGGCCAAATTGCCACTTCAAGCAGATCAGCCATGAGCATCCCCCTCTACTTCACTCTGTGAAAATCCCCCAAAAGCAGCCCACAGGGATCAGCCTGAGGAGTTGTTTGATCATTCATTGTCATGAATGTCGACCGAGCAGTCCAAAGAACCGGAGGAAGAAGACCAAGACATTGAATGAACTGATGCCCAACCATTTATTTCCTCCAGAGAGAAAGATGGGTGTACAGTCAGCTCTCAAAACGCAATGTGTACTCAGGGGGATGTGGAAAAGAAGCTGCCAGCTCCCGATACTCACTGTGACACAGTCTACTGAGGAGAAGGAGAAGAAAGAGGAACAGGAGGTGGAAGAGGATGAAGTACTCACTCAATTGAGCCGCCACAATCACCACCACCTTCACCATCATTAACATCTGATCCATATTCCAGCATGCCGCAGGTCAGCAGCCAGCCCTCCCTTCCCCAGCTATGGGAACATACAATAAAATACCACCCCAACCATCCACGAGCACAGAGTCCGAAAGCAATAATTTAACAGCTACTTGCAGTAGAAATGCTGCCCTTCAGGCTAGTGGACATAGACGCCTTATACAACATGATGCTCCATGCTAATCCACAGTACCAGATGCCCAGCTGCTATTTCTTTGCCCAAAAAGCTGTCCGGCACCACCATGTAAGTGATAATTTATCCCTGGCATCGAAGAACACTGTCAGTGGTAGGGTGCATCTGACTACGGACAGTGGTCTAGCAAGCATGACCAGGGGTGTTATATATCTTTCACAGCAAACTGAGTCAATGTTCTTCAGGCGAGGCATGAAGCTGAAAGTGGTGGTCCACATTTCATGGCACCCACAAAAGTCGTAGGACATTTATCCTTGTCTGTTCCCTACTCACCCCTTCCTCCTCCTCCAAGTCAAACCACTTTTCAAACTCTCTCCACAGATATCTATATATGACAAAATCTGACCTCCAGATAACGGTGCATGTCAGGCAATGTTGTGAATGACAATGGTAGGAACCTGCTGGCAGCCCTTTGCCTCGGCAGTCTCACACACGTATCCTGTCTAGCCCATGTGGTCCATTCACTCCTGGAAAAAGCCACAAAACTGTGCTCATACTTTTGGTGTTCACACCCAGTCGCCTCTCATCTGGTGGTGGTGCACGGGCAGTTTGGGTTACCAGCCAACTGTCTCATATGGCATGTGTCTACACAGTGGAATTCCATGTTGCATATGTTGCAGAGGCTAAGCTTACAGCAGAGAGCCATTAGCAGACGCTGCATAAAGGTTGGTCACTTGACACTTGTAGAGTTGCTATAGATGAGATGTTTTAGCCTGCATTGAGGAATCAAGCAAAATTGTGAGTCATTATGACGCACTGATCAGTATGGCCATCCCTGTTGTCTTCCTGCTGAAACAGATGTTACAAGGCCTCAGGGGTAATGACGTGTTGTTGTCACAGGAGAAGGAAGGGATACCAATCTACCAACTGTCTGGCCAGTCTGCCATCTCTCAACTCCGCAGTAAGGGTGGCTTTGTGCAAGAAAGAGGAGCGTCTTCTCCAACACATTTCTCCACCCATAGCAGAAATGTAAAGAGGAAAAATAATACAGGGCCAGAGGCAGGGGAGGGGGCTGTGCAACATTCCTTACATCCATCACTAACCCTAGCTATTCTATGTGCATGGTGGAACCAGCTGGAGGAAGCTCTTAGGCCTAACCATGAGCAATTTGGACAGTTACCTTTAGGCACCTAGAGGCATAAAAGGGCTTTTATAGTGCAGTGCTTGCAGAAGGACATTCATATAGCCCACACATCAAATCATTACTACGTGCCCACCCTCCTTGATCCCCGCTACAATGGCAAAATGACAAATCTCATTCTGACAGTGGAAAGAGTGACACATTTTTAAGGTCCATCAAGACAGCCTGTCAAGAAACTTGAGTACAGCATTTCCCCGTGTGCCATGCATCCACAGCTTTACAGCCCATGGCAGAGGAACAGGAAGACTAGCTATAGCACCACCACCCGTGGCAGGGAAAGTCTAACAGAGGTGTGGCATAGTTTTTTCAGCCTGTCACAGCCTGCAAAAAAAGAACAGGCTAAGACTCAGTCACAGGCAGCACTTATCCATGATGGTCCAAGAGTATGTCAGCTTCCATGTGGATGTACTTAGACATGGTGTTGGTCTGGGTATCTGAGCTGGATGAGTGGCCAGAGCTTGCACAATGTGCTTTAGAGTTGCTTGCCTGCCTCACTGCCAGAGTGCTATCAGAATGAGTTTTCAGTACAGCTGTGGGTGTGGATTTTACTTGACTTTTGAATCCCCGAGGCAAATTCCATTGTTTAGTTAGTACGCTGGCAATTTTGTACTCACATATAATAGCATAGTGTATAAGGATGAAAAAAAGACATCCATCCATCTAGTTAAGCCTATTCCCCACCCAATGTTGTTCCAGAGTAAGGCAAAGAAAAAAACAATGAGGTAGAAGCCAATTTTCTTCATTTAGGGGGAAAAATTCCTTCCTGACTCTAATCTAGCAATAAGAATAATTCCTGGATCAACAACCCCCTTGAAGATATCGATATCAATGATTATAATATATATATATATATATATATATATATATATAATTGTATTACTCAAGAAAGATGTCCAGGCCACTCTTGAACTCACTGCTCTTACAGTAAATAACTCCCTTGTATGTTGATGTAGCAATCTCCTTTCCTCTAAACGTAGAGGATGCCCCCTTGTTACAGTCACAGTCCTTGGTACAAACAGATCATGGGAGAGATCTTTGTATTGTCCCCTGATATATCTATACATAGTTATTAGGTCCTCAGCCGTATTTTTTTCTAAACCAAATAATCCGAATTTTGATAACCTCTTTTGGTATTGTAGTGCATCCATTCTGTTTATTACTTTAGCTGCCCACCTTTTGTACTCACTCAAGTTCTAATATGTCCTTCTTAAATTTTATACCTCTTTTGATGCGCCCTATTTGCTTTGGCAGCAGCTGCCTGACACTGGTTTGTCCAGTTAAGCTTACAGTCAATTGAAACCCCCAAGTCCTTTTCCATGTCAGTGTTTCCCAGTGATTTCCCATTTAGTATGTAATTGTGACATGTATTTCCTCTGCCCATGTGCATAACTTTACATTTATCAGTGTTTAACCTTATTTGCCAATTTTCTACCCAAGCCTCCAACTTATCCAGATCCTCTTGTAACTGCCTTGTGTCCTCTCTAGTGTTTATTTCTTTACATAGTTTTGTGTCATCTGCAAATATTACTGTGCAATCCTTCTACCAGGTCATTAATAAATATATTAAAAAATAGGGTCCAAAACCGACCCCTGCAGTACCCCACTAGTAACGGTGACTTACCCTCTGCTTTCTATCACTGAGCCAGTTACTTACCCACTCAGGCCTCGGTCAGACGACCGTTTTTTGCCGCGATTTGCGAATCGCATGACGGATGCGCATCCGCAAATTGCGTGACCGGGGCCGACGATTCGCCGAAAAATCTGCAGCTAGCAGCATTTTCGGCGAAACGGGCCTGATCAAAGGAGCGCTGTCCGCCCATTGAAATTCAATGGAGCCGGCAGTACAGCCAGCTCCATTGAAAGCTATGGGCTGCCGGTGAGCGCAGGATGAATTTTTGGGAAGGGCTTAAACATATAAACCCTTCCCTGAAAACCATCCAAAAATGTGTAAAAATAAAAAAAATATATATACTCACCTTGTCCCTGCAGCCGGACAGGGACCAATCAGGGGCAGCTCTCAGCTGTCATTCAATAGCTGAGAGCTGCCCCTGATTGGTCCTTGCACTGAGCCAATCAGAGGCAGCACTCACTCACCCATTCATGAATTCATGAATGGGTGAGTGAGACCAGCCTCTGATTGGTGAGGGCTGTGACCAATCAGAGGCAGCCCATTCAGCAGGCGGGCATTTTAAATCCCCGGCTGCTGAATACACAGAGCAGCTCAGGAGAACTGCCGGCCGCGGCTAAACTTCGTCTGCCGGGACAAGGTGAGTATAATTTTTTTTATTTTTTTTTTACACATTTTTGGATGGTTTTCAGGCAAGGGCTTATATTTTTAAGCCCTTCCTGAAAATTCATGCCACGCTCGCCGGCAGGCCATTGCTTTTAATGGAGCCGGCTGTATTGCCGGCTCCATTGAATTCAATGGGCGAACATCGTTCTTCTCTGCCACAGCTGTTACAGCTGTGGCAGAGGAGAATGATCTTTATAGTATATGTTCTCAATGAGCGCATATATAGAACGCAAGGAATCACAGAACGCAGATAGGCGCGATCTGCGATTCGTCGGGTCCTATAATTTATCGCATATCCGCATAAAAAGCGGACATGTGACCGATCCCAATGGTTCTATATATGCGCAGATCACATGCGCAAATCGCGCGAAAAAACGCTCATCTGACCGAAGCCTTAGAAGAGATCTCACACAGACCAAACATTCTCATTTTATATACCAACATTTTATGTGGCACAGTATCAAATGCTTTGGAAAGGTCCAGATATACAAGAACTTTATAGAAGCTGATCATATTGGTGTGATAGGAGCGATTCTTCATAAACCCATGCTGATATGGTGTTATGCAGCTATTTTCCTTTAGGTACTCCAGGATAGCATCTTTTAGAAACCCTTCAAACATTTTACCCACAATAGAAGTAAGACTTATCGATCTATAGTTTACAGGCTCACTTTTTGACCCCTTTTTGAATACATTGGCTATGCGCCAATCCAGTGGTACAGACCCCATAATTATAAAGTCCTTAAGTATAAGAAACAATGGTTGGTCTATCACATTACTTACTTCCACAAGAACCCAGGGGTGTATGTGATCTGGACTTGGCAATTCGTCTATTTTAATCTTTTTAAGGCACTTCTGCACTTCTTCCGAAAGAGTTAAACTGGTGACATGTAGTTATTGAGTTTACTTTATCACTCTACATCTCAACTAACATTTCATTATCCTCTGTAAATACACTGGAGGAAAAGTATTAGATTTGCTTTCTCCTCAACACCCTCTACAATTTTTTCTACGTTATTTATTAAAGGACCAACACTTTCAGTATTAATCTGTTTACTTTTTATAGAATTGAAGAACAGTTTAGGGTTAGTTTTACTTTCCTTGGCAATGAATTTCTCTGTCTCCACATTTGCTGCTTTTATCTGCTTTTTACATAATTTATTTTTTTTTCCTTACAGGTCTTTAGTGCTTCTTCACTGCCCTTATGTTTTAGTAGTTTAAACACTTTCTTTTTGCTGTTTATTGCGCTCTTAATTGAGCCACATTGGTTTTTATTTTGGTTTCTAATTAATTTTTTATTTTAACGTGTTAGGTTTAAAATTCATTCATCACCTGAAACTGAACCAGCTAGGAGGCTTAAAAGTGTGTGATGAAAAGTTTGCTATAAGTGTGAGGTCGTGGAAGACAATTTTATGTCACAGGTCATACACCATGGCAAGACTGAGCACATCAACAATACACAAGATATACTGCATCAGCAAGGACTCTTCTAGGCAAAGATTTAAAAGCAGACTCGGATTTCAAGACGTGCTATTCAAGCTCTTTTGAAGACGCACAAGGAAATGGGCAACATAGCAACAAGAACAAGTGACTTAACTATGCTCAGAAACATGTATGCGATTATATAAAGAAACAGAAGGATTTGATCAAGCCTACATCTACAGGAAACCCAGCCGTGTAGCTAGCTATATGCCGGCCTCAAGCTCAGAGAAATGGGGAGGGGTGGAGAAAGCAATGCAAATTATTCTACTATTTTTGTCAAAATACTTTATGGATCACAGCCGAACAAGGATAGGAATGAATTGAGAATGATGATCCATAGAGTGACCAAAAGTCGGCGTCAACTGAATGGATAATCACCACCACATCCACAGAAGCTCTGTGGTTAATTCTCCAAGATATTTAGAACAACCTCCTTGCTGGATTTGATTTTGTTTTCTCTTTTGTTCATTCACCTTATATTTTGTTAATTGAAAAAAATAAACTATAACATTTCTGTTTTTGAAAGTAATATTATTTGCAGCATTTCTCCACACCTGCCTAAAATTTTTTGCACTGTGTGTCTTCACACTCCATAAGACAACTTTTAATTTTGATAACAGAGCAGACTTAGATACAGTGGTTCAGCTCTAGCATACATGAAAATGATGCTGTCACTAGATTAAAGTCAGATACTACATATCAGATCTACAGAATGACAGTGATTGTAGTGCAGTTACTTCCAGTGATTACAGGTGACATCTTCTCTAATTTGAGTTGCCCGTTTTTTTCTTATTGGGCCCAGACCACCATGAAGACTGTTTTTCAGCTACAGGTCATTTCTGGGCAGTCACCTGTAAATACTTACAATACAACAAAAGAAAGAAAAGAACAAGCATCACTAACAAGTATCCTATATACAATAATAATATAGGAGTACTGCAAACTACACCTAGAAACTACAATCAAGCAAAACAACACTAGCTATCTGACATACCAACAATAACATGAAAATGACACATTACATAATAATGCAAAAAAACATAGTTAATTGAGCACATACACAAGCACTATACTGATTAAAACCCCTTCAAAATCAAGTAATATATAGTACTGGAGTAGGTATGAAAATAAAGAACTAACACTAGATGCCTTCCTAAGCAAGGATAATGTAGCACTCACTGTTAATAAGTGTGATGGAAATTATAGACATCACACAGAATGAATGTGCATGTGTCACCCAAATACTCAGTAAAATGGACCAGTGTTGTCAAAATGAATAGTAAAGTACAGCAATAGCACAAATAGCAGTGAAATAAATGCACGTTAAATATGCCATCAAAATGACCTAATTCAATAACAGCCAAACACTGGTATAAGATACATCAAGGTTAAGTGTCACAATAACTCAAAATCCCATACTAAATCACATAGCTACAGAGCATAAGGGATATGCAGTCTTGAAACCTCATGTATATCGACACTAAATTGTGGCCTCCTCAGGGGTACCAAACATCTGACGTTTATACTGTTAGTAAAATGAATATGACTTCATGTTCTATCCTATGCATAGCCATTTTGTGAGCAAGTAGCCATCTTCTATGCCTCTTTTCATTATATTCATTTGTCCTTTTTCTTGAGGATTTATGGATATTAAATGGGTATTCAAAAAGCCTTGAGTAAATAACTAAGGCCAAAGCTCCAGAAGATAGCTATGTGGCATTTAGACTGGCCAACGGGTCAAACTGACATGTTCCTAACTGTTTGCAAAAGTAATGGTATTATGATGCTCATTTGATGAGTGTACAGATGTGATATGCAAGTGAAGGGGAGAAGCGAAAGGGAGGCAGTATATATGTTAACAAAGTGGGTGGAGCAAAATTTACCAAAGAGCAGCAAGCACAATCCCACAAATGTCACTAAATATTAAAGCATGCTCCAATATTTAAGCAAGCTAAAGAATAAGCACAGGCACTCCCTCCTATGCCATTCTCTTTTTGATTTGGTGGGAGTGGGCGCACATGTTCCCATCAAAACATCTTCAGCAATATGTGCTCAAGTGGCTTTACTTTATTGATGACATTTTGATTTTCTAGCCTGGCCTCAAGAATGTCTGACAAGTTTATCAATGAGTTACATTCTAATACATGGAACAGCAGGTTGACATCAAACTTTTCTTTATTTCATCAATCGATTTTCTCAACCTTGAAATATTTTAGATAGATGGGAGGATCTCTATGAATTTATTCAAGAAGAAGACAATAACCAAAAAGAAGTCATTGTTTCTTGCCCAATCTCCTGCTGCTCTGTCTAATGAACCTCTCAGTACCTCACATAGTATTAGTCTCTCTCTTGTGGCCCTACAAAGTAATAGTGCCATCTCTGTGCTGCCCACAAAGTAAGTGCTCCCTCTGTGCTCCATACAAACCACTAGTAATGCCACTTAGTAAGAGTGACAAGGAAAAAAGGCTGGTGAAAAGGTACAACACTCTTAGTAAGAGGGACCCTTCTGTGACCCCACTTAGTAATATTCCTCTCACCTTAGTAATAGTGCATCATCTATGGCCCCAGTTAGTAATAGTGCCAACTCTGTAGTCCTACTTAGTAACAGTACACACTTTGTAGCCTCACCTAATGATAGCTTCCCCTCTTTGACCCCACGTAGTGATAATGTCACCTCTGCAGATCCTTATAAGTCTACAGCCTCGGCTCCCTAACTTCCAGCAGCAGTATCAGAACTATCTTTCTTTCTTCAGACAGCTCTATCTAATGCAGAGCATAACCTGACTCCACCCTCTGTCTGAGTACAGTAGGTGCTGGAGATATGGGAGGAGTCAGTTTTTGCTCTGTACATAGACCTTTTTGATACTGCACTTTAATTCAGATACTGCTGTTAGTGGTTTAGGAGTGGGGGCTTGGCAAGTCGACATTGAGACAGAAGTCAAGGCAGTTTGGACCTGGGTCCCCCATCCACCTCTAGACCTTTGTGCACTTAAACAGGTGGTATATCCTCCCCTGTGCTGCAATTAACCACAGGCTGCAGTGGTCACATGGAATGAGACGTCAACACAGGATTCCAGTAGGGGACTAAATATGGTCAGTTGATTTCAGCAGGTGAACTTTGCAAGCAAATCTGCACAAAAATCTCTGTGATATGCCGTGAATTTACCTCAGTGGATTTCCTCACTGAACAATTAGGGTAATAAGCGAACACCTGTATGTCCACAGCATACCCAGAACACATTCATTTTCAGAAAAAAGCATACATATTGTATAACTACAAGTGATTATCTTGAAAATCCTGAGGATTTGAGACAAAAAGGGTCCTCTGGGTTTTTGTATAGAAAGCACATGCAGCAGAGCATGATGCCAAATTTTATGCTTCTCGGTATAAAATGAGCCCTTCGGTGAAGTCTTCATACTTAAGAACAGCATTATTTGTTGCTGTGACATTGTGATTTCAAGTTTTT
Source organism: Eleutherodactylus coqui (assembly GCF_035609145.1). Classification (NCBI taxonomy): domain Eukaryota; kingdom Metazoa; phylum Chordata; class Amphibia; order Anura; family Eleutherodactylidae; genus Eleutherodactylus; species Eleutherodactylus coqui. The sequence goes on along the minus strand of NC_089837.1, from coordinate 261,151,994 downwards.
TTCTTTACTAATAAATGACAGGCTCTACCAGGGTAAAAAAAAAAGCAATTTTGAAACTTTGACCAAAGCCACTCATTTTTATATTCTTTTTCTTGCTAGTTTTTTTCTCCCTCATATTATATGCATAAATATATATACACAACAAGGAAAATATTTTAGAGACACTGTAATGGCTGCAATTATGTAAGTGCTCTTGGGTGACACTATACTGTCTTAGGGCTCAGTCAGACGAGCGTGCTTTAGGTTCGTGTAAAATGAAGCCTTTAAAAGAACCAATGGGTTCTTATTAGAGATGAGCGAACGTGCTCGGCCCCGCCCCTTTTTCGCCCGAGTACCGCGATTTTCGAGTACTTCCGTACTCGGGCGAAAAAATTCGGGGGGCGCCGTGGCGGCGCAGGGGGTTGCGGCGGGGAGTGGGGGGAGAGGGAGAGAGGGCTCCCCCCTGTTCCCCGCTGCTCCCCCCCGCACCGCCGCGCCTCTCCCCGCCCCCCGGCGCCCCCCGAATCTTTACGCGCGAGTACTGAAGTACTCGAAAATGGCGGTACTCGGGTGCGTAAGTACTCATTACGAGTACGTTCACTCATCTCTAGTTCTTATAGAAGTGTTCATATGTGCAGAATTTGCAGCGCAAAATGGCACGCAGCTAAAAAGGATAAAGTATAGGTCCGTTTTGCGCAGGAGTTTCCATTGACTCCTATGGGAGCAGAAGTAAATGGAAACTCCTGTGCTGGGAATAGATACCTGCTGCTTACAGCAGGGCATTTAAAAGGTGCTTCTGGCCAGAAGCACCTTTTAAATATCCCGCTGTTAACTCCTGTTTGTCCCCACGGGGATGAGGAGACTAACAGGATTTTACAAAAGGACATTTAAAAGGTGCTTCTGGGTAGCACCTTTTAATTGTCGTGCTGTAAGCAGCTCTGACTTCCTCACAGCAGTGATCTTCTGCCATTATTTTCAATGGGACCGGCGCTGCTGCCGCCCCATTAAAGGCAATGGGATGAAGCAAACCCCCGCAGGAATTTTCAGGGAAGAGCTTAAAATATAAGCCCTTCTCTGAAAATAAGCCCTAACTCCCTGAAAAAGAAAAAGAAAATCATCACCTAGCAGTGCTGTCAGGGCTCCGGCGCGTCTTCTCCCCGGTTCCCCGCACTTCTTCTGACCGGGGATTTAAAAATCGCTGCCTCTGATTGGCTGAGCACTGGAACCAAACACAGCCATTCAATAATTAAAATAATTTAAATCCCCGGCCAGAAGAAATGATTCAGAAGAGTGCCGGGGAGCCGGGGAGAAGATGCACAGGAGCCCCGACAGCACTGCCAGGTGATGTATTTTTATTTTTTTCCAGCAGCTAGGGGTTTATATTACGGGTAGAGCTTATATTTAAAGCTTTTCCCCGAAAATCCCTGTGGAGGATTGCTTCATCCCATCGCTTTCAATGGTGCGGCAGCAGCACCAGCCCCATTGAAAGCAATGGGATAGCATCACGGTCCTCTGCCACAGCTGTCACAGCTTTGGCAGGGGATTCTTTCATCCCCACTGCAGTCCCCTCATTACTGCACACTGTGACAGTGCTGTCACAGTGTTCAGTGATGAGAGGACCTTTGTGGAGCAGCTGCACTTCTCCAAGCACAGCTGCTTCAGTGAACGGGTAAAGTTTCATGCGCTGCGCATATAAAACTTTGCTCACTCACGCGTCTTTAGCAGCACTATTTTTGGCGCGCCTATAGGCGCAACAAAAGAAATGCTTGTCTGACCGAGCCCTCACCGTCCTTTCTGCTTTGAAATTACCAGCCATGAAAAGGTTAAATAGTATTGACACACAATAGAAATCTAATCTTGCATTTATGCTGAATCCTGGAAATAATTTAAATTAGGAGATCAAGTATGACTAATCTGAGCTATATGAGTTATTATAATAATACGCCAAAAGATTTTGCATATGTCTGCTCCTGTAATTGTATTTAACATACTTTACAACATAGCAGTAACATGTATAGCATATTTAATAGAAGAGAAAGCTTTCTTAGCAAGTCAATGTAAAATATTTCACACCTGTAATAGAAAAATAATTTCTTTTAGATAGGATGAACAGAAAGTTTTCTTCGGCAAATTGCTTTCAAATCCCCTTTCTATATTAAAAGGTAAATGAATGGAGAAGCTCTTTACTAATCAGGAACTTCACCATAGGTTTACTTATCATATTCGTGATATACATGGCCACTTTGTTTCCTTCTTTATAAAATAGCATGCTAATACAGTAAAGAGCCATTAAACATAAAATTCAGGTAGATCATTTATACTACAGTAGTGCCAAATATGCTGTAGATATGTGAGGACCAAAAAAAAATGGTATTTCTGCACCACTCTCCAATAAAGGTTGTAAGACAGTAGGATGTAATATCCAACTTCTCTTTTATTAAATAAATTAAAAACCAGCATAAGATATGGTGAACCCCTTCATTAGTCATTCTGGGTAGGGCATCACTCTTGAGACTGGAGGGATATGGATCCAAAGGTGCTGGTGGCACCAGTAGCAGAGAGGACTGGGGTCGGGAACACCAGGAGAAGTAGAACTTGTCTAGCTTGCCCACTATTGGTTGGTCTACCTAGTTGTCAGCACCTCCATTATCTATTTTTCACAACCCTCTCTAAGGCTTCTGAATCCTGGATATTTGTCTAGGATTAGAGCCTCTAGCACTATTAGGTTTGCTCCAACCCTTCCCTTTCTTCCCCATATATGCTGTAAAAGCATTTAAAATAGTATGGAAGCTAGTCTTCACTTTCTGCAAAATAATTTAGCATGCACATTCTCACATTTATTGATCAATATGAAGGGTCATCTTTGATCGGCAATGACATCATGTTGCCAATTATAAAACTGCTAGATAATATGTCTGGAGACGTCGAGACAATTCACTGTAAGATATTTTATATTGTAACATATACTTTTCAGCTGGATGTAAAGTGTAATGATAAAAGTGAGACAGAAACACTTTAAATGAGGATACTTTTTTTTTTTAATCAAATTTTATTACATTTTTTCCATATTAATTTCAAAGTTACATTGCATGAAAAGTTTAAGCACTTCTTCTAACATATAACATACAACTGGTGGGTCAAGACACGTCCCTCCAAATACTGATCATCAGTTCTCTATGGTCTAGGCCAACTCCACTCAGCAAGGAATAAGAAGTGAATATAAGTAACTGTGAAATGGGAGGCCACGAGACTTATGAGCAAAAGCACAGGCAGCGTCTCCTTGCAGCTAACAAGCAGATCACCTGCCAGGACTATGAGGGGGGAGCCCTCGAGCAATAGCCTGGCAGGTGTACACTACATTGAATACAGTGAGATTAAACATGAAAAATGACATAAATTGTAAGTTGAGAATAGGTAAAAAATAGGGGTAGAGGGGTGGGAAAGGGGAGAGGGTGAGTGGGGGAAGGGTGGGTCACAGGGGGGGGGGGGGGAGAGGTCGCTGCGCTAAGCTCCAGAAGGGACACTCTCTCTCTTACCCTGTAAATGGCTGCTCTACTCAAGGAAGGGCATTCTGCATCCGTGTTCACCGTTCGAGGTCCAATCCGACCGCACGCACCTTTAGCTATCCGGTAGAGACAACAACTCCCGAGCAGGGGGGGACTCCCGCCATACTTCTTTGCGGGAGGGGCAGGAAAGCACTCAATACTAATTCTTTTTTCTCAGTTCCCTCCAGGGGAACCAGGTTAATATGAAGTCTTCATGGGAAGCCCTCAACCAGCTTGTCAGCTCCTCGAGGTTACAGATCAAGTCGGTTTTTTCTCTCCATTGGGTTAGAGAGGGCGCGGCTTGTTGGAGCCAATTCAAGGGGATTAGAGCTTTTGCGGCATCTATCAGGTAGGCTATTAGTTTGTGCCTGCAGGGGTGGAAGTTTGCGGACGGTTTCCATAGGAACACCATGTCCGGCAAGATTGAGAAGCCTGGAGAGAGGGCCTTCAGGTCTTTCTCAACCTCCTTCCAGAACGTATCAATGCCAAATGTGGAGGTAGGACCCTATTGTGGCATCGCATCTCCAACATCTGTCATGGGGGGCTAATTTGTAGTTGTGGAGCCACTGGGGGGTTTTGTACCATCTAACTAGTAATTTAAAGTGGCTTTCTTGCATAAGAACATAGGGGGATAGGCCGTATGCCAATCTTAGAATTAGTTTGGTGTCTGCCGTAGACAGAGAGACCTTTAGCTCCTTTTCCCAGGAAATTAGGAAAGTGGGTTTGGCGAATAGCCATGAAATTCCTCCGAATATTAGAAATTTTTCTGGAATTCGAGTTGTTCGCTTCTATGGTGTTTTCAAAGTTTGTTTTAGGCCTGGTAGATGTGTATTTGATCAGGAATTTGCTAAAGACTTTTTTGACGTTTGCTAGTTGTAAAAAGGAAAGGGTGTTGTTGGGGGCCAGTGTGGTCAGGATATCCTCTGGAGTCTTATGGGCTAGGGTCTGAATGTCCCCCGCCTTACTGCTTCTTAATTGCTTCCAAATGCTTAGGGAGCCAGGATCCGTGCGGATCTCTAGCCACCTGTGTAGCCTTCGGGTTGGTGTCAGTGGGGATGGGGCTGGAGCCAACGATTCTTTGAGTTTGTCCCAGGTTTCACATGGACCCCGGAGTAGAGGGTTAAAGCCTCTCACTCTATACTGGCTCTTCACCGGGAACCACAAGTCCTCCAGGAGAGAGTCACTATGTGAGGCCATCGAGAGTTCCTGGAACAACGGGTCTCTGGAGGGGTGTGTCAGGTCCATCCAGTAACTAAGTTGGATGGCTTGATAGTAGTCCTGCACGCTTGGCAGATCCATCCCCCCCTCTGACCTCCTTCTCGTCATTAAACTGTATGTGAGTCTAGGCCTCTTCTGTCTCCACACAAAACATGTGAAGAGCGCTCGGAGCGATTTGAAGAAGGACAGTGGGAGGTGGATTGGAATCATGCGTAGTTTATACAAGACTATGGGCAGTATGTATGATTTCATAATGTTTTTCCTCCCAAACCACGAGAGAAGTGGTAGATCATATGAGCACAACAGGGTTTTCATTGAAGAGATTAGGGGTTGGAAGTTGTGGATATATAAGTCTTCAGTCCTCTTGGTATGTTTTATCCCCAGATAGTCTACTGCTGTCTTGGACCAGGCGAAGGGTGAACTGGATCTCATGGTACACTGCGTACTTCCGGGATTGAGATGTTGAGGATCGTGGATTTGGTAAAGATTACCTTAAAATTCGAGAGGATACCGAAGGCCCGTAGTAGTGTGGCTAGTCTGGGCAGGCTCCTTTCTGGTTTGGTAATCACAAACATTATGTCGTCCGCAAATGTGGCTGTTGATAATGTGCGTGAGTGGACGCTCAAGCCCTTAATGACCGGGTCGTGTCTTACCTACTGGAGATGGGGTTCCATAGTAAGAATAAAGAGCGTGGGGGGAGAGAGGACAGCCCTGGCATGTCCCATTTCGGTTATCAAATGGGGGAGAGAGAGATTCATTAATTTTTAATCTAGCGTGAGGTTTCAAGTAAAGAGAAAATATAGCTGAGATGAGAGCAGGAGGGAAGTTAAATCTGAGAAGTACCTTTTCCATGAAGATCCAGTCCACCCTATCGAAGGCCTTCTCAGCATCCGTGCTGATGAAGGCCATTGGTATTTTTCGGGTTTGAGCGTATTTGGCAGCATGGAGTAATCTGAGACAGTTTTCTGTACCCTCTCTGCCTTTAACGAAGCCTGTCTACTCAGGGTCTATTAGAGCAGGAATGAACTCTCCCACTCTCCTGGCCAGGAGTTTGACCCAGATTTTAACATCCTGATTTATATTGGCCTGTAGCTGCTGCATTCCGGGTCTTTACTCTCTTTCAGGATGAGGGTGATATGTGCTTCTTGGGCTTGTTTGGGGAGGTCGGCACCCTTTAATAAGGCATTGAACGTTTCCATTAGTCGGGGAACTAGTTGTGTCCTGAAAACTTTATAAGTTAGTGTCAAGCCATCGGGCCCTGGGCTTTTACCTTGTGGGAAGGAATTCAGGACTTCCTCTACTTCCCTTCCTGTGATCGGGGTCAGTAGGGAAGACGCCTCTGTTGTATCTAGTTCGGGCAATTTTAAAGATCTCAGGAACGCGTCAATCTTATCCTTAGTGTTCTGTTGAGATAGAGGGTTCTCCAATTCCTTTAAGTTATATAGCTGGGAGTAAAACAACTGAAACTCCTTAGCTATGTCTGAGGTGGAGGAGACCAAAGTTCCCATCTGCGTTTTTATTGAGAGAATAGCGTTCCTGGTCCTGGCCTTCTTCAAAAGTGAGGTCATAGGTTTGCTACCTCGGTTACCGTGGGCATAGGATACCTGTTTAAGGTGCATGTGTTTCTTATTAAATTTGTCCACAAGGTAGCATCAGAGTTGATGCCTTAGGGAGGCTAGTTCTTCTAGGTTGCTTTGCTATTTGGGTTAGTAGTTTATCAATTTCTTTCTGATTTTATTTTTTTACTCTCGAACCGAGAGCTATCAATAGGCCTCTCACAAAGGCCTTGTGTGCCTCCCATACCATGGGCAGCCCAACATTTCCAATGGAATTATTTTTGAAGTATTCCTCCAGAAGATCCCCTATGTTGGATCTTTCTTCTGGGGATTCCAGTAGAGAGTCATTTAGACACCATCTCCATTTACTGGGGGCAGGCTGAGGCAAGCAAATGTCCACATGAATAGGAGCATGGTCCGAGACAGTGATAGGGTCCATGCTGGCTTTTTTCAAGTAAGTTAAGAGGCCGGACGAAATGAGAAGGTAGTCAAGTCTTTGGAAAGAGGAGTGCACATGAAAGAAGTAGGAGAAGTCTTTAGAGGAGGGGTGTAGGAAACGCCAAGCGCCCAGGACTCCCAGTTCCTGCATGGAGCGACCTAATCTTTTTAGTTTTGTCTGGGAGACCTGGGAGCAACCTATGAAGGAGTCCAGCAGTGCGTTCAAGGTAACATTCAGATCCCCCCCCCCCAGTATAATGTGTCCTATAGCGAACTGCTTAAGAATCTCTAGCTGCCTAGCTAGCCAGGAGACTTGATCTGAGTTGGGTGCGTAGAGGTTAGCAATTGTCAGTTTAATGTTGTTGATTGAGCCTCTGAGAAAGAACACTCTACCTTCCCCGTCCTGAAATTGTGTGTCTAGTTTAAATGGATTGACTTGTGGAATACTATAGCTACCCCTTTGGAGGCTGAGCTTGGGTGGGTATTGTGAAAGTATTGTAGGAAACCCAGCCCCTGGAGGGGGAAATGCTTGTCATTTTTGAAGTGTGTTTCTTGTAGCATCAATATTTTGGTCTTGCATTTTTTAAGGAGATAAGCGACGTTGTGTCTCTCACCCGGGGAGTTTAGACCTCGAACGTTGAACGGCATGAGACGTATTGGAACCATGCCGACACCGGTCCCACAAGCAGGATTCTGGACCTATAAATTCAAGCGAGGAGAGAGAGTGAGATATCTAGCTTCAAAGGGCACGAGAACCCCGTTCCGCTCCGCAAGCTTTGGGTTGGAGACCTTTGTATAGGTAAGAGTGGGAGAAGGTGAAATGAGGGGGGAGGGGTAAGGAGGGGTTGAGGGGGGGACAATACAAGGTTAAAGTGGGGGAGAGTGTGCAGAAACACGCAGAGGGGGTGTCCGAAAGGTCGCAGTCCGCGCGGTCCCGTCTCAGGAGGGCAAGCACGAGAAGCGTCCAACCAGAGCCCCTGTTGTCCTTCATTTGAAGGAGAAGCAGAAAAAGTTAACAGTCAGTAACAAATTTGTTTGAGCCTGGCTCATAAGGTCAGGCCCCATCGCAGAAATGATTTATGTGAGGTTTATGATTAACTTGAACGGATTGCCAACTCGAAGAGCAAACATTAGTAGATGATAGGGTAATCTAAAAGTTTCAGTTTTACTATTTGAAGTGATCGCCGGCTTTTCAAGTCCTCAGGTGTCTTCGTGAAGTACTCCTTCCCTGTTTTTCTTTTTCTTCCCTCTGGGGGACTTGACCTTCCCAGAGAGCTGCTCAGCTTCAGCGAAGGGTAGCGAGGGGAGTGAAGGGAGATCCGGAAGCGGAAGCTAGCTAGGGATGTCAATCGGCTCTATTTCCAGAAGATGCCAGCATTTGTGCAAGTCCTCCGGTGTGCGGATGTTAATTCGCCGGCCCCTTAGGTTTCTTCCAAGTCCGAATGGGAAGAGCCAGGAGTACTTGATATCTTTCGCTCTCAGAGCTTCAAGTAAGGGCCTCATTAGGCGGCATTTGGCCAGTGTTGTCGGGGCGAGGTCTTGGTAGAGAGATATAGACACCCCATCATACTGCAAGTACTTGTTGTTTCTTGATGCCTCCAGTATTGCTTGAGCATCCGGGAACGCCAGAAGCTTGCAAAATACATCTCTTGGTGAGTCAGACCCGGAGGGTGGTGGTCTCAGGGATCTGTGGATGCGCTCAATGGAAACATGCGAGGCTCTATCTTGGCCTAGGAGGAGGGCAAACAGTTCTGCAGCAATCTTGGGCAGAGCCTCCGTCGCCCATGTTTCCGGAAGACCTTTAATTCTTATATTATTTCGCCTGTTGCGATTTTCGAGGTCTTCTTGCATGGTCAGAGCACAATTTAGCTGGTGATGGTGTTCTCTGACCACCTGCGCGAGTTCTGTTGAGTGTGAGACAAGATTGGTTGAGGAGGACTCCAGATCCTCGATCCTCCTTCCCATGGACTTAATTTCTTCTTTGATCTCCGAGAGGTCTTAAACAATCGGTCGCAGTGCCCTGGTGATCAAGTAACTCATGAAACTTCTAGAAACTTGCTCGTTTTCTTCTCCTTCCGACGAGGCCTCCTCATCTCTTTCTGAGCTCAGGGGTGTTGGAGCTGTTATATTCAAAGACTTCTTGCTGGAGGGGTGCGGGGATCTGGACACCCTTTCTTTAAGGAATTTTTGCATATCCGATTGACCCTTAGCTGGTTGGGGTGTGCTCAAGATGTCACTACTTCTGTCCCTGTTGTTTTTCCCCATAATGCGTTGTAGTTGGCTTACGGTTTTAGTCATACGATGAGGCCCGTCCCCTGGAGTGCCTTCTCAGGGGGCCATTAATTGACTGCGGCCCATATCCCCACTGCGGAGTGGTCGTTGGTGGTGGCCGGATTGTTTCTTACTTATGGGGACCGCAAGAGGGTGCAATGGTGGGTCACAGATGTGGTGCAGGTGCACTGCTGCTGGACCACCAGAAGCATCTGGTAGAATGGGCTGTTCGCGGGTGCTCCGTGACCGGAGCCCACTGAAAAAATTCAGGCAGAGCCTGTGAAAATGTCAATAGAATGTCAAACAGTGGGTATTGGGTCAGGGTCTTTTGCCCCAGAGTCCTTCTGAGTCTGCTCCTCTCAGTATGTGGGCCGCAGGGCCTGGTGTTATTGGTGAGGGGCAGATGGAGCAGCGGTCACTCTTGGGAGGGCACGCAGTCTGTTTAGGCAGGGGTGGGGGAGGTATAGGGTGGAGGGGTTGTGGGTCGATTTGCACGGTCGGCTCAGTGGTGTCAGTTCGTGGTGGGCTCTGGTTTGCCCTGTTTTAGCAGTTCAGTATGGGCAGAGATCTACTAGGCCTCTTCTCGGCCCTGCTATGCAAGCCCCCTCCACCTTCCTAGCCTCCCGCTTCTGTGGGAGCCACTGCTGCAGCGCTGCCCTGTACCGCTCTGTACCCAGCCCCTTCTGGTCAGACCTTGGTCGGGGGGTTCCCCTGGAGGTGCCGGACTGCTGCCACTTGTTTTTGCCTGTCTGAGCACTGGCCAGCCGCGTGTCTCCGAGCCAGCCCAAAAATGGAGGTCCCGGCTTCTCCCGCGGCACTAGGCCCCGGCGGTCTTCTGCGGTCTAGAGAGGTCCGGAGCATTTCTAACTGCTCCCTGGCCTGCAGAGAAGCTGTGGCTTGTGTTGAGCAGAGTAACCAGGTGACAGGGGCGCCGATAAGCCGGTTTTCCTGTCTCTGTTGCAGGAGCGAGGTCTCTGTGCGTCCGCTCCCTCTGCTGGCTAGGCCACGCCCCCTTAAATGAGGATACTTGTAAACACTGAAATTGCCACAAAAACAGTAGTCTTTACTCATGCTGCACTGACCAGCTGAGAAATAGAGATGAGCAAAAAATATGTTGGCTCAGGATTTGACAAATTGTTTTTCACTAATAGATAATACTGGATAGCTATGACGAGAGGTTGTATCACATTAAGAAAACCCTGTATATAAGTCAGAGTAGGAATAAGAAGTCCCATTTTCATTAATGTGAAGCAGCTATATTAGTTACTTGTGTTAGTCCGTAGCTCATGCTATTGATGGTGCATACATTGGTATGGATCCTGAGATCCTAAGTCTACGGACAATGAGGTAGTTTGACTACACAGTGTGTGATGCATATGGATGAGGTTTACAGTGGGCCGCACTGTCTACTTGTGGCAACAGGTATTATCCAATACTGAGACCATGGAATCGTTGGCCATAAACCAATAACTGCAGTTTGATGTTACATCCCTATGCTCACATTCAGCTCATTTTAAAACCCATATGGTGGTTATAGACAGTCAAAATTTTATTCTTTTTAACTTGATGGCTGTGTGAAAGGAAGCTGGATATTTGTATCCGAAAATGGAGTTCAGTCCCATGTAAAGAATATGGAGCATATTTTTTTTATTTAGGGTTTATTTTATTGAAGTACACACTTATAATTTAGTCCAGATGCAGAGGTAAGTTATTTATAATGTGTCTTCCTTCATCCTATCAAGGATTGCATTGATTTATATGTTATAAATAAGACATCTCTTATGTTGAATCTCCCCCTCATAACTATACAGCTAACTGCACTATATATTCATGTAGTTCTACATCTATCTTCATTGTATATGTAAAGTTTTGCGCCTAATTTACCTATTCTGTTAATAAAAGCTATATTAGATTTTACCATTTTGCTCTGAACAGAATGCAATTAAATACAATATACAGCAGCCTGCACAGGATTAAGAAATCTAGTTACCTTATTAACATACTAATTACACTAATTTTAAGTGCCCAAATGCAGAATTTATTATCCAGTAATATATATTTCAGACAAAGGCTCAGAGTGAGGTCAAGGGATTAGGGCATCTACAATGTTGGCCACATTGCCTTGATGAAAGAAGCATGCAATCAAATCCAAATTCTTTCTTCTTTATGTTTGCTGAAGGGGAGGGCACAAGTTCATACAGTTTAGCAAATCTCCCACAGCTACTCCATTTTCTGCCATTCTATGGTGGCTCCCTGAGAGAAATCTATTATCCCACTAATAATTATTGGCATTTTGTACTCTGCTCTGCAATTCTTTTCAGTTTAAAGTAGTGTTCAAAACATTTTTAAATCATTTTAATTCTTCAACCAAAGTTTGCAGAAGTAGATTGAATATATAATGAAATCTTTTTTGTTCGGTCTAATTGCCTTTAATAGAACACCTGCATAACTTTGTGTTTAATGAGTGAGTAATCATGTAATAATTAAAAAATATTGCCTAATAGTTGAAACAAAGACAGAAGAAACTTTCCATATTTTGAATTAAGTTGCCTTGTCTCTGTCACTGGAAAACCAAAGCTTAAAAAAATCATATAGCAATGTAGAAAAAAGAGCCGTATCAATAGTCAAGGTTGGATAAGGCCACGATTACTCTTCTGGCAAGCTCTTAGGTTAAACACTATCTCTACTTATTTCATTGAGCGAAGCACATTAAGAGGAAAGGATTTGAGATATGATCCCCACAGCTTCAGAGATTTCTCTTTGTATTTTAAATTACCAGTTTAATTGACAAGACAGCTTCTCTTCTACCTCCAATGGAGACAAAACCTCCCTATCTTTGAGGCTTATGATATCGATCTAAAAAAACAACCTTGAGCCAAATAAATAAAAGCCGCTTATTGACATATAATCATTACCACCTACTGAGTTGATTCTTGGTTGAATTTTAATATGATTTTTTTTATAAACCCTGTCTAAAAAAACATCCTTTACAAAGGAAATATTAAGAAGATCCAATACATCAGGACATGGACATATTTGTTCTCACTGCTATAAAAGAAAGCAGATAAAGTAATTGTTGATATAATTTCATTTATTTATGGCTTTAGTCTGTTGTTTTGTTACTTTTTATGACATATTGTTTTTTGAGGCCTTGTTCACACTACGTGTTTCCATTTTCACATTTTGATGAATCAGACATGTATGCCCTTCAAGAATAAACGTAAAAGGTTCCTATCCAGTTCTTGGATTTTAATCAACAACAACATGCTTTAAGTATACTGAATAACATATTTAAATTATTTTCAATGTGGACAGCTGTAGTCTAAGTCTCTTTCACGAACAGAAACCACTCAAAAAATAGGATTACAAAAATACCATAGCTGTAGTGCAAAATCGCCTGACCACAAACAAAAGCATGAGGAGGCAGATCTATCATTGTATTTAGACCAGGTTTCGAGTGTAAACAGGTTGAAAAATTTGTCATAACACAGTCTCACTTAAATAGCAGCGAGCCTGGGTCTTGAAGTTGTAAAATATCCTCATACTGTACCCGAATAAGGCCTTGCTACTTATTTCTGTTAGTTCTTCTAGACCCAACTTTTTCCCCTAAATTTTATTATTAACTATTTTCCCAAAGAACAGTTCCTTACTAGACTTTTTGCACAACATGCATATCAGATTGTTTGACATGAAGATCCAAGACATGCTTGACACGAAGATCCCTTTTTGAGATACCATAAAGGTGTTTTCATAGTTATGTTAAGGCTAATAGCCACCTTTTCCCCCTTCCCGCTTGTTCCCTATCACTGGACTGGTCCCTGCTGTGTTTGTTTACCAGCTGTCTGATATCCAGTAAAATTGCATTGAGTGCTATCATTGGTTGTAGTAGCATGTTTGTAGATGGCTCAGGCTGACTGCAGTTTGTAAAGTTGACGTCAGCAGGGATACCAGAGCCCGCAGGGGTGGTGGTGGGGGGAATTGGGGAGCAGGGAGAGGTGAGTGTCAGTTTCTTTCTCATTTTACACCATGAGGGACCCGGTGAGAAGCCTTAACATAAATTGGACAATCCACCATACCTGCCAACAAAAATATTTTTTTGTTTATGGATTATGTCTGCGAGTTTCTCTGTACACAGCTGCCACGTGATTAACTAGTTGTATAATTGCAATAACCAGCAGGTGTATATGATTACTTAATGTATGTTGTACATTCATGCTTAATCCATAAAACATAGTTCAAGGCGAGTTCCAGGTCTGTGTGGGCTCTTTAGCAGTAAGGTCCTGTGTGCCTCCTTATAATCCACCCTTCTACATGCAATATTCTATACTTTTTTTTCTCCTAGAATAAGCTAAAATTATTAGTTGGAAACACTTTAAAAGTTTGCCTTTTTTAACTGTGATGATATGTATAATTCTGGCATTCTGTATACATGAAAATATTTGCCATCCCCTATAAATCTCACCATACTGTTTACATTAAAGGGGTTGTCTCGCGAAAGCAAGTGGGGTTAAGCACTTCTGTATGGCCGTATTAATGCCATTTTGTGGCCACACTTTGGCACATTAACATGTCCGGGCGCAGCTCACCCCTGGGACGTCGCGAAACACGGCTGCTGGTCCAGATAATTGACCAGCTGGATTACGATGGGCACCATAGGCCGTACCAGCACCCCCACAAGCATAAACAGAAGATTCTGAGAAAGGTCCGAAGGGCAATGGTGCGGCAATTCGGGACTGTGAGGAGCCGCATACAGCTGCAGAAGAGGTGGAGCGACCTCAAGCTCAAGGACCCTGAGCGTCTTGAGGCCATCAGGCGGCACCTACGTTGGCGGGAAGGAGGTAAGCACAGTGTGTGTGTGGTGTTGTGCTCTGAAAGTGTAAGCAATTTTACAAGGTGGGCATGTTTTTAAGGGGGCGTGGCTTATTTCTCAATAACCATTATTGCCAGACATGCAAGTGCCACTTTAGCTACAGGAGCAACCTTTTGGCTGATTGCCATCGTTGACACAGCTCTACCACGAGGTGTGAGCTCAAGAATACCTTGAATGTTATATTAATGTTCTGTATTTATTTGCATAAGAGTTGCGAAAACGAGTTGACAACATTAAAAGTGTTCATGTTACTTTCCCAACAGATGCAACACAAAGTCACAGGGTGGATTCTAGAGAGGAACGCAATCCCTCACCACCACAGGAGCCTACACCTCCACCAGAAGCCATTCAGAAGGAGGCAGCCGGTAAGTGTAAATAGTCTTTGCAACTTTTGTCAAATCCCAATTGACAACCTAAATAGGGCTCCCACACACTTGCGATTATGTTTTGGGCTTAACGCTATTGTCAATGGGACTTTCTAATGTTAAAAACGCAATGCACCAATGCGTCCGTTGCATTTTTTTAACATTGAAGGTTACATTGACAATCTGGTTACCCAAAAACACAATCACAAGTGTGTGGGAGACCTAATTCAGCTTTTGGGTGACTACCCACTCCTTTTTTTTTCACTGCGAAATCCGCAGGGTTTTTTTTCCGTAGGGGACTTGTCATGTTAAAATCACGATTGCACAAAATCGTGATTTCGCGGTAAATTGCGATTTTGTGCAATCACGATTTTAACATTACAAGTCCCATAGACCCCTGCAGATTAGAAAATGCTGCGAATTTCGCAGTGAACTAAAAAAAATGTGGGTAGTCACCCTTTGATGTACCCTCCAAATTTTCTAACACTCCATTTTTCTCCTTGTCAGCTGAAGACCCCCCTGCAAGTGCAAACACATCTGCAGAGGGGTCCCCATGGAGCCTGCCTCCCCTGATGTCACCACAGCCTCTGGTGGAGGTGGATAAACCCAGCCTGGACCCTGGCCGCCCTGTGAAAGGTAAGGACGACACACTTGGGCCTCTACAAAGTAACATCCTGATAACATTTTTCTGACATTTTTGGGAGTACATACATTCACCAGAGTAGGCTACATAATTTTAAACACACAGTAGGAGAGCAAGGCACACATTTACACATGCCTGATCGCCTGTCTTTCTCTTTTGTCACAGTGTGGAGAGATGTCCCCCCTGATGAGAGGGTGGCCTGGTACTTTCATGAGATCCGTCTATGCCACCTGTAGATTGATTTTCTGTAGCGGGGGCTAGACGGACTTCGTGAAAGGTTAGCCAACTTCCATCAGTAGGGAGTGCATCACTTCCCGACGATGGAAACGAGGTCGCTCCACCCTACTGCCAGCTCTCCACTGTCCCTGTCCACACCATCGCCCTTGGATCTTTCCTGACAAAGCTAAAGATCTTTGTGGGGGTGCAGAAGGGTCCCTGTTTGTCCAGTGTTCCAGCTGGCCCATCATCTGGATCTCTCAGAAGAGCCGTGTTTCGCGACGTCCCTTAAAAGACTGTTTTGAGCCATGTTGGCTCACTGCCCTCTGTTGCCAAAAACTTTTGAGCCATGTTGTCTCACTGCCCTTTTTTACAAAAAAGTTTTGAGCCATGTTGGCTCCCTGCCAGATTCAAAGTAAAATTCTATTTTCTAACCAAAAACAAGCAACATGTGTTTTTAATTCTTTATTGATAAATCTTTGTACACTATACAGATTTTGGGGTAAAACAACGATAAACCATGATTGCACATGAGCTTTTATCACTTCTCTTGGAAGGTACAAAGGCTCCAGCAGAAATCCATGGTTAGAGGCTGCATTGAGTGGTTTTTATTGAGTGTCATGGACAGCATTTCAACCCTCAATATTCATTTCTACCACATTGCACAGTGGGACAGGCCACAATAGTTAGAGAAATCCCACAGTTAGGTGTTTGTAGTCTCTAATCTTCACCTTGGGAAATGAGCACAGTGTTCTACACAGGCTGCATACATGTTTCCAACATAGTGCTCCTGCTGTTGGACTTGTCTTAGCATCTGAAAAGCTAGTTAAGGGGCCACAAACATTTGGGCTACTAGGAACACATTTGCAGCCTCACAGCCCCCCCCCCCCCCCCACACACACACACACACAAAGAAAAAAAAAAGGTTAAGGGGTTCCCTTGGCTAAGGGCCCCAAACGAGGTATTGGTTTACTACATTGCCCAACTTGAGCTAACTGTTTTAAAGAGTGCCTCAGTTTTAAAGGGCATTTCCTATATGGAGCTGAAGGTGGCCAAGTTAGTACAAGCTCGCAATCCGCGTCAAGGATCCTCGTTACTTGCGAGTCCCTAACTATGACAATGTGCCAATAATAATCTTACTACAAAAAAGGGGGCACAGCCAGCGTAAAAAAAAAAAAATACAATCTTGTGAAACCAGCTCATCGGCCTCCTCGAGCATGTTCCAACTGCCATGGAAGTGCTCCCTGTGGAGATAGGAAAACTCCGTGGAGAGGTCCCTGACGAGGACAGCAGATTGTGCTGGCCTACCATGCTGCACAGCCTCCTCTAACACTTCGCCCCCAAAAGCAGTAGGTAAAGGATGTGTAACATTCAAAACTGTATCATGTTGCCGGCAGAAAGTATGTAGAACCACACAGGCCCTAATTACCGCAGCCACATTCTCAGGAGCCAGCTGAATGGTACTTAGTAAGACTCGCCAACGATTAGCGAGAATACCAAATGCACACTCCACATAACGCCGGGCACGTGTGAGGCGGTAATTAAAGACCTGTCTCCTGGTGTCAATGTTCCTGCGAGCAAAGGGCTGCATAACATTATTAGACAGGCCAAATGCCTCATCCGCCACAAAGACAAATGGGGCTGCTGTACCTGACGAGCCAGAAAGGTCAGAACTTTGCAACATAACATGAACTTTCTATATATAGAAATGCATCATTAACAAACATACTACAAACATATACTCAGACCAATGACAAACATGATATATTGGCGCGCTGGCTTTTTGTCTACCTCTTCGCTTGTTCGAAAAAGATGTTCGCAATATTAACTGTCTGGCCAAAGTAAGCTCATGCTCTGACCAAACAACGTCGGCGCTACATAAAGTATTTACCCAACACAAGGAGGCTTGCCCCCCCCCAAACTCCCCCCACACACCCACACCCACACCAAAAAAAGGCGACAGAACAATGGTTGCACAGAAAGGAGCTCAGTTCCTGCTCCTGGCTTTTCCATTCTCCTCCCCCTGCAGACAAGGACACCGTATATCGGCTCGCCGTGAAAACACGAGCCGATATACGGTCGTCTGAATAAGCCCTAAAGCAAACATGTATAGACAGAGTTAGAAAGGCTACACAGGGAAGGGATGAAAGATAACAACAGATGATGTGACCTAGAAACAGATGAGAACTTACCGTAGAGTGACAAGGAGTCTTTCCTCAGCAGAGATACTGTCACGCATGTTGGTATCTCTGTGTGTAATCCTGGCACGCACCACCTCCAGAAGTTCGTCGAACATGGTGACCGACAAATGACAAAAGGCAATGAACTTGTCCGGGTAACGCCTCAGGTACACGTACAGGGAGTGAAAGAGCCCAATACATTCCCGCTGCTCCACCATCGGATGCACCCAGTACCTCCTAGTGATCCTCCTCCTCCTGAGTGGCCCAGGACTATCGCTAGCCTTAGGTTGGTCACTAGCAAGGTAGCCAAACACATCCTCTGGCAGGTGAGCAGAAAGCCTAGATAGATGCATCAACCAGGTAAAGAAAATATCATCTCGCGACGACATCTCTCCAACTCGAGTAATGTCACGCACATCCAGGTAGAACCAGAAGCAGAATGAAGAACAGGCCTTATTAGTAGCTATTTATAACACCTTGTAGTGGACTGCAGCATGATTACATGCACGACGAAAAAGTTCCGAAAAAGTTCCGGCCGATCCAAGATTCATGCGCATTTTGATGCGAACGGCGATTTTACTCAGGTCAGACGTCCGTTTTGCTGTGACGATAAACGTGGCTAGGTGCAGATTTTTCAGCGAATCGTCGGCCTCGGTCACGCGATTTTTTGGAGCACATCTGTTATGCGATCCGCAAATCGCACGAAAAAACGCCCGTGTGACCGATACATACTGTAGATATTAAAAAGATCTTAAATAACACAAATATACTTTGCAGAAAGATAGCCACAAGTGTGTGTTGGTCAGAACATCAACAAAACAGCAGGCCTTGTGGGGTCTTCCTGGCATGTACTGGTTAATATCTACCAAAAGTGGTCTAAGAAAGGATTACTGGTAAACCAGCAGCAGGATTATGGGTTTTCAAGGTTTACTGATGCACTTTGGTTAGTGAAGGCTAACCTGTATGGTCTAATATTCCTGAAGAGTTACTGCTGAAAGTTATTGTTGTGTATGATAGTGCAGTGTCTGTGGAGCAGGCCCACAGACGAAGAGATGGCGGGGTAGATAAGGATTTTGTCATGGGTGGCTCTACCATCTCCTCCCCTGGGGGTAGCTTGGGACCGACCAAGTTACTGCTGGGGGAACTCACAGGGGAAAAGTAACCAGGAGTTACCTTAAAGTTCTTTTTCACTTGTGACGCCACCGTTCCATCCTCTGCGGTGAATTTTGATTGTTAAATAACTTAGACCACACACAGGGAAACCTTTCTGGACAAACCGGGAATGGCCAGTAGTGTCCGTTTACTATAACTTCAGTAATTCCGACTTACAACAGTAGTTTGGCACGGGTACAACAAGTCAAGGTGGTGTGACAGAGAGGACTTTCGGGGAAATTCTGATGATCCACAGCCTCAGTTATCTGTGCGATCCTGCTCCCGGTGACTCTCTCTCTCTCTTACTTTCTACCGGTCCACACTCACGCTTCTTCTGCCTTTCTCCTAGCCAAGCAATGGTCCTCTTATCACTCAGCACTTAGTAATAGTATGGGCATATCTTCACTTACTTACAGACTGATTAGTTGTTTCTTGCAAGCAGAATAGCAGACTACTCACTAGACTGTTACAGGCTGTTCTCCTTTCACAAGCCTTCTTGCAAACACATATATCCAACACGGTCACATGATATACAACATGATAAATTTCTCAGACATAACCCAGATATTAACCCATTCAGTGCTACATAGGTGCAATACACATAGCAAATGCACACTACACACAAGACACTGACAAGACAAATGACATGAGACAGACATATAACATTATGGAGGGGCCCCACTAATTCTGAGCCACTACAATAGAAATGTCATAACAAACAGACTAATATTCTGTGTAACCTTGTGTCTTGGCACCTTGTAGCTTCCAGGAGTTAAAGAATCTGCTGCTAAGGCCTTGGTTCCAGATACCACAAGACAACTTTAAAGTTTTTGTGGAGTCCATGCCTTGATGCATCAGAGCTGCACACAAACACATCCATATAAAGTATACATGTACATTCACAAATGCAAATGACTTGTTTGCAGACATATACTGTACACACTCTTTTTGCAGAGACGACACACAAAAACCTCTCCTAAAGCATAATTAGGCATAACCAACTACATCACAGGAATCCATATTGTGGTGATGTGATGAAAGGGTGAGTGAGTCTCAGTGGGTCCCTTTTCTATGTGCCAGCTCATCAACAGCATATACTGTGACCATAAATGGTAGATACCAGTTCTACACAGATGCTTTGCAGACCATTAGAGATGAGCGAGCACGCTTGTTTAAGGCTGATGCTCCAGCGAGCATCGGTCTTTTCGAGTAACTGATTACTCGTCTGAGCACCATGTGTGGGGAAGGGGGGGGCAGCGGGGAGTGGGGGGAGAGAGTGATCTCTCTCACTCCCCCCCCCCCACCACCCCCCCGCATGGTGCTCGGACGAGTAGTCAGTTACTCGAAAAGACCGATGCTCGCTCGAGCATCAGCCTTAAACGAGCATGCTCGCTCATCTCTTCAGACCATATAAGTGATTATAGTACTGTTATATTCACTGATCACAGGTGACATCATCTCTGACTGGAGTCATTCAATTTCCTTTTTCTTCTGTATCTGGCTCAGACCACCATGACTACTTCTTCTCAAAACAACTTGTCTCCGTGGAATGTGAACCACAGAAATCTTTGGCTCCTTGCTTTTCCATTATCTTCCCTACATTATCTACACCCTTATTCATTCTGCTATAGTACCCAAGATGGTAGTAATGCCATCTGTGGTACCCCCACACAGTAGTACTGTTCCTATTTGTGTGTCCACTGTAGGCTCCATGCAGTAACTGCTGCTTACACATAAGTGACCCTCACACAGTAAAAGTGTATCCATTTAGGAATAATGCCTTCTTTATGCTCCACTCAGTAATAATACCCTTTTTTTGCATCGACACCGTAATGCTGCCCCTTTTTAGCCCCATTCACTAATAATATCTCTTTTTAGAAATAATGTCCTGTTTACCGCCATGTAAAAAAAAGTCCTCTTTGTCCCCTTTGAAAAATATTAGCCCCAATGTGCTCTTGCACCAGTAAACTAGTAATACTCACTGACACTGATGTCAGGAATTAACTGCAGCAATCATGTGTTTGTCACATGACTGTACAATGCAGAAGTCAGTAGGGGACATCATGCCTGTCACTGCTGCCAAAGGAGGTTTTTACAGGTTTTTATTTTTTTATTAAGTGCGCTTCAAATTAAAATCAGGGGGAACCTGACTGTTGTGCCTCACCCAACAGCCCGGACCCCTGTAAGCCAGCTCTAGTCAGCAAGTAAAGTTACCCTCCCACCACGACTCCAGATCAGAGAGTCCTGGTATCTGCCCGGTTTTGTCTGGTGTTGATGCCATCCCTGGATGAGGGTGATGTGGATAGCCGGGTATATTTACATTGATCTTTTATTGTCTTTTGTTTATTTTGCTTCAATTTTTATAATCACCACAAAAAAGATAAATTATTGCAGCAAATTGCATTAAAAGAAATGCAAAGAACCCCTAAATTTAAATATACTCTCATGCAAGTTGGTCACTGCAGCTCAGCTATAAACTGCAATGGGATGCAGTTATGTAGAGTTAGCAGTAATAATATAAACTGTAGAAAGCATTAATTGAAAGATGGAATTGATTGGGATGGAACAAGGTAGAGATCAGTGGATGCCCCTGTCAAGCAAATGCCAGGAATCATGTGTTGTGATCCCTGGCATTTGATTGACTTAACTGAATGCTGCCAGCCCTGCACATAATATCACCCATTTGAGTTTCCAAATACAGTCATAAACAGATTTAACAGTGATAAACAGTGCCCATACGAGTGCCCAGATACAGTAACAGAGTCATAGTGTGATCAAATAACACAGCTCATGTTACAGGTGATACTTGTAGTTAAAGATTCACTTCAATTTTATTTTATTCTTCATTCATTATGTAACTAGTCCCTCAATATTTATATTGGCTAGCATTGCCTTGTGTAGCTATTACTGAAACTCCCGAAGTCCTTCTCCTTGGGTGGGTCATCTGATCTCAATTCTAACTAGCTGAGATTTACTTGGGTTTATGTGTTCTCAAACTAGTCAATTTTACAGTCAGTTAGTCCTGTGCAATGAATCCTACCACAGAAGTTCTGTAGAGGGTGACACAGAAACTCCTATCACAGTCACTGCTGATAGTAATTAGAGGCTCCTGTCACAGTTATAATGAAGCAGATGCTAGTTTATCCTTGTAACAATATACTGTACTTATGGTCTGTAGCTTACTTAGAGATGGTAAAGGCTCTAGCTGATCATGTGATGTTTTGTTGATGATGCATTATTGGATTGACAGCACAGAATAGTAAAAGAGAAAATGGGGAAATCTCAGCATCAAGATGGTGCCTGATAAGCATCAGACAGGAGGCTGCACTGCATAGAAGTGATTGCAATATACATGGACGTTCAGACTGTGACAGGCAATCAGGTGAGTATGGCAGGGATAGAAAAAATATGTATATTTTTTTTGTGAGAGTGGCCCTTTAATCTGTGCTTTGAATTACCCTGAGGGAAGTTTTTTTAAGCCATGTTCACATGGGGCAGAATTGCTACAGACTTTCTGTAAGACTCTCCAAATGGAAAATCTATGGAATTTACAGTGGCAGCAGAGTGGATGAGGTTTTCAAAATGTCATCCACACACTACAGAAACAAAGTCACACAAATCCCATGCAGAAATTAACATATGGTGCAGATTTTAAATCTGCAGCATGTCAATTATAGCACCACATACGTTGAGGATTTTGGCCTTCATTGGAGAGGCCAAAGTTAGCAGTGAATCCTCACCAAATCGGCAACAGTAGCAAATAAGGGAGATGGAATGAATCCTCCACAGTGCCACCTATTGAAAGGCAGCATTCCTTCAAGTCAAAGTCAGACTTTTTATACAAGCCTTGTTACAATGACTGGGATTTAAAAGCAAAGCCAAACTCCATTTCACTAGGTGGAACTGTGGATGATTTATTCCATCTCCCTTATTTGCATATTACCCAGAGGAGCGCGCATGGCCATTTGAGTCTCCTCACTTAGTTTATAGTATATAGTTGCTCTCCCTAAGCAGAAAAAAGCATTTCTGACCCCCGTCCCAGGCCTCTCACTAGCAAAGCCAGACTCCTACTGTACACTGATGAAGGGCAAAAACCCTGAAACAGCTGTATGTACATGGAGTTTGGCTTTTCTTTTAATTCCCAATCATTGTAACAAGGCTTGTGATGGGAACGACACAGAAACGGATAGGGCAGGCGAGGGGCTACATGTTGGGCTGCATCTCAAGTTCCCAGGTCCCACTATTAAGCCACAATAGCGGCAAGAGTGGGCCCCCCCCCCCAACAATTTTTACTTCTGAAAAACCCTCATTAGCAAGGCATACCTTAGCTAAGCACCACACTACCTCCAACAAAGCACAATCTCTGCCTGCATGACACTCTCTCCTGGGTTACATGCTGCCCAACCCCCCCACACGACCCAGTGTCCACAGCACACACCAAAGTGCCCCTGCGCAGCCATCAGCTGCCCTCATGCCACACGCTGGCCTCATAGCCACATCACCCTCATGTCTATTTATAAGTGCGTCTGCCATGAGGAGGAACCGGAGGCACACACTGCAGAGGGTTGGCAGGGCCAGGCAGTGACCCTCTTTAAAAGAAGCGGGGCGATAGCCCACAATGCTGTACAGAAGCAATGAGAACTCCAATCCTATGCCACCTTCGTCAGGAGCTGCAAATATGGGCATAGCAATGGGGAATCCATGTGCCACACGGTATTCATTCTGTCAAGGTGTCGCATAGCTCAATCCACACTGCAAGGGGAAAGCCGTCAGCGCTCTGCCCCCTACCCAAGTCAGTCAGTGCCTTTGTGCCAGACAGGTCAAACACTGCAATGGGAACTAAGTTTGCACCAACAGCATAGGTGGGTCCTAGGAAACCCAAGACATGAACGAAAAATTGATCTGAGCGGCCAAACATGGCAGACTTGCACCGCGCCCACGGCATAGGCCTTGGCCCACAGATTCAGCAATCCTAGGCTGGAAGCAGACTTTCACTGCACCCAGGACATAGGCCTCTGCATAAACCCTCAGCAATCGTGTGCCTACAGCGGACCCCAATGCTAGAGTAGCTGTGCACGTCTCATTAGCGCTGTATTGCTCCTGTAGTTTGTCCTAATGCAGTGCCCCGGATAGTATAGCTAACGTCAGATTAAGTACAGGTGGGCTTCAACCCACACTGCATGCCCCAGTCAGACTGGGGTTTCTTTATAAGTAGACACAGGCAGGTACAACTCCGTGTGGACCGACAGCATGGGTGGGTCCCAGGAAGCCACTGGCGTCAGATAAATAAATCCCACTGCATTGCCCAGCACAGCTGAGGTAACGTCAGATTAAATGCAGGTGGGCTTCGGCCCACACTGCATGCCCCAGTCTGACCGGGGTTTTTAATACATAGACACAGGCAGGTACAAATCCCTAATGTGAAGTCCGTGTGGACCCAAAGCATGGGTGGCTCCCTGGAACCCATCGGTGGTACATAAATGTATCCCATTGCAGTGCTCTGCTCAGAAGAGCTAACGTCAGATACAATACAGGTGGGCTTCGGCCCACAGTGCATGCCCCAGTCAGACTGGTAATATGCACCTTAACAGTAACCGCGTTGGTGGGAATGTGGTCGCGACTGCGGACCTAGTAGCGCGGTTTTATTTAGTTGGTTTTCGGAGTGTGGCCAGGATTAAGTGGGCCGTGGCGGGGGGATGGTGGGGGGGCTCTCTTGTTGTGTCGTTAAAGGTGAAATTCTTGGACTGCCACCAGACGGACCAATGCAAAGGAATTTGCCAAGAATGCTTTCATTGTTGGAGGAGGCGGGGGATGTTTTTGAGGCACTACGTGTCCTCTCCACGTGTCCGTGGTTATATGCACCTTAACAGTAACCGTGTTGGTGGGAAATGGCCTCGCCGCCATCATGTCTTTTGGAAGCCTCCGTGACATAGCATTAGCAGCGGTATAGGCAGAACCCAGAATTAGTAACATTTCAGCGGTAGCATTAGGGATAGGCCCCAGTAACATATCACTAGCAGCAACATAGGGGGAACACAGTATTAGTTCCATTTCAGTAGTAGTAGCAGTCAAGACAGGCCACAGTAACAATTCCGAAGCAGTAGTATAGGGGGAGCACAGTATTAGTTCCATTTCAGTAGTAGTAGCAGTCAAGACAGGCCCCAGTAACATATCCCTAGCAGCAGTATAGGGGGAGCACAGTATTAGTTCCATTTCAGTAGTAGTAGCAGTCAAGACAGGCCACAGTAACAATTCCGAAGCAGTAGTATAGGGGGAGCACAATATTAGTTCCATTTCAGTAGTAGTAGCAGTCAAGACAGGCCCCAGTAACATATCCCTAGCAGCAGTATAGGGGGAGCACAGTATTAGTTCCATTTCAGTAGTAGTAGCAGTCAAGACAGGCCCCAGTAACAATTCCGAAGCAGCAGTATAGGGGGAGCACAGTATTAGTTCCATTTTAGTAGTAGTGTTAAGGACCGTTACACATGACCGGTCACATTAACCTTTCAAGCCTTGGGTTCCAAATTAGTTCATACCTGGATGCATCAGAGAGGCCAAAAACTATATGATTTATAGTAATTAGCTCTCACAGATATGTAGAGATGAGCCGCGGCAAGTATTCAGCCCACCCTGCTTAAGTCGTGTACACTGAATCTTTATTGACTGACTATAGTTCTAATACAGGAAAGCAATACGTCATTAGTAGAGATGAGCGAACGTACTCGTCCGAGCTTGATATTCGTGCGAATATTAGGGTGTTCGGGATGCTCGTTACTCATAACGAGTACCACGCGGTGTTCTGGTTACTTTCAGTTTCCTCTCTGAGACGTTAGCGCGCTTTTCTGGCCAATTGAAAGACAGGGAAGGCATTACAACTTCCCCCTGTGACGTTCAAGCCCTATACCACTCCCCTGCTGTGAGTGGCTGGGGTGATCAGATGTCACCCGAGTATAAAAGTCGGCCCCTCCCGCGGCTCGGCTCAGATGCCGTGTGAGTTAGTGAGGGAAAGTGCTGTTCTATTGGAGTTGCTGTAGGGAGAGTGTTTGTAGTGAGTGTAGGCTTCAAGAACCCCAACGGTCCTTCTTAGGGCCACATCTACGTGTGTGCAGGCTGCTTCAGTTAGCAGTGGAAAAATTTTATTTTTTTTTCTCAAAATCGGCAGTGCAGAGCATTGCGCCCGGTATTAGGGACAGAAGTGGTGCTTAGGCAGGGAGAGTGTTAGGAGTGAGTGTAGCCTTCAAGAACCTCAACGGTCCTTTCTAGGGCCAAATTTAACCGTGTGCAGTACTGTGCTGGCTGCTGTTAGCAGTGTTGCATATTTTTTTTTTTCTAAAAATCGTCTGTGCAGAGCATTGCACCCTCCATTGATACTACAGGGACAGAATTGTGTAGGCAGGGCCACAACACAGTTATTGTTCATTGAATATCCGCAGTGGGGCCCTCCCTTTGCAAAAAAGCAGGGAAAAAATTATATTTGGCCTGCCTGTGTCAGTCCTAAGGTCTCCGTGTACGTGTGTGCTGCGTGGAGAACGTACAAAAATCAAACGCAACCAGCTACGGTTTACTGCAGGCTTGCGCCATTGTCTTTCCTGACTGGCAAATACCTGCTCTGCCAGAGTTAATAACTCTGCTACACTAAAGTTGTGTGACACTTTTTCAGGGCCACACCACAGTTATTAATTAAACGTATTGTTCATTGAATATCCGCAGTGGGGCCCTCCCTTTGCAAAAAAGCAGGGAAAAAATTACATTTGGCCTGCCTGTGTCAGTCCTAAGGTCTCCGTGTACGTGTGTGCTGCGTGGAGAACGTACAAAAATCAAACGCAACCAGCTACGGTTTACTTCAGGCTTGCGCCATTGTCTTTCCTGACTGGCAAATACCTGCTCTGCCAGAGTTAATAACTCTGCTACACTAAAGTTGTGTGACACTTTTTCAGGGCCACACCACAGTTATTAATTAAACGTATTGTTCATTGAATATCCGCAGTGGGGCCTTCCCTTTGCAAAAAAGCAGGGAAAAAATTACATTTGGCCTGCCTGTGTCAGTCCTAAGGTCTCCGTGTACGTGTGTGCTGCGTGGAGAACGTACAAAAATCAAACGCAACCAGCTACGGTTTACTGCAGGCTTGCGCCATTGTCTTTCCTGACTGGCAAATACCTGCTCTGCCAGAGTTAATAACTCTGCTACACTAAAGTTGTGTGACACTTTTTCAGGGCCACACCACAGTTATTAATTAAACGTATTGTTCATTGAATATCCGCAGTGGGGCCCTCCCTTTGCAAAAAAGCAGGGAAAAAATTACATTTGGCCTGCCTGTGTCAGTCCTAAGGTCTCCGTGTACGTGTGTGCTGCGTGGAGAACGTACAAAAATCAAACGCAACCAGCTACGGTTTACTGCAGGCTTGCGCCATTGTCTTTCCTGACTGGCAAATACCTGCTCTGCCAGAGTTAATAACTCTGCTACACTAAAGTTGTGTGACACTTTTTCAGGGCCACACCACAGTTATTAATTAAACGTATTGTTCATTGAATATCCGCAGTGGGGCCTTCCCTTTGCAAAAAAGCGAAAAAATTATATTTGGCCTGCAGGCTTGCGCCAATTTATTTCCTGCCTGGGAAATCAAATCACTGGTAATACAGCATGCTGAGGGGTAGGGGTAGGCCTAGAGGACGTGGACGCGGCCGAGGAGGCGGAGGGCCAAGTGAGGGTGTGGGCACAGGCCGAGCTCCTGATCCAGGTGTGTCGCAGCCGACTGCTGCGCGATTAGGAGAGAGGCACGTTTCTGGCGTCCCCACATTCATCGCCCAATTAATGGGTCCACACGGGAGACCTTTATTAGAAAATGAGCAGTGTGAGCAGGTCCTGTCCTGGATGGCAGAAAGTGCTTCGAGCAAGCTATCATCCACCCAGAGTTCTGCGCCGTCCACTGCTGCAAATCCGAATCCTCTGTCTGCTGCTCCTCCTTCCTCCCAGCCTCCTCACTCCACTACAATGACACATGCTCAGGAGCGGGAACACTCCCAGGAACTTTTCTCGGGCCCCTGCTCAGATTGGGCAGCAGTGGTTCCTCTACCACCAGAGGAGTTTATCGTCACTGATGCCCAACCATTGGAAAGTTCCCGGGGTCCGGGGGATGAGGCTGGGGACTTCCGGCAACTGTCTCAAGACCTTTCAGTGGGTGAGGAGGACGATGACGATGAGACACAGTTGTCTTGCAGTGAGGTAGTAGTAAGGGCAGTAAGTCCGAGGGAGCAGCGCACAGAGGATTCGGAGGAAGAGCAGCAGGACGATGAGGTGACTGACCCCACCTGGTGTGCAACGCCTACACAGGACAGGTCTTCAGAGGGGGAGGCACGGGCAGCAGCAGGGCAGGTTGCAAGAGGCAGTGCGGTGGCCAGGGGTAGAGGCAGGGCCAGACCGAATAATCCACTAAGTGTTTCCCAAAGCGCCCCCTCGCGCCATGCCACCCTGCAGAAGCCGAGGTGCTCTAAGGTCTGGCAGTTTTTCACAGAGACGCCTGACGACCGACGAACAATGGTGTGCAACCTTTTTCGCGCCAAGATCAGCCGGGGAGCCACCACCAACAGCCTGACCACCACCAGCATGCGCAGACATATGATGGCCAAGCTCCCCACAAGGTGGGACGAAGGCCGTTCACCGCCTCCGGTTTGCACCGCTGCCTCTCCCCCTGTGCCCCAACCTGCCACTGAGATCCAACCCCCCTCTCAGGACACAGGCACTACCGTCTCATGGCCTGCACCCACACCCTCACCTCCGCTGTCCTCGGCCCAATCCAGCAATGTCTCGCACCGCACCGTCCAGCCGTCGCTAGCGCAACTGTTGGAGTGCAAGCGCAAGTACGCCGCCACGCACCCGCACGCTCAATCGTTAACCGTCCACATAGCCAAATTTATCAGCCTTGAGATGCTGCCGTATAGGGTTGTGGAAACGGAGTCCTTCAAAGCTATGATGGCGGCGGCGGCCCCGCGCTACTCAGTTCCCAGTCGCCACTACTTTTCCCGATGTGCCGTCCCAGCCCTGCACGACCACGTCTCCCGCAACATTGTACGCGCCCTCACCAATGCGGTTAGTGGCAAGGTCCACTTAACTACGGATACGTGGACAAGCACAGGCGGGCAGGGCCACTACATCTCCCTGACGGCACATTGGGTGAATTTAGTGGAGGCTGGGACAGAGTCAGAGCCTGGGACCGCTCATGTCCTACCCACCCCCAGAATTGCGGGCCCCAGCTCGGTGGTGGTATGTTCGGCGGTGTATGCTTCGTCCACTAAAGCACCCTCCTCCTCCTCCTCCTCAACCTCTGTCTCGCAATCTAGATGTGTCAGCAGCAGCAGGACATCACCAGCAGTCGGTGTCGCGCGGCGTGGCAGCACAGCGGTGGGCAAGCGTCAGCAGGCCGTGCTGAAACTACTCAGCTTAGGAGATAGGAGGCACACGGCCCACGAACTGCTGCAGGGTCTGACAGAGCAGACCGACCGTTGGCTTGCGCCGCTGAGCCTCCAACCGGGCATGGTCGTGTGTGACAACGGCCGTAACCTGGTGGCGGCTCTGCAGCTCGGCAGCCTCACGCACGTGCCATGCCTGGCCCACGTCTTTAATTTGGTGGTTCAGCGCTTTCTGAAAACCTACCCACGCTTGTCAGACCTGCTCGTAAAGGTGCGCCGACTCTGCGCACACTTCCGCAAGTCCCACACGGACGCTGCCACCCTGCGCACCCTGCAACATCGCTTTAATCTGCCAGTGCACCGACTGCTGTGCAACGTGCCCACACGGTGGAACTCTACGCTCCACATGTTGGCTAGGCTCTATGAGCAGCGTAGAGCTATAGTGGAATACCAACTCCAACATGGGCGGCACAGTGGGAGTCAGCCTCCTCAATTCTTTTCAGAAGAGTGGGCCTGGTTGGCAGACATCTGCCAGGTCCTTCGAAACTTTGAGCAGTCTACCCAGGTGGTGAGCGGCGATGCTGCAATCATTAGCGTCACCATTCCTCTGCTATGCATCTTGAGAACTTCCCTGCAAACCATAAAGGCAGCCGCTTTGCGCTCGGAAACCGAGCCGGGGGAAGACAGTATGTCGCTGGATAGTCAGAGCACCCTCCTGTCTATATCTCAGCGCGTTCAGGAGGAGGAGGAGGAGCATGAGGAGGATGAGGAGGAGGGGGAAGAGACAGCTTGGCCCACTGCTGACCGTACCCATGCTGCTTGCCTGTCATCATTTCAGCGTGTATGGCCTGAGGAGGAGGAGGAGGATCCTGAAAGTGATCTTCCTAGTGCGGACAGCCATGTGTTGCGTACAGGTACCCTGACACACATGGCTGACTTCATGTTAGGATGCCTTTCTCGTGACCCTCGCATTCAACGCATTCTGGCCACTACGGATTACTGGGTGTACACACTGCTCGACCCACGCTATAAGGAGAACCTTCCCACTCTCATTCCCGAAGAGGAAAGGGGTTCGAGAGTGTTGCTATACCACAGGACCCTGGCGGACAAGCTGATGGTAAAATTCCCATCCGACAGCGGTAGTGGCAGAAGGCGCAGTTCCGAGGGCCAGGTAGCAGGGGAGGTGCGTAGATCGAGCAGCATGTACAGCCCAGGCAGTGCAACAGTCTTTAAGGGCCTGGCCAGCTTTATGGCTCCCCAGCAAGACTGTGTCACCGCTCCCCAGTCAAGGCTGAGTCGGCGGGAGCACTGTAAAAGGATGGTGAGGGAGTACGTAGCCGATCGCACGACCGTCCTCCGTGACGCCTCTGCCCCCTACAACTACTGGGTGTCGAAGCTGGACACGTGGCCTGAACTAGCGCTGTATGCCCTGGAGGTGCTTGCTTGTCCTGCGGCTAGCGTCTTGTCGGAGAGGGTGTTTAGTGCGGCTGGGGGAATCATCACAGATAAGCGTACCCGCCTGTCAACCGACAGTGCCGACAGGCTAACACTCATCAAGATGAACAAAGCCTGGATTTCCCCAGACTTCTCTTCTCCACCAGCGGACAGCAGCGATACGTAAGCAATACGTAGGCTGCACCCGCGGATGGAAGCTACGTTCTCTCTCACCATCCAAAACGGGGACATTTCTGCTTCATCAATCTGTGTCTAATATTCCTGCTCCTCCTCCTGCTCCTCCTCCTGAAACCTCACGTAATCATGCTGAACGGGCAATTTTTCTTAGGGCCACAAGGCTCACTCATCTAATTTTTCGAAACAATTTTTATATGTTTCAATGCTCTTAAAAGCGTTGAAACTTTAACTTGAACCAATTTTTCGTTAAACTGGGCTGCCTCCAGGCCTAGTTACCACTTAAGCCACATTAACCAAAGCGATTAATGGGTTTCACCTGCCATCTTGGTTGGGCATGGCCAATTTTTACTGAGGTACATTAGTACTGTTGGTACACCAATTTTTTGGGGCCCTCACCTACAGTGTAATCATAGCAATTTGTATGTTCTTCGCCTGCACTCATGGTACAGAAGTGTGTGTGGGGTTGGCCTACACTTTAGCTACATAAATGTAACTTGGGCCTTGGCTATACTGCAGCTACTGAAATGGAACTAAGACTGCGCTCCCACTATACTGCTGCTTCAGAATTGTTACTGGGGCCTGTCTTGAGTGCTACTATTGCTGACATGGAACGAAGACTGCGCTCCCGCTATACTGCTGCTTCGGAATTGTTACTGGGGCCTGTCTTGAGTGCTACTATTGCTGACATGGAACGAAGACTGCGCTCCCGCTATACTGCTGCTTCGGAATTGTTACTGGGGCCTGTCTTGAGTGCTACTATTGCTGACATGGAACGAAGACTGCGCTCCCGCTATACTGCTGCTTCGGAATTGTTACTGGGGCCTGTCTTGAGTGCTACTATTGCTGACATGGAACGAAGACTGCGCTCCCGCTATACTGCTGCTTCGGAATTGTTACTGGGGCCTGTCTTGAGTGCTACTATTGCTGACATGGAACGAAGACTGCGCTCCCGCTATAATGCTGCTAGTGATATGTTAGTGGGGCCTGTCCTAATGCTACGGCTGAAATGTTACGAATTATGGGCTCTGCCTATACCGCTGCTAATGGTATGTCTCTGGGGTGTGGAAACAGAGGCTTCCCAAAGACATGATGGCGGCGAGGCCATTTCCCACCAACGCGGTTACTGTTAAGGTGCATATAACCACGGACACGTGGAGAGGACACGTAGTGCCTCAAAAACATCCCCCCGCCACGGCCCACTTAATCCTGGCCACATTCCGAAAACCAACAAAATAAAACCGCGCTACTAGGTCCGCAGTCACCACCACATTACCACCAACGCGGTTACTGTTAAGGTAGATATAACCACGGACACGTGGAGAGGACACGTAGTGCCTCAAAAACATCCCCCTCCTCCTCCAACAGGGAAAACATTCTTGGCAAATGCCTTTGCATTGGTTCATCTGGTGGCAGTCCAAGAATTTCACCTTTACCGACACTACAAGAGAGCCCCCCCACCATCCCCCCGCCACGGCCCACTTAATCCTGGCCACATTCCGAAAACCAACAAAATAAAACCGCGCTACTAGGTCCGCAGTCACCATCACATTACCACCAACGCGGTTTCTGTTAAGGTACATATTACCAGTCTGACTGGGGCATGCAGACACCTTGACAGAATGAATAGTGTGTGGCACATAGGTTCCCCATTGCTATGCTCACGTGTGCAGCTCCTGATGGCGGTGGCACAGGATTCTATTTCTCATTGCTTCTGTACAGCATTGTGGGCTATCGCCCCGCCCCTTTTAAAGAGGGTCGCTGCCTAGCCGTGCCAACCCCTCTGCAGTGTGTGCCTGCGGTTCCTCCTCATGGCAGACGCACTTCTAAATAGACATGAGGGTGGTGTGGCATGAGGGCAGCTGAAGGCTGCGCAGGGACACTTTGGTGTGCGCTGTGGGGGGAAGGGGGGGCGGTTGGTCAGCATGTAACCCAGGAGAAGTGGCAGCGGAGTGTCATCCAGGCAGTGATTGTGCTTTGTTGTAGCTAGTGTGGTGCTTAGCAAAGGTATGCCATGCTAATGAGGGCTTTTCAGAAGTAAAAGTTTTTTTTGGGGGGCCCCACTCTTGCCGCTATTGTGGCTTAATAGTGGGACCTGTGAACTTGAGATGCAGCCCAACACGTAGCCACTCGCCTGCCCTATCCGTTGCTGTGTCGTTCCCATCACTTTCTTGAATTGCCCAGATTTTCACACATGAAAACCTTAGCGAGCATCGGCGAAATACAAAAATGCTCGGGTCGCCCATTGACTTCAATGGGGTTCGTTATTCGAAACGAACCCTCGAGCATCGCGAAAAGTTCGTTCCGAGTAACGAGCACCCGAGCATTTTGGTGCTCGCTCATCTCTAGTCATTAGTCACGAGGTTTAATCTCATTGGGTTAGAAAAACATTAAGAATCATGCATTGTTTAGTGAGAATATATCTGTTATGTTCTCAAGCGTCTGTTTCTTTTCAGCGTTATCTCCCTTGTCCTCCCTTGTATTCACTTTGTTATTCAGGTGGTTGCAAGACAGTCAGTTCCCTTGTCCAAGTCTTTCTGAAAGTGTGGGAAGACTTTTTCTGATAAGAACTGTTGTCCAGACTTGGTTCTCATGAAAAAGAACAGAGAGAGACACATCATTACACATTGCACCGAATATACTGCTCTAAAGCTATTTCTGCTTGAATAATTGTTTCACTACACACAAGCTTATTTTACATCTTATAATGCTCCATTTTGTATCTAGCGGCCATTTTGAGACAGATTCTTCCATTTTATGGACCTGTACCTTCTCAAATCCCCCTAGAAACTGTCTCAAAATAAACAATACCTTATAACTTCTACTGGGCGGGGTAAGGTTTGCTTTCCCTATCTCTAGTTTATGATCTATGCCCTACCTATCATTGTTGGTCAGCTGTCCAAGGGCTAATCCCTTCCCCGACAACTAATCTTAACTAACTAAACACGAAGACCTAGTAGACACAGAAGGGATCTACAACACACATGCTACTCTAGTC
The DNA here is from genome assembly GCF_035609145.1 of Eleutherodactylus coqui. Lineage (NCBI taxonomy): Eukaryota > Metazoa > Chordata > Amphibia > Anura > Eleutherodactylidae > Eleutherodactylus > Eleutherodactylus coqui. Next base: position 261,118,526 of record NC_089837.1, on the reverse strand, counting down.
TAATGGCTGGGAGACTAGAGTGGTCACCCCTGCTTCTGCTGAGACAGATCCATAAGGGGACAAATCGCTCTGTTGTATCATAGGCATATAGCCATCGCCTGGGGTTTCTATATCTACATATACGGGGGCGACAGGTACCATCTGATCTGTAAGCTTAGCACAGGAGCGTTTTATGCAGGGCACAATACAGACAGAAAGTAGCAGGAGTATGTTAAGAGTAACCAGAATTACGCTTCAGCTCTTCTGACAATGTGGCCAATTTCTTTATTGCGATAGTCACTTTACCTGAGGGCCCTGTATTATCTGGAATATATGTACAGCAAGTTTTCACCAATCATTTTACAAACACCACCTTTCTCGGCTAGCATCATATCCAGAGCCACTCGGTTCCGGAAAGCCATGGTGGCCGTGGGGCCCAACTGATCAGCAAGCCCCTAAAGTGCATCTCTTGTATAGCTCACGAACCCCTGCTGGTTGTAATATATATACAAACAATCTTATTGATGGTTACTATTCCAAACAGGGACTCAAATCCAGCCTTAACTTGATCCCTGGCTTTAAACTCATCTGGCACCCCTGATGGGACTCTGATTGCATCTATATATATACACATGTGGATCAACCCTGCCACCTGGTTTCAGATTGTGACGCTCGTCTGTAGGACCTGAGAGAGAAGCAGAGACCACAGAATGCGTTATTGACAATTCCTTGGAGAGACCTTTCAAGCCTTGGGTTCCAAATTAGTTCATACCTGGATGCATCAGAGAGGCCAAAAACTATATGATTTATAGTAATTAGCTCTCACAGATATGTAGAGATGAGCCGCGGCAAGTATTCAGCCCACCCTGCTTAAGGCGCGTACACTGAATCTTTATTGACTGACTATAGTTCTAATACAGGAAAGCAATACGTCATTAGTCACGAGGTTTAATCTCATTGGGTTAGAAAAACATTAAGAATCATGCATTGTTTAGTGAGAATATATCTGTTATGTTCTCAAGCGTCTGTTTCTTTTCAGCGTTATCTCCCTTGTCCTCCCTTGTATTCACTTTGTTATTCAGGTGGTTGCAAGACAGTCAGTTCCCTTGTCCAAGTCTTTCTGAAAGTGTGGGAAGACTTTTTCTGATAAGAACTGTTGTCCAGACTTGGTTCTCATGAAAAAGAACAGAGAGAGACACATCATTACACATTGCACCGAATATACTGCTCTAAAGCTATTTCTGCTTGAATAATTGTTTCACTACACACAAGCTTATTTACTTCTTATAATGCTCCATTTTGTATCTAGCGGCCATTTTGAGACAGATTCTTCCATTTTATGGACCTGTACCTTCTCAGTAGTAGCAGTCAAGACAGGCCCCAGTAACATATCCCTAGCAGCAGTATAGGGGGAGCACAGTATTAGTTCCACTTCAGTAGTAGTAGCAGTCTAGACAGGCCCCAGTAACAATTCCGAAGCAGCAGTATAGGGGGAGCACAGTATTAGTTCCATTTCAGTAGTAGTAGCAGTCTAGACAGGCCCCAGTAACAATTCCGAAGCAGCAGTATAGGGGGAGCACAGTAATAGTTCCATTTCAGTAGTAGTTGCAGTCTAGACAGGCCCCAGTAACATAGCACTAGCAGCAGTATAGGGGGAGCACAGTATTAGTTCCATTTGAGTAGTAGTAGCAGTCTAGACAGGCCCCAGTAACATATCACTAGCAGCAGTATAGGGGGAGCACAGTATTAGTTCCATTTCAGTAATAGTAGCAGTCTAGACAGGCCCCAGTAACAATTCCGAAGGAGCAGTATAGGGGGGGGGCACAGTATTAGTTCCATTTCAGTAGTAGTAGCAGTCAAGACTGGCCCCAGTAACAATTCCGACGCAGCAGTATAGGGGGAGCATAGTATTAGTTCCATTTCAGTAGTAGTAGCAGTCAAGACAGGCCACAGTAACAATTCCGAAGCAGCAGTATAGGGGGAGCACAGTATTAGTTCCATTTCAGTAGTAGTTGCAGTCTAGACAGGCCCCAGTAACATATCACTAGCAGCAGTATAGGGGGAGCACAGTATTAGTTCCATTTCAGTAGTAGTAGCAGTCTGGACAGGCCCCAGTAACATATCACTAGCAGCAATATAGAGGGAGCACAGTATTATTTTCATTTTAGTAGTAGTAGCAGTCTAGACAGGCCCCAGTAACATACCACTAGCAGCAGTATAGGGGGAGCACAGTATTAGTTCCATTTCAGTAGTAGTTGCAGTCTAGACAAGCCCCAGTAACATATCACTAGCAGCAGTATAGGGGGAGCACAGTATTAGTTCCATTTCAGTAGTAGTAGCAGTCAAGACAGACCACAGTAACATTCCCGTTGCAGCAGTTTAGGGAGATAACAGTCTCTTTCACATTTTAGTAGTTGCAGTATAGACAAGGCCCCAGTTACATTTATGAAACTGCCAGAAAAACTGTGAAAAACTGCCAGACCTTTGAGCACCTCGGCCTCTGCAGGGTGGCATGGTGCGAGGGGGCGCTTTGGGAAACAGTTGGTGGATTATTCGGTCTGGCCCTGCCTCTACCCCTGGCCACCGCACTGCCTCTTCCAACCTGCCCTGCTGCTGCACTTGCCTCCCCCTCTGAAGACCTGTCCTCAGTAGGCTTAGCAAACCAGGTGGGGTCAGTCACCTCATCGTCCAGCTGCTCTTCCTCCGAATCCTCTGTGCGCTCCTCCCTCAGACTTACTGCCCTTACTACTACCTCACTGATAGACAACTGTGTCTCATTGTCATCGTCCTCCTCACCCAATGAAAGCTCTTGAGACAGTTGCGGGAAGTCCCCAGCCTCAGCCCCCAGACCCCGGGAACTTTCCAAAGGTTGGCCATCGGTCACGACAAACTCCTCCGGTGGGAGAGGAACCATTGCTGCCCAATCTGGGCAGGGGCCTGAGAACAGTTCCTGGGAGTCTGCCTGATCCTCAGAATGTGTCATTTTCATGGAGTGAGGAGGCTGGGAGGAAGGAGGAGCAGCAGCCAGAGGATTCAGAGTTGCAGCTGTGGACGGCGTAGAAGACTGGGTGGTCGATAGATTGCTGGATGCACTTTCTGCCATCCACGACAGGACCTGCTCACACTACTCATTTTCTAATAAAGGTCTACCGTGTGGACCCATTAATTGTGAGATTAATCTGGGGACCCCAGAAACTTGCCTCTCTCCTAATCCCACAGCAGTCGGCTGCGATACACCTGGACCAGGAGCTCTGCCTGTGCCCACACCCTGACTTGGGCCTCCGCGTCCTCGCACCCATCCACGTCCTCTAGGCCTACCCCTACCCCTCAGCATGGTGTATTACAAGTAGAGCAGAAACAGAACGCTGTAATTAAATGTGCCGCTTATTGGTCTGTGGTTGGAGGCTGACTTCGCTTACGGAGCGCACAGCAGAGCCAGGAAACAGTTATGCGCAAGCCTATAGTGAGACCTAGGTGCGTATGACTGAGCTACTGGAATTCACAGAGCAGAACCAGTCAAGTGGCCAAAGGCCAGTGGTAGGCCTTAAGTATTTTGCTTCAATTTTTTAAAATGGTGAGGTGAATAACCAGGCAGACACCGTATGCAGCGTATATATTGTATACTCTTTCCCTCTGGCGGGATGACGGCGATCATGTAACGGACACAGCAGAGCCAGGAAACAATTATGCGTAAGTCTGTAGTGAGACCTAGGTGCGTATGACTGAGCTACTAGAATTCACAGCGCAAAACCAGTCAAGGGGCCAAAGGCCAGTGGTAGGCCTTAAGTATTTTGCTTCAATTTTTTAAAATGGTGAGGTGAAAAACCAGACAGACACCGTATGCAGCGTATATATTGTATACTCTTTCCCTCTGGCGGGATGACGGCAATCATGTAACGGACACAAGAGAGCCAGGAAACAATTATGCGCAAGTCTGTAGTGAGACCTAGGTGCGTATGACTGAGCTACTGGAATTCACAGCGCAGAACCAGTCAAGTGGCCAAAGGCCAGTGGTAGGCCTTAAGTATTTTGCTTCAATTTTTTAAAATGGTGAGGTGAAAAACCAGACAGACACCGTATGCAGCGTATATATTGTATACTCTTTCCCTCTGGCGGGATGACGGCGATCATGTAACGGACACAGCAGAGCCAGGAAACAATTATGCGCAAGTCTGTAGTGAGACCTAGGTGCGTATGACTGAGCTACTGGAATTCACAGCGCAAAACCAGTCAAGGGGCCAAAGGCCAGTGGTAGGCCCTAAGTATTTTGCTTCAATTTTTTAAAATGGTGAGGTGAAAATCAGACAGACACCGTATGCAGCGTATATATTGTATACTCTTTCCCTCTGGCGGGATGACGGCGATCATGTAACGGACACAGCAGAGCCAGGAAACAATTATGCACAAGTCTGTAGTGAGACCTAGGTGCGTATGACTGAGCTACTGGAATTCACAGCGCAGAACCAGTCAAGTGGCCAAAGGCCAGTGGTAGACCTTGAGTATTTTGCTTCAATTTTTTAAAATGGTGAGGTGAAAAACCAGACAGGCACCGTATGCAGCGTATATATTGTATACTCTCTCCCTTTGGCGGGATGACGGCGATCATGTAACGGACACAGCAGAGCCAGGAAACAATTATGCACAAGCCTGTAGTGAGACCTAGGTGCGTATGACTGAGCTACTGGAATTCACAGCGCAGAACCAGTCAAGTGGCCAAAGGCCAGTGGTAGGCCTTAAGTATTTTGCTTCAATTTTTTAAAATGGTGAGGTGAAAAACCAGACAGACACCGTATGCAGCGTATATATTGTATACTCTTTCCCTCTGGTGGGATGATGGCGATCATGTAACGGACACAGCAGAGCCAGGAAACAATTATGCGCAAGCCTGTAGTGAGACCTAGGTGCGTATGACTGAGCTACTGGAATTCACAGCACAGAACCAGTCAAGTGGCCAAAGGCCAGTGGTAGGCCTTAAGTATTTTGCTTCAATTTTTTAAAATGGTGAGGTGAAAAACCAGACAGACACCATATGCAGCGTATATATTGTATACTCTTTCCCTCTGGCGGGAGGACGGCGATCATGTAACGGACACAGCAGAGCCAGGAAACAATTATGCGCAAGCGTGCTGTAACGCTTAGCTGGGTATTAATTAGCGACTACTACCCCCAGCAGACACGCAGTAAACTGAAGACGGTCACAAGCAGCCCAAATATAGTATTTTTTCCCAATTTTGGGGAAAAAGCCCACTGCCTATATAGCCTGTATATGGATTTCCCTGTTGGAGGATGACTGTGGTTATTGAAAGCACAGTGCAGCCAGAACAAAATTATGCGCAAGGCTGGGTATTAATTAGCGACTACTACCCCCAGCAGACACGCAGTAAACTGAAGACGGTCATAGGCAGCCCAAATATAGTATTTTTCCCAATTTTGGGGAAAAAGCCCACTGCCTATATAGCCTGTATATGGATTTCCCTGTTGGAAGATGACTGTGGTTATTGAAAGCACAGTGCAGCCAGAACAAAATTATGCGCAAGGCTGGGCATTAATTAGCGACTACTACCCCCAGCAGACATGCAGTAAACTGAACACGGTCACAGGCAGCCCAAATATTGTATTTTTTCCCAATTTGGGGGGAAAAGCCCACTGCCTATATAGCCTGTATATGGATTTCCCTGTTGGAGGATGACTGTGGTTATTAAAAGCACAGTGCAGCCAGAACAAAATTATGCGCAAGGCTGCAGTAACACCTAGCTGGGTAATAAGTGAGCGACTACTACCCCCAGCAGACACGCAGTAAACTGAAGACGGTCACAGGCAGCCCAAAGATTTTTTTTCCAATTTTTTTGAAAAAGCCCACTGCCTATATAGCCAGTATACCTCTTTCCCTTTACCACTGTCCCTGCCTCACCAGTACTGCCCCTATACTCAGTAAAATGACTGCAGACTGAGGACGCTATGGTCTGCACGCCCGATATACAAAAAAAAAAGCAGCCTCAACAGTACTGCACACGGTCAGATGTGGCCCTAAGAAGGACCGTTGGGGTTCTTGAAGACGAATATAACAGCCTAACACTCTCCCTTTAGCAGCTACAGCAAGACGGCACTTTCCCTAATGTCTCTCAGCGTGCATCTGTGGCGAGCCGCGGGCGGCCCCAGTTTATATACTCGGGTGGCACCTGATCTCCCCAGCCACTCACTGCAGGGGGGTGGGATAGGGCTGGAACGTCACAGGAGGAAGTTGTAATGCCTTCCCTGTGTTACTATTGGCCATAAAACGGCGCAAAATTTTCTGGGAAGAAAATGAAAGTGACTCGAACACCGCGTGGTGCTCATCTCGAGTAACGAGCATCTCGAACACCCTAATACTCGAACGAGCATCAAGCTCGGACGAGTACGCTCGCTCATCTCTATTTATAGTATATAGTTGCTCTTCCTAAGGAGAAAAGAGCGTTTCTGACCCCCGGCAACAGTAGCTGCACATTTGGTGTAGAATTTCTGCAGCAGATTTTCCACATAAATAATTCACAGCAAATTCTGCAACAAATCTTCAATAGTGGCCATGGATTTGAAAAACAGAAAATCTGCACTGTGTGAGCATAGTCTTTGGTTGTGGAAGTCTCGTTTTGTCCAGTTAACAATTTCTATGATTAAAACAAAGGATAAAAAGGAACCAACATTCAATTTAGTAACAGATTCTGTTACTTAAAAATTAAAATTGTATCTAGTAATAACTGATTATTTCTTCTAAAGGCACATTTTCTTTTAACAGAAGCATTCAGACTATATATAATATATGAGAATGTGTGAAGCTCAGTTGTGAGAGGTTTCCAGAAATCCTTCTGTTATTACATTCCATGGCCTCATGTCCAGGAAACACAATTAGATTTTTAACTTCAGCTGTACTAAGTGGTTGTATCCCAGGTGACCTGTAAGATAAGCTTTTCTAAATAATTTAAATTATGTGTCACCTTGAATCCCCTTTTGCAAGTTAAAACTGCTAAAATCATACTCCCTATTTCTGCAAATTTACTGAAGGAAATAATGGCGTATTAAAATATTTATTGATACAAATGCATCACAGAATGCATTTAATAGGAAATCTGTTGTTATGCATTTAACTGCATATATAAATACCATTTAATTATTAACACTATGGTTTATGATGTGTAGCTTAATCAACAGAAGTGATGGGGCAAGTTTCAACCACTGTTGCACAAAGAAATGAATCGGAAAAACCACAAAGTGTGGCAGTCATGGAAGCTCAGAATACTGGCAACCATATATCCTCATAAGTGCCAGCCATAGTTTCCCCCATTGAAAACCATGTTGAACACAAACCTTTTTCACTCCCCTTAAGAAAGCACAAAAAATTGCGGGGCAGCCTATTTTTCAAGTGCAGAAGACCCAAGCTTCATGTGTGTGAAAATTGCATATTCAGTGGATTAGCATGTTGCTTATAAAAAAAACGCAGCTGCTGCAGGAGGTGAGAGAGAGATGAAGCTCTGCAGGGCTTCGAGATTTCCCCAAAGCAGGGAGAGAGAGAACAATCACCTCGAAGCGCTGCGAACTAAGTTGGCGATATACAAATAACGAGATGCATTTATTTATTTTTAGATTATATCTGTGTAGTATATGATCACACCAGTTCAATACTATTACACTGCCACATACTTACCATACAAGTACATTCATAGTTTACATGTAGGGATGAGCGAGTATACTCGCTAAAGCACTACTCGCTCGAGTAATGTGCTTTAGCCGAGTATCTCCCTGCTCGTCCCTGAAGATTCGGGGGCCGGCGTGGAGCAGGGAGCTGCGGGAGAGAGCAGGGAGGAACGGAGGGGAGATCTCTCTCTCCCTCTCTCCCGCCCGCTTTCCCCTGCTCCCCGCCGCGACTCACCTGTCAGCTGCGGCGGCTCCCGAATCTTCAGGGACGAGCAGGGAGATACTCGGCTACAGCACATTACTCGAGCGAGTAGTGCTTTAGCGAGTATACTCGCTCATCCCTATTTACATGTTATGGCGTAGACAAAAATTGTTTATACTATTGTTACAGGACAAACATGTAATGGAATTTATTCAAATAATTTAATATGAAATATTTGGTCATCATTTATTAGTAGAGATGAGCGAACACGTTCGGCCCCGCCCCTTTTTGCCCGAACACCGAACTTTGTGAACACTTCAGTGTTCGGGCGAAAAAGTTCGGGGGCCGCTGTGGCAGCGCGGGGGGGTGCGGCGGGGAGTGGGGGGGAGAGGGAGAGAGAGAGGGCTCCCCCCTGTTCCCCGCTACTGCCGCCCGCGCCGCCGCGCATCTCCCCGCCCCCCGGCGGCACCCGGACCTTTACGCGCGAACACTGCAGTGTTCGGCAAAGCCGGTGTCCGGGTGCGGATGTGTCCGTAACGGACACGTTCGCTCATCTTTATTTATTAGTTAAAAAATTATGAGCATATATATATATATATATATATATAAATATATATATTATTTTCATGTTTTTACTTGTTGAGTGGGAAGTAGATTCATTATTTATACTGGTAGAATGTTAACGGAATTATAAATGACAGTGTTCTGGTGAAAAAAACTGTTTTTGTACTTACTACATTTAGTGTAATGTAACAGTATGAGGTGCCTGTGTGTTTTTTTTATGTTCTCTAGTCATGGTTGCATTTGGATGATATGCAAATAAACTAGTTATGGAAGTTGGACTTATTGACTTTTTGTTATTGATTTGCATATTTAGCAATTGGATTTCACCTGCACCAACCATATTAAAATTTACTTGGAAACAGACTTTAATGGCTTTTCCTATTGCTTTATCCTACATTTAAGTGTTCAATCTCAGGCACAGCAGATGATAAAAGGCCATTCTTTATGAACCTCAGAAAAGTACTTCATGCCACCTGCATACTACCTTTCCATGCTGAAAACAGCTTAAACCAGTTGGATTTCTGAGACAGGTGCACACTATTATTTCCTGCGGAATGTTTAGTTCTGCTGTAAACTGTATTTTATCATAATCTTTTCTGATAAAATTCACTCCAGCACATGTTCACTATTCTATATCATATACAGATAGTTAGATAGATAGATAGATAGATAGATAGATAGATAGATAGATAGATAGATAGATAGATAGATAGATAGATAGATAGATAGACTAATGTTAGAGCAATGCATAGGTATCCATTTTGTGTTTGGTATCATGCTTTACAAATATTATATCTAGTCTAATCTTGCTTGGTCAGAACATCCCATACTTTGAGACAAGAGGACCAGACTACACAACCTTGAATGATATCCGCGTCTGTTCTCTATGAGAAGAGCGTTTTACAGATATCTCATGAGACACAGTACCAATCGGTCTGAGAGAAGTCTGCCTGACAACTAAGACATCATCCTTCTTATTTAGTTTCAATAGCCAATTATAATAAATCATAATTATTACAAGTGAGCCATGTCCAAGCCTCATTGCAAATGTCCTTTGTATATATATTTCTGCTTGCTACTGGAATAAATAGAAAAACTTACTTGATTACACTCGGTCATTGAGTTCAAGGAGTACTTCATTCTTTTGCTATTTTAAAAGATTTGAAACACCCAAAATATACCTAAAGCATAAATTATCGCTATCACTAACAATGTTAGCACAACAAAGTAATATAATGAGTTACGTCACTTGTGCATAACTCCCCCACAGTGATTAAGACCTCTGGACCTTTTCTCAAACGTTGGCAAAAATCATTGTGCAAGTAGTAGAGACACAAAACAAGTTCCCTATAGAATCCTTATGTGTTCAAGTTCAATTTTGCTGAACTGTTAACATTATTCACTCACTTTGATTCTTTCTGCCCACTGCCATTAAAATCCTCAATACATTTTCATGTGACCTTTAACAAAAAATCTGGTTATATAATTTTATCTCTATAATTTTAAAAAGCATAATTGGTCAAGCAGATAAAAACCAGATAAGACCAATCATAATATTCATAAAATTGACAGGAAGAGGCATACTATGAGTAGAAAGGAAAGTATTAACACATTTCTATTGTATTCACCAGTTTGCTAATAACATTGCATATACATAGTAACATTTACATCCTGAGATAACTGTTTATCAAAGTCGAAATAGTTAAATATTAAAAATTCAAAGGGTTTTCCGGGGAGTAAATCTAATTTTAATAGGCCTATAAGCTATTGCATCCAAGCATACACAGAGAGAGTGGAAATAGTGGCAAGGTGAGTACATTGCAAAATATATTTTATTCTTTTTATGTTCTTTTGTTGGAATCTAAAAAATGTTTAGCTCCACAGCAAAACCCTTTAAGACTGACAATGCATTTGTTGGCTAATGTCATATCATTTCAATGGAAATGTGTAATTTATCTCAATTTTTTTGTCAAAGAAGTAAGCATATACATAATTGTCAGTTGCGGTACCTATACTCTGCTGACACATTTTATTATTTCTTGATGAAATGCTTTATGAATTCTGTATTGCCTCATGCCATTGCAGCTATTGACACTATGATCTTGTGCTAGAAAATCCTAAGGGTTAGCTAACCAAGACAAGCTACATTTTGTCTCCAGGGAAGCAAACCAGGAAGGAATGTAACATTTTGTCTTGATCCAAGTGGTAAAAAAGGAGCAATATGCAAAGAAAATTTAAAGCCCTTAGGTTTCACCAAAAATACAAACCAAAAGATTGAAACTGTCAGGTAATTCAAAGTGATCCCTGACTATAAAATTGGTGAAACAGTTTTATTTTTTCCTTATTAGTTAAAATGCAAAAGATTACAGTAGGTGAATAGTTTACAAGGCAGATCATTTATTTTATTATTTTCAATTTTATAACAATAAAATATGGAAAATGTACATTTTTCATTTCTGTTATTGATATTATCTTGAAAAATAATCTCCTTGGACAATATCAAGCAAAACAATAAAAAAGAAGCCTAAATGATTTTAGCAGATGTAAGATTTGCGAAGAGAGGACAAAATAATAAATTTAATAGTGATTGTTAAGGAAAAATGTGCAGATGCAATAATAAGCTTTTTAAGAAAAAAAAAAAGTATTTAAAGTACTTAGCCAGCATAAAGCAAATATGTTGGCGGAGTTCGAAAATATCCTGATAGAAAGCAGTGAAGAAGTCAGTTCTCACTCAAAAGCTCATTTGCAGGAAGCTGTGATGAGTCACATGTATCTACCTTTCAAAGCACTGGCAATAATTCTGAACTGGCATTACTCTCCACATGATGTGAACACACATTTATTCATGCTGTGTGTGGAATGGACATTTTGGCAGCCAAACACCTCAAGTGAAATGGAGTAAGACTGTCCATGATATGATAGCCAAGCCAGTGGGATTCTAGGAGATACTGTGAAAAACATCTGGCTTGTGTTCAAACAAAATAATCCCTCAGGCATTATTTTAGCAAAACAAAAAAAGTGTACACTCCATTTATGTTTCCATGTTACAAGTTCAAAGTCACAGCAGTGAGAGAGTAAATACACTTACACAATAATAATTGATGTATTATGATATATAGGAATACGTCTTTAGGCCTTTATTCAACAAAGATGTATCAATCTCAAGCGCAACATTAAAAAATATTGTCAAAATTTGGATGAAAGCTGCAAAACAGTGACATTTAATGACCTATTTTAAAATGTCACACATACAGAAGAAGAAAAGAGAAGTTTTCTTCCAATTGAAATATAACACATTTTTCCAAATACAGTGCTCTAACAACTTGTGATGTGAAGTCATTCTGGGACGATCAAAATCTTGTAACTTAAGACCATAACTCTATGGAAAGCTAATTGGTTCCAAGCCCCAAAATAAATTCCTACCATTATTTTTCAGACGTCATTTAAACAATGAAAACAGCAACCTCCGTACTGGCTATGGTAAATACCACAATCTTTTTTCCGCTAGTTTTGATCAATTTCCATCTAGGTTGTTTAACCAAAATCCTAATAATTAGTAAAAGTAAAATTAAAAGTAAATTCTTGCAGAATTTGCTGACCTTTTTTTCTGATAATCATACAAGAAGACTTTATTACAGCACATAGCAAGACCTTAGTGCAGTAGTTTATATAAGGAAGAGGCACCTCTTGTGGATATTTGACATGGGAAGAACAATGGAAGAGGTTGAGTTAAAAATAAGACCAATGCTAGAGGTTACTAAGCTTTCAATAAGAGGCGATTTGGAAACTTTGGTTAAAAGCGACTCTGATAAAAACACAATTTTCCTTCCCTGCACCACTCACCTCATTGCTTGTCACACTCTGGAGGTCTCCTATATTTATTGCAGTCACTTATATGCAGTACAGCCCATGTCTGATACTTATCAGGCACCATTCTCATGCTGACATTTCTTCTTTCACTTTCACTATTCTGTGCTATCAATCTCATTATGCATCAGCACAGCATCACATGAGCTGTTAGACACTGTACCATCTCTGTTACAGAGAAAACACTATAATTACATTATGTATTCACCTACATAAGTTACAGACCATAAATATACAGTCAGGAGGATGAGCTTTGATCTCCTCTATAATAACTGTGTGACATGAGCTATGTGATCATCATCAATAGCTGTGATAGGAGTGCCTATGTCCTTCTCCGAAGAGCAAGTGTGGCACACTTCATGTAATAGCATCATACAGGAGCTTTGCTGACTGAGAAAGTGACTTGTATGAGAATACATAAACCCAAGTAAATCTGAGCTGGTCAGAATTGACATTACCACCTAAGGAAAAGAAGACCAACAGTTTCAGATAGAAAGCAATAACTAACAAAGGTAATATTAGCTGATTTAATGAATGAAAAAAAAATCAAGTAGCCCTTTAAAGGTTTAATGGTTTAACCCCTTAACGACACATTTTTTTTTTGGCCAAGAGAACACAATTTGGGGGGGATTTTCATCTCCACTTTTCAAAAGCCATAACTTTTTTATTTTTCATCGAGTTGGCCATATGAGTTCTTGTTTTTTGTGTGGAGAACTATAATTTTCATTGGTACCATTTTTGGGTACATATAATGCATTGTAAAACTTTTTATTTTATTTTTTTAGATCAGGGAGAGAAAACGCATCAATTCTGCCATTGTTTTTTGTTTTTTTTTTAAAACAAAATGACACAATGAAATTTTTCTGTGGACCAGTATGATTACGACAATACCAAAAATATTATAATTTTTTTTGGTATTTTTCCACTTTTGCGCGATAACCCCACTTTTTTAAAATTATAATTATTTTTTACGTCACTGCAATCAAACTGTTTCATTTTTCCATGGACGGAGCTCTGTAAGTGAGTGGTTGTTTTTTGCCTGACGAGCTTTTTTTGTTTGTATCATTTTTGGGTACATGCAGCTTTTTAAATGACTTTTATTGCATTTTTTGGGGAGGTAAAACAAACAAAATAAGCATCTTGCCCCAGTTTTTTTAAACGCTTTTTGCTGTGTAGGATAAATAGTGTGTTCAATTTATAGTACAGGTCATTACAGACACGATATTACCAAATATGTGGGGAGTTTTCTTAAAAAACGTTTTTTTTGATCATTGTTATTTTTTTTACATTTTTTTTTTACACTCTATGTGTCCCTGTAGGGGACTTGAACCATAGCAGCTATGATTCCTATGAAAAGGCATTGCAGGACCTCTGTCTTGCAATGCCTTATTGCTTGCAATAGCGATCATAGGCAATGGCAAGCCAGGACGCCATGAAAACCCATGGGCCCTCCGCGATTGCATGTAGGGGGTTAATAGTGGGGGACACTGTCCTTATGTAAAAGCTGGCTTCTGCTGCGGGGTGGCACGGGCTCAGCTTCTAAACCAGTGCCATCCCCAAGACGTGAGTTTACGTCCTGTTGCATTACCATGTTGCACGTACCCTCACAAGAAGGATGTAAACATTTGTTTGAAGTCCCTCCCTCCTTTCCCGCAGACATGAGGCCTAAAAAGAAGATTTACTTACCAGTCCGGACGCTACGGATCTTCCCTCCGTCGCAGCCAGATCTTCTTTCTTCGGCCCGGCGGATTTACTCGGCACGCCGGCAGCGTGCCGCGCGCATGCGCTGTGCACTCTCTTTTTTTTTTAACTCATGTTCTCCCGCGCTCCCACGCCAGAGAGCAGGAATTCAGCTGCGGGTGTGCCGCGGATCCGGACGGCTTCCATAGGCCTCAATAGAAGCCTGTGGGAACCGTCCCAGCGAGAGACCCGCACTGAAATGGAGCATGCTGCGGGTGCTTTCCCGCACATGTAATCCTGCACACGCAATATTTAATTACCTGCGGGTGTCCAATACATCCCTATGGAGCGCAGATCACGAGTGCGGGTGACCCGCTGCGGATCTGTCCCCGTGGACATGAGGCCTAAAAATATAGTAGATTCAGATATAAGGGAATGTTTTGGTCCCATTATGCGGCCATGAAAATCATGGCCACATAATGGGACAAAACTAAACCATTTAGTTTTCACTATCAGAACTATTGTTTTTTATACATGCGAGAAAGATGGGACAGAACCTGTGTTCCCCCTTTTTTTCAAACTTGTGAGCAATAGCACAGAGTTTGAATAGGCAAAAAAAACCCTTTTTCATGCTCTGATGTGCTCGGTAGTGGCGAGCGTATTAGCGCTTGCGCCCATCTGTTAATGCCATTAGGCTGCGTTTTTCAACTGGCAAAGTGCAGTCCAAATAAGGACACAAGTGCAGCATTCTGCACATTTAAAACCTGGACATAAAATGTGGCTATAATAAGAAATGTTCACACTTGGTTGTCTGAGCAATACTCAAATAACAAAGCAAATGTGGAAATATTCTGAAATGAAAACATGAAAGTTTTGCTCTACTTGGTAACCATCCTAATTTGTACAGTATAAAAAAGTCAATAAGCTATATCACTATTTTTCCATCCCTGTACTCCCCACCTGATTGTCTGTCACACTCTGGGCGTCTACTCTGTGTATTGCAGCTACTTCCATGCAGTGCAGCTCCCTGTCTGATGCTTATTAAGCACCATCTTGTGAGTGAGTTCAAATTTCCCATTTTGCATCTGCACAGCATTATTTGAGACTATGCTATTTCTTCCTGCTGGAGGAAAAGTTTAATTATCATTACCTACTATATGCACTGAATTAGCTATTAACCATAAGTATACAGTCAGGAGGCTGAGCTGTGAGCTCCTCTATTATAACTATGTGACAGGAGCTGTGTGATCATCATTGGTAACTGTGATATGAATGTTTAAGTCCCCCTCGAGGCAGTTTTTGTGGTAGGATTCATGCAACAGTATTTCACAGATTGAGTAATTGCCTAGAGCCTTCAAACATAAACTCAAATATATCTAAGCTGGTCATAACTGAGATCACGTGACCATCTGAGGAGAAAGTTTTAGTAGAAAGGAATAGCTTACCGAGGTGAGATTAGCTAACTTACATATACTGCGGCGTTTGCTACGTAGTGAATGAAAAAAAAATCCAGTGGCCCTTTAAATCCTATTTATTTGCATTATATTATATTGTGCATAATTTGCATCACGTGTGAACATGCCCTCATGTATATGAAACCCTATAAGGTAATATGTGAGTTAAGAGGTTTGATTTGAATATAAAGTAATAAAAATGGATTCGGACCTGTTACCGTTGTAGGGGTGCACTGCAGAGAGTGGCCTGTAAGGGGCAACAGACAGTCAGTCTGGTGCCTGAGACAAGAGGAAAAACACCCCACAGGTACAGTATGGAATGGAAGATGTATGTCACAGAGGTTGTTAACTTCTGTGATGCAGATCGGTCCAATAATACTCCAGGCCAGATCTTCCACCTGAACCCGCAAGCTATGTAAAGGGACAGGTGGAACTAAGGAGGAGGTGTGTGTGTCTGGGAGAACTCATTAACCCCCGTGTTGCTACACCGTATATACTCGAGTATTAGCTGACCCAAGTATAAGCTGAGTCAATAAGTTTTACCACAAAAAATTGGTAAAACTTATTGACTCAAGTATAAGCCTAGCTGGACTCGAGTATATAGTAGCTAAAAAAAAAAAGCAATACTCACCTCCCAGCCGGCGTCTGTGTCCCCGGCGCGATGCTGTCCCAGGCGGTGCAGCTAGCTGCTGCAGTCTTCTCCCCGCTGTCTTCTCCCTGGCTTGCTTTTGAAATCTCTGCCATCAGCGCTGTGATTGTATCGAGCGCCGGCTGTGATAGGTGATTATTGAGGTTTTTTTTTACCTCACTCGAGTATAAGCCGATGGGAGCCTTTTCTGCACATTTTTTTGTGCTGAAAAACTCAGTTTATACTCAAGTATATACAGTATTTTGTAGCTTATTCCTATGTGAGTGCTATGTTAACTTTGTCATTTAAAAATGGTGTACCACATACAAATGCATTAGAAACAGAACACAAAGTGCTTTGTAGTTCTTGCACAAAATCAACAGAATTGACAAAACACAATGTATGAACACATACTTGTAGAAGTCTATAAGAAGAAGATGTTTACAGTTGACATTACAGTCAATTGCTGACTTACAAATCATACATAGTAACAGGTCTGTTAGACATCATCCTACTTTGTTGAAACATTGCTTATATTTTGGATTACTCTGTAGTCAGTGACATGTCTCATCTCTCACACGTGAATTCCACAGCTATTAGGTTCTACTGAACCTAAAAGCTTTTCTGCCTGCCAATGCTTACATGCAGAATTCTACCGCGGATTTCCGCAGCGAGAAAAAATCACGGCATGTTCTATTTGCTACGGATTTACGCCATGGGAGGTCTCCATTATTACAGCATTAATGGAGACCGTGGAAATCCATGCGGAATTTCACAATCGCCAGCAGGCACTTTTTGTTTTTAAACGCGGTACCCCTGTGGCATAAATCCGCTGGCATATCCCGTGTCCTTAGGGTATATCCACATGAGATTTTGATATGGATTTCAGAGTGGATTTGTCTGAATTTCACTCCCTCACTTAACTGGGTAAAATCCACAGTAGAAATTGACAAACTGCAGATTTAAAATCTGCATTGAAGGGCAATTTACACTGTTGGATAAGATTTCAGGAAACATGCAGTCAATTTCATAGCATTTATTCCACGTTAACATACCTTTAATTTTTCAGTAATAGATCTGCAAAAATACTCAAATGAATTTATTAACCTAAAGCAAGTGTAGAATGGCTATAGTAGCAGCAAAAAGGGCCAACATGAACTTTAATGGCCAGGGATCCGGACTACTTACAGTCCATTACTAAATTTTGATGCAGATCTTGAACTTATAGGTTCCTATTCTAATGCCTTCCCATGCTAACGCCTTCTGTTCTGTAGAGATAAGGAGGGCATAGTTTATTCTTGTGGAGAGCTCCTAGAAGGTATGAAGAGACTTATAAGGCCATGCAGTGCTCTTCTGGGAAATTTAGTATGCAAATAGGAGATAGTACAATGCCTCTGCAGCACCACCTATTGCTAGGCAGCTTTCCTATAAGTCAATTTGAGACTTTCTAAGAAGGCTTGCAACATCACTGGGAATATAAGCCAAAGCCAGAGGCTCCTCCAGAAGGAAGCCTGACATTGACTTATGGAGAAGCTGCCTTCCGAGGCATTGTACCATCTTTCATTTGCATAATCTGTAGAGATTGGTGTTGTGCGATTTGATGTGAAATATTTGGGTTGGGACTACCTAACCTGATTTTCAAAAAATAACCGTGAAGCGAGACAGCCAATTCCGTCTCCCATTGAAATTAATACGTATGTGTGTGTTGTCTTTCTTGCATGAATGTGGCTCAGTTGTTAGCACAGTTGCCTTTCAATACTAGGGTCCTAGGTTCAAATCCCATCAAGGATAACATCTGTATGGACTTTGAAAAACTCCATCCTGTGGCTGTCCTTGGACTCCAGAACAGCAAAGCAGCAGCACTAACAACTGAGCCACTACACTAGTCAGGTCTGTTACGTAGGAAGAGAAGAACAACAGCTAGAATAAACACAAAGCAAACAGAAAAAACACATCCACATGTTGCCCTTGGTCAGATTTGAACCTATTTAACATCACCATTCGAACCAATTTAACTTCTAAACTCAGATTATCACCCTTTTTTCCCACATCTGACAAAGGGGCATGGTTTAAATTCACTAAATTTGTTCCAAATTTATGCCAAAACTTTGGTGCAATTTTTGGGGTAGACTGCTCCAATTAATAACAGTTAGACTAGACAAGTCTAAAGACTGTCGAGTATAAGGGTTATTTTACATGGGCCAATATTCACCTGAATAATTGCTTCAACAAGTGATTACGGGCAACTGTCGGGCCGTGGAAACACAGCACCTGACAGGGTATTAAGCAATAAGTCATTTAGTAGATGCTGGTCATTCCATTTCGGCTTACAGGAACTGAACAACTAGTGAGCAACTTCTTGCTTAGTACAAACAGGCAGTCATCCATCTTTGAATGACTGCTTGTTTGCCGTGAATGGAGGCAGGTGGCCAGAAGAGATCTCTGGCATGCTCTGCCTCCATTCAGTAAATGACAATTGTTCCTGTGTGAAAGCACAGGAGATATAGTTGTTGGGATGGCTGTCAGACACTTAAGAACCTAATGGTTGTCTAATCTAACACTGCACTAAATTTGCAGTATGAGACCATATTAGTAATTCTGCCTCAATATATCAGTTTTTCCTGGAGTGCTTCTTCATTCGTCCTTCTTCTGTTTTAAAGTATATGTAAAAAGCACCTGCAATTTGAAGCATATTTTTATGTTCTTTTTTTACATATGCCTTTAGTGCCTATTAGAGATGAGGGAGCACCAAAATGCTCGGGTGCTCGTTGCTCGAGTCGAGCTTTCCGCGATGCTCGAGAGTTCGTTTCGAGTAACAAACCCCATTGAAGTCAATGGGCGACTCGAGCATTTTTGTATATGACCCATGCTCCGCTAAGGTTTTCATTTGTGAAAATCTGGAAAACCCAAGAAAGTGATGGAAACGACACAGAAACGGATAGGGCAGGCGAGGGGCAACATGCTGGGCTACATTTCAGGTTCCCAGATCCCACTATTAAGCTACAATAGCGGCAAGAATGCCCCCCCCCCCTAACAATTTTTACTTCGGACAAACCCTCATTAGCAAGGCACACCTTAGCTAAGCACCACACTACCTCCAACCAAGCACAATCACTGCCTGCGGGAGACACCGCTGCCTCTTCTCCTGGGTTACATGCTGCTCAACACCCCCCACATGACCATGCATCCGCAGCGCACACAAAAGTGTCCCTGCGCAGCCTTCAGCTGCCCTCATGCCTCTCGCTGACTGCATAGCCACACCACCCTCATGTCTATTTATAAGTGCGTCTGCCATGAGGAGGAACCGGAGGCACAAACCGCAGAGGGTTGGCAGGGCCAGGTAGCGACCCTCTTTAAAAGGGGTGGGGCGATAGCCCACAATGCTGTACAGAAGCAATGAGAAATCCAATCCTGTGCCACCTCCATCAGGACCTGCAAACGTGGGCATAGCAATGGGAAATCCATGTGTCCACACAGTATTCATTCTGTCAAGGTGTCGCATAGCTCAATCGACACCGCAAGGGGAAAGCCATCTGCACTCTGCCCCCTACCCAAGTCAGTCAGTGTCTTTGTGCCAGACAGGACAAACACCGCGATGGGAACTAAGTGGGCACAAACAGCATAGGTGGGTCCTAGGCAACCCAAGACATGAACAAAAAATAAATCTGAGGGGCCAAACATGGCAGACTTGCACCGCGCCCACGACATAGGCCTCGGCCCACAGCTTCGACAATCGTAGGCAGGAAGCGGACTTTCACTGCACCCAGGATATAGGCCTCTGCACAAAACCCAGGCAATTGTGGGCCAAGAGCAGACTCCAATGCTAGCGTAGCTGTGCACGTCTCATTAGCGCTGTATTGATCCTGTAGTTTGTCCCAATGCAGTGCCCCGGATAGTAGAGCTAACGTCAGATAAAATACAGGTGGGCTTTGGCCCACACTGCATGCCCCAGTCAGACTGGGGTTTTTTATAAATAGTCACAGGCAGGTACAACTCCCCTATGTAAAGTCCCTGTGGACCCACAGCAGGGGTGGCTCCCTGGAACCGACCGGCGGTACATAAATAAATCCCATTGCAGTGCCCTGCACAGCTGAGATAACGTCAGATTAAATACAGGTGGGCTTCGGCCCACACTGCATGCCCCAGTCAGACTGGGGTTTTTTATAAGTAAACACAGGCAGGTACAACTCCCTAATGTGAAGTCCGTGTGGACCCACAGCATGGGTGGGTCCCAGGAAGCCACTGGCGCTACATAAATCCCATTGCAGTGCCCTGCACAGCTGAGCTAACGTCACATTAAATACAGGTGGGCTTCGGCCCACACTGCATGCCCCAGTCAGACTGGGGTTTTTCATAAATATACAAAGGCAGGTACAACTCCCTAATGTGAAGTCCATGTGGACCCACAGCATGGGTGGGTCCCAGGAAGCCACCGGCGTTACATAAATAAATCCCATTGCAGTGCCCTGCACAGCTGAGCTAACGTCAGATAAAATACAGGTGGGCTTCGGCCCACATTGCATGCCCCAGTCAGACGGGTTTTTTATAAGTATACACAGGCAGGTACAACTCCCTAATGTGAAGTCCGTGTGGACCCACAGCAGGGGTGGCTCCCTTGAACCCACTGGCGGTACATAAATATATCCCATTGCAGTGCCCTGGACAGCAGAGCTAACGTCAGATAAAATACAGGTGGGCTTCGGCCCACATTGCATGCCCCAGTCAGACGGGTTTTAATAAGTATACACAGGCAGGTACAACTCCCTAATGTGAAGTCCCTGTGGACCCACAGCAGGGGTGGCTCCCTGGAACCCACCGGCGGTACATAAATAAATCCCATTGCAGTGCCCTGGACAGCAGAGCTAACGTCAGATAAAATGCTGGTGGGCTTCGGCCCACACTGCATGCCCTAGTCAGTCTGGGTTATTTTTTTGGGCCATGTACGTGGAACAACGCAATGGGAACACTTAGTGCACCGATAGTATGCACAGACCCCTGTAATACTCCTGTAGCAAAGGTATAAGATTTTTTTGAGGCAATACGTGTCCTGTCCATGTGTCTGTGGTTATATGCACCTTCCCAGTAACCGCATTGGTGGGAAAGTGGTCGCGACTGTGGACCTATTAGCGCGGTTTTATTTAGTTGGTTTTCGGAATGTGGCCAGGATTAAATGGGCCGTGGCAGGGGGGGGGGGGGAGATTTCTTATTGTGTCGTTTAAGGTGAAATTCTCGGACTGCCACCAGACGGACCACTGAGGAAGCATTTGCCAACAATGTTTTCATTGTTGGAGGAGGAGGAGGGGGATGTTTTTGAGGCAGTACGTGTCCTGTCCACATGTACGTGGTTATATGCACCTTCCCAGTAACTGCGTCGCTGGAAAATTGTTGCGCCTGGGGACATAGTACCGCGGCCTTGCCACCATCATGTCTTAGGGAAGCCTCCATTTCCACAACCCTGTAACATAGCAGTAGCAGCAGTATAGGCAAAGCCCAGAATTAGTAACATTTCAGTGGTAGGAGTATGGGCAGACCCCAGTAACATTTCATTGGCAGCAGTAGGGACAGACCCCAGTAACATTTCCTTTGCAGCAGTATAGACAAACCCCAGTAACATTTCAGTAGTATAAGTATAGACAGACACCAGTTACAGTTCAGTAGGAACAGTAGGGACAGACCCCAGTAACATTTTAGTAGTATCAGTTGCGACATGCCACAGTAACATTTCAGTTCCAGCAGTGCAGACAGACCCCAGTAACATTTCAGTAGTATCACAAGGGACAGGCCCCAGTAACATTTCAGTAGCAACAGTATAGACAGACCCCAGTAACAGTTCAGTAGTAACATTAGGGAGAGACCCCAGTAACATTTCATTGGCAGCAGTAGGGACAGACCCCAGTAACATTTGAGTAGTATCAGTAGGGACAGGCCCCAGTAACATTTCAGTTCCAGCAGTGCAGACAGACCCCAGTAACATTTCAGTAGTATCAGTAGGGACAGGCCCCAGTAACATTTCAGTTCCAGCAGTGCAGACAGACCCCAGTAGCATTTCAGTAGTATAATTGGGGACAGGCCCCAGTAACATTTCAGTAGCAACAGTATAGACAGACCCCACTAACATTTCAGTAGTATAAGTAGGTACAGGCCCCAGTAACATTTCAGTTCCAGCAGTGCAGACAGACCCCAGTAACATTTCAGTAGTATCAGTAGGGACAGACCCCAGTAACATTTCAGTAGTAGTAACAGTATAGACAGACCCCTT
Organism: Eleutherodactylus coqui; assembly: GCF_035609145.1. NCBI lineage: Eukaryota > Metazoa > Chordata > Amphibia > Anura > Eleutherodactylidae > Eleutherodactylus > Eleutherodactylus coqui. Next base: position 261,096,225 of record NC_089837.1, on the reverse strand, counting down.
TAACATTTCCGTAGCAGCAGTGTAGGCTGATCCCAGTAACATTTCATTTGCAGCAGTGCAGACAGACCCCAGTAACATTTCACTAGTATCATTAGGGACAGGCCCCAGTAACATTTCAGTAGTATCAGTAGTGACAGGCCCCAGTAACATTTTAGTTCCAGCAGTGCAGACAGACCCCAGTAACATTTCAGTTCCAGCAGTGCAGACAGACCCCAGTAACATTTCATTTACAGCAGTATAGACAGACTCCAGTAACATTTCAGTACCAGCAGTCTAGGCAGAGCCCAGTAACAATTCAGTAGTAACAGTATAGACAGACCCAAGTAACATTTCATTTGCAGCAGCATAGGCAGATCCCAGTAACATTTCATTTACAGCAGTATTGACCGACCCCAGTAACATTTCAGTAGTAGTAACAATATAGACAGACCCCTTTAACATTTCCGTAGCAGCAGTGCAGGCTGATCCCAGTAGCATTTCATTTGCAGCAGTATAGACAGACTGCAGTAACATTTCATTTGCAGCAGTATTGACAGACCCCAGTAACTTTTCAGTTGTAGTAGCAGTATAGACAGACCCCAGTAACATTTCCGTAGCCGCAGTATAGGCAGAGCAGCACATTAACATTTCCGTTGCAGCAGTAAAGGGAGAGCCAAGTATTTGTAACATTTCAGTAGTAGCAGTATAACAGACCCCAGTAACATTTATGTAGAAGCAGTATAGGGAGAGCCCAGTATTAGTAACATTTCATTAGTAGCAATATAGACAGGCCCCAGTAACATTAACATTGAAGCAGTATAGGCAGAGCACAGTATTTGTAACATTTCAGTAGTAGCAGTATGGACAGACCCCAGTAACATTTCCATAGCAGCAGTATGGGCAAAGCAGCAGATTAACATTTCCCTTGCAGCAGTACAGGGAGAGCACAGTATTTGTAACATTTCAGTAGTAGCCGTATGGACAGGCCCCAGTAACATTAACGTTGAAGCAGTATAGGCAGAGCACAGTATTTGTAACATTTCAGTAGTAGCAGTATAACAGACCCCAGTAACATTTACGTAGAAGCAGTATGGGCAAAGAAGCAGATTAACATTTCCCTTGCAGCAGTACAAAGAGAGCACAGTATTTGTAACATTTCAGTAGTAGCAGTATAGACAGGCCCCAGTAACATTAATATTAAAGCAGTATAGGCAGAGCACAGTATTTGTAACATTTCAGTAGTAGCAGTATAGACAGGCCCCAGTAACATTTACGTAGAAGCAGTGTGCGCAAAGCAGCAGATTAACATTTCCCTTGCAGCAGTAAAGGGGAGAGCACAGCATTTGTAACATTTCAGTACTTCCAGTATAGACAGACCCCAGTAACATTTACGTAGAAGCAGTATGGGCAAAGCAGCAGATTAACATTTCCCTTGCAGCAGTATAGGGAGAGCACAGTATTTGTAACATTTCAGTAGTAGCAGTATGGACAGGCCCCAGTAACATTTCCGTTGCAGCAGTATAGGGAGAGCCCAGTATTTGTAACATTTCAGTAGTAGCACTATAGACAGGCCCAAGTAACATTAACGTTGAAGCAGTATAGGCAGAGCACAGTATTTGTAACATTTCAGTAGTAGCAGTATAGACAGGCCCCAGTAACATTTACGTAGAAGCAGTATGGGCAAAGCAGCAGATTAACATTTCCCTTGCAGCAGTATAGGCAGAGCACAGTATTTGTAACATTTCAGTAGTAGCAGTATAGACAGGCCCCAGTAACATTAACATTGAAGAAGTATAGGCAGAGCACAGTATTTGTAACATTTCAGGAGTAGCAGTATAGACAGGCCCCAGTAACATTAACGTTGAAGCAATATTGGCAAAGCAGCAGATTAACATTTCCCTTGCAGCAGTATAGGGAGAGCACAGCATTTGTAACATTTCAGTACTTGCAGTATAACAGACCCCAGTAACATTAACGTAGAAGCAGTCTAGGGAGAGACCAGTATTAATTACATTTCAGTAGTAGCTGTATACACAGGCCCCAGTAACATTTACGTAGAAGCAGTATGGGCAGAGCCCAGTATTAGTTACATTTCAGTAATAGCAGTATAGACAGGCCCCAGTAACATTTCCGTTGAAGCAGTATGGGTAAAGTCCAGTATTAGTAACATTACAGTAGTATCAGTATACACAAACCAAGGTAACATTTCAGGAGCAGAAGTATCGGCAGACCGAAGTTACATTTCTGTTGCAGAAGTATAGTCAGACCCCTCTAGCATTACTGTGGCAGAAGTATAGGTAGGCAGAACAGAGTTACATTTCTGTAGCAAAAGTGTAGGCCAACCCCAGACACAGTGGTGTACTTTGAGTGCAGGTGAAGCCCATAAAAATTACTTGGATTACATTCTAGGCGAGGGCCCGAAAAATTGATTTACCGACAGTACAAATCAAGTACCAACCAAGAGGGCAGGTGAAACCCATTAATCGCTTTGGTTAATGTGGCTTAATTTGTAACTAGGCCTGGAGGCAGCCCAGTTACAATAAAAATTGGTTCAGGTGGAAGTTTCAATGCTTTAATGAGAATTGAAAAGTATAAATATTGTTTACAAAAGTTATATGAGCCTTTTGGATCACAGAAAAATTGCCTGTTTGGGGTGATTCCGTGAGGTTTCAGGAGGAGGAGCAGGAGGAGGAGGACGGATATCATACACAGATTGACAAAGGTAAAGGTCCCCATTTTTTGAGGTGATAGAGAACAATGCTTGCATCTGCGGTTGCAGTGAAAATAATCTTTATGTACCGCTGCTGTACTGCTGCCGGTGGAGAAGAGAAGTCTGGGGAAATCCAGGCTTTGTTCATCTTTATGAGTGTAAGCCTGTCAGCACTGTCAGTTGACAGGCGGGTACGCTTATCCATCATGATTCCCCCAGCTGCACTAAACACCCTCTCTGACAAGACGCTAGCCGCAGGGCAAGCTAGCACCTCCAGGGCATACAGCGCGAGTTCGTGCCATGTGTCCAGCTTTGACACCCAGTAGTTGTATGGAGCAGAGGCGTCACGGAGGACGGTAGTACGATCGGCTACGTACACCCTCACCATCTTTTTACAGTGCTCCCTCCGACTCAGCCTTGACTGGGGACTTGTGACACAGTCTTGCTGGGGAGCCATAAAGCTGGCAAAGGCCTTGGAGAGTGTTCCCCTGCCTGCGCTGAACATGCTGCCTGATCTCCGCGCCTCCCCTTCTACTTGGCCCCCGGAACTGCTCCTTCTGCCGCTAGCGCTGTCAGATGGGAAGTTTACCATCAGATGGGAAGTTTACCATCAGTTTGTCCACCAGGGCCCTGAGGAATAGCATCACTCTTGAACCCCTTTCCTCTTCGGGAATGAGAGTGGAAAGGTTCTCCTTATACCGTGGGTCGAGCAGTGTGTACACCCAGTAATCCGTAGTGGCCAGAATGCGTGTAACGCGAGGGTCACGAGAAAGGCATCCTAACATGAAGTCAGCCATGTGTGCCAGGGTACCTGTACGCAACACATGGCTGTCAACACTAGGAAGATCACTTTGAGGATCCTCCTCCTTCTCCTCCTCCACAGGCCATACACACTGAATGGATGAGAGGCAAGCAGCATGGGTACCCTCTGCAGTGGGCCCAGCTGTCTCTTCCTCCTCCTCCTCAGGCTCCTCCCCCTCCTCCTCCTCCTCCTCCTCAATGCGCTGAGATATAGACATGAGGGTGCTCTGACTATCCAGCAACATACTGTCTTCCCCCGCCTCCGTTTCCGACCGCAAAGCGTCAGCCTTTATGCTTTGCAGGGAACTTCTCAACAGGCATAGCAGGGGAATGGTGACGCTAATGATTGCAGCATCGCCGCTCACCATCTGGGTAGACTCCTCAAAGTTTCCAAGGACATGGCAGATATCTGCCATCCAGGCCCACTCCTCTGTAAAGAATTGAGGAGGCTGACTCCCACTACGCCGCCCATGTTGGAGTTGGTATTCCACTTTAGCTCTATGCTGCTCATACAGCCGGGCCAATATGTGGAGCGTAGAGTTTCACCGTGAGGGCACGTCGCAAAGCAGTCGGTGCACTGGCACATTAAACCGATGTTGCAGGGTCCGCAGGGTGCCAGCGTCCATGTTGGACTTGCGGAAATGTGCTCTGACCCGGCGCACCTTGCCGAGGAGGTCTGACAAGTGTGGGTAGCCTTTCAGAAACTGCTGAACCACCAAATTAAAGACATGGGCCAGACATGGCACGTGCGTGAGCCTGCCAAGCTGCAGAGCTGCCACCAGGTTACGGCCGTTGTCACACACGACCATGCCCGGTTGGAGGCTCAGTGGCGAAAGCCAGTGGTTGGTCTGCTCTGTCAGACCATGCAACAGTTCGTGGGCCGTGTGCCTCTTCTCTCCTAAGCTGAGTAGTTTCAGCATGGCCTGCTGACGCTTGCCCACCGCTGTGCTGCTGCGCCGCGCCACACCGACTGCTGGCGACGTGCTGCTGCTGCTGACACATCTTGATTGCGAGACAGAGGTTGCGTTGGAGGAGGAGGAGGAAGGTTTAGTGGAGGTGGCATACACCGCCGAAGATACCAGCACTGATCTGGGGCCCGCAATTCTGGGGGTGGGTAGGACATGAGCGGTCCCAGGCTCTGACTCGGTCCCAGCCTCCACTAAATTCCCCCAATGTGCCATCAGGGAGATATAGTGGCCCTGCCCGTCTGTGCTTGTCCACGTGTCCGTTGTTAAGTGGACCTTGGCAGTAACCGCGTTGGTGAGGGCGCGTACAATGTTGCGTGAGACGTGGTCATGCAGGGCTGGGACGGCACACCGTGAAAAATAGTGGCGACTGGGGACAGAGTAGCGCGGGGCTGTCGCCACCATCATGTTTTTGAAAGCCTCAGTTTCCACAAGCCTGTATGGGAGCATCTCCAGGCTGATCAATTTGGCGCGACAAAGGTTGCACACCACTGTTCGTCGGTCATCCGCGGTCTCAGTGAAAAACTGCCACACCTTTGAGCACCTTGGCCTCTGCACGGTGGCTTGGAGCGAGGGGGTGCTTTGGGAATGGTGCATTATTCTCTCTGGCCATGCCTCTACCCCTGGCCACCCCACTGCCTCTTCCAACCTGTCCTGCGGCTGCAATTGCCTCCCCCTCTGAAGACCTCTCCTCAGTTGGCTTATCACACCAGGTGGGGTCAGTCACCTCATCGTCCAGCGGCTCTTCCTCCGAATCCTCTGTGCACTCCTCCCTCAGACTTACTGCCCTTACTACTGCCTCACTGATAGACAACTGTGTCTCATCGTCATCGTCCTCCTCACCCACTGAAAGGTCTTGAGACAGTTGCCGGAAGTCCCCAGCCTCATCCCCCGGACCCCGGGAACTTTCCAAAGGTTGGGCATCGGTCACGACAAACTCCTCAGGTGGGAGAGGAACCATTGTTGCCCAATCTGGGCAGGGGCCCGAGAACAGTTCCTGGGAGTCTGCCTGCTCCTCAGAATGTGTCATTTTCATGGAGTGAGGAGGCTGGGAGGAAGGAGGAGCAGCAGCCAGAGGATTCAGAGTTGCAGCAGTGGACGGCGTAGAAGACTGGGTGGTCGATAGATTGCTGGATGCACTTTCTGCCATCCACGACAGGACCTGCTCCCACTGCTCGTTTTTTAATAAAGGTCTACGACGTGGACCCAAAAATTGTGATATGAAGCTGGGAACCCCAGAAACTGTCCTCTCTCCTACTCCCGCAGCAGCCGGCTGTGATTCGCCTGGACCAGGAACTGGGCCTATACCCACACCCTCACTTGGAACTCCGCATCCTCACACGTGTCCACGTCCTCTACCCCTACCCCTACCCTTCAGCATGGTGGATTAAGAATCGAGCAGACACTGAGCGGTGTAAACATTTTTGTGAATTATTTCCGCGCAGTTGGTGGCTGCCAGCGGTTATACAACGCAAAATGAAGCCAGAGATAAATTATAAGGAAGGATGCAAGCAGGACTAGCTGTGCAATATGCAGTTGTGATGCACCTGAAGTCCCACAGGCCACACAGTTATACACTGGGTTACAAGCAGCCGTAAAAAGGATTTATTTTTTAAAATAGATTTTTTCCAATGCAATGCAGGCAATGGAGTGTGTATTGGATTTTCCCTCTATGGCTGTCTGGCACCGTACACTGTGCCGGCAACTGACTGGTAACACAGAGCGGTGAAAAAAATTAGTGCTTTCTTGGCGTGCACTTCGAGGCAGAGAGCGCTTACATTACGCTAACTGCCCCCAGCAAAAAATGTAACTGAAGGCTGAACGCAGGCCTTGCTATGCCCTATGCAGTTGAGATGCACCTCAAGTCCCACAGGCCACGCAGTAATATGCACTGGGTTACAAGCAGCCGTAAAAAGGATTTCTTTTTTAAAATTGTTTTTTTCCAATGTAATGCAGGCAATGGAGCGTGTATTGGACTTTCCCTCTATGGCTGTCTGGCACCGTACACTGTGCCAGCAACTGACTGGTAACACAGAGCGGTGAAAAAAATTAGTGCTTTCTTGGCGTGCACTTGCAGGCAGAGAGCGCTTACGTTACGCTAACTGCACCCAGCAAAAAATGTAACTGAAGGCTGAACTCAGGCCTTGCTGTGCAATGCTGAGGTACTACAACTCCCAGCAACCACGGAGTTAAATGCACAGGTAGCCCTAAGAAGGAGTGTTGGGATTGTTGTAGACAGGATTCCACACTACCACTGTCCCTGCCTCACCAATACTTCCCCTATACTACATAGTACAGACTGCAGCCTGAGAATGCTATAGCTGTAATGGGGCTGCACGCCCGATATACAAAAAAAAAAAAAAAAGGACAAAACTGCTCCAAGCAGCCAAAACAGTAGTGCACTAGGTGAGCTGTGGCCCTAAGAAGGACCGTTGGGGTTCTTGTAGAGGCTAACACTATCCCTGTACCAGCAGCAGCACTCTCCCTAATCTCTGCCAGCGTGCGTCTGTGGCGAGCCGCGGGCGGCGCCGCTTTATATACTCGACGGTCACTTGATCTCTCCAGCCACTCACTGCAGGGGGGTGGGATAGGGCTGGAACGTCACAGGAGGAAGTTGTGATGCCTTCCCTGCTAGTCTATTGGCCAGAAAATGTCGCAAATTTTTCAGGGAAGGAAATGGAACTGACTCGAACACCGCTTGGTGCTCGTCTCGAGTAACGAGCATCTCGAACACCCTAATACTCGAACGAGCATCAAGCTCGGACAAGTATGCTCGCTCATCTCTAGTGCCTATATTTAATTTGTGTAATTTAGTACAATCATTTTACTTGCAGATATTCTTGAAGTTCTGACCACAGAAATGGCAATGACAACAAGCCAAAATGCTATACATGTAGATCTTATCTTCATATTTCACTATGGACTTTCAACAAATTCTGGTCACAGTGTTTTAGCAACAAAAACAATGCTAGAGCACTACAATAAAACCCTAAACAAATTTTAATATACTGTAGGCTGTATAGGATTAAAAATACATGACCATTATGGCTCCATTAAAGTGAACAGAGCTCAGCTGCAATACCATGAATAACCTGTGGACATGTATGGCGCTGTCTCAGAAAGAAAGCATGCATGTTTTTCTAATAGTGTACAATCCCTTTAAGTCATTGCAGGTATTCTTTATGTTTGAAAAATGCTATGAAAATATAATGTAAGACTACACATTATGACCCCCTGATTGTGGAATTGATATAATGTGCATTAAAATCCTGCATACATTTCTAGATCACACAGCTTAAAAGGAAAAAAGTTGTCTGGCACCATTTATTGACAGTAGTAACACAACATTAGATAGGATTTAAGATTTCTCTACATGTAGAAACAATCCATTCAGTAAAAAGTAGATACTGTATATGTGTTCAAAAGAGTCATAAAATGCAAAGTGAAATATGACGCATGATAAAGCAATATATCTGAATCCTCCGCTGTAGGGAATGACAAAATAAAATCTCATCAGATGTAATATCATATTTTTCCCAGATACCTTAATTCTGCACCTGTTTCATTGATTTGCATGGTAATTTGGCATTCACAGCAAGATACATGCCAGCTTTCATCCTTGTTGCTTTTATGGCAACTAACATATGGGATAAAGTGTTTAATTTTCTTCCACATTTATTCGCAGCTAGTGATATTTTAATGTAAAATATATTTTGAGAATAATGACTTTTCAACTTTGTAGAAATAGCTGTGTAAGCTGGTATTTTTTCCCTTGCTTATATTAAGAGAAAAAAAAACAAACTCCTACCATCTGACAGATGATAAAATATATAGTGATACAGTAACTCATGGGCAGTATTATAACCATGCAGTCAAATACATTGGCTGATGGTTTGTATTCTTTCTTCATGATAATATTCAGAATTATAGACACAAAGTAATTGCTATCGCACAATCAGTTTAAGGTTAGTTTAAGACAGTGGAAATACGGTTATACTTCTGTATTATAGTCTCAATGAGTTTTACTGCAGCAGATTTAGTTTACCTTAGAGATTTTGGATGATGTAGTGTAGGTCCAGTCTAGAAGGTCTAGGTGCAGTGCTTATAATGTGGACAATAAAATATAGATATGTTATGGCTCATGCACACTGGCACAGAGCCTGTACAGTATCTTTTAGTAGACACAATAAACAAGAAAATATTTAGCCAGTTCACCACATCAAAGGAATTCTGCCAATCTACATAATCATTCAGTCTGTTATACATAAAATTAAAACTTGTATCATAATCAATCTGCTACCATCATAAATCTGAGCTAACTACCTGATAGAAACTAATTTCTTGGGGACGAGCTTTTTGATGCACAAGAAGTGGGCCGAGGCTGAGATAAGATAGAAGCCTGTGTGCTGTGTGAGTAGTACAATGGATCTGGAAGAGATGTAAGTGTTGTCCAGCCACATGTTGTACCTGAGGAAGCCTGAGTTGCAGAATAGAGCAGCTGCCGACCCCAGTGACCAGACTCTGTGAGAAAGTAGTCTGAAATGTGATTGTTCTCAGCAAGAGAAACAACGTAATCTTGTAGATATGATACCTTTTAATGGCTAACAAAAATACATGATGTAATAATAGCGAGCTTCCGAACCAACGCAGGGTTCTTCTTCAGGCTTATGGATTGGATCTGAAGAGGCATGCATATTTATACATACTTATAACATACATACTTATGACAAGGCACAGATATGGTTCTGATTGGTTCGCACTTAAAAGGAATTCTGCAACAGCAAACAAACTTTTTTTGTCTAGGCACTGATAGCGGAGTGAAAGTTTTATGGTCCCTAAATTACTGTTGGAGGGGGGAAAAAGTCAGCAGGCTTGAATTGCTACAAGAGATACACAAACATTTTTAGCTAAACACTGATAAGGGAGTGAAAGTTAATGGTCCCTGAATTACTGTTGATGGGGGTCTTATCTGTATAATGTCTCACACTTCCCATTCACGCATAAATCCTGGGGAATAATTTAACCCAGTATTCAGCGTGTCAAAGGTTGTTATCAATTTATATTCCCAAATTCTTCTGTGGTTTTGTGACTTGAAACCACCCTTCAATATCAAAACTCTCATATCTCCTATGTTATGTCCATGGTTAGAGAAGTGCTCGGCCACAGGTAATTCTCTTTTTCTGTGTTCAATCATGTGGCGATGGGATCTCATCCTGGCTTTCAGTTTCTGTCCTGTTTCTCCAACATAAAGACCCCCAACAGGACATTTACTGCACATGATCAGGTACACAACATTGGACGAGGAACATGTAAATGTCCCTGGGATCTTATAGTCCTGCTGTGTGTTGGGGATCTGTATCCTGTCCGCAGTCAGTATATGTGAGCAGGTCTTACAGCTCCTTACATTACAGGGATAAGTTCCTTTTTGTGTGTCAGAGGGTAATGCACTCCTGATTATAAAGTTCCTCAAGTTAGGAGGTTGCCTGTAACACAGAAGCGGAGGGTCCGGGAATATGGTTTTCAGACGGTCATCCTTGTACAGGGTATGGTGGAGTTTTCTTGCGATTTTCCTTAGTACCTCTAGTTGCGGATTGTAGGTCACTACTAGAGGCACACGATTGTTTCTTTCCTTCTCCTTGTATTGGAGTAGTTGATTTCTGGGTATCCTGGTGGCTCTGGTGATTTGGTCATCAATTGAAGTGGGATGGTAGCCCTGATTTATAAATGTTCTTTTAAGATGGTACAAATGTTCCTCTCTGTCTGTTGGGTTGGAGCAGATCCGGTTGTATCTGATGGCCTGGCTGTAGACAATGGACTTTTTGATGTGTTTAGGATGGAAACTGTCCCATCTGAGGTATGTGGGCCGATCAATCGGTTTTCGGTATAGGGATGTCTGTATTGAGTTGTTTGAAATCTTTATGGTGGTGTCCAAAAAGTTGATTTCTGTATGCGAGTAGCTTAATGTCAGTTTTATGGTGGGGTGGAATGCATTGAATCTTTCATGGAATTTTATTAATTCTTGTTTGGTGTGGGTCCAGATGATCATGATGTCAAAGTAGTCTGAGGAACAGTTCAGTGGCCAGTGCCAGGCGTTTATCCAAGGAACTGCTGTATTGTGTAGAAGGAAAAGAATGCATGCTTCAGCCCCAGTGGAAGTGCCATCTGTGCTAGTCACTGGGACAGAATGAGCACTGAAATACAACAGTACCAGTTGTGATTTTGCCACGGTCAGAAGATGCACGATAAGGTTTATGATTGCCAGGCGAGTGAAGAAGAGAGAGCCTAATAGAGACTGAGAACTCAGTCACACGGGCGCATGTAGCAGACAGCCGTACCTGAAGACGGACGTCTCTCTGCAGCGCCGGAGGAAAGAACATGTGACCGGCTTCATTGCCGGTCATGTGTTCTTTCATCAGCACTGCAGAGAGACGTCCGTCTTCAGGTACGGCTGTCTTCTGTCAGTCACACGGGCGCATCGGCGCTGGTGTACGGGTGCCGATGCGTCTGTGTGACTGAGCCCTGAGACGTACTTATTCTTGTTAGACACTAAAGGGAGCCACCATCACCGCCGCAACTTTAATTGTATTGCAATTGAAGTTATACACCTCGATAGAGACCCGTTACACGTATGTACCTCAACTATGAATAAAAATACTTTTACATGGGGTTTGTCGAATTTTACGACTGTTCAGTCTAACTTTTTATTTTTTTTATTAGTATATTTACGCAAAAATAAAGTGTGGGAATGGGTTTCTCATTTTGTTTCGGACATTTTGATATATAATATATATGGTTTTGGTTTACAGGGCGCATACGGCGACAGTTTTGGTTGGCATTGGCTTTGGGTTATTTTCTTTCCTATGTCTATATTGTTGTTTTATTCTGTAATTTTGTTTCACTTATGTATGTTATTATGTTTTTTACTATCTATGTCCCTCATGACATCATATAAGACCTCCTGGGGGACATTCACATGTTTTTTTTTTATTTGACATTTTTCCCCTGTAGTTGGGGCATCCATAGGAGCCCCAGTTACAGGGGAAAACACCTCTTGTAGTGACATTAGTCACTGGCAGAACTGATCAGGGTCTAGTATGACACTGTAGCGCTGCTGTAGTAGGGAATCCCGGCGGTCAAATTCTATGCAAAAATCCTCACCAATACTCAAACCTCTCCTCCCAAATCTCATCAACATGAAACAAGTCCGACTCACTCCCCACATGGAAGCAAAAGATAGCACTACCAGACTTTTCATTGTGATATACTAAGCCAAGCACAACAAAACCCCTCTAGTTCTGCTTACAACTGATACAGAGAAAGCCTTTGATAGGCTAAACTCTTTTTTTTCTCAGGATGACCCTCAAAATATTTAACTTACCTGACAATTTTATTGATAAGTTCGTGGCCCTATAAAAAAAACCCTCAGCCAAAATTAAAGTCAACGGAAATCTTTTCCTCCCTTTCAATATTAAAAGCGGCACAAGACAGGGCTGCACTCTTTCTCCTCTTCTATTTATTCTTTCAATGGAGGTCTTTCTGGAAAGAATACGGCACAACCAACAGTTTACGGGCTTAAAATGTGGGCGAGTGGAACACAAGACAGCATCTTTTGCAGATGACGTCCTGTTATTTTTAAGTAACCCCCATCTTTCTCTCAAACCACTTCTGAGAGAATTTGAGCTTTTGATCAAATTTCAAATTTTAAAATGAGTTTCTCAAAATCAAAACTTAACATAAATATTGATCAAACAATGTGGGCCCTACTATCCAAAAAATCCCCCTTCAAACACACATGCTCCCATATAACATACCTAGGAACCCAAATTTCTCCAGACATATCCAAAATATATAAACTCAACTTTATTACAATTTTAGACAAAATAGAAAAGGACTTGTCTTCATGGATCACGCTCCAGGCTCTTGGTTAGGAAGGAGGAACTTAATTAAAATCATAGTCTTACCCAAAGTTCTCTACTTGCCACAAGCACTCCCTATAGAAATACCTTAACCCTTCTTTATGAAGCTGAAACGCCTAATCACTAAATTTACCTAGCAAAATAAAGATCATAGAGTAAAGTACATAAAATTAATTAAACATAGAAACTCTGGAGATATTGGCCTACCAGACTTTGAAGCATATTACAATGCAGTTCACTTAGCCTGAATAACCAAGTTAACTCATCTCTTGAAAAACAAACTTTTGAATGCCAACCCCTATGGACCAAAATCCATTCATTACCCATGTCATCTGCATATAATAAACCTTTGCTAAAGGAGATCAACAACCCCCTTATTACAGCCTCCTTTAACCTCTTCCCGCTCCAGGACGTAAGGGTACGTCATGGAGCGTCGGGGTATGTATGAAGAGAGGTCGCGGGGCTGACACCCACGGGCAATAGCCGCTATCGGCCGTTCAGCCAATCGCGGCTATTAACCCTTTAAATGCCGCTGTCAATTCTGACAGCGTCATTTAAATCCCCCGAACATACGGCCCCCCCGCGGTGAGATAGGGGGAGCCATGCAGGTGTCCCAGGGCTGCCTTAGCAGACTGCCTATCAAGCCAACCCCGTGGGGTGGCTTGATAGACTGCCTGTCAAATAGCAGTATGACGTAATGCTATAGCATTATGTCATACTGCAGGAGCGATCAAAGCATCGCATGTTGTAGTCCCCCGAGGGGACTTTAAAGTAAAGTAAAAAAAATAAATAAATAAAGTTTTATTAATTGTAAAAAAAAAAAGTTATAAAAGTTTAAATCACCCCCCTTTTGCCATATGTATTATTAAAAAAAAAAATATGTATTTGGTATCGCTGCAACCGTAAAAGTCCAATCTATTGAAGTAGCGCATTATTTTTCCCGCACGGTGAACGTCGTCTGAAAAAAAAAACAAAAAACGCCAGAAATGCACTTTTTAGAAACCCTGTCTCCCAGAAAAAATATGCTATGAAAAGCGATCAAAAAGTCGTATGTATTCCGGATTGGTACTATCGGAAACTACAGGACATCCCGCAAAAAATGAGTCCTCGCTAAACTACGTTGAGGGAAAAATAGAAAAGTTATTGCGCGCACAAAATGACTCCAGAAAAGAATTGAAAAAAATTAAATGTCTTTGAATAAAAAAAAAGAGTAGTACAGTATAAAAAAACCTATACAAATTTGGTATCGTAGTAATTGTACTAACCCATAGAATAAAATTATCATGTCGCTTTGTTGCAGTTTGTGCGCCGTAGAAACAAGACGCACTGAAAGATTGCGGAAAGTCGTTTTTTTTTTCCTTTTACTCCACTTAGAATTTTTTTAAAGTTTTTCAGTACATTATATGGTACAGTAAATGGCATCATTTAAAAACACAAGTCGTCCTGCAAAACACAAGCCCTCATTAAGCGACGTTGGTGGATAAATAAAGGAGTTACGATTTTTTTGAAGAGGGGAGGAAAAAATGAAAATAGGAAAAGAAAAAAGGGCCGTGTCATTAAGGGGTTAAAATATGGCATAAACTAAACAAGAAAATGAATGAGACTTACACCTTTTATAAGCAGATACACCCCCCTCTTAAACTGCCAAGCAAATTGAAATGTCTTAAAAGCTAGCTTTTGCAATATTCAAATTTCCCAATACACCATCTTTGAAGCTTTCACAATAATCTTTTAATTTCATTGCAAGACCTCCAAAAGATGTTAGGTTTATCACAACTAAATAAAAGGATTATGATGCGGGCGTGGCCTGATGCATGAGGTTGTAAAACGCTTCTTCTGTGAGCTCCTGCTAGACCCTGGCTATTCATTGCTTATACGGCATCCACTGGTGACATCCGGGCAGCATGGGATGCACCAGATGACCAGAAGACCGAAGGACACTTGAAAGTGAAGAGACAGGCCCTCTGGACGCATATATAAGATATTTTCTGAGGCGGAGGACGGCTCCGGCGGGCTCTAAGATGGTGCTGCAATTAACCCTGGGGGGAGGAGCTCCATCCTTACCCAACCCCGAAGCGGCTACATTGGCTCCCCTGCTGGCTCCCACATAGCAAAGCGCAAGACGCTGGTCTCCAGAGCTGCAGGGACAGCAGAGCCCATCACTGCTGCCACAAAGACCAAACAAAGCCCAGAAGGGACTCCTGCAGCAAGCCCCTCCCACCTCAGCTGGCACCATTATTGGGAGGCAGCTTATAGAATTGGGTCTCTCGGAGACCTGCCTGGGTCTCCCTCTGATGACAAACACCTCCAGGGTGGGCATCCACGGAGAACCCTCCCCCCCTCGATCCTCAGGAGTGCAGCATGGAGACAGGGACCATACAGGATGGATGAGTGACAACACTTGCTCCCAGCTGGGGGAGGTGGAGACCCAGGCCTCTCATTCACAACCAGATGGTGCGGCTGGAACCCCTACTGACTCCCTATCCTCTGCGGACAGTGAGGAAGGAGAACCTCTTTGTGTGCCTCTTGATGACCTAAGCTTTGGGACTACCAGATTCCCTCTAGAGACATTGTCTTCTTTCACCAAATCTCCCAAAACAACAGGCCCAAAAGAAAGAGTGCACACAAGGACGGCCACAGTAGAAGTTATAGATGATGATGATGATGACTGGGACTGGAAGGCCCACTTGAGAAGCATCCCTACAAGAAACGAAATTGACGCCTTGCTCACGAAGGTTACAAGCTCACAAATGCTATGTAGAAGCACCAACACAGATTCACTCTCAGATCTCTGAGCACCATAGTGTACTGCAGGACCATTCTCTGCAAATCTCCAATATCCTGACACAACTAGACAATATAGTAAACAACAGAAGGAACAATATTTGAATCAGGGGCTTGAGCGAGGAGGTGGAACCAGCACGCCTAGAAAAATGGGCACAAAAATGCTTTGGAGACATTCTTAAAAGATCTGCCAACAATTCTGTGAAAATAGACCGGATTCATAGATCCCTGGGCCCCAAAAGCGCAGACCCTGCACAACCCTAAGACGTTGTGTGCAGGATCTACTTTTATAAAGAAAAGGAGGACCTGTTGAGGAGAATCAAAGAAAGGAGTCACATCACATACAAAGGCAATGCACTCCTTGTGCTTTCAGATCTGTCTAGAAGATTCCTCCAGCTCCGCAGAGCTCTCAGACCCATTTTAATGGCTTTAAATAAAGAGAATATTCCCTACCACTGGGGTTACCCCTTTCAGCTACAAGCTGGTAAAGATGGAAACACTGCGATATTTAGGGGACTTGGAGACCTACCGAAGTTCCTGGCTAAATTTTAGCTCCCAATGATCATAATCCTTGATTGGCCGAGAGTTGATGCACCAGATCCAATACCTCAGAGAGAAGAATGGTGAGTATCTGGCCCTACCGAGAAACATTGACGGACTGCCCCTTAGATTTGTCTGCTTGGTGTACTCGCTTCTGAGTAGCTGATTCTGTCCCTTCTCATGTTGTCCACGGATGCCCTGAGATTTGCCTTCTTCACAGATATGCCCTCTAGAGGGTCCATCTTTAGAAGCCGGGCTTTGGGGGGAGCTGTATCCCTGTGTCTTGGTTCCAACTCCTCCAAACCAGGCCAGCAACACTAGTTGTTGCACTAACGATCGTTGTTTTTCCTCGTAGCAGCATTGCTTGTTTCACGTGGCTCTTTTTCTTTGAGGTGGGCCCATCCTGGCCTGAGAGCCCTCTCCCACAAATCAGAGAGCAAAAATCAAGTTTTGTTTTCTTTTCCCTTATTTTTCCTCATATCTTACACAATTCCACAAACCCTTTCCCTTTCTCTCTCCTTTTACTTAGGTTTCTCTTCCCTCTTTTCTCTCTCTATATCAATGCACTACTACGAAATCATACTACGGTTGTCCTCTCCAGCCTGGTGCCCTCCCCCAGAGTTGAAGCAATGGCGTCGATAACAATAAGCTCCTACAATGCCAGAGGATTCAATAGCCCAGAAAAAAGGAACCAAATTCTACATGGTTTCCATAAGAAAAGAGTTATGCTAACTTTTTTCCAAGAGACCCTTTTTAAATCAGCAAAGACCCCCAGCTGTCATAATCGATATTACCCATACTGGTACCATTCTCCTCACCCTGATCATAAAGTGTCAAGTGTATCCATTGCTTTTCATAGATCATTCAAACCGCAGGTCTTAGCAACTGAAAGGGACGAAGTGGGGAGGTACATATTTCTAAAACTAAAACTGTCAGACGATATCTATACCTTGGGTAACTTTTATTTTCCCTAATCAGGAGCAGGTCTCCTTTGGTTCCACAGCTCTCCGGAGGCCAGCAGAGTTTGCAGAAAACACAATCATCATTGCTAGCGGTGACTTCAACTTAGCTAGATACCTCCGGGCACTTCTTCGTCTCCCGCTTAGCCGTCTGCAGGATTAGAAAAATGCTGGTGAGTCTCCACCTTGTTGATTTATGGAGGACCCTTCATCCTTCCACCAAAGATTATACCTACCTTTCTCAGATTCATAATTCGTACAGCAGAATAGACTACATCTTTGTTTCACACAAACTGCTAGATGCTCACTGGGTAATTTGATATGGTCTGACCATTCTCCTGTGCTTGGGGAAATTAGACCTAGGAAACAGAACTTTAGGGGCTTTAATTGGAAGCTAAATGATAACCTATTCAGGGACCCAACGTGCATAGCCAATCTGTCTGAAACTATCACTGTCTTTCTCAAGGCTCATGGGTCTGACACCACCCCTGCGCCAATCAAATGGGAAGCACTAAAATGTGTCCTGAAAGGGGTGTTTATGTCTCACAGCGCAAGATTCAAGAAAGAAAGGTCATTTAAGCTTAAACAACTTCTGCAGTCCTTGGAGATGTGAGAGGCATTTAACAAGAAAGAGAGATCGGACACATTATTAATAGAAATCACTAATATTCGAGGGCCCTTTCCTGGATAATGGACTTGTATGGCTCCCCCTCCGCGCGTATGAGAGTCAATGGTCTTCTATCAGAACCCTTTGTGATCCCAAATGGTACCAGACAGGGTTGACCCCTATCCCTGATATTATATATCTTGGCAATTGAACCTTTGGCGGTTGCTTTGAGAAGTAACCCGGACATGCGGGGGGTGAGGGATCGCGACAGGGGCCACAAGTTATCTATTTTTGTGGATGATTTGCTGCTTTTTATCAGAACTGTCCAGATATGGGAAGCTTAGTAATTTCAAAATAAATACTCAAAAATTGGAAATCCTAAATATCTCCCTACCAACCTCTAAAGTCAATATACTGAGAGAAATCTTCCCTTTCCATTGGAGAGAGGAATCTCTAAAATACCTAGGTATCCACATCCCGGTTGACCCAGTCGACGCTTATTAAACTAAATTTCAGTCCTCTTCTGTCTGTGTTCGAGGCGGAGTTGGAGCGATGGTCGAAGATACACCTCTCCTGGTTCAGAAACAACAATGCCATAAATATGAATATCCTATGTTTTTTTATACAGTTTCTTGTGATCTTCCCAGATGACTGTTCACTCAATTACAGAAGTCTTTGGAGAGATTTGTCTGGAGAGATTTCTCCCCAGAATAAGTTACAAGACATTAACTTGGCCAAAAAACTTGTGCGGGAGAGGTCTACTGGACCTTGAGCTTTATCATAAAGTAGTGATGGGGAGCTGTATATTAAATATCTTGCACTGCACAAATGAGAAGGCCTGTGTGGCGTTGGAAATAAATCAGAACCAGTTTGATTTGGGGAGCGCTTTTTGGGTCCCAGGTAGGGTGAACTGGAGGGGGTGGGAGCTTCACCCCTTGCTCTTAGTCTGCTTCAAGCTTGGACCCATTTGGTTAGGAGTAGGCGGGTAATCATGTTATCTGGACTTTTGACTCCTTTGACCGAACATCCTCAGATCCCGGCCACAAGGTCAACAGTGGAATTATCCTATTTGCCTAACAGTCCCTCTCCATGTGTCCATGATATCTTGGGTTTGAAAGGTTTATGCCCGCTAAGTGACTTAGGAGAAGGACATTGATTCATATCAGGAGCATGGATGCAGTATTTCCAGGTGAAGGATTACATAGGTTCACTCAGAGCCCCTGAATTTTTAAAAGCGGACCTTACCCCTTTTGAGAAGTTATGTGTGGCCTCGGCTCCCCCGCCCTATGTGGTCTCTCTGCTGTACGGGTTGCTGATTGATGAGAGGATACCATTTACTGTGGGAGACGAGATGGGCGAAGACGCTCGGGAATTGTTTCCCAGGAGAGCTCTGGGGCAAGTTCTATATCCTATCCCATAAGATGTCAATTTTGATCAAAGCACAGGAATTAAACTACAGAATAGGGACGCAATGGTATAGGACTCTGGACAAACCCCACAGAATTTCCCTGCAGCTCCGAATGAATGTTGGAGGTGCTGTTCTGAGGTAGCTATGTATCACATCTGGTAGAGCTACCCACTAGTTGCTTCTCTCTAGGGCGATGTTGCCAGGCTGTACGGAGCAGTGTGTAAATCTCCCCTGGTCCTAACTCCTGAGATCGCTCTCCTCTTAATGTTACCAGGCTCTATTTCACAGGTCAAAAAGGTGCTCTTGAGACATTTCATTATGGCTATGCGTATTATTATTCCCCAACACTGGAAGCAGAGGGGAGCATTGTCGAGGGTTACATGGGTAGAAGCCCTGGACTTCATCAAGTATATGGAGGATCTTAGGAGTTCTGACCTAGAGGTGGGCCCGTTAATCGCCAACTCCTACAATACTTGGGCAGTTTGGATAGACTTAAAGGGATCGTCGGCATTCCCTAGATGGCTTGCTAATGGCTCAGTGTAGGGAACGACATGACGAACCCCAACGGTCCCAGTGGACAACGACCTATTCCAATTTATGTGCATGGAGGACATTATTTTCCTCTCTTTTTCTTTTTGTATCTAAAATGTATCTGGTATTTGTTAAAGAGAGTATAGTAGTTAGTAATGGAAAGGTTTCATACCTTCCATTACCTGAGAAGTTTGTTTGAAAGGCTTACACTTCAAAATTTTCCATCTTGGTTTTAGAATTTATGACTAGTTAGGCCTATATTTAGTTTTCCAGGGAGATACAAGCTCACATTCTACATGTTCATTAATATTTGCCTAGTTATCTAGGTGGGAGTTAGTTATATACTTGCCAAGGTTATAATTAGAATGACGATTGAATTCAGGGTCAGTATTTTCATTTCTTCATCCAATATTCTTTTCTCCCTTCTTTATCTTTATGACAATTGTTCATATTATATGACATAATATATCATTCTGCAATCTTGTAACGCAAGTATTTTTCAGTATTTGTATGTGATGTATATAAGAAAACTCAATAAATACATTTTGAGAGAAAAGGAATTATGATGCAATCATGAACTCAATATCTGTGTTGTGAAATAATATTCTTAATACAAATCACAATTTGCTTATCCATAAGATCTTTGAGAAAGGCTTCTCCTTTAAGGGAATCATTTTCAAATGATACCACACACTCACACATGATTATGAGTATCCCTAATATATCACCAGCTGGGAAAGAGATCTCGACACTGTATTCAAACAAAACAAAACTAAGACCATCTTACAAAATTATCTCCAGATGGTACAAAACCCCAGGGCTCCTACCTAAAATTGATCCAAAATACCCTTATTTTGATGGAGATGTATCAAAGCAGAAGGCACACTATTACATATGTGGTTCTTATGCTCGTCTCTCCACCCGATTTGGCGCAAAACACAAAAGATAATAAATTTCATCTTTAAACATGAAGTAATACTTACACCTACACTTATCCTACTCAACATAGTCCCCTTGACCGATACAGAAAAAAGAAACACACTGCTCCCATTCTTTTTAGACGCAGCTAAAACCTTAATTCCTAGACACTGGAAATATAAAAACCCCGCAGGATTGAAGAGTGGCTTAATGAGATCTGCACACTAAGAAGTCTAAAAAAAACCTGTTGTCTCCAAGAAGTAAAAATGGAGCAATACCTTAAAACTTGGTCTGAATGGCTCTCCCACTGGAACAAATAGTTATCTTCACACTCTTACACTTACCTATCAGTTAGTATATCTCTCTAATTTAATGCATTTATTATATAACTTTGGTAATGAATCATTAAGCAGAGCCCCAAACCCCATGGTGTTCCCTCCCCACCTTTCCTTGGTTAAACCATGACCACTCTTTGTAAATTGTTTTATTGATTGCGAGAAATACCTACAATTTGGAAGAAATAAAAACCCAGTTGTGAATTTGCACTTGTACCGCGCCTTCCCCTTTTTCTGTAACCTCCCCAAACTTTATAAATAAAGAATTTATATTTAAAAAATGGCCTGTTTGTCATACCTACCCAAAATGATAATTAAATAATACATCTTTATTACACGTATGCAAAAGCGCTAACACAGAGACAATTAAAATTACAGGACCAGGCGGTCCAAATACACAAAGCTGAATGGCTTTATTAGGGTTTGAAAAATGAAGCCATGTCCCTAGAAAATTGAGGCGTCAAAGATGTCTGTGTCAAATTCTGCAGAGACAAGTTGTGACCAGAAGTCATGCCTGTTTGGGTCAGATGAAGAAAAAGGGAAAAGGAAAAATGAACAACTCCAGTCAGATGGGATGTCACTTGCGATCACTGGATATAACAGTACAGTAATCATTTATACAGTCTGCAAAGTGCCTGTGTAGATCTAGTATATACAGTATTTGTAGAATAAAAACAAGCACACGGATTTGTCACTTTGCTGCAAAACGCAGCACGTAGTTACATCTCAGGTAGATATGTAACTGATTAGAGATATGTGGCATGATTACATGAACGATCTTTCCCCCTTAGCCTATAAAAAGGCTCCTAGAGGCTACTGTGTAGTGGCCTCTTTTTCCACTTGTTTAGAACTTGTTAATCACTAGACATGCCTCTACCATGCAATTGAAGAGATTTTGCCTACTTAACAGAGTTTGAGAGGGGGGCACATTATTGGAATGTGAAAAGCTAGATGGTCAAATTGACAAATTGCCTGCCACCTGGGCCATTCTGACCAGACTGCTAGGAAGTTTTGGGACCAGTGGATGTGTAAGGGAATCCACTTAAGGCGACTGGACTCAGGACATCCTCGACAGACCACCAGTACAGAGAATTGTACGACAAGCACAGGCAACTCCAACTGTTTTGTTGTGCACCATCCAGAGACAAGTGGCGCCATCTTTACAGGCTCCTGCATCTGTCAGAACTATTTCCTGGTGCTTGGCTGAAGGACATTTGATCTCATGGTGCCCATTATGTGTACTGCTTTTAACACCCAGCATGTGCAGTGGTGTTGCAAACGTCAAAACTGCACTGTTACGGAATGGAACTGGGTTGTCTTCAGCAATGAATCCAGGTTTAGTTTAGGCACTGACGATGGAGGCCTAGAGGTGAGCGCCTCAATCATGCCTTCTCTGTGGAGCAGCACAATGCCCCTACTGCTGCTGTGATGGCATGGGGGCCATTGTATATGACAGCTGGTCACTCCAACAGGGTACTAGAGCCTCCCTTCAAGTGTTCAGTTTTCTGCAACAAATCATCCTTTTTTTCTGATATTGTAATCACTTACTTATATCAACGTTACAATCACACATAGAAAGTTTCATTTGATACTCCTTCTAGGTGTTTATTTTTTTTGACATTAAGTGTATTTTATTCAGCAATTCTGTGGTAGTATTATGTGGCTTTTGTGCACTGACAGTATGGAGGTAATTATATGGGCCATAATGCTTATAGTGATACTGTTTGTGTGATTTTTTTCTCACACTCCAAAATAAAAAAAAAGGGTTTTGTTTTTAAATTTGTAATAAACTTTCTTAATATTTATTCTGTTATTTATTTAGAACCACTAGGGATGTTACAGTGTGATCTCTGGTATACTCAATTTAGCAAAAAATTATTTCACGTGTGCTTAAAACTGCAAAGCAATCTATCAGGCAGTGCCAAAGGCTTAGCCTAATAGGAATGCAGCTGTGGCATGCCCGCAAGCCTTTCCTAGGCCTCAGGCTGCCATGGTTGCCCATTGGCATCCCGAGATTGCAAGCATACCTCAAAGTCTACTATCATAGTTGCCTAACTTTAACACTGTAGAAAATCTTTGTTGGGATTTGAAAAAGGCAGTTGTAGCATGCAAACCCAAGAATAATAGTGAACCAGAGACCACTGCCCATGAGCAATAGAATAAGATTCCTCGAAAACGCTGTAAGAAGCTTGTGTCTGGCTATCCATCATGTTTACAGCAGGTCATAACATGAAAAGGGTGCTCTATTAAGTACTAATGACAATTGTCATGAAGTGGGCCTATTTTGGCCCTAAGGATGCAACGATTTTTGGAGGATTTTCATCTACACTTTTCAAAAGCCATAACTTTATTTTTCTGTTGACATGGCCGTATGAGAGTTTGCTTTTTGCATGGTAAACTGTAGTTTTTAGGTACATATAGGTTGCATTTTTGGGTACATATAGTGTATTGTAGAACTTTAATTAATTAATTTTTTTGGAGTGCAAGGACAAAGAACACTTGAATTCTAGAGGGTAATCAGGTATGGTTGTCGATGTATTGGTGAAACGGAAGACATGTCCTAGGTTCTTACTGCGCTTAAAGAGGCATAGTCTATACATTCCGAGATCATCCATTAAGTGTCTCATAAGCCCCATGTTATGGTCTGCGAGTTGGTGATTGGCTGAAAAGGCACACACCCACCTTAGGGAATGTCCAACTGGGCTTTATAAGGCAGCAACTTTGGATGTATGTCAGATGCCTCCAGCCTACCTTCAGGGCTGGAGCTGCTGCCGATTTTTTTTGTTATTTTGGTTCCGGTCCATACATTCTGACCAATGATCAGCATTGAGTCATGAGCAAGGGACTTAGCAGTTAGGGCATTCATTATTTACTCTAACTGTGGGTTTTACCAACCTTAGGGACCATTGAGTTAGAAGATAGCAAATCATTTAGGTCTAGGCCTGACTATCCTATACTCCTAGATAAGTCATTGTACTTTACGCACGCTAAATCGGTCTGGCAACATCATAGCTAAATTATCCAGGTGGCAGACACCATTATTACTCTGGTTTATCGTAACCAGGATATCTGCCCTGGATCATTACAGATGGTTATTCATCTACTCTCTTTTAAATATATGGCTCCTGATGAAACGCGTCGAGCTAAACACCTAGAGAGCCTATATTTTTTGGACTAATGAATATGTCCCTGAAATTAGCTATTCTTTGAGTGGAATATCTATAGAACCTATATTTATGGACTAATATACATGTCCATAAAACCATCTATTTTAAATATATGGGTTTAAATGAGGGCAAGCACCCGGGCAAGATATAACCGGACAGCTGAGACTGACATCATTATCATACTACATCAGTCCGGTATACCTGATTTATTCCCTATTAGGGGAGATTTGGTTTGAGGGTTTCTTCTTTGGCCCTAACCAAATCAAACGCTGGTGCATACCCTACTAAACCATTTGTTGTTCACTCACAAATAAACTTTATGAGGCCCGGTTCTTGATATAAGATTTTATGATATTGTGATTAAAAGTTACATTTTATTTATTTTGAATAGGGATTTCAGTCTGTGAAAGTATATGTAATTTTAGTACAATTACAAAAATGATATTTTTTTTAGATATATTTTTTCACTTTTGCACAATAAGAATGTTTTGGTATACTACCCGTGATACGCCAGCCCGGGTGCCCTAGATCTCACCCACAAACCCTGTCCCTGCCTGCTTGCCTCCACTCCTGGCTAACCCCAGGTGGGCAACTGGGCAGCGGTCCCTACTCTAACTAGGGACCGAAAAAGGGACGCTGGTGTACCTGGATGGAAAGGGTAGAATACCGAAAGAAAAGGCAGATGTAAATAACCAACAAGAACAATACTAAGCAGAACTGAGACAGATGGAAAAACCTGGCGGATAATAGAAAGGTATAGCAGACAAGATGACAGAAGCAGGAGACCAACAGAGGCAGACTAGCTAGCGCACTGAGGGAAACCAATAACTGGCCGTGATTGCAAGTCTCTGCCCAACCTTTAAACAAAAGTCTCCGCCCAGTGGCAGAGAGAGGGAGACAGCCAACTCCCAACAGAGCATAATAAAAGGGAGCTCGTGCACGGCAGCTGCACTCACAGGTGCACGTCACACGCCACCAGCACTACGTCGGCCAGGCACCCGCACCCCTGGCAGCCAAACAACAAGCCAGTGGGATGCAACCCGACCGCGGGACCCCGCACACCACCGCCCCGGGAGGACCAGCAACCGCCGCATGGTAACAAAAAAAACCTTTTATTTTAAATTTTTTTTCTATATTGCTGCATTCAAAGTCTGATTACTTTTTTATTTTTCCATTGGTGGAGCTCTGCTAGGGCTTGTTTGTTGCATGACAAGCTATAGTTTCTATTTGTACCATATTGGGGTACTTTAAACTTTTTTGTTCCCTTTTATTGCTTTTTTTTTAAGGTGAAATCAACAAAATAAGCAAGATCCCTGATGCTTCTGAGATTGTACCATCCAAAGGACATAAGTTAAAGTCTTGCTGTGTTATGCATCATGTGCCCAATGCATAAAACTACATCCTGTGGCATTAATGGGTTAATAGTGGTATTTTGTATGAATTTGGAGAAAATACTAGTTTTGTTCGTTGTGTTGAGCTATTTAAATTGTTCTTGTTTTGTGCTTGTTTTCTTGCAAGCAGCAGAAAGCTTGTAAATTTGGCAAATAAAGCTAATTGGCAATGTGCGTTGAATAATTTTGATTGCAACTGTAGAGTACATCACAGTATGTCCTGAAAGTACAACACAACTAAACACTCAATAAACATAATGATACAAATGTAACTGATTGTAGAATGAGAAACATACATTAAAAAGTTAAGTTGTATTGAATGACATCCATTAGAAAACTCAGTATTACTAGGGTAGTTTTTACATATATTATAAGAGAGTAAGCAGTTCTGAAATGTATTATTACACTTGGGGCAGTTATAACATATTACACTGGGGGCAGGTTTCAATGCAAATGAGAATAAATACACTAACATCCAGTTACAATACAGCTGAAATATGAGCCCCTATATGCTAAAATCCTATAATGCATGAACATTTAAATGTAATGCCACCGATAGCATCCTTGTTCTATACACAGACTAATGCAAAGATGCTTACCCCCATAAGTCTAAATAGTTCTGAAAAGGCAGTATACCTAAATTAAATATAACGCTATTGATTGTAAACACAATGCCTTCTCATTATTAACAAAATACAAAAGTATCTGGCATGATAGTTCCATAAAACTTCCATATTTTATTAAATTCCAATTAAAAGCTTTACAAATATGACAGCATCTACATAAGTACATGCAGAGAATATTCTCTCTGCCGGTATATCTACACATATTTGTGCCGATGCAGTCTATTTTTTCAAGTTTTTAAATTGGATTTGATAAAATATAGAAGTTTTATAGAATTATTGTGCCGGATCGCTTTTCTAATGGACACAGCTGAGGTGACCAGACTCAAATTGTTCTTGACGTTTTCCCTTTTTCTTATCTGTCTTGTTTCATCAGGATGATTTGTGTTTAACTTTGATGGTGAAGCAGGTAAACTTTGTTAAGGTAGCTATCATCACTTTACTGTCCCATTGCCATTAGCGCTGTAACTTATTGGTAGTATTTGATGTAAAGTAGTACTCCCATCTCAGACTTTTATGCATAGCTACATTCTCAGGTCTCCCCAGCTATTGTACAACTTTAGATTGAAGGTGAAGGACAAGTCCGGGCCATGCTTTCTGCATGGTTACTGAAGGCATCACTGCCATCTCTGGTGGGTTCTTCGAAGCAGGAGTCAGAACATAAGATGAGCTTCCCTCACTTGTCATTACTCTGCTGCCTGCCTATAGGTACAGATGGTTGGCAGGGCTGGGCCCAAAGAGGAGAGCAAAAAAGAGCAAGGTTCGGTTGAGATTAATCTCAGTTCTCTAGACTCTCTCTACATCATCTTCCTACTGGTTGCCACAAAGGTCCCCTGTTTTCCCCACCAAATGTTTTAGACGGCAGAAAAAAGTCTCCCAGTTCTTTTTTTAAAGTCCTTAAATTCATACACGGTTGGCAAGCTAGTATCAAACCATAACCGATCAAAGGTTCTTCACTAGCCTAGGGTAGGTCGTTAATGTTAAAGTCTTGGAAATCATTTTAAGTATTTACTTAAAGGCTGTGTTCATATATTGATGTTCTAACATAATTTTTTTAAGAAGCAAAATTGTTATGGTTTTGTGAAACTATGGTGTTTGGAAATGGTTTTGTAAAATTTGGAGCAAAATCACATGACAAAGTTATGACATAAATCTTTGTATGTGCCAACATGGATGAGTACAACTGTTAATGCTTTAAAATCATTAAGTTTCCACAAACATTATTTCAGAATGTTCTAGACCACAAATTTTGAATTATATGAATAGGGTGTTAAGTTCCTTCATAGAAAACCTTCATTTTCTGTAAGCAAATAAAGCAGCAAAATGATTTAACTGAGGCATGCATAGGAATAAAATGTAATCAACTCAATAGCAGACATGGGATATTTCAAGATTTTGAAATACTGCCAGCAAATCTGTCAAAATATTATTCAATGTCTTTTCCATGTGGACGTTTATAATAAATGTGTGATAGGCATAAAACAGATTATAATTCATGGGTAAGATTTCCACTTATTTACCCATCGAAGCAGATTAATAATAAGTAAATTCAGTAATGTTTCTAGACAACATGGGGTATGGCAGAGACCCAGAAATTGCTCATTTGAGCATACTTGCCGCCCCTCTCCTATAATGGGAACCAGATTTATTACAGATTTAATTATTACCTTTTGTGCTAGTACTTTTATCATTTTGATAAAAAGAGGAATTCATCTGCAAATGAAATAGACTTTTCGAGTCTTACTTTTAGGAGTAAGAAGAATATCCTAAACATGAAAACAGACATATCAAAATTATTCTATTAAAAAGTCTAACATATCATATAACTTGCTAGGTAAGTTAGTCAGAGATATGAACAGCTGAATAATTGGATCCATTCTTTCTGGGTAACTAAAAGTCATTTACCTGCAGGGCCATACCATGCATGAGGCTTGATGAGTAACTCACCTTAGATAGCTCTCTCACTGAAAATAAGCCCTGGCTACACTACAGAGAGGCTACACTACTTAAGAAAAAGAAAAAAAACTCACCTAGCAGGCAGTGTCCTGGTCCCTGATGCTGGGCTGCGGCACTCTGGCATTCTTCCATGAAGTCCTTGGTGCTGACAAAGCAATTTTTTCCTGGCAGTGGGGCTTAAACCAATCATAGGCATTCAATGATGTCATTCAATGAATGTGGACGAGGTGGAAAAAGAGGGGTGGAGCAAAACACGTACAGTCGTGTTTGTTGTAAACAATGATACTACATACGTGGTGAAAAGAGTAGAGTGGTGGGGGCATGGCCTAGCTGAGCATCGGCATGGACACATAGTTCGGAGCTCTGAGTACCAGGCTTTCACCAGCGACTAAAAAGCTTTCCTAGTGGCTGTTACTCACATTATCTGAGGCTCCCTGATGCTGCCGGTCCTGAGATGAGCCACCGAAAGTCCTCCAGAGCTGTTCCAGGACACATGGAGACCTTATTCTCAGCGCATGGTCGGATCACAGAATATGGTGCCTGAAGCTTCTGCTTTACAAGCCTCCCTGCCTGGAGATGAAGGGGACTCCGTGATGTTGGACACCCCTCCTTCTTCGCAAGCGCTGGGGACTGAGCGGACAGAGGAAAGTGAGGTGAGCTCATTACAAGCCTCCCCAAAGCGCTCTTCCCCGCAAACATCTAATTCTGGAAGGTCCCCTACAAGCCAGCATAATGATAAAGGAGCACAGCATGTCTCCAAAATGGCGCCGGCTCCTTCTGCACGCAGTCAGTCATGGCTCTCTCCTTCTGCTAGCCCTCTAAAACAGTGCCAGAAATTAGCAGAGGACGAAACAGACGGTCTCTATCTGTCTCCTGACAATGCTCTATCTCCCTAATGCTCACATCAGAGAAACCAGCAACTGAGGTTTTCATGAAAGAGATGCTGGTCGCATTAAGGAATTTATTACAAGCTAATATTGACCGTCTGACCTGTACTTTAACATCTAATTTAGAGGAGTTTGATGAAAGGCTTACCCACGCTGAGGGCAAAATGGGCAAAATGACACACACTTTCACAATGACCTCATCGATGTCCACTATGTCAAGTAGATTCCCTAAAAACTAAGCTAGCAGACATGGAGGACAGGAATCGGCGCAACAACGTTAGGTTAAGAGGGATTCCTGAATCTATTCCTGCAATGCAAATCACAAAATTCGTTCAGCAATTAATAAGAACCATACTACCGCATACATCTCCTATGGATTTAATAATCGATAGGGCTCATAGACTGCCTAAACCTAAATTTAGATCAGAAGCAGCCCCTAGGAATGTTCTGGCAAGAATTCACTTTTTCCACATAAAGGAGGCCTTGATGCAAGCAGTTCGCAAACTAAACCAACTGCCTGCTTCTTATTGTGATTTTCATCTCTATATAACATAGTAACATAGTATGTAAGGCCGAATGAAGACAATGTCCATCTAGTCCTGCCTGTTATCCTCCTGTGTTGTTGATCCAGAGGAAGGCAAAAAACCCCAAGAACAGGAGCCAATTAGCCCTTTTGGGGGAAAAATTCCTTCCCGACTCCCTAATGGCAATCAAACTAATCCCTGGATCAACCCCTAATAGTTCCTACCTACCTATCTATCGCAAGCCACTCTGCAAGCAAGGAAAAAAGTTACAGCAGTTACTAGCACCCTTCGTCAAGCAAAAGTTCCCGATAAATGGGGCCTCCCCCCGAAGCTCCTGATACACAAAGAGGGCACTAATTATATGTTTTCCAAACCTGAAGAGGCGACTCTCCATCTGGAAAAATGCTGCATTGTCCCAATTGTTGGAGCTTCTGCAGTCCCGACTAAAAGACCCAGAGCTCAGGAGAAACATTGTTCGGCTACTGACCCAGGCCACTGAGGATTAAAACAGATTCCAGAATATTTGAGGGCCTGGACGTTGCCCTCGCTCAGGTGAACTTTTCGACCCCCTACTGGACAAGCCCATTCATTTCACGGACTTGTTACTTTACTAAGATTCTGCAATGTTGATGCTAAAGTTAAAACTTATTTTAATAGTTAAGTTTTTTTACCCTTTTTGCTGTATGAAGACATCTAAAAATATCCACACTCTATCTTAGTGATTCTTGTAATATGTATGGCGGTTAAGCTTCTTTCCATAAACGCTAATGGGCTAAATTTTCCATTCAAATGCTCAACTTTAGCGAAGCAAGCTCTTTCTAATAATGCAGATATTTTATATGTTCAAGAGACCAATTTTGATGCATCCGTTTGCCCCAAAATCTCACATACTGAATTTCCTAATGTATATTTGGCCTCTGCACCCTGCAAAAAAGCTGGCGGTATGATTGAGTATAGAGATACTGTAACTCTAGAGGTATCTTCTCTAGATATAGACCCTAAAGGTAGATGTATAATTCTATCGGGGACTTTAAACTGTGTTCCTCTCACTTTACTAAATTTATATGCCCCTAATTCTGCACAAACCCGCTTTCTAAACAACACTATTAAGAATTTGCGGAAGCTTGAAAAAGGCAGATTAATTGTGTGTGGAGACTTCAATCGCATCCCGGATAGAACTATGGACTCGTCAGTTCAGCTTTCTACAAGGGCTCCTTCCTTGCTTCCCTGTCTCCAAAAAAGAAGCATTTTATGACACTTTTTGCTGTTTAAATGCGTCAGCTAGAGAATACACCATCTATTCTCCACGCCATAGGACTTTCTCACAAAGAGACCTGGTGTTGGTAGATAGTCTTTACCTTTTGTTAAAGATGCTAAAATCAATACAGCTACCGGGTCTGACCATGCCTCTATTTCTGCGACCTTCATATGGGGCCTTCGGGAAAGAGGAGCTAGGTTATGGAGAAAAAAATCTCTTTTTAATGGGGATCCCCAAGTTCTTCAAGACTATCTCTGATTCTCTGTCAGAATACTTTAATTTTAATTCCACTCCGAAGGTAGCCCTCTTATGGTTTGGAACACTCACAAGGCCTTCATTAGGGGGGTTCTCATTAAAATGAGCGCTTGGCACAAAAAGAGAAGGAGAGGCAGGTCAATGAAACTATATCTCAAATCACTATTACTGAAGACCTGCTTCAAACCTCGCCCTCAGATGAGTACCATGAAAAGCCTTTTTGTCTATGACAAAAATTACGCTCTCTCCTTATGTAGAATTTTGATAGGTCAATGAGAACCTCTAGAATTAATTACTATGTTTCCATCAACAAGCCTTCTTGACTGATGGCAAACTTAGTTAAAAAGAAACTAACAAAAGCAAAAATTCCGTATATGACCAATCCAAATGACCAAAACGAGAAGATATCTCACCCTAAACAAATAGCGGAAATTTTTTTGTCAATTCTATAAAAAATTATATAATCTTAAGGAAGATTCCTCCACGCCTCAGCCAACCCAACAAGAGATTGCATCCTTTCTCCCATATCAAACTCAGAACTATTAGACACAATTAAAACACTAAAACCACAAAAATCCCCTGGTCCAGATGGATTCTCCAATGAATATTATAAGTTGTTTGCAAAGTCTCTCATACCATTTATGACCCTTGCTTTTAACCAAGGTGAAAAACAATCCAAACTTCCATCAGAAATGCTTGAAGCTACAGTGGTTACTATTCATAAACCAAGTAAAGACTCCACGTCACCAGCTAATTTTCTCCCAATTTTAGAATTAACCCCTTGAGTGGCACGCCCGGAAAAGTTCCGGGACGAGCTCCACTGCTCATAGTGACATAGCCCGGAAGATTTCCGGGCTATGTATCACTATGGGAGCTGCAGAGCACAATGCCACAAGCTGTGACAGTGTGCTCTGCCTGCACAGTCCCACAGAGAACAAAGCAAGGGCTTTGAAAAACCAGCAGAAGATATTGCCGACATGTCGGCAATGTCCTGCTTTGTTTACAGGTTGCCATAGAGACCATCGGCTTGTCAGAAGCAAGCCGATGGTCTCTGTGGCAGGGAGAGCTGGTTGTTAGCTGTCAGAGGACAGCTAGGTACTAGCTCTTACAACAGAGATCAGAGAAAACCTCCGATCTCTGCTGTGTTAACCCTTTACATGCTGCAGTCTATGTGACTGCAGCATGTAAAGGGTTGTCACTGCAGCATGTAAAGGGCTGTCACCATCGGACCCCTGGAATGTGATCAGGGGTCCTGATGGGTCCCTGTGGAAGTCCCCTAAAGGGACAAAAAAAAATAAAAAATTTTTAAAAAATAAAAAAAAAAAAAGTAAAAAAATTATTAAAAAAATAAAAAAAACACTTGTCTCCCTTTACTTTGTAAAAAATCAAAAATACAATCACACATGTGGTATCCGTGTGCGTCGTAATGACCCAGAGAAGGAAGTTAATACATTATTTAACCCCTTAATGACATGGCCCCTTTTTTCTTTTTTCCCCATTTCTTTTTTTCCTCCCCCTGTTTAAAAAATCACAACTTGTCCCGCAAAAAACAAGCCCTTATATGGCCATGTCAATGGAAAAATGAAAAAGTTATGGCTCTTGAGACGCAACTGCAAAACTAGTTGAAATTCAATGATTAGACCATTTTAAAAAACCTGCCCTGGTGGGCACGACAGGGTGGTAGGAAACCCGCCACTCAAGGGGTTAAACTGTGATACAAAAATATATTCTAAAATTATAGCCCAAAGACTCCTTAAAATTCTTCCTAGCATTATTAACTCAGATCAAGTCGGTTTTACTAAGGGTAGGCAGGCACAAGATAGCACGCTTAGAGTCTTCAATCTTCTGACTATAATGGATTCCTCTCGGTCCCCTTCCATTCTATTGGCCCTTGACGCTGGAATAACCTTCAATAGGCTGCACTGGAGCTTCGCCTTTTCAGTCCTCGAAAAATTTGGATTTTCGAGCAATATCATGAAAGCAAAATAAAGCATTATACTCATCTCCATCAGCCAAGGTGCTAATTGATGGCACATTATCAGATCCCTTCCGCATTACAAATGGCACCCACCAGGGCTGTCCACTGCCCCTCTTAATATTTACATCAGTGATTGAACCTTTGGAGGAATATAACAGAATGAATCCTGATATATGTGTAGTACACGTGGGAGTCTGACAATATAAAATAAGTCTTTTTGCTGATGACATACTCCTAACTTCAACAAACCCTATGTCGTCTCTTAGAGCAGCTTACACAACCCTATCTCGATTCTTTGGATTTTCCTACTACAAACTAAATATTTCCTAATCACAAATATTAGGAGTTCATGTAAAAGAGGAATCAAAACCAGAATTAAAACAGGAACCTCCCTTTCAGTGGCAAACAAGAAGCATCCCATACTTAGGAATACTCCATTGTCTTCCTCTCGCAGATCTGGTCCCATTCAACTATCTCCCTTTGTTAAAGAACCTACAAACCGAACTTGACTCTTAGAAAAAAACAACAAACAGCGTGGCTTGGTTGTATAGTTCTATATAAAATGTTAATTCTTCCAAAACTAATGTATTATTTTCGTACCCTACCAATATGGGTTCCCCAGTCCATAATGCAAAAATTTCAGAAGCAGTTGACCAACTATGTGTGGGATGGAAAGCCACCTAGAGTATCTCTCTCTGTCTTTGCCCTTCATAGATTGCAAGGAGTAGTGGACCTTCCCAATCTGGAGGCTTACTACAATGCTCTGTTCCTAAACCAATCCCTATCATGGTTCAAACAACCCTTGACGATAAGATGGAAATAGCTAATACAAATTTTTTACCCTTGATGTTTGCTACTGCACACCCTTCTTTGTGCTTAAAATTATCCGGTCTCCCTCTATCAGCTCCTTTGAGAGCTACGTTAGAGGCGTGGGGTAGGCTCATACAGTCTGCCAATAAAACAATATCCTGCAACATAAAACAAATTCCTATAGAAACTCTAGATCATTTCATCCCAGGTCTTCGGCTACTCCCCTGGTCCAAAAGAGGTTTCAAATTTATTTCACAAATGTTCATCGGTGAAAGTATCAAACCATTCAGTTCCCTATCAGAGGAATTTACAATTCATAGAAGTGAAATGTTTAAATACTTTCAAATACACTTTTTTCTTCAAACAACTAATCTTCAGAATATTGATTCCAGAGGCAGTGTCGCAAGGTCTTCTCAAGCTTCAACAAATCAATAATTCTAAGACATTCTGGCCTTATAGCAGGAAATCTGAGGCCTGGAAAGAAATGTTATCTTTTAAATTGGGAAAAAGATTTGGGGAGGATTGCACTAATGAAGAGCTGATTAGGATCCTTTAGATGGCCAAAACAAGCCACCAAATGAGCAAAAATTATAGAAATACATTTAAAGGTACTAACAAGATGGTATCTCACACCTTTGCAACTCAAAAACAGGCGCCTGTCTCTGGAGGCTTTATGTTTGAGAGCTTGTGGACAAGAAGGTTCTATCTTGCATATTTTTTGGTCATGCCCGCATATTATACCATTCTGGAGGGAAACATTCTCCCTGCTAAATAAAATCTCGAAAGGACATGTCCCTGGGCTGTGGAGGATTTATTCCATCTCCCTTGTAACAAGACTTGTATAAAAAGTCCCACTTTGACTCGAAGGAATGCTGCCTTTCAATAGGTGGCACTGTGGAGGATTTATTCCATCTCCCTTATTTGCATATTACCCAGAGGAGCGTGCGTGGCCATTTGAGTCTCCTCACTTAGTTTATAGTATATAGTTGCTCTCCCTAAGGAGAAAAGTGCGTTTCTGACCCCTGGGCTTCCGGGCACAGCCTTGTTACTCCTAGACTTAAATACATTTAAGCCACCAGATAGACAATTGATAAGTCATATCTTATTGGTAACAAAATTGCACATTGTTAGAAGATGGCGATCAACTGAGATACCGTTTATGAAGGAATTGATTCAAATTACCTCTGAGTATAGCATATATGAAAAAAATTTGGTCCTTAAAAATAATACCATCCTAAAATGTGATGCTATGTGGAATAGGTGGACAAATATGTTCCTGTCGTGCTGTCTTCTAACCTGGTTACATGGTTTATTTTTGCTTACCGATTTTTTCCCTTCTCCCCCCCCCCCCCCATTCCCATCCACTTCCTACACCCTCTCTATTTTCCCCTCAAACTCTTGGTAACCAAAGATTTATATTTTCTTGTATCACAATGCATGAAGGTATTTATAACAATTGTATGTAAATTCACGCACTGATGATACATGACCGTCGAGTGTGCTATGATCTATGATTGTTTCATTCTGCCTACTCTTATGTGATACCAATAAAAAACCGAGTACAGTGGTAACTTCAATAGTGGAGGTGCTGCCTGACCAGATGACGCAAAACACCTGGGTGGGTGTGATAGAGCAAGGGAATATGACTAAAAACTGTCAATGGAGAACTGGCTGAATGAATGACAGGAAAGAGCTGCCTGTAATTGGCTGAGCATCTCAGCCAATCACAATCAGCTCTTTCAGCAGGCGGGGATTTTAAATCCCTGCCTGCTGATAGATCAGCAGAGCCGGGGACAGCGCGGAGAAGACGAAGGGAGTTGAGTATCTATTTTTTTAACACTATTTTTCCTGGTT
Source organism: Eleutherodactylus coqui (assembly GCF_035609145.1). NCBI lineage: Eukaryota > Metazoa > Chordata > Amphibia > Anura > Eleutherodactylidae > Eleutherodactylus > Eleutherodactylus coqui. Next base: position 261,061,069 of record NC_089837.1, on the reverse strand, counting down.
TTTCAAGGAAGGGCTTATATTTAAAGCCCTTCCCTGAAATCCAATTACTGGGGGGCCAGCAGCAGGATCCTCTACTGCAGCTGTCATGTGTGATAGCTGCGGTAGGGAATTGAAGAATTCCTCTGCTGCATCTGTCACAGATGTGGCAGATGTCGCAGCAGGGAATTATTTTTACTAGCAGGGATGAAGAAAGATCTGCCGCATACGGCAGAGGGTAAGTTCTTATTTTTTATTTTTTTTTACACTAAAATTATTGTTTTTCAGGGAAGGGCTTATATGTAAAGCCCTTCCATGAAAAACAATTTAGGGGTGCCGGCAGACCATTGTTTTCAATGGAGCCACCGGCAGCAGCCGCAGCTCTATTGAAAACAATGCAGAGCATGGGGCACCTTGAAAAATGCTCGAGTCTCCCATGGACTTTAATGGGGTTCGTTACTTGAGCCAAGCTCTCGAGTATTACAAAAAGCTCGGCTCAAGTAATGAGCACCCGAGCATTTTGGTGCTCGCTCATCTCTAATTACGTCAACATAAAGGAGGAGTTACTGCAGAAATCAAGAAATCTCAAAGAACTCACTTCCCATATGCTAACATCAAAATCTTCTCCGACTTCTCCCAACTAACTATGGCTGCACGTAAAAAACTCGCTCCAATTACAGTAGTCCTAAGAGATAACAAAATGATCTACAAATGGGGATTTCTGACTAAATTACACGTGTTTAGAGATTGAAAATCCACCACTATTTCATCTCTTGATGATGGAATTTTGCAACTGGAAAAGTGGAAGCTACTGGTTCCTAAAGATACAGCACCTTCCCAAATTGAGAGAGAATGGACCCAGAAGAAAAGAGCCTCTCACCCTAACAAAGCGTCAACCAACTTTTGCTGAGTCCTCTCGGTTTCCCCTTATTTAGGGTAAAGTTTTCTCGTCACCGGTCCTCACATCAACAGAGGAGGTACCATCCAAAATAATGGCTGAACTATTCGCACCCCAATTTAAGGCCTGTGTACATAAGGTCTCCAGTTGTCCAGAGACCCGTAAAGATCCTTTGCAGTTATCTTTGTTTTTGTTTCTTTTTCTAATTTTGTTATTTGACAAAAGTTATACTCCTGAATTTCTACCCTCACCATTCCTAACCCTCGAGAACAGGATCTGTTATCAAATAGCGAGTGGATATGGAAAATATCCTTACCAAAAGACCCATTATGCATCATTATTAGAGATGAGCGAGCACCAAAATGCTCGGGTGCTCGTTGCTCGAGACAAAATTTTCGCGATGCTTGAGGGTTCGTTTCGAGTAACGACTCGAGCATTTTTGCATATCGCCGAAGCTCGCTAAGGTTTTCATTTGTGAAAATCTGGGCAATTCAAGAAAGTGATGGGAACGACACAGCAACGGATAGGGCAGGCAAGGGGCTACATGTTGGGCTGCATCTCAAGTTCCCAGGTCCCACTATTCAGCCACAATAGTGGCAAGAGTGGGCCCACCCCCCTCCCAACAATTTTTACTTCTGAAAAACCCTCATTAGCAAGGCATACCTTAGCTAAGCACCACACTACCTCCAATAAAGCACAATCACTGCCTGCATGACACTCCACTGCCACTTCTCCTGGGTTACATGCTGCCCAACCCCCCGCACGACCCAGTGTCCACAGCGCACACCAAAGTGTCCCTGCGCAGCCTTCAGCTGCCCTCATGCCACACGCTGGCCTCATAGCCACACCACCCTCATGTCTATTTATAAGTGCGTCTGCCATGAGGAGGAACCGCAGGCACACACTTCAGAGGGTTGGCACGGCCAGGCAGCGACCCTCTTTAAAAGGGGCGGGGCGATAGCCCACAATGGTGTACAGAAGCAATGAGAAATCCAATCCTGTGCCACCTCCATCAGGAGCTGCAAACGTGGGCATAGCAATGGGGAACCCATGTGCCACACACTATTCATTCTGTTAAGGTGTCTGCATGCCCCAGTCAGACCGGGGTTTTTTATAAATAGTCACAGGCAGATACAACTCTGCAATGGGAATTCTGTGTGCAACCACAGCATGGGTGGCTCCCTGGAACCCACCGGCTGTACATAAATGTATCCCATTGCAGTGCCTAGCACAGCTGAGGTAACGTCAGGTTTAATGCAGGTGGGCTTCGGCCCACACTGCATGCCCCAGTCAGACTGGGGTTCTTTAGAAGTGGACACGTGGAGTTACAACTCCGTGTGGACCGACAGCATGGGTGGGTCCCAGGAAGCCACCGGCGGTACATAAATATATCCCATTGCATTGCCCATCACAGCTGAGGTAACGTCCGATTAAATGCAGGTGGTCTTTGGCCCACACTGCATGCCCCAGTCTGACCGGGGTTTTTAATACATAGACACTGGCAGGTACAAATCCCTAATGTGAAGTCCCTGTGGACACACAGCATGGGTGGGTCCCAGGAAGCCACTGGCGGTACATAAATATATCCTATTGCATTGCCCATCACAGCTGAGGTAACGTCAGGTTTAATGCAGGTGGGCTTCGGCCCACACTGCATGCCCCAGTCAGACTGGGGTTCTTTAGAAGTGGACACATGCAGTTACAACTCCGTGTGGACCGACAGCATGGGTGGCTCCCTGGAACCCACCGGCGGTACATAAATATATCCCATTGCATTGCCCATCACAGCTGAGGTAACGTCAGGTTTAATGCAGGTGGTCTTCGGCCCACACTCCATGCCCCAGTCTGACTGGGGTTTTTAATACATAGACACTGGCAGGTACAAATCCCTAATGTGAAGTCCCTGTGGACACACAGCATGGGTGGGTCCCAGGAAGCCACTGGCGGTACATAAATATATCCCATTGTATTGCCCATCACAGCTGAGGTAACATCAGGTTTAATGCAGGTGGGCTTCGGCCCACACTGCATGCCCCAGTCAGACTGGGGTTCTTTAGAAGTGGACACATGCAGTTACAACTCCGTGTGGACCGACAGCATGGGTGGCTCCCTGGAACCCACCGGCGGTACATAAATATATCCCATTGCAGTGCCCAGCACAGCTGAGGTGGCGTCAGCTTTAATGCAGGTGGGCTAAAAATTACTAGGATTACAATGTAGGCGAGGGCCCAAAAAAATTGGTGTGCCAACAGTACAAATGTACTTCAGAATAATTGCCCATGCCCAACTAAGAGGGTGAAACCCATTAATCGCTTTGGTTAATGTGGCTTAATTTGTAACTAGGCCTGTAGGCAGCCCAGTTAAAATAAAAATTGGTTCAGGTGCAAGTTTCAACGCTTTATTGAATTGAGAATTGAAACGTATAAACATTGTTTGCAAAAGTTATGACTGAGCCTTGTGGGCCTAAGAAAAAGTGCCCGTTCGGCGTGATTACGTGAGGTTTCAGGAGGAGGAGCAGGAGGAGGATGATGAATATAATACACAGATTGATGAAGCTAAAAGGTCCCCGTTTTTTATGGTGATAGAGAACGATGCTTCCATCCGCGGGTGCAGCCTACGTATTGTTTAGGTATCGCTGCTGTCCGCTGGTGGAGAAGAGAACTCTGGGGAAATCCAGGCTTTGCTCATCTTTATGATTGTAAGCCTGTCGGCACTGTCGGTTCACAGGCCGGTACGCTTATCCGTGATGATACCCCCAGCCGCACTAAACACCTTCTCTGACAAGACGCTAGCCGCAGGACAAGCAAGCACCTCCAGGGCATACAGCCCGAGTTCAGGCCACGTGTCCAGCTTCGACACCCAGTAGTTGTAGGGGGCAGAGGCGTCACGGAGGACGGTCGTGCGATCGGCTACGTACTCCCTCACCATCCTTTTACAGTGCTCCCACTGACTCAGCCTTGACTGGGGAGCGGTGACACAGTCTTGCTGGGGAGCCATAAAGCTGTCAAAGGACTTGGATAGTGTTCCCCTGCCTGTGCTGTACATGCTGCCTGATCTTTGCGCCTCCCCTGCTACCTGACCCTCGGAACTGCGCCTTCTGCCATTAGCGCTGTCGGATGGGAATTTTACCATCAGTTTGTCCGCCAGGGTCCTGTGGTATAGCATCACTCTCGAACCCCTTTCCTCCTCAGGTATGAGAGTGGAATGGTTCTCCTTATACCGTGGGTCGAGCAGTGTGTACACCCAGTAATCCGTACTGGCCAGAATGCGTGTAACGCGAGGGTCACGAGAAAGGCATCCTAACATGAAGTCAGCCATGTGTGCCAGGGTACCTGTACGCAACACATGGCTGTCCTCACTCGGAAGATCACTTTTAGGATCCTCCTCCTCCTCAGGCCATACACGCTGAAAGGATGACAGGCAAGCAGCATGGGTACCCTCAGCAGTGGGCCAAGCTGTCTCTTCCCCCTCCTCCTCATGCTCCTCCACCTCCTCCTCCTCCTCCTCAACGCGCTGAGATATAGACAGGAGGGTGCTTTGACTATCCAGCGACATACTGTCTTCCCCCGCCTCCGTTTCCGAGCGCAAAGCGTCTGCCTTTATGCTTTGCAGGGAACTTCTCAAGAGGCATAGCAGAGGAATGGTGACGCTAATGATTGCAGCATCGCTAGTGATGAGCGAACGTACTCGTCCGAGCTTGATGCTCGGGCGAATATTAGGGTGTTCGGGATGCTGGTTACTCTTAACGAGCACCACGCGGTGTTCGGGTTACTTTCACTTTCCTCTGTGAAACGTTAGCGCGCTTTTCTGGCCAATTGAAAGACAGGGAAGGCATTACAACTTCCCCCTGTGACGTTCAAGCCCTATACCACCCCCCTGCTGTGAGTGGCTGGGGAGATCAGATGTTACCCGAGTATAAAAGTCGGCCCCTCCCGCGGCTCGCCTCAGATGCCTTGTGAGTTAGCTGAGGGAAAGTGCTGGTGCTGGTGCTGCTGTAGGGAGAGTGTTAGGAGTGAGTGTAGGCTTCAAGAACCCCAACGGTCCTTCTCAGGGCCACATCTATCCGTGTGCAGTACTGTGGAGGGTGCTGTTAGCAGTGTTGCACAATTTTTTTTTTTTCAAAATCGGCTGTCTGCAGAGCATTGCGCCCTGCAGCAATAGTCCAGGGACAGAAGTGGTGGTTAGGCAGGGAGAGTGTTAGGAGTGAGTGTAGGCTTCAAGAACCCCAACGGTCCTTCTTAGGGCCACATTTAACCGTGTGCAGTACTGTGCAGGCTGCTGTTAGCAGTGTTGCATATTTTTTTTTTCAAAATCGGCTGTGCAGAGCATTGCGCCCTGCAGTAATACTACAGGGAGAGAATTGTGTAGGCAGGGCCAGAAGACATATATTATTGATTGAATATAGTCAGTGGGCCTTTTCTTTAAAAAAAAAAAGGGAAAAATTCTATTTGGCCTGCCTCTATCAGTCCTCAGCGTTCTGTGTACGTGTGTGGTGGGTGGAGATAGTAAAAAAAACATACGCAGCCAGCTACGTTTAACAGCAGTCTTGCGCCAATTTATTTCCTGCCTGCCTGGGAAAAATCACCGCTCTGCTGCACTTCATATAACTGCATTTCTGTGGAACAGATTTCTTATCTGATTGAATATAGTCAGTGGGCCTTTTCTTTAAAAAAAAAGGGAAAAATTCTATTTGGCCTGCCTCTGTCAGTCCTCAGCGTTCTGTGTATGTGTGTGGTGGGTGGAGATATTAAAAAAATCATACGCAGCCAGCTACGTTTAACAGCAGTCTTGCGCCAATTTATTTCCTGCCTGCCTGGGAAAAATCACCGCTCTGCTGCACTTCATATAACTGCATTTCTGTGGAACAGATTTCTTATCTGATTGAATATAGTCAGTGGGCCTTTTCTTTAAAACAAAAGGGAAAAATTCTATTTGGCCTGCCTCTGTCAGTCCTCAGCGTTCTGTGTACGTGTGTGGTGGGTGGAGATAGTAAAAAAGACATACGCAGCCAGCTTCGTTTAACAGCAGTCTTGCGCCAATTTATTTCCTGCCTGCCTGGGAAAAATCACCGCTCTGCTGCACTTCATATAACTGCATTTCTGTGGAACAGATTTCTTATCTGATTGAATATAGTCAGTGGGCCTTTTCTTTAAAAAAAAAGGGAAAAATTCTATTTGGCCTGCCTCTGTCAGTCCTCAGCGTTCTGTGTACGTGTGTGGTGGGTGGAGATAGTAAAAAAGACATACGCAGCCAGCTTCGTTTAACAGCAGTCTTGCGCCAATTTATTTCCTGCCTGCCTGGGAAAAATCACCGCTCTGCTGCACTTCATATAACTGCATTTCTGTGGAACAGATTTCTTATCTGATTGAATATAGTCAGTGGGCCTTTTCTTTAAAAAAAAAAGGGAAAAATTCTATTTGGCCTGCCTCTGTCAGTCCTCAGCGTTCTGTGTACGTGTGTGGTGGGTGGAGATAGTAAAAAAAACATACGCAGCCAGCTACGTTTAACAGCAGTCTTGCGCCAATTTATTTCCTGCCTGCCTGGGAAAAATCACCGCTCTGCTGCACTTCATATAACTGCACTTCTGTGGAACAGATTTCTTATCTGATTGAATATAGTCAGTGGGCCTTTTCTTTAAAAAAAAAGGGAAAAATTCTATTTGGCCTGCCTCTGTCAGTCCTCAGCGTTCTGTGTACGTGTGTGGTGGGTGGAGATAGTAAAAAAAACATACGCAGCCAGCTACGTTTAACAGCAGTCTTGCGCCAATTTATTTCCTGCCTGCCTGGGAAAAATCACTGCTCTGCTGCACTTCATATAACTGCATTTCTGTGGAACAGATTTCTTATCTGATTAAATATAGTCAGTGGGCCTTTTCATTAAAAAAAAAAAGGGAAACATTCTATTTGGCCTGCCTCTGTCAGTCCTCAGCGTTCTGTGTACGTGTGTGGTGGGTGGAGATAGTAAAAAAAACATACGCAGCCAGCTACGTTTAACAGCAGTCTTGCGCCAATTTATTTCCTGCCTGCCTGGGAAAAATCACCGCTCTGCTGCACTTCATATAACTGCATTTCTGTGGAACAGATTTCTTATCTGATTGAATATAGTCAGTGGGCCTTTTCTTTAAAACAAAAGGGAAAAATTCTATTTGGCCTGCCTCTGTCAGTCCTCAGCGTTCTGTGTACGTGTGTGGTGGGTGGAGATAGTAAAAAAAACATACGCAGCCAGCTACGTTTAACAGCAGTCTTGCGCCAATTTATTTCCTGCCTGCCTGGGAAAAATCACCGCTCTGCTGCACTTCATATAACTGCATTTCTGTGAAACAGATTTCTTATCTGATTGAATATAGTCAGTGGGCCTTCCCTTTAAAAAAAAAGGGAAAAATTCTATTTGTCCTGCAGGCTTGCGCCAATTTATTTCCTGCCTGGGAAATCACTGGTAATACAGCATGCTGAGGGGGAGGGGTAGGCCTAGAGGACGTGGACGTGGCCGAGGACGCGTAGGCCCAAGTGAGGGTGTGGGCACAGGCCGAGCTCCTGATCCAGGTGTATCGCAGCCGACTGCTGCGCGATTAGGAGAGAGGCACGTTTCTGGCGTCCCCACATTCATCGCCCAATTAATGGGTCCACGCGGGAGACCTTTATTAGAAAATGAGCAGTGTGAGCAGGTCCTGTCATGGAAAGTGCTTCGAGCAAGCTATCATCCACCCACAGTTCTGCGCCGTCCAGTGCTGCAAATCCGAATCCTCTGGCTGCTGCTCCTCCTCCCTCCCAGCCTCCTCACTCCACTACAATGACACATGCTCAAGAGCGGGAAGACTCCCAGGAACTGTTCTCGGGCCCCTGCTGAGATTGGGCAGCAGTGGTTCCTCTCCCACCAGAGGAGTTTATCGTCACTGATGCCCAACCATTGGAAAGTTCCCGGGGTCCGGGGGATGAGGCTGGGGACTTCCGGCAACTGTCTCAAGACCTTTCAGTGGGTGAGGAGGACGATGACGATGAGACACAGTTGTCATGCAGTCAGGTAGTAGTAAGGGCAGTAAGTGCGAGGGAGGAGCGCACAGAGGATTCGGAGGAAGAGCAGCAGGACGATGAGGTGACTGACCCCACCTGGTGTGCAACGCCTACTCAGGACAGGTCTTCAGAGGGGGAGGCAAGGGCAGCAGCAGGGCAGGTTGCAAGAGGCAGTGCGGTGTCCAGGGGTAGAGGCAGGGCCAGACCGAATAATCCACCAAGTGTTTCCCAAAGCGCACCCTCGCGCCATGCCACCCTGCAGAGGCCGAGGTGCTCTAAGGTCTGGCAGTTTTTCACTGAGACGCCTGACGACCGACGAACAGTGGTGTGCAACCTTTGTCGCGCCAAGATCAGCCGGGGAGCCACCACCAACAGCCTCACCACCACCAGCATGCGCAGACATATGATGGCCAAGCACCCCACGAGGTGGGACGAAGGCCGTTCACCGCCTCCGGTTTGCACCGCTGCCTCTCCCCCTGTGCCCCAACCTGCCACTGAGATACAACCCCCCTCTCAGGACACAGGCACTACCGTCTCCCGGCCTGCACCCACACCCTCACCTCCGCTGTCCTCGGCCCAATCCAGCAATGTCTCGCACCGCACCGTCCAGCCGTCGCTAGCGCAACTCTTTGAGCGGAAGTGCAAGTACGCCGCTACGCACCCGCACGCTCAAGCGTTAACCGTCCACATAACGAAATTTATAAGCCTTGAGATGCCGCCGTATAGGGTTGTGGAAACGGAGTCCTTCAAAAGTATGATGGCGGCGGCGGCCCCACGCTACTCAGTTCCCAGTCGCCACTACTTTTCCCGATGTGCCATCCCAGCCCTGCACGACCACGTCTCCCGCAACATTGTACGCGCCCTCACCAATGCGGTTAGTGGCAAGGTCCACTTAACAACGGACACGTGGACAAGCACAGGCGGGCAGGGCCACTACATCTCCCTGATGGCACATTGGGTGAATTTAGTGGAGGCTGGGACAGAGTCAGAGCCTGAGACCGCTCACGTCCTACCCACCCCCAGAATTGCGGGCCCCAGCTCGTTGGTGGTATGTTCGGCGGTATATGCTTCCTCCACTAAAGCACCCTCCTCCTCCTCAACCTCTGTCTCGCAATCTAGATGTGTCAGCAGCAGCAGGACGTCGCCAGCAGTCGGTGTCGCGCGGCGTGGCAGCACAGCGGTGGGCAAGCGTCAGCAGGCCGTGCTGAAACTACTCAGCTTAGGAGAGAAGAGGCACACGTCCCACGAACTGCTGCAGGGTCTGACAGAGCAGACCGACCGTTGGCTTGCGCCGCTGAGCCTCCAACCGGGCATGGTCGTGTGTGACAACGGGCGTAACCTGGTGGCGGGTCTGTAGCTCGGCAGCCTCACGCACGTGCCATGCCTGGCCCACGTCTTTAATTTGGTGGTTCAGCGCTTTCTGAAAAGCTACCCACGCTTGTCAGACCTGCTCGTAAAGGTGCGCCGGCTCTGCGCACATTTCCGCAAGTCCCACAAGGACGCTGCCACCCTGCGGACACTGCAACATCGGTTTAATCTGCCAGTGCACCGACTGCTGTGCGACGTGCCCACACGGTGGAACTCTACGCTCCACATGTTGGCCAGGCTCTATGAGCAGCGTAGAGCTATAGTGGAATACCAACTCCAACATGGGCGGCACAGTGGGAGTCAGCCTCCTCAATTATTTTCAGAAGAGTGGGCCTGGTTGGCAGACATCTGCCAGGTCCTTGGAAAGTTTGAGGAGTCTACCCAGGTGGTGAGCGGCGATGCTGCAATCATTAGCGTCACCATTCCTCTGCTATGCCTCTTGAGAAGTTCCCTGCAAAGCATAAAGGCAAATGCTTTGCGCTCGCAAACGGAGGCGGGGGAAGACAGTATGTCGCTGGAAAGTCAGAGCACCCTCCTGTGGCGTTTAGGAGGAGGAGGAGGAGCATGAGGAGGATGAGGAGGAGGGGGAAGAGACAGCTTGGCCCACTGCTGACGGTACCCATGCTGCTTGCCTGTCATCCTTTCAGCGTGTATGGCCTGAGGAGGAGGAGGAGGAGGATCCTGAAAGTGATCTTCCTAGTGAAGACAGCCATGTGTTGCGTACAGGTACCCTGGCACACATGGCTGACTTCATGTTAGGATGCCTTTCTCGCGACCCTCGTGTTGCACGCATTCTGGCCACTACGGATTACTGGGTGTACACACTGCTCGACCCACGGTATAAGGAGAACCTTTCCACTCTCATTCCCGAAGAGGAAAGGGGTTCGAGAGTGTTGCTATACCACAGGACCCTGGCGGACAAGCTGATGGTAAAATTCCCCTCCGACAGCGCTAGTGGCAGAAGGCGCAGTTCCGAGGGCCAGGTAGCAGGGGAGGTGCGGAGATCGAGCAGCATGTTCAGCACAGGCAGTGCAACACTCTTTAAGGCTCTGGACAGCTTTATGGCTCCCCACCAAGACTGTGTCACCGCTTCCCAGTCAAGGCTGAGTTGGCGGGAGCACTGTAAAAGGATGGTGAGGGAGTACATAGCCGATCGCACGACCGTCCTCCGTGACGCCTCTGCCCCCTACAACTACTGGGTGTCGAAGTTGGACACGTGGCCTGAACTCGCGCTGTATGCCCTGGAGGTGCTTGCTTGTCCTGCGGCTAGCGTCTTGTCAGAGAGGGTGTTTAGTGCGGCTGGGGGAATCATCACAGATAAGCGTACACGCCTGTCCACCGACAGTGCCGACAGGCTTACACTCATCAAGATGAACAAAGCGTGGATTTCCCCAGACTTCTCTTCTCCACCAGCATGGCCAATTTTTTCTGAGGTACTTTAGTACTGTTGCTACACCAATTTTTTGGGCCCTCACCTACAGTGTAATCCTAGTAATTTCTATGTTCTTCGCCTGCACTCATCGTACAGAAAGGTGTGTGGGGTTGGCCTACACTTTTGCTACATAAATGTAACTGGGGCCTTGTCTATACTGCAGCTACTGAAATGTGAAAGAGACTGTTATCTCCCTAAACTGCTGCAATTGGAATTGTTACTGGGGCTTGTCTTGAGTGCTACTATTACTGAAATGGAACTAAGACTGCGCTCCTCCTATACTGCTGCTTCGGAATTGTTACTGGGGCTTGTCTTGAGTGCTACTATTACTGAAATGGAACTAAGACTGCGCTCCTCCTATACTGCTGCTTCGGAATTGTTACTGGGGCTTGTCTTGAGTGCTACTATTACTGAAATGGAACTAAGACTGCGCTCCTCCTATACTGCTGCTTCGGAATTGTTACTGGGGCCTGTCTTGAGTGCTACTATTACTAAAATGGAACAAAGACTGCGCTCCCCCTATACTGCTGCTAGTGATATGTTAGTGGGGCCTGTCCCTAATACTACCGCTGAAATGTTAATAATTCTGGGCTCTGCCTATACCGCAGCTAATGGTATGTCACTGGGGTGTGGAAACAGAGGCTTCACAAAGACATGATGGCGGCGAGGCCATTTCCCACCAACTGTTAAGGTGCATATAACCACGGACACGTGGAGAGGACACATAGTGCCTCCAAAACATCCCCCTCCTCCTCCAACAATGAAAACATTCTTGGCAAATACCTTTGCATTGGTCCGTCTGGTGGCAGTCCAAGAATTTCACCTTTAACGACACTACAAGAGAGCACCACCACCATCCCCCCGCCCCGGCCCACTTAATCATGGCCACATTCCGAAAACCAACTACATAAAACCGCGCTACTAGGTCCGCAGTAACCACCACATTACCACCAACGAGGTTACTGTTAAGGTACATATTACCAGTCTGACTGGGGCATGCAGTGTGGGCCAAAGCCCACCTGTATTGTATCTGACGTTAGCTCTGCTGAGTAGGGCACTGCAATGGGATATGTTTATGTACCGCCGGTGGCTTCCTGGCACCCACCCATGCTGTAGGTGCACACAGAGTTTAACCTACATCTGTCCACTTCTAAAGAACCCCAGTCTGACTGGGGCATGCAGTGTGCGCCGAAGCCCACCTGCATTAAGCACGACATTACTACCTCAGCTGTGTTGGGCAATGCAATGGGATATTTTTATGTACCGCCGGTGGGTTCCAGGGAGCCACCCATGCTGTAGGTGCACACGGAGTTTAACCTACATGTGTCCACTTCTAAAGAACCCCAGTCTGACTGGGGCATGCAGTGTGGGCCGAAGCCCACCTGCATTAAGCACGACATTACTACCTCAGCTGTGTTGGGCAATGCAATGGGATATTTTTATGTACCGCCGGTGGCTTCCTGGCACCCACCCATGCTGTCGGTCCACAGGGAGTTGTAAATGCATCTGTTTCCACTTCTAAAGAACCCCAGTCTGACTGGGGCATGCAGTGTGGGCCGAAGCCCACCTGCATTAAGCATGACATTACTACCTCAGCTGTGTTGAGCAATGCAATGGGATATTTTTATGTACCGCCGGTGGGTTCCAGGGAGCCACCCATGCTGTAGGTGCACACGGAATTCCCATTGCGGAGTTGTACCTGCCTGTGACTATTTATAAAAAACCGCGGTCTGACTGGGGCGTGCAGACACCTTGACAGAATAAATAGTGTGTGGCACATAGGTTCCCCATTGCTATGCCCACGTGTGCAGCTTCAGATGGAGGTGGCACAGGATTGGATTTCTCATTGCTTCTGTACAGCATTATGGACTATCGGCCCGCCCCTTTTATGGGGGGGTGGCTGCCTAGACATGCCAACCCTCTGCAGTGTGTGCCTGCTTTTCCTGTGGCAGATGCACTTATAAATAGACATGAGGGTGGCGTGGCATGAGGGCAGCTGAAGGCTGGGCAGGGACAGTTTGGTGTGCGCTGTGGACACTGGGTCGTGGGGGGGGGGGGGTTGGGCAGCATGTAACACAGGAGAAGTGGCAGCGGAGTGTCATGCAGGCAGTGATTGTGCTTTGTTGGAGGTAGTGTGGTGCTTAGCTAAGGTATGCCATGCTAATGAGGGCTTTTCAGAAGTAAAAGTTGTTGGGAGGGGGGGCACCCACTCTTGCCGCTATTGTGGCTTAATAGTGGGACCTGTGAACTTGAGATGCAGCCCAACATGTAGCCCCTCGCCTGCCCTATCCGTTGCTGTGTCGTTCCCATCACTTTCTTGAATTGCCCAGATTTTCACACATGAAAACCTTAGCGAGCATCGGCGAAATACAAAAATGCTCGGGTCGCCCATTGACTTCAATGGGGTTCGTTATTCGAAACAAACCCTCGAGCATCACGAAAAGTTCGTCCCGAGTAACGAGCACCCGAGCATTTTGGTGCTCGCTCATCTCTAAGCATCGCCCCTCACCATCTGGGTAGACTCCTCAAAGTTTCCAAGAACCTGGCAGATGTCTGCCAACCAGGCCCACTCTTCTGTAAAGAATTGAGGAGGCTGACTCCCACTACGCTGCCCATGTTGGAGTGGGTATTCTACTATAGCTCTACGCTGCTCATAGAACCTGGCCAACATGTGGAGCGTAGAGTTCCACCGTGTGGGCACGTCGCACAGCAGTCGGTGCACTGGCAGATTAAACCGATGTTGCAGGGTGCGCAGGGTGGCAGCGTCCGTGTTGGACTTGCGGAAATGTGCGCTGAGCCGGCGCACCTTTCCGAGCAGGTCTGACAAGCGTGAGTAGCTTTTCAGAAAGCGCTGAACCACCAAATTAAAGACGTGGGCCAGGCATGGCACATGCGTGAGGCTGCCGAGCTGCAGAGCCGCCACCAGGTTACAGCCGTTGTCACACACGACCATGCCCGGTTGGAGGCTCAGCGGCGAAAGCCAGCGGTCGGTCTGCGTACAATGTTGCGGGAGACGTGGTCGTGCAGGGCTGGGACGGCACATCGGGAAAAGTAGTGGCGACTGGGAACCAAGTAGCGCGGGGCCGCCGCCGCCATCAAGTTTTTGAAAGCCTCCGTTTCCACAAGCCTATACGGCAGCATCTCCAGGCTGATCAATTTGGCTATGTGCACGTTTAACGCTTGAGCATGCGGGTGCGTGGCTGCGTACTTGCGCTTGCGCTCAAACACTTGCGCTAGCGACGGCTGGACGGTGTGCTGAGAGACATTGCTGGATGGGGCCGAGGACAGCGGAGGTGAGGGTGTGGGTGCAGGCCGGGAGACGGTAGTTCCTGTGTCCTGAGAGCGGGGTTGGATCTCAGTGGCAGGCTGGGGCACAGGGGGAGAGACAGTGGTGCAAACCGGAGGCGGTGAACGGCCTTCGTTCCACCTTGTGGGGTGCTTGGCCATCATATGTCTGCGCATGCTGGTGGTGGTGAGGCTGGTGGTGGTGGCTCCACGGCTGATCTTGGCGCGACAAACCTTGCACACAACAGTTCGTCGGTCGTCTGCACTCTCAGTGAAAAACTGCCACACCTTTGAGCACCTCGGCCTCTGCAGGGTGGCATGGTGCGAGGGGGCGCTTTGGGAAACAGTTGGTGGATTATTTGGTCTGGCCCTGCCTCTACCCCTGGCCACCGCACTGCCTCTTCCAACCTGCCCTGCTGCTGCACTTGCCTCCCCCTCTGAAGACCTGTCCTCAGTAGGCTTAGCAAATCAGGTGGGATCAGTCACCTCATCGTCCTGCTACTCTTCCTCTGAATCCTCTGTGCGCTCCTCCCTCGGACTTACTGTAATTACTACTACCTGAGTGATAGACAACTGTGTCTCATCGTCGTCGTCCTCCTCACCCACTGAAAGCTCTTGAGACAGTTGCCGGAAGTCCCCAGCCTCATGCCCCGGATCCCGGGAACTTTCCAAAGGTTGGGCATCGGTCACAACAAACTCCTCCGGTGGGACAGGAACCATTGCTGTCCATTCTGGGCAGGAGCCCGAGAACAGTTCCTGGGTGTCTGCCTTCTCCTCAAAATGTGTCATTGTAATGGAGTGAGGAGGCTGGGAGCAAGGAGGAGCAGCAGCCAGAGGATTCAGAGTTGCAGCAGTGGACGGCGCAGAACTCTGGGTGGTCGATAGATTGCTGGATGCACTTTTTGCCACCCACGACAGGACCTGCTCATACTGCTCATTTTCTAATAAAGGTCTACCGCGTGGACCCATTAATTGTGAGATTAATCCGGGGACGCCAGAAACGTGCCTCTCTCCTAATCCCGCAGCAGTCGGCTGCGATACACTTGGATCAGGAGCTCGGCCTGTGCCCACACCCTGACTTGGGCCTCCGCGTCCTCGCCCGCGTCCATGTCCTCTAGGCCTACCCCTACCCCTCAGCATGGTGTATTACCAGTAGTGCAGAAACAGAACGCTGTCATTAAATGTGCCGCTTATTGGCCTGTGGTTGGAGGCTGACTTCGCTTACGGAACGCACAGCAGAGCCAGGAAAGAATTTTGCGCAAGCCTGTAGTGAGACGTAGGCGCGTATGACTGAGCTAGTGGAATTTACAGTGCAGAAGCAGTCAAATGTCCAAAGGCCACTAGTAGGCCTTAAGTATTTTGCTTCTATTTTTTTAAAGGCTGAGCTGAGACAGCAGACAGATACTGTAGGCAGCGTATATATGTATACTGTTTCCCTCTGGACGGGATGACGGCGGTGATGTAACGGGCAACGCAGAGCCAGGAAAGAATTTTGCGCAAGCCTGCTGTTACACTTAGCTGCGTATTAATTAGGACTACTACCCCCAGCAGAGACGCAGTACACTGAGGACGGTCACAGGCAGCCCAAAGATAGTATTTTTCCCAAATTTGTTTGAAAAAGCCCACTGCCTATATAGACAGTATATCTCTTTCATCTTTCCCACTGTCCCTGCCTCACCAGTACTGGCCCTATACTATGTACAATGATTGCAGACTGAGGACGCAATGCTCTGCACGCCCGATATACAAAAAAAAAAAGTGCAACACTGCTAAAAGCAGCCTCAACAGTACTGCACACGGTCAGCTGCGGCCCTAAGAAGGACCGTTGGGGTTCTTGAAGCCTAATATTACACCTAACACTCTCCCTATAGCAGCAGCAACATCAGCAGCACTTTCCCTGATCTATGTCAGAATGCATCTGTGGAGAGCCGCGGGAGGGGCAGATTTAAATACTTGGGTGACACCTGATCTCCCCAGCCACTCACTGCAGGGGGGGTGGGGTAGGGCTGGAACATCACAGGAGGAAGTTGTAATGCCTTCCCTGTCTTTCTATTGGCCAGAAAAGCGCGCAAATGTCTCAGAGATGAAAGTGAAAGTAAACTCGAACATCGCGTGGTGCTCGTCTCGAGTAACGAGCATCTCGAACACCCTAATACTCGAACGAGCATCAAGCTCGGGCGGGTACGTTCGCTCATCTCTAATCGTTATATGACCACACAATTCCAACTAAGAGTTCTGGAGCTATACCACTGAGCTCAAGATGGAATTAAATTTGCTATCTCTGAATACAAAAGGCCTCAACCCTCCCTTCAAAAGGTCGGCACTATGGAAAGAGGCGCTTGTTTCAAAAACAGACATTCTATGTGTTCAAGAAACTCATTTTGCTCGAGACAGAGAACCAATGATGGCCCATCCTAAATTCCCCAAAATCTAAATGGCAAATGTCCTTCAGTTGAAAATGGGGGCTCTGGTGGCTGTGAGAGATTCTGTGGACTTCCAACTTCTGGGAAAGGAGGTGGATATGGAAGGGAGATTTATCATATTGATATATAAGATTGAAGATTTCCTCATGACTCTAGCAAATATCCATGCATCTAACTCCTGTCAGGTCAGATTTTTGGCTAGAGTGATGAGGAAAATAAGGAGTTTACAAAAAAGGAATGTGATTTTATGTGGAGACTTTAATGCTATTGCAGTTGTAGGATTAGATTTTAGTAACAAAAGTTGAGGCAGTGCATCTACTTTATCCCCCTGGTTTTTTGAGAGCTGAATTATATGACTCTTTCAGATGTCTGAATATGAATTCCCAAGAATATACATTTTATTCTCCTAGACATCGGGCATTCTCTAGGATTGACATAATTCTGGTGGATCTGCCTACTTTTACAAGGGTGGGAGAGGCTTCTATATGAGTGGCGTCCTGGTCAGACCATGCCCCCATTAAAATTAAATTACTCCTGGGTCCCCAACCTCCCTTTTCTGGTTACTGGAGGAGCAATACATTTCTTATGAAGTCTTCTAAATTTCAAGAAACTATTAAAAATGCACAGGGGGGATACTTCAAGATTAATGATTCACCAGAAACGTGTTGATTCACATTGTGGAATGCACATGAATCAGTAATTAGAGGATACAACAAGGGGCTATATATAAGAAAGAAAAGACTAAATTACTTACTAACACCTTGTCGGATTTAGAGAAAGAACTACAAATCTCACGCACATATCTCCTGCACAAGTGTCTTTCAGAGACCAAATTAAAAGTGAAGAATATACTAATAGATTAACATGAAAAAAAAAATTGAAATATCTTAAAACAAAATACTATATAGCTAATAACAAGTATACAAGTCTCATGGCGAGTAGAGTTAAACAAAAAAGGATTAAAGCAAAGATTCCCTACATGATCAATCCTGAAATTGGCATAAAGATCTCAAACCCCATAGAAATTGCAGAAATTTAATGGAAATGTTATGATTCCTCATACAATCTTAAAGGGAGATCCTCGGATGTTCACCCTACTAAGACCGAGATTGAGCATTTTCTTGTGCTACTACACCTCCAAACTTTAAACAAAACACGACTTGAAAAATTGAATTCTCCCATTACATCTCAAGAGATCCTAAGATTAATAAAAGAGTCTAAGAAGGACAAGGCCCCAGGCCCTCATGGTTTTTCAAACGAATATTATAAAACATTCAGTACCTAACTAGTGAACAACATGAGAGATATATTTAATGTAGCAATGGATAGAGGCTTTTACCTTTGGAAATGCTCCAAGCTAACATCGTCACAATCCTCAAGCCAGGGAAAGACTTTTCCTCGCCTGCAAACTTTAGACCCATCTCGCTCCTAAATAGCGACACTAAATTCTATGCCAAATTTTTTGCATCAAAACTACTTAATATCATTCCAAACCTAGTCCATAGCGATCAAACAGGCTTTGTTAACGGGCGGCAGACATTAGACGCCATAAGGAAAGTGCTGGCCCTGATAGGGAAGACAGAGGCCTCTCAAACGCTATCTCTGCCTCTTACTTTGGATGCAGAGAAGGTGTTTAACAGAATTAACTGGGATTATTATTAGAGATGAGCGAGCACCAAAATGCTCGGGTGCTCATTGCTCGAGTCAAACTTTTCGCAATGCTCGAGAGCTCGTTTCAAGTAACGAACCCCATTGAAGTCAATGGGTGACTCAAGCATTTTTGTATATGACCGATGCTCCGCATAGGTCTTCACTTGTGAAAAACCAGAAAACATCTGAAAGTCATGGAAACACCACAGGAACAGATAGGGAAGGGCAGGGGCAGCATGCAGGGCTGCATTTCCGGCTCCCAGGTCTCACTATTAAGCCACAATAGGGGCTAGAGTCTGCCCCCCCCCCCTAACAATTTTTACTTCACATAAACCCTCATTAGCAAGGCACACCTTAGCTAAGCACCACACTACCTCCAACCAAGCACAAGCACTGCCTGCGGGTCACACCACTGCCTCTTCTCCTGGGTTACATGCTGCCCAACCCCCCGCACGACCCTGCGTCCACAGCGCAAACAAAAGTGTCCCTGCGCAGCCTTCAGCTGCCCTCATGTCACACGCTCGCTTCATAGCCACACCACCCTCATGTCTATTTATAAGTGCGTACTGGATGAGGAGGAACCGGAGACACACACTGCAGAGGGTTGGCAGGGCCAGGTAGTGACCCTCTTTAAAAGGGGGGGAGGGCGATAGCCCACAATGCTGTTGAGAATCGATGATAAATTGACGTACAATCATCATTCCAATCCCGTGCCACCTCCGTCGCAAAAATGTCACGAGCCGCAAACGTGGGCATAAAGGGGACTCAGTCCCAGCAAACACCTAGTGTGGCCCAAGGTGCTGCGAGTGACATAGCAATGGGGAATCCATGTGTCCACACACTACTCATTGTGTTTGGGTGTCGGATACCTCATCGACAACGCAAGGGGAAAGCCATCTGCACTCTGCACCCTACCCAGGTCAGTCAGTGTCTTTGTGTCAGACAGGTCAAACACCGCTATGGGAAGTCTGTGTGCACCCACAGCATGGGTGGGTCCAAGGAATTTAAAGACAGTACACATAAAGAAATCAGAGTGCCCAAACATGGCAGACTTTCACTGCGCCGAAGACATAGGCCTCTGCACAAACCCTCAGCAATCGTGGGCATAGAGCGGACTCCGATAATAGCGCAGCTGTGAACGTCTCATTAGCGCTGTATCACTCCTCTTGTTTGTCCCAAAGCAGTGCCCCAGATAGCTGTGGTAAAGCGAGAGAAAATACATGTTGGCCTCGGCCCACAATCCATGCCGTAGTCAGTCAGTGTTTTTTTTAGTGCCAGGCAGGTAAAACACCGCAATGGGAAGTCTGTGTGCACCCACAGCATGGGTGGGTCCAAGGGACCCAAAGACAGGACACATAAAGAAATTAGAGTGCCCAAACATGGCAGACTTTCACTGCGCCGAGGACAATGGCCTCTGCACGAACCCTCAGCAATCGCGGGCATAGAGCGGACTCCGATGCTAGCGCAGCTGTGAACGTCTTATTAGTGCTGCATCGCTATACTTGTTTGTCCCAAACGAGCTTCTCTGATAAATGTGGTAACAGGAGAGAAAATACATGATGCCCAGTGCTGATCCCCTGACCCCAAGCAGGAGGAGGAGGTGGCCTTACAAGGCCAAGAAACCATGACCAGGACCCGCTGTAGCCTGTGTGGGAAGTATGTGAGTGGGCCCTTGGTCAGGCTCGGTCCCAGCAAACACCTTGTGTGACCCATGTGCCGCAAGTGACACAGCAATGGGAAAATCCATGTGCCCACACACTATTCATTCTGTGTAGGTGTCGGATAGCTCAATCGACACCGCAAGGGGAAAGCCATCTGCACTCTCCCCCCTACCCAAGTCAGTCAGTGTCTTTGTGCCAGACAGGTCAAACACCGCTATAGGAAGTCTGTGTGCACCCACAGCATGGGTGGGTCCAAGGAACCCAAAGACAGGACACATAAAGAAATCATATTGCCCAAACATGGCAGACTTTCACTGCGCCAAGGACATAGGCCTCTGCACAAACCCTCAGCAATCGTGGGCATAGAGCAGACTCCGATGCTAGTACACCTGTGAAGGTCTCATTAAATCAGTTACGTTTTCTTTCACCGCTCCAAAGATTGGATTAGCCAGGAAAAAGTTCCACAGGCCCAACCTGGCGCAGTTGCTGTTCCCCCGGGACATAGGCCTCGGCCCACACCCTCAGCAATCGTGGGCATGAAGCGGACTTCGATGCTAGTGCACCTGTGAAGGTCTCATTAAATCAGTTACGTTTTCTTTCACCGCTCCAAAGACTGGATTAGCAAGGAAAAAGTTCCACAGGCCCAACCTGGTGCAGTTGCAGTTCCCCCGGGACATAGGCCTCGGCCCACACCCTCAGCAACCGTGGGCATGAAGCGGACTCTGATGCTAGTACAGCATTGAACGTCCCATTAATGCAGTAACGCTCCTCTTCTTTGGCCCAAACCAGTGTCTCAGATAACTGTGGTAACACGAGAGCAAATACATGATGCCCAGTGCTGATCCCCTGACCCCAAGCAGGAGGTGGAGGTGGCCTTACCAGGCCAAAAAGCCATGAACAGGACCCGCTGTATCCTGTGTGGGAAGTATGTGAGCAGGCCCTTGGTCAGGCTCGGTCCCAGCAAACACACTGTGTGACCCAAGGTGCCGCGAGTTAAATAGCAATGGGCAATCCGGGTCCCCTCACACTATTCATTCTGTGTTGATGTCGGATAGCTCAATCGACACCACAAGGGGAAAGCCATCTGCACTCTGCACCCTACCCAAGTCAGTCAGTGACTTTGTGCCAGACAGGTAAATCACCGCCATGGGAAGTCTGTGTGCACCCACAGCATAGGTGGGTCCTAGGCAACCCAAGAAATGAACCATGAAGAAATCAGAGTGCCCAAACATGGCAGACTTTCACTGTGCTGAGGACATAGGCCTCTGCACAAATCCTCAGCAATCGCGGGCATAGAGCGGACTCCGATGCTAGTGCAGCTGTGAACGTCTCATAAGTGCAGTATCGCTCCTCTTGTTTGGGCCAAAGCAGTGCCCCGGATAACTGGGGTAACGCGAGAGAAAATACATATTGGCCTCGGCCCACAATTCATGCCCTAGTCAGTCAGTGTTTTTGGGCCAGATAGCTAAGACACTGCGATGGGAAGTCTGTGTGGACCCATAGTATAAACAGACCACTGTAACATTCCAGTAGAAAAGGTATAAGCAGACTCCTGTAACATTTCGGTAGCAGTAGTATAGGCAGACCCCAGTACCATTTCTGTAGTAGAAGTATAGGCCGACCCCTGTAACATTTATGTAGCAGCAGTATAGGCAGACCCCAGTATCAATTCTGTAGCAGCAGTATAGGCAGACCCCAGCTCCATTTCTGTAGTAGAAGTATAGGCAGGCCCCAGCAATGTTTATGTGGCAGAAGTATAGGCAGACCCCTGTATCATTTATGTAGCAGCAGTATAGGCAGACCCCAGTATCATTTTTGTGGCAGCAGTATAGGCAGAACCCAGCACCATTTCTGTAGTAGAAGTATAGGCAGACCCCAGTAACATTTCTGTAGTAGAAGTATAGGCAGACCCCTGTAACATTTCTGTAGCAGCAGTATAGGCAGACCTCTGTAACATTTACATGCCAGAAGTATAGGCAGACCCCAGTAACATTTTTGTAGCAGAAGTATAGGCAGACCCCTGTAACATTTATGTAGCAGCAGTATAGGCAGACCCCTGTAACATTTACGTGCCAGAAGTATAGGCAAACCCCAGTAACATTTTTGGAGCAGAAGTATAGGCAGACCCCTGTAATATTTATGTGGCAGAAGTATAGGCAGACCCCTGTAACATTTATGTAGCGGCAGTATAGGCAGACCCCTATAACATTTATGTAGCAGCAGTATAAGCAGACCCCTGTAACATTTACATGCCAGAAGTATAGGCAGACCCCAGTAACATTTTTGTAGCAGAAGTATAGGCAGACCCCTGTAACACTTATGTGGCAGAAGTATAGGCAGACCCCAGTAACATTTTTGTAGCAGCAGTATAGGCAGACCCCTGTAACATTTACATGGAAGAAGTATAGGCAGACCCCCGTAACATTAATGTGGCAGAAGTATAGGCAGGCAGACCCCAGTAAAATTTCTGTAGCAAGAGTATAGGCAGACCCCTGTAACATTGGGGTACCATGAGTGTAGGCGAAGGCCGGAAAAATTAGTTGGATAAGAGTAAAGGCGAGGGCCAGAAAAATTAGTGTACCAACAGTACAAATGTTCCCCTGAAAAATTGCTCAGCCGAGAAGGCAGGTGAAACCCAGAAATATTTTTTGAAAGATACAGCTCGCTGTTGCTTAATTTGCCTGGAGGCAGCCCTATTAGAAAACTTGGTTCATGTTAAAGTATCAATACTTTTGAAACTTTGAAAAATTGTAAAAAAATTGTTAGATAAGCCTTTTGGGTTGCAGTAAAATTGGCAGTTCAGCGTGATGACATGTTGTTTCAGGAGGAGGAGTAGCAGGAGGAGGACTAATATCAGAGACAAATTGACAGAGCTAAATGCCCTGTTTTTCCAGTGATAAAGAAGAGTGCTTTTATCTGCGGTTGCAGCGAAAAGAATCTTTAGGTTCCGCTGCTCTCCGCCGGTGGAGAAGAGAAGTCTGGGGAAATCCAGGCTTTGTTCATCTTTATGAGTGTAAGCATATCGGTACTGGCAGTTGATAGGCGGGTACGCTTATCTGTGATGATTTCCCCAGCTGCACTAAACCCCCCCTCTGACAAGACGATAGCGGCAGGGCAAGCAAGCACCTCCAGGGCATACAGCGCAAGTTCGTGCCACGTGTCCAGCTTTGACACCCAATAGTTGTATGGAGCAGAGGCATCACGGAGGATGGTGGTACGATCGGCTACGTACTCCCTCACCATCTTTTTACAGTGCTCCCGCCGACTCAGCCTTGACTGGGGAGTGGTGATACAGTCTTGCTGGGGAGCCATAAAGCTGGCAAAGGCCTTGGAGAGTGTTCCCCTGCCTGTGCTGCACATGCTGCCTGATCTTTGCACCTCCCCTGCTACTTGGCCCTCGGAACTGCGCCTTCTGCCGCTAGCGCTGTCAGATGGGAAGTTTAGCATCACTTTATCCACCAGGGCCCTGTGCTATTGCATCACTCTCGCACCCCTTTCCTCTTTGGGAATAAGAGTGGAAAGCTTCTCCTTGTACCGTGGGTCGAGAAGGGTGTACACCCAGTAATCCGTGTTGGCCAGAATGCGTCTAACGCGAGGGTCATGAGAAAGGCAGCCTAACATGAAGTCAGCCATGTGTGCCAGGGTCCCAGTATGCAAGACATGGCTGTCCTCGCTAGGAAGATGACTTTCAGGATTCTCCTCCTCCCCCACAGGCCATACATGCTGAATAGATGAGAGGCAAGCTGCATGGGTACCCTCTGCAGTGTGCCCAGCTGTCTCTTCCCCCTTCTCCTGCTCCTCCTCCTGCTCCTCCCCCTCCTCCTCGTCCTCCAAAACGCGCTGAGATATAGACATGAGGGTGGTCTGGCTATCAAGCGACATACTGTCATCCCCCGTCTGCTGTTCCAACCACAAAGCATCGGCCTTTATGCCTTACAGCGAACTTCTCAGCAGGCATAGCAGCGGGATGGTAACGCAAATGATTGCAGAGTCGCCGCTCACCATCTGGGTAGACTCCTCAAAGTTTCTGTGGACCTGGCAGATGTCTGCCATCCAGGCCCACTCCTCGGTAAAGAACTGGGGAGGCTGACTACCACTACGCTGCTCATGTTGGAGTTGGTATACCACTATTGCTCTACGCTGCTCATTGAGCATGGCCAACATGTGCAGCGTAGAATTCCACCGTGTGGGCACGTCGCACAGCAGTCGGTGCTCTGGCAGATTAAACCGATTTGGAAGGGTCCTCAGGGTGGTAGCGTCCATGGTGGACTTGAGGAAATGTGCGCAGACGCGGGGCACCTTGCCGAGCAGGTCAGATAAGTGCGGGTTGTTTTTCAGTAACCGCTGAACCACCAGATTGAAGACGTGGGCCAGGTTACGGCCGTTGTCACACACGACCATGCCCTATTGGAGGCTCAGCGGCAAAAGCCAGAGGTCGGTCTGCTCTGTCAGACCCTGCAACTGTTCGGGGGCCGTGTGTCTCTTGTCACCTAAGCTGAGTAGTTTCAGGACGGCCTGATGACGCTTGCCCACCGCTGTGCTGCTGCGCCACGCCACAAGGACTGCTGGCGACATGCTGCTCACACTTCTTAATTGAGAGGTAGAGGTTGCGTAGGAGGAGTCGGAGAAGGAGGATTTAGAGGAGGTGGCATAGTCTGCCGCAGATACCAGCACCGAGGAAGGACACGCTATTCTGGGTGTGGGTAGGACATGAGCGGTTCCAGGCCCTGACTCGGTCCCAGCCTCCACCAATTCACCCAATGTGCCATCAAGGAGATATAGTGGCCCCGCCAGTACT
This sequence comes from Eleutherodactylus coqui, assembly GCF_035609145.1. Taxonomy (NCBI): domain Eukaryota; kingdom Metazoa; phylum Chordata; class Amphibia; order Anura; family Eleutherodactylidae; genus Eleutherodactylus; species Eleutherodactylus coqui. Next base: position 261,036,568 of record NC_089837.1, on the reverse strand, counting down.
TGTCCATGTGTCCGTGGTTAAGTGGACCTTCCCAGTAACCGCGTTGGTGAGGGCACAATTTATGTTGCGGGAGACGTGCTGGTGTAGGGCTGGGATGGCACACCGGGAAAAATAGTGGCGACTGGGGACCAAGTAGCGCGGGACCACCGCCGCCATCATGTTTTTGAAAGCCTCCATTTCCACAAGCCTGTATGGCAGCATCTTCAGGCTGATTAATTTGGCAATGTGCACGTTTAAAGCTTGTGCGTACGGGTGTGTGGCGGCGTATTTGCGCTTTTGCTCCAACATTTGCGCTAGTGACAGCTGAACGCTGCACTGAGAGACATTGCTGGATGGGGTCGAGGAAAGTGGAGGTGAGGGTGCAGGCCAGGAGGCGCTCGTGCCTGTGTCCTGAGAGGGGGGTTGGATCTGAGTGGCACGTTCGGGCACAGGGGAAGAGGCAGTGGTGCGACCGGGAGGCGGTGAACGGCCTTCGTTCCACCTTGTGGGGTGCTTGGCCATCATATGTCTGCGCATGCTGGTGGTGGTGACGCTGGTAGTGGTGGCTCCCCGGCTGATCTTGGTGCGACACAGGTTGCACACCAGTGTTCGTTGGTCGTCCGCGCTCTCACTGAAAAACATCCACACCTTTGAACACCTAGCCCTCTGCACGGAGGCTTGGCGCGAGGGTGTGCTTTGGGAAACAGTTCGGTGATTCTTCGCTCTGGCCCTGCCTCTACCCCTGGCCACCCCACTGCCTCTTCCAGCCTGTCCTGCTGCTGCACTTGCCTCCCCCTCTGAAGACCTGTCCTCAGTAGGCTTAGCAAACCAGGTGGGGTCAGTCACCTCATCGTCCAGCTGCTCTTCCTCCGAATCCTCTGTGCGCTCCTCCCTCGGACTTACTGCCCTTACTACTGACTCACTGACAGACAACTGTGTCTCATCATCATCATCCTCCTCACCCACTGAAAGCTCTTGAGACAGTTATCGGAAGTCCCCAGCCTCATCACCCAGACCCCGGGAACTTTCCAAAGGTTGGGCATAGGTCACGACAAACTCCTCAGGTGAAAAAGGACCCATTTTTTCACACTCAGAATATGTCATTCTCATGGAGTGACTAGGCTGGGAGGAAGGAGGAGCAGCAGCCAGAGGATTCGGAGTTGCAGCAGTGGACTGTGTAGAAGACTGGGTGGCCGATATATTGCTGGATGCATTTTCTGCCATCAACGACAGGACCTGCTCACACTGCTCTGTATGTAATAAAGGTCTACCACGTGGACCCATTAATTGTGACCCCAGAAGCTTGCCTCTCTCCTAATCCCACAGCAGCCGGCTGTGATTCACCTGGACCAAGAACTCGGCCTGTGCCCACACCCTCACTTGGACCTCCGCGTCCTCAACTGCGTCTACGTCCTCGACCCCTACCCCTCATCATGGCGGATTACGAATAGAGCAGGGGCCAAATAAATTACCCCACTCTACAGCACTGACAACTGGGCCTTAATTCACCGCACATAGAGACTTGTAGATAGCGGAGGCTCTATGCTGTGACTAGGAAAATGTAACCCGCTGTCTCGCGCTGATACCTTGGGGTAATTTATTGCTTGCAGAGACTTGTAGATTATAGAGGCTGTGTGGAGTGGGAGAAGACTGTAAAGCCAGTGGATAGCTGCGGTGGTAACTGTGGCGATCTCAACCCCACCAACGGAAATGGTATTGTGGGACGTTCTGCACAGCGGCTGAGCTGAAATACTTAGCAGCGGCCCCGGTAATATTGCAGTACTGTTTAGCGGTGAGACCGCGGTGTGATTCACTGCAGACAAAGACCAGTGTAAATAATTATGGAATTATTCACGTACACTTTTACGCTGACAGCGGTATTGTAACGCAAACTCCAGACAGAAAAAAATTATATGGAAGGCTGCAAACAGGCCTAGCTGTGAAATAGTGAAGCAGTACAACTCCCAGCAGGCACCCAGCAAAATGGAGACGGTGAGATGCAGCCCAACGAAGGAGCTGTTTTTTTTTGTTTGAAAAAGAATGCAGGCTGTATACTGTCTATATCACTTTCCCTCTAAAAGTGGCTGTGTTGGCCCTGGGCTGTGCGTATAATTCACTGCAGACACAGACCGGTGTAAATAATTATGGAATTATTTGCGTACACTTTCACGCTAACAGCGGTATTGTAACGCAAACTCCAGACGGAAAAAAATTATACGGAAGGCTGCAAACAGACCTAGCTGTGAAATAGTGAAGCAGTACAACTCCCAGCAGGCACCCAGCAAAATGGAGACGCTGAGATGCAGCCCAACGAAGGAGCTGTTTTTTTTTTGTTTGTAAAAGAATAGAGGCTGTATACTGTCTATATCACTTTCCCTCTAAAAGTGGCTGTGTTAGCCCTGGGCTGTGCGTATAATTCACTGCAGACACAGACTGGTGTAAATAATTATGGAATTATTTGCATACACTTTCACGCTGACAGCGGTATTGTAATGCTAACTCCAGACAGAAAAAAATTATACTGAAGGCTGCAAACAGGCAAGCAGTACAAGTCCCAGCAGGCACCCAGTAAAATTCAGACGCTGAGATGCAGCCCAACGAAGGTTTTTTTGTGAACGCAAACTGCAGCCAGAAAAAAATTATACAGAAGTTTGCAAATAGGCCTAGCTGCGTAATAGTGAAGCACTACAACTCCCAGCAGCCACACAGTGAAATGCACACGGTCAGAGGTAGCCCTAAGAAGGACCGTTGGGGTTCTTGTAGACAGGATCCCACACTACCACTGTCCCTATCTCAGCAGCACTTTCCCTATTCTCTCCCAGTGTGTGTCTAAGGGGAGCCGCGGGCGGGACCACTTTAAATACTGGGCGGGCACTTGATCTCGCAGCCACTCACTGCAGGGGTGGGATAGGGCTGGCATGTCACAGGAGGAAGTGATAATGCCTTCCCTGCATGTCTATTGGCTAGAAAATGGCGCTAAACATGCAGGGAAGGAAATGGAATTGACTTGAGTACCGCGTGGTGCTCGTCTTGAGTAACGAGCATCTCGAGCACCCTAATGCTCGAACGAGCATCAAGCTCGGACGAGTGTGCTCGCTCATCTCTAATCATTATGCCTTTTCGACACTTAGGATATTGGGTTTTGAAGGGAGAATTGTGAACGTGATCCAAGCTCTATATGGAGCACCCTCGGCCAGAGTCTTGATTAATGGGTTGGTCTCTAATAGCTTTGACATCACAAATGAAACCAGACAAGGCTGCCCCCTATCCCCGACGCTGTTTATTTTGACCATGGAACCCCTGGCAGAAGCAATACGCTTGGATACAACTATCATAGGTTTTTCTTGCTCTCATAGACAGTATAAAATAGGACTTTTCGCAGACAACATAATACTGAAACTAACCTCACTGATACAGTCCCTCAGAGCAGTTTTGAAGGTTATTTCCTGTTTTGGGAAAATATCCTACTACAAGATCAACCTGACAAAATCCAGTTTGATAGTTTTTTTTAATCTCTGCTAATACATAATGGCAAATAATGGCAGAGTTGTCATTTGCTTTGAGTCCTGCGGGTATTCTGTATCTGGGTGTAAAGCTGACATCCCCAGTGAGAGACATCCTTAATGACAATGTTTGCTCACTGGTAGACCATATCCATATGAGTCTAGAATCCTACAACAAAATAGAATTCTCATGGTTGGGGAGAATTGTGGTATACAAAATGATAATACTTCCCAGGATTCTGTACAAACTTCGTAGAATCCCACTTAAATGTTCAACAACTTGGCTTAAGAATTTACAAAAACAGATGATGACATTCATATAGAATAAGATGAAACCTAGAGCAGCTGTCGCCATAAAGTTTAGCCCTCGAAAAAAATAGGGGGATTGGGGTTCCTAACCTGGAGGCCTACTACAAAGCAAACATTATAAAACATTAAGAGCCTGATGAATACCAACAATGGGGATGAGTTGGCCAAACACAGAGCAGCATACACTGGGGAGAAAAGGGCTACGGAATTTGTTGCTGCCAGGATGTCTAGAGTACACTTTAGCTCTTATATTAAGCCCGACACTTGAAACGGCCTTGGGTATATAAAAACATTTGAAATGGCCTTGGGTATAAGAAAACATCACACCCCTAGGAAAGAGATACCCCTTCCCATAGAAGTCCTGGAGTTCTGGGTGGAGGACCTGACTTTACAGAACTGGAAAGATAGAGGAATTGCCACTTTAATGGATTTGGGGAAGGGAGATGAAATGCTTTAGTAAACTTCAGGAGGAGTATGGATTAGCCAATGGAGAATTTTTAAGATACTCTCAGATTGGAAAAATTTGGTCAGCTCTTCCTTCTCGGGTGATTTCATTACCTATTTTCCTCTACACACTTCTCTTCGAACCCTTATGAAAGAATACACGCCTACAGAAATGATAACATTGACGGCTTCAAAGACATTTGGGGTCCCTGGGTAAACTATTTTAAGTTAGACAATTCCCATGTTCTTACATGAATTTTAGACTCGAGGAGCTTCAACGTAAACTGTTTCTTTCACTTAAAATTTAGAATTTCGTACCTGAACATAGAGAGCAGAGTGGTCTATAGCAGATAAAGATGCAGATGATTTGTGTAAATGTTTCCAATATATGCAGTCTGGTTGATATTACATTACATAAATATACAGTTCTGTATTATACATAGAAGAATATAGATTATGCTATATGAAAATAGATCCTATAACCTCCCATCTTCCCCTTTCCCTCCCCCCTCCCTTCCTCCTTATCCTTACCCAGGTTCTATCACAATTTTCTCTTCTTCCTTCCACTCGTCCCCCACCCCTCCCTTCCAAGTTGTCCCCCGCCTTCTATAGGTTTATCAAAGTTATTCAGCATCTCCACACGCTAGTGGTATTTGGATAGAGCTATAATAAAATACACTATAGAAGTCATTTTTGTGATATCTTTGCCCTATAGAACAGCCCAAGTTGGAGGCAGAAGTAGTTGGATTTAATAACATTTCTCTAAGATGTACTGTATGTTTCCCTGTAACAGGCTACTACATTAATACTTGTTATCAAAAACTTGTTTTATCTTTGCTTTAATCTTTGATATTTAATAAAAAATATTGAACAACAAAAAAATAACTCAATTATTTAATGCTAACTGCAAAAGTAAGTGCACCTATGTAATGTAACTTCCTGGTGTCGTACAAGCATGAAATTTGGCAAAACCATTCTTTAGGTCCTAAATAGTAAAAGTAAAGGAATCACAGCATGATTATTCAATGCTAAGTGCAAAAGTATTGGCACTCCTGTGTAATGTACCTAATCAAATTCTCTAACTTCCCGATGTCGTACAAACATGAAGTTTGGCAAGACCATTCTTTAGGTCCTAAATAGGAAACGTAAAGTGGTCACAACTCGATTATTCAATGCTAAGTGCAAACGTTTTTACACCCCTATATACCTAACCTAATCTAACAGTAAAAGTAAAGGAGTCACAACACGATTATTCAATGCTAAGTGCAAAAGTATCGGCACTCCTGTTAATGTACCTAATCTAATTCTCTAGCTTCCCAGTGTCGTACAAACATGAAATTTGGCAAAACCATTCTTCAGGTGCTACATAGGAAAAGTAAAGGGGTCACAACTCGATTATTCAATGCTAATTGCAAAAGTAAGAGTCCCCATATGTAATGTAACTTCCAGGTGTCATACAAGCGTGAAATTTGGCACGAGCATCCTAAATAGGAAAGGCAAAGCGGTCAGAACTTGATTATTCAATGCTAATTGGAAAAGTAAGTGCACCCATATATAATGTAACTTACCGGTGTCGTACAAGCGTGAAATTTTGCACAACCATTCTGTAGTTTCTAAATAGGAAAAGTAAAGGGGTCACAACACGATTATTCAATGCTAAGTGTAAAAGCATTGGAACACCTGTATAATATACCTAATTTAATTCTTTAACTTTCTGTTGTCATACAAACATGGTATTTGGCAAAACCATTCTTTTAGTCCTAAATAGGAAAAGTTAATAGGTCACAACTCTATTATTTAATGCTAATTGCAAAAGTATTGGCACCCCTATTGAATGTACTTATTTTAATACTCTAAATTTCCGATGTTGTACAAGCGTGACATTTGGCACAACTGTTATTTACATCTTAAATAGGAAAAGAAAAGGGGGTCACAACTGGATTATTCAATGCTAAGTGCAAAAGTATTAGCACCCCTGTGTAATGTACCTAATTTAATTCTCTAACTTCCTGGTGTTGTGCAAACATAAAATTTGGCATGACCATTCTATAGTTCCTAAATAGGAAAGGTAAAGAGGTCACAACATTATTAATCAATGCTTAGTGCAAGAGTATTGGCACCCCTATGTAATTTACTTAATCTAATTTTCTAACTTCCTGGTGTCGTACAAACATGAAATTTGACATAACCATTATTTAGGTCCTGTGTAGGAAAAGTAAAGGAGTCATAACTTGATTATTCAGTGCAAAGTTATTGGCATTCCTGTGTACTGTACCTAATCTAATTCTTTAATTTCCTGTTGTCATACAAACATGAAATTTGGCAGGACCATTCTTGAAATCTGGAACAAGTATTCTTTTGGTCCTATGTATGAAAAGTAAGGGGGTCACAACTCGATTATTCAATGCTAATCACAAAAGTAAGTGCAGCCCTATGTAATGTACTTAGTCTAATTCTCTATCTTCCCAGTGTCGTACGAGCATGAAATTTGGACCAAGCATTCTTTAGGTTCTGAACAGGAAAAGTAAAGGTGTCACAGCTTGATTATTTAATGCTAAGTGCTAAAGTTTTGGCACCCTTATGTAATGTACCTAATCAAACTCTCTAACTTCCCAATGTTGTACAAACATGAAATTTGGCAAGACCATTCTTTAGGTATTAAATAGGAAAAGTAAAGGTGCCACAACTTGATTATTTAATGCTAAGTGCAAACGTTTTACACCCCTATGTAATGTACCTAATCTAATTCTCTAACTTATCGGTGTCGTACAAAAATGAAATTTGGCACAACCGTTCTTTAGGTGCTACAGAGGAAAAGTAAATGGGTCACAAGATGATTACTCAATGCTAAGTGCAAAAGTATTGGCACCCCTTTGTAATGTACCTAATCTAATTCTCTAACTTCCTGGTGTCACACAAACCTGAAATTTGGCTTGAGCATTCTTTAGGTTCTAAGGAAGAAAAGTAAAGGGATCACAACTCGATTATTCAATGCTAATTGCAAAAGTAAGTGCACCCATATGTAATGTAACTTACAGGTGTCGTACAAGTGCCAAATTTAGCACAACCATTCTTTAGGTCCTATATAGGAAAAGTAAAGGAGTCATAGCTCAATTATTCAATGCTAAGTGCAAAAGTATTGGCACTTCTGTGTAATGTACCTAATTTAATTCTTTAACTTCCTGTTGTCATACAAACCTGCAATTTGGCAGGACCATTCTTTAGGTCCTAAATAGGAAAAGTAAAAGGGTCACAAGTTGATTATTCAATGCTAAGTGCAAGAATATTGGCACTACTGTGTAATGTACCTAATCTAATTGTCTAACTTCCCATTGTTGTACAAACATGAAATTTGGCACAACCATTCTTTCAATCCTAAATGTAAAAAATGTAAAGGGGTTGCAACTCAATTATTCAATGCTGATTATAAAAGTGCATCCCTTTGTAATGTACCTAATTTTATTGCCTAACTTCCCAGTGTCGTACAAGCATAAAATTTGGCTTGACCGTTCTTTAGGTCTTAAATAAGAAAAGAAAAAGGGATCACAACTTAATTATTCAATGCTAAGTGCAAAACTGTTGACTCCCCTATGTAGTGTTATGTACCTAATCTATTTGTCTAACTTTCTGGTGTCGTGTAAACATGAAATTTGGCATTACCATTCTTCAGTTCCTCAATAGGATAGGTAAAGAGGTCCCAACTTTATTAATCAATGCTTAGTGTAGGAGTATTGGCACCCTTATGTAATGTACCTAATAAACTCTCTAACTTCCCGATGTACAACATGAAATTTGGAATGAGCATTCTTTTGGTCCTAAGTATGAAAAGTAAGGGAGTCACAACTCGATTATTCAATGCTAATCACAAAAGTAAGTGCACCCCTATGTAATGTAGTTAGTCTAATTCTTTATCGTCTCAGTGTCGTACAAGCATGAAATTTTGACTGAGCATTCTTTAGGTTCTGAACAGGTAAAGGTGTCACAACATGATTAGTCAATGCTAAGTGCTAAAGTTTTGGCACCCTTGTGTAATGTATCTAATCACACTCTAACTTCCCGATGTCGTACAACATGAAATTTTTCAAGACCATTTTTTAGGTCTTAAATAGGAAAAGGAAAGGGGCCACAATAAGATTATTTAATGCTTGGTGCAAAAAGTTTTTACACCCCTATGTAATGTACCTAATCTAATTCTCTAACTTCCCGGTGTCGTAGAAACATGAAATTTGTCGTACAACATCGCACGTCTGTATACACCAATTTAATTCGATGGCTCTGTGTGCTTTCTGTATTCAGTCAGTAAAAAATACTGAGTGAATACAAACAGAAAATATATCCATATGAATGGGCCCTAAACCTATTGCACATATATTTATTTCCTATACTAACGTCCAATACGTTTCCATGCAGAATAAATTAGCAGTTCCTCAGAGGGCTATACGGGAATAAAAGAAGCAAAGACTGATGAAAGACACAGAAGTGATAGTGACCTACTGTAACCAAGATGACCATTCCACAGATAGTGTCTCTCATGAGTCTGAATTTTTTAATAAGGGTCTGGTCTGGGGTCTGTATTTCTTCTGGGAACTATTTATTTTTAGCTTGGTGGTCTGTATTAATTTTGGAATTTGTACTTATTGTGGTGTCTGCATTTATTCTGTGATCTGCATTTATTATACAGAGTGTAATTTTTGTATAAATGTATTCATTTGAGGTTTGGTATTTGTATTTATGTGCAGGTTTCAATTCAGTTTAAAAGGAACCTGTCATGTTCCCACAGCACCATAAACTAACTTCTGATGCTGTTAGGGATTGTGACAGGGAGCTGGGTGATGTACTTTTTTATATTCACCAAATTCCGTGATCCAGCAGTGTTCCCCTGCGAAGTTGGTACACAGCACAATAATCTGACTCTTGCCATAGACTTATACATGAGAATGTGTTCATAGAACTGTGACAAGGTGTCATATTTTCATGCTGGATACTAAGTTCATAGGGGCCACTGATGGATCACTGGAGCCAGTGAGTATAAAAAATACATCATCTGGCTCCCTGTTACATCCCCTAACAGCACCATAACTTAGTTTATGGTGCTGTGGGCATGTGACCAGTTCCATTTCAGTCTGAATACACATTGACATCCAATGTGGGTCTGTAATCATTTTTGATTTTTGTTGCCCTGTTCCGCAACATCCTAAATTGTTGAATGGGTTTCCTCTATGCAGGAACAGTCACTTCGCTGGCTATAGAAGGTGATAAACATATACTCCTATACCTTATCAACGCTCATAAGGGGCTTATTATATCAAAGTGGCTCACTATCTTCCTCGATTGAGAGACTAGAAGGGTTTTGACAACTTAGATCATACAACTCTAGGTCATCACCCTATGTTAATTATTTTGATGGTCTGCATCAGGACCTGATCCACTATCATTCTTTGTAGATAGCTCTTTCTGATCTGAGGATCCACATGAATTGTGAAACACGTAGAGAGAGAATACTATAACTGTTAGGGTCCGGGTCCAGGTATTGTTTGAACTTGGTTTCCTGACCCTATATTTCTGTAAGTCGATATCTTACACTCATCTCCCTAGACAACCACCACACGGCTGTGAGTGTGACTACATTGATGATACACTGAACATTATCCAACCACTACTTTCTTATTAGGGTGATATTTGACCCATAGAAGGAACCACCCGTGTTGGGTTCCTTGTTCGTCGAAGATTGAGGTTCTTTGGTTGGTGGATGTGGATTAGTACCATCACAGTATTTAATTCCACACCACAAACTTGTGCCCTTAGTGTTTGTGCTTTTAAGAGAGTTTCAATAAAGTAACACATTTTTAGGAAGTCTTCTGTGAAAGGGCGTATATCCTAGATTCTAGACTTTTTTCTGCACTCTGTGAATTTCTACTTATGAACACATCAGTTTAGTGGTGTTGAGTGACATGGTCTATATTCATAATGTAAATGTCTCTTAACTCATCACTTCTCTGAATCTTCCTCATGTACAATGTACACTGAATGACCACTTTATTTGAGACACTCATATAGTAGTAGGTTAAAGCTGTTTTGGTCTTCAGAGCAGCAGTATTTCGCCATGGATTAAAGGTGTGCAGTTTTTGAAATACTATCCCTAGCTAATCAAGTACTGATGACCATTCCTCATTTGAAGTAGCTTAAATCTCTCAATTTTCTCATTCGAATGTGGATTTACACTGAAACTGATCCAAGGAAAACTTGCTCACTTAATCAAATGATAGCCTCCAGAGTTACATGTCTAATTTCCACACAGGAAAGCTTCAATCGTGACAGAGGAGGTAGCTCTAGTGACCATTCAGTCTATAAGCTGTATATAGTATATGTGTGTTTACATGATGTGTGTTTATATGTGTTTTTTACATGTGTAAACCTGTCCCTATAAGTTTTAATGGCTACACGCCTGCATCTAAATGTCTGTATTAGTTACTGAGCACATGCCTGTACCTAGCTGTTCGTATGACAGGATCCATCATATCCCTTGCGCCTAGTTGTGGACTACTTATTAGGGTACTTAAGTTTAAAAATATTATCATTAGTTCACTCATTTCCTTAGACTACCAGGCATGTTCTCATTAATCACAATTAAACCAGTAAAGATAGTATTATGTGCAGTGTAGCTTTTTTTGCTGAGGACAAGCCACAAAATTAGTTACACAATCTGAATGTGCTACCTTTGGGTTTTGCAATTGATTTTTCTTAAATTTTGAACAAAAATTTTACTCTTCTCATTGCAAAAAATTAAATCTAAGGTCAGATATGCAGGAACATTCTGCAACTATACACTGTAATATATATAAGGCACTATAATATACTATACATTGGATTTTTTGCATAATGTGTGAATAGGATTTACTGTATATAAATTATATTAACTTACGTGGAAAGTGATTGGGTGTATTTCTCCAATTAAAATATGCAAGCGCACCATCAAATTTTTGTTTCAGGCAGTATAAAGGCTGGATATATTGAAGTGAATGGATGTTAGTACATGCAGGATTTAACCTTACATAGCCTACACGGCTGTAAATTTTCTGCTCTAAAAGGACCTTTAACATAAGTGCAGTACTTATCCATATGTAGCCTACACAGTGTATGTCAAAAAGAACCAATTATTATGCCCAGAAAATATCAGGGCTTATCCATATTTGGTCTGCATAGCATAAATGTAATGCCCTGAATAGACAAAAGTATCCCACAAAAGCAAAAGCAGGAAAGTTGGATCAATTAAAGCATATATGTTATTAGATCAAATGCTGATATCATAAATGGCATAACAAGAACATAAAAGAGAAATCTGACCCTTATCTCACAAATACGGAAACCCTACCTTTAAGTGAAGTGATCGCACCGATAAGGGCAGCCCTATATCAGGAACCTAGGGCAACACTCATTTTCCCTAATTGACAGCAGGGAAACAGTGGCAAACATTAGATGACACAATATATAACCACTAGCACAAGGTTAGAGATGATACAATACTCCAACTTATAAGTAAAATCACAGACTGACTTGTTTTAACAAAGGTTCCCAACAGGAACAGATGTAGCTGACGAGACCAAAAGCACCTACAAACTGAGATACAATAGTCAACAGTCAGAAAGGGTTTAGACCAGAAGCTAGACAGGCATCAAACGAGACAAAACACAGTTACTGACAAGACTTTGATTCAGACTCAGGAGTCTGACATTATATCTATGTCAGACAAAGGGTCAGACTTTACATCTGACTGTATTGTGGCAAGGTAGTCAGATATTACTTCTAACTGGGTATAGACAAGACTGAGGTACAAATCAGACAGACTCAATCAACAAACAAACATTAAAACAAGACACATATGGAGATCTAATCAACATGTATGAAAAGACCAGGCTGAAGAAAAGAGAATAACCGTCGTCCTCAGAAAGAAGGTGCATGAATAAATGTGCACAGATGAATAGTGATTGGCTGGTTCGGCTAATACACCTCACAGCCAGTCAAATCAAACTACACCTGTTGAGAAGTGCTGACACGAGATGGCAATGCGTTAATGTTGTAGTATTCAAAACAGCCTCTGAAAAGCACGGTGTTCTGAATACAAACTGGATCATAATTAGGTGCAAACGTTGAAGAGACCACAGTGCTCATACAATAGTCTTGGCCCCTTCAAAGAGTTTATCAGTAGGGGTGTCGGAAATTGGACAGATATTGATAACCTGTCTTGAGGATTATCAATTTTTTAATTTTGGATAACCCTTTTAATAAGCAATGTTATTCCTTCATAATTTTTTGTCATCCATTATTTACTTTAAATGGTTGATGGAAAAAAAACTAATTTTGTATTGAGAGTTTTAAGAGTATGGCGATAGAAAACGTTTATAAGTGTTTTACTTTGGTGTAATTATATTGAAATTTTCAAAATATGTGTTAATTGTTTTTATTTCAGATTTATTTAATAAACAAGTTACATTTTTATAGTCCTTTTTGGGGACATTAGATTTTATATATTTATCCATAACTGTAATGTTACTATATGACATTACATTACTGATTATCCATATAGATTGCATGTTTTAGCAGGCAGCATCTTTGGACAGACAGGGGCCTTTTGCAAACAAAATAGCAATAATGATTGCTATGTTGAAGAGGTTGAACAGCCAGGATTGGAGTCGTCTCTGGCAGATGCATATTTATTATATACTATGCATGTGTTTGTATGATATTTAAAGTTCCTTTAAAGCAGTTTTTCTGCAGAGATTTGCAATATTCATTAATATACTCATTCACTAAATATTGATTCAATTACCAATTGAAACATTTTCTTCTTAACATTTTTATATGACTTTAAATGTAGCTCCTCATCCGTTGCTAATTATTTTATACTTGTAACTATCAGTGCTTTGAAATATTTCAATATTTAAACATAAAAAGTTAAACAGGTAGAATGTATCAAATTGTCAAAAGCATGTGTTGAAACATTACGTTCCTGTCACTTCTCTTTCTAAGTAAAAAACGGACTGTGAAGGAAGGGATTAGAAATGTCTTTACCTCTTTTAAGAAGGATTACGCTTGCAAACAATATGTGCTGATATATTCATCCACTTAGCACTGATATTTCTTTGAACCTTTCATGCATGTAAGATATTTATAAACAGCCTACAGAAAAGCAATGCAGTTGAGCCCTTTTAATAGTCTCTTGCCAATTAAATTTTCATGAAGCTGGATTATGGTTCTTTGCGTAAATGATTTTATTGAGCAGACTTTTATGTAGAATGTATGTTATTTCATTTAATATTATAAGAACATTCACCATATTATCATCATTTCAGTACCCCCGACAGATGACACGCATCGGCTTGTGAATGGGGTTGGTTGTTTAACCCCTTAAGGACCAGGTTGTTTTGTACCTTAAGGACCAGACACTTTTTAGGGATTTTACCCATGTGGCGGTTTTACTGCTCTATTTTTTTTCCTTTAGCTACCAAAATTATTTTTGCTGCGTTTTTTTTTCCGTGACATATAGGACTATTTTTTTAATATCTTTTTCACTGACTTTTTTTCCCGTTTTTTTAGTTTTATTGGGGGTAAAATGCTAAAAAAAATGATTTTTTTAACATTTATAGTTTTTTAAAAAATTATTTTTATATTTACACTAAAATAAAATATGGAAATGGGTTCCTCTATTTATTTCGGACGTTTTGATATATAGTATGTATGGTTTTGGTTTATAGGGCGCATACGGTGACGGTTTTTGTTGGCGTCTGCTTTGTGTTATTCCCTTTTTTATGTATGTTTTGTTGTTTTATTCTGTTGTTTTGTTTTACTCATGTATGTAATTGTGTGTTTTACTATCTTTGTCCCCCATGACGTCATATAAGACCTCTGGGGGACACTCACTTTTTTTTTTTTAACTTTATTTGACATTTTCCCACTGTAGCTGGGGCGTCCATAGGATCCCCAGTTGCAGGGGATAGCAACCTCTGTGGTGACATTAGTCACCTGCAGAGCTGCCAGGGTCTAAGTCTGATCCTCCAGCTCTGCAGTAGCAGGGAATCCCGGGAGGTCACATGACCCCCCGAGGCTCCCGTAGTGAAAGAACTTCTTACTTTCACTTTGCCCCGACAGTGTTCATTGAGCACTGTATATCGGGGAAGCAGAAGGCAGGAAGGGTTAAAAACCCCTCCTGCCTTCTGCTCCAGGATATCAGCTGTCACTAACAGCTGATAACCCGTTCCTGCCTCTGACTGATTGCAGAGGCAGGAGACTTAGAGCACCGCCGTATTTTTACGATCGGTGGTCCTTTAAGCCCAGCACCAGCCGCCGTATATATACAGTGGCTGGTCGTAAATGGGTTAAAATGTCTTTGAAGGTTTTTGACAGGTATTTACTTTAAGAAGTTCATATAGGAGTCACGGGAAGTTATCTTCGTTATTGTTATCTAGAAATAAAACCTCAACTGAATCAGTGGATCGTTAAATGTAGTTATACTTAGCAGAACAAAAAAAAAACCTTTTGCACCAAGAAGCAAACCTGATTTACAGAAGTCGTTTTTATAAGAAGCATATTCAGCCATAACATTAAAACTGCCTGCTTAATATTGTGTAGCTCTCCCTTGTGAAATCGGTATGGCTTTGACTGAATAGATGTCAAATAGAGATGAGCGAGCACCAAAATGCTCGGGTGCTCATTACTCGGAACGAAATTCCCGCGATGCTCGAGGGTTCGTTTCGAGTAACGAACCCCATTGAAGTCAATGGGCGACCGGAGCATTTTTGTATTTCGCCGATGCTCGCTAAGGTTTTCATGTGTAAAAATCTGGGCAATTCTACAAAGTGATGGGAACGACACAGTGACGGATAGGGCAGGCGAGGGGCTACATGGTGGGCTGCATCTCAAGTTCCCAGGTCCCACTATTAAGCCACAATAGCGGCAAGAGTGGGCCCTCCCCCCCCCCGCACTGTCAGAGTAAAGATCGTTCTCCTCTGCCATAGCTGTAACAGCTGTAGCAGAGAAGAACGATGTTTGCCCATTGAATTCAATGGAGCGGCAATACAGCCGCTCCATTGAAAGCAATGGGCTGCCGGCGTGCGCGGGGTGAATTGTCGGGAAGGGGTTAAATATATAACCCCTTCCCTGCAATTCATCCAGAAATGTGTAAAAATAAAAATATATACCGGCGTATAAGGCGACGGGGCGTATAAGACGACCCCCCAACTGTCACCTTATACGCCGGCAATACAGTGGAGTAAAGAATAAAAAGCATTACTTACTTCTTCAGACGATCTGCGGCGCTCCTGCAGGCTGTCACTTCCTCCTGGTGTTTGCAGGCTCTTGCTCCCTCCTGGTTCCCGGCAGACTATTTCTTTCTCTACGAAAGGCTTGAAATCCCCGCCTCCAGAACCACAGCCAATCACAGCCATTCAATGACATCATTGTCATTGGCTGTGATTGGCTGAAGGCACGTGTGTTTCTGGAGGCAGGGATTTAAAGCCTTTTTCGTAGAGAAAGCAATAGTCTGCCGGGAACCAGGAGGGAGCAAGAGCCTGCAAACACCAGGAGGGAGTGACAGCCTGCAGGAGCGCCGCAGATCGTCTGAAGAAGTAAGTAATGCTTTTTATTCTTTGCTCCACTGTATTGCCGGCGTATAAGGTGACAGTTGGGGGGTCGTCTTATACGCCCCGTCGCCTTATACGCCGGTATATATTTTTATTTTTACACATTTCTGGATGAATTGCAGGGAAGGGGTTATATATTTAACCCCTTTCCGACAATTCACCCCGCGCACGCCGGCAGCCCATTGCTTTCAATGGAGCGGCTGTATTGCCGCTCCATTGAATTCAATGGGCAAACATCGTTCTTCTCTGTCACAGCTGTTACAGCTGTGGCAGAAAAGAAGGATTTGTCTTCTATATGTTCTCAATGGGGTCGGCGCTGCTGCCGCCGGCCCCATTGAGCGCATATAGAGAAGATTTATGGCCTTTAGAAGGACCGTTGGAGTTCTTGAAGCCTATAATAACTCCTAACACTCTCCCTATAGCAGCTCCAACACGATAGCACTTTCCCTGAACTAATGTCAGAATGCATCCGTAGCGAGCCGCGGGAGGGGCAGATTTCAATACTCGGGTGACACCTAATCTCGCCAGCCACTCACTGCAGGGGGTATAGGGCTTGAACGTTGCAGGGGGAAGTTGTAATGCCTTCCCTGTCTTTCTATTGGCCAGAAAAGCGTGCTAACGTCTCAGAGATGAAAGTGAAAGTAACCCGAACACCGCGTGGTACTCGTTAAGAGTAACGAGCATCCCGAACACCCTAATATTCGCCCGAGCATCAAGCTCGGACGAGTACGTTCGCTCATCTCTAGTGTCAAAGTA
This sequence comes from Eleutherodactylus coqui, assembly GCF_035609145.1. Classification (NCBI taxonomy): domain Eukaryota; kingdom Metazoa; phylum Chordata; class Amphibia; order Anura; family Eleutherodactylidae; genus Eleutherodactylus; species Eleutherodactylus coqui. The sequence goes on along the minus strand of NC_089837.1, from coordinate 261,019,941 downwards.
ACCTTCACATGAATGCTAGGATCCACAGGTTCCCAGCAGAACATTACCCAGAGCATATGTGTGTTCACAGGGTGTATTTTGGTGCATATTACGTGCCAAAATACGCTTACCATACACGTCCAATTGATTTGTAACGGGAAACCGTGTTCCTCTCTTGATAACAGTTTTTTTCTAGATGTCTTTTTAATATAGGCATTGTGTAAAAAAAAAAAAGGCACTTCTTTTTCATTTTCTCTGTCGGTTTTTTGCCATAAAAATCAGTGGGACTTCAAAATATGTGTGAAATATGTGTTAAAATACCCATTAAATGCAAAAATGCCTAAGAACAGAGAGTGTTTCAGCCCTGTCAAATACGTCATGTGAACATATTCTTATACTTCCTTTGCTGGCAATAAAAACTACACCTTTTTTCCCAGTAACTAGTTATAGCATTCTGAAAAACAACGTCAACGATTAGAAATGGAAATAATGTGAGTTTTAGTTTCACTGAGGAATTATATTACACACAAAAGCACTGTGTTAGGGCTTTTACCCACAAGCGTTTTTTTTAACGCTGGAATATTGCTGCGTTTTTTCCAATGGGACTTTCTAATGTTAAAATCGCATCGCACAAAAATCGCAACAGCACAAACTTGCGATTTTTGTGCGATGCGATTTTAACATTAGAAAGTACCATTGAAAAAAAGGCAGCGATATCACAGCGTTAAAAAAACGCTAGTGGGTAAAAGCCCTTAAAAGGAAGGAGGGGTAGCAAGAATTTTACTTTTTCACACCAGTACAAAATTTTATTTCTAATGTGGAGAGGGGGAGGAATCTGTAGACAGGTTGCAAATTCTCATCTCTTCTGGAGGACCAAATGATTTCTCACAGTAATGAGGCTGGGAAAACATGGGAAGCTCATTCAGAAATATGGGATTGGGGAGTTCAGTACTCATTATTGTGTGGGAAAAAAATCATAGCAGATCAAATATGTCACCTCTGGAGCTGAGCACTTAAAGAGCTTTTCTAGCCTTTTCAACTCATGACCTATTCTCTGCATTGGTCATCAGTAGTTGATAAATGGGGGTCTGTTGCTCAGAATCCCCATCCATCAGCTGATCATCTGTCCCACTACCTTTGCAGTGGTCTGGATGTTGTCATCAGCAGTCAGCACAGGAAGTGAGAGCACTTCTGTTCCACTTCCTGCTTCTTGTTATGAACAGGACAGGATGTCAGGTCCTGTCAGTAACAATTCCATACCATTCCATATGCCTAATCACATGAAATGACTGCTTCATATTATTCATCATCACCATTCCTTCTTCGTATATGCTTCATCACCCGCAATCACCTGCTCCACAAACACCCTGCCTTACTTTCCCAACTGTTCAATCGTATGAGCTGTGCAGCTAGACATAGCAGCTCAACAGGGCAGGAGACAGATAGACTACACTAAATGCTATAACACCTTGCACATCAACAACATTATCTCTGCTATAGCCTCTATCGCCATCCTCGCTGCTAGACCTAATGCTTTCTTACTATGCCCACCTCTAATGCACTCCACCCACATCAGCCCCTATCCCCTCTCCTCGCCCATGCACAGCTGACATGCACTACTCACCTTCCTCAAATGCCTTCATCCCCCTGACACCACCAAGAAATACCATAGCCACTCTCACAAATCCCCCAACCGCCTGCTCACCCTCACTACCCTACTAGTTCTAGCAGTGGGGGATACCTCTCCCAATCCTGGCCCACCGCTTTGTGCTCCCTACCACAACCTACCACCATCCACACTTAAACACCCTCCTAGCCCAACCTCAAGCCCATGTGCTCCCTCCCCTGTTTCCCTCCAATGTGCCCTCTGGAACTTCCAGTCTACATCAAAAAACTCCTAACTCTCCATGACCTGTTCACCACCAAATGACTAAACCTATTCATCATCATTGAAATGTGAATACAGCAATCTGGCAGTGCTTCTCCTGCTGCATTGTCCTACAATGGCCTGCAATTCTCCTAAACCCCTAAACCAGATGACCATGCAGCAGAGGAGTAGGCGTTCTCCTTTCACCGAATTGCACCTTCCAGGTCATCCCTCTCATTCACCTTCCCAGCATTCAAAGCCCATACCCTACGACTCTTCCGTCCATTATCCTTGCAAGTCGCAGTTATTTACTGGCCTCTGGATTCCACTAGCCTATTCCTGGATCCCTTTGCCTGGCTTCCCCACTTCCCATCCTGTGAAATCCTGACCCTTCCTCTAGGCGTCTTCAACATCCCCATAAATGACACCTTCTCCCTATCTACCTATTACAACCCTTAGACTCCCCTATTCACGGGCAATACTCTTGATCTAATTTTCCTCTGCCTTTGCTCTGCCTCTCATTTCACCAACTCACCCTTTCCACTCTCTGATCACAACCTCCCCTCCTTCTCCATTGGGGACCCTAGCACCTCCCTAGCCCCCTGCACCTATCGCACCTACAGGAACCTCCAGATAGTTCACACCCAACAGTTCGCCAAGATCTTACAGTCTTCCCTGTCCCCCATCTCTCTTCTCTTATGCTCCAATCTGGCTGCCACACACTACAACATCACCCTCAGATACGCCCTGGATAAAGTAGCTCCCCATGTGACCCAAGCCTTCCGATGAAGACTGTGGCAACCCTAGTTCATGTTCTGAACACGCTTCATCCGGCAATGCTCTAAGTGTGCTGAATAGCTGTCGAGAAAGTCAAACTATCCAAGAAGAAATCACTGCACACTACATGGCTAGCCCTGATCCCAGTTTCTTAGGCACTGTATCTATCACTCATTCACTATCTGTACTAGAACCAACGACAGAGGAAGAAGTTTCCAGACTGCTTTCCTCTGCGTGCCCTACTTGCTTCGCCAGTGCCCCCCTCCCCTCAAACCTTCTGGTCACTTTCTCCAGCTGTCATTAGCCACCTTACCACCATCTTCAACCTCTCCCTAACCACAGGCAGCTTCCTCTCCTCATTGAAACACCCCATCATATCCCCCCTGCTATAGAAGTTCACCCTTGAACCGATTGATGCTGCCAACTACGGACCCATCTCAAATTTCTCCTTCTCCAAACTTTTAGAATGCCTGATCTATTCCCGCCTTACACACTTTCTCTCTGAAAACTCTCTTTTCAACTGCCTACACTCCAGCTTTGCTCCCTACACTCGACCGAACCTGCCCTCAGAAAAGTATCAAATGACCTCTTGACGGCCAAACGAAGGGTGATTACTCCCTACTAATCCTCCTTTACCTCTCTGTTGCATTTGACAGTTGACCATGATCTCCTCCTCGCTATTCGTCGCTCCATCGGCCTAAAGGACACTGCTCTCTCATAGTTATCCTCCTACCACTCTAACTCCTCTTTCAGCATCTCATTCACTGGCTCTACCTCCTCTCCACTTACCCTTGTTTTTGGGGTCCCTCAGGGCTTGGTCCTCAGCCCTTTCCTCTTCTCTATCTACACAGCCCCACTTGGATGAACCATACACGTATTTGGCCTTCAATATCACCTCTATGCTGATGACACCCAGCTTACCGTGACATCTCAGCACCTTTCCTGCAAAACGTCACCGACTGCCTGCCTGCTGTCTCAAATACCATGTCCTCACTCTTTCTCAGACTTAACCTCTTAAAAATTGACCTTCTTGTCTTTCCGCCCTCTGCCAGCCGACCTCCCCCCAATATCTTTATCTCACTATCTGGCACCACCATAACCCCCAGACAGCACACTTGCTGTCTAGGGGTCACACTAGATTCTGACCTTTCCTTTACCCTCCACGTCCAATGTCTGGCCCAAACATGCCACTCGCACTTCAGGAACATTGCAAAAATCTGACTGTTTGTTACCATGGAGCTCTCCATGGCAACGTTGGTGCAGGCCCCCCACCCCTACTTGTTTTCCACTAATTTTGAATACTATGTATAATTGTTGAATTGTTTGTGTTCCCCTGTGTTTTGAAAGTTCTGCGGAATAAGTCTGCGCTATATAATTAAAGATTATTATTATAGTAATAGAAGCATGGTGTTCCCATTGATTTTAATAGGAATAAAGCTGACACTCCTGCTTTGACCACTGATGATAATGTCTGGCCCACTGCACTAACATCCACTATACCTCCATTAAATAAAAAGGATAGGGTGTCAGTTGAAAAAACAATAATTAGAGATGCATTTTGTGGAGGGAGAAAAACAACTGAAAATGCAGTCATTTTTATTTACTTTATTCTAAAATTAAGTAGGTTGAGTATATAGGATGTCAAGTATAGACTGCTATTTTTTACTTGATATTATACACATATTACATCTTGTACTGATTCTTAGATATGTGCTGTTTTACAAACCTAAGGTACATTCAAAATTTTGCTAGTTTCAGAGCTAAAATCTACCAGCATTTTTTTTAGCTTGCATGGAGTTTGCTCTGGTGGTCTAGTGAAGAAAAACTAGCTCTTCCAATGGATTATCGGATCTTTATCTCTTTTGATGATCATTTGTCTTTTGATGAGCTCACTGATTGTTGCCAGTAGCACACAGCATAATTCTGAAAGCAATTCATCAAGGTTATTAGCCCCTTAACACAATATGATGTACATGCACATTGGAGCCAAACTCCCATCATACGTGGCAGGTCTTGAATGTCTTTGACAGCTGACACCCAACTGCAGTGCCCAGAATTGGAAAAAACTTTGATTTAGCCATTGATCATTTAGATTTTGTTGTTAGCAGTGACAGTTGCATTTAAATGGCTTGACAGAGGGAGGGGCTTCTTCTGTCTGAGGAAAACTTTACACCTCAAGGCAAGATCACACAAAGCCATTTGTTTGCCATGGCAGCCTGAAACTATTACATGTTGCATGTGGCAGGGTTTAATAGGATGCCTGAAAAAAAATACAATATTGCAGTATATTGTACAAGTGATCAAATGATTGCAAGTTCCAATCCCAATGGGGAAGAAAAGAATAATAAAAGTAAGTTAAATAAAGTTTTTTTGATTGCTACAAAAATTGAATAATAATTGAAACTCCCCCATTTCCAATTTTTATTGTAAAAAAAAAATCAAAATTAAAAATAAATATAATTGGCGCATTTGTAAAAGTCTGGTCTATTAAAATAATTTATCCCACATAGTGAATGCCATCTAGAATTGCCCTTTTTTGGTCACACAACTCAAAGAAAAAAATGTATTAAAAATTTATCAAAATTTATTTGTATACCAAAATACTACCAATAGAAACTACAGGTCGTCTTTCCAAAAATAAGTCCTCACATAGGCCCATCAACAGAAAAGATAAAGAAGGTATGGTGGTCAGAATTTGACCATAGAAAGTAATTTTTTTTAAAATAAAAAGTAAGATTTTAAAAAGATTTTATTTTTTAAAGTAGTACAACAGCAAAAAAAAGTATATATAGATTTGGTATCACCAATATTGTACGAAAGCACAGAATAAAGCTAAGATTTTAATTTTACTGGACCATATATGCCATATAAACAACTCCCCACAAAAATGGCATGATTGCAGGGTTTTTTTCTCCATTATACACCACTCAGAAATTTGTAAAAGCTTTTTAATACATTAAATGGTACTTTTAAATGATATTAAAACATACAACTTGTCCCACAGAAGCAAGTCCTCAAAAGACTACATCGCAGAAAAATAAAAAAGTTATGATTTTTTGAAAGCGGGGTGTCAAAAACTAAAACCAAAGAAACAAAAATGACTTGGTTCTTAAGGGGTTAAGAATAGTTCAATATTGCTATACAAAGTTCAATGATAATGTACAAAGTCAATCAACTTTCTTTTTTGCAAAATGTATGTATACTGTATATAAATGTGCACTTTGATTATCTGTTGGACTTTTTTCCATTTACAATATACAAGAAACATAAGATATAAATTATAGCAAAGATTAGCTGAGATTATACTTTTAGGTTCGGGAAGAGTTACTCACAATACACTTTACATTAGCATTAAAATAAAGGTAGTCATATTTATTGCTTTTAGGGAGCATTTTTAATCCTGAATTTATATGTGAAAATGCCTAATAGAACGGTATGTCCAATAGCTGACAGCAAATTTCTTTAAAAGCACAAGGGAACAGTAACTGTAGAATAAAATGATTCTCTCTGAGTATTTATAGTACATTTAAACACTTAAGTTATTGTAGACCCTTCTTCTTTACTGTTTGCTATTAACTGAGTGGCACAGCAAATGTATTCTGCTTACAGCAGCAGTAAAATATATGTTACCAAAAGCATAACACTTTGTTCTTTCTTTCCACACTAGTGAGCTTATTCAGAAAACAATGTGCAGCTATATCCATAGTTGAAAAACCTTGAAATGTGAGGTCATGATTGAAAGAGATTTGACTTCCATTATTTCTGAAATAGACTTAGAGTTCTATTATAGACTAGGTGATATTTGATGCACAACTGATGCAGTTTTCAGTCAATAAAACAGAACTGTGATAATGAATGAACAGAAGGGGAAACAATTTGTCTAAAGGCAAATTCATATAAAGACAATTAAAATGTTGTAAAAATGAAGATGCAAAATTTGAATCATATAGCATTAAATATACTCCAAAAAATAGAGCAAAGCATACCTCTGTAATTGGTCATAAGGGAGGGTGTAGGGGGTGGCAATGTTTCAGTTAAAAGGACCTGTCACATCCACAGAGCACCATAAACTAAGTTATCATGCTGTTAAGAGACATGACTGGGAGCTGGGTTATGTATTTTTTATACTCACTCACCCCCTGGATCCTGCGGTGTCCCCTTGTGAAGCCCAATCGACACGTGAAAATATGACTCATTTCAGAGTCCTGTCAGTGGACTCTCCCCCAAAAAAGTCAAGCCAAGCCACGGGTGGGGAGAGGTGACTATGAGTTGGTTTATTAATTTCGGGAATAGGGAAGCCAGTTTTAACAAAAAAAATTGAACTTGGACAACCCCTTTAAGGTATTGAGGGCAGAGTTCTTCAGTGGTTTAGTTTCTTCCTGGCTGGCACATCCAAAGAGCTTTTGGCTTATCCTCCCTCCCACCAGTTCCCTCAAAAGTACAGATAAGTTCACCCTTAGAAACATTGCAAGAATTAAGCACCCTATTGAACCAGAAGATTTGTTAACACTACCACACACTTTTATAACTTCATTGTTGGACTACTGTAAAGCCTGATAAGTAAGCCTTGTAGACCAAGCAGTGCAATGCCTTCAATTACCCTACTTAAAAATACTACAGTTAGGTTAATAACAAAACAACCTCGACAAACTCCTATAACACTAATTGCTTACTCACTGCACTAGCTGCCATAAGATTGAGAATAGATTTCAAGATTTCCTTTTTAACCTTTAAATAATAAATATCAAGTATGTCTTTGTACCATAAGGGATAGACAACCGAAATTAGTGTTTGTGTCACTTAATTTATGTGTCACTTAATTTATGCTGTTCTCAATAAGACATTGCAGGTTCCCTTTAATCTGAAAATCTCATTGGTTGTTTCTTTTTACAGGCTATGACTTGTTCCAGATGATGAGTGCTGATCAACAAGATCAATGCTCATTTACCTAGCTTTTACAGAGGTCAATTTAGACAGTGTGGAGAACAACTAATTGTCCATGCGATCATTTGTCTTCCATATTGTTTCATTGCTATTGGCCGCATATCCTCAATTTACATGGGCCATATGAAAGTCCTTTTAGTCTCATGCTTCTGATTTAGTGAAAGTCCACATCATAGTGTAGCTGTGTGTAAGAGACATTTGTCGAATTGTCAGTTTTTGTGGATCAAAGATGTTGGATTAATGGAATTTCACTGTATATATGAAAAATCATTATCATAATATTTTGAATTTTAACGACATAAACTACTAAATACTCATTATCAAAAAGTTCTCTTTAATTACTTCTTTAAGCATTTTCTTAATCTTTTGCCTACTGTGGGTCAAGAGGGGTATCGTCTCTCCTTAAGGAGAGCACCCAAAAGTGTGTGGAGACACCTAGGGGGTGAGTGGGTCGGGGGATGGCATCATCACTCCCCAAGGAGAGAACCTAGAAGAGGTGTGAAAAGACACCTAAAAAGTGAGTGAGAAGACTTATATGGCCATGCACTCTCCTCTGGGTAATTTATGCAAATAGGGAAGATGGAATAATACCTCTGCAGCGCCACCTATTGGATGGCAGCATTCCTTCAAATCAATGTCAGACCCTTTATACAGGTCTTTATAGCAATGATTGGGAACCAAGCCAGAAAACCATACACATATAGCTGTTTCGGGGTTTTTGCCCCTCATCAATGTGCAGTAGTTTTCTGGCTTAGCTGGTGAGAGGCCAGTAACGTGGGTCAAGAGGGGTGTTGTCTATCCTTAAGGAGAGTACGCAAAAAGTGTGTGGGGACACCTAGGGGTGAGTAGGTTGGGGGATGGCATCGTCTCTTCCCAATAAGAGCACCCAGACAGCGTGTAAAAAACACCTGGAAAGTAAGTCAGGAGACGTATACACTACTGTATCTCAAGAGATGTGGACTCACTGTGTCGCTAACTAATTTTACTTTGGACTACTCCCGAGGACAGCTACAAGACATCCATAGTCTATGCCCTTTACCCCTTTTCTGATCTTTGCTACAAGTAACCTTTTGGATATTAGAGTGATCAATGAGGGGAACAGGTTGCCATGGGAAGTGGTGAGTTCTCCTTCAATGGAAGTCTACAAACAAAGGCTGGACAGACATCTTCCTGGGATTATTTAGTGAATCCTGCATTGAGCATGGGGTTTGAGCCCATGACCCTGGAGGTTCCTTCCAACTCTGATTCATTGTTACCTCAAAAATAGTCTCAGTGCAGTGACAGCCAACTTGTGTGGATCAAAGGGAATCAGAGTGCGGTACCAGGAATATAGAATCAGATTACAGACCAAGGTCAGGATAGGCAGAGTTTGTACAATATGGTAAACTGACAAACGGTCTGCGCCGGTAGCATTCAGGGAAGACGTGGATGATGCCAGAGACAATGTCCAGCATCAAGGGTAGGTGAAAATGGGAAGCTGATGCTAGTGAACTGTGGCCTTGACAGCTAGCACTGGTTTGCTGTTTTCAGCCAAAAGCAAAGTAAAAAAAAGCGTATATGCATAGTCAGACAGAAGCTATGTTATGACTGAATAAGTGTGTACCATGCGAACACATGGATTTCTACAGTATCAAGCTAAATACTGAACACATAATGCTGGAAATCTGACCGAGAGTCAATATCTACTTATTTCAAGTAGACTGATAAAGGAATAAAAATATTTAAATATTCAGCATAGTTACATTCTTCTAATATTTATAGAGGATAAATCTAAGTATATTGAGAATAATTTGATAGACTGAACAAAAGACTAGTGCAAGGGAAGAGTGGAGTCATAGCAACTAACATATTCCTGTGCTTCTCGAATATGAAAGTAATTTGATTGCTTGTTATGACTTTCTGTTGTATTTTTTTCTTGCTCTAGTTTTGATAAATCTGTCTAGTTTTTAATTATCTTCAATTTGGGGTATATATTTGACTATAAAATGCGATTCTTCTCAGTAAGGCCTTAGTCACACGGGCGTTTTTTCACGCGATTTGCGGATAGCATGACGGATGCGCATCCGCAAATCGCGTGACCGGTGCGCGCAAGTCGCCCGCAAATCGCCCGAAAATCTGCTCCTAGCCACGTTTCATTAGAAACGGGCCAGAGCTGTCCAGCGCATTGCATTCAATGGAGACGGCAAAAGAGCCGGCTCCATTTAAAGCAATGCGCTGCGGGCGAGCCCAGGATGAATTGTCGGGAAGGGCTTAAATATATAAGCCCTTCCCTGCAATTCATCCTAAAATGTGTAAAAATAAAAAATATATACATACTCACCTGCTCCCGGCAGCCGGAGCTCCGCGCGGCCGTCCTGCAGTGGGTGTGAAGGGGGTGTGAGTCAGACCTGCCCCCTGATTGGCTCAGCGCTGAGCCAATCAGAGGCATGTCTCACTCACACCCATTCATGAATTCATGAATGGATGTGAGTCAGACCTGCCCCTGATTGGCTCAGCGCTGAGAGGCAGCAGTCACTCACCCATTCATGAATTCATGAATGGGTGTGTTAGTGAAACCTGCCTCTGATTGGTCAGGGCTGTGACCAATCAGAGGCAGATCATTCAGCAGGTGGGGATTTTAAAGCCCCGCCTGCTGAATAGTGCCGAGAAGCAGTTCAGGAGAACTGACAGTGGCCGCGGCTGGACTCCGGCTGCAGCGGAAAGGTGAATATACAATTTTTTTTAATTTTAACACATTTTAGGATGAATTGCAGGGAAGGGCTTATATATTTAAACCCTTCCCGACAATTCACCCCGCGCACACCGGCAGCCCATTGCTTTCAATGGAGCGGCTGTATTGCCAGCTCCATTGAATTCAATGGGCAAACATCGTTCTTCTCTGTCACAGCTGTTACAGCTGTGGCAGAGAAGAATGATTTGTCTTCTATATGTTCTCAATGGGGTCGGCGCTGCTGCCGCCGGCCCCATTGAGCGCATATAGAGAAGAGAACAGGAATCGCAGATCGCAGATAGGTGCGATCTGCGATGTCTGTTCTATAATTTATCGGACGAGCGCATAAAAAGCGCTCATGTGTCCGATACCATTGCAAAGCAATGGTTTTATAAAATCGCCGAACGCATGCGCATGCGCAAATCGTGGCTAAAAACGCCCGTCTGACTAAGGCCTAAGGGAAACAAAATAATATTGTAGATGTGACCCTAACAAAAAGTAGTGATGTTACAACAAGCTTTCAAACCTACTTAGTGTTCTTCTTCAGGCCTTTAGGATAGGTCTGAGTGTGGTGTAATATATATATATATATATATATATATATATATATATATATATATATGATAAATTTACTTTTAAAACAATAACAGAACAGGATAAGTGGAGGAGTAAATACTTAATTAGACCACAGTTTTATGATCTCTAAGTTGGTGTTAGGGAGGTTATCTCTACCTCAGATTTCTCATATAGTCCACCGGCCATAAAACCTTTTGAAATGTTTAGGCCTGTACAGAAAGTGTCAAAGTTGGCTATAAATTTGTAATCCCAATTTCTTCTATGACATTGAGATTTGAAGTTGCCTTTTAATATAGTAACCTTCATCTGTTCTATATTGATTATAATACATGAGAAGGCATTAAAACAGAATAAACTTAGGACCACCCAACATTTGGGGTAAACATTTGGTGTGTATTCTGGGAAAGTCTCCCATTATATGTATCTAACATGCCCATATGCTCTCATTAGCGAGACATATGCTAAGAATGTGTTTTTTCAGCATGTATCAGGCTGCGGTTTCTCAAGGTATACTTTTTAATACAACTGTATACAAAAATACAGTTTTGAAAGGGAGCCAATATCACATATTTAATTATGTACTTGCACAGTTGCATACATCTAGGACACACAATCAGTAGATTATCTCATACAGTTTTGAAAAACAAAGCTGCCAAAAGTGACGTGAACCTAGACTTAACTGAAACATTTTGAGAAGATCTCAGTTTCAAAAATATTAAAACCCTTGAGGTAGAAATATTTGGTTAAATCCATGTATATCAGAAAATATCATTCAGACATCTAGAAAGAAAAGACTGGTGGATTTGCCATATAACGGCCCATAAATTTCCATCAATAAACATGACTTAATCCTGCATATATTTGGAGTCCCAGTATCCGTTCCTTTTATGTTCATTTTACCTCTTATGTTTTTAATATTTCACTATGTCACAACATTATTTTACTCTATCTTAATTGATTTTTATTTGAATAATAATTCTTTATCAACATGACACAATATTTTTACTGTACCATCCACTTTTGGCTCAGAGATAGAAAGCAGAGGGTGGTAATAAATTGTTCGTACTCAGATTGGGCCGACGTCGCTAGCGGGGTGCCACAGGGCTCAGTACTAGGCCCCATTCTGTTCAATATATTTATCAACGACCTGATAGAGGGACTGCACAGTAAAATATCAATATTTGCAGATGATACAAAACTATATAAGACAATTACTACAAAGGAGGACAATGTGTGGCTACAAAAAAAGGCCTAGGCAAGTGGGGGGCTTGGGCAGAAAAATGGCAAGTGAAGTTCAATGTGGAGATTATGCACATGGGCAGGAGAAACGGATGTCACCAATATACACTAAATGGGGTACTGCTAGGGAAAAGTGATATGGAAAAAGACCTGGGGGTACTGGTGGATTGTAGATCCAACTTGAGCAACCATTACCAGTCAGCTGCTGCAAAAGCTAATAAAGTCTTGGAGTGTATTAAAAGAGGTATATGGGCGAAGGACGAGAACATTATTCTTCCAATATATAAGGCACTTGGCAGGCCCGACATGGAATACTGTGTACAATACTGGACACCGGTGCTCAGGAAAGATGTTGCAGTGCTTGAGTGGGTTCAAAGAAGGGCAACTAAACTAATAAATGGAATGGGGGGACTAGAATTCCAGAGAGGCTATCAAAATTAGGATTATTCACCCTGGAAAAAAGACGGCTAAGGGACGATCAAATAACTATGTATAAATACATGAGGGGACAATACAAGGATCTCTCCCATGATCTGTTTATTACCAGAGGGCATCCTCTACGTCTAGAAGAAAGCAGGTTTTATCACCAACACAGGAGGGTTTTTTTTTTACTGTAGGGCAGTGAGACTGTGAAAATCTCTGCCTGAGGATGTGGTGATGGCAAAATCCATTGAAGAGTTTAAGAGGGGACTAGAGGACTAGATGCCTTTCTAGAGCGGAAGGATATTACAGGATATAGACATTAGGTGATCAGCGGGTTTGTAGTCCTCGGTTTTACAGTCAGGTAGGAACTATCAAAGGTTGATCCATGGATTATTCTGATTGCCATTATGAAGTCAGGAAGGAATTTTCCCTCAAATGGGCTAATTGGCTTCTACCTCTTGGTGTTTTTGCCTTCCTCTGGATCAACTAGAGGGTGGAAATAGGCTGAACTAGATGGACATTGTCTTCATTCATCCTAATATACTATGTTACTATGTTATTGTTAACCAAATAGGATACTGTTTGCCATTTTCTATTTAACCTGTTTTTTATATATAGAATTGTTTATTTATGTTATATTTGATACAACATTCTGTTTTACTTATTCCTATTACATACCTATGTATTCACCTATTTATTTTGGTTATATTTATTTATTGTAATTTCTCTTTTTGTATTCAATTTTTATTGTTTTTCTGTTCTTGCATTCACAACATAGCTATATGTTGCTACTACTCCTATGAGTTTTTATATCCTGTATTTATTAGTCCCACCCAGCTTGACTGAAGAAGGAGTTATCCCCAAAACACGTATCCCATGCTGGTTTTAAACCCTTTAGTGACTACCCCATCGTGTTTTTACATCCTGCTTTGCTGGGCTTTAATCCCCTGGGCCATAAAAAACATGCTCCCATTGGGGATTAAAGCCCTGCAGGCTGTGGATGTGACAGCTCCACGCTGTTGGTTCTGGTGTAGGGCCACAGGGAGCCCTTCCGGGTAATGCATGAATGTAAATAAAAAGTTTTAAATAGTTTGATTTTCAGCTCCCCTCATGGATCATATCCATGAGGCCAGCTGAAAATACTCACCCCCATCCTCTGCAATGTCCTGAGGCGATGTGGGCCTCCAGGACCTGACGCTGGTCTTCTGCATATGTGCACCAGACGTCATTACGTGACGCTGGTCTTCTGCATATGTGCACCAGACGTCATTACGTCAGGCGCATGCGCAGACGAACAAGAAATTTGAAATCTCCTGGCTCCAGACTACTGAAAGTAGGTAGGAGGCTGGAGATTTCACCAGGGACTGCGGTGACCGATTCCCACGCCCGTGATTGCCGCTATCCATGGAGAAGTGAGAAAAAAGTTAAAGAAAGTTAAAGTTTCAGCTCCCCTCATGGATCTGATCTATGAAGGCATCTGAAAATTCCCCCCCCCCTTCCTCCGCGATGTCCCGTGGCGATCTGGACCTGCTGCGGGCTTGCGCAGAAGGCAGGAGAGCCTGGAAAATTTAAAATCTTCCTGCACCTGGCTGTCAAAGATAGCTGAGAACAGAAAAATGTCACCCGGGACCGCTGAATGTGGTTCCCGGGCACGTGATCACTGTTATCCATTGGATAACGGTGAACATGTACAGTTAGGAAGTGTAAAAAAAAGTTAAAGTTTTATCTCTCCTTACGGGTAATATACACGAGGGGAGATGAAATTACATACCTAAGGTCCTCGGATGTATCCCCCAATCAAATCTTAATCCGTGGACCTTTCCCAGCCATGGCACATGCACCCATCTGCAAAAGTCAAGAGTTGTCCAGTGAATTTAAAATCTCCCTGTAGAGCCTGGAGATGTCACAGGGTGCTGCAGTATGCGGTTCCTTGTCACATGATTGGCCTTAACCAATGGAAAATGGTGATCACGTAAAGGTTAAAAAAAAGTTTCATCTACCATCACTGATGCGATCCATTGGGAGATGAACTTCTTACTGGAGACCTCAGCATTTGAACCCTGATGTGATCCTCCTCCACGGACCTTCCCCGACTTCCGCACATGCACCCACCGAAGGGACAAAAGGTTTCAATAATGACTTATGAAAAACCCTATGAACCCTCCATGTAGCTGGCAAATCAAATTCATAAGCAAGCAGATTTACTACCCGTGTGATGACAAGGGGACCCACGTAATGCGGAGCCAGTTTCAAAGACGGAACCTTCAATTCGAGATTTCTAGAAGACAAATATACCTTCTGTCCCATTCTGTAAGGTTCAGATACTGACAGACTCCTCCCACTACGCAACTGTATACGAACCCCAGTTGCTTCCAGGTTGTTCTGTACTTCTTTCCATACCCCCTGCAGCGCATCTGTGGCGACATCAGCTGCAGGACAGGCAGATGGGGTAGAAATAGCTGTAAGGAAGTGAGGATGCTGACCATATACGTAAAGGAATGGAGATACCCCAGTGGAAGAACAAGTACGGTTGTTTAGTGCAAACTCTGCCAACGGCAGGAATTCTGCCCACTGATGAGCCTCTTCGCTAGCAAACAACCATAAATAGTGCACTAAATCCTGGTTCTTCTGCTCCATCTGACCATTAGTTTGCAGTTGGAATGCTGACGAAAAGGAAAGTGATGTTCCGGGTTTCTACAGAAGGCTCGCCAAAATTGCACAACAAACTGAACACCGTGATCAGATACAATGTTCTCGGGAACCCCATGTAGACGAATTATTTCTTTTACAAAAATCTTGGAAAATTCTATCGCAGAAGGTAGCATTTTTAACGACACAAAATGTGCCATCTTTGTGAAACGGTCTACAATAACTAAGATAGTGGTGAACTTCTGAGACTCAGGTAGATCGGTGATAAAATCTACCGATAAGTGCGACCACGGATGAAAAGGCAACTGTAACGATCTCAGAGTCCCCTCCGGACGCATACGCCGACTTTCACCGTGTGCACAGACAGAGCATCCCTTAACAAAGTCGCGGATCTCCCGATATATGCCTGGCCACCAGTGGTGTCTAGTGCAAAGATCCAGAGTCCCCTGAGTCCCTGGATGGCCTGCGAGAACAGATGAGTGAGACTCTTCAATGACTCTGAGACGCAAGGTCTCTGGCACAAACCATTTGCCCTCCGGCACCCCCGAGGGAGCGCCCTGCTGACAATTTTGTAGATGAGGAACGAGATCAGATTCTACAGCTGCCACCACCACTCCAGGTACCAAGATATTCTCGGGAGCCCCTGTCTTACTTTCCAGCAAACCGAAACTCCGTGAGAGGGCGTCTGCCTTCACGTTCTTCTCCCCTGGAATATATGTAATGACAAGGTTAAACTTGGCGAAAAACAATGCCCACCTGGCCTGACGACCCGTGAGTCTCTTAGCATTAGCGAGATATACCAAGTTTTTATTATCAGTATACACGGTAAGGGGATGCCTTACCCCCTCAAGTTGGTGACTCCACTCTTCTAGAGACCACTTAATCGGCAATAACTCACGATTACCCACGTCATAGTTACATTCTGCCGAACTGAACTTCCGTGAGAAGACCGCACATGGACTATACCCAGGTCTCCCGCTGACTTCCTGAGACAATACAGCCCCCGCCCCCACCTCAGACGCATCGACCTCAATGAAGAACGGTCGCCGTGCGTCAGGCTGTACTAGCACCAGGGCAGTAAATGCCCTTTTGAGATGACTAAAAGCCTCTAGGGCCTCAGGCGACCATCTTACCAAGTCGGCTCCCTTCCTGGTAAGATCGGTCAGGGGTTGAGCAATAGCAGAATAATTCTTAATGAATCTATGGTAGAAATTTGCAAAACCTAAAAACCGCTAGAGAGCTTTCAGGTTATCTGGTCTGACCCATTGGGAGATTGCTGCCACTTTATCAGACTCCATTTGAATCTCCATGGGTGAAATCACATAACCAAGGAAAGACATTTGTTTAGTACCAAAAATGTATTTCTCTAACTTAACAAAAACTTGGTATTCACACAAACGGGTCAGAACCAGCCTCAGGTGTTGCATATGTGAGTCCCAGTCTGGGGAGTACACCAGAATGTCATCGAGATATATGACCAAAAATACACCCAGGAAGTCGTGGAAGACCGCGTTCATAAATCCCTGGAACACATCGGGGGCATTACAAAGTCCAAAGGGCATAACTAGGCATTCAAAATGTCCGAACGAGGTGCTGAATGCGGTCTTCCACTCATCTCCTTTCCGGATGCAAATAAAATTGTAAGCCCCCCTTAAATTCAATTTGGAAAACCAGTGGGCCCCTACCACCTGCTTCAATAAATCAGGAATCAGGTGCAAGGAGCACTGGTTCTTCAGTGTAATTTTATTCAAAGCCCGATAATCCACACAAGGCCGCAATGTCCCATCCTTATTCTCTACAAAGAAGAGACCTGCCCCGGCAGGGGAACTGGACGGCCTGATATGTTGTTTGGCCAGAGACTCTGAGATATAGGACTTAAGGGCTTTGTGCTCATGCCTAGACAAATTGAAAATGGCTCCCTTAGGGATGGGACTGACGGGGATCAAATCAATATCACAGTCCTACTTCCTATGGGGAAGCAAAGTCTCAGACAGTGGAAAATATAAACAAAAAAAGGTATACTCCACATGATGGCCTGTATTAGTACACACTAGAGATGAGCAAGCACCAAAATGCTCGGGTGCTCGTTAATCGGGACGAAATTATCGCGATGCTCGAGGGTTCGTTTCGAATAACGAACCCCATTGAAGTCAATGGGCGACCCGAGCATTTTTGTATTTCGCCGATGCTCGCTAAGGTTTTCATGTGTGAAAATCTGGGCAATTCAAGAAAGTGATCGGAACGACACAGCAACGGATAGGGCAGGCGAGGGGCAACATGTTGGGCTGCATCTCAAGTTCACAGGTCCCACTATTAAGCCACAATACCGGCAAGAGTGGGCCCCCCCCTCCCAACAACTTTTACTTCTGAAAAGCCCTCATTAGCAATGCATACCTTAGCTAAGCACCACACTACCTCCAACAAAGCACAATCACTGCCTGCATGACACTCCGCTGCCACTTCTCCTGGGTTACATGCTGCCAATTCCCCCCCCCCCCACGACCCAGTGTCCACAGCGCACACCAAACTGTCCCTGCCCAGCCTTCAGCTGCCCTCATGCCATGCCACCCTCATGTCTATTTATAAGTGCGTCTGCCATGAGGAGGAACCGCAGGCACACACTGCAGAGGGTTGGCACGGCTAGGCAGCGACCCTCTTTAAAAGGGGCGGGGCAATAGCCCACAATGCTGTACAGAAGCAATGAGAAATATAATCCTGTGCCACCGCCATCAGGAGCTGCACACATGGGCATAGCAATGGGGAACCTATGTGCCACACACTATTCATTCTGTCAAGGTGTCTGCATGACCCAGTCAGACCGCGGTTTTTAATTCATAGACACAGGCAGGTACAACTCCCTATTGTGAAGTCCCTGTGGACCGACAGCATGGGTGGCTCCCTGGAACCCACCGGCGGTACATAAAAATATCCCATTGCATTGCCCAACACAGCTGAGGTAGTAATGTCGTGCTTAATGCAGGTGGGCTTCGGCCCACTTTGCATGCCCCAGTCAGACTGGGGTTCTTTACAAGTGGAAACAGATGCATTTATAATTCCCTGTGGACCCACAGCATGGGTGGATGCCAGGAAGCCACCGGCGGTACATAAAAATATCCCATTGCATTGCCCAACACAGCTGAGGTAGTAATGTCGTGCTTAATACAGGTGGGCTTCGGCCCACACTGCATGCCCCAGTCAGACTGGGGTTCTTTACATGTGGAAACAGATGCATTTATAATTCCCTGTGGACCCACAGCATGGGTGGCTCCCTGGAACCCACCGGCGGTACATAAAAATATCCCATTGCATTGCCCAACACAGCTGAGGTAGTAATGTCGTGCTTAATGCAGGTGGGCTTCGGCCCACACTGCATGCCCCAGTCAGACTGGTAATATGTACCTTAACAGTAACCTCGTTGGTGGTAATGTGGTGGTGACT
This sequence comes from Eleutherodactylus coqui, assembly GCF_035609145.1. Taxonomy (NCBI): domain Eukaryota; kingdom Metazoa; phylum Chordata; class Amphibia; order Anura; family Eleutherodactylidae; genus Eleutherodactylus; species Eleutherodactylus coqui. The sequence continues at coordinate 261,001,339 of NC_089837.1, read as the reverse complement.
GCGGACCTGGTAGCGCGGTTTTATGTAGTTGGTTTTCGGAATGTGGCCAGGATTAAGTGGGCTGTGGCGGGGGGATGGTGGGGGGGCTCTCTTGTTGTGTCGGTAAAGGTGAAATTCTTGGACAGCCACCAGACGGACCAATGCAAAGGCATTTGCCAAGAATTTTTTCGTTGTTGGAGGAGGAGGGGGATGTTTTTGAGGCACTACGTGTGCTCTCCACGTGTCCGTGGTTATATGCACCTTAACAGTAACCGCGTTGGTGGTAATGTGGTGGTGACTGCGGACCTAGTAGCGCGGTTTTATTTTGTTGGTTTTCGGAATGTGGCCAGGATTAAGTGGGCTGTGGCGGGGGATGTTTTTGAGGCACTACGTGTCCTCTCCACGTGTCCGTGGTTATATGCACCTTAACAGTAACAGCGTTGGTGGGAAATGGCCTCGCCGCCATCATGTCTTTGGGAAGCCTCTGTTTCCACACCCCAGAGACATACCATTAGCAGCGGTATAGGCAGAGCCCATAATTAGTAACATTTCAGCCGTAGCATTAGGACAGGCCCCACTAACATATCACTAGCAGCATTATAGGGGGAGCACAGTATTAGTTCCATTTCAGTAATAGTAGCACTCAAGACAGGCCCCAGTAACAATTCCGAAGCAGCAGTATAGTGGGAGCGCAGTCTTTGTTCCATTTCAGTAATAGTAGCACCCAAGACAGGCCCCAGTAACAATTCCGAAGCAGCAGTATAGTGGGAGCGCAGTCTTCATTCCATTTCAGTAGCTGCAGTATAGACAAGGCCCAAGTTACATTTATGTAGCTAAAGTGTAGGCCAACCCCACACACATTTCTGTACCATGAGTGCAGGCGAAGAACACAGAAATTGCTATGATTACACTGTAGGTGAGTGCCCAAAAAAATTGGTGTACCAACAGTACTAATGTACCTCAGTAAAAATTGGCCATGCCCAACCAAGATGGCAGGTGAAACCCATTAATCGCTTTGGTTAATGTGGCTTAAGTGGTAACTAGGCCTGGAGGCAGCCCAGTTTAACGAAAAATTGTTTCAAGTTAAAGTTCCAACGCTTTTAAGAGCATTGAAACGTATAAAAAAATTTTAGAAAAATTATATGAGTGAGCCTTGTGGCCCTAAGAAAAATTGCCCGTTCAGTGTGATTACGTGAGGTTTCAGGAGGAGGAGCAGGAGGAGGAGGAGGAGGAGGAATATTATACACAGATTGATGAAGCAGAAATGTCCCCGTTTTGGATGGTGAGAGAGAACGATGCTTCCATCCGCGGGTGCAGCCTACGTATTGCTTAGGTATCGCTGCTGTCCGCTGGTGGAGAAGAGAAGTCTGGGGAAATCCAGGCTTTGTTCATCTTGATGAGTGTTAGCCTGTCGGCACTGTCGGTTGACAGGCGGGTACGCTTATCTGTGATGATTTCCCCAGCCGCACTAAACACCCTCTCCGACAAGACGCTAGCCGCAGGACAAGCAAGCACCTCCAGGGCATACAGCGCTAGTTCAGGCCACGAGTCCAGCTTCGACACCCAGTAGTTGTAGGTGGCAGAGGCGTCACGGAGGACGGTCGTGCGATCGGCTACGTACTCCCTCACCATCCTTTTACAGTGCTCCCGCCGACTCAGCCTTGACTGGGGAGCGGTGACACAGTCTTGCTGGGGAGCCATAAAGCTGTCCAGGCCCTTAAAGACTGTTGCACTGCCTGTGCTGTACATGCTGCTCGATCTCCGCACCTCCCCTGCTACCTGGCCCTCGGAACTGCGCCTTCTGCCACTAGCGCTGTCGGGTGGGAATTTTACCATCAGTTTGTCCGCAAGGGTCCTGTGGTATAGCAACACTCTCGAACCCCTTTCCTCTTCGGGAATGAGAGTGGGAAGGTTCTCCTTATAGCGTGGGTCGAGCAGTGTGTACACCCAGTAATCCGTAGTGGCCAGAATGCGTGTAACGCGAGGGTCACGAGAAAGGCATCCTAACATGAAGTCAGCCATGTGTGCCAGGATACCTGTACGCAACACATGGCTGTCTTCACTAGGAAGATCACTTTCAGGATCCTCCTCTTCCTCCTCCTCCTCCTCAGGCCATACACGCTGAAATGATGACAGGCAAGCAGCATGGGTACCGTCAGCAGTGGGCCAAGCTGTCTCTTCCCCCTCCTCCTCATCCTCCTCATGCTCCTCCTCCTCCTCCTGAACGCGCTGAGATATAGACAGGAGGGTGCTCTGACTATCCAGTGACATACTGTCTTCCCCCGGCTCTGTTTCCGAGCGCAAAACGGCTGCCTTTATGCTTTGCAGGGAACTTCTCAAGATGCATAGCAGAGGAATGGTGACGCTAATGATTGCAGCATCGCCGCTCACCACCTGGGTAGACTGCTCAAAGTTTCGAAGGACCTGGCAGATGTCTGCCAACCAGGCCCACTCTTCTGAAAATAATTGAGGAGGCTGACTCCCACTGCGCCGCCCATGTTGGAGTTGGTATTCCACTATAGCTCTACGCTGCTCATAGAGCCTGGCCAACATGTAGAGCGTAGAGTTCCACCGTGTGGGCACGTCGCACAGCAGTCGGTGCACTGGCAGAGTAAACCGATGTTGCAGGGTCCGCAGGGTGGCAGCGTCCGTGTGGGACTTGCGGAAATGTGCGCAGAGTCGGCGCACCTTTACGAGCAGGTCTGACAAGCGTGGGTAGCTTTTCAGAAAGCGCTGAACCACCAAATTAAAGACGTGGGCCAGGCATGGCACGTGCGTGAGGCTGCCGAGCTGCAGAGCCGCCACCAGGTTACGGCCGTTGTCACACACGACCATGCCCGGTTGGAGGCTCAGCGGCGCAAGCCAGCGGTCGGTCTGCTCTGTCAGACCCTGCAGCAGTTCGTGGGCCGTGTGCCTCTTATCTCCTAAGCTGAGTAGTTTCAGCACGGCCTGCTGACGCTTGCCCACCGCTGTGCTGCCACGACGCGCGACACCGACTGCTGGCGACGCGCTGCTGCTGACACATCTTGATTGCGAGACAGAGGTTGCGTTGGAGGAGGAGGAGGGGGAGGGTGGTTTAGTGGAGGAAGCATACACCGCCGCAGATACCACCACCGAGCTGGGGCCCGCAATTCTGGGGGTGGGTAGGACGTGAGCGGTCCCAGGCTCTGACTCTGTCCCAGCCTCCACTAAATTCACCCAATGTGCCGTCAGGGAGATGTAGTGGCCCTGCCCGCCTGTGCTTGTCCACGTGTCTGTTGTTAAGTGGACCTTGGCAGTAACTGCGTTGGTGAGGGCGCGTACAATGTTGCGGGAGACGTGGTCGTGCAGGGCTGGGACGGCACATCGGGAAAAGTAGTGGCGACTGGGAACTGAGTAGCGCGGCGCCGCCGCCGCCATCATACTTTTGAAGGACTCCGTTTCCACAACCCTATACGGCAGCATCTCAAGGCTGATAAATCTGGACGGTTAACGCTTGAGCATGCGGGTGCGTGGCGGCGTACTTGCGCTTGCGCTAAAACACTTGCGCTAGCGACGGCTGGACGGTGCGGTGCGACACATTGCTGGATTGGGCCGAGGACAGCGGAGGTGAGGGTGTGGGTGCAGGCCAGGAGACGTTAGTGCCTGTGTCCTGAGAGGGGGGTTGTATCTCAGTGGCAGGTTGGGGCACAGGGGGAGAGGCAGCGGTGCAAACCGGAGGCGGTGAACGGCCTTCGTCCCACCTTGTGGGGTGCTTGGCCATCATATGTCTGCGCATGCTGGTGGTGGTGAGGCTGTTGGTGGTGGCTCCCCGGCTGATCTTGGCGTGACAAAGGTTGCACACCACTGTTCGTCGGTCGTCAGGCGTCTCTGTGAAAAACTGCCAGACCTTAGAGCACCTTGGCCTCTGCAGGGTGGCATGGCGCGAGGGTGCGCTTTGGGAAACAGTTGGTGGATTATTCGGTCTGGCCCTGCCTCTACCCCTGGCCACCGCACTGCCTCTTGCAACCTGCCCTGCTGCTGCACTTGCCTCCCCCTCTGTAGACCTGTCCTGAGTAGGCGTTGCAAACCAGGTGGGGTCAGTCACCTCATCGTCCTGCTGCTCTTCCTCCGAATCCTCTGTGCCTCCTCCCTCGGACTTACTGCCCTTACTACTACCTCACCGATAGACAACTGTGTCTCATCGTCATCATCCTCCTCACCCACTGAAAGGTCTTGAGACAGTTGCCGGAAGTCCCCAGCCTCATCCCCCGGACCCCGGGAACTTTCCAATGGTTGGGCATCAGTGACGATAAACTCCTCTGGTGGGAGAGGAACCACTGCTGCCCAATCTGAGCAGGGGCCCGAGAACAGTTCCTCGGAGTCTTCCCGCTCCTGAGCATGTGTCATTGTAGTGGAGTGAGGAGGCTGGGAGGAAGGAGGAGCAGCAGACAGAGGATTCGGATTTGCAGCAGTGGACGGCGCAGAACTGTGGGTGGACGATAGGTTGCTCGAAGCACTTTCTGCCATCCACGACAGGACCTGCTCACACTGCTCATTTTCTAATAAAGGTCTCCCGCGTGGACCCATGAATTGTGCGATGAATGTCGGTACGCCAGAAACGTACCTCTCTCGTAATCGCGCAGCAGTCGGCTGTGATACACCTGGATCAGGAGTTCGGCCTGTGCCCACACCCTCACTTGGCCCTCCGCGTCCTCGGCCGCGTCCACGTCCTCTAGGCCTACCCCTACCCCTCAGCATGCTGTATTACCAGTGATTTGATTTCCCAGGCAGGAAATAAATTGGCGCAAGCCTGCTGGCCAAATATACTTTTTTCCCTTTTTTTTTAAAGGAAAGGCCCACTGCGTCTATTCAATGAATAATAAGTTTAATAACTGTGTTGTGCCCCTGCAAATGTGTCACAGAACTTTAGTGTTGCAGAGTTATTAACTACAGCTGAGCAAGGAATTTCCCAGGCAGGAAAGAAAGTGGCGCAAGCCTGCTGTAAAACGTAGCTGGTTGCGTCTGATTTTTTTACGTTCTCCACGCAGCACACACGTACCCAGAGCCCCGAGGACTGTCAGAGGCAGGCCAAATATACTTTTTTCCCCATTTTTTTAAAAGGAAAGGCCCACTGCGTCTATTCAATGAATAATAAGTTTAATAACTGTGTTGTGCCCCTGCAAATGTGTCACAGAACTTTAGTGTTGCAGAGTTATTAACTACAGCTGAGCAAGGAATTTTCCAGGCAGGAAAGAAAGTGGCGCAAGCCTGCTGTAAAACGTAGCTGGTTGCGTCTGATTTTTTTACGTTCTCCACGCAGCACACACGTACCCAGAGCCCCGAGGACTGTCAGATGCAGGCCAAATATACTTTTTTCCCTTTTTTTTTTTTAAAGGAAAGGCCCACTGCGTCTATTCAATGAATAATAAGTTTAATAACTGTGTTGTGCCCCTGCAAATGTGTCACAGAAATTTAGTGTTGCAGAGTTATTAACTACAGCTGAGCAAGGAATTTCCCAGGCAGGAAAGAAAGTGGCGCAAGCCTGCTGTAAAACGTAGCTGGTTGCGTCTGATTTTTTTACGTTCTCCACGCAGCACACACGTACCCAGAGCCCCGAGGACTGTCAGAGGCAGGCCAAATATACTTTTTTCCCTTTGTTTTTAAAAGGAAAGGCCCACTGCGTCTATTCAATGAATAATATATGTCTTCTGGCCCTGCCCAATCAATTCTGTCCCTGTAGTATTAATGCAGGGTGCAATGCTCTGCACAGCCGATTTTGAGAAAAAAAAAATGCAACACAGCTAACAGCAGCCTGCACAGTACTCCACACGGTTAAATGTGGCCCTAGAAAGGACCGTTGGGGTTCTTGAAGCCTACACTCACTCCTAACACTCTCCCTGCCTAACCACCACTTCTGTCCCTAATACAGGGTGCAATGCTCTGCACAGCCGATTTTGAAAAAAAAAATATATATATATACACTGCTAACAGCAGCCTGCACACGGGTAGATGTGGCCCTAAGAAGGACCGTTGGGGTTCTTGAAGCCTACACTCACTACAAACACTCTCCCTACAGCAACTCCAACACTACTGGACTTTCCCTCAGCTAACTCACAAGGCATCTGAGGCGAGCCGCGGGAGGGGCCGCTTTTTATACTCGGGTGACATCTGATCTCCCCAGCCACTCACAGCAGGGGGGTGGTATAGGGCTGAAACAACACAGGAGGAAGTTGTAATGCCTTCCCTGTCTTTCAATTGGCCAGAAAAGCTCGCTAACGTCTCAGAGAGGAAACTGAAAGTAACCGGAACATCGCGTGGTACTCGTTACGAGTAACGAGCATCCCGAACACGCTAATATTCGCCCGAGCATCAAGCTCAGACGAGTACGTTCGCTCATCTCTAGTACACACCTATTCGTAGTACATTACGCGGCCATACGCCACAGCCGGGCTCACAGCTGGGATCTGCTGTGGGCCTCTTCAAGCGGATTCCACATACGGCCGTGTGAGCCTGGCATTATTCAGATCACTAGCTGTAATACATAATTTACAGCAAGCCCCCGGGAACACTCGCCTTCCTGCAGTTTCAGGAGCAGCTTGCTCAATGCCTTCTGTGTGAGACCACAGCACCTCAGCAAGATTACGAAGCCTCGCAGAGCGCCACTTTTTACACACCATCCCTGCGGCTGTGGTCAAGAAATAGCCCCCAAAAAAACATGGGAGGAGGGATACCCAGTTTTATTTCCCCATGTACCCATCCCAACCGGGCTTCCGTAATTACCCACGTCTTCGGACGTACCACACAGTTTACATCATTACTTTTATCTAAGATTTACGGAGTGCCAAAAATAGGGGTGGGGGGTGATTAATTTTAGGGAGTTAATTTTTTTTCTGCACCAGTGTGCAGTTGTGTGAAATCCAATGTGTGTTCCCTCCATTATAGACCGAGCCATGTGTCCTGTAAATAGATTGGGGCTACAATGTTTCTGAATACAGGACAAACTCAGAGGCGTGGCCTGACCGAGGACTGAGATGGAAGCTTTACATTAAGCTTCACTCTGCATCAGCCTAAAAAGCATATATAAAGCAGCTAAAGAGCAATCTATCACTGTAGGAAGTAATATAAAGGTCCCTGGGACCATGACCAAAAGGAGGACCACAAGAGCCTGACCACAGAAGGTTTCTGACTGTTTTGCAGCATTCTGTACTGCCCGGAACCAGACTGCAATGCCTAGCAGCCTTTCCTCCACTGTCAGCAGTTCAGCAGGAGAAAAGTCAGCGATGGCTTCTCCCCATCCTTCGGCTGGGGTTTCCACCCGACCGGTATTTTTTCTGCCAGGCCGATGCCGGTATTTTTTTTTTACTGGCCCTATTACAGGCCAGTATTTTCAGAGCCTGCACTGCCCAAAGCGCCTGTTAACCCTCCTCTGGCAGTCCTGAAATCAGGGGAAACACAGACCTGCAGAGCTGACAGCTTCCAGGACCTCCGATGATGCCATGTCATGTGATAACCTGTGTGGGAGGAGTCAGGGATCACATGACCATGGGGGGCTCAGTAAATATAATACTCTGCAGGAGTCTGTGTGTGTGTGTCTTGGAGCTGTGGGGGTCGGGATGGATGGAGTGAGTGAGTAGAGCTGTGTGTGTGATGATCAGGATGGATGTAGCAGAGCTTTGTGTGTGATGTGTGGGGGTCAGGCTAGATGTAGTCAAGCTGTGTGTGATATCTGGGGGGCAGGATGGATGTAGTAGAGCTCTGTGTGTGATGTCTGGGGGTCAGGATGGATGTAGTAGAGCTGTGTGTGTGATGTGTGGGGATCAGGATGAATGTAGTGGAGCTGTGTGTATTCGAGCTGTGGGGTTCTAGATGGATGGATTGAGTGAGTGAGTGAAGCTGTGTGTGATTTATGTGGGGGTTAGGATGGATGTAATGGAGCTGTGGGTGATGTGTAGGGATCAGAATGGATGTAGCATAGTTGTATGTGTGATGTGTGGGGATCAGGATGGATGTAGTGGAGCTGTGTATGTGATGTCTGGGGATCAGGATGGATGTAGCAGAGCTGTGTGTGATGTCTGGGGATCAGGATGATGTACTAGAGCTGTGTGTGATGCTTAGGGATCAGGCTGGATGTAGTGGAGCTGTGTGATGTGTGTGGGTTAGAATGGATGTAGTTGAGCTGTGTGTGTGATGTGTGGGGGTCAGGATGGATGTAGTAGAGCTGTGTGTGTGATGTGCGGGGATCAGGATGGATGTAGAGAAGCTGTGTGTGAGATGTCTGGGGATCAGGATGATGTAGTAGAGCTGTGTATGATGTTTGGGGATCAGGATGGTTGTAGTGGAGTCGTGTCTGATGTTTGGGATCAGGATGGATGTAGCACAGCTGTTTATGTGATGTCTGGGGGTCAGGATGGATGTAGTGGAACTGTGTGTGTGATGTCTGGTGGTCAGGATGGATGTAGCGGAGCTGTGTCTGATGTGTGGGGGTCAGGATGGATGTAGCAAAGGTGTGTGTGTGTGATGTGTGTGGGTCAGGATGGATGTAGTGGAGCCGCGTGTGTTCGAGCTGTGGAGTTCTGAATGGATGGATTGAGTGAGTGTAGCTGTGTGTGTGATGTGTGTGGGGGTCAGGATGGATGTAGTGGAGCTGTGTGTGATGCGTAGGTATCAGAAAGGATGTAGCAGAGCTGTGTGTGTGATGTGTGGGGATCAGGATGGATGTACTAGAGCTGTGTGTGTGATGGCGGGGGATCAGAATGGATGTACTAAGGACAATCACTGCCTGCGGGTGACACCGCTGCCTCTTTTCCTGGATTACATGCTGGCATTGCTGTCCAACCCTCCGGATGACCCTGGGTCCACAGCGCACACAAGATTTTCCCTGTGTAGCGTTCAGCTGGCCTCATGCCTCACGCTTGCTACATAGCCACACCACCCTCATTTCTATTTAAAAGTGCGTACTGGATGAGAAGGAACTGGAGGCACACACTGCAGAGGGTTGGCAGGGCTAGGCAGCGATCCTCTTTGAAAGTATGGGTGATAGCCCACGATGCTGTTGAGAATCATTCATTCTAATCCCGTGCCACCTACATCACAAAATTGTCAGGAGCCGCAAACGTGGGCATAAAGGGGACTCAGGTGCCAGCACTTCTACACATCTCCACAATGCAGCAATACTCTGTGTGTGAAGCAAGTGAGCGGGCCCAGGGTCAGGCTTGGTCCCAGCCTCCACCTTGTGTGACCAAAGGTGCCACGAGTTACATAGCAATGGGAAATCCATGTGTCCCCACACAATTCATTCTGTGTAGGTGTCAGATAGCTCAACACCGCAATGGGCTCGCCTATGCTGTCGGTGCACAAAGATGGTATTACACAGGAAGAAATCAGAGTGCCCAAACATGGCAGAGTTTCACCCCGCCAAGGATCTCGACCCACACTTCTGCCCTAGTCATTCACTGTATTTGTGCCAGCTGGGTAAAACACTGCAATGGGAAAGCCGTCTACACCCTAGCCAAGTCAGTTAGTGTATTTCTGCCAGACAGGTAAAATACCGCAATGGGAAGTCTTTGTGCAACCACAGCAGAGGCGAGCCCATGAAACTCAAAGACGGTATTACACATAAAGAAATCAGAGCGCCCAAACAAGGCAGTTTCACCCCGCCAAGGACCTCGGCCTCGGCTCACACCCTCAGTAATCTTGGGCATAAAATGGACTCTGATGCTAGTACAGCTGTGAACGTCTCTTTAAAGCAGTTACGGTTGCTTTCATTGCTCCAAAGACTGGATGAACCACAAAGAAGTTCCACAGGCCATACCTGGCACAGTTTATTCCTTCCCCCCAGGACCTAGGCCTCTGCCCACACCCTCAGTAATCGTGGGCCTCAAGCGGACTCGAATGCTAGTGCAGCTGTGAACGTCTCATTAATGCAGTAATGCTCCTTTTGTTTGGCCCAGACCACTGTCTGAGATAACTGTGGTAACACGAGAGAAAATACATGTTGCTCACCGCTGATCCCCAGACCCCAAGCAGGAGGAGGTGGCATAATAAGGCCGAGAAACCATAACCGAGGTAGGACCCGCAATACTCTGTGTGGGAAGTACGTGAGCAAGCCCTGGATAAGGCTTGGTCCCAGCCTCCACCTTGTGTGACCCAAGGTGCCGCGAGTTAAATAGCTATGGGAAGTCCATGTGTCCCCACACACTTCATTCTGTGTATGTATAAGGCAGCTGAACAGCACAATGGGAGACCTTTGTGCACCCACAGAATAGGCGGACCCCAGTAACATTTCTGTAGCAAGAGTATAGGTGAACCCCTCAAACCTTTCAGTACCAAGTGTATAGGCAGACCCCAGTAACATTTATGTAGCAAGAGTATAGGCAGACCCCAATAACATTTATGTAACAAGAGTATAGGAGGACCCCAGTAACATTTATGTAGCAAGAGTATAGGCTGACCCCTGTAACATTGGGGTACCATGAGTGTAGGCGAAGAATAGGTGAACCCCTCAAACCTTTCAGTACCAAGTGTATAGGCTGACCCCTGTAACATTTCTGTAGCAAGAGTACAGGCGGACCCCAATAACATTTATGTAGCAAGAGTATAGGCGGACCCCTGCAACATGTCTGTAGCAAGAGTATAGGCGGACCCCAGTAACATTTGTGTAGCAGGAGTATAGGCGGACCCCAGTAACATTTATGTAGCAAGAGTATAGGCAGACCCCTGTAAGATTTCTGTAGCAACAGTATAGGCGAACCCCTGTAACATTTATGTAGCAAGAGTATAGGCGAACCCCTGTAACATTTCTGTAACAAGTGTATAGGCATACCCCAGTAACACTTCTGTAGCAAGAGTGTAGGCGAACCCCTGAAACATTGGTGTACCAAGAGTATAGGCGAACACCTGAAAAAATTTGGGTACCAAGAGTGTAGGGGGAGGTCGGGAAAATTAGTTAGATAACAGTTTAGAAAAGGGCCTGAAAAATTGGTGTACCAAGAGTACAAGTGTACCCCTGAAAAATTGCTCAACCGCAAGGGCAGGTAAAACCCATAAACATTTTTTAAAGATACAGCTCGCTGTTGCTTAATTTGAAACAAAGCCCTGTGAAAAAAATTGGTTTCTGTTAAAGTATAAATACTTTTGAAACTTTGAAAAATTGTAAAAGACCTTTCAACAGAGCCTTTTGGGCCACAGAAAAATTGGCAGTTCAGCGTAATGACATGCTGTTTTAGGAGGAAGAGTAATAATATCCGAGAGTGATTGACAAAGCTAATTCCCTCTTTTTTTCTGGTGCTAGAGGATGCCTTTTTTTTCCTGTTGCAGCGAAAAGAATCATTAGGTCCCACTGCTTTCCGCCAGTGGAGAAGAGAAGTCTGGGGAAATCCAGGCTTTGTTCATCTTTATGAGTGTAAGCATGTCGGCACTGGCAGTTGACATGCGGGTATGCTTATCCGTGATGATTCCCCCAGCTGCACTAAGCACCCTCTCTGACAAGACGCTAGCAGCAGGGCAGGTCAGCACCTTCAGGGTGTACAGCGCAAGTTCGTGCCACGTGTCCAGCTTTGACACCCAATAGTTGTATGGAGCAGAGGCATCACGGAGGATGATAGTACAATCGGCTACATACTCCCTCACCATCTTTTTACAGTGCTCCCTCCGACTCAGCCTTGACTGGGGAGTGGTGACACAGTCTTGCTGGGGAGCCATAAAGCTGGCAACGGCCTTGGAGAGTGTTCCCCTGCCTGCGCTGGACATGCTGCCTGATCCCCATGCCTCCCCTGCTAGTTGGCCCTTGGAACTGCGTCTTCTGCCACTAGTGCTGTTAGATGGGAACTTTATCATCACTTTTTCCACCAGGGCCCTGTGGTATTGCATCACTCTTGTACCCCTTTCCTCTTTGGGAATGAGAGTGGGAAGGTTCTCCTTATACTGTGGGTCGAGAAGGGTGTACACCTAGTAATCCATGTTGGCCAGAATGCATCTAAGGCGAGGGTCACGGGAAAGGCAGCCTAACATGAAGTCAGCCATGTGTGCCAGGGTCCCAGTACGCAACACATTGCTGTCCTCACTAGGAGAATGACTTTCAGGATCCTCCTCTTCAGCCCATACATGCTGAACAGATGAGAGGCAAGCAGCATGGGTACCCTCTGCAGTGTGACCAGCTGTCTCTTCCCCCTCCTCCTCCTGCTCCTCCCCCTCCTCCTCCTGCTCCAAAATGCGCTGAGATATAGACATGAGTGTGGTCTGGCTATCAAGCGACATACTGTCATCCCCCGTCTCCTGTTCCAACCGCAAAGCGTCGGCCTTTATGCTTTGCAGCGAAATTCTCAGCAGGCATAGCAGCGGGATGGTAACGCTAATGATTGCCGCATTGCCACTCACCATAAGGGTAGACTCCTCAAAGTTACTGAGGACCTGGCAGATGTCTGCCATCCATGCCCACTCCTCAGTAAAGAATTGCGGAGGCTAACTACCACTCCGCCGCCCATGTTGCAGCTGATATTCCAATATTGCTCTACGCTGCTCGTACAGCCTGGCCAACATGTGCAGCGTAGAATTCCAGCGTCTGGGCACGTTGCACGACAGTCGGTGCTCGGGCAGCTGAAACCGATGTTGCAGGGTCCGCAGAGTGGCATCGTCCGTGGTGGACTTGCAGAAATGTGCGCAGACGCGGCGCACTTAGCCGAGCTGGTCAGACAAGTGAGGGCAGTTTTTCAGAAACCACTGAACCACCAGATTGAAGATGTGGGCCAGGCATGGCACGTGTGGGAGGCTGCTGAGCTGCAGAGCCGCCACCTGGTTACGGCCATTATCACACATGACCATGCCCGGTTGGAGGCTCAGCGGCAAAAGCCAGAGGTCGTTCTGCTCTGTCAGACCCTGCAACAGCTCGAGGGCCGTGTGCCTCTTGTCACCTATGCTGACGCTTGCCCACCGCTGTGCTGCTGCGCGCTACTGACTGCTGGCGCATGGAAGAGTTGGCATAAAACTGCTGACTGCTGGAAGAGGTGGCATAAAACGCCGCAAATACCAGCACTGAGGTAGGACCCGCTATTCTGGGTGTGGGTAGGATGTGAGCGGTCCCAGGCTCTGCATCGGTCCCAGCTTCCATCAAATTTACCCAATGTGCCGTCAGAGAGATATAGTGGCCCTGCCAGCCAGTACTTGTCCATGTGTTCGTGGTTAAGTGGACCTTCCCAGTAACCGCATTGGTGAGGGCACGATTTATGTTGCAGGAGACATACTGGTGTAGGGCTGGGACGGCACACCGGGAAAAATAGTGGCGACTGGGGACTGAGTAGCGCGGGACCGCCGCCGCCATCATGTTTTTGAAAGCCTCAGTTTCCACAAGCCTGTACGGCAGCATTTCCAGGCTGATTCATTTGGCAATGTGCACGTTTAAAGCTCGTACATGCGGGTGGGTTGGCGGCGTGTTTCTTCTTTCGATCCAACGCTTGTGTTAGCGACAGCTGAACGCTGCACTGAGAGACATTGCTGGATGGAGTGAAGGACGGTGGAGGTGAGGGTGTGGGTGCCAGCCGGGAGGCGCTTGTGGTCCTGAGAGGGGGATTGGATCTGTGTGGCAGGTTGTGGCACAGGGGAAGAGGGAGTGGTGTGACCCGGAGACAGTGAATGTCCTTCGTCCCACCTTGTGGAGTGCTTGGCCATCATATGCCTGCACATGCTGGTGGTGGTGAGGCTGGTAGTGGTGGCTCCCCGGCTGATCTTGGTACGACACAGGTTGCACACCACTGTTCAACAGTTGTCCGCGCTCTCAATAAAAAACATCCACACCTTTGAACACCTAGCCCTCTGCACGGAGACTTGGCGCGAGGGGGTGCTTTGGGAAACAGTTGGGGTATTCTTCGCTCTGGCCCTGCCTCTACCCCTGGCCACTCCATTGCCTCTTCCAACCTGTCCGGCTGCTGCACTTGCCTCCTCTTCTGAAGCCCTCTCCTCAGTAGGCTTAGCAAACTAGGTGGGGTCAGTCACCTCATAGTCCAGCAGCTCTTCCTCCGAATCCTTTGTGCGCTCCTCCCTCGGACTTACTGCCCTTACTACTACCTCACTGATAGACAACTGTGTCTCATCATCCTCACCCACCGAAAGCTCTTGAGACAGTTGCCGGAAGTCCCCAGCCTCATCACCCGGACTCCGGAAACTTTCCAAAGGTTGGGCATCGGTCACGACACACTCCTCAGGTGAGAGAGGAACCGTCTTTTCCCACTCAGGGCAGGGACCCAAGAACAGTTCCTTGGAGTCTGCCTACTCAGAAAAATATGTCATTTGCATGGAGTAAGAAGGCTGGGAGGAAGGAGGATAAGCCAGAGAATTTAGAGTTGAAGTCCCTAGGGAGTAGGGTGCTTAGAAGACTGGGTGGTCGATACATTGCTAGACGCGTTTTCTGCCATCCATGACAGGACCTGCTCGCACTGCTCTGTTTGTAATAAAGGTCTACCACGCAGACCCGCAAATTGTAATATGAAGCTGGGGAGGCCAGAAACTTGCCTCTCTCCTAATCCCTCAGCAGCTGGCTGTAATTCACCACGTCCAGTAAGTCGGCCTGTGCCCACACCCTCACTTGGACGCCCGCGTCCGCGACCCTTACCCCTACTCCTCATCATGGCGGATTAAGAATAAAGCAGGGCCCAAATAAATTACCCAACTGTACAGCGCTCACAACTGTGGCTTAATTCACCGCACACAGAGACTTGTAGATAGCGGAGGCTCTATGCTGTCTTGCGCTGATACCTAGGGGTAATAAACTGCTCACAGAGACTTGTAGATTCGAGAGGCTGTATGGAGTGGGAGAAGACTCTAAAGCCAGTGGATAATCTGGTTATTGCCGCTATCTCAACCCCCCTCAAGGAAAGGGTATTGTGAGACGCTCTGCACAGTGGCAGAGCTGAAATACTTTGCACAGAGGATCAGGAGTCCTGTAAAACTTTCCCTATATAGGCAGCTTTGTCCCTAAATTCTGAGTAATGCACAGAACGGTATAACTGAAATACTTTGCAGTAGCCTAGGAAATTTTAGAGTTGAGTTTCACGCTGATAGCTCATTGTAAGGCACTGCAGGCTGAGTACGCTATTACTGCAAGGCTGGGAACAGGCCTAGATGCGTAATACAAAATTTGGTGCACTACTGCTCCCAGATAGCTGCAACTATAATGCACAGGGTGAGATGTAGCCCTAAGAAGGACCATTGGGGTTCTTGCACAGAGGATCAGGAGGACTGCAAAACTTTCCTTATATAGGCAGCTCTGTCCCTAAACTCTGTATAATGCACTGCACACACAGAACAGTATAACTGAAATACTTTGCAGTAGCCTAGGAAATTTTAGAGTGCAGTTTCACGGTGAGAGCTCGTTGTAAGGCATTGCAGGCTGAGTACCATATTACTGCATGGCTGGGAACAGGCCTAGATGCGTAATACAAAAGTTGGTGCACTACTGCTCCCAGCCAGCCACAACTATAATGCCCACGGTGAGATGTAGCCCTAAGAAGGACCGTCAGGGTTCTTGCACAGAGGATCAGGAGGACTGTACAACTTTCCCTATATAGGCAGCTCTGTCCCTAAACTCTGCGTAATGCACTGCAGACTGAGAACGCTATAGCTGAAATGACCTGCACAGCCCGAGATGCTTAAAAAAAAAATTGGTGCACTATTGCTCCAAGCCAGCCACAACTATAATGCACAAGATGAGGAGTAGCCCTAAGAAGGACCGTTGGGGTTCTTGAAGACAGGATCCTACACTAACACTATCCCTGTATAAGCAGCAGCACTTTCCCTAACCTCTGCTAGCATGCGTCTGAGGCGAGCCACGAGCGGGACCAGTTTAAGTACTCGGCGGTCACCTGATCGGCCCAGCCGCTGTTGGCGGGCAGAGGGCTGGCACGTCACAGCAGGAAGTGATAATGTCTTTCCTGCATGTTTATTGGCTAGAAAATGGCGCTAAACATGCGGGGAAGGAAATGCAATTGACTCGAGTACCGCATGGTGTTTGTCTCGAGTAACGAGCATCTCGAGCACCTTAATATTTGAACAAGCATCAAGCTCGCACGAGTGTGCTCCTTCATCTCTACTCTTAACACATCTGCCGTGTCCACTTTGGTGGGTTCTCCTGGCTGGCAGCACCTCCACAGTTCTTTCATTCTTTACAGCCCTTTCTCATGCATTTTTGGTCTCTAGACATTCGGGTTTGCACACAAGAACGGAATAAGATTAGCTGAGGCTCCTAGGCAACAAATTTGGTGAAGCCACCTCCTCAGTTATATATACTGTGTTTAAAATAATCCGGCATACCCATTACATAATTCTCAGTAGATCCCTCCAAGGGAAACAGGATTTGTCAACTCTTCTCTGATTCCTGCTATAGAGTAAAAAAAGGATCCAGTATATTGTATGTGTCTCTTTTGTCTTCTCTATGAACCTGCCCTGCGTAATAGTCCCTTATGTAACTGTATGTTGCCTCTGTGAGGCACAGCATTGTCTCATAGAAGTTAATCTTCTGTGGGTGAGTACTTCTATAAAGCTGTATATGTTGGAGCATGGATGTTTTTCTGGATATAGTATGGGCTCATAGCAGACTATGGGCACCTCTTAATTAATCCATATAACATAGATCTGTAATAAAATTATATGAATGAGCCCTAAACATTTTCACTTTATTTTAATAAGGTCTTTCTAAGAATCTTTTGTTAATACCTGTGCAATTAAAATAATAGCAGGTAAGATTTATGAAACTGTCTAAAACAAAAACTGTATTTGTTGTCTATAGCAAGCATTCACAGCTCAGCTTTAATTAATCATAGTGCTCTTGAAAAATGAAAGCTGCACTATGATTGCTTTCTATGCAGAACCAAAACTGTTTTTCTTTTAGGCCTCATACGCACAGCCAGGTTGGTTTCTGACTGCAAGATTCACGCAGCGGGATGCACAGCCGTGCATGCGCAGAGCAGAGCCGGTGCGTCAGTGGTGGCGTTTCCGTGTAAGCCTCTGCGAGGCCCACACAAAAATAGGACATGCCGAGATTTTAATACCGCACGAGTTTTCATACGGTCAAATCACGGCTGTCAGCATAAATTACATAAACCAATGCAATCCTATGACAGCGTACAACGGCGGAAATTCCGTGTGTTTTTACCGTCCATGGGCATTGGGCCTTAGGCAGTTTTTTATAAATCTGCTTACTACTAGCATACCTAGATATTGTTGAAAATTATTAACCTTGCATACAATTATTTACATGCATTCCAGGTCTGCTTCATTTATTTCCTAGGTAAAGCAATTTACTCTATTTGCCAGTGTGTAGTTAAATTACATATTATTCACCCTGGGGAAATATTATATGTTTATACACTTATCTTTTTCCAATATTAATGCTATTTTTGTGTTCTTGGCGT
Source organism: Eleutherodactylus coqui (assembly GCF_035609145.1). Classification (NCBI taxonomy): domain Eukaryota; kingdom Metazoa; phylum Chordata; class Amphibia; order Anura; family Eleutherodactylidae; genus Eleutherodactylus; species Eleutherodactylus coqui. Next base: position 260,984,000 of record NC_089837.1, on the reverse strand, counting down.
GCATTATTGCAATAAATAAGTCTTTACCACAGCCGATTGTGGAATATAAAGGCTGGTACTGTCTGACAACAACTACTGACATTTATAGCTCAACTCCTGAGGGCCATAATGACCATAATGTCAAGCTGAATGTACTATTTATGTACCTCCCTGGCAAAGATTGAATGTTATGGAGGTTTTATCCTCAGTGAGAAAGTGCTATTATTCATATAAACTTTAAGCACAATTGAGTTGTTAGAAGGTAGATAATGAAGGGTAAAATAAAATCAATACAAGACAATAAATTATATAGCAAAAGATAAGTAAAAACTATATTTATGATATAAAAATGCCTTGTACAAGTTTATCTTGGTGCTTACATTTTTCTTAAAACATATTGCTTAATATAGATTTTTATGTATTTAGAAAACAAAATCTGTGCTGCCATAAACTGATGAATGTAGTTATTTTGTACTCTACTTTTGGTAATAAATAGGAAACCTCCATGCTTGAATCACTTTCAGTTTAATTTAATTTAATGAGAATGAAAATGTCACTTTAATATTAATATATGCTCTAAAACAGCAAATCCGTTATACAGAATAATGTTATAATATAATAATTTGGAGGTCATTAATGACATGTTTATTTTCAAACATTCAAGAAAGAACTCTCTTATTCTTCATTTTATGTCTTTAAATCTCTTAAAAGTTTGAATATCAGGTGGAGAAGACTGCAAAATTACCAAAAACCATTTAAAGGGCTTTTCTGGTTTAAGAAATAATAAAGAGTAACTTTTTGAGGCTTTGTTGTCCATTCTTTATTTTTTAATTATTAGAGGAAATTATTATTTTTACAAGCATGTTTATAATACAGATGAACGGCAATTTTCTACAATAATTTTTCACGCTTTAAAAACTAGGCTTTTTTAAATGAGTTGTCAACTTTTTACAATCCCATTTTGTTGGAAAGTTTCCCTCAAGAAAAGTGATTTGCAGCTTTTCTCTTCTGTGGCTGATTAATGGAGGTCCCAAGATAAAGACTCCCCTCTAACAACGCAGAATCACCAACATAGGTTTTTCAAGTGAGGTTTCTAAACTAGACAATTTTGTTTAACTTTAGAATGCCCCTCCATCATGAATATTAGTGGTAAGAGCTAAAATGCAAGAACTTATACAGACATATATAGGCAACACAAAGAACACCATTCCCCAAACTGGAATGAATGGAAAGGGGAAAACTCACAACTGATGAAAAGAAGTTGATTGGGCTGGGTGTTGTCATGGTCCTGAACTGGAAGTTAAAGGGGTTGTCTCGAGGCAAGGGTGTAATTTTTTTATTGCCCAGTCCCCCTTCTTAAGCATACATTACTATGCACACGTGTAAATGGGTTTTAAAGCAGGTTTCTACTCACAGTTCTTGTGTTTCAGCAACTTATAAAACATTTCCCAAAGATGGCCGCCGGTTCTTTTCCCAAGGTGCACCGCGGGTTTCTCCCATGCTGCACCGCACTTGCTGTAGCCCGACGTGCACGCTCCCGAGACGCCGGTCACGTGATTCTGTTGATGACGTCATCGCTGGAGGCGGGGAACTCTCCTGCTTGTAATGCCTATTCCAGCCACCCGATTGGCTGGACGGCACAATCAGCAGTGGGGAGGTGGAGCGATTTGAGAGGCCGGGCAGGGGAGGATACAGCCACCACATGTTTCTCAGTGCCATTTTCCACAAAGAAGCCAAGGTAAGAACACGCGCTCCCTGCAGCAGCTAACCCCCTCCATCCAGCCCTCTATGTCAGGGGTCCACCACCAGCGGTCCTCATTTGGTGCATACTGCCGGGCCGCGGCACCGCCGGGAACTTGAGACAGGAACAATCGCGGGCCCTTCAGCTGCGCTCTCACACTAACCTGCTGTGTGCAAGCGGCCCCTTCAGCAGCGCTCTGCGGTGTCACACTAGTCTGCAAGTAGCAAGCAGCAAGCAGCATCCGCGAGAAATTATGCCCTGTGTGTGTGTGCTGGGGGGGGGGGGGGGATAACATACCTGCTGCCCTGTGTGTGTGTGTGCTGGGGGGGGGGGGGGATAACATACCTGCTGCCCTGTGTGTGTGCTGGGGGGGATAACATACCTGCTGCCCTGTGTGTGTGTGTGCTGGGGGGGGGGAATAACATACCTGCTGCCCTGTGTGTGTGCTGGGGGGGATAACATACCTGCTGCCCTGTGTGTGTGTGTGCTGGGGGGGGGGGGGTAACATACCTGCTGCCCTGTGTGTGTGCTGGGGGGGGATAACATACCTGCTGCCCTGTGTGTGTGTGTGTGCTGGGGGGGGGGATAACATACCTGCTGCCCTGTGTGTGTGTGTGCTGGGGGGGGAATAACATACCTGCTGCCCTGTGTGTGTGCTGGGGGGGATAACATACCTGCTGCCCTGTGTGTGTGTGTGTACTGGGGGGGGGATAACATACCTGCTGCCCTGTGTGTGTGTGTGTGTGTGCTGGGGGGGGATAACATACCCGCTGCCCTGTGTGTGTGCTGGGGGGGATAACATACCCGCTGCCCTGTGTGTGTGCTGGGTGGGGGGGATAACATACCCGCTGCCCTATGTGTGTGTGCTGGGTGGGGGGGATAACATACCCGCTGCCCTATGTGTGTGTGCTGGGTGGGGGGGATAACATACCCGCTGCCCTGTAATCTGCCTACTTACTGCTTGTAATCTGTCTGTAATCCATCCAACAATGTGCCTGCAATGTGCCTTCAATCTGCATACAATGTGCCTTCAATCTGCATACAATGTGCATACAATTTGCCTACAATATACATATGTAAGATGGGAATGGGAAATAGTTACATTTTCTATAACTGTTATAGTACTGCCATTAATTTTTTGTACTTTGATTTTGTTTATTTAGTCAAAAGCGCATGCCTCCATGTCCCACCATGAGGAAGAGCTTGAATTCGAAATTGAATCTTCATCTGAATCTGTTGGAGAGGTAAGACTTTGCTGTAAATAGAATTTGTTTAGTAATAAGGCTTTGCAGCAAACGATGCCAAAAAACATAATGATACTAATGTTGATGTTTTTTTTGCAGGAATACATTTCGGATTCTGACGAATATGAGGATTTCCCAGAAAGGCGGCAGTATTCTGAGGTAGGTGTTAAAATTTGAAAAATTATGTTGGTTTTGTAATACAGATGAAAGAACCTACTCGTTTCGAGTAATTACTCAATCGAGCACCGCGATTTTCGAGTACTTCCGTACTCGGGTGAAAAGATTCTGGGGGTGCCGGGTGGTTTGACGGACCGGGGTGTATCAGTGGTGAACAGGGGGGAGCCCTCTCTCCTTTTTCCACACCCCAATCCCCGCTGCAACCCCCCACTCACCCATGGGGCCAGCCAAATTTTTTTACCCAGAGTCCGGAAGTACTATAAACTCACGTTACGCGGCCGAAAAAGGGGCGTGCCCGAGTAGGCTCACTCATCTCTAGTTTTCACTTAAAACGTATGCCAAAAGTTTAGCGTTTCAATCCTTAGGTGCAACAACTACTAGTCAGCAACAAAGTCAGCTATAACCGCAACTTTGCATCAGGCCTTTACAATGAATGATTTCAATACATTTAGTTTGTGTTTGTGTATATACATACACATGCGTGTGTGTGTGCATATACATACACTCGCACACGTACGTGGTGTGCATATACATACACTCGCACACGTACGTGGTGTGCATATACATACACTCGCACACGTACGTACGTGTGTTTGTGTACGTACATGCACATACGGGTGTATGTGTATATACATACAGAGGCAAACGTTTGTGTGCATCTATATACAAATGCACACGTGTGTGCGTATGTATATACACATACACACGAACGTACGTGTGTGTATATACATACACATGTAGGTACGAGTGTGTATGTGTATACACAGTCACACGTTCTTACGTGTGTGTGCATATATATATACACGCACGTGTGTACGTGTTTATGCATACAAACACTAGCGTCCGTCCGTATATGCATACAAACACTTCGTATGTCTGTGTATGTATACAAACACTTACGTACACCTGTGTATGTATGTACATATACATACAGGAACCTCTGCCCTGCCTAATAAGGATGATCAGGCCGCCTTCCACTATACCATACAATTATAAACAACAAAGGTAGGCACCGGGCCACAGCGGCAGTCCCCTCACTACAGATGTAGGCCCCCGGGGCCCAGCGGCAGTCCCCCCGCTACAGATGTAGGCCCCAGGCCACAGCAGTAGGCCCCTGGGGCCTAGCGGCAGTCCCCTCGCTACAGATGTAGGCCCCAGGGCTCAGCGCTAGGCTCCGGGGCCCAGCGCTAGGCTCCGGGGCCCAGGCCAGTTAGTCACACATCACCCCCGACCCATCACTTACCTGAGCGGTTGGGCGGCAGGGCGGCAGGGCAGCTGGGCGGCTTCTCGGCATGGCTGGGCGGCTTCTCGGCACTGCTGGGCGGCTTCTAGGCACTGCTGGGCGGCTTCTCGGCAGAGCTGGGCGGCTTCTCGGCAGAGCTGGGCGGCTTCTCGGCAGAGCTGGGCAGCTCAAGTTTCTGCACCTTCCTCTAAGAGAGGATGGTAGCAGAATTGCCGCTCCAGTGCGCTCCCGAGAAGTTACAGCTCGTCTGCGCATGCGCAGAAGAGCTGTAGCGGCGAGCACGCTGAAGCGGCTCGTGCTCAGAGCAGAAGAACGGACTGCGCAAGCGCGTCTAAAAAAGCAAGCTGCCAGCGAAATTAGATGGAGCCATGGAGACGTGGACGCTAGCAACGGAGCAGGTAAGTGAATAACTTCTGTATGGCTCATATTTAATGCACGATGTACATTACAAAGTGCATTAATATGGCCATACAGAAGTGTATAACCCCAGTTGCTTTCACGAGACAACCCCTTTAAGCCAGGACTATTGAAAAAAAAAAAAATCAGTAAATCAGGCACTACAGGGACCACTATAGAAACAGTAGCTTCCTTGGATAATTTCTGTATTTTTTTTTTTCAAAATAATTTTTATTAAATTTTTTAGAAACATACATATATGTCACGGATTTTGACCTCAATCATTGCAATTGCAACGAGAGTATTCAAAGCTTAAGCTTGCCTCACATATATAAGAACTTTACAACCCTCCAGGTATGAAATTTAAAGGAAACAGAATTGAATTGTCTTATACAAGTTTATACTTGTTCTTTTCTAACTCGTGTCCGCAATTGCATAGAATATTAAATACAACTCATAACAGTATAACCATGTCAATTTGATAACATATACTGTCGCCAAGGTTTCCATATAGAATTAAAGTAACTCAGGTAATTTTTAGATTTAGCATAGATTTGTTCGTACACATAGTGGTCTGCCAAGGTGTCAAGTAGATTTTTAATACAGGGAGGAGAGCATTATCTCCACCTCTTGGCTATTACTAGTTTAGCTGTCCACAAGAAATGACATCCACTTCCTGTGTAGTCTGAGTATAAGGTCACATCCCAACAATAAAATCGCTAATTGGGAGCTGCTTTTCATGTAAATACCTGGAATCTTTGGGATGAGACCGAACACCTCCCTCCAGAAGATATAGAATTTGGGATGCTACTCTAGGCTTCTTCCTTCCGGGTCCGTCGCCGTTTCTCTTAGGGTGGCCGCACGGCTCTAGAAGCCTTTTCTGATGTGAATTAGTAGGTCTTCTTCCTCCACCCACCAGCATGTCATTGGCTCCGCCCCTTTTCTAGGGATAAGAGGCAGCAGCTGGCAAGTTTCATTACCAGTGTTTGTTTGTATCTAGTGAGGTTAACTAGGTCTCTCTGGTCCTCTTAGTCCTTGTGCTTTAATTCTTGCCTTCCTTTGCTGTAGTTTTATTTAGCCTTTTGTGTTTCTCTGTGGTAGTTTCTTGCTTAGTTTTGTGCTCCTTTTCCCCCCCTATAGTATGAGGTTATCCCTAGACAGGGACTGCTGCCCAGTTGTCCCCCTGGGTTTAGCCAGGGCGAGGCAAGTAGGTAGGATCAAAGGTGTGGATGGTTTTTAGGGACTCCCAGTCTTATCTCCACACCTGCCTAACACTCAGGTTTCCATTAGAAAAAAAACTCCTTCTGAATGTCCAACTTAAGTTGCTTATCTATATTAATTCCTAGTAGTTGTGATTTATCTATATTTAGCTTATAATTAAAAAGCTTTGCTAAACCACATTATACTCTCCGATACTTTTCTCAAGGAATTTAGCTGGTCAGTCAGAGTCAATAGAACATCGTCAGCAAAGAGTCCAATTTTGTGTTCCCTAAATCAAAGAAGGTCTCCTCTTATCTCTGGTGTGGTTCTGATTAATTCTGCTTATGATCAGAGTAAACAGTAATGGTGAGAGAGGACAACCATGACGGGTCCCATTCGTTATTTTAAAAGGTGAAGATAAGGCTCTATCCACTAAAACTCTTGCAGATGGCGAGGAGTACAAGGCTTTAACAGCTTGAGAAATATGTTTCCTATTCCAAACTTCTCAAGAGTTGCAAATGCAAACTCCCAATGTAGCCTTCTCTGCATCCAGGGCAAAGAGGAGAGAAGACGTCCGACTTGACCCCAACATCGAAATCAGGTTCACAGCTCTCCTAGTACCATCCGCTGCCTGTCTCCCTTTAGTGAAACCCACTTGGTCTGTGTGGATCAAATATGGAAGGACTTGTAGGAGTCTTGTGATCAGGATTTTGGAATAGATTTTTGTGTCAGAATTAAGGAGGAATATTGGTCTAAAATTATACAGGTTGGTAGGGGTCTTACCGGGTTTGGATATAGTGGCAATAGTCGCTTGTAACATCCTTGCTGGCAAGCACCCATCCATCATTGCATCATTAAATACATTAACAAGAGATGGTGTAAGATGCATGGAAAAAAAAATTATAGTATTCGTTTGAGAACCCATCTGGACCAGGGGATTTAAGATTTTTTAACCCATTAATGGTTTTTGTTATCTCTGAGAGTGAAATGGGCTTGTCTAGCTCTTGTGATTTAATGCCCAGAATAGGGAGGGTCATTTTGTCTAAAAATTCATTAATTATGAGGGAATTGGGTTGTGAAACAGTGCAGTCATCTTTTAAATTATATAGCTTAGCATAGAAATCTCTACATTCTTCTGCTATTTGTTGGGGATGCAAAATTTTTGTTGAGGGTTTGTTCATTTTAACCACATATAGGATTTTGGCTTTTGCACGCTTACGTTTTGTAAGATTAGCCATTAATTTTGAGGGCTTATCTATGTTTGATTATAGATTGGCCCGCCAGTAGGTGGAATCTTTTTGTAATCTTCTATTAGCATTGATCTCAGATTGCGTCTAAGTGCCATCAAGTCTTCCGTATAGGAGTTTGCAGACGAGCCTTGCATATCCTGTTCTAACCTTTTTATTTTGACTAAAAGTTCATTAATGTGTTTTCTTTTATTTTTCCTATGTTGAACACTAAGTTTTATCATTACCTCCCTGATGACTGCTTTGTGCACATTCCATAGAGTATAATTCCCCAATTCTGGGTCTGAGTTTATATCAAAATATTCCTTTATAGCATCACCAATTATTTTTTGATTTTTTAAAGACTTAGGGTGCGGGCAGACGAGCGCATAAACGGCGCGTTTTTGCGACCAAACGTATATACGTGACCATCTGAGGCAATGGTTTCAAATGTATTCGTTCACATGGGCGATTTTACGGCGCGTAAAAACGGCAATTCGAAAAAAAACGGAACATATGCGACCGAAATACGCGCCAACGCATATTCGATCGCCGAAAAGACCGTTTGCAAAGTAGGAACAAACGAAAATACGCTTTCTAGCTCTGGTCGTGATCGGTGAAAAACGATCGCTCGGGCGATTATACGTTGCGCTCGTGCGAACGTAAATACGCCTACGCTCGTCTGCCCGCACCCTTAAGGAGATTTATATCATTACGCCATATTTTTGAATTATTGTAGGGAGTGCCTAGATTAACTTTTATTAGTATATGTGAGTGGTCTGACTAAGTAGTCAAGCCTATATTGGAAACCTGAATTAGCGGGAGGGTCCATCTGTCTACCAGAAAGAGGTCTATCCGTGAGAACGTTTTGTGGCATGCAGAGTAGTGGGTGTACTATTTAGATGAGGAATTAAGAGATCTAAATGTATCATATAAATTTTGCTTGTGAAGCCATGGGTGTAGTGTAGGTGACGTTCTATTACTAGTTGTGGAATCGATTGTCTTGTCAGGTATAATATTAAAGTCTCTGCAAATTAGCAATTTTCCTTTCTGGATTTTCCTGATCTTTCTTATTATTTTGTTCAGAAATTAGATCTGTGCACTGTTGGGGGCATAAATATTTACTAGGGTAATTAATTGCCCATTTAAGTTGCCTACTAAAATTATGTATTAATACTGTCGTTAAGAGCAACTAAGACCCCCGCTCGCTTCTTCTTGGCACATGCCTTAAATATTTGTGGGAATTTTTGTAGGAAAATTAAGGGCAAGTTGACTCACAGAGACTCACAAAGTGTGTCTCCTGAACACATAACACATCGATATTCAACTCGCTTCCCTCCAAAGCATTGCTCTTTTAAAAGGGGAATTCAGCTGCTTAGTATTCTGTGATAAAATTCTAACCTCCATGGTACCCACAGAAATATATGCTTTGATCCGAAATTGTTAGTTTAGTGACATAGTTATCTAACACAATAGTTATAACAAACAGTGAATACCAGGTTTCTTTTCCAAAGTCCTTGCTGTGAGACGTAGTTGTACCCAGTACCTGTAAAACATGAAAACAAAAAACCAAAACCAAACAATTAGCAGAGCAGGAATTAACACCGGCATAATCCTGGGGGGAAAGAAAAGTTCACCTGATAGCATTCAGCCTTTTCTATTAGCTGGTTTGGAGATGTACCAGCAGTAACATCGTATCCAGAATTATTTGACAGTTAGCAAAAGTTAGGAAGATGGGACACGAGACCAGGATCTAGGTTGCTTTCTTGGTTGCGACGGATTTGTAATCTATTGTTTTCCCAGTATCTGGATTCCCCAAGTTGCGAGCTCTTTTTCCTCGTCTGTTGGTGTTGTTATGACATGGAGTGCGTTATCCTTATGCACTAATATTTTTGTGGGGAAGCTCCATCTGTATGGACTATTGGCCGACCTCAATGATGCGGTAATGGGAGAAAAGGCCCTTCTACTCTGGATTGTGAATGACAAAAGGTCCGCATATAAATGGATATTAGAATATGGACTGGGTAATGTAGAGATTTTTCTCGCCGCATACATTAGCGCCTCTTTAATGTGAAAGAAGTGAACTCTCGCTATCACATCTTGTAGAGTGGCCTCTGGGAGAAATTTCGGTTTAGGTAGTCTATGAGCCCTATTGATTATGCAGTCTTGTTCCGTGCTATTTGGTAATAATGAATTTAAAGAGAAAGTCCTTTAGCTCAGATTGTCCAATATTCTCGGGAACACCTCTAAGTTTGATATTATTCCTCCTATTTCTGTCTTCCAAATCTGCCAATTTGTGCTTTATAGAAGTTACTTCTTCTTCTAAGGGATAGTGAGCGTCGATCAAATTATTATGCGAAGTCGTGAATTTCGCCATTTTATTTTCCACATGATCGGTACGGTCTCCTATCTCCTGCTGTGAGATATAGAATGTAGAGGATATGTGTTTTATGTCGCTCTGTAATGATCCTCGCAATGCAATAATATGTTTTTAATAAAGTCCTCTGTGGCTGGGGTGCTAGAGGCAGAGACATTTGTAATGAAATCTTCCTCCTCATAGCTCATTTGCAGGTCAGGAGATGGAGAAAGCCTAGGCTTTAGTTTTTCTGGGCTCAGTGAGGGTGTTGCTGCCTGGGTGGTGGGACCAGAGTATTGCAGCATGGCTATCTTGCTAGGTTTTTTTTTGTCGATTATTAGCTGAAGTTCTGAGTCTTTCTTTATGGGCTCCTTTCCCCCCATCCCCCATCTCACCTGACAGTCTCCCCCTCTACTTTATGCCATTTGTTATAGTGTATGTCTCTGAGCTGACAGCAGAGCTTGTGGGTGATGTTATAGGAAGTGGGGGGTTAGTGGAGCACACAGGCACCATTTTCTGTGGAGCCTGTGGCATTTTAACTCCTTCTCCCCTCTCATCGCTCCTGGCGCCGAGATCTCCTGAACTTCACTCAGCGGTGAACCGCCGCAAACTGCAGAGCCAGCGGCACTCACAGCAGTGGCAGAGAGACCTCTTTCCTCCCCTTCACTTGCGGCAGAGTCGGTGGGGGATGGAGGTCACCGGGAGCATGCAGCCCGTTCCCGATCTTCAGTCCTTACCGGGATGAAGTCCGAGACTCTCTACGGCAGCGCCTTGAATGCCCTCCATTTCGGCATGGTGTGGTAAGATCAAGGGTCCTTTGTTTGTGTCGGGATCGCTGCTGGTAGTGATTTTTACCCCTTTGAAGTCCGGGATGGATCGGAGCTCAGCAAAAAGTGTCCATCCTCTTCTGCAGTCAGGCCACGCCCCCATTTCTGTATATTTTTGAGGTCTGTGCAATTCAAATAGTGAGCAGTGGCTTGTATATTTTGGTCAAAGCTGAGTCACTCTAGAGTGCCTTTACAGAAGTTGCAAGTTTGTGGTGGTATGTCTGCCAACAGTGAGCTGGCATTGCTGCCCATTCATTCTCAGGATCAGTGGGAATCTTTTCAGTTGAACCCTCACCAATCAGAAACTAGTTGCACATCCTACTGTATGCCATCTCTTTTTGTAATTGGAAACTCCTTTAAGCGTAAGTGAAATTTGAGTTTAGTAGTCTTATGTATATAAACACTGTTTTGCACCCTATCAGATGCTAAGAAAAGGAGCTCAGCAAGGAATTCAATCATCAGGAATAGAAAAAAGCCCCAAAATTGGCTCCCAGATTATTGAAATGCTGTTTCTATTTGGATGCAGCTATGAAAACATTTAGTTACATTGGGTAGTTTATTCTACCCAAATTTTTCACCATTGTGTTTCAGAGGTTGTGGAAATAAAGGCACTCTAGTGCATATCCTATGGTCATGTCCTAACATAGAGCATTTCTGTAATTGTGTTTCACCTTGTGTCTAACAACTTTTACGACACAATAAATAAATAACCATATCTAGCTCTCGTATACACTGGTGTCAACACTATTCTCCCACCCCCCAAAAAAATAAAGTAAAGAATAGGCTATTATGCATGATCAGGACAATACAACATCCCTTATGGTAACTGGCATAGAAAGGGTTTCATGCCCAATTAGTGGTGGAGATTGGTGTAAAAAATTGCTTTCCCGTGAAACATATTGGATCATGCACTTACATTGTTTCCAGACATCTTAAATCTCCAATATGATTTGCTGTTTTTTTTCTAAGTTTTGTTTACTGTTAGGTGATTATGTTGATGTGGGAGGTGTCCATGGTTAGACATGTTATATCCTTGTATTTTTAAACACGTGCTTTACTTCACACAGTGTATGTTATAACTAAAGCTATTGCTATTGGTATGCTATAACCACAGCTGAAACATGTCGGTTCCTGACCCATCTTACAGCGCTGCTGAATGTTTTTATGGGTATGAATATTTTTCAATAAAAGTTTTGAGATTTTAAGTGCTAGAACAATTCCATATATTTATTATCCTCTATCTTCTCCAAGATCTGGCTAGGTGATTGTTCTGTGTGCATTTCTACCTCCTTCCCTAGTCGCAATCATCTCACGGAAGTTGTATGATTAGAGTGACGTGGTGAGCTGTAGCTCCTGTTTTTCTTAACTAAATAATTTGTGTTTAATCTTTATATTTATTTTTGTAAGCTATTAAAATTACTATTAAACCAAATTAAAAAAATTGAGTTCAGTAAAACATGCAAACAAATGAAGAATAATATATAGAACTGAAGGATAATTTCTTTACTATTGTTTAAACAGAACTTTTTACTAATTTATTCTTTTGTTAGTTTTCACATAGAGCGAGGCAAAAGTTGAAGCTGTGTAATGGGGCTATTTACAATCTGAGAACAGGTAAAAGACCAGTAGCTCTGAATTTCTTCACTGCGATAATTCATCCAGTTCATCCTGCGGTTTTCATTTGTTCCTGTGCCATGTTTTCTCTCAACCATATGCATTTCTTACCATTTAGACCACCAAGATATGGGAATTCTCTTGGCTTCCCTGGGAAATAAACCTCATTTATTACTAGTGAAGCAAGACTGTCATGTCATTATAACCCTATGCACAGCCAGAGGTGAAAGTAGTTGAACTATTAAACCTGTATCATGCAGAACCTCACAGTGTCTCATTTGCATGGCACTGCTTTTACCAATGTGTCTAATAATGTGCAAATTGTCTCATAGTCTGCAGAACATTAGTCAGTAATAGCCTCATAAATGTATTTATTTTGAGCTTTTACTTTCTGAACATCTGCTCTTCTTAAAGTAACCCTGTTACAAAGAAATCCATTTTTATACAGTATAACAATGTTTAGCACTATACTGTATAAATTAGTTTGCTTAGAATGACTTTGTTTCTGCATCAAAAAGAAAAATGGGATAGATTTAAACTATTTCTAATGTAGGTCACAGAAGGGTGCAGTTACATGTGCAGGTTTTGTTCATGGCTTTTGATGGAGCTTTTAAAGAGAAAATCATGTGTGGGTCATAAAAGGAAAAAAAGTATAAATCCACTCCTGGTTTTGGCTTTAAAAGCCGCATAAGAAACCTAAATAAAATCTGAATGTGACAGCGCCCCCAATGTTTTTTCACATTCACAGGAAAATAGTAAAGCTGTTCTACACCCCCTTTAGCACCTTTTATTTCACTTGCTATATGAATCAGCTATCATAAAATAGGGAAAAAATGAAAAGCTTGTTGAAAAAAAAATCACTGCAGCCGATCAAAAGGGTTCTGCAGATATTTACCTAGTAGCACAAGCTTGTACTAGTAACGCACCACCTACCAGAAGATGATTCCTGTTTCTTTTGGACATTACCTCGTATGTGGTTGGGTATACACCAAGCAGTCATAAAATTAAAGCCACAGACAGGTGAAATTAATAATATTATCTAGTCACAATGTACCTGGAGGATAATTTGTGGTTCAGTGCGAGTTTCACTGCTGAGACTCCCACTGAACTCCAGAATAGGACTCCTGTGTCCCCCTCTGCTGTCACTGCAGGATTGCTTCTTCCCCCATAATGATGTCAGCATGAAGGCAGTGCTGGCCGAGCGTGTGCAGTCATCACTCCATTCATTTCAATGGGGCTGACAAAAATACCCAAGTGGGTGCCACTTCGGTAACTCTGCAGCCCCATTAAAAATGAATGGAGCGCTAGTGTGCTTCTGTGACCAGCACTCCATTTAGTCTCTCCTCACTGCTGAGGGGTGCAGTAACCCTGCATTAAGGAGGACAGGCTACATGGGACCCCTGATCTCGAGAACAGCAGGTTTCCTTGTCTCTGATGCTTTTTCCCTATGACAATCTAATCTATGAAGCCCTTACCCCTAGTTCGGCCAAAATCATACATCACAGACTAATGTAGAACTTTTCCCAAGTAAAAGTAATCAAAAGCATTGCTTTCTACAAATTGAGAGGTGTGGCATGCTAAAAAGTAAAGAGTAGAAAGTTTGATTTAATGTAAAAAAGGTACGTAATGTAAAGGAATCATGATGTTCAGAAAATATGGGAGATTCAGCTGCTCCATAATGCATATTAAGCATTATGTATACTTTTGTTCTTGGTTAGCTTGTGAATCTGAGTCAGTTGTAAAGCTGAAAAGAAATGTATACAGTTCATAAAATGTATATACAGATGTATTTTTCTTTTAGATTGACTCTCGATGTGATGTGATATCATGGTGTGCAGTGCTATCAGGATGGTTTATTTACACTTAGAATAGCTTTACAATGGGTTGTGTTAAATTAAAGGGGTTGTCCCGCGGCAGCAAGTGGGGTTATACACTTCTGTATGGCCATATTAATGCATTTTGTAATATACATCGTGCATTAAATATGAGCCATACAGAAGTTATATACTCACCTTCCCTGCGCTGGCGTCCCCGTCTCCATGGTGCCGTCTAATCGCCCGATTAGACGCACTTGCGCAGAAGGGTCTTCTCCCTTCTTGTCGGTCTGGGCACGAGCGGCGTTCTGGCTCGGCCCCCTTCTACGCATCATCGCGTAGCTCCGCCCCGTCACGTGTGCCGCTTCCAGCCTCCTGATTGGCTGGAATCGGTACACGTGACGGGGCGGAGTTACGCGATGACGAGTAGAAGGGGGCGGAGCCAGAACGCCGCTCGTGCCCGGACCGACCAGAAGGGAGAAGACCCTTCTGCGCAAGTGCATCTAATCGGGCGATTAGACGCTGAAATTAGATGGCACCATGGAGACGGGGACGCCAGCGCAGGGAAGGTGAGTATATAACTTCTGTATGGCTCATATTTAATGCACGATGTATATTACAAAGTGCATTAATATGGCCATACAGAAGTATATAACCCCACTTGCTGCCGCGGGACAACCCCTTTAAGGCAATCATAACTTTTCAATGGGTTAAGATAGGAAAAACTTCTGTGCTGTGCTCAGGGCAGGTATTTGCTACTAGGCACTGGAAGGCTAGAGCATAGAGTGTCCAGCCATTGCAGGGGTAGCCTATAGAGATGTCACTTTTTTGTTTTAATTTAGGTCTTTAAACTCACCTGTTTGGACTCTAGACATCTGTTTTATGCAGAGCTGGTGAAGATGGGGGGAGAAGAGAGGGATTACGGCACACAGTTCGGTAGTCAGTGATGCAGACCATCCATCCAGGGCCCAGCAGGGTAGGGAATGTTCAGCCATTGGCTGATACCTGGCGATTGTAATAGCAGTGGGGAAGGGGCTCCATGTCCGCACAGATTGCTCACTGCTTGGGCACCCCAGTGGTTCCATGTTGCTCAGACTGCTCACTGCTTCATTCAACTTGTTAGCAGGACTGCAGTGCACCTGGGCGCCAGTATGGCTTGCCTGACTTGGGGAAGGAGACAAAACTGCCCTGGTGGCAGGGGCACCTATACTCTCCAGTGAGCAGCCACTCCATTTCACTCCTGACTGCAGCTATTTCTCAGCCATTCAACTTCTTCATTGAGGGGGATCACCCTATCCATGCTGTATGTATCACACACACACACACATATATATATAATGTGTGTGTGTAAGTATACCTGTGTATGCTGATGTGTATTTGAAATGTAAGGTGTGTGTAATTAATAATGCCTGTATGTGTGTTTATATTTACATATGTATAATACTGCCTATGTATGTATGTGTTTGTTCACATCATTGTCGGAGGTTCTGTTTGGAGCCTTTATTACTGAATTCCGTAAATTCCGGATGAACTAGTGCTATGTGCAGCGCTATTTCATCCTGTATAATGTCCAGACTTCATTGTAGTGAATGGGGTGCATATGATTTTGTCATAAGACATATCTATTCGACAAGTAGATTCTGTTTTCCTGCTCCCATAATGGAGCAGATAAATGGAACCACACAATGACGATCTGATCAAGGCTTAACTCTACATCTACAGGGGATATCTTTTTCTCAAAGGAATATTCTCCATGGATTATTCACTATTGATTTTGATGCACAAGCAGCAAAGGATCTGCTGCTAAATCTATATATGTAAAGCTATATTCACACTTCCTTCAAGCACCCATCCAGGCTTCCTGTCTGAGGATGCCAAAATGCCAGAAACAAATGGAAATCTTATAGCTGTTGTCCTAGTGAGTGTTTGTCTGACAGGTATCTAAAGTATATAGGCAGCAGCTGACTCACCAATAGGGCAATTGACCACTAAGATTGCCTAGGGCAACACGAACTCTAAATATGGACTTCACCATGCTATCAATATCAAGCTAAAATGTACTGCATATGTAGCATGTAATATAAGTGGGGGCACTGGATAATAAAGTGGTTTAATTCTATTTTGTGTCTGTGAGAGTAGCCACCATTCTGTGTTTGTTTCAGGGTTTCATGCTGTATTACAAAAAATGACACCTATAATTATTAGGTTGGCTTAGGGAGATAATATATGTTTTAGGGGTTTTAGAGAATTCAAGCCATCAAAATTTTCTTAAATACACTACTGCTTCTAAAAGACCTGAAAAGTATATCTTGCAATTCAATGTACAGTACAATATGATAAACAAAAATCACTTAAAAACATATTAAAATATAAGTTTCTTGTCAGACTATTCAAATTGTATACTTAAAGTACAGTATTAACCATGGATTCTCATATTGATCTGTATTTGCATATCTGTAACTGCAACACTTTTACAGGATTCACTTGCCTTTTATACCTGCACCATGCATGTTTACAGAATGTGCTCAATAAAAGACAGGAACACTACAACAGTTTGTGTAGTACATTAGTTAAACTGTTAGATAATCATTAGACCATATTTTATTAGTAATTAATGCAAACATGCAGGCAATGCTAAAGGTCTCACTTACCTTTTCTTGCTACTGTATATATAATATAATGCTTGCTTGATGTCTGACGGACGCATAGTGGCCTTGCCGTTGGCCCGTCAGCTTATGCGTCTTGGCCACAATGCAGTACTAACACCCGCATTCATTAGTGTGTATCAGTATTTTTTTGCATTCAGTTTGCTACAGATTTTGGGTGAGACCAAGATGTCAGCCAGTGCAGCCCACTTTGGAGATACAGGGCAACCCACTGTACTGCTGAGGGACTGGGTAACATTGCCAGTAAACAACACACAGTAAGGCATGAAATACATCATTATTACAGTAAAACACCAACTTTACAATGCATGACAGAAAACGTGAATTAAACCTTTATACAGCCATAGAAGGGCAGTAGTAACCAACTAGATGTGGCTTCACCCTGTCAAGTCCAGGCAAGATCTGTGCAACGTATGTACCTGTCATGCCTGTGCATATCCTTGCTTACATATGTAAGTGTAAAATTGTAAAAAATGAGCAAACAAAATGGATACCTTAGATTCACAGGAGACTTATTCTATTTTTCTACTTTTTCCATTGTGATACAGGACAAGAATTTGAAAAACAGTGTGGTGTTAAATACTCTTCTGTAAAAAAGACAAACGTATTCTAGAGATGCCTTTACTGACTAACAAGAAAAAATATATTTGCAAGCTTTCAGAGGCCCCTTCATCATTTTTGCTATAGAAAATTATGAAAAGGAAGAGGAAGATCTTATAGTAAGTTTTTACGAACTTTCTTGTTTATTGTTGACCTATATAGGGCAATGGTGAACATTAAACCAGTTACTCCATTTAAATTGTACAAATAAACAGTTCTATACTAAGCAAATTAGTTTGGTTGTCAAAGTTTAGAGCTAAGCTCAAAAGTTGGAACTCTGAAAAAACAGTAACAACGAGGCAAGGCATGGCAAGTCATGGCATGTTGCAGTTCATTTTTATGTAATATGTTTGAATCAGAGAAACACCGCTATTATAGAAATTAATATTAAAATTCATCTGTGCACGCAAATCGTTATACCTATACATCCAAATGAATTTTTACTAAAACAGAAAATAGATTTCACACCAAAATATACAAATTTTTTATACGATTGTGAAAAGCATTAGCTTTTTAAAAATTTGCTTAAAAGCCTTTAGGGGTGTGTTCCAATGTACAGATCATGCAACTATTGGCAGCAAGATCATGCAACTATCGGCAGCGGCAGCTGAGTGGAGTCTCAGCCATAAGCTAGTACCTGTACATGAGACCGAACCCTAAAGCTAAGATAAAGTGACCAGACGTCCCGATTCAGGTGAGACATTCACGCTTTCTGCCAGGACCCCAGCGGGACAGCCATTTGGTCGCTTTCCGGTCACCATTACAGTGATTACAAGCCAGGGTGCCGCAGCTCTGCGGTCGGTAATCACTCTGCACTGTTGCAGGCAAGATCCACACACTGCCGGCAGTTTGTGTATCCGGGATCTTTGTCACCTCCTCAACTCTCCTCTTTGGATCTGCAGGAGGAAAGGAGAATAGGGGAGGTGCTGCTATGGGCACACACACTTATGCCCGCTGGCAGCAGCGCTGAGAGGAGCAGCAGCGCTGTGAGGACCAGGAAGAGGCATGTATGTGGGTCTTAGAGGGAGCGCTAATACTATGGGGCTTCTGTAGGGATAACTATTATTGCTGAAGCTACTGTGGGGGTCATTATTATTGCTGGGGCTGGTATAAGGAAGTGCTAATACTACTGGGGTACTGTGGGCGTCACTATTATTACTTGGGCTAGTATAGGGGACACTATTACTAGTGAGGCCACTCTGCACATGGCAGCATACCTCAAGCTGATTTACGGTACGTTTACACATGGGGGAAATGCTGTGGAATGTCTGCAGCAAATTCGGCATTTAAAAAAACTGTCAACATCTGTACCATTGGCGCAAATTTTGATTAGAAATCAGCTGCAGATATGCAGTGGCATTCCCCCTTACCTCCTCCAAGGGCTTCCCACTGTCAGCGCTCTTCAGCTTCCAGTTCCCAGCAGCCTGGTCAGATGGACGATGCTGGTCAGGTGAGGCCACTGCAGGCTGCTGAGAACCAGAAGCCAGGGAGCGCTGACAATGGTAAGCCTTTAGAGGAGGTGAGGTGGAGCACCCCATTGTATGAAATCAGCTGCAGACATGCACCAATGGTACATATTTTCATTGCTTTTTTGGATGCAGAAATGCTGCGGAATTTTCTCCCTGTCTTTTTTTTAACTGGCCCTGTACTTTTTATAATGATGGAGGTAAAATCATATGCAGTGATAAGCCCCACCCCTGACCACACACATTTGTCCTGCTTTGACCCTGGGAAAATCTGGTCACCTTAGCTAAGAAAAACTACTGTGGACATGAAAGCATTTCTGCACAACTATACTGCTTCTCATCCTCACTGATCAGCAAGCAAAGATAGATCGAACCTAAAATCTACCTAAAGGACACCATAAAACTAACATTAGGATCTGAACTCATCAGTTATGAAGTACCAGCTCTCTTAGGTTTAGTAGCATACTTTGTCAAGCACCTTGCATTCCTCAACTTGTGTATTTTGAAACCTAGAATCCAAGCTCTCCTTTCACAAAATAGCTTCTTTTCATGAACAGCATTAAGCAAAACTCATTTATTTGTTTTACTTCTGGACTACAGTTTAACTCCCCTGGGAGAAAAGCACATTATACAGTACATGTTTGCTGTAGCTGTTGCTGTTTTATTATTTTCTTATAAATACACTATATTTTTTCATATAGTTAGGCCGCCTGTAGACAGCCAGGTCGGATCCCGCTGCGAGAATGCTCACCCGCTCTCAGTGTCTTCTGTCTCCTGCTATGCGCTGGCTGCTGGCCAGCCAGTGCATGCACAGAGCGGAGCCTGCCTGTCACCACTGACATTTTAGTGCGGACCTATGCGAGACCCGCACACAAATAGAACATGCCGCGATTTGTTTTCCACGTATGCTTTCACACGGACAAATCGCGGCTGTCTGTATAGGATTGCGTTTTGTAATTGCGTTTACTTATATATATAAGTAAAAATATATTCATAAATTTTTTATCTGAATTTGTTAATAATAAGGCTGCCTGTCCACGGGCGTAGCGGTATCCCGCGGCGGATCTCCAGCAGCGGAGCAGGAGCCAGCAGACAGATCTCCGCTGTCAGCCTATCTAACAGATAGGCTGACCGCGGAGAATCGCGGCAATTCGCAGCATGCTGCGAATTGCTGCCCATGAATGGAGAATTGCTATGATTCTCCTTTCGTGGACAGGGGGCAAGCACTTTCCATAGCAATGCTATGGAAAGCTTTCACTGTGTTCCCCGCGTCCGGATTATCGCCATGGGGAACGCAATGAAAATATGCACCAAAGGATGAATATCTGCCTACAGATTTTTTTGTAATGTGTTGGCCACTTCACCTCAGGGAGCATTCAATTTTTTGATTGTTTTGTGCACAAAAGGATGTACAATATTTCCCTGTCCTCTAAATGTAGCTAGGCAGAATTATGATGAGATGTTGACATTTTAACCCCTTAGTGACCAGCCTATAGTGTTTTTACGTCCTGCAGCTGTGGGGTGCGCGGTGATCTCCCTCCATTCATCACAGCTGCCGGCTGTTTCTTACAGCTGACACCCGCTCTTATAAGCCGCACAGTGCATCAGATCTGTTAACCCTTTAAATATCGCTGTCAATTCTGATGAGCACACAGGGAGCCGTGCGGGTGTAATGGCAGCCATGGGGCCTTCTGAAAAGCTGCAGGGCCGTCATGGCAGAATGCCTATCAAGCCAAGCCCATGGATAGACTGCCTGTCTGATCGCAGTATGATGTAATGCTGTAGCATCACATCATACTGCAGGAGTGATCGAAGCATTGCAAGTTGTTGTCCCCTCTGAGGACTGTAAAAAAAAGATCAATAAAGTTTTACTAATTATTTTTAAAAAAGTAATTGACGTAAAAAAAAAACCCTTTTGCCATATTCATAATAAAAGAATCTAAATAATAAAACAAAAATACATATTTGGTATTGCTGCGTTCGTAAAAGTCCAATCTATTCAAAATAATGCATTTTTAACCCTGCACGATAAACGTTGTCAGAAAAAAAAATTTAAAATTCTGGAAATGGTCACCCTGTCTTCAAGAAAAAATGCAATAAAAAGCGATCAAAAAGTCCTATGTATTCCAATATAATACCGATGCAAACTACTGGAAATCCGCAAAAAATGCATCAATGTTTTTCCTTGTGCAAAATCAGTTTAAACACATTCCCTAATAATAACTAGTGAGTACAGACAGGGATAGTTTATAGCATGGGTCAGGCTGGTATATGGAAACAAAAAAAATGAAAATATATTGAACATTTTTAGAAAACCTCCTAGAGAACTCAGTTAATGCTAGCAAGGGCTGAGATCAATATAATGAGATCCAAAGAAATGATGAATCAGGTTTCAAAGCATAGAAAGAAATGATTAAGCAGTTACTGCAAAATAGCAAATACTGGAGTTAAATGGATCTTAACAAAGATACAACATCAGCACATTTGTAGATGCATTGAATTAAACTACAACTGCAAAATATTTGACCCCTAGATAAAGTAATCATACATCTTCCTTCATTAACTATCACAAGTTGGGGTAAAGAAAACCAAGTGAATTTTTAGTGAAGGAACAGCAAAATGCATGATTTTTATTCAACTCAGGGGTAGAAATACGCAAAGTAAAAAAAATTCCCAGGTTGCTCTGTAATGGTCAAAAGCCAGTTTATTTTTTCTCACCCATATTATCGGTCTCTTCAAAGCAGTAAACCACTTTATCTTCTTGACAGAACAAATTGACTGGAAAATTACATAAACCCATCAGCAGATGTTCTACTAAAAATTGTTTGAAAATCCCCAATTGCTGAGCGATTTCAGAACCGTTTACAGTCTATCTGGATATTGTTTACACCAACTTTAAGGTTTCTGTACATCATCACTTATTCTCTTCTGCCACAACCCACATAAAGTATAAAACAAACAGTCTATAACATGGTGTGCTGTGTTTTAAGTATATACTAGTCCTGCTTTGTTATTTAATGCAATATGTAAATTGCACTGAATCAAAGCCAGATTCCCTGTAATAGCAAAAGTCAAAGTACAGACCTCAAGAAATTATGTTTGCCATTATGAATGGCCCTTGGAGTCAAACCTGTCAGACAACAAATAACAGAAAAAACACTATTCTGCTTTCCTGTTCTCGGCAGTATGTCTGTAGCTGCTTGGAATACTAATCTGAGCAAATCAGATGGCTTCTTCAAAATTACAATGCACAAGAGTGAGTTAAGCATCTGTACAACAATAAGGTTTGTCATCCATCATTTATTGAATAGCATAAGGCAACTTATTGTCATTTAGTGCCAAGTAACATTCATCTAGATTGCCTGCTTGTCCACCTAATAAAAAATATCTGCAGAGTCTCTGATCCATTTCAGAATTTCTCATAAATTATCACCTTGGTTCACTGTTGAAACATAATGAAAAGTAATGGTGGAAGACAATCAAGCAAATCAAAATGTAAGCAATCCCCAAAGAGGGATTGTTTACTTTGATTGCATGTCTTAATTTAACAGTCGGAACACGTTTACATAAAACTGTACTGTATCACTTCAAAATGGTTGTTAAATAAAATGAATAATCCCTGTATTGTGAAGTTACAGTATTGTAGAAATACATTGAAAGCACACATAGAAATTCCTGTACTCTGGCAACTAATGATACAGAAATTTTGATACCTGTAGTCTCTATTATAATAACATTTTATGTTGGTCTGTCTTTCTCAAGCTTTGCAAGTAAATTTTAATTACAGTTCCCTCCAATAATCTACAATAGCTAGTACCCATTAGATCCCAATATTTTAAGATTGAGTTCATTTACTGTACATATAATAGCAACATAGTATGTTAGGCCGAAAAAGACATATGTTCATCCAGTTCAGCCTATTTCCCCTCAGTGTTGCTCTTACAGTAAAGAACCCTCTTCTATGTTGAAACCTTCCTTTCTCAAGAAGTAGAGAATGCCTCTTTGTTACTGTCACAGTCCTGGGTATAAACAGATCATGGTAGAGATCTCTGAATTGTCCCCTGATATATTTATACATAGTTATTAGGTCACCCCTCAGCCATCTTTTCTCTAAACTAAATTCCAAAATAAATGGAATGGGCAGACTACAAACTTCCTGGATTTGTAGTCTTCTCATTCCATTTATTTCTTTAGTTGCCCACCTTTGAACCCACTCATGCTCGGATATGTCCGCCTTGAGTATCGGTCAGTGTAACCCACTGTTTTCCCATTTAATGTGTAATAGTGACATGTATTTCCTCTGCCCATGTGCATACGTAACTTTACATTTATTACACACACAGCCCTGCTACACGCACATCACACACACACAGCCTGGCTACACGCAAATCACACACACAGCCCTGCTACATGCATGTCACACACACAGCTCTGCTACACATGCATGTTACACACATAGCTCAGCTATATGCATGTGCCACACAGACACACACAGCTCTGCTACACACACATCACACACACACAGCCCTGCTACTGCTACACGTACATCACACACACACAGCCCTGCTACACACACATCACATACACATACAGCCCTGCTACACGCACATCACACACACACAGCCCTGCTACATGCATGTCACACACACAGCTCTACTACACATGCGTCACACACAGCTCAGCTACATGCATGTGTCACACATACAGCTCTGCTACACGCACATCACACACAGCCCTACTACATGCATGTCACAGACACAGCTCTGCTATATGCGTGTCACATACAGACAGCTGTGCTACATGCACGTCACACACACAGCTCTGTTACATGCACGTCACCCACACATAGCTCTGCTACATGCACTTCACACACACAGCTCTACTACACACACATCAAGCACTCACACATAGCTCTGCTACATGCACATCAAAAACACAAACACAGTTCTGCTACATGCACTTCACACACACAGAGCTCTGCTACATGCATGTCACGCACACACACAGCTCTGCTACACAAACATCACACACACACACAGCTCTGCTATATATATGTGTCACACACACACAGCTCTACTACATACACATCAAACACTCACATATAGCTCTGCTATATGCACATCAAACACAGCTCTGCTACATGTGCGTGTCCCAGACACAGGTCTGCTACATGTGCGTATCACAAACATACAGCAGTGCTACTCGCACATCACACACACAGCTCTGCTACATACATGTCACACACACAGCTCAGCTACATGTATGTCACACGCACAGCCCTGGTACATCCGCGTCACAAACATACAGCCCTGCTACATGTGCATGTCCCACACACAGGTCTGCTACATGTGCGTATCACTCACATACAGCAGTGCTACATGCACATCACACACACAGCTCTGCTACATGCATGTAACACACAGTGCTCAGCTACATGTATGTCACACACACAGCCCTGGTATATCCACGTCACACACACACAGCTCTGCTACATGCATGTCTCACACAGCTCTGCTACATGTGTGTGTCACAAACAGCTCTGCTACATGTGCATGTCACATACACATAGCTCTTGTACATGAACATTAAACACATAGCTCTGATACATACATTCTTCATCCTATACAATAGGGATCACAACTGATACAACAGAGTCCTGCACACACTGATCACCCCATGGTCATGTGACCCCTGACTCCTCCCACATAGGTGACTGATTACCTGCTCCTATATCTATCACACACAGGGATCTGCTCTTCCTGTGTCGCACACACATGCATGGCTCTGCTCCTATGACTCTCACACACACGGCTCTGCTCCTCCATCTCATACGCATGGCTTTGTTCCTCCATCTCACATGTGCATGGCTCTGCTCCTCCGTCTCACACATGCATCGCTGTTCTTCTGTTGTACACACGCACAACTCTCCTCCTCTGTCTCACACATGCACAGCTCTGCTTTTCTATCTCACACACACACAGCTCTGCTCCTCCGTCTATCACATGCAGGGCACTGCTCCTCCATTTATCACATGCATGGTTCTGCTCCTCTGTAGTAATGTCTATGAAAGATGCTGTTATTGGGCATAAGTAGTAAAACATAAAAAGTAATAATTTGGTCTTTCTGTAATTGTACTGATCTGTGGAACAAAGCTAACATGTCAATTATACAATGTGCAATTATTGGCATAAGAAAAAAACACCAGAGCTGAACTTTCATTTGCTCATCCAACCTTAGAAAACGATTGAAAAAGCAATTACAAACTTATCTATAAGCTAAAGTGCCAAAATGGTACCAATGGAAATGTTAGCTCATCTCACAAAAACAAGCCCTTGGGGCTTTTACCAGCTAGAGTTTTTTTTAACGCTGCGATATTGCTGCATTTTTTCAATGGGACTTTCTAATCTTAAAATCGATCGCACAAATATCGCAAGTTTGTACTCTTGCAATTTTTATCAATTTTAACATTAGAAAGTCCCATTAAAAAAAAATGCAGCAATATCGCAGCGTTAAAAAAAACTATAGTCACCTAAATAAGCTAAAAGCCATACATAAAACCTCAAGCAGAATATGCTGTCATCTTAACAGCATATTCTTGACTTCTTAATGGGGTTCGTTTCGAGTAACGAACCCCATTGAAGTCAATGGGCGACCCGAGCATTTTTGTATATCGCCGATGCTCGCTAAGGTTTTCATTTGTGAAAATCTGGGCAATTCAAGAAAGTGATGGGAACGACACAGAAACGGATAGGGCAGGCGAGGGGCTACATGTTGGGCTGCATCTCAAGTTCCCAGGTCCCACTATTAAGCCACAATAGCGGCAAGAGTGGGCCCCCCCCCAACAACTTTTACTTCTGAAAAGCCCTCATTAGCAATGCATACCTTAGCTAAGCACCACACTACCTCCAACAAAGCACAATCACTGCCTGCATGACACTCCGCTGCCACTTCTCCTGGGTTAAATGCTGCCCAACATCCCCCCCCCCCACGACCCAGTGTCCACAGCGCACACCAAACTGTCCCTGCCCAGCCTTCAGCTGCCCTCATGCCACGCCACCCTCATGTCTTTTTATAAGTGCGTCTGCCAGAGGAAAAGCAGACACACACTGCAGAGGGTTGGCACGGCTAGGCAGCGACCCTCTTTAAAAGGGGCGGGGCGATAGTCCACAATGCTGTACAGAAGCAATGAGAAATCCAATCCTGTGCCACCTCCATCTGGAGATGCACACGTGGGCATAGCAATGGGGAACCTATGTGCCACACACTATTCATTCTGTCAAGGTGTCTGCATGCCCCAGTCAGACCGCGGTTTTTTATAAATAGTCACAGGCAGGTACAACTCCGCAATGGGAATTCCGTGTGCACCCACAGCATGGGTG
Organism: Eleutherodactylus coqui; assembly: GCF_035609145.1. Lineage (NCBI taxonomy): Eukaryota > Metazoa > Chordata > Amphibia > Anura > Eleutherodactylidae > Eleutherodactylus > Eleutherodactylus coqui. The sequence goes on along the minus strand of NC_089837.1, from coordinate 260,958,072 downwards.
GCTCCCTGGAACCCACCGGCTGTACATAAACGTATCCCATTGCAGTGCCCATCACAGCTGAGGTAACGTCCGATTAAATGCAGGTGGACTTCGGCCCACACTGCATGCCCCAACCTGACCGGGGTTTTTAATTCATAGACACAGGCAGGTACAACTCCGTAATGTGAAGTCCCTGTGGACCGACAGCATGGGTGGGTGCCAGGAAGCCACTGGCGGTACATAAATATATCCCATTGCATTGCCCATCACAGCTGAGGTAATGTCGTGCTTAATGCAGGTGGGCTTCGGCCCACACTGCATGCCCCAGTCAGACTGGGGTTCTTTAGAAGTGGACACATGCAGTTACAACTCCCTGTGGACCCACGGCATGGGTGGCTCCCTGGAACCCACCGGCGGTACATAAATATATCCCATTGCAGTGCCCAACACAGCTGATGTAACGTCAGCTGTAATGCAGGTGGGCTAAAAATTCATTTGATTACACTGTAGGCGAGGGCCCCCAAAAATTGGTGTACCAACAGTACTAATGTACCTGAGAAAAATTGCCCATGCCCAACCAAGAGGGCAGGTGAAATCCATTAATCGCTTTGGTTAATGTGGCTTAATTGGTAACTAGGCCAGGAGGCAGCCCAGTTAAAATAAAAATTGGTTGAGGTGAAAGTTTCAACGCTTTAATGAGCATTGAAACGGATAAAAATTGTTTAGAAAAATTATATGACTGAGCCTTGTGGGCCTAAGAAAAATTGCCCGTTCGGCGTGATTATGTGAGGTTTCAGGAGGAGGAGCAGGAGGAGGAGGAGGAATATTATACACAGATTGATGAAGCAAAAAGGTCCCCGTTTTTGATGGTGATAGAGAACGATGCTTCCATCCGCGGGTGCAGCCTACGTATTGCTTAGGTATCGCTGCTGTCCGCTGGTGAAGAAGAGAAGTCTGGGGAAATCCAGGCTTTGTTTATCTTGATGAGTGTAAGCCTGTCGGCACTGTCGGTTGACAGGTGGGTACACTTATCTGTGATGATTCCCCCAGCCACACTAAACACACTCTCTGACAAGACGCTAGCCGCAGGACAAGCAAGCACCTCCAGGGCATACAGCGCGAGTTCAGGCCACGTGTCCAGCTTTGACACCCAGTAGTTGTCGGGGGCAGAGGCGTCACGGAGGACGGTTGTGCGATCGGCTACGTACTCCCTCACCATCCTTTTACAGTGCTCCCGCCAACTCAGCCTTGACTGGGGACCGGTGACACAGTCTTGCTGGGGAGCCAGAAAGCTGGCAAAGGCCTTGGAGAATGTTCCCCTGCCTGCGCTGTACATGCTGCCTGATCTCTGCACCTCCCCTGCTACCTGGCCCTCGGAACTGCGCCTTCGGCCACTAGCGCTGTCGGATGGGAAGTTTACCATCAGTTTGTCCACCAGCGCCCTGTGGTATAGCATCATTCTGGAACCCCTTTCCTCTTCGGGAATTAGAGTGGAAAGGTTCTCCTTATACTGTGGGTCGAGCAGTGTGTACACCCAGTAATCCGTAGTGGCCAGAATGCGTGTAACGCGAGGGTCACGAGAAAGGCATCCTAACATGAAGTCAGCCATGTGTGCCGGGGTACCTGTACGCAACACATGGCTGTCCTCACTAGGAAGATCACTTTCAGGATCCTCCTCCTCCTCCTCCTCCTCAGGCCATACACGCTGAAAGGATGACAGGCAAGCAGCATGTGTACCCTCAGCAGTGGGCCAAGCTGTCTCTTCCTCCTCCTCCTCATGCTCCTCCCCCTCCTCCTCCTTCTCCTCCTCTGGCCATACACGCTGAAAGGATGACAGGCAAGCAGCATGTGTACCCTCAGCAGTGGGCCAAGCTGTCTCTTCCCCCTCCTCTTCATGCTCCTCCCCCTCCTCCTCTGGCCATACACGCTGAAAGGATGACAGGCAAGCAGCATGTGTACCCTCAGCAGTGGGCCAAGCTGTCTCTTCCCCCTCCTCCTCATGCTCCTCCCCTTCCTCCTCCTCCTCAACGTGCTGAGATATAGACATGAGGGTGCTTTGACTATCCAGCGACATACTGTCTTCCCCCGCCTCCGTTTCCGAGTGCAAAACGTCTGCCTTTATGCTTTGCAGGGAACTTCTCAAGAGGCACAGCAGAGGAATGGTGACGCTAATGATTGCAGCATCCCCGCTCAGCATCTGGGTAGACTCCTCAAAGTTTCCAAGGACCTGGCAGATGGCTGCCAACCAGGCCCACTCTTCTGTAAATAATTGAGGAGGCTGACTCCCACTACGCCGCCCATGTTGGAGTTGGTATTCCGCAATAGCTCTACGCTGCTCATAGAGTCTGGCCAACATGTGGAGCGTAGAGTTCCACTGTGTGGGCACGTCGCACAGCAATCGGTGCACTGGCAGATGAAACCGATGTTGCAGGGTCCGCAGGGTGGCAGCGTCCGTCTTGGAGTTGCGGAAATGTGCGCTGACCCGGCGCACCTTTCCGAGCAGGTATGACAAGTGTGGGTAGCTTTTCAGAAAGCGCTGAACCACCAAATTAAAGACATGGGCCAGGCATGGCACGTGCGTGAGGCTGCCGAGCTGCAGAGCCGCCACCAGGTTACGGCCGTTATCACACACGACCGTGCCCGGTTGGAGGCTCAGCGGCGCCAGTAGTGGCGACTGGGAACCGAGTAGCGCGGGGCCGCCGCCGCCATCATGCTTTTGAAAGCCTCCGTTTCCACAAGCCTATACGGCAGCATCTCCAGGCTGATCAATTTGGCAATGTGCACGTTTAACGCTTGAGCGTGTGAGTGCGTGGCGGCGTACTTGCGCTTGCGCTCAAACAGTGGCGCTAGCGACGTCTGGACGCTGCGCTGAGAAACATTGCTGGATGGGGCCGAGGACAGCGGAGGTGAGGGTGTGGGTGCAGGCCAGGAGACGGTAGTGCCTGTGTCCTCAGAGGGGGGTTGGATCTCAGTGGCAGGTTGGGGCACAGGGGGAGAGGCAGTGGTGCAAACCGGAGGCGGTGAACGGCCTTCGTCCCACCTTGTGGGGTGCTTGGCCATCATATGCCTGCGCATGCTGGTGGTGGTGGCTCCCCAGCTGATCTTGGCGTGACAAAGGTTGCACACCACTGTTCGTCGGTTGTCAGGCGTCTCTGTGAAAAACTGCCACACCGTTGAGCACCTTGACCTCTGCAGGGTGGCATGGCGCGAGGGGGCGCTTTGGGAAACATTTGGTGGATTATTCGGTCTGGCCCTGCCTCTACCCCTGGCCACCGCACTGGCTCGGCCTGTGCCCACTCCCTGACTTGGGCCTCCGCGTCCTCGCCCGCGTCCACGTCCTATAGGCCTACCCCTACCCCTCAGCATGGTGTATTACCAGTAGTGCAGAAACAGAACGCTGTAATTAAATGTGCCGCTTATTGGCCTGTGGTTGGAGGCTGACTTCACTTACGGAACGCCAGGAAATAATTTGGAGGACTACTACACCCAGCAGAGACCCAGAACACTGAGGACAGTGACAGGCAGCCCAAATAGATTTTTTTCCCCAAATGTTTTTGCAAAGGCCCACTGCCTTTATTCAATCAATATGTCTTCTGTCCCTGCCTAACCACCACTTCTGGCCCTGCAGTATGTCAAAGAACTGCAGAGTGTTGCACTGTGGACTGCAATACAGCGGTGATTTAACAGCCCAGACAGAGCCAGGAAATAATTTTGCGCAAGCCTGCTGTAACACTTAGCTGGCTGCGTATGAATTTGGAGGACTACTACACCCAGCAGAGACCCAGAACACTGAGGACAGTCACAGGCAGCCCAAATAGATTTTTTTCCCAAAATGTTTTTGCAAAGGCCCACTGCCTATATTCAATCAATATGTCTTCTGTCCCTGCCTAACCACCACTTCTGGCCCTGGAGTATTACTGCAGGGCGCAATGCTCTGCACGGTCGATATACCAAAAAAAAAAAAAGTGCAACACTGCAAAAAGCAGCCTCCACAGTACTGCACACGGTTAGATGTGGCCCTAAGAAGGACCGTTGGGGTTCTTGAAGCCTAAAATACTCCTAACGCTCTCCCTATAGCAGCTCCACCAAGACAGCACTTTCCCTCCTCTATGTCAGAACGCATCTGTGGCGAGCCGTGGGAGGGGCCGATTTTTATACTCGGGTGACACCTGATCTCGCCAGCCACTCACTGCAGGGGGGTGGTATAGGGCTTGAACGTCGCAGGGGGAAGTTGTAATGCCTTCCCTGTCTTTCTATTGGCCAGAAAAGCACGCTAACGTCTCAGAGATGAAAGTGAAAGTAACCCGAACATCGCGTGGTACTCGTCACGAGTAACGAGCATCTCGAACACGCTAATACTCGAACGAGTATCAAGCTCGGATGAGTACGTTCGCTCATCTCTAATCTTAACTAAAACTATGTGCCTCTAATCATCATCAGTAAGTCTGACAGGAGCTTCTGTCTTACCTGTGAAAATTCTGTGTGGAACAGTCCATGTAGTTTCATCATGAGATCATATGACCCAACTGTAGAAAGATATGTGTGTGAAAATAGAACATCTATTTTCTTTAGTTTTTACCACCTTCCAGAATAGAATAAGAAGTTATCAAAAAGTCTTATGTCAGTTGTACTAATAACCAATCACAGAGAACGGGCAGATACTAACTGAAACAAGAGGGCAGATAGCTCCAACCCCTCAACACAGGGGCGTAGCTAAAGGCTCATGGGCCCGGGAGAAAAAGTTTATCTTGGGGCCCCCCCAATTTCTCTTAACTCCTTAACGCAGAGGTGTAACTTGAAGCTCTTGGGCCCCAATGCAAAATCTGTAACAGGGCCCCCAACTATAATGCTTTATTTATAGTACTAGGCTCCACATATGGAGAAGAGGGGCCTTATGGGCCCCCTAAGGCTCCTGGGCCCAGGTGCAACTGCAACCCCTGCATCCCCTACAGTTACGCCAGTGCCTCAACATGCAGGCAGCTAAACTGCCAAATCAGGGAGCTAATTGCACCTGTGCTGGACACCAATGAAACAGCCACTCACACAGCATCTTAATATAGAGAGGGGTGTCTGCTTAATATTTTGATTGGGCCACCGTCGCTAGTGGGGTGACACAGGGATCAGTATTAGGCACCATTCTGTTCAATATATTTAGCAACGACCTGATAGAGGGCCTTCACAGTAAAATATCAATATTTGCAAATGATACAAAATTATATAAGACAATTAATACAACGGAGGACAATGTGCGGCTACAAAAGAACCTAGACAAGCTGGGGGCTTGGGCAGAAAAATGTCAAATGAAGTTCAATGTGGAAAATGTAAGGTTATGCACATGGACAGGAGAAACGGATGTCACCAATATACACTAAATGGGGTACTGCTAGGGAAAAGCGATATGGAAAAAGACCTGGGGGTACTAGTGGATTGTTGATTTAACTGGAGAAACCAATGCCAGTCAGCTGCTGCAAAAGCTAATAAGGTCTTGGGGTGCATTAAAAGAGGTATATGGGTGAAGGATGAGAACATTATTCTTCCACTATATAAAGCATTTGTCAGGCCCCACATGGAATAGTGTGTACAGTTCTGGATACCAGTGCTCAGGAAGGATATTGCAGAGCTTGAGGGGGTTCAAAGAAGGGTAACTAAACTAATAAATGAAAAGAGAAGACTGGAATACCCAGAGACACTATCAAAATTTGGATTATTCACCCTGGAAAAAAGATGACTAAGGGGGCGATCAAATAACTATGTATAAATACATGAGGGGACAATGCAAGGATCTCACCCATGATCTGTTTATACCCAGGACTGCGACGGCAACAAGAGGGCATCTGCTACGTTTAGAAGAAAGCAGGTTTCATCACCAGCACAGAAGGGGGTTCTTTACTGTAAGAGCAGTGAGACTGTAGAACTCTCTGCCTGAGAACATGGCGATGGCAAAATCCATTGAGGAGTTTAAGAGGGAACTAGACGTCTTTCTTGAGTGGAAGGATATAGACATTAGGTGTTTCAGTGGGTTTGTAGTTCTGGGTCTTACAGTCAGGTAGGAATTATCAAAAGTTGATCATGGTATTTTCTAATTGCCATTATGGAGTCAGGAGGGAATTTTCCCCCAAATGGGCTAATTGGCTTCTGCCTCTTGGGGTTTTTGACTTTCTCTGGATCAACTAGGGGGTTGAAATAGGCTGAGCTAGATGGAAATTGTCTTCATGTAGCCTAAGATACTATGTTGCTATGCCAGATTGGGGTCGGGAGGGAATTTTTTCCCCCTAAAATGAGGAAAATTGTCTTCTACCTCATAGAGTTTTTTGCCTTCCTCAGAGTCAACATTGGGAATAACAGGCTGAATTTGATAGACATGGAACCTACATAAATATTTCAAGGCATACAAAGATATGAGCATGTCTACTACCAGAAAAACCTATAATAAATCCTCCCTCACAAAGTATATAAAAATAGCTATCAATCTTTATTAATAACACAGATCTGTGACTAAAAAGCTGTTTGATTATTTTCAACTAATGTATTTTGGTGTGCTGAAAACAAAAAAAATATTAAAAATGTTAGACATTAGAATTTACCACAAAATGCTAAATTCTCTTTGAATTTAGCAATTTTTTTCTCAATTTTTGGTATTAGGGTTTTTGAAACCAAATTTGAAACCAAAGTTACTATTTATTAAATCACATCAGTGCATTTAAGATATGCAATGCCAAAAAACATAACTTTTAAAGAAAAGAACTTCCAGAGTGAGCTAATGGAAACCAGCATCAATATGTTGCAAGCTGACCATGCAGGCTCTGACATGCACGGGCTTGATTCAGGTTTTTTTCTAGGTTCTTGCCTGTGTTACTATTGTATCTTGATGCTACCAGAAGTATGAGTGGAGACAACATACAGGGTGCTTGACAGGGCGGTGATGCTTCCAGGAGCTGATTGGCTGCTATGAGCAAGGTCCTAGCATGCCGCAGCAATCACTCTTCCTGGGGCAGCCGTCTCCTTTCCTTCTCCCTGTAGCGAACAGCTAGGTGGCACCTGCGCTGACAGTATGATACTGCAGCCACTGCTGTGATGCTGTGCCCTCCCATCTTCCCTGGCAAAGCCCTTGCTCTGTGACTTACGAAGCCACAGAGCATCTTCCCGGGCCATTTGCTCCATCACAGCTCCCTCTGCAGATGTGTCTGTGCTGCTGTGCCACCTGTCAGCTCTGTCCCAGACGCCGGCTCTCTGCTGCTGTCGCCGCTGACAGCACTGCTAGTGCCAGTGATGCCGGCTCTCTGCTGCTGTGTTTGGTGTGTTTCGTGACAAACGGAAAAAGTGGGAATAACTCCCACAATCCCTTTGTGTTAGCTCATCATTCTTAAATCTTGTTTCCCCAGGTTAACGTTATGGCTCCGTGGAAGTGTATTAATTCGCCTGACAGTTCCAGTTTCATTTGTGGTGAATATACAGTGTTGAAGCAACAGCTAAATATTACAGACTTTGTAAAAAAAAGTATACTTTGCATACTTCAGACTAAAACTTGGAGATCAAGATAAAGTTTGCGCGCCTCATAAAGTGTGCAAACAGTGTGTTGAGGACCTCCGAAATTGGTTCAAGAGTAAGAAAAAAGCTTTGCGTTATGGGATCCCTATTGTATGCAAAAGAAGCATAGCAATGACTTTTATTAATGCGATGTGAAAGTGTATAATTCCAAATGGAAGCATTCCATTTCATACCCCAATCTTCACTCAGCAATTCGTCCCATCCCCCATGGCACATCTATACCAGTATCTAAGCCCTCTGCTAACTTAGAAGAGATATCTAGCTCCGATGAAGGTGGAGTCATACCTGAACCAGATGACGAATCAAGTTCTGACTTTGAAGATGATACAAGACCAAAATTTTTTTCCCAGGAGGAGATGAATGATTTGGTAAGAGACTTGAATCTTCCCAAAGATGCCGCTGAGTTACTCGGTTCAAGGCTCAAAAGCAGGAACTTATTTCCTGGAGTGTCTTTTTCATGGTTCAGACATCGTGAAAAGGAGTTCATTCCTTACTTTGCCTAGGAAGACAAGTTGGTTTATTGCAGCAATGTCAAAGGTTTGATGGGTCAATTCAAAATCCAATATGATTCAACGCAAGGTGTCTTTTCATAGATTCTTCAAAAAGAAGTTTCATAGCAGTTTTGCTCCACAATGGCGGTTTTTATGCTTTCATCCCTGTAGATCATTCCGTACACTTAAAGGGAAACCTAAGAGAACTTGTAATTGGTTCTTCGTAAACTTAAATATGAAGACCACGGTTGGCAAGTGTGTGGGAATTTAAAGATCTTGTGCATGCTGCTCAGGCAGCAAGCTGCATATTACAAATACCCTTGTTTTCTGCGTCTATGGGACAGTCGAGACTGACAAAATCACTGGACCAAAAAGAGTTGGCAGCCGAGAGTGCTCACAGTCGGTCAAAAAAATGTCCTCCGAGAAACTTTGGTACCTCCACATAAAGTTCTTTTACCACCTCTCCATATAAAATTGAGAATAATGAAGCAATTCGTGAAATCACTTTTAAGAGATGGAGAATGCTTCAAATATTTGGTCACCAATTTTCCAGGCCTCTCGGAGGCAAAATTGAAGGAAGGTGTGTTCGTCGGACGAGACATTAGAAGGCTTATAGCTGATTAAGAGTTTGTCAATACCATGATGTATTCTCAAAAAGAAGAGTGGATTGCATTTAAAGAGGTTGTAGAGAAATGTTTAGGCAATAAGAAAGATCCTGACTACAAAAAGATCATTGAACGAATGCTAAAAGCATTTCAAACTTTAGGTTGCCTGATGAGTTTGAAAGTGCATTTCCTCCAATCCCACCTTAACTACTTTCCTGAAAATTTGGGAGCTGTGAGGGAAGAACAAGGTGAATGATTCCACCAGGACATTAAAGAGAGGGAAAGAAGATACCAGGGAAAATGGAGCATTACAATGATGGCAGACTACTGTTGGATGCTTCAAAGAGACATTCCAGATGCTACTCACAAGTGTAAATGTACCAAGAGGAGCCTCACAGGGAAGAAGAAATTATTTTAGTGTGTTTTAGTAAGCTCATTTCAGTTCAAGAATGATTTTCATGTAAAATTTGTAATTAAAAATTAATTTTATAAGTCTATTTTTATTTATTTTGAGGTATTGCCTTATTTAACATAGATAACTGAATTGTCAGGAAACGTGATGTCTTATGATAAAATGGAGGTCATTTTTGGATTCAGTGTACCGAAAAATATAAATATTACATGGAATAACCAAAACTGACCAAAAAGGCTAAAAGAACAGCTCTCTAACAGGAGATATAAAGACAATGACCATCAATGAAAAAACGAATATTAAATATCTCCAGCATGCAAACTGTTCATGGCACCATTCAATATTGCACATGGGGTGCATATAAATATGGATATATTAAATCACACAGTGATAAAATAACCACAAAATGCAAATAATGATATATATAAACACATACCCTGGGACATAGCAAATACAGGAATGATCACAAGAAATGCCTCGATGGGACCCAAAAACTAATCCAGCAAAATCTATTCTCCAAAACTAAAATGGTGGTTCTACTTTTCTAAGCCCTTCAGTGTGCACAAACAGCATTTTTTGCCCAAATATATGAAATTGCTAAACCTTGGAGACCCTGTTTAATAATTTAAGTGATGTATGGCATTTCTCTGGTGGCACAAGTTGGCACCATATATTAGGCACTGAAACAGCAACTCTGTGTAAAAGTTGCAATTTTCAGTTTGCACTTCCCAATGTACATTATTTACTGCAAAACACCTGTAGTGTCAAAATGCTCCCGACACACCTTGATAAATTCCTTGAGGAGTGGAATTTCCAAAGTAAGGGCCCTTCTCAGCGGTTTTTCACCATTTGTAAATCCCAAAATGACCTCTCTTACCTTAGAGTGGCTTCATGTGAGCATGTTTTGTGCGTGCATAAGCGCACAAAAACATGCGTCTATTACAAGCAATGCAGACAGCTGCTTTTGATTGGCTGAGCACCTCGGTCAATCACAGGCAGCTCTCGCTGACTGAATGACAGGCAAGAACTGCCTGTGATTCACTGAGCACCCTAGTCAATCACAAGCAGTTCTTTCAGCAGGCACAGATTTTAATTTTCTGCCTGCTAAAAGAACTGCATTGCAGAGCGGGGGACAGTGCTGAGAGGTCGCGGCTGAGCAGCTGAAGAAAGGTGAGTATGTAGTGTTTATTATTTTTTACACTACTTTGCCTTGTTTTTCAGGGAAAAAGCCCTTCCCTGAAAAACAATTGCAGGATGCCGACAGCTGGATCAGCTACCACAGCTGTCGTCTGTGACAGCTGCAGTAGGGAATTCTTTATTCCCACCAGGATTTAGAATTCCTTTGCCGCATGTGTCACATCTGTGACAGGTGCTGCAGGGAATTCTTTATTCCCAGTGGGGATGAAGAATACATCTTCCACATGCGGCAGATGTGTTATTCATCCCGGCGGGGATTTAGAATTCCTTTGTCGCATCTGTCACAGATATGGCAGGTGCAGCAGGGAATTCTTTTTTCCTGCGGGGATGAAAAACACATCTGCCGCATGCAGCAGATGTGTTCTTCACCCCCGCGGGGGACACGGCAGCGCCAGACAGGTAAGTATATTTTAATTTTTTTTTTTTTTTACACTAAAATGTTTGTTTTTCAGAGAAGAGCTTATATTTAAAGCTCTTCCCTGAAAAACAATTACGGGGTGCCGGAAGACCATTGCCTTCAATGGAGCCGCCGGCAGCAGCTGCGGCTCCATTGAAGACTATGTGCGGACCTGCATACACGCGTTTTTTTGAGCGTGCAGGGGTGCGCACGTATGTACGCACCTATGTACGCACACGCACATGCTCTTGTGATAGCCGCCCTTACATTGTGCTTTTTCACTGTGAGCTCTATTGTATTTCCTTCTAAAAGATTAGAGTCACATATATGGGATTTCTAAAATTAGGGAGCACAGTATTATAATTAGAGAGCTGATTTTTCACAGTGGCACAAGCTAAACACAGCATTTTGGGCACTAAGCGACGTATCTGTAGAAAAATGGCAATTTTCACTGTGCACCATAGGCTGTGTGTTAATTTCTGAAAAACACCAATTGGGTTAAAATTCTGACTTGCAGAAATGTGCAAGCAGAAACACTGAATATGAGGAAACCCATTGAAATCTAGGGGTTCTATTACCAGCAGTTTGTGTAAACGAAAACTCCCATGTAAGGGAGCTCAAGGACTATTTTTCTTCCTTTTAGCTCGTGTACAAATAAATAATTTGGGGCTAATATAATGTATTGTTGGACAAAAAGTAATTTTTTATATTCATGCCCCAAGTCTAATAAACTCTACAAACCATCTGCAGCAGATTGTGTCTTATTATGTATACATTAAATAATGTATAGAGATGAGCGAACGTACTCGTCCGAGCTTGATATTCGTGCGAATATTAGGGTGTTCAGGATGCTCGTTACTCTTAACGAGCACCACGCGGTGTTCCGGTTACTTTCAGTTTCCTCTCTGAGACGTTAGCACGCTTTTCTGGCCAATTGAAAGACAGGGAAGGCATTACAACTTCCCCCTGTGACGTTCAAGCCCTATACCAACCCCCTGCTGTGAGTGGCTGGGGTGATCAGATGTCACCCGAGTATAAAAGTCGGCCCCTCCCGCGGCTCGCCTCAGATGCCTTGTGACTGAGTTAGCTGAGGGAAAGTGCTGCTGCTGGTGCTGCTGTAGGGAGAGTGTTAGGAGTGAGTGTAGGCTTCAAGAACCCCAACGGTCCTTCTCAGGGCCACATCTATCCGTGTGTAGTACTGTGGAGGGTGCTGTTAGCAGTGTTGCACAAATTTTTTTTTTTCAAAATCGGCAGTCTGCAGAGCATTGCGCCTTGCAGTAATACTACAGGGACAGAAGTGGTGCTTAGGTAGGGAGAGTGTTAGGAGTGAGTGTAGGCTTCAAGAACCCCAACGGTCCTTCTTAGGGCCACATCTATCCGTGTGCAGTACTGTGCAGGCTGCTGTTAGCAGTGTTGCATATTTTTTTCTTTTCAAAATCGGCTGTCTGCAGAGCATTGCGCCTTGCAGTAATACTACAGGGAGAGAATTGTGTAGGCAGGGCCAGAAGACATATATTATTGATTGAATATAGTCAGTGGGCCCTCCGTTTCCAAAAAAGGGAAAAATTGTATTTGTCCTGCAGTCTTGCGCCAATTTATTTCCTGCCTGGGAAAAGTAACCGCTGTGCAGCACTTCATATAACTGCATTTCTGTGCAACACATATCTTATCTGATTGAATATAGTCAGTGGGCCCTCCGTTTCCCAAAAAGGGAAACATTCTATTTGTCCTGCAGGCTTGCGCCAATTTATTTGCTGCCTGTGAAAAGTCTCCGCTCTGCTGCACTTCATATAACTGCATTTCTGTGCAACACATATCTTATCTGATTGAATATAGTCAGTGGGCCCTCCGTTTCCCAAAAAGGGAAACATTCTATTTGTCCTGCAGGCTTGCGCCAATTAATTTCCTGCCTGGGAAATCACTGGTAATACAGCATGCTGAGGGGTAGGGGTAAGCCTAGAGGACGTGGACGTAGCCGAGGACGCGTAGGCCCAAGTGAGGGTGTGGGCGCAGGGCGAGCTCCTGATCAAGGTGTATCGCAGCCGACTGCTGCGCGATTAGGAGAGAGGCACGTTTCTGGCGTCCCCACATTCATCGCCCAATTAATGGGTCCACGCGGGAGACCTTTATTAGAAAATGAGCAGTGTGAGCAGGTCCTGTCGTGGATGGCAGAAAGCGCTTCGAGCAAGCTATCATCCACCCACAGTTCTGCGCCGTCCAGTGCTGCAAATCCAAATCCTCTGGCTGCTACTCCTCCTTCCTCCCAGCCTCCTCACTTCACTACAATGACACATGCTCAGGAGCGGGCAGACTCCCAGGAACTGTTCTCGGGCCCCTGCTCAGAATGGGCAGCAGTGGTTCCTCTCCCACCAGAGGAGTTTATCGTCACTGATGCCCAACCATTCGAAAGTTCCCGGGGTCCGGGGGATGAGGCTGGGGACTTCCGGCAACTGTCTCAAGACCTTTCAGTGGGTGAGGAGGACGATGACGATGAGACACAGTTGTCTTGCAGGGAGGTAGTAGTAAGGGCAGTAAGTCCGAGGAAGGAGCGCACAGAGGATTCGGAGGAAGAGCAGCAGGACGATGAGGTGACTGACCCCACCTGGTGTGCAACGCCTACACAGGACAGGTCTTCAGAGGGGGAGGCACGGGCAGCAGCAGGGCAGGTTGCAAGAGGCAGTGCGGTGTCCAGGGGTAGAGGCAGGGCCAGACCAAATAATCCACCAACTGTTTCCCAAAGCACACCCTCGCGCCATGCCACCCTGCAGAGGCCGAGGTGCTCTAAGGTCCGGCAGTTTTTCACAGAGAAGCCTGACGACCGACGAACAGTGGTGTGCAACCTTTGTCGCGCCAAGATCAGCCGGGGAGCCACCACCAACAGCCTCACCACCACCAGCATGCGCAGACATATGATGGCCAAGCACCCCACAAGGTGGGACGAAGGCCGTTCACCGCCTCCGGTTTGCACCGCTGCCTCTCCCCCTGTGCCCCAACCTGCCACTGAGATCCAACCCCGCTCTGAGGACACAGGCACTACCGTCTCCTGGCCTGCACCCACACCCTCACCTCCGCTGTCCTCGGCCCCATCCACCAATGTCTCGCACCGCACCGTCCAGCCGTCGCTACCGCAAGTGTTTGAGCGCAAGCGCAAGTACGCCGCCACGCACCCGCACGCTCAAGCGTTAACCGTCCACATAGCCAAATTTATCAGCCTTGAGATGCTGCCGTATAGGGTTGTGGAAACGGAGTCCTTCAAAAGTATGATGGAGGCAGCCCCGCGCTACTCAGTTCCCAGTCGCCACTACTTTTCCCGATGTGCCGTCCCAGCCCTGCACGACCACGTCTCCCGCAACATTGTACGCGCCCTCACCAACGCGGTTACTGCCAAGGTCCACTTAACAACGGACACGTGGACAAGCACAGGCGGCCAGGGCCACTACATCTCCCTGACGGCACATTGGGTGAATTTAGTGGAGGCTGGGACAGAGTCAGAGCCTGGGACCGCTCACGTCCTACCCACCCCCAGAATTGCGGGCCCCAGCTCGGAAACAGAACCGGGGGAAGACAGTATGTCGCTGGATAGTCAGAGCACCCTCCTGTCTATATCTCAGCGCGTTCAGGAGGAGGAGGAGGAGCATGAGGAGGATGAGGAGGAGGGGGAAGAGACAGCTTGGCCCACTGCTGACGGTACCCATGCTGCTTGCCTGTCATCATTTCAGCGTGTATGGCCTGAGGAGGAGGAGGAGGAGGAGGAGGAGGATCCTGAAAGTGATCTTCCTAGTGCGGACAGCCATGTGTTGCGTACAGGTACCCTGGCACACATGGCTGACTTCATGTTAGGATGCCTTTCTCGTGACCCTCGCGTTACACGCATTCTGGCCACTACGGATTACTGGGTGTACACACTGCTCGACCCACGCTATAAGGAGAACCTTCCCACTCTCATTCCCCAATAGGAAAGGGGTTCGAGAGTGTTGCTATACCACAGGACCCTGGCAGACAAGCTGATGGTAAAATTCCAATCCGACAGCGCTAGTGGCAGAAGGCGCAGTTCCGAGGGCCAGGTAGCAGGGGAGGTGCGGAGATCGAGCAGCATGTACAGCCCAGGCAGTGCAACAGTCTTTAAGGGCCTGGCCAGCTTTATGGCTCCCCAGCAAGACTGTGTCACCGCTCCCCAGTCAAGGCTGAGTCGGCGGGAGCACTGTAAAAGGATGGTGAGGGAGTACGTAGCCGATCGCACGACCGTCCTCCGTGACGCCTCTGCCACCTACAACTACTGGGTGTCGAAGCGGGACACGTGGCCTGAACTAGCGCTGTATGCCCTGGAGGTGCTTGCTTGTCCTGCGGCTAGCGTCTTGTCGGAGAGGGTGTTTAGTGCGGCTGGGGGAATCATCACAGATAAGCGTACCCGCCTGTCAACCGACAGTGCCGACAGGCTAACACTCATCAAGATGAACAAAGCCTGGATTTCCCCAGACTTCTCTTCTCCACCAGCGGACAGCAGCGATACCTAAGCAATACGTAGGCTGCACCCGCGGATGGAAGCATCGTTCTCTCTCACCATCCAAAACGGGGACATTTCTGCTTCATCAATCTGTGTATAATATTCCTCCTCCTCCTCCTGCTCCTCCTCCTGAAACCTCACGTAATCACGCTGAACGGGCAATTTTTCTTAGGGCCACAAGGCTCACTCATATAATTTTTCTAAAAATTTTTTATACGTTTCAATGCTCTTAAAAGCGTTGGAACTTTAACTTGAAACAATTTTTCGTTAAACTGGGCTGCCTCCAGCGATTAATGGGTTTCACCTGCCATCTTGGTTGGGCATGGCCAATTTTTACTGAGGTACATTAGTACTGTTGGTACACCAATTTTTTTGGGCCCTCACCTACAGTGTAATCATAGCAATTTCTATGTTCTTCGCCTGCACTCATGGTACAGAAAGGTGTGTGGGGTTGGCCTACACTTTAGCTACATAAATGTAACTTGGGCCTTGGCTATACTGCAGCTACTGAAATGGAACTAAGACTGCGCTCCCACTATACTGCTGCTTCGGAATTGTTCCTGGGGCCTGTGTAGGCTGCTACTATTACTTAAATGGAACTTAGACTATGCTCCTCCTATACTGCTGCTTCGGAATTGTTACTGGGGCCTGTCTTGAGTGCTACTATTACTGAAATGGAACGAAGACTGCGCTCCCACTATACTGCTGCTTCGGAATTGTTACTGGTGCCTGTCTTGAGTGCTACTATTACTGAAATGGAACGAAGACTGCGCTCCTACTATACTGCTGCTTCGGAATTGTTACTGGGGCCTGTCTTGAGTGCTACTATTACTGAAATGGAACTAATACTGTGCTCCCCCTATAATGCTGCTAGTGATATGTTAGTGGGGCCTGTCCTAATGCTGCGGCTGAAATGTTACGAATTATGGGCTCTGCCTATACCGCTGCTAATGGTATGTCTCTGGGGTGTGGAAACAGAGGCTTCCCAAAGACATGATGGCGGCGAGGCCATTTCCCACCAACGCGGTTACTGTTAAGGTGCATATAACCACGGACACGTGGAGAGGACACGTAGTGCCTCAAAAACATCCCCCGCCACGGCCCACTTAATCCTGGCCACATTCCGAAAACCAACAAAATAAAACCGCGCTACTAGGTCTGCAGTCACCACCACATTACCACCAACGCGGTTACTGTTAAGGTGCATATAACCACGGACACGTGGAGAGGATACGTAGTGCCTCAAAAACATCCCCCTCCTCCTCCAACAATGAAAACATTCTTGGCAAATGCCTTTGCATTGGTTCGTCTGGTGGCAGTCCAAGAATTTCACCTTTACCGACACAACAAGAGAGCCCCCCCACCATACCCCCGCCACGGCCCACTTAATCCTGGCCACATTCCGAAAACCAACAAAATAAAACCGCGCTACTAGGTCCGCAGTCACCACCACATTACCACCAACGCGGTTACTGTTAAGGTGCATATAACCACGGACACGTGGAGAGGACACGTAGTGCCTCAAAAACATCCCCCGCCACGACCAACTTAATCCTGGCCACATTCCGAAAACCAACAAAATACAACCGCGCTACTAGGTCTGCAGTCACCACCACATTACCACCAACGCGGTTACTGTTAAGGTACATATTACCAGTCTGACTGGGGCATGCAGACACCTTGACAGAATGAATAGTGTGTGGCACATAGGTTCCCCATTGCAATGCCCACGTGTGCAGCTCCTGATGGCGGTGGCACAGGATTATATTTCTCATTGCTTCTGTACAGCATTGTGGGCTATCGCCCCACCACTTTTAAAGAGGGTCGCTGCCTAGCCGTGCCAACCCTCTGCAGTGTGTGCCTGCAGTTCCTCCTCATGGCAGACGCACTTATAAATAGACATGAGGGTGGTGTGGCATGAGGGCAGCTGAAGGCTGCGCAGGGACAGTTTGGTGTGCGCTGTGGACACTGCGTCATGCAGGGGGGAGGGGGGTTGGGCAGCATGTAACCCAGGAGAAGTGGCAGCAGAGTGTCATGCAGGCAGTGATTGTGCTTTGTTGTAGGTAGTGTGGTGCTTAGCTAAGGTATGCCATGCTAATGAGGGCTTTTCAGAAGTAAAAGTTGTTGGGAGGGGGGGGGCCACTCTTGCCGGTATTGTGGCTTAATAGTGGGACCTGTGAACTTGAGATGCAGCCCAACATGTAGCCCCTCGCCTGCCCTATCCGTTGCTGTGTCGTTCCCATCACTTTCTTGAATTGCCCAGATTTTCACACATGGAAACCTTAGCGAGCATCGGCGAAATACAAAAATGCTCGTGTCGCCCGTTGACTTCAATGGGGTTCGTTACTCGAAACGAACCCTCGAGCATTGCGAAAATTTCGTCCCGAGTAACGAGCACCCGAGCATTTTGGTGCTCGCTCATCTCTAGTAATGTACCAAATTATCTTGCAAACTTTCACAGTAAGTTTTTTCCAAAGACCAAGAAAATTGCATACTTTAAAACTATTATCCTATATAATGATAATCCTTTAATCCTAATTGCATCTGTTGTTTCCTTACATACGATTCCTCTTCACAATTTTTGCAGATCTTTATTTTGTCAAATAATTTAATTTATCATCCACAGTGGGGTTTTTTATGCATTTTTCATTATTTTTTTTATTCATAGTGTTTTAGCTTGTATCATAAGATGCGTTCATGATACTGCAGGAATGCTTTTAGCCCATGTTATCTATCATGTCGCAGACACATGTCAGAGTTTCGCAATGGTGGGATTCCATAAATTTGAATTCCAAGTTAAGGCAAAGGATCTTTACACTGTGTACTGTGTGCTGTGTGCATTTAACTTTCACTCACAGCTCTGTATTTCTGAGATAATCTTCCAAACAGGGACATATGCGAGTTGGAGGATTGCAGATTTCTTTGGACAAAAAAAATCTAATAATTGCAAAAGCAGTGTGCTGTATTTCTAAATTCAACATATTAGATCATCTATTGGGCTTACTTTTATCTAAGAATGTATTACTTTATTAATGTATTGGCTTATACAATCCATATACTGTTTATAGATTGCATATATTCTGTGTTACATTAATGTCTATTAAACTCACCATATGGTTGGCAATTTGTTGGCCTAATGGACCAGGAATCAAATTATTTATGGGTAGCTATTTGACTTGTCACTCAAAGGCATGTTGAAAAATATTTTGGGATTTTGACATTTTTTATTGACTTGGAGATGGACTTCTACTGTGTAAATTGATGATAACTTCTAGAAAGTATCAGTGAAATATTTTGAAAATAAAAAATGCATTGTGTATGTATTTCCACCATGCTACTTGAAACCTTTATTTTGGGGTGCACAACCTGCAAGCCATACACTGCAGCAAATTGTAGCCCTTGTCCTGCTAGAGGGAAACACAGCTAATAAGTTGTCTCAGCTGTGCTTCTGAGGAAATTCTGTGCTGGCTGCGACAGGGTTGTAATGAGTTCTTTCTTTGGCTTTCAAGAAAGCGCTCATTGGTTAGTACAGGCTCCTGTCAAACACTTATAGGTAATGTCTGTGTGACAGAAACCTGCATAAACCAATAAGGGTTTTCTTTCACAGCCAATAAAAACACGTATTGCTTACTGAACTCTGCCTATATGTTAATTTGCTGGGACAGAGAAGGAGCTGTAAGGGAGAAGAACTACAAGAGGGTGAGAGAGGACAGATGTGTTATGGGAGGGAAATTGTGATGCGATGTGAGAGACATGGCTTTAAGGGTATGATGCGGAGAAAGGTTTCTGTAGGAGTGGATTGTGCAGACGGGAAGACCTGGTTTTGTGGAGGGGAATATGATGTGGGGAGATGTAATTGTGTGTGTGTGTGTGTGTGTGTGTGTGTGTAAAGGGAGGAATGGAGTAGAGGAAATTGATGTCCAAGATGCTACAGTAGGTGGAGATAAGACCTGAGAGAAAAGGAAGGAAATGATGTGTTGCGGTGGTAAAGAAGCCAAGGAGGCATTGCTAAATATAGCAATTGGTTCTGTTCAGTGAGGGCACCCTCATGATAGTGGATCACACAATAGATACCCAGCAGGGGTGTAACTAAAGGCTCAGGGGCCCTGTTGCAAAAGTTCAGGACCGCCCATTGGAATGTTCAATTGAGAATATGCAGAGCTATAAATGAATAAAATACAGGTTTTACTAATTCTATCCCAATAAAACAATATCAATCTGCTCTATAACATGTTGCCTGTAGCTTAAATAGCATGTCCCAGCTAACAAATTGACTTTAAGGGTCATATCACCATATATTACAAATTCCTTTCTACCATTCTGGGTTATAAACATACCCAAATAGGCCTAAATAAATAAACTGATGATAATTAGAGATGAGCGAGCACCAAAATTTTCACGATGCTCGAGGGTTCGTTTCGAGTAACGAATCCCATTGAAGTCAATGGGCGACCCGAGCATTTTTGTATATCGCCGATGCTCGCTAAGGTTTTCATTTGTGAAAATCGGGGCAATTCAAGAAAGTGATGGGAACGACACAGCAACGGATAGGGCAGGCGAGGGGCTACATGTTGGGCTGCATCTGAAGCTGCCAGGTCCCACTATTAAGCCACAATAGCGGCAAGAGTGGGCCCCCCCCGCACTGTCAGCATAAAGATCGTTCTCCTCTGCCACAGCAGTAACAGCTGTGGCAGAGAAGAACGATGTTTGCCCATTGAATTCAATGGAGCCGGCAATACAGCAGGTTCCACTGAAAGCAATGGGCTGCCGGCGTGCGCGGGATTAATTGTCGGGAAGGGCTTAAATATAGAAGCCCTTCCCTGCAATTCATCCAGAAATGTGTTAAAATAAAAAAAATATACCATATATACCGGCTTATAAGGCGACGGGGCGTATAAGACGACCCCCCAACTGTCACCTTATACGCCGGGAATACAGCGGAGCAAAAAATAAAAATCATTACTCACTTCCCCCGGCGTTCTGCGGCGCTGCTGCAGGATGTCGCTCCCTCCTGGTCCCCGGCAGAGCATTGCTTTCTGGACGCAGGGCTTGAAATCCCCGCCTCCAGAAAACACACGTGCCTTCAGCCAATCACAGCCAATGACAATGATGTCATTGAATGGCTGTGATTGGCTGACCGCGTGTGTTAGCTAATCACAGTAGCTTTCTGGAGGCGGGGATTTCAAGCCCTGCGTCCAGAAAGCAATGCTCTGCCAGGGACCAGAAGGGAGCGACAGCCTGCAGCAGCGCCGCAGAACGCCGGGGGAGGTGAGTAATTAATTTTTTTTTTACACTTTCTTTTTTTTTGTATTACCGGCGTATAAGACGACTCCCGACTTCAGAGCAGATTTTTCGGGGTTCAAAAGTCGTCTTATATGCCAGTATATACGGTATATACTTACCTTGTCCCGGCAGACGGAGTTCAGCGCGGCCGGGCTACAGTGGGTGTGAAGGGGGTGTGAGTCAGACCTGCCCCCTGATTGGCTCAGCGCTGAGTCTGACTCACACCCCCTTCACACCCACTGCCGGCCGCCGCGGCTGAACTCCGTCTGCCGGGACAAGGTAAGTAATAGTATATATATATATATATAAATATTTTTATTTTAACACATTTCTGGATGAATTGCAGGGAAGGGCTTATATATTTAAGCCCTTCCCAACAATTCATCCCGCGCACGCCGGCAGCCCATTGCTTTCAGTGAAACCTGCTGTATTGCCGGCTCCATTGAATTCAACGGGCAAACATCGTTCTTCTCTGCCACAGCTGTTACAGCTGTGGCAGAGAAGAATGATTTGTCTTCTATATGTTCTCAATGGGGTCGGCGCTGCTGCCGCCGGCCCCATTGCGCGCATATAGAGAAGAGAACAGGAATCGCAGATCGCAGATAGGTGCAATCTGCGATTTCTATGGCCTAAGAAGGACCGTTGGGGTTCTTGAAGCCTAAAATCACTCCTAACGCTCTCCCTATAGCAGCTCCGGCATCAACAGCACTTTCCCTGAACTATGTCAGAATAAATCTGTGGCGAGCCGCGGGCGGGCAGATTTTAATACTCGGGTGACACCTGATCTCGCCAGCTACTCACTGCAGGGGGGTGGTATAGGGCTTGAACGTCGCAGGGGGAAGTTGTAATGCCTTCCCTGTCTTTCTATTGGCCAGAAAAGCGCGCTAACGTCTCAGAGATGAAAGTGAAAGTAACTCGAACATCGCGTGGTACTCGTTTCGCGTAACGAGCATCTCGAACACCCTAATACTCGAACGAGTATCAAGCTCGGACGAGTACGCTCGCTCATCTCTAATGATAATCTACAATTGCCTAGTTGAACATTGCTTAAGGCATTAGAATGCAGCATTAGCTACTTTTCCTCTAGTCTTTATTTTGAAAGCATCCTTCAAATTTATCAAAGGGCATATACCACCACAGTGGACACAAAATGAGAAGAGTTCGAAAGAATAAATACTTTTAGTATCAGGTGGGAGTCACCAATCTTTACCACCGCCTTTGGAGTTACCCAATTTTTTTAGCACTCTTTCTTATGTACTGATGAACTGCACAAGGGCAATGTTTGATTATATACATACTACTACTACTGCAACCAGGGTAGTAGAAAACTGCTATATGTGATGTGAGAGAATTTATCACGATTAAATCTATAGCAACACAATTTTTTTTTCTAACATCCATTTTATATATATATATATATATATATATATATATATATATATATATATTAGCTGATATATCCGGCTTCGCCTGAGTTAATTTGGTGCAGGTGTTTACCTGCTGTACTCAAGAAAATGTTATGAAGTCAAGGTTACTTTAGAGTGATAGATTCTCCTCAGACTGCATGTAACGATATCCCTCTGCAGTATGTGCAACATCTCCCATTCTCCTCACTTTTTACCCTTAAAGATAATACCCCTTTTTATTCAAATCTAACCCCAGACGGGAGCATGGCTTGACTGGAAGCGAGGTCGGACGTGCAGAGATAGAGCTCCTCAATGGGACCTTTAAAAACCTGATATCTACGTCCCACAGAGGATAAAGTGGATGACCTCAGGAGTTGCTAGGCTGCAGGGAAAAGGTCTTACAACCTTCCCCAGCTGCTTGGAACACCCACAGCACTTTGGGCCTAGCACAGCAAGAAGCTGGGTACTTGATTTTGAAGGAGGACGAGAAGGCCACAGGAAAGAACACTGCAAGCAAGCCGTATAGCAGCCACTGGAGCCTCGGGATGCAGAGACAGCTTACCAGGGGAGCCTCCTGTTCGGGCACTGACTTCAGGTAGAGCTGAGGAAACTGGCGGTGGTGTCCATTACCTTGTGCTCTGCACCGAGACTCCTGGAGCATTGAGGGCGGTCTTAGGAGAAAAGTGCTGCAGTAGGCGAAGTAACACTGGCCAGTGGAGAGTTTCACATAGCAGGGAAGCTGAACCCTGAGCTGACTGCTATAGGGGAGAGCAAAGGAAGCACGTGAAGTGCATTGCCATTAAGATCCATTGAGAACAGTTCCAGCACTGCCCACAGCCTCTTCCACACTGCCCCCTTTCTCACTGAAGTGTATTGAGGAGTACTGGATCAACCCAACATAGGACCTGGGGAGCAGACCCAGGTGGATTATCAACTGGACCTGGTTCCTGTTCATTCCAGAACATTATTGTCTTTATATGCAAAGTTTTTCTAACAATCTAGTTGTCACAGGATAAAGTATACGGGGAATTCTCTCTGAACAGTACTTAGCTAATAAGAAGGAATGTTCTAAGATATTCACCACATTGTGCCCTACGTAGCAGCGCTGTTATTCATCAAGTTGTTTTTCTGCATTTAATATGCTCAAACAGCAGCTTAAAAGCCCCAAAACAAATCTTTCCATCTAAGCTCCTCCACTGTCAGTTCTAGATGAGGAAGACCCACTCTGGAGAGTAGCAGCCTTCGAGCCCCCTGCTATGCTCTATCAGCTATTAGTGACTCTTGTATTTTCATCTATCTCACTACCGTAGAGAGTGCCAACAGACAGCCTCACTCTCCACATACTTTACAACTGCATCACTCATCAATAAGGCTTTAATCCCACGTCTCCCTGCACACCCTATACAACTAAAATCACTGTTTCTGGAGGCACAATGGGAAAGATGGGGAAGGAGAGGAGCAGCTAAGCTTCTGGGCAGCAACTGACATAGAAAAACCAAGGTACTTACAACGTTTCCTGAAGAAGAGAAGTGCCAATTTCCCTGCTGGCACCTCCAAAAACAACCAATCACTTACAAATGAAGAGGAAGTCCCAGAAGACTCAGATGGAGAGTGAAAATGAGAGGGAACAGCCCACAGATTTCAAATATATCAAAAGAATTCCTTAAAAAAAGCCCTTGCCCAAGCTATTCAACCAGTTCTCTCAGAGCTGAATGACATAAAAACAGAAATCTCACACATAGGCAATAGAGTGGAAGAGCTGGAAAATTCCCACGCTGCCATCATCACACAAAGCAACAATCTGACTGATCAGTGGAGTAGCAGAGAGACCAAATTGATAGAGCTCTGACCTTAATAGAGGATTAAGAGACAAGCTTAGGAAGATGGCATCAACCACATTTGCTGATCTCATGGGGGAGGAGAGAATTGGCATTGTTATCATTGAGAGAATCCACAGGGTGCTATGCCCCAAACCAAAATTGGGAGACCCACCTGTGGGCTACTCTCCTTTAATGACACACAAGCAATCCTACTCACTTCCAGATACAGAGAACAACTGAGTTATCAAGGATCAACAATTCAGATCTATCAGGACTTGGCCCCACTCTCGCTAAGAGAAGACTTTTGAAACCACTTCTAGAAGCCCTAAAAAACAAAAATCTACAGTACTCCTATTCCTGGTTCCCATTTGAATTGGTGGTGCATAAGGACAGCAGGTGCATCCATATCCACACTCCAGCAGACCTGCAGAGGGCCTGGCCCTTACTGGACTTATCTACAATACAGATACCCTCCTGGATGCCGCTAGGAGAAAAGGATCTGCCCCTTAGGGCAGCCAAGCAGACGACATTGAAGGAATTTCCTCGCTTCAAGTCCCCAAGGAATGGTAGACTGCGTACTATGCTTGATTTCCCACAAAGCATCAATGCAATGATGGCACCATCATAAAAATCCTGATTGAGCTCCATGCCTTAGCCTCACAGTGAGATGATCAGGTTCTGCTGAAAATCATGAAAGTCGGAGGACCCAACCTAATGGACAAAGTTGGGGCTGGGAGGGTCTGCGTTGGGCATCCCCTTCTCTTTTTGTTTCTTTCTGTTTCTATACTTTTTTCTTTTTCTTACAGCTAAAGAACCTAGATCTTGCATATCCCAGATAGCATGTCTATCTGTTGGAGAGCTATCCAATCTTCACTTGTGGACCAGACATATGGACTGTTCCATTTCTAAGTACTACTTTATATTTATGCTGGTATCATAAACCGTATAGTACCCTTGTCCGAGTGTTTACCTGTGGTCTGAGCTGTTGGTCTGTGGGACTCTGTCAATGAAGGTGGTAGATGGCTGGGTCTGGTCTCCTCCCCCCCTCCCTGCCTCTTGTTCTGGAGTGGCTTGGGTCGACCCCTGGGGTACTCTTTTGTTCCGCCCTGGGTCGTCCTGATCGTATCTGCCATGATGTTGGTGGAGGGGCGGGGGAGAGGCATGCATACCTGGACCCGAGTGTGCGTGAGTAGGATCACACTAGGTCCTCTGGCTCTGAGGCACTGAGGTCCCCTGATGTTTATAGTTATTACAGTTGCCTCTCTGCCTATGTACAAACTCAACTTATGGCAGGTAACATTTAATTTGCTAAGTTGCTTCATTAAATGTTAATTGCTCATCTTACTAGATTTTAAAAAAAGGAGAGGAGAGCGAGTAAACCTTATTACCAAAGAAATACAAGGAAAAAAATTCCTTACTCAAAGTAGTCGCGTGCTGCAATAGTAGGTGCACGTTATATCTTCATTTAACTTTAACTTTAAGTTGATTCCCCAACAAATTTGCTATCGGTAAACCTTGCGAACATTTCGAGCTTCCTGTAATTGATGTGTGACGTAATGTTTTATTTGTTTTCTAAAACTAGTTATGCACCCCTTGCCAACTCCCTAACCCTTGTTGAAGAGAGTTGTTTCTGTTAGCAGACAATAGTGAATTACACCTACTAATCTTTCCACACTATCACAAGAGCACATCACTTAACTTCAAGGGATAGACGCAATCACCCTCACATCCCTGAACACAAAAGGCTTAAATTCCCCACAAAAGAGAAGTAGAGTGCTATGGCTCTTAAAGAAGATGAAACCATCTATAGTGTTCTTAAAAGAAACCCATTTTAAAGGAAATGGAGCTCCTAAACTCCCCCAAAAAGCCTTTGACATTTTAGTAATCACCCTACCAGCGCTAGAGGAGTGACCATAGTGATACACCAATCAGTCCCATTTGTCTTTGACAGCAGCTTGCCCAAATCGGAGGGGCGTATGCTTTTCCTAAAAGGCAAAATTTTCACTGAAACTTATACCCAAGTTAACCTTTATGTGTCAAACAAACATTAGGTATCTTGGCTTATGTATTCCCTGAATAAAGTTTCACTTTTTTGCAGAGTGTAAAATAGTGATAGGCTCTGACCTAAACCTCTCCCTAAACCCTCTACTTGATTCCACCTCAGCGAGGTCCCAGATCTCTCAACAAGCTTGAAAAAACTCCACAAAATGCTACAGAATCTGCATGTCTCAGATGCATAAAGAATGCTAAACTCGTCAACGAGGGATTATTCTTTCTACTCTCCAGTGCATGGGTCATGCCACAGAATAGACTATATACTTGTCTCTTCCTCCATCATCTATCAAATTAGGAGCTCTAACATAGGCAATATAATTGTGTCTGACCATGCCCCTGTCTCGATTTTATTTAGTCCTATCTCCCCATCCCACAGTGACTGGTGCTAGAGATTAAAGGAGTCTAATTATAATCAAGAAGCAGTCATAAAAATAGCTTCACATTTAGAAACATTTTTTAGAGAAAACATTCTAGTGCCAGACAAACACCCTTTAGTTTTGGAGACTCACAAGGCATTTATTAGAGGCATAGTCATAGCTATGGGTGCCGCTCAGAAAAAAAACAAAAACAGAAGAAGATAGAGGATAACCTAACGCAAATCGCTAAATTATATAGAAAATATATAGGACATGCTTTGACCCCCTGTCGAGGGGTGCATGTAAGATCTGGGACTCTCTCAGACAGGAATCAGCCCTTCTCCAATCCGCAATCACCCCTTAAAGCTTAATACCGATCTACCTGGGCTTAGAATTAGATGTGCATACAAAGCAAGTATGGTCTCTTTTAAGCAGCCTCTGGATCGCTGATCTTTGGTCACAACGCACACGCAAGAATGAGGGTCTATTATCTCAGACAACATTCCCCTTACTGAACCCCCACATACAATTCACCTAAATATTGAGTTCTCGTCCTCCCATTCACTCACGGAACTTATTACAGTAGCACAATGTAGCACTAGTAGGAAGATAGCAATCCTTAAAAGGAAATTTATAACTCCATGAATTAAATCCAGACCGACTTTCATAATATCGTGGGAGAAGAAACTGGGTGTTGAGTTGTCAGAGGTCTATCCTAAGCAGTTCACATGGCCATTCTCAATGCATTAGGTTACAGGAAAACAATTACAAGCTGCTGACAAGATGGTACAAATCACCTGAATGGCTTTTTGAACAAGTGGGCTCCATAACACACATGCCTGGTGGTCCAGCTCAGTTTTAAAATATATTGGAATCAGATTGAAAAAATAATATGCAACATAAATGACAGCACTTTCAGACTCACCCCTGAATGCGTGTTCCATTCCAAACCCTCTGCAGATTACAGGCCATATAGGAGTAACCTCATCACACATCTTATTACAGCAGCTAAATTCTTAATCCCACTCCTATGGTTACAACTAGAGATGAGCGAGCGTACTCGTCCGAGCTTGATGCTCGTTCGAGTACTAGGGTGTTCGAGATGCTCGTTACTCGAGACGAGCACCACGCGATGTTCGAGTTACTTTCACTTTCATCTCTGAGACATTAGCGCGCTTTTCTGGCCAATAGAAAGACATGGAAGGCATTAAGACTTCCTCCTGTGATGTTCCAGCCCTATACCATCCCCCTGCAGTGAGTGGCTGGGGAGATCAGGTGACACCTGAGTATTAAAATCAGCCCCGCCCACGGCTCGCCACAGATGCATTCTGACACAGATCAGGGACAGTGCTGCTGATGCTGCTGCTGCTATAGGGAGAGCGTTAGGAGTTATATTAGGCTTCAAGAACCCCAACGGTCCTTCTTAGGGCCACATCTGACCGTGTGCAGTACTGTTGAGGCTGCTGTGAGCAGTGTTGCACATTTTTTTTTGTATATCGGGCGTGCAGAGCATTGCGTCCTCAGTCTGCAGTCATTGTACGGAGTATAGGGCCAGTACTGGTGAGGCAGGGACAGTGGTACAGGGAAAGAGATATACAGGCTATATAGGCAGTGGGCTTTTTCAAAAAAATTGCGGAAAAATAGTATATTTGGGCTGCCTGTGACCGTCTTCAGTGTACTGCGTGTCTGCTGGGGGTAGTAGTCCTAATTAATACGCAGCTAAGCGTTACAGCAGGCTTGACTGCTTCTGCGCTGTGAATTCCACTAGCTGAGTCATACGCACCTACGTCACAGTGCAGGCGTGCGCAAAGATGTTTGCTGGCTCTGCTGTCTCCGTTACATCACCGCCGTCATCCCGCCAGAGGGAAACAGTATACATAAATACGCTGCCTACAGTATCTGTCTGCTGTACCAGCTCTGCATTTAAAAAAATAGAAGCAAAATACTTAGGGCCTACTAGTGGCCTTTGGCCACTCGACTGCTTCTGCGCTGTGAATTCCACTAGCTGAGACATACGCACCTACGTCACAGTGCAGGCGTGCGCAAAATTGTTTGCTAGCTCTGCTGTGCGTTCCGTAAGTGAAGTCAGCCTCCAACCACAGGCCAATAAACGGCACATTTAATTACAGCGTTCTGTTTCTGCTCTACTCGTAATACACCATGCTGAGGGGTAGGGGTAGGCCTAGAGGACGTGGACGCGGGCGAGGACGCGGAGGCCCAAGTCAGGGTGTGGGCACAGGCCGAGCTCCTGATCCAGGTGTATCGCAGCCGACTGCTGCGGGATTAGGAGAGAGGCAAATTTCAGGGGTCCCCAGATTCAACTCACAATTAATGGGTCCACGCGGTAGACCTTTATTAGAAAATGAGCAGTGTGAGCAGGTCCTGTCATGGATGGCAGAAAGTGCATCCAGCAATCTATCGACCACACAGACTTCTATGCCGTCTACTGCTGCAACTCTGAATCCTCTGGCTGCTGCTCCTCCTTCCTCCCAGCCTCCTCACTCCATTACAATGACACATTCTGAGGAGCAGGCAGACTCCCAGGAACTGTTCTTGGGCCCCTGCCCAGAATGGGCAGCAATGGTTCCTCTCC
Source organism: Eleutherodactylus coqui (assembly GCF_035609145.1). NCBI lineage: Eukaryota > Metazoa > Chordata > Amphibia > Anura > Eleutherodactylidae > Eleutherodactylus > Eleutherodactylus coqui. The sequence continues at coordinate 260,929,426 of NC_089837.1, read as the reverse complement.
CACCGGAGGAGTTTGTCGTGACCGATGCCCAACCTTTGGAAAGTTCCCGGGGTCCGGGGGATGAGGCTGGGGACTTCCGGCAACTGTCTCAAGAGCTTTCAGTGGGTGAGGAGGACGATGACGATGAGACACAGTTGTCTATCACTCAGGTAGTAGTAATTGGAGTAAGTCCGAGGGAGGAGCGCACAGAGGATTCGGAGGAAGAGCAGCTGGACGATGAGGTGACTGACCTCACCTGGTTTGCTAAGCCTACTGAGGACAGGTCTTCAGAGGGGGAGGCAAGTGCAGCAGCAGGGCAGGTTGGAAGATGCAGTGCGGTGGCCAGGGGTAGAGGCAGGGCCAGACCGAATAATCCACCAACTGTTTCCCAAAGCGCCCCCTCGCGCCATGCCACCCTGCAGAGGCCGAGGTGCTCAAAGGTGTGGCAGTTTTTCACTGAGAGTGCAGACGACTGACGAACTGTGGTGTGCAACCTTTGTCGCGCCAAGATCAGCCAGGGAGCCACCACCACCAGCCTCACCACCACCAGCATGCGCAGGCATATGATGGCCAAGCACCCCACAAGGTGGGGCGAAGGCAGTTCACCGTCTCCAGTTTGCACCACTGCCTCTCCCCCCGTGCCCCAACCTGCCACTGAGATCCAACCCCCCTGTCAGGACACAGGCACTACCGTCTCCCGGCCTGCACCCACACCCTCACCTCCGCTGTCCTCGGCCCCATCCAGCAATGTCTCTCAGCGCAGCGCCCAGCCGTCGCTAGCGCAACTGTTTGAGCGCAAGCGCAAGTACGCCGCCACGCACCCGCACACTCAAGCGTTAAACGTGCACATTGCCAAATTGATCAGCCTGGAGACGCTGCTGTATAGGCTTGTGGAAACGGAGGCTTTCAAAAATATGATGGCGGCGGCGGCCCCGCGCTACTCGGTTCCCAGTCGCCACTACTTTTCCCGGTGTGCCGTCCCAGCCCTGCACGACCACGTCTACCGCAACATTGTACGCGCCCTCACCAACGCGGTTACTGCCAAGGTCCACTTAACAACGGACACGTGGACAAGCACAGGCGGGCAGGGCCACTATATCTCCCTGATGGCACATTGGGTGAATTTAGTGGAGGCTGGGACCGAGTCAGAGCCTGGGAACGCTCATGTCCTACCCACCCCCAGAATTGCGAGCCCCAGCTCGGTGCTGGTATCTGCAGCGGTGTATGCTGCCTCCACTAAACCACCCTCCTCCTCCTCCTACGCAACCTCTGTCTCGCAATCAAGATGTGTCAGCAGCAGCATGTCGCCACCAATCGTTGTCGCATGGGGTGGCAGCACAGCGGTGGGCAAGCGCCAGCAGGCCGTGCTGAAACTACTCAGCTTAGGAGAGAAGAGGCACACGGCCCATGAACTGCTGCAGGGTCTGACAGAGCAGACCGACCGCTGGCTTTCGCCACTGAGCCTACAACCGAGCATGGTCGTGTGTGACAACGGCCGTAACCTGGTGGCGGCTCTGCAGCTCGGCAGCCTCACACACGTGCCATGCCTGGCCCACATCTTTAATTTGGTGGTTCAGCGCTTTCTGAAAAGCTACCCACACTTGTCAGACCTGCTCGGAAAGGTGCGCCGGCTCAGTCCAAGACGGACGCTGCCACCCTGCGGACCCTGCAACATCTGTTTAATCTGCCAGTGCACCGACTGCTGTGCGACGTGCCCACTCGGTGGAACTCTATGCTCCACATATTGGCCAGGCTCTATGAGCAGCGTAGAGCTATAGTGGAATACCAGCTCCTACATGGGCAGCGTAGTGGGAGTCAGCCTCCTCAATTCTTTACAGAAGAGTGGGCCTGGTTGGCAGACATCTGCCAGGTCCTTGGAAACTTTGAGGAGTCTACCCAGAGGGTGAGCGGCGATGCTGCAATCATTAGCGTCACCATTCCTCTGCTATGCCTCTTGAGAAGTTCCCTGCAAAGCATAAAGGCAGACGCTTTGCGCTCGGAAACGGAGCGGGGGAAGACAGTATGTCGCTGGATAGTCAGAGCACCCTCATGTCTATATCTCAGCGCGTTGAGGAGGAGGAGGAGGAGGGGGAGGAGCATGAGGAGGAGGGGGAAGAGACAGCTTGGTCCACTGCTGAGGGTACACATGCTGCTTGCCTGTCATCCTTTCAGCGTGTATGGCCTGAGGAGGAGGAGGAGGAGGATCCTGAAAGTAATCTTCCTAGTGAGGACAGCCATGTGTTGCGTACAGGTACCCTGGCACACATGGCGGACTTCATGTTAGGATGCCTTTCTCGTGACCCTCGCGTTAAACGCATTCTGGCCACTACGGATTACTGGGTGTACACACTGCTCGACCCACGGTATAAGGAGAACCTTTACACTCTCATACCCGAAGAGGAAAGGGGTTCGAGAGTGATGCTATACTACAGGACGCTGGTGGACAAACTGATGGTAAAATTCCCATCCGACAGTGCTAGTGGCAGAAGGGGCAGTTCCGAGGGCCAGGTAGCAGGGGAGGCACGGAGATCAGGCAGCATGTACAGCGCAGGCAGGGGAACCCTCTCCAAGGCCTTTGCCAGCTTTATGGCTCCCCAGCAAGACTATGTCACCGCTCCCCAGTCAAGGCTGAGTCGGCGGGAGCACTGTAAAAGGATGGTGAGGGAGTACGTAGCCAATCGCACGACCGTCCTCCGTGACGCCTCTGCCCCCTACAACTACTGGGTGTCGAAGCTGGACATGTGGCCTGAACTCGCGCTGTATGCCCTGGAGGTGCTTGCTTGTCCTGCGGCTAGCGTCTTGTCAGAGAGGGTGTTTAGTGCGGCTGGGGGAATCATCACGGATAAGCGTAGCCGCCTGTCAACCGACAGTGCCGACAGGCTTACACTCATAAAGATGAACAAAGCCTGGATTTCCCCAGACTTCTCTTCTCCACTAGCGGACAGCAGCGGTACCTAAACAATACGTAGGCTGCACCCGCGGATGGAAGCATCGTTCTCTATCACCATCCAAAATGGGGACCTTTTAGCTTCATCAATCTGTGTATTCTATTCATCCTCCTCCTCCTGCTCCTCCTCCTGAAACCTCACGTAATCACGCCGAACGGGCAATTTTTCTTAGGCCCACAAGGCTCAGTCATATGACTTTAGTAAACAATGTTTATACGTTTCAATTCTCATTAAAGCGTTGAAACTTGCACCTGAACCAATTTTTATTTTAACTGGGCTGCCTCCAGGCCTAGGTACAAATTAAGCCACATTAACCAAAGCGATTAATGGGTTTCACCTGCCCTCTTGGTTGGGCATGGGCAATTTTTCTGAGGTACATTAGTACTGTTGGTACACCAATTTTTTTGGGCCCTCGCCTACAGTGTAATCCTAGTAATGTTTATGGGCTTCGCCTGCACTCATGGTACAGCAAGGTGTGTGGGGTTGGCCTACACTTTTGCTACATAAATGTAACTGGGGCCTTGTCTATACTGCAACTACTGAAATGTGCAAGAGACTGTTATCTCCCTAAACTGCTGCAATGGGAATGTTACTGTGGCCTGTCTTGACTGCTACTACTACTGAAATGGAACTAATATTGTGCTCCCCCTATACTGCTGCTTCGGAATTGTTACTGGGGCCTGTCTGGACTACTACTACTACTGAAATGGAACTAATACTGTGCTCCCCCTATACTGCTGCTAGTGATATGTTACTGGGGCCTGTCCCTAATGCTACCGCTGAAATGTTACTAATTCTGGGCTCTACCTATACCGCTGCTAATGCTATGTCACTGGGGTGTGGAAACGGAGGCTTCCCAAAGACATGATGGTGGCGAGGCCATTTCCCACCAACGCGGTTACTGTTAAGGTGCATAAAACCACGGACACGTGGAGAGGACACATAGTGCCTCAAAAACATCCCCCTCCTCCTCCAACAATGAAAACATTCTTGGCAAATACCTTTGCATAGGTCCGTCTGGTGGCAGTCCAAGAATTTCACCTTTACCGACACAACAAGAGAGCCCCCCCCCCCACCATCCCCCCGCCACAGCACACTTAATCCTGGCCGCATTCTGAAAACCAACTAAATAAAACCGCGCTACTAGGTCCGCAGTCGCCACCACATTCCCACCAACGCGGTTACTGTTAAGGTACATATTACCACTCTGACTGGGGCATGCACTGTGGGCCGAAGCACACCTGTATTGTATGTGACGTTAGCTCTGCTGAGCAGGGCACTGCAATGGGATACATTATGGTACCGCCGAAGCCCACCAGCATTTAATCTGACGTTAGCTTTGCTGTCCAGGGCACTGCAATGGGATATATTTATGTAACGCCGGTGGCTTCCTGGGACCCACCCATGCTGTCGGTCCACACGGAGTTGTGACTGCCTGTGTCTACTTATAAAGAACCCCAGTCTGACTAGGGCATGCAGTGTGGGCCGAAGCCCACCTGCATTAAACCTGACGTTACCTCAGCTGTGATGGGCAATGCAATGGGATATGTTTATGTACCGCCGGTGGGTTCCAGGGAGCCACCCATGCCGTGGTCCACAGGGACTTCACATTAGGGAGTTGTACCTGCCAGTGTCTATGTATTAAAAACCCCGGTCAGACTGGGGCATGCAGTGTGGGCCGAAGACCACCTGCATTTAATCGGACGTTACCTCAGCTGTGATGGGCAATGCAATGGGATATATTTATGTACCGCCGATGGTTTCCTGGAACCCACCCATGCTGTCGGTCCACACGGAGTTGTAACTGCATGTGTCTACTTCTAAAGAACCCCAGTCTGACTGGGGCATGCAGTGTGGGCTGAAGCCCACCTGCATTAAACCTGACGTTACCTCAACTGTGATGGGCAATGCAATGGGATATATTTATGTACCACCGGTGGGTTCCAGGGAGCCACCCATGCCGTGGGTCCACAGGGACTTCACATTAGGGAGTTGTACTTGCCAGTGTCTATGTATTAAAAACCCCGGTCAGACTGGGGCATGCAGTGTGGGCCGAAGACCACCTGGATTTAATCGGACGTTACCTCAGCTGTGAGGGGCAATGCAATGAGATATATTTATGTACCGCCGGTGGGTTCCAGGGAGCCACCCATGCTGTCGGTCCACACGGAGGTGTAACTGCATGTGTCCACTTCTAAAGAACCCCAGTCTGACTGGGGCATGCAGTGTGGGCCGAAGCCCACCTGCATTAAACCTGACGTTACCTCAGCTGTGATGGGCAATGCAATGGGATATATTTATGTACCGCCGGTGGGTTCCAGGGAGCCACCCATGCTGGGGGTGCACACGGAATTCCCATTGCGGAGTTGTACCTGCCTGTGACTATTTATAAAAAAACCCCGTCTGACTGGGGCATGCAGACACCTTGACAGAATGAATAGTGTGTTGCACATGGGTTCCCCATTGCTATGCCCACGTGTACAGCTCCTGATGGTGGTGGCACAGGATTGGATTTCTCATTGCTTCTGTACAGCATTGTGGGCTATCGCCCCACCCCTTTTAAAGAGGGTCGCTGCCTGGCCGTGCCAACCCTCTGCAGTATGTGCCTGCGGTTCCTCCTCATGGCAGATGCACTTATAAATAGACATGAGGGCGGTGTGGCTATGAGGCCAGTGTGTGGCATGAGTGCAGCTGAAGGCTGCGCAGGGACACTTTGGTGTGCGCTGCGGACACTGGGTCGTGCGGGGGGTTGGGCAGCATGTTACCCAGGAGAAGTGGCAGCGGAGTGTCATGCAGGCAGTGATTGTGCTTTGTTGGAGGTAGTGTGGTGCTTAGCTAAGGTATGCCTTGCTAATGAGGGTTTTTCAGAAGTAAAAATTGTTGGGAGGGGGGGCACTCTTGCCGCTATTGTGGCTTAATAGTGGGACCTGGGAACTTGAGATGCAGCCCAACATGTAGCCCCTCGCCTGCCCTATCCGTTTCTGTGTCATTCCCATCACTTTCTTGAATTGCCCAGATTTTCACAAATGAAAACCTTAGCGAGCATCGGCGATATACAAAAATGCTCGGGTCGCCCATTGACTTCAATGGGGTTCGTTACTCGAAACGAAGCCTCGAGCATCGCAAAAAGTTTGTCTCGAGTAACGAGCACCCGAGCATTTTGGTGCACGCTCATCTCTATTTACAACCTATAGCCCTCTTTTAACCCCTTAAGGACCAGGCTGTTTTGTACCTTAAGGACCAGACACTTTTTAGGGATTTTACCCATGTGGTTGTTTTACTGTCCTATTTTTTTCCTTTAGCTATCAAAATTATTTTTGCCACGTTTTTTTTTCTGTGACATATATGGCTAATTTTTAAATATCTTTTTCTCTGACTTTTTTTTCCCATTTTTTAGTTTTATTGTAGGTAAAAAGCTAAAAAAATGATTTTTTAACATTTTTAGTTTTTTTTTAATTAGTAGATTTACGCTAAAATAAAGTATGGGAAAGGGTTCCTCATTTTGTTTCAGACGTTTTGATATATAATATATTTGGTTTTGGTTTACAGGGCGTTTATGTTTGCGTCTGTTTTGGTTTGCGTCTGTTTTTGGTTATTATCTTTCTTATGTATATATTGTTGTTTTATCTTGTAATTTTGTTTTAGCTATGTATGTAATTATGTTTTTTACTATCTATGTCCCTCATGATGTCATATAAGACCTCTGGGGGACACTCACATGTTTTTTAATTTTTTTTATTTGACACTTTCCTAATAGCCAGTGATGTCATTGTGAATGGCTGTGATTGGTTTATCGAGCGCCAGCTGTGATTGGTTGGCGCTCGATCCAATCACAGCGCTGACGGCAGGGATTTTAAAAGCAAGCCGGGGAGAAGAATGCAGCAGCTGGCCGCACCGCCGGGGTCAGCATCGCGCCGGGGACACAGATGCCGGCTGATAGGTGAGTATTGAGGTTTTTTTTACCTCACTCAAGTATAAGCCGAGGGGAGCTTTTTCAGCACATTTTTTTCTACTGAAAAACTCGTCTTAGGCCTTAGTCAGACGGGCGTTTTTTCGCGCGATTTGCGGATCACATGACAGATGCGCATCCGCAAATCGCGTGACCGGGGCTCGAAAATCGCCCGAAAATCTGCTCCTAGCCGCGTTTCATTAGAAACGGGCCGGAGCTGTCCAGCGCATTGCATTCAATGGAGCTGGCAATACAGCCGGCTCCATTGAAAGCAATGCGTAGCGGGCGAGTGTGGGATGAATTGTCGGGAAGGGCTTAAATATATAAGCCCTTCCCTGCAATTCATCCAGAAATGTGTTAAAATAAAAAATATATATATACTCACCCTGTCCCGGCAGCCGGAGTTCAGAGCTGCCGGCCTGCAGTGGGTGTGAAGGGGGTGTGAGTCAGACTTGCCTCTGATTGGCGCTGTATTGCCGGTTCCATTGAATTCAATGGGCAAACATCATTCTTCTCTGCCACAGCTGTTACAGCTGTTACAGCTGTGGCAGAGAAGAATGATTTGTCTTCTATATGTTCTCAATGGGGTCGGCGCTGCTGCCGCCGGCCCCATTGAGCACATATAGAGAAGAGAACAGGAATCTGTTCTATAATTTATCGGACAAGCGCATAAAAAGCGCTCATGTGTCCGATACCATTGCAAAGCAATGGTTTTTAAAAATCGCTGGACGCATGCGCAAATCGGGCGAAAAAACGCCCGCCTTATCCTCGAGTATATACGGTATTTGTGGTTAGAAAAAACGTTAAAAATTGAGCTATAGCTTCATTGCAGCAGTGTAATGGTCAAATTACGATGTAAAAGTTTGTACTTTTATGATTACCATTGTATAGCATTTGTGAGTGATTTCAATGAAAAAAGAATTTACAAAAAAAATTTACCACAGGCTGGAGTTTGCAGCCCTTTCTTAGCCTTAAAGGCATCCTCCATCCCTGCAGTTCATGGCCGCTTCCTTATGTACTTTATAGTCTTTCAATATATGCACATAGAGGTCAGTTAAATTGTTCTTAATATATACACATAGAGGTGAGGTAGATTCTCCTTAGTATATGCACACAAAAGTCAGTTAGATTATTATGCCAAATTTCACACTTGTACAACACCGGGATGTTACATAACATGGGGGTGCATTTAATATTGCATTTAGCATTGAATAATTGAGTAGTGGCCCCTTTATTTTTCCCTTTTAGGACCTAAAGCATGCTCATGCCAAATTTCATGCTTGTATGACACCAGGAAGTTACATTATTTAGAAGTGCACCTACTTTTGCAATTAGCATTGAATAATCGAGTTGTGGCCCCTTTACTTTTCCTATATAGGACCTAAAGAATGCTACTGCCAAATTTCACACTTGTACAACACCGAGAAGTTACATTACATAGGGGTGCACTTACTTTTGCACTTAGCATTGCATATTCAAGTTGTGACCCCTTTACATTTTGTATTTAGGATCTAAGCAATGATCATCCCAAATTGCATGTTTGTACGACATCAAGAAATTAAAGAATCAGATTTCGTCCATTACACAGGGGTGCCAATACTTTTGCACTTAGCATTCAATTTTTGAGTTGTGACCCCTTTACTTTTCCTATTTAGGACCTAAAGAATGCTCCTGCCAAATTTCATGTTTGTACGACATCGGGAAGTTAGAGACTTAGATTTCGTACATTACACAGGGGCGCCAATACTTTTGCACTTAGCATTGAATTTTCGATTTGTGACCCATTTTTGTTTCATATTTAGGACCTAAAGAATGATACTCCGAAATTTCCTGTTTGTGTGACATCGGGAAGTTAGAGAATTAGATTTGGTACATTACACATGGGTGCAAATACTTTTGCACTTGGCAATGAATAATCAAGTTGTGACCCCTTTACTTTTCCTATTTGGGACCTAAAGAATGGTCATGCCAAATTTCATGTTTTTGCAACACCAGGAAGTTACATTACATAGGGGTGCCAAAACTTTTGCACTTAGCATTGAATAATCATGTTGTGACCCAATTACCTTTTGTATTTAGGACCTAAAGAATGATTATGCCAAATTTCATGTTTGTGTGACATCGGGAAGTTAGAGAATTAGATATGATACATTACACAAGGGCACCAATAGTTTTGCACTTAGCATTCAATTTTGGAGTTGTGACCGCTTTTCTTTTCCTATTTAGGACCTAAAGAATGCTCCTGCCAAATTTCATGTTTGTACGACATCGGGAAGTTAGAGACTTAGATTTCGTACATTACACAGGGGCGCCAATACTTTTTCACTTAGCACTGAATTTTTGAGTTGTGACTAGAGATGAGCGAACGTACTCGGTAAGGGCTATTTCGCAATCGAGCACCGCGATTTTCGAGTACTTCACTACTCGGGTGAAAAGTACTTGGGTGCACTGTGGGGCGGGGGGTTGCAGAGGGGAGTGGGGGGTAGCAGCGGGGAACAGGGAGCCCTCTCTCTCCCCCTCTCCCCCCCCACTCCCCGCTGCAACCCCCCGCTCACCCACAGCGCACCCGAGTACTTTTCACCCGAGTAGTGAAGTACTCGAAAATCGCGGTGCTCGATTGCGAAATCGCCCTTACCGAGTACGTTCGCTCATCTCTAGTTGTGACCCATTTTTGTTTCATATTTAGGACCTAAAGAATGATACTCCGAAATTTCATGTTTGTGTGACATCGGGAATTTAGAAAATTAGATTTGGTACATTACACATGGGTGCAAATACCTTTGCACTTGGCAATGAATAATCAAGTTGTGACCCCTTTACTTTTCCTATTTGGGACCTAAAGAATGGTCATGCCAAATTTCATGTTTTTGCAACACCAGGAAGTTACATTACATAGGGGTGCCAAAACTTTTGCACTTAGCATTGAATAATCATGTTGTGACCCCTTTACTTTTTGTATTTAGGACCTAAAGATTGTTTATGCCAAATTTCATGTTTGTGTGACATCGGGAAGTTAGAGAATTAGATATGGTACATTACACAGGGGCGCCAATACTTTTGCACTTATCATTCAATAATCAAGTTGTGACCCCTTTACTTTTTCTATTTAGGACCTAAAGAATAGTCATGCCAAATTTTACGTTCGTGCGACACCAGGAAGTTACATTACATAGGGGTACCAATACTTTTGCACTTAGCATTGAATAATCAAGTTGTGACCCCTTTCATTTTCCTATTTAGGACCTAAAGAATGATCATCCCTATTTGCATGTTTGTACGACATCGGAAAGTTAGAGAATCATAGTTTGACAGCTGTTGCAGGGGATTCTTTACTCCCCGCGGGGAGTGCCATCATTTTTGAACACTGTGACAGTGCTATCACAGTGTTCAGTGATGAGGGGACTCCCAGTATGTGCGCACGTAAACACGTTTGTCTGTACCATTTTATTCCTTTACATGTGAATATATTGTACTTTAATTCAGTTTGTCTGAACGTAAATATATACTACTTAAAAAATTGTATTACATTGTGTGTACATTTTCTGAACATTATGAAATAAAAAGCTATTCACATTCTATTAACCTTTTATGCTCTGTTAACTTCTCTTCATATATCACATAGATACTGAGAGAACCATTTCCTTCATAAGTACTTGGCTGCATACTAGTATGGTTTAGAAGCTTAATTTATGCTGAAAACTAGTACAAGTATGCTGTAGAAAACAAGATATTTGATACACTAAATACTGCTAAATCTCTAATTTAATTGCAAGTAAGTATATTACTATGTAGTAACGACAGCATTGCCATCATTGTTCATATCAAAGTGACACATAGTTAGGTTTTGCAGAAAATTTCACTTCACTGAACCATGAAACATGCCAATTACACTGCTTTAAATTATTGTTACAATGCATGTCAGCAGTAGGTGACAGGAATAACTGCAAAACGATGAAAGAGAGAACAACAATGGGAGGAAAGACAGTGGGAGACAGAAGACTTTTCATGAAGAAACATGTATAAAAGAATGGAAAAGTTTCCAACTTAGTTGTAATCTTTAAATTATGTGGGTGGTGTTTACTTCCATGAAATTTTAACAAGGGTATTCAAGCTGTGTTTAAAGTGCCTGTTGCCAATATTAAAATGTGGGTTAAACTTGCTATTTTAGCATATGTGTGTGTAGGCTAAGGTGTTGAGAACAGACTATCAGCTGCTAGATAGTAAGACACAGGTGGAAAATGCATCCAGTGAATTCCATATCTAGCTGTAACGGTAAAGACTCTGGCATTTACAAAATGTTTGTATTCTATTTAACAGACACTTTTGCATGTAACACTTAGTTGCAATGTTTTAAAATATGAAGTGCATAACAGAATGATTCAGGGAAATGTTACCATATTCTCCCTTATGGCCATGACAGCACTAGGGAGAGACCACCTCCCATCCTAACAGGAAACAGGAACATCCCAAATTACTTTAAAGGCAGGCACATTGTGCACCTATTCTGTTTGTGTTTCCTGTCCATAAGACAAGTTGGAGGAGGTAGCAGCTAACCCCAGTTGCAAGGCAATCTCAGATAGGGAATCTTGCCCTTAGTTAATCAGGAAGATGGGAAGACCCCTGCCTAAAAGCAGGGTAGGCGTCCTGATAAGAACTGCCCCACACTGGAAACTCGGGGTTAACTATTCCTGAGAGGACACAGGGACAATGTACTGAACACAGGGCACACAGAACAGGACTGATGTACCACAGACACAGGAATGATGCACAGACTGGAAGGAAATGGACAAATGCATACAGGCTAAAGCACATATAGAATAAACAGATACAGATGCAGGATCAAAATAGACAAAACAGTCCTGAGACAGGCAACCTATATGTGCTGGGTGTCTAAAACAAACACAACAATACTAAGGCCTAGATGGAGGATTCCCAGCTCAGCTAAATAGAGAGGTAATTACCAATTAAGCTGCAGCTGGGCTATGAGCACTGAACAGGGTTAACCTTTGCAGAGCTGATAGAAAATGGATGAAAAGAGTACATTAATACAGATGGAGCAGAGTGATGCCGTTTCTGCCTGGAACAGCAAGAGGGTGGCAGACACGGGTAGCAGACCTGACAGTAGCTGCTGCTTGCCTGCCTCTACTTTTGAAACATATTTTCCTAGATCTCTAAAGGTGGTGGGCCTTACTCCTAAAACTCTATGGAATGACAGGTTACCTGTCCCAGGTATAAGCCTCCACTAAGAGCCTCTTTTGTAAGCCTGAAATCCTCTCATCTCCTACAGTGGATTATATGCTCACCTTGCTCTGGAAGTTAAGAAGGGAGGCCCCTTTCTTAACCTCTTGGGATACTTCTCCTGCAGTTGTGGGAGAACCCTTCAGTGGGGGTATACTCGCTGGGTTGTTGCACATGGCATGGAGGTTTGTGGTGCTTTTATCTCAGATAGGCTTCAGATGTGTATTGCTCTGGCCAGTGACTAGTAACCACTGAATGGAGCAGGGGAACTGAGAGAAGAAATAAGCACTGTCTAAGAGGATCTTCAGCCAGCCCAGTAAGTAGAATTAACTTTGCATGGTGGCTATAAATGTGCTCAATAATCAGATCGAGGATCCGTATTGTCTTTACTCAGGGCTTATGACTTCTGGCCTTTGGTTATGGTCCTGGGGCTTTGCTTTTGAACTCTGCATCTGCCTATGGCCTTTTATGGCTCTGCATATGGCCTGATAGCCTTTGTTGTCTTTGCCTATAGCCTTGGTTGTCTCTGCCTGTAGCCTTCATTGGCTCTGCCTACAATAGCCCTTGATGGCTCTGCCGATCATACCCTTTGATGAGCCTATAACATAATGACCCTGGATGGCTCTGGCTATAGCATAATAGCCTTGGGTGGCTCTGCTTATATCATATAGGCCCTGGGTGGCTCTGTCTATAGCATAATAGCACCGGATGGCTATTATGTTGTCCATACATCACCCAGTCTGTGCGCACTGATCTGCTAACATACTAAACACCCCTTTAATACAAACCTCAGATGCTTGCCTCCAGGACTTCTCTAGAGCAGCACCAATCCTCTGGAACACTCTACCCCAAAACATCCAGACAATCGCGGTCGCACAGATCTTCAGACACTCCTTAAAGACACACCTCTTCAAATTAGCATACCAAACCTCCTGATCTAGTCCCTCAACCACACAATATGCCTCCTGCCCTTCCCTATGCTTTTTACTTTTGCCTATTATTTATACTTCCTGCTCCATACCTCCTGCACTACCCCCACCCCGTTTGTGTCCTAAAAACTGTATATCAGATGTTATCGGCACATTGCTGTGTAACTCCTTGCTCCACCTCCTGTCCCTGTACCTTCTGTGTCACTCCACCCCTTTGCTTCCAAATAATTGAATACCACATGTAACTCTTGTAATTTTAGGAAATTTTGTATTGTTTGGGCTTCCCATTTACCTCGAAAGCGCTGCGGAATAAGTTGGCACTATACATATAAAGATTATTATTATATATAATAGTCCTTATTGCTCTCATGGCTTTGCTTGCAGCCTGAGAGCATTTCTGGCTATACTTAGAGCATAATAACCTTTATAGCCTTGCCAACAGCCTTTTGTTGCTTTGCCTATAGAAAAATAGCCATTATGGCTTTGCCTAATAGCCTTATAGCTTTGCCTTTTAGCGTTTATGGCTTGGCCTCATAGCCTTATTGCATTGCTTGTAGACTGATAGCCTTTATGGCTTTGCCTATAGACTTACAGCTCTGCATGTAGCCTGGTAGCCTTTATGCTTATGCCTGTAGCCTTACAGCTTTGCCTGTAGCCTGATAGCTTTACCTATAGCCTTTATGTCTCCGTCTGTAACCTGTTATCCTTTATGGCTTTGCCTACAGCCTTTATGTCTTTTACCTATAGCCTGTTAGCCTTTATGGTTATGCGTATAGCCTTACGGCTCTGCCTGTAGCCTATTAGCCTTTATGGCTTAGCCTAAAGCCTTTATGGCCTTTATGGCGTTTGCCTATAACCTGATAGCTCTTATGGCACAATGTCCAAAGAAAAATGGAAAACTTTAAGGAGTCGACTCCTTACAAAAGTATTATTTAGCATGTGGAACCAAGGCAGGACCACATTACTACGGTAATGTCTATTGTTATAGAACACCTGCAGGCGGCACAAGAGGCTTGGAGCAGGGTGTATAATTGGTCTGCCTGGGTTAGAACTTGCCCTGGGGAATGCACCCTGACCTTGGTACCTACAGTGGAATGTAAATTTCTTACAAAGTGGCAAGGTCCCTATGAAATAATAGAGAAGGTTGGAGACATAAAGTACACCAACTGGGAAAAAGAAATCCTTAACAAATTTACCATGTTAATTTGATTAAGTCCTAGAAGGATAGGGAATCGTCAGGTGCCTCAAAGGTTAGGGAGGAAAAGGGGCAGCAAGCTATTCCCATAATAGTACCAACAAGAAGAAGCCAAAGAGTTTCTACAGAGAAATAAAATGAAGTTTTTTGACCGGGCAGGTTGCACACATATAAAAAGGCATGACATAATTACTGAGTCTGGGATGAAGGTAAATCTAAAACTGTACAAGATATTGAAAGTGCATAGAGAAGGAATCTGATGTCAAGCGCATGCTTGAGCTAGAAGTTATTGAGGAGTCAAAAATTGGGTGGTCACATCCCATTGTTTTGATTCCCTAACCAAGTGTTACTTGGAAGTTCTGTAATGACTTTAGAAAGCTAACCGAAATCTCCAAGTTTGATGCTTACTGCATGCCAAGGGTGGATGAGCTGATTGAGAGATTAAGTAATGCCAGACACATTACCACTCTTGATCTTACAAAAGGGTACTGGCAAATACCTATGATGGATAGAGCCAAAGAGAAAACCACATTTTCCACCCCAGAGGGTTTGTTTCAAAACATAAACATGCCATTCAGATTACACGAGGCACCTGCTACTTTTCAGAGGTTGATGGACCAGATTTTGAAGCTTATTCTGCTGCATTCCTGAAACGATGTCGTCATTTACAGTTCAGATTGGGAAAATTACCTTTGCAAAGTACCAGGTGTCTTGGATGCAATAATAGATGTGTGGTTTAGGCTTGGAGGAAGTGAAATATCTTGGCTACATCATTGGCAGAGGGGTAATCAAACTTCAGGTCAATAAGGTAGATTCTATAGAGAGTTGGCCTAGACCTTGACCTTTGACTAAGAAACAGGTTACAGCTTTTCCGGGCATCACAGGGTATTATTGCAGGCTTGTGCTAAATTTTGTCTCCAAAGATGCACCATTGACTGACTTGATTAAGGGTCGGAGGTCAGTAATGGTGACATGGACTCCAAAGGCAGAGAAGGCCTTTCAGAACCTGAAGGTTGATTTGTGCCAACAGCCAGTACTAATCACCCCTTACTTCACCAAAGAGTTTATAGTGCAGACAGATGCTTCTGACATGGGTTTGGGTGCAGTGCTGTCCCAATCAATTAATGGTGAAGAACATCCAATAATTTTTTGACTTTTTAAACTAGTTTTTTGGTTTTTGCCCTTTTTTTCCCCTTAAGGGGACCAGATCCATAGCAGCTATGATCGCTATGGTAAGGCATTGTAAGACTTATGTAATACTGATCATAGGCAATGGAAAAGCAGGACGCCCATATCTGCCGTCCTATTGCCATTGCAACTTGTCAGCCCTTCCACGATTATGTCACGAGGGTCCGATGACATCACAGAGGGATTGCCCTCCCTCTGTGAACACTTTACCTTGGCATACAGGGGCCTAATAGTGGGGGTCGCTGTACTCATGCACCATGTTGCAGGTGCATGAGGAGGTTGGCTATCAGTAAAAGCTGGCTCCTGCTGCCAGATCACACAGGCTTACTCCTGACCCCGTGCCATCCCCATGATGTAACCTGCTAGGTTCCTGCTTCATGTCTGGGTGGGAGGTGGTCTCTCACTGGTGCTGTCATGGGCTCATGAAAAACTGATTACTGGTAAGTAATCTTATGTTTTAAAAAAGCATAGTAAAAAAGCATAGTAGCTGTGAGACCACCTCATGGTCTATTTGGTAGCAAGGTGGGCCTGGTACAACTCTGAATTAACAGTACATGGATTACCACTTAGAGTCTTTATCTGTAGTGGTAAGGCCTCCACTATCTTTGGGATACAAGGATCAACAACCAAAGCTCCCTTAACTCTTAGGCCACATGATTTTTTTTGGTGTTGGCCCACTCTTTCTCTGGTTTTACTCACCTCACCTTCTAAGCAGACTTCGCTTTTGTTGCCTATCTGCTCTCCTCTGCTTGCACACAGAGTCACTGACTATGACTTGCTTCCAGTTTTGCACATGGGAACATTTTTTTAATTCAGGTATTGACTCTCAGTCTCTTTCTTTCATGATTCTGCCTCACTGGTTCTCTCAAATCAGTCTTTCTCTCCAGTTGTGATGAACTTCACAAGTCTTTCATTGATGCCTACTACACACCCAGGGCTGTGGAGTCCAATTTTGGTGAAGTCATTGGATATGCACTGATTCCAGCTTGTATCGATATGAAAATAATATGTATATATATATACATATATATATATATATATATATATATATATATATATTTCATAAAATATGGTAGCTTCATTATTTTATCATAGTTGAGATGACAAAACCTGATGTTACTATTTTAATACAGCAAATTTAACTGTAACTTAAACTTAAAAAACATGAGTCATATAAAGTCAGCAGTTGGAGTCTAGTTGGAGTCAGTAGTTGGAGAAGTTGGGAAAATTGAGGAGTCGGAGGTTTAGCTTACTGACTCCACAGCCCTGCACACACACACTAACCATCAGTTATAGAAACTCTCTTTCATTCAGGAGTATTCATCGATTTGCACATGCTGGTTACTAAAGTATCTCTCAATTTTTTAGGGATCTTTTATTCCTCTGCATTTGTTCTCAGCCTCTGACTCTTTTTCTTATGTGACCAGCAGCATTCTTAGCTTTCTGCCTGCAATGACTCTCACGCAACTCCTCATCTTTGTAGTGCCCAATGTGCAGACCTTTTACTTTATGGCCACTCTTCAGCATGGGACGTGGCTGCACCTATGGCTTGCTCCACTCCTCGGTCTTTTAAATGATGACCAATTGACCATCGCTACTTCTGCTGCCCCCCAAAAGTGCTGTATCACTTACACTCCACTTAAGATGGTGCCATATGGTGATTAAATAAAGCCCCTTCTCTGACATGCAGTCCATATTACTTAGGCTTGGCTTCTTTCACTTTTCACAAGCTAGTCGCACTTACTGCCCGCATCATTGCCAAGTGTGGAGCTTCAAGTCTGGGGGTCAGAGCACCAGTGCACCTTTTTGCCCAGCCACACTATTGGGCAGGATGGGGTTTGCAGCTAGAGATCATTGGAACAATATATATATATATATATATATATATATATATATATATACACACATAGAGTATATATATGTAATGGTATTAGTTCTTACGGGGTCACCATCTTCTGAAATAGATGGACAGAAGTAGACAGTACAAAACACTAGGCCTATCAGGCCACTTACTATACAGAAAGTTTCTAACTACTAGAGCTTAACCTAATAGATAACCTCAAACCCAAAGATGCATAGTAGTAGCTTTAGTCACAGCAACTTTTCCAGGAGAAAACAGAGCCATCAGCTTGAGAACAATCTGCTCTTTTAAACCATATTTCAGCTTTTAAAATTATTAGTCACAGTCACCTCATATACCTGGAGTGGCTAAATTGAAAATTGTGCCATTGGACCACCTCTCCATATTGCAGTAGCAAGGTCCCTAATCGGGTTTTACATAAAACACTTAAGCAAAGAAATACAGTTTGCTTACTACAAAAATACATTGGCTGCCTTTTAGAACAGGAACCTGGGGAAAATGTACATGTCTTTCAACACTTCTCCTTTGGTCCTGTTATATATTCCCCTCCTCCTGATGGAACAATCTGTGCCCCTAAACAGTGTACCTTAGACAATGTATCTGCATTCCATAAGCAATGCTCAGGTCTGTGTTCAATTATAAAACTAGCATTTTGAAATTGCACGAAACATTTGGTCACTTGCCTATTGTTCTCACAATTTTGATACATCCACTTGACTGGAGCATGGTCAGAAACACGTTTGAATGTTCTCCATAAGGGTGAAGTCACATGAACGTATATCGGCTCGGTTTTCACGCCGAGCCGATATACGTTGTTCTCCTCTGCAGGGGGGGGGGGGGGAGGATGGAAGAGCCAGGAGCAGGAACTGAGCTCCCGACCCCCTCTCTGCCTCCTCTCTGCCCCTTTGCACGGGGCGGAGAGGAGGCGGAGAGGGGGACGGGAGCTCAGTTCCTTCTCCTGGCTCTTCCATCCCCCCCCCCCTGCACACGAGGACAACGTATATCAGCTCGGCGTAAAAACCGAGCCGATATACGTTCGTGTGACTTCACCCTAACAAGTAGTACCTGAGTACTTTTAATCCTCATTTAATTATCACACACTACTTTTTCATAATGTCATACTTTCTCATACTCATTTAACTTTTTGCTCAAATAGACCATGGGATGCAGTTCTCCACCCTTCATTTGTGACATCACAGTCTGTACACCAACATCAGAGGCGCCTGGTTGCACACTAATTTTTTTTTTTTCAAATTTAGTGTTATTAACGTCAACTAAGTACAAAGAGCCTGCTTTAGGTTCTGGAAGGCTTGCTCAGTTTCAATTGTCCATTTAACCATGACTGAAGTTTGATCTTTTGTAAGGTCAGTTAACCCATTTTGGACCAGGCACTGTAAATTTACAGCGCCTGGTCCTGGGCTTAAAACCTTAAAATTACGGTGGGGCTTTAAACAATAGGCGTGCACGCACATTCCAGTGTAGCTGTGCCGGAGCTGTCAAAAGACTTGCTCAGAGACACTATAGCCGCGGGAATGATCGGGACCAATTCTGTCCCTATATACATGTGATCACCATGAGAACCAATCATGGTGGTAACAAAGAGAATTATTTACTAAATATGTGGCAGGCAGCTTCACTCTGCCCCCTTCTCTCCTCAGATCGCTTCATTTCTGAGTAGAGAGAAGGAGACGGATTATTACAGCTGCCTGTAAATCAGTTACATATGAAAAAAAAATACATTTTATAAAAAAAATATATATTTTCAAAGGGTTAGTGTGGGTAGTGTAGAGTTTACAGCTTTAGGGAGTTATACATCATATACCTCCCCTCCTCTTCCCCTTGCTGTTGGGGTCCCCCAGGGTTTGGTCCTTGGTCCCCTTCTCTTCTCCATCTACACAGCCCCCATTGGACAGACTATTAGGAGATTTGGCTTTCAGTACCATCTCTTTGCTGATGATACCCAGCTGTACACCTCCTACTGTGACATCACAGCAACATTCCTTCAGAACACCACCAACTGTCTGTCTGCTGTTTATAACAGTAGGTCCTCTCTTTACCTAAAACTGAACCTCTCAAAAACTGTTTCCGTTCTCTACTAACCGACCTCATCTTGACATCTTCATCTCAATGTGTGGCACCACCATAACTCCCAGACAGCACGCCCGCTGCCTTGGGGTTATATTCATCTCTGATTTCTCCTTCACCCCCTATGTCCAATCTCTTACCCGAACATGTCAGCTGCACCTAAAGAACATCGCAAGAATATACCCTTTTTTCACCGTAGACATGCTAAAAACGCTCACTGTTGCCATCATCCACTCTCGGCTCGATTATTGCAACTTGCTGCTGATAGGCCTCCCCTGCTTAAGACTCTTCCCCCTCCAATCCATCCTGAATGCGGCAGCCAGGCTCATCTTCCTGTCCAGCCGCTACTTGGACGCCTCAGCCCTGTGCCAGGCTCTGCACTGGCTGCCCGTCAAATACAGAATACAATTTAAACTCACTACCCTCATCCATAAAACGCTCCACAGCACCACCCTGCCCTACATTACTTCCCTCATCTCAATTCACCACCCAGCCTGTGCCCTCCGCTCTGCTAACAAAATCAGACTAAGTGCCCCTTTAATTCAAACCTCTCATTCCCGCCTCCAAGACTTCTCCAGAGCAGCACCAGTCCTCTGGAATGCGCTACCAAAAAATATCTGGGCAATCACTGACACACTAAACTTCAGGCATGCTCTAAAAATGCATCTCTTCATGGAGACATACCACATCTCCTAAACCAAACCTTGTACTCCGCATGACGACATGTTCCCTCACTCTCCACCTCGCAATACTGTGCACATCTCCAGCCCCTTTACCTTCTGTATCACCCCACTATTTGTAGTATGTAAGCTTGTTGGAGCAGGACCCCCACCCCTACTGTTTCCATCAATTGATTACTTCATGTAACCATGGTCTTGTTTTATTTCCTTTGTCTTGTAAGGACTGCGGAATATGTTGGCGCTATATAAATAAAGATTTATATTATATATAAAATATATATATATATATATATATATATATATATAGTGTTCTACAGTAGATTTACAGGTTACGTTAGGGCATCACATGATTATTCATCTAGGGTAGGTGTACATTTTCGTATGTTAGGGAGTTATACATCATATAATTATATATATAGATATATATATATATATATATATATATATATATATATATATATATACACACAGCAAAGGAAATTAGTAATTGATCTCTTGCTGATTTTGTAAGTTTGCCTACTGTCAAAGACATGAACAGAGTTTGATTTTTAGGGTAGGCTAATTTTAACAGTGAGAGATAGAATATCCACAAAAAATCCAGAAAATAAGTATTTGATCCCCTACCAACCATTAAGAGTTCAGGCTCCTCCAGACCAGTTAGAGGCTCCTAATCAACTCGTTACCTGCATTAAAGACAGCTGTTTTAAATGGTCACCTGTATAAAAGACTCCTGTCCACAGACTCAATTAATCAGACTCTAACCTCTACAGCATGGGCAAGACCAAAGAGCTTTCCAAGGATGTCAGGAAAAAGATCATAGACCTGCACAAGGCTGGAATGGGCTACAAAATCATAAGTAACACGCTGGTGAGTAGGAGACAACTGTTGGTACAATAGTAAGAAAATGGAAGACATACAAAATGACTGGGGCTCCATGCAAAATCTCACCTCATGGGGTAGCCTTGATCATGAGGAAGGTGAAAGATCAGCCTAAAACTACACGGGGGAACTTGTTAATGATCTCAAGGCAGCTGGGACCACAGTTACCAAGAAAACCATTGGTAACACATTACGCCGTAATGGATAAAAATCCTGCAGTGCCCGCAAGGTCCCCCTTAAGAAGGCACATGTGCAGCCCGTCTGAAGTTTGCAAATCAACACCTGTATGATTCTGAGAGTGATTGGGGGAAGGTGCTGTGGTCAGATGAGACAAAAATTGAGGTCATTGGCCTGTTTGGAGGAAGAGAAATGCTGCCTATGATGCAAAGAACACCATCCCCACTGTCAAGCATGGAGGTGGAAACATTATGTTTCTCTGCTAAGGGCACAGGACTACCTCACTGCATCAGTGGAAGAATGGATGGAGCTATGTACCATAAAATCCTGAGTGACAACCTTCTTCCCCCCACCAGGACATTACAAATGGGTCGTGGCTGGGTCTTCCAGCACAACAAAGACCCAAAACATACAGCCAAGCAACAAAGGAGTGGCTCAAAAAGAAGCACATTTAGGTCACGGAGTGGCCTAGAAAGTCTCCAGACCTTAATCCCATAGAAAACTTATGGAGGGAGCTGAAGATCAGAGTTGCCAAGCGACAGCCTCGAAAGAGGAGTGGACCAAAATTCCTTCGGACATGTGAACAAACCTAGAGATGAGCGAGCACCAAAATGCTCGGGTGCTCGTTACTCAGGACAAAATTATCGCGATGCTCGAGGGTTCGTTTCGAGTAACGAACCCTATTGAAGCCAATGGGCGACTCGAGCATTTTTGTATATCGCCGATGCTCGCTAAGGTTTCCATTTATGAAAATCGGGGCAATTCAAGAAAGTGATGGTAACGACACAGCAACGGATAGGGCAGGCGAGGGGCTACATGTTGGGCTGCATCTCAAGTTCCCAGGTCCCACTATTAAGCCACAATAGCGGCAAGAGTGGGCCCCCCCCCAACAACTTTTACTTCTGAAAAGCCCTCAATAGCAATGCATACCTTAGCTAAGCACCACACTACCTCCAACAAAGCACAATCACTGCCTGCATGACACTCCATGCAGTGTCCACAGCGCACACCAAAGTGTCCCTGCACAGCCTTCAGCTGCACTCATGCCACACCACCCTCATGTCTATTTATAAGTGCGTCTGCCATGAGGAGGAACCGCAGGCACACACTGCAGAGGGTTGGCACGGCTAGGCAGCGACCCTCTTTAAAAGGGGTGGGGCGATAGCCCACAATGCTGTACAAAAGCAATGAGAAACATAATCCTGTGCCACCGCCATCAGGAGCTGCACACGTGGGCATAGCAATGGGGAACCTATGTGCCACACACTATTCATTCTGTCAAGGTGTCTGCATGCCCCAGTCAGACCGCGGTTTTTTATAAATAGTCACAAGCAGGTACAACTCCGCAATGGGAATTCCGTGTGCACCCACAGCATGGGTGGCTCCCTGGAACTCACCGGCTGTACATTAATGTATCCCATTGCAGTGCCCATCACAGCTGAGGTAACGTCCGATTAAATGCAGGTGGGCTTCGGCTGGGGTTCTTTAGAAGTGGACACATGTAGTTACAACTCCGTGTGGACCGACAGCATGGGTGGGTGCCAGGAAGCCACCGGCGGTACATAAATATATCCCATTGCATTGCCCATCACAGCTGAGGTAATGTCATGTTTAATGCAAGTGGGCTTCGGCCCACACTGCATGCCCCAGTAAGACTGGGGTTCTTTAGAAGTGGACACATGCAGTTACAACTCCGTGTGGACCGACAGCATGGGTGGGTGCCAGGAAGCCACCAGCGGTACATAAATATATCCCATTGCATTGCCCATCACAGCTGAGGAAATGTCATGTTTAATGCAAGTGGGCTTCGGCCCACACTGCATGCCCCAGTCAGACTGGAGTTCTTTAGAAGTGGACACATGTAGTTACAACTCCGTGTGGACCCACGGCATGGGTGGCTCCCTGGAACCCACCGGCAGTACATAAATATATCCCATTGCAGTGCCCAACACAGCTGATGTAACGTCAGCTGTAATGCAGGTGGGCAAAAAATTAATTGGATTACACTGTAGGCGAGGGCCCCAAAAAATTGGTGTACCAACAGTACTAATGTACCTCAGAAAAATTGCCCATGCCCAACCAAGAGGGCAGGTGAAACCCATTAATGGCTTTGGTTAATGTGGCTTAATTGGTAACTAGGCCTGGAGGCAGCCCAGTTAAAATAAAAATTGGTTCAGGTGCAAGTTTCAACACTTTAATGAGCATTGAAACGTATAAAAATTGTTTAGAAAAATTATATGACTGAGCCTTGTGGGCCTAAGAAAAATTGCCTGTTCGGCGTGATTATGTGAGGTTTCAGGAGGAGGAGCAGGAGGAGGAGGAGGAGGAATATTATACACAGATTGATGAAGCAAAAATGTCCCCGTTTTTGATGGTGATAGAGAACGATGCTTCCATCCGCGGGTGCAGCCTACGTATTGCTTAGGTATCGCTGCTGTCCGCTGGTGAAGAAGAGAAGTCTGGGGAAATCCAGGCTTTGTTCATCTTGATGAGTGTAAGCCTGTCGGCACTGTCGGTTGACAGGCGGATACGCTTATCCGTGATGATTCCCCCAGCTGCACTAAACACCCTCTCTGACAAGACGCTAGCCGCAGGACAAGCAAGCACCTCCAGGGCATACAGCGCGAGTTCAGGCCACGTGTCCAGCTTCGACACCCAGTAGTTGTAGGGGGCAGAGGCGTCACCGAGGACAGTCGTGCGATCGGCTACGTACTCCCTCACCATCCTTTTACAGTGCTCCCGCCAACTCAGCCTTGACTGGGGAGCGGTGACACAGTCTTGCTGGGGAGCCATAAAGCTGGCAAAGGCCTTGGAGAATGTTCCCCTGCCTGCGCTGTACATGCTGCCTGATCTCTGCGCCTCCCCTGCTACCTGGCCCTCGGAACTGCGCCTTCTGCCACTAGCGCTGTCGGATGGGAAGTTTACCATCAGTTTGTCCACCAGCGCCCTGTGGTATAGCATCATTCTGGAACCCCTTTCCTCTTCGGGAATGAGAGTGGAAAGGTTCTCCTTATACCGTGGGTCGAGCAGTGTGTCCACCCAGTAATCCGTAGTGGCCAGAATGCGTGTAACGCGAGGGTCACGAGAAAGGCATCCTAACATGAAGTCAGCCATGTGTGCCAGGGTACCTGTACGCAACACATGGCTGTCCTCACTAGGAAGATCACTTTCAGGATCCTCCTCCTCCAGATCCTCCTCAGGCCATACACGTTGAAAGGATGACAGGCAAGCAGCATGTGTACCCTCAGCAGTGGGCCAAGCTGTCTCTTCCCCCTCCTCCTCATGCTCCTCCCCTCCTCCTCCTCCTCACCGCGCTGAGATATAGACATGAGGGTGCTCTGACTATCCAGCGACATACTGTCTTCCCACGCCTCCGTTTCCAAGTGCAAAGCGTCTGCCTTTATGCTTTGCAGGGAACTTCTCAAGAGGCATAGCAGAGGAATGGTGACGCTAATGATTGCAGCATCCCCGCTCACCATCTGGGTAGACTCCCCAAAGTTTCCAAGGACCTGGCAGATGTCTGCCAACCAGGCCCACTCTTCTGTAATGAATTGAGGAGGCTGACTCCCACTACGCCGCCCATGTTGGAGTTGGTATTCCACTATAGCTCTACGCTGCTCATAGAGCCTGGCCAACATGTGGAGCGTAGAGTTCCACCGTGTGGGCACGTCGCACAGCAGTCGGTGCACTGGCAGATTAAACCGATGTTGCAGGGTCCGCAGGGTGGCAGTGTCCGTCTTGGAGTTGCGGAAATGTGCGCTGACCCGGCGCACCTTTCCGAGCAGGTATGACAAGCGTGGGTAGCTTTTCAGAAAGCGCTGAACCACCAAATTAAAGACATGGGCCAGGCATGGCACGTGCGTGAGGCTGCCGAGCTGCAGAGCCACCACCAGGTTACGGCCGTTGTCACACACGACCATGCCCGGTTGGAGGCTCAGCGGCGCAAACCAGCGGTCGGTCTGCTCTGTCAGACCCTGCAGCAGTTCGTGGGCCATGTGCCTCTTCTCTCCTAAGCTGAGTAGTTTCAGCACGGCCTGCTGACGCTTGCCCACCGCTGTGCTGCCACGCCGCGCGACACCGACTACTGGCGACGTGCTGCTGCTGCTGACACGTCTTGATTGCGAGACAGAGGTTGCGTTGGAGGAGGAGGAGGAGGAGGAGGGTGGTTTAGTGGAGGATGCATACACCGCTGCAGATACCAGCACCGAGCTGGGGCCCGCAATTCTGGGGGTGGGTAGGACGTGAGCGGTCCCAGGCTCTGACTCGGTCCCAGCCTCCACTAAATTCACCCAATGTGCCGTCAGGGAGATATAGTGGCGCTGCCCGCCTGTGCTTGTCCACGTGTTCGTTGTTAAGTGGACCTTGGCAGTAACCGCGTTGGTGATGGCGCGTACAATGTTGCGGGAGACGTGGTCGTGCAGGGCTGGGACGGCACATCGGGAAAAGTAGTCGCAACTGGGAACCGAGTAGCGCGGGGCCGCCGCCGCCATCATGCTTTTGAAAGCCTCCGTTTCCACAAGCCTATACGGCAGCATCTCCAGGCTGATCAATTTTGCAATGTGCACGTTTAACGCTTGAGCGTGCGGGTGCGTGGTGGCGTACTTGCGCTTGCGCTCAAACAGTGGCGCTAGCGACGTCTGGACGCTGCGCTGAGAGACATTGCTGGATGGGGCCGAGGACAGCGGAGGTGAGGGTGTGGGTGCAGGCCAGGAGACGGTAGTGCCTGTGTCCTCAGAGGGGGGTTGGATTTCAGTGGCAGGTTGGGGTACAGGGGGAGAGGCAGTGGTGCAAACCGGAGGCGGTGAACGGCCTTCGTCCCACCTTGTGGGGTGCTTGGCCATCATATGCCTGCGCATGCTGGAGGTGGTGGCTCCCCAGCTGATCTTGGCGCGACAAAGGTTGCACACCACTGTTCGTCGGTCGTCAGGCGTCTCTGTGAAAAACTGCCGCACCGTAGAGCACCTTGACCTCTGCAGGGTGGCATGGCGCGAGGGGGCGTTTTGGGAAACAGTTGGTGGATTATTCGGTCTGGGCCTGCCTCTACCCCTGGCCACCGCACTGGCTCGGCCTGTGCCCACACCCTGACTTGGGCCTCCGCGTCCTCGCCCGCGTCCACGTCCTCTAGGCCTACCCCTACCCCTCAGCATGGTGTATTACCAGTAGTGCAGAAACAGAACGCTGTAATTAAATGTGCCGCTTATTGGCCTGTTGTTGGAGGCTGACTTCGCTTACCGAACGCACAGCAGAGCCAGGAAAAAATTTTGCGCAAGCCTGCTGTAACACTTAGCTGGCTGCGTATGAATTAGGAGGACAACTACACCCAGCACAGACCCAGTACACTGAGGACGGTCACAGGCAGCCCAAATAGATTTTTTTTCCCAAATGTTTTTGGAAAGGCCCACTGCCTATATTCAATAAATATATGTCTTCTGTCCCTGCCTCACCACTACTGGCCCTGGAGTATGTAAAATAACTGCAGACTGTTGCACTGTGGACTGGAATACAGCGGTGATGTAACAGCCAACACAGAGCCAGGAAATAATTTTGCGCAAGCCTGCTGTAACACTTAGCTGGCTGCGTATGAATTAGGAGGACAACTATACCCAGCACAGACCCAGTACACTGAGGACAGTCACAGGCAGCCCAAATAGATTTTTTTTCCCAAATGTTTTTGTAAAGGCCCACTACCTATATTCAATAAATATATGTCTTCTGTCCCTGCCTCACCACCACTACTGGCCCTGGAGTATGTATAATTACTGCAGGGCGCAATGCTCTGCACGGCCGATATACAAAAAAAAAAAAGTGCAACACGGCAAAAAGCAGCCTCCACACTACTGCACACGGTTAGATGTGGCGCTAAGAAGGACTGTTGGGGTTCTTGAAGCCTAAAATACTCCTAACACTCTCCCTATAGCAGCTACGGCACCAACAGCACTTTCCCTCCTCTATGTCAGAATAAATCTGTGGCGAGCCGTGGGAGGGGCCGATTTTTATACTCGGGTGACACCTGATCTCGCCAGCCACTCACTGCAGGGGGGTGGTATAGGGCTTGAACGTCGCAGGGGGAAGTTGTAATGCCTTCCCTGTCTTTCTATTGGCCAGAAAAGCGGGCTAACGTCTCAGAGATGAAAGTGAAAGTAACTTGAACATTGCGTGGTACTCGTCACGAGTAACGAGCATCTCGAACACGCCAATATTCGAACGAGTATCAAGCTCGGACGAGTACGTTCGCTCATCTCGAAACAAACCTCATCATCAACTACAAAAAAACATCTGACTGCTGTGCTTGGCAACAAGGGTTTTGCCACCAAGTATTAAGTCTTGTTTGCCAGAGGGATAACATACTTATTTCTGTGTGCAAAATGCAAATGAATATATATATATATATAATTTAGACAATGTGATCTTCTGGATTTTTTTTGGATATTCTATCTCTCACCGCTAAAATTTACCTACCCTAAAAATTATAGACTGTTTATTTCTTTGACAGTGGGCAAACTTACAAAATCAGCAAGGGATCAAATACTTATTTCTTTCACTATATATGTATATAGATATATTTACAATATCTGTATCTATATCTATCTATATATATATATATATATATATATATATATATATATATATATCCCCGCATATGTATATTAGTTTAGTGTACTACAGTAGATTTACAGGTTACGTTAGGGCATCACGTGAATTATTCATCTAGGGTCGGTGTGCATTTTCGTACATTAGGATTAGTGTCATATATATTTTAGATCTATGTCAGGGCACAACATTATTATCTATCTATTTCATAAGTTCTGTGTGACAATATTAGCTATTTTTTTTCTTTTTTTTACATGGTTCTCTTCTATAAAATGTCCAGAAGGTTATACAGTTTAGAGGAGGCATATGAAATGCTCTGCCCTGACTCAGATTCAAAAACTGAGACAGACATTTTTTCAGATTTTGCTTTCCTCATGAGCGACAGCGACAGTGTTTCTGACTCTTGGAGGACTGCCAGTACAGATGTACAAGGAGAATTAGCAGAGCCCAGTAGTGCTGCAGCGCAGGAAATACCGATTCCTCCCATTGAAGTTGCTAGTCTTGTGTGGACATCCACCACATCATTTACTCCCAAAATAGCTGACTTCACCACCACCCCAGGAATAAACCTGGATTTCACAAATTTCTCCTTACTCAATTATTTTTTCACTTTTTATAACTGAGGAACTTCTGAGGAACATAGTCTGCAAAACAAATCTGTATGCTAGCATCCCTCTTCTACGCACGCAAAAAATTGGAAGCCTACAATCCTGTACAAGTTTAAAAAATTCTTGGGGCTCACATTAAATATGGGGATTGTTAAGAAGCCCACAATTAAATCTTACTGGGCATCTAGTACCACGCATGCCACCCCTGTCTTTGCTGCAGTGATGCCCAGACCCAGCTATGAAGAAATATTACGATTTCTTCACTTTAATGATAATCTGCAAGCCCTTCCCAGAACAGATCCAAACTTTGATTTTTCATTTTAAATTTGGCGATTAATCGCATATTTAAATGAGATATTTAAAACTCATTACACCCCCGAAAAAAAAAACAACTCAGCATAGATGAGTTCCTAATGAGTTTTAAGCGGAGACTTCATTTCAAGCAATATATACCAACTAAAAGGGCACGTTTTGGAGTGAAGCTATATAAACTTTGTGAAAGTGGGACAGGGTATAGAATTTATGAGGGTAGGGACAGTAAAATCTATCCTCCACGGTGTCCCCCTAATCTGTCTATATGTGGTAAAATTGTCTGGGAGCTAATCCAGCCCTTCCTGCACAAGAGGCATCACCTCTACACGGACAATTTTT
This sequence comes from Eleutherodactylus coqui, assembly GCF_035609145.1. NCBI lineage: Eukaryota > Metazoa > Chordata > Amphibia > Anura > Eleutherodactylidae > Eleutherodactylus > Eleutherodactylus coqui. The sequence continues at coordinate 260,900,468 of NC_089837.1, read as the reverse complement.
ATACAAGTGTGCCTTTGTTCAAACTCTTGCACACATCAAACACCGGAGCATGTGGGACAATCCGTAAAAATAAAAAGGGCTTTCCATAGAGGCTGGTGGGAAAACAAATTCCGAAAGGAACATCCTGCTTTCTTCAAAGTGACGAACTGCTTGCAGTCAAATATAGGGACCAAAAAGATGTGTTTGTCCTCTGTACAGTCCATACAAATGCCCCAGAGGCCGTCAGGGAGAGAGGTTCTGCATCCGACAAGTAAAAGCCGGTGTGCATAATAAATTACAATAAATTCACAGGGGGGCATTGATTTAGCAAACCAGGTATTGCAGCCATACTGGGTTAAACAGAAAACTAGATACTGGTATACAAAAGTGGCCAAATACCTCATTCAGATTGCAGTCCATAATAGTTTTGTCCTGTACAAAAAAAGAGCAGGCAGAGATTCATATCTTGACTATCAGGGGAATGTAATTGCACACCTACTCTTTCAAACTGAAGACCCCCAACTTTGTCATGAATCTGAAGATGTCCGAAGACTAGCAGAGAGACATTTTATTTGCCGAGTACTCATCACAATCAATAGGACAAACCCACAGAAAACATGGGAGATGCATTGATTCCCTCTACTATTGCCCTAAGTGTACCACAAAACCTGGCCTCTGCATCTTCCCGTGTTTTGAGAGGTACCACACTCTTCCACATTATTAAAAAAATAGTTTTTATACAAATCCCATGAATCCCATTTTTTTTTAGTTTACATAGTATTATAAATTCATCTCCTGTAACTGTGTAAAAATATATACTTTTTCTTCTAGGCTCTAATACTTGATACTTTTTGTTCCAGGCACTTATACTTGATACTTTTTGATAAGCAGAATATCACTAGGCATGAACAAAAATGATGGTTTAGGGGGGTGTGTACTGACAGAGGACCGAGACGGACTCCATTCCTTAAGCTCCGCTCCGGTTACAACCACCGCAGCTATTAGAAGAGCTCCAGCGGGACTCATTACCGGCATAAGGACTCACCTGCACTCCCTATCGCTTCGTCATGACCCGGCGCAAGACAGCAAAGGCTTCCCCGCAACCAGTGGCTTACTTCTTCTCCGTCTGCAGCGGCAGAAGAGTCCCGACTGCAGCGTTCTCCTCCTCCTCGGACGGTCTCCACAACACTGCAAACGACTCTCCACGGAGACAAAGGCCATTGGCAGGGAGCCCAGAGCCCGATCGTAGGGACGCCCTTCTCCTTCTAGCCCAGGGAGAGGTGAGTGAGGCTTCAGCAGCCATTTCACATGACACCACTCTCCCATCAAAAATGGCGGCCGACCACATGTTTAACACGGGAGACAGACATTCTTCTACCGCCAGCCCTGACAAAAGGAGACCAAGGCTGAAAGTAGCAATAAATACATCTTTGCCCCCACCTAATACTGCAGAATTTCTTGATATGGTCCCAACCTCAGATCAACCCGCATCAGAAGTCTTTATTAAAGAAATGATGCTTGCGCTGAGGAGCACCATGCGGGATGATCTCCATACTTTCTCCTCATCTTTTAGCTCCTCCATATCCGAAATTTTAAACAGCGCACTCAGAAAATGTTCTATACCTGGCCTTACTGTTTGGCGTTTTAGGCCAGTTGTTTATGTTCTGAATGAATATGTTGCCTTTTTCTCCCCCTGTCCTCTAAAGATCAGCAAATTTATATGGTTCCATAAACGCAATTTCACTTAATGCAAAAGGGCTTAACTCTCCCTTTAAGAAGTCAGCAGTCATGAAAGACGCTCTCCAAGATAAGGTTGATATCCTTTGTCTCCAAGAGACTCATTTTGCATCCGCAACGAATCCGTCATTCCATCATAAAAGGTTTTCAAAAATTTTTATGTCATGCGCCGAGAAGAAGAGAGCGGGGGTTGCAATCGCAATCAAAGATACTATCAATCTAGTTCTCACGGAGCAGATGATAGACTCTCAAGGAAGATATATAATTTTAGTGGGACTATTTAACAATATCCAAATAACTCAAGTTAATATATATGCCCCAAATTCCTCACAAATTTCTTTTCTAAACAAAATCCTAGAAAAAATTCGCAAAGTACATAAGGGTAAACTCATAATTTGCAGAGACTTTAACCTCATCCCCGATAAACAACTCGACTCCACTAGCTCCGTCAATAGACTATCTCCGACCCTAGCTTCGAGGCTACATAAACAAGCACTCTTCGACACTTACAGATGTCTCAATTCATCCTCTAGGAAGTATACATATTATTCCCCACACCACAGATATCTCAATCCATCCTCTAGGGAGTATACATATTATTCCCTACGCCACAGATCCTTCTCAAGGATCGATTTATTTTTGGTGGACAGATGGACTCTGACGGCAGTTAGACGCGCAGATATAGGAAACACAACATGGTCAGACCATTCCCCTTTATTCCTCACGCTTGAAACAACTAAATTCTTCCTGCCATCTGGGAATTCGAGAAATCACGTTTCTCTTATGGGATTTCCCGAGAAAAACAAGGCGATCAAAAAATCTTTAGCTACATACTTTTCACTCAATTCAAATTCTGACACAAATGTCTTCTCTACTTGGTGCGCGAACAAGGCATACATGAGGGGCATCTTGATTAAAATCAGTTCAAATCATAGGAAGAAAAAAAACTCCATATAAACAACATTCTAACACAAATCGCCAACATTGAGCAAAACATCCAAGCTGACCCCTCAATTATGCTTCATAGGGAATTAATGTCTTTAAGACACAAACTTCGTCGAGCGTTAATTGAAGACTACGACAAAACTTTAAATCTTTCCAAAATGAACTACTATATGGCTTATAATAAACCTTCAAGACTGATGGACAGGATAATAAAACAACGCCAGACACCATCTAAAATACCCTATTTGGTCAAACAAGACGGAACAGAAGCAAAATTAACACACCCTCAGATATAGCAGATGAGTTTGCCTTTTTTATTCCCATTTATACAATTTAAAAAATGATGGTTCTACACTAGAGATGAGCGAGCACCAAAATGCTCGGGTGCTCGTTACTCGAGTCGAACTTTCAGTGATGCTCGAGAGTTCGTTTCGAGTAACGAACCCCATTGAAGTCAATGGGCGACTCGAGCATTTTTGTATATCGCCGATGCTTGCTAAGGTTTTCATTTGTGAAAACCTGGGAAATTCAAGAAAGTGATGGGAACGACACAGAAACGGATAGGGCAGGCGAGGGGCTACATGTTGGGCTGCATCTCAAGTTCCCAGGTCCCACTATTAAGCCACAATAGTGGCAAGAGTGAGACCCCCCCCACCCCGCACTGTCAGCATAAAGATCGTTCTCCTCTGGCACAGCTGTAACAGCTGTGGCAGAGAAGAATGATGTTAGCCCATTGAATTCAATGGAGCCGGCAATACAGCTGGCTCCATTGAAAGCAAAGGGCTGCCGGCGATCGCGGGATGAATTGTTGGGAAGGGCTTAAATATATAAGCCCTTCCCTGCAATTCATCCAGAAATGTGTAAAAATAAAAAAAATATATACTCACCTTGTCCTGGCAGAACGATGTTAGCCCATTGAATTCAATGGAGCTGGCAATACAGCTGGCTCCATTGAAAGCAATGGGCTGCCGGCGATCGTGGGATGAATTGTCGAGAAGGGGTTAAATATATAAGCCCTTCCCTGCAATTCATCCAGAAATGGGTAAAAATAAAAAATATATATATACTCACCTGGTCCCGGCAGACAGAGTTCAGCAGCGGCCAGCGGCAGTCCTCCTGAACTGCTCTGAACAGCTGAACACCCATGAATTTATGAATGGGTGAGTGACTGCTGCCTCTCATCTGATTGGTCCCGCTGAGCCAATCAGAGGCAGCAGTCACACACCCATTCATAAATTCATGAATGGGTGTGTGAGTGGAATCTGCCTCTGATTGGTCAGGTTGTGACCAATTAGAGGCAGCTCATTCAGCAGGCGGGGATTTTAAATCCCCGGCTGCTGAATACTACTCACAGCTGTTCAGAGCAGTTCAGGAGGACTGCCGCTGGCCGCGCTGAACTCCGTCTGCCGGGACCAGGTGAATATATATATATATATATTATTTTTTTTTTACACATTTCTGGATGAATTGCAGGGAAGGGCTTATATATTTAACCCCTTTCCGACAATTCATCCCGCGATCGCCGGCAGCCCATTGCTTTTAATGGAGCCGGCTGTATTGCCGTCACCATTGAATTCAATGGGCTAACATCGTTCTGCCGGGACAAGGTGAGTATATATATATATTTTTTTTTACACATTTCTGGATGAATTGCAGGGAAGGGCTTATATATTTAAGCCCTTCCCGACAATTCATCCCGGGCTCGCCGGCAGGCCATTGCTTTCAATGGAGCCGGCTGTATTGCCAGCTCCATTGAATTCAATGGTCAGTGCTCGTTTAATCGAGATGAGTACCGCGTGGTGCTCGTCTCGAGTATCGAGCATCTCGAGCACCCTAATACTCAAACGAGCATCAAGCTCGGACGAGTATGCTCGCTCATCTCTATTCTACACCCTAACCCGATCTTCACCAAATTAACAATTTTGGGGGGAAAATAGACCTTCCAACTATTGCAGAGGATCAACTCAAATCATTGAATGCTTCCATCACCCCTTTGGATAAAATGGAGACAATCAAAATGTTTAAGGCCCGGATGGTTTTTCAAACGAATATTATAAAGACTTTGCCCCGGACCTGGCTCCTTGCCTTGCTGAAGCATTCAACAAAGCGATTTCCTGCGGTAGACTCCCGGAGGAGGTGCTGAGAGCCACCATAGTCACAATCCCCAAGCAAGGAAAGGCCTTGAGTTCCCCAGCAAACTTCAGACCTATTTCCCTACTAAATATTGACACAAAGATCTATTCAAAACTATTAGGCCAGCGCCTACTAAAACTACTTCCACAAATAATTCATAGCAACTAGGTAGGTTTCACAAAAGGAAGACAGGTGTCAGATGGCACCAGGAGAGTATTAAATCTCATGGCAGTGGCGGAGGCGGGCCGAATCCCATCTCTACTTTTGGCTTTAGATGCTGAAAAAGCCTTTGATAGGCTACATTGGGGGTTCGCCTTCGCCACTTTGGAAAGATTTGGTTTTCGGGTAAACATTCTCAAGGCTATACAAGCTCTTTATGGCTCCCCCTCTGCCAAGGTCCTGGTGGATGGCGTCTTCTCAAAGTCATTCCAAATCACTAACCGCACCCGTCAGGGATGCCCATTATCCCCATTACTGTTCACGCTTGTTATGGAACCTCTGGCGGAAGCTATTAGGCTTAATATGAATATCAAGGGGATCCCAGCTGGATCCAGACAGCATAAAATCAGTCTCTTTGCTGATGATGTCCTGCTGCTTCTTACAGACCCCATAACATCCCTGAGAGAAGTATCTGAAATAATCCATCAATTTAGCAAAATATCATACTATAAATTGAACATAGACAAATCTCAGATATTAGCCACTAATATAGACAATTCCTTAAGGAACAGCATTCAAAAAGAATTTCCATTTCAGTGGGGGAAAAAGAATATCCCATACTTAGGAATAAAAATCTGTGTCCCTCTAGGCGATATTATACCAGAAAATCTGATTCCTTTATTATCCAACCTTCAACTAGAATTAGGATCCCTTGCAAGCAGAGAACCGACGTGGCTAGGTAGGGTCGTACTCTACAAAATGTTGATTCTTCCTAAAATCCTATATATGTTCCATACAATTACTCTTCCGATTCCTAGACAAGAAATTTCAAAGCTCCAAAAGCAACTCTCCGATTTTATATGGAGGGGGAAGAGGCCGAGGGTTGCTGCATCCATACTCTACCTCAACAGGAAACAAGGTGGCTTGGGAGTCCCGAACCTGTGGTCATATCTACATGCGACTAATATTAACCAAACTAGACACTGGCTGAGAGCTGCCCCAGGATCAGGTTGGCTTCAAATTGAGACCCAATTAATTGACAGCAAGCCCCCCTGCTCTCTTCTTCTGGCCTCCCTTATCACCACCCTTTCTCCATCCACTGCCCCAATTTACAACCTTCACTCTATTTCCCCGCCCATGCTGCCCTCACTAGATTCATGGAACTGGCTGGCTCAAAAAACCAGTCCGCATTCAGGAAAAACCATTGAACATATCCCAGTATCAACCCTTGAATTTTTTATTCCTGATTTGTGTCTTGAGTCATGGATGGAGAAGGGAATTTTAAACCTGGGGGATGTGTTGCAAGACGGTGACATCTTACCCTTCCCAGTACTAGTGCAACAATTCAATCTGTCTCCAGGAGACGTGTTCAAGTATCTCCAGGTTAGGTCCCTGCTACAGACTGCCCAACCCTAGAAAGTGGTATACACAAACGAGCTATTGAAAATCTTTAACAATTCTTCTCCGACGTCTAGCTCCCTGGTGAGAGTTTGTTACGACATACTTTCTGGAGACATGAGAGATGTAAAATGAGCTCACCTCCTTAATTGGGAGAAAGACATAGGACAAAGATTTTCACAGGATAGGTGGCTCTCGGCCTTCATCTGGGCGAACAGAGCAACTATTAACTCGAATATTTTTGAAGTCCATATTAAAGTTCTGACTAGGTGGTATCTCACCCGATGGCACTAGCTAGGGCCTTCTCCGATTCAGATAACCGCTGCTGGAGACGGTGCGGCCACACAGGCAATATTTGCCATATATTTTGGAGCTGCCCAAAACTTGCAATTTTCTGGGATGAGGTTTTCTCCATATTGAGAAAAATCACAAGAATGACCATCCCCAAATCCCCAGAACTAGCCATCCTTCTAATAGACAATAAGACTATTCCTAACCCAACGAGAAACCTGGTGGGACACATCCTCCTTACTGCCAAACTTCTGGTCTCAAGAAAATGGAAGACCTCCATCATCCCCACTATCCCAGAACTAATTCAGACGCTTTATCTACCCCACCTTACCATCTGTGCTGATACTCCATCTACCCACACTTTCCTCCCCTCCCCCATCTCTCCCCCACCCCACCCTCTCTGTTTCTTTTACAATTTTATGTTGATTGTTAAAGTTTATCAATGCAACGATTGGACCTAATCCAAACATGTTCTGTTATGTCTCATGCTTCACGCCTAACACTTCTTTTCACAGGATGTAGAAATGGACATTATAATTTCAACATAAAAGTGAAGCTATACATCCTCTTTTTCTTTTGAAAACAACGTTGAGTAACTGCACCAATGTTCTATGTTTGCTAACACTGTCACTAAATGTATGATCCTTCTCTGTCTGCTAAAAAATCAATAAAGAACAAATTTAATTTGATTTTAAAAAATGATGGTTTAGCATTAGAGATGAGCGAATATACTCGTTTCGAGTAATTACTCGATCGAGCACCGCGATTTTCGAGTACTTCTGTACTCGTGTGAAAAGATTCGGGGGGCGCCGGGGGGCGGGGGGAGGCGTAGCGGAGCGGGGGGTAGCAGTGGGGAACAGGGGGGAGCCCTCTCTCCCTCTCCGCCCACTCCCCGCTGCAACCCCCCACTCACCCACGGCGCCCCCCGAATCTTTTCACCCGAGTACGGAAGTACTCGAAAATCGCGGCGCTCAGGCGAAAAAGGGGCGTGGCCGAGTAGGTTCGCTCATCTCTATTTAGCATGATGCATATTTTAAATGTTACAAATTTAATTTTTTTCCATAATCTAAACTTTTTAAATTTTCACTATTACCCATAGATGAATGTATTAAGAGATCTACTTGTCCTGCCACTCCTTTAATTTTGTGCTCTGCCATATGTGCACACATAAGATTATGGCCACAATGGACAAATTACTAAATACAAGAGAAACAGGGGAATCAGTTTTGGGGTGCATGTCTATGTTTTCATGTGAGCTGTCTGAGAAAAAAATGGTTTTAAAATGACTCATTTGTCAAAAAAAATGAAATTTTAATATTTTGCACATGATTTGCATTAATTCCTGCAAAAAATGTGGTATAAAAATACCAACAACACTCCTCAATGAATACCTTAAGGGGTCTATTTTTCAAAATGGGGTCAAATTCTGGGATGACTATCAGTCTGACACCTATGAGCCAGCCTCTGCAAACTTGGGTTGGTATATGAAAACAAAATGTACTTCAAAATAGGTAAACAGATGGAGATAAATATTTGATTATAAAAATTGTACAGTATATATATATATATATATATATATATATATATACATACATACATACATATGTGATATACAGCTGCTGAAAATGGGAAAACACAGCAAATTTTTAAAATTTTCCACAAATTTGGTACTTTCAATGAAAATATACAAATTGTATCAATCTACTTTCACCACCGAAATGAAATACAACGTGTCAAAAAATCAATGTCAGTATTACTTAGATATGCAAATCTCGTAAAGAGTTATTTGTTAAAGTAACACATGCCAGATTTCCAAAATTTCGCTTGGTACAAACGGGCTTGGCCCTTAAGGGGTTAAAGGAGCTAGCTGAATTTTCAGTAAACTTCCTGTGGTAATCATTTAACCACCAGAATGCTCTCACTTGCATTTGGTTTACAGGCCTTATCCATTTCTGAATGGCCTCAATCTTGTTTATCTGAGGCCTGAGAATATCTTGCCCAATTGTGTACCACAGTTATTTCCTGTCCGATGGCACAATTTTTAGGATTAGTTGTCAAACTTGCTTGAATTAGTTTGCAAGACCTAGTAGTTAGAGATGAGCAAGCGTACTCGTCCGAGCTTGATACACGTTCAAGTATTAGGGTGTTCGAGGTGCTCGTTTCTCGAGATGAGCACCACGCGGTGCTCGACTCCATTACATTTCCTTCCCTGAGAAATTAGCACGCTTTTCTAGCCAATAGAAGCACAGGGAAGGCATTACAACTTCCTCCTGTGATGTTTCAGCCCTATCCCACCCCCCTGCAGTGAGTGGCTGGGGAGATCAGATGACACCCGAGTATTAAAATCTGCCCCACCCGCGGCTCAGCACAGATGCATGGTGACAGAGATCAGGGAAAGTGCTGTCTTGCTGTAGCTGCTATAGGGGGAGTGTTAGGTGTTATATTCGTCTTCAAGAACCCCAACGGTCCTTCTTAGGGCCACATCTGTGCAGTACTGTTGAGGCTGCTTTTGCAGTGTTGCACTTTTTTTTTTTTTTTTGTATATCGGGCGTGCAGACCATAGCGTCCTCAGTCTGCAGTCATTTTACTCAGTATAGGGGCAGTACTGGTGAGGCAGGGACAGTGGTACAGGGAAAGAGGTATACTGGCTATATGGGCTTTTTAAAAAAAACTGGGGAAAAATAGTATATTTGGGCTGCCTGTGACTGTCTTCAGTTTACTGCGTGTCTGCTGGGGGTAGTAGTTGCTAATTAATACCCAGCTAAGCATTACAGCAGGCTTGCGCATAATTGTTTCCTGGCTCTGCTGCGCCCGTTACATGACCGCCGTCATCCCGCCACAGGGAAACAGTACACATTATATCCGCTGCATGCGGTGTCTCTGGTTTTTCACGTCACCATTTAAAAAAAATTGAGGCAAAATACTTAAGGCCTACCACTGAGCTTTGTCCACTTCACTGGTTCTATGCTGTGAATTGCAGCAGCTCAGTCATACGCACCTAGGTCTCACTACAGGCTTGTGCATAATTGTTTCCTGGCTCTGCTGCGCCCGTTACATGACCGCCGTCATCCCGCCACAGGGGAAAAGTATACATAATATACGCTGCATGCGGTGTCTGCTGGGGGTAGTAGTTGCTAATTAATACCCAGCTAAGCGTTAAAGCAGGCTTGCGCTAAATTGTTTCCTGGCTCTGCTGCACCCATTACATGACCGCCGTCATCCCGCCACAGGGAAACAGTACACATTATATCCGCTGCATGCGGTGTATCTGGTTTTCACCTCACCATTTAAAAAAATTGAGGCAAAATACTTAAGGCCTACCACTGGGCTTTGTCCACTTCACTGGTTCTGCGCTGTGCATTGCAGCAGCTCAGTCATACGCACCTAGGTCTCACTACAGGCTTGCGCATAATTGTTTCCTGACTCTGCTGTACGTTCCGTAAGCAAAGTCAGCCTCCAACCACAGGCCAATAAGCATCACATTTAATTACAGCGTTCTGTTTCTGCTCTACTCGTAGTACACCATGCTGAGGGGTAGGGGTAGGCCTAGAGGACATGGACGTGGACGCGGGCGAGGACGCGGAGGCTCAAGTGACGGTGTGGGCACAGGCCGAGCTCCTGGTCCAGGTGTATCGCAGCTGACTGCTGTGGGATTAGGAGAGAGGCAAGTTTCTGGGGTCCTCAGATTCATATCACAATTAATGGGTCCATGCGGTAGACCTTTATTAGAAACTGAGCAGGTCCTGTCGTGGATGGCAGAAAGTGCATCCAGCAATCTATCGACCACCCAGTCTTCTACGCCGTCCAAAGCTGCAACTCTGAATCCTCTGGCTGCTGCTCCTCCTTCCTCCCAGCCTCCTCACTCCATGAAAATGACACATTCTGAGGATCAGGCAGACTCCCAGGAACTGTTCTCGGGCCCCTGCCCAGATTGGGCAGCAATGCTTCCTCTCCCACCGGAGGAGTTTGACGTGACCGATGCCCAACCTTTGGAAAGTTCCCGGGGTCCGGGGGATGAGGCTGGGGACTTTCGGCAACTGTCTCAAGAGCTTTCAGTGGGTAAGGAGGACGATGATGATGAGACACAGTTGTCTATCAGTGAGGTAGTAGTAAGGACAGTAAGTCCCAGGGAGGAGCGCACAGAGGATTCGGAGGAAGAGCCGCTGGACGATGAGGTGACTGACCCCACCTGGTGTGAAAGTCAACCGAGGACCGGTCTTCAGAGGGTGAGGCAATTGCAGCCGCAGGACAGGTTGGAAGAGGCAGTTGGGTGGCCAGGGGTAGAGGCAGGGCCAGACCGAATAATCCCCCAACTGTTTCCCAAAGCGCCCCCTCGCGCCATGCCACCTTGCAGAGGCCGAAGTGCTCAAAAGTGTGGCAGTTTTTCACTGAGAGTGCAGACGACCGACGAACTGTGGTGTGCAAGGTTTGTCGCGCCAAGATCACCCGGGGAGCCACCACCACCAGCCTCACCACCACCAGCATGCGCAGACATATGATGGCCAAGCACCCCACAAGGTGGGGCGAAGGCCGTTCACCGCCTCCGGTTTACACCACTGCCTCTTCCCCTGTGCCCCAACCTGCCACTGAGATTCAACCCCCCTCTCAGGACACAGGCACGACCGTCTCCCGGCCTGCACACACACGCTTACCTCCGCTGTCCTCGGCCCCATCCAGCAATGTCTCTCAGCGCAGCGTCCAGTCGTCGCTAGCGCAACTGTTTGAGCGCAAGCGCAAGTACGCCGCCACGCACCCGCACGCTGAAGCGTTAAACGTGCACATAGCCAAATTGATCAGCCTGGAGATGCTGCCGTATAGGCTTGTGGAAACGGAGGCTTTCAAAAACATGATGGCGGTGGCGGCCCCGCGCTACTCGGTTCCCAGTCGCCACTACTTTTCCCGATGTGCCGTCCCAGCCCTGCACGACCACGTCTCCCGCAACATTGTACGCGCCCTCACCAACGCGGTTACTGCCAAGGTCCACTTAACAACGGACACGTGGACAAGCACAGGCGGGCAGGGCCACTATATCTCTCTGACGGCACATTGGGTGAATTTAGTGGAGGCTGGGACCGAGTCAGAGCCTGGGACAGCTCACGTCCTACCCACCCCCAGAATTGCGGGCCCCAGCTCGGTGCTGGTATCTGCGGCGGTGTATGCTTCCTCCACTAAACCACCCTCCTCCTCCTCCTACGCAACCTCTGTCTCGCAATCAAGATGTGTCAGCAGCAGCACGTCGCCAGCAGTCGGTGTCGCGCAGCGTGGCAGCACAGCGGTGGGCAAGCGTCAGCAGGCCGTGCTGAAACTACTCAGCTTAGGAGAGAAGAGGCACACGGCCCACGAACTGCTGCAGGGTCTGACAGAGCAGACCGACCGCTGGCTTTTTGCCGCTGAGCCTCCAACCGGGTATGGTCGTGTGTGACAACGGCTGTAACCTTGTGGCGGCTCTGCAGCTCGGCAGCCTCACGCACGTGCCATGCCTGGCCCACATCTTTAATTTGGTGGTTCAGCGGTTTCTGAAAAGCTACCCACGCTTGTCAGACCTGCTCGGGAAGGTGCGCCGGGTCAGCGCACATTTCCGCAAGTCTAACACGTACGCTGCCACCCTGCAGACCCTGCAACATCGGTTTAATCTGCCAGTGCACCGACCGCTGTGCGACGTGCCCACACAGTGGAACTCTACGATCCACATGTTGGCCAGGCTCTATGAGCAGCGTAGAGCTATAGTGGAATACCAACTCCAACATGGGTGGCGTAGTGGGAGTCAGCCTCCTCAATTCGTTACAGAATTGTGGGCCTGGTTGGCAGACATCTGCCAGGTCCTTGGAAACTTTGAGGAGTCTACCCAGATGGTGAGCGGCGATGCTGCAATCATTAGCATCACCATTCCTCTGCTATGCCTCTTGAGAAGTTCCCTGCAAAGCATAAAGGCAGACGCTTTGCGCTCGGAAACGGAGGCGGGGGAAGACAGTATGTCGCTGGATAGTCAGAGCACCCTCATGTCTATATCTTAGCGCGTTGAGGAGGGGGAGGAGCATGAGGAGGAGGGGAAAGAGACAGCTTGTCCCACTGCTGAGGCTACCCATGCTGCTTGCCTGTCATCTTTCAGCGTGTATGGCCTGAGGAGGAGGAGGAGGATCCTGAAAGTGATCTTCCTAGTGAGGACAGCCATGTGTTGCGTACAGGTACCCTGGTTCATGTTAGGATGCCTTTCTCGTGACCCTCGCGTTACACGCATTCTGGCCACTACAGATTACTGGGTGTACACATTGCTCGACCCACGGTATAAGGAGAACCTTTCCACTCTCATACCCGAAGAGAAAAGGGGTTCAAGAGTAATGCTATACCACAGGACCCTGGTGGATAAACTGATGGTAAAATTCCCATCCGACAGCGCTAGTGGCAGAAGGCGCAGTTCTGAGGGCCAGGTAGCAGGGGAGGCGCGGAGATCAGGCAGCATGTACAGCGCAGGCAGGGGAACACTCTCCAAGGCCTTTGCCAGCTTTATGGCTCCCCAGCAAGACTGTGTCACCGCTCCCCAGTCAAGGCTGAGTCGGCAGGAGCACTGTAAAAGGATGGTGAGGGAGTACGTAGCCGATCGCACAACCATCCTCCATGACGCCTCTGCTTCCTACAACTACTGGGTGTCGAAGCTGGACACGAGGCCTGAACTCGCGCTGTATGCCCTGTAGGTGCTTGCTTGCCTGCGGCTAGCGTCTTGTCAGAGAGGGTGTTTAGTGCAGCTGGGGGAATCATCACGGATAAGCGTAGCCGCCTGTCAACCGACAGTGCCGACAGGCTTACAATCATAAAGATGAACAAAGCCTGGATTTCCCCAGAGTTCTCTTCTCCACCAGTGGACAGCAGCGGTACCTAAACAATACGTAGGCTGCAGCCGCGGATGGAAGCATCGTTCTCTATCACCATAAAAAACGGGGACCTTTTTAGCTTCATCAATCTGTGTATTATATTCATCCTCCTCCTCCTGCTCCTCCTCCTGAAACCTCACGTAATCACGCCGAACGGGCAATTTTTCTTAGGCCCACAAGGCTCAGTCATATGACTTTTGTAAACAATGTTTATACGTTTCAATTCTCATTAAAGCGTTGAAACTTGCACCTGAACCAATTTTTATTTTAAATGGCCTGCCTCCAGGCCTAGTTACAAATTAAGCCACAGTAACCAAAGCGATTAATGGGTTTCACCTGCCCTCTTGGTTGGGCATGGGCAATTTTTCTGAGGTACATTAGTACTGTTGGTACACCAATTTTTTTGGGCCCTCGCCTACAGTGTAATCCTAGTAATTTTTATGGGCTTCGCCTGCACTCATGGTACAGTAAGGTGTGTTGGGTTGGCCTACACTTTTGCTACATAAATGTAACTGGGGCCTTGTCTATACTGCATCTACTGAAATGTGAAAGAGACTGTTATCTCCCTAAACTGCTGCAACGGGAATGTTACTGTTTCTGTCTTGACTGCTATTACTACTCAAATGGAACTAAGACTGTGCTCCCCCTATACTGCTGCTAGTGATATGTTACTGGGGCCTGTCCCTAATGCTACCGCTGAAATGCTACTAATTCTGGGCTCTGACTATACCGCTGCTAATGCTATTTCACTGTGGTGTGGAAACGGAGGCTTCCCAAAGACATCATGGTGGCGAGGCCATTTCCCACCAACGCGGTTACTGTTAAGGTATGGGGCATGCACTTTGGGCCGAAGCCCACCTGTATTGTATGTGACATCAGTTCTGCTGAGCAGGGCACTGCAATGGGATACATTTATGTATCGCCGATGGGTTCCAGGGAGCCACCCATGCTGTGGGTGCACATGGAATTCCCATTGCGGAGTTGTACCTACCTGTGACTATTTATAAAAAACCCTGGTCTGACTGGGGCATGCAGTGTGGGCCGAAGCCCACCTGCATTTCATCTGACGTTACCTCAGCTGTGCTGGGCAATGCAATGGGAATTATTTATGTACCGCCGGTGGCTTCCTTGGACCCACCTATGCTGTCGGTCCACACGGAGTTGTAACTGCATGTGTCTACTTATAAAGAACCCCTGTCTTACTGGGGCATGCAGTGTGGGCCGAAGCCCACCTGCATTTAATGTGACGTTACCTCAGCTGTGCTGGGCACTGCAATGGGATTTGTTTATGTACCGCCGGTGGGTTCCAGGGAGCCACCCATGCTGTCGGGGGCACATGGAATTCCCATTGCGAAGTTGTACCTGCCTGTGACTATTTATAAAAAACCCCGGTCTGACTGGGGCATGCAGTGTTGGCCGAAGCCCACCTGCATTTCATCTGACGTTACCTTAGCTGTGCTGGGCAATGCAATGGGAATTATTTATGTACCGCCGGTGGCTTCCTGGAACCCATCTATGCTGTCGGTCCACACGGAGTTGTAACTGCATGTGTCTACTTATAAAGAATCCCAGTCTGACTGGGGCATGCAGTGTGGGCCGAAGCCCACCTGCATTTAATGTGACGTTACCTCAGCTGTGCTGGGCACTGCAATGGGATTTGTTTATGTACCGCCGGTGGGTTCCAGGGAGCCACCCATGCTGTCGGGGGCACACGGAATTCCCATTGCGGAGTTGTACCTGCCTGTGACTATTTATAAAAATATGAAGCCAGCATGTGGCATGAGGGCAGCTGAAGGCTGCGCATGGACACTTTGGTGTGTGCTGTGGACACTGGGTCGTGCAGGGGGGGGGGGTTGGGCAGCATGTAACCCAGGAGGAGTGGCAGCTGAGTGTCATGCAGGCAGTGATTGTGCTTTGTTGGAGGTAGTGTGGTGCTTAGCTAAGGTATGCCTTGCTAATGAGGGTTTTTCAGAAGTAAAAATTGTTGGGGGAGGGGCCCGCTCTTGCCGCTATTGTGGCTTAATAGTGGGACCTGGGAACTTGAGATGCAGCCCAACATGTAGCCCCTCGCCTGCCCTATCTGTTTCTGTGTCGTTCCCATCACTTTCTTGAATTTCCCAGATTTTCACAAATGAAAACCTTAGCGAGCATCGGCGATATACAAAAATGCTCGAGTTGCCCATTGACTTCAATGGGGTTCGTTACTCGAAACGAACCCTCGAGCATCGCGGGAAGTTTGACTCGAGCAACGAGCACCCGAGCACTTTGGTGCTCGCTCATCTCTACTAGTAGTTCATTTCCCTATTCTAGAAACTTTTTTGTCTTCTGAACTTGAGAATCTGACAAAGTATTTAAAATTTTTACCTGAGGTATCCTAGAGGCATTTACTTCATTGATATTATTGACCACTACCACCACCTCATGGTCCTCCGATGGTTTGATTAGATTTACATGATAAATTTGGTACAGCTTACGATTGCCAGATACATCCACTAATTTATCTCTCCCACCTTCTTCACAATTTCGTAAGGCTCTTGCCACGAAGCCAGAAATGTACTTTCTATTGTAAGAACAAGAACCTAGACCCTGTCACTAGGGCTGAAGTTTTGCATTTTAACAGACCTATTATGAACCCAGAACAGACTTTTCTGGACTTGCTGTAAGTGTTCCTTTACAAAGGGCATAACTTTCCAATTCATCTTGCTTTTGGGCAATGTGTCCAAACACATTATATCAAAAGTAATTTTCTATTGAAAATTGCATTACCTAGTGTAGAGTTGGGCTGTCCCGGAGGGTCAACAGAGGACAAATTTATATTGGTTAGACACTGTTAGGTATTTCCAATAGTTTCCAAAAGAGAGTAAAGCCACTTCTGAGAGTCACATTATGTATTAAAGTCTTTACAACTCCAACTTCATGTGTGGATTTTACACATAGTTTCAAATGACACATTTGCAATGTGGAAATATTTTTTTTTCCCATGTATACAAATAACTGGACTATGAATAAGAATGTAGCATCTGTAGCACATCAGCGGTCAATGATCTGAACAAAACATTGGCTTAGTTTTAAAATGTTATAATAAAATTTGAACTCTTTTATATCTACATTGGCCATTTATGCTCTAATGCACATAACTCCAATCGGTCTACTTTGCAGTTTTCAAGTGTCAACTAAACTAGGATAAACAAAAGACACCAGAGTACCCGAGTTCAGCAGAGCAGTAATAAATAGAGATGAGCGAGCACCAAAATGCTCGAGTGCTCGTTACTCGAGTCGAACTTTCAGTGATGCTCGAGAGTTCGTTTCGAGTAACGAACCCCATTGAAGTCAATGGGCGACTCGAGCATTTTTGTATATGACTGGTGCTCCGCTAAGGTTTTCATTTGTGAAAATCTTAGCAAATCACCAAAGTCATGTAAAAAACACAGAAATGGATAGGGCAGGCGAGGAGCAACATGCAGGGCTGCATTTCGGGCTCCGAGGTCTCACTATTAAGCCACAATAGTGGCAAGAGTGAGACCCCCCCCCCCCCTGCACTGTCAGCATAAAGATCGTTCTCCTCTGCCACAACTGTAACAGCTGTGGCAGAGAAGAACGATGTTAGCCCATTGAATTCAATGGAGCCGGCAATACAGCCGGCTCCATTGAAAGCAATGGGCTGCCGGCGAGCGTGGGATGAATTTTCGGGAAGGGCTTAAAAATATAAGCCCTTACCTGAAAATCATCCTAAAATGTGTAAAAATTCATTTAATGTGTCATTCATTCGGGGAGAGCTGCCCGTGAATGGCTGAGCACCTCAGCCAATCACATTCAGCTCTTTCAGCAGGCGGGGATGTTAAATCCCCGGCTGGTGATAGATCAGCAGTTCAGCACCACAGTGCAGGGGACAGCAGGAGAAGATGCGGTTGTGCCCCGGCAGCTGAAGGGAGGTGAGTATCTATTTTTTTTGTTTTTTAAATCACTTTTAATTCATTTCCAGGGAATAGCTTATATGTAAAGCCCTTCCCTGAAAAAGAATTCAGGTGTGCCAGCAGACCATTGTCTTCAATGGAGTCGCCGGCAGCAGCAGCGGCTCCATTGAAGAGAATGCCTGCATTTTTATTCTTTTTTTACACTAAAATCTTTCTTTTTCAGGGAAGGGCTTATATGTAAAGTCCTTCCCGAAAAAGAATGCAGGGAGCCAGCAGGCCATTGTTTTCAATGGAGCCGCCGGCAGCAGCCGCGGCTCCATTGAAAACAATGCGTGCATTCCCTATGGTGCACGCATCTCCTATCTTTGCAGGCACGCACCTGCAAAGTACGGACATGTGCACACACCATAGGGAATGCAGTGTTGTAAATACAAGCGTGTTTTTGTGCGTGCGTATGCACGCACCAAAACTCGCTTGTCTGAACGCACCCTTAAGGATGATTTTCAGGTAAGGGCTTATATTTGTAAGCCCTTCCCGAAAATTCCTCCCGCGCTCGCCGGCAGCCCATTGCTTTCAATGGAGCCGGCTGTATTGCCGGCTCCATTGAATTCAATGGTCAGTGCTCGTTTAATCGAGACGAGTACCGCGTGGTGCTCGTCTCGAGTAACGAGCATCTCGAGCACCCTAATACTCAAACGAGCATCAAGCTCGGACGAGTATGCTCGCTCATCTCTAGTAATAAAGTGTATTTCACAGACCAAAGTTCAAGTTTGTTGCTCTGCATTTTTAGGCAGAGTAGGCATGTCGGCCAAATAGTGATTTTCCCTGCCCATTGTCACACTCCATTGGTTCAACCACAGGTGGGCAACTTGCCGCCCCATAGCCCAGCCCTTGACAGTACTAGCAAACAATATTCTTGACACTGAAAAGGCATTTGGGGCTACCTATACTTAAGGACCTGGCTAACAGGTCTATTTTAGTTCCTACTTTATGGACCTCTTTCCTCCCTCTTAGTTTACAAAGGTTCTTACTATAGATGAGCGAGCATACTCGTCCGAGCTTGATGCTCGTTTGAGTATTAGGGTGCTCGAGATGCTCGTTACTCGAGACGAGCACCACGCAGTACTCGTCTCGATTAAACGAGCACTGACCATTGAATTCAATGGAGCCGGCAATACAGCCAGCTCCATTGAAAGCAATGGGCTGCCAGCAAGCGCGGGATGAATTTTCAGGAAGGGCTTAAAAATATAAGCCCTTACCTGAAAATCATCCTAAAATGTGTAAAAATAAAAAAAATGTATACTCACCTTTCCGCTGCAGCCGGAGTTCAGCCGCGTCTGAATTCATGAATGGGTGAGTGAGAGCTGCCTCTGATTGGTGAGAGCTGTGACCAATCAGAGGCAGCCCATTCAGTAGGCGGGGATTTTAAATCCCAACCTGCTGAATACTACAGAAAGCAGTTCAGGAGACGCTGCTGAACTTCGGCTGCAGTGGAAAGGTGAGTATCCATTTTTTTTATTTTTACACATTTTAGGATGATTTTCAGGTAAGGGCTTATATTTTTAAGCCCTTCCCGAAAATTCATCCCGCGCTCGCTGGCAGCCCATTGCTTTCAATGGAGCCAGCTGTATTGCCGGCTCCACTGAATTCAATGGCTAACATCGTTCTTCTCTGCCACAGCTGTTACAGCTGTGGCAGAGGAGAACGATCTTTATGCTGACAGTGCGGGGGGGGGGGGGGGTCTCACTCTTGCCACTATTGTGGCTTAATAGTGAGACCTCGGAGCCCGAAATGCAGCCCTGCATATTGCTCCTTGCCTGACTTTGGTGATTTGCTAAGATTTTCACAAATGAAAACCTTAGCGGAGCACCAGTCATATACAAAAATGCTCGAGTCGCCCATTGACTTCAATGGGGTTCGTTACTCGAAACGAACTCTTGAGCATCACTGAAAGTTCGACTCGAGTAACGAGCACTCAAGCTTTTTGGTGCTCGCTCATCTCTAGTTCTTACCCAATTTGCAGGTCTTTTGTTTTCTTGGGATTGGCTAAGTAGGAGATAGATCTTGAAGATTGTCCTCAGTATTCAGATATCGGTCTATTAGGGCAACTAGCTGACCCCCATCCCTTGGTTCTGTTTGTTCCACAGGGCACAGAACCTGATTGGCAAGGCTCAAAAAAATTGGTCCAGCACCACTTTTTAAACCACTTCATCTGCATTAGACATCTCGGGTTGCAGTCACTTTTTAGCCAGGTAAAATAGATCACACATCTGTGATCTCACTGGTTTATCTGGTTGAAATGTTCAAGTGCGCTCCCACTGGCCTCTTACAGGTTGCCTAACATCCAACCAAGTAAGTAACTGCATTTAGTTTAAGGTATTGTTTGGCATTTTGCTTAGTTAAGTCATAGTTGGCTTTCTTCACCTTCCAATGAGAAATGGAGCAACAGCATCCACCTGTTGGTTTGCTGGAATTTTCTCTCTCTGTAGTTTTCTTCCGAAATTATGGGGAATGCTTTCACATCATCCTCAAGTTTCATTTTCTGTAGTGAGGCTTACACTCTTCTAACAGCAATACCGATTCTACCTGGAAATGGGGCTTTTCTGGGAGTACCTTTATCTTCTCCACACCGCCAATGAATCTCCCATTAGTGGTCTAATGAGATACTGAAGCGTGGCGTTGCACCAATATGCTATTTCAAATTAATGTCAGCAGCTGCTCTACACAAATAACATAACACTAGAAACACATGGTGCTGCATAGAGGTGATATATGAAAGTGAAATATTTGAATATAAAATGACACATAATGTATACCTACAAACTTTAATATACATGGGATGGGGGACTTTAAGGGTAGGTCAACACACGGCAGATTTCTCCACTGCAGCAAAATTTGCATATGTAAGATGTAGATTTTGCTGTGAACTTCAGATTCTATGAGATTTCACCTCTGCTACATTGTAAGTGGTGACATTTGTGGTGAAAATACACAACAGAAATTGACATGATGCACATTTTAAAATCCACACCACATGTCAATTTCCACATCATGTTGATGAGATTTGTAGAATCTTTGTATTCTGTTGAGGATTTTACTTGCACATGTAAAATCTGCAGCAAATCCATCCCAAGTGGACTTACCACTAGGAACTAATGTTAGATGCTCAACAGTGAGGGAGCATAATGTGAACTACACAAGAGGGGGAGAGATTTGTTTTTCAGCAGCCATAGGAATACACAGAGAGCATTCCCTGGAATAAAGGCCAGCAATGCAAGATGGGAACTGTAGTCTACTAGCCACATGGGCTAGTGTTAATGTCCACTGTTGCTATGCCATGAAGGAGCAACAGCATGCAAAAAAAAGGAAATCCTAAATGTTTAAGATATAGTATTAGTGTTGTTCGGAGTGTAATAACCCTGCAGTCTTCTTTCAAATTTTTTGTTTGCATGCTGGAATATTCCTTTAAGTCACCCCACCGAAAGTTGCATCTTTAAGAGGTTAAGAATATCTTTATAGGTGAAATATCATGATTTACTTTAACTAAAATAGAAATGTTATTTACTCACTCAGGCCTGCCTGAGGTTCTTCCCTAATGTATTGTTAAGATTAAGTGACAATCAAATACATAATTTAATATAATAAACATAAATAAAAAGTAAATGACAGCATCAACATACAAGTGCCCAAGGCTACATCGCCAGTCAAATTTAATTATAACTTTAATAATAGGTATTGCCAATCCTTTAATGTTTGAAAAACAATCTGAACTGCTGTCACTTGCCATTTGTCATTTGTTTCTTTTTTGACTTGCCTCAAAATTTTCAAAAAATAAGCTGTTTGCCAAAAATATTTAATGTAATTATTTTGATGCATTTTCCAAATAATATAAATTAAAAAAAATAATAATATCCTATAAAATTAAGAACAGTGTAATAAGATCTGTCAACCCTAATATAGAGGAGTGAGTGCACAAATGTTCCTAGAACTAATGTTTCAAGATGTTCTAGTTAGCTTTGATGCCATTTGCAAAGTCTCTTTCATATAAAAAAATATATATCTGAAATCAAAGTACACGTTATATGATTTTTTAAGATGATTTCCTCGAAATCATTGAATACTGAAGTTACTTTTATCTTTATTAATTGGATATCTGCATTTGACCCTACCCGCTCTATTTGGACCACATATAATGGTAGGTATTTCTAGAATCTAATAACATGTCTAATATCAACAAATCTATCATATCTATCTATCTATGCAATGCAAACTATAATAAAACATAATTAAGTTTGGATTTCACAATACTGTATATAAATAGATACATTATAAATTTTGTTGTTGAAAATAACAGCTATAGGTAGAAATATATTTGGAAATGCTCCAGAAAACCAATTATGTTGACATGATAATAAAAAATAGAATTATCTAAATACTTGTTTTGCTAAAATGCAATGTAAATAATGGTTTGTAAACTGTAATTGCTTTGGATTGTGCCAGCACTCAATCATTCTGCTGTTGCAGACAGCAAAATAAGTGACAGTGACAACAGTGCTTTGCACATCTCTGCTCACCTGATCTACTTTGTAACAAAAATTGTGCACTATTGATTTATGAAAGCTTCATAACTTAAGGACATTTCCAATAAAAATAAGTGGCTAGCAGGTAATTCCAAAAGCTGAAAAAAATCTTTTAGAGTGATTTGCTCTGCTACAACTTACAAATAAATAACTTATCTTTGCGACAATGACCATATAAAATTAAAGTTAGATCATTTTGACTATTTTATGCTAACCTCTAGTAGAATCTGACATACAAAAAGAAGAGAAGAGTAATAAGAATATATATTGTGGCAGTGCAGCCATTATAGTGACAGTTTTGAGACACTAGAGGACACATATCTTGGACATCTGGCTCACTGCTCCATATCCTTGGGTGAATGTCATACTCATTACACAGGTATCAGTAAAACCTATGGCAGACCAGGGTGCCTCAGGCTCCATCTTGTAGACCACAGGAGACTTTAGGACTGAGGCCTAAAAGATATCAAAATCTAATAAGGAGAAAATATAGTTTAAAATGGAGACAAGTACAGTTAGATGAGTTCGCTTAGCTAGCTTGAGAAGTCTTTCTCTATTTGTGTATAAGGAGATACCTATCTATCTAGCTAGACTGGGAGAAGTTGGCAGGGAGCATCCTCAATGACTCTTCTTTCTCAGTCAGTCTTTACTGTTTTGACTGTAAAATGTAACCTGAATGGTTTGGGCCATATGGATGTCATGACATATTACCTTTAAACTTTACTGCAGACGATCATGGAGCTTTGGAAATGCAAGCATCTATATGTATATAAAACATAAGAAGAAGTTTGTTGTACAGAAACAATATAATATACTAAACCTAGAAATAAATGATAAAAATAAACCAGAGATAAAGTTTGCACATTGTTTATCATTCTCCAGGATTTTCTGCATGTTTTAGAAAACATGGCACACCACAGAAGGGGTAAAGAACAATGAAGCTTAAGCTTCACTAAATTCATTAAAATGGGTGCTACCTAAGCCAAACCAAACAAATTTGCTATAATGACCCTTTGTTTGTATTTCTAGTACATATACAGCTGAAGTGTTGAATATGTGCCACAGATAACACAAAGCAAGAAATGGCAACATCAGTAATAAACCAGTACAATCTTACTACATGTGATGAATCTTGATTTTGTGCTGGCAGAAATGCACCTATAGAGCATATACTGTATGAAATAAGACATTTGGGGCTGTACCTGTCCATACCATGTTATGCCCAATTGGTGGATCATCAAACCCTGCAAGCCTAAATATTGGGAGATTGCGCTGATAAGGGCAACCCTGTATACAGCTTTGTCCTTGGTTGAGACAATTTGTTGAGATACATAAATTTGTTGAGATTGGTGACACTGCTGAATTCTCAAAATTCATGTTTCATTTCTTGTCTTGGGCGGCAGATGGATGAGGGGCAATGCGTAGCCAAAAATGGGGCATGACATTATTAGGTTTTTCATGTCTATTACAGCGAGAGCAGTTGGGGAAATCTTTCTGCAGCCGGTTTTCTTATAGCCAGGCACAAAATTTCACTTCATTATCCGAAAAACAGACTCAAGGGGAGGAGGAAATTGAGAAACAGAATTCTAATATTTTTTAAAGGTTTACTGCTGCTTTAATATCACCTTTACGGGGGAAAGCGCAGTTATGAGGTTACAATGCATATCATCATTATCGCCTGCCTGTTATCTCTGGACTTAAGAACATTGCTGCAACAAAATTTGTATATATATATATATATATATATATATATATATATATATATATATATATATGAATGAATAGATATTTTTCTTTTATATATATATATATATATTATTAACTGAAGGTAATGATTAGATTTAATGAGATGAATAATCTATTGAATATTATGTATCTGCTTTCCCACATTTTCCTTTGTACGCTCTACTAAACAAGGTCTGGTAGCTAAAGGACATTTAACTCACTACAATAATTAAATATCTTAACAGGCATTTTATTTAATGGATCTGAAAAGAATGTCATATCTCCTGTAATTCCACAGAGTTCTTCAATTGTGATAAATTAAATCACATGGACTATTCTCACATTTGCAGAAACAAATTTGAGTTATTGTCTGGAATGGGATTCATATTTAATTTTGATTAACCCCTTAGTGACGGAGCTTTTCTTGCTTTTTTCCATTTTTGTTTTTTCCTACTCCCTTTTAAAAAATCGTAGCTCCTTTATTTATCCATCGACGTCACTGTATGAGGGCTTGTTTTTTGCGGGATGAGTTGTATTTTTCAATGGTACTATTTATTGTACCATATAATTTACTGAAAAACTTTTTAAAAATTCTAAGCGCAGAGAAATGGAAAAAAAAACGACATTCCACCATCTTTCGGTGCGTCCTGTTTCTACGGCGCACAAACTGCAACAGAAACGACCTGATATTTTTATTCTATGGGTCAGTATGATTACTACGATACCAAATTTATACATTTTTTTTTGCTGTAGTACTTGTATTTTTTTTTTAAGATATTTAATTTTTTTCAATTATTTTCTGCGGTCATTTTGTGCGCGCAATAACTTTTTTATTTTTCTGTTGACGTAGTTGAGCAAGGGCTCAATTTTTGCAAGATGTCCTGTAGTTTCCGATAGAATCAATTTGGAATACATACAACTTTTTGATCGCTTTTTATTGCATTTTTTCTGGAAGACAGGGTAACTAAAAGTGTATTTCTGGCATTCTCTATTTTTTTTTTTTTCGGACGACATTCACCGTGCAGGAAAAATAATGCACTACTTTGATAGATCGGACTTTTACGGACGTGGCGATACCAAATACATATTTTTATTTTATGATTTAGATTTTTTAATAATTGATATGGCAAAAGGGGGGTGATTTAAACTTTTATAACTTTTTTTTTTTTTACAATTTAAAAAACTTTATTGATCTTTTTTCTTACTTTACTTTGAAGTCCCCCTGGGGGACTTTAACATGCGATGCTTTGATCGCTCCTGCAGTTTAGATTAAACAGGTAGTCAGGCACTGTATACCACTTTGAAGTTTATATGAGTTTTAGTTTCATGCATTTGGAAAAGCCATGTGAATTACAGAGAACTGTCTACCTCTTCTATGGAAAGGGATTTATTTAACTTTCTCCCATTCCCTAATAAACCATGGCCTGTTAAGGAGGATTCCAGTTACAAATCATTCTATAAGCGTGACAAGAGTTTGCAGGGTAATTTAGGTAAAGAGAGATATGTCTCATACCAAGTAGACTCCTAAGGGTTTCTTGAAAAATTTTCCAAGTGTTGTGAGGAGGCCATATTGCTCAATATGACTTAAAGAGGAGGTTGGAAAAAGGGTTTTCAATTCATCAAGGCTGTTTATCCTAGGGCCCGTCAACATTTCCCTAATCCCTAAAGTGTCAAATTTTCTCAAGACCTGAAACTTTACCAGAGGCTTATTTACAAGGAGAGGCTGAGGTCAATGTTGAGAGTTTAAATTTGTCTATATAGCTGGACTACAAATTGTGGAGAACTTGTATAATACCTTTAGAGATAAGGCTAAAATATTGTAAAATCAAGAGCTGTGAAGGTGTTACCCAAAGGAATGTGTGATTTGGTATCAAGATTTCTCTCTCTATACTAACTGAGGTGTAATAATAACCAGAAAAAAAGCTATCTGGTTAATTGAAGCCATCTGGTTAATTAATTATGGACATCTGGAAGGCCAAAGCCACCTTGTTGCTTTTTCTGCATTAAATCCTTATATATGCCATTCTGGGCCAATGCCCATTCCAGATGAACCTGGTAAACGTTTGTTTACATTTATAAAAGAATTGTTTTGGAAGGGCTATAGGAACTATTTCTAATGCGTAGAGAATAGTAGGGAGTATATGTTGGGAATATATATATTTTACAACCTATCCATGAAACTACAATGGTATCAAGGTGATTCAATTGGGCTCAAATTTTCTTTAAAAGTGATTCATAGGTTAATTTCTGTAATGAGTCCAAATTCGAAGGCATAAAGATGTCCAGAAACTTTATACTGAGTGAAGGCCAGATAAAGGAGGAGTTTGTTTTAATTTGTTTAATGGTTGTGGCTGAAGATATTTAATGACTGAGATTTATTAAAGTTGACTTAAAAATTTAAAATCTTGCCAAACAGGTGAAAGTTCTCATGTACTGCTAGGAAAGCTCTTTCTGAAATAGTATTTAATATCAATAAGTGATCAGCATTCATTTGAAATCAGCTTTTGGAAACACTATTCAGTCACTTCTATGAATTGTCTGACTATTGATAAGGCTTTTGCTTCGTGATATAGCACCCCCATAACCACCTAACAGCTTTTCATGTGGTTAGTGTAGAGAACTGAGACCCTGTGTCAGGAGGGCATAGTACATACTGGAATGCCTTAAGAGTCACTCAATACAAATAGACCCATAGCCTATGAAATGTACGCTTGGACTAAAAGGCATTCAAAGTGATATATAATATTTTAATTATGGAGACCCATCTAGGTGAATGTGGGAAACAGGAAACAATTGAATTCCTCTGCACGAGTAACGCTTAAGATTAGATGAGGCAGTATGCTACGGAATGCCCTCAGAAATTGTTGCATCTGTTCCACCCGCGGCAGCTATTGGTACATATTGTCATAGTTTTTAGCCATAAGTATAAGTTGGAAGGTGTGTACTGACATTTGGAGAAAAAAAGAAAACTATGTATTAGTATAATATGCCTCATAGAATCATAGAATGGTAGAGTTTGAAGGGACCTCCAGGGTCATCTGGTCCAACCCCCTGCTCAGTGAAGGGTTCACTAAATCATTCCAGACAGATATTTGTCCAGCCTTTGTTTGAATACTTCCATTGAAGGAGGACTCACCACCTCCCATGGCAACTTGTTACACTCATTGATCACCTTCACTGTCAGAAAGTTTTTTCTAATATCTAATTTGTGTCTCCTCCCTTTCAGTTTCATCCCATTGCTTCTATTCTTTCCTTGTACAAATGAGAATAGAGCTGATCCCTCTGCACTATGACAGCCTTTCAGATATTTGTAGACCGCTATTAAGTCTCCTCTCAGCCTTCTTTTTTGCAAACTAAACATTCCCAGATCCTTTAACCGTTCCTCAAAGGACATAATTTGCAGACCACTCACCATCTTGGTAACTCTTCTTTGAACTTGCTCCAGTTTGTTTGTCTTTTTTAAAGTGGGTGGCCAGAACCAGACACAGAATTCCAGATGAAGTCTTACTAAGAAAGAGTAGAGGGGAATAATTACCTCCTCTCCCTTTTCCTTAGAATAAGAATTTCATCTATGGATTCACCACCTTGAATATTCAATCAGTAACCCACGGCATTGGGAATATGCTATAAATGAGTCTTTTTGTCTGTGTATTGGTGCATTTTTACTGTACTTTGTGTTTGAAGAGTATGTTCACATGACAAACAAACAAGCCTCAATTTAAATGGCTATATAGCCTATGAGTTCCAGATGTTTTCTTTTTCTCATGGAATTGTACAGCATGTTGCACATTCCGTGCATTTGCGCACCACCATAGACTTCTTTTCCTAAATCGAGACATGTGTACAAACCCGCTGGGTTCTATTCAATGCATATTGCTGTTACGATCATGTCCAAAGAAGGACTAGGTACGCACACGGGTCACTGGCAAACTGACCCTGTTCTACACGGGGGAGGTTAACCTGGTCCTACCTAAGCGAGGACATTGCCCCAATAAGGGCAGCCCAGCGGTCTTCGGATCTCGGCCCTAGCTGACCCTAGGAGCCATGCACCAGAACAGGATGCATTCACATGCCGCATGACAGGGACTGAACAACAGGACTCACAGAGCCAGAATACACAGCATACAGCAGCCAAAATGCAACCACTAGTAACAGATGATACGCTGAATATAAATGCCAGGTATTAGTTGACGTTTTGTACAAGACGTGGAAGCTAGCAGGCCACTTCACGGCTCCTGGTTATACTGCTAGTCCCTACATTAACCAGGAGTCCAGCAGAACCGGACACAGTTCACACAGCACGCTGCAACCGGACATTACACAGATCGCAGGTCACACAGCAAGCTAACACAAAACTGACAGAATTTAAATGTATAAACGGACATGAACCAGCAAGACCCAGATCACACAGCAAACTTCAACAGAAAAGGATTCATGACTGCTCACCCTGAACTCTAGACACAGACTGACCAAGAGCTGGGTTTATATGGGCTGAAGGCTAAAGGGAAGTAGCTGCTGGAGATTAACACACCCAGCCAGCTCAATTAACCCTCAACCACATGTAGCTGTGCTGCTAGGAAGCCTAGAACTACAGATCCCAGCAGCACACGTAACTGTACCTCCCCTTTAAAAAAGGGGCCTCTGGACCTTTTAAGCATAACATAAAAAAATAAAAATTATGCAACTCTTCCAAACCGCGCACGTGTACAGGATTTATCTAAAAAGGATCTGACACCAAGGCAAAGATGGCAAAACGGGAGAGAGTAAGGCAACCCACCCTACTGACATAGCGTGCACAGGACTTATCCATACAGGCCTAGTGTGGATGCCAGCCAGTCAGCAGGAGAAGGGAAAAGGCTCAGGTATATACAAAACAGGGGTCTACAGCAAATTACATCCATTGGGCGCACCTCGCCGCAGGACGGAACCTGAGACAGGAATACAGACTGCATAACACAGGACGGGTAACAGACAGAGATAGAACTCAGACACAACATGCATGCCACCAAAGCTGTATGGAGCCACCACACCCACGGTACAAGGGAAAGGACCGCCAGAACACCTATCTGGCTATAAGGAAAATCGTGGCCGGCGTCACCAGCTCGCACACGAAATCAGACGTTTGGAGGCCACACCTGCCAAGAGTAAGGAGAAACCTGCGAGTGGCTACACTTGCGCGGTCACCGTACCACACCTACTGAGTGCACCACCCCAGAACGCCAGGAGGGGAAGGAACAGCAGTTGTCCAAACCATCTGCGGGGAAATACGGGGAAACTTGCTCCAACAACCGCACGCAACAGACACTACAACACAGAGTGTCTAACATTCATATGAACACCAACATACTCAGAACAGGACTATCCACACCTGATGTCTGGCCACCTACCAGTTTGTTTGCTGTTGCAGAATTCTTTTTAAGTGCAAACCAATCACATCTATATCTGTGCCTTGTCATAAGTATGTATATTATGTGTGTATAAATATCCATGCCTCTTCAGATCCAATCCATTTAAAGGGGTTGTCCCGCGCCGAAACGGGTTTTTTTTTTTTTTAAACCCCCCCCCCCCCGTTCGGCGCGAGACAACCCCGATGCAGGGGTTAAAAAAACCACCCGCACAGCGCTTACCTGAATCCCGGCGGTCCGGCGTCTTCATACTCACCTGCTGAAGATGGCCGCCGGGATCCTCTGTCTTCATGGACCGCAGGGCTTCTGTGCGGTCCATTGCCGATTCCAGCCTCCTGATTGGCTGGAATCGGCACGTGACGGGGCGGAGCTACACGGAGCCGGCATCCTGCACGAGCGATCCCATTCATAAAAGAAGAAGACCCGGACTGCGCAAGCGCGGCTAATTTGGCCATCGGAGGGCGAAAATTAGTCGGCACCATGGAGACGAGGACGCCAGCAACGGAGCAGGTAAGTATAAAACTTTTTATAACTTCTGTATGGCTCATAATTAATGCACAATGTACATTACAAAGTGCATTATTATGGCCATGCAGAAGTGTATAGACCCACTTGCTGCCTCGGGACAACCCCTTTAAGCCTGAAGAAGAACCCTGCATTGGTTCGCAAGCTCGCTATTACATCATGTATTTTTGTTAGCCATTAAAAGGTATCATATCTACAAGATTACGTGGTTTCTCTTGCTGGGAACAATCACATTGAGATAAGTGAGGGGCAGGCAGCGAGAGGCGAGGGCCTGTGCTATGGGTGTTTTGGATTTTTTAAATACAGTTATACATTACAATTATACATTTTTGTTATTTAAACTATAAATATTACCAATTTATGTTTTTTTTTCGAAGTGACACACCACCTGAGTTATGCTCGGGTTTTTGGCGAATTTTGACACACCAAGCTCAAAAGGTTGCCCATCACTGCCATAGAGTAAGTGACAGTGTATTTTAAGAAGGGTTTGATTGGCAAACCAGGAGTATAAAGGTGATGTTTTACCTAAATGTTATTGAAACCCTCCTGGGGGTGTGATATGGAAACCTTAGTCAATGATTGTGTCTAAAGTGAGTTTCTTAATGAAATCCTATATTATATCTATATATATAAAGCTGAAAGCCCTCACTGACTCACTGACTCACTGACTGACTCACTGACTGACTCGCCAAAAGTTCTCCAACTTCCCGATATCGTAAAAACATGAATTTTGGCGCAAGCATAGATTATCTCCAAAATAGGAAAAGTAATTGTGTCCCAACTCGATTATTCAATTCTAGCGCAAAAGAATTGGCGTCAAAATTTTACGTACATAATCTAAATCTGTCACTTCCCAATGCCTTAGAAACTTAAAATTTGGCACGGGCATTGAATATGACATAAATAGGAAAAGCTAATGGGTCCCAACTCGATTATTCAATTCTATGCGCAAAAAAATTAGCGTCCAAATTTTACGTACGGAATCTAATTTTCTCACTTTCCGGTGTCATAGAAACAGGAAATTTGGCACAAGCATTGATTATGTCATAAATAGGAAAAGTTCATAGGTCCCAACTCGATTATTCAATTCTAAGCACAAAAGAATTGGCGTCAAAATTTTACGTGCGGAATGTAATTTTTTCACTTTCCGGTG
This sequence comes from Eleutherodactylus coqui, assembly GCF_035609145.1. Classification (NCBI taxonomy): domain Eukaryota; kingdom Metazoa; phylum Chordata; class Amphibia; order Anura; family Eleutherodactylidae; genus Eleutherodactylus; species Eleutherodactylus coqui. Next base: position 260,869,655 of record NC_089837.1, on the reverse strand, counting down.
TCATAGAAACGGGAAATTTGCCACGAGCATTGATTATGTCATAAATAGGAAAAGTTAATGGGTCCCAACTCAATTATTCAATTCTATGCGCAAAAGAATTGGCGTCCAAATTTTACGTACGGAATGTAATTTCTTCCCTTTCCGGTGTCATAGAAACAGGAAATTTGCCACGAGCATTGATTATGTCATAAATAAGAAAAGCTAATGGGTCCCAACTCCATTATTCAATTCTATGCGCAAAAGAATTAGTGTCCAAATTTTATGTACGGAATGTAATTTTTTCACTTTCCGGTGTCATAGAAACTGGAAATTTGGCACGAGCATTGATTATATCATACATAGGAAAAGCTAATGGGTCCCAACTTGATTATTCAATTCTAGCACAAAAGAATTGGCGTCAAAATTTTACGTACAGAATGTAATTTTTTCACTTTCCGGTGTCATAGAAACTGGAAATTTGGCACGAGCATTGATTATGTCATACATAGGAAAAGCTAATGGGTCCCAACTTGATTATTCAATTCTAGCGCAAAAGAATTGGCGTCAAAATTTTACGTACAGAATGTAATTTTTTCCCTTTCCGGTGTCATAGAAACGGGAAATTTGGCACGAGCATTGATTATGTCATACATAGGAAAAGCTAATGGGTTCCAACTCGATTATTCAATTCTAGCGCAAAAGAATTGGCGTCAAAATTTTACGTGCGGAATGTAATTTTTTCACTTTCCAGTGTCATAGAAACATGAAATTTGGCACAGGCATTGATTATGTCATAAATAGGAAAAGCTAATGGGTCCCAACTCGATTATTCAATTCTAACGCAAAAGAATTGGCGTCGAAATTTGACGTGCGGAATGTAATTTTTTCACTTTCCGGTGTCATAGAAACAGGAAATTTGGCACGAGCATTGATTATGTCATAAATAGGAAAAGCTAATGGGTCCCAACTCCATTATTCAATTTTATGCGCAAAAGAATTAGCGTCCAAATTTTACGTGCGGAATGTAATTTTTTCACTTTCCGTTGTCATAGAAACGTGAAATTTGGCACGAGCATTGATTATGTCATAAATAGGAAAAGTTCATAGGTCCCAACTCGATTATTCAATTCTAGCGCAAAAGAATTGGTGTCGAAATTTTACATACGGAATGTAATTTTTTCACTTTCCGGTGTCATAGAAACGGGAAATTTGGCACGAGCATTGATTATGTCATACATAGGAAAAGCTAATGGGTCCCAACTCGATTATTAAATTCTAGTGCAAAAGAATTGGCGTCCAAATTTTACATGCAGAATGTAATTTTTTCACTTTCCGGTGTCATAGAAACAGGAAATTTGGCACGAGCATTGATTATGTCATAAATAGGAAAAGCTAATGGGTCCCAACTCCATTATTCAATTCTATGCGCAAAAGAATTGGCGTCAAAATTTTACGTGCGGAATGTAATTTTTTCACTTTCCGGTGTCATAGAAACAGGAAATTTGGCACGAGCATTGATTATGTCATAAATAGGAAAAGCTAATGGGTCCCAACTCGATTATTCAATTCTAAGCGCAAGAGAATTAGTGTCCAAATTTTACGTATGTAATCTAATTCTCTCACTTCCTGATGTCATTTTATATAAAGGAAATGTCACATGGTTACCTCCACGTGGTATTTCCTGGGTAACGCAGAGAACTATGCAAAATGATGAACATATTTTTTTTCCTCAGTATCTCTAAAGTAACCACGACTTCATAAGCTTTTCCGTGTGAACACCAGATAAACACCAGTACCAAATTAACTCGGGTGAAGCCGGGTATATCAGCTAGTTTAATATAATATAATTCACCCCTTCCTGAGAGGTATTCATCTCTCTAACATTAAATGATGTATATTTTATATTAGCTGTATTCTGTATGACCTTTTGTTTTGCATTTAAGAAGCATATTTGTGCAGTAGCGACTACCAACAACTACGAAATAACTATATACAAGTAGGACCGCTATTTGTGGCATAATTTAAAAGAAAGAAAACAAGCAGAAGAGGAGGCAAATATAACTGTATGTTGACATGATAAAGCTAGATTGCCTGGACACAGTTGCGTGTCCAGTGCACCCTTTTATTCTACTTGAAATGGGCGGTTGAAACAACATGTCATTTGGAGTGTATTATTCCAAAGAGATATTAAACTGCTAGATCTGATTACCCACTATCTCAAAAAAAATCAATCACACCACAGACTCCTAAAATTTAAGTGCATCTAAAAAATATTTAAATCAGTCCACAGTAAAAGGATCCTACATAATCAGACTTAAAGTTGTAGAGACGTTTTGGACAACAGTGTCCTTTATCAAGCTATAATACAAAAAATAATAAAAACATGTCAAAGAACTTTATATACAATGAGGTCATTAAAATAAAAACTATTCATTAAACTATCATTGGAATACAACAGTGAATAAGCTATATAGGAAAATGTCCTTCATGTGTCTTTGGCGTACCCACTGTTGAAGTTCCATATAATGCAAAGGGATACATGGAAATGAGAGTACACATATAAAAAATCATCAAATCAATTCAATAATATTTGGATAATTATTAATAATAATAATAACAAAATCCAAATTAAGATATGAGAGACACTCCTTTTACCATCAGGGCAAAGGCGTAACTTGAAGCTTCTCGGACCCAATGCAAAATCTATAACATGGCCCCCAACTATAATGCTTTATTCATATTACTAGGTTTACTAATTAGGAAAAGAACAACCAAATGCGATCATATGCAAATGCAAGACCTACAAGGAAAGGTGGGTCTTACAAATGTGTCCGAAATTGCTGCAAATGTTGCCATTGCATCCAAAATGGGAGAAAGTCTGTGAAGTTGGATCAGGGTTAGAGAGTACTCACTTACAAGAGGGGGAATCCCATTAGTTACTGGGTGAAAACGCCCCCCTCTGAATCCAGGATGGCCCTAAATAATTAAATCTCACATAGGCTCTGGTTAGTAGCAATCCAAAACTAGTCCATGTCCATTTCAGATAATAGGGATTAGTTTTATTGTGGAAATATCAAATACAATGCCAGCCTCCTTACAGAGGACTTTGAAACAAATGCAACACATTTCAGCCCGCATATGGGCCTTTCTCAAGCATATATCTATGTACAATTAGTAGAGATGAGTGAGCACCAAAATGCTCGGGTGCTCGTTACTCGAGACAAAATTTTCGCGATGCTCGAGGGTTCGTTTCGAGTAACGAACCCCATTGAAGTCAATGGGCGACTCGAGCATTTTTGTATATCGCCGATGGTCGCTAAGGTTTTCATTTGTGAAAATCTGGGCAATTCAAGAAAGTGATGGGAACGACACAGCAACGGATAGGGCAGCCGAGGGGCTACATGTTGGGCTGCATCTCAAGTTCCCAGGTCCCACTATTAAGCCACAATAGCGGCAAGAGTGGGCCCTCCCCCTCCCAACAATTTTTACTTCTGAAAAACCCTCATTAGCAAGGCATACCTTAGCTAAGCACCACACTACCTCCAACAAAGCACAATCACTGCCTGCATGACACTCTGCTGCCACTTCTCCTGGGTTACATGCTGCCCAACCCGCCCGCATGACCCGGTGTCCACAGCGCACACAAAAGTGTCCATGCGCAGCCTTCAGCTGCCCTCATGCCATACGCTGGCCTCATAGCCACACCACCCTCATGTCTATTTATAAGTGCGTCTGCCATGAGGAGGAACCGCAGGCACACACTGCAGAGGGTTGGCACGGCTAGGCAGCGACCCTCTTTAAAAGGGGCGGGGTGATAGCCCATAATGCTGTACAGAAGCAATGAGAAATCCAATCCTGTGCCACCTCCATCAGGAGCTGCAAACGTGGGCATAGCAATGGGAAACCCATGTGCCACACACTATTCATTCTGTCAAGGTGTCTGCATGCCCCAGTCAGACCGGGTTTTTTATAAATAGTCACAGGCAGGTACAACTCCGCAATGGGAATTCCGTGTGCACCCACAGCATGGGTGGCTCCCTGGAACCCACCGGCTGTACATAAATGTATCCCATTGCAGTGCCCAGCACAGCTGAGGTAACGTCAGGTTTAATGCAGGTGGGCTTCGGCCCACACTGCATGCCCCAGTCAGACCGGGGTTCTTTAGAAGTGGACACATGCAGTTACAACTCCGTGTGGACCGACAGCATGGGTGGCTCCCTGGAACCCACCGGCGGTACATAAATATATCCCATTGCATTGCCCATCACAGCTGAGGTAACGTCAGGTGTAATGCAGGTGGTCTTTGGCCCACACTGCATGCCCCAGTCAGACTGGGGTTCTTTAGAAGTGGACACATGGAGTTACAACTCCGTGCGGACCGACAGCATGGGTGGGTCCCAGAAAGCCACCAACGGTACATAAATATATCCCATTGCATTGCTCATCACAGCTGAGGTAACGTCAGGTTTAATGCAGGTGGGCTTCGGCCCACACTGCATGCCCCAGTCAGACTGGGGTTCTTTAGAAGTGGACACATGGAGTTACAACTGCGTGTGGACCGACAGCATGGGTGGGTCCCAGGAAGCCACCGGCAGTACATAAATATATACCATTGCATTGCCCATCACAGCTGAGGTAACGTCAGGTTTAATGTAGGTGGTCTTCGGCCCACACTGCATGCCCCAGTCAGACTGGGGTTCTTTAGAAGTGGACACATGGAGTTACAACTCCGTGTGGACCAACAGCATGGGTGGGTCCCAGGAAGCCAAAGGCGGTACATAAATATATCCCATTGCATTGCCCATCACAGCTGAGGTAACATCCGATTAAATGCAGGTGGTCTTCGGCCCACACTGCATGCCCCAGTCTGACCGGGGTTTTTAATACATAGACACTGGCAGGTACAAATCCCTAATGTGAAGTCCCTGTGGACCCACAGCATGGGTGGCTCCCTGGAACCCACCGGCGGTACATAAATATGTCCTATTGCAGTGCCCATCACAGCTGAGGTAACGTCAGGTTTAATGCAGGTGGGCTTCGGCCTACACTGCATGCCCCAGTCAGACTGGGGTTCTTTAGAAGTGGACACATGGAGTTACAACTCCGTGTGGACCGACAGCATGGGTGGGTCCCAGGAAGCCACCGGCGGTACATAAATATATCCCATTGCATTGCCCATCACAGCTGAGGTAACGTCAGGTTTAATGCAGGTGGGCTTCGGCCCACACTGCATGCCCCAGTCAGATTGGGGTTCTTTAGAAGTGGACACATGGAGTTGCAACTCCGTGTGGACCGACAGCATGGGTGGGTCCCAGGAAGCCACCGGCGGTACATAAATATATGCCATTGCATTGCCCAGCAAAGCTGAGGTAACGTCAGCTTTAATGCAGGTGGGCTAAAAATTACTAGGATTACAATGTAGGCGAGGGCCCCAAAAAAATTGGTGTACCAACAGTACGAATGTACTTCAGAAAAATTGCCCATGCCCAACCAAGAGGGCAGGTGAAACCCATTAATCGCTTTGGCTAATGTGGCCTAATTTGTAACTAGGCCTGTAGGCAGCCCAGTTAAAATAAAAATTGGTTCAGGTGCAAGTTTCAACGCTTTATTGAATTGAGAATTGAAACGTATAAACATTGTTTACAAAAGTTATATGACTGAGCCTTGTGGGCCTAAGAAAAATTGTCCGTTCGGCGTGATTACGTGAGGTTTCAGGAGGAGGAGCAGGAGGAGGAGGATGAATATAATACACAGATTGATGAAGCTAAAAGGTGCCCGTTTTTGATGGTGATAGAGAACGTTGCTTCCATCCGCGGGTGCAGCCTACGTATTGTTTAGGTACCGCTGCTGTCCGCTGGTGGAGAAGAGAACTCTGGGGAAATCCAGGCTTTGTTCATCTTTATGATTGTAAGCCTGTCGGCACTGTCAGTTGACAGGCGGGTACGCTTATCTGTGATGATTCCCCCAGCCGCACTAAACACCCTCTCTGACAAGACGCTAGCCGCAGGACAAGCAAGCACCTCCAGGGCATACAGCGCGAGTTCAGGCCACGTGTCCAGCTTCGACACCCAGTAGTTGTAGGGGGCAGAGGCGTCACGGAGGACGGTCGTGCGATCGGCTACGTACTCCCTCACCATCCTTTTACAGTGCTCCCGCCGACTCAGCCTTGACTGGGGAGCGGTGACACAGTCTTGCTGAGGAGCCATAAAACTGTCAAAGGCCTTGGATAGTGTTCCCCTGCCTGTGCTGTACATGCTGCCTGATCTCCGCGCCTCCCCTGCTACCTGGCCCTCGGAACTGCGGCTTCTGCCACTAGCGCTGTCGGATGGGAATTTTACCATCAGTTTGTCCGCCAGGGTCCTGTGGTATAGCATCACTCTCGAACCCCTTTCCTCTTCGGGTATGAGAGTGGAAAGGTTCTCCTTATACCGTGGGTCGAGCAGTGTGTACACCCAGTAATCCCTAGTGGCCAGAATGCGTGTAACGTGAGGGTCACGAGAAAGGCATCCTAACCTGAAGTCAGCCATGTGTGCCAGGGTACCTGTACGCAACACATGGCTGTCCTCACTCGGAAGATCACTTTCAGGATCCTCCTCCTCCTCCTCCACCCCCTCCTCCTCAGGCCATACACGCTGAAAGGATGACAGGCAAGCAGCATGGATACCCTCAGCAGTGGGCCAAGCTGTCTCTTCCCCTCCTCCTCATGCTCCTCCCCCTCCTCCTCCTCAACGCGCTGAGATATAGACATGAGGGTGCTCTGACTATCCAGCGACATACTGTCTTCCCCCGCCTCCGTTTCCGAGCGCAAAGCGTCTGCCTTTATGCTTTGCAGGGAATTTTTCAAGAGGCATAGCAGAGGAATGGTGATGCTAATGATTGCAGCATCGCCGCTCACCATCTGGGTAGACTCCTCAAAGTTTCCAAGGACCTGGCAGATGTCTGCCAACCAGGCCCACTCTTCTGTAAAGAATTGAGGAGACTGACTCCCACTACGTCGCCCATGTTGGAGTTGGTATTCCACTATAGCTCTACGCTGCTCATAGAGCCTGGCCAACATGTGGAGCGTAGAGTTCCACCGTGTGGGCACGTCGCACAGCAGTCAGTGCACTGGCAGATGAAACCGATGTTGCAGGGTGCGCAGGGTGGCAGCATCCGTCTTGGACTTGCGGAAATGTGCGCTGAGCCGGCGCACCTTTCCGAGCAGGTATGACAAGCATGGGTAGCTTTTCAGAAAGCGCTGAACCACGAAATTAAAGACGTGGGCCAGGCATGGCACGTACGTGAGGCTGCCGAGCTGCAGAGCCGCCACCAGGTTACGGCCGTTGTCACACACGACCATGCCCGGTTGGAGGCTCAGCGGCGAAATCCAGCGGTCGGTCTGCTCTGTCAGACCCTGCAGCAGTTCGTGGGCCGTGTGCCTCTTCTCTCCTAAGCTAAGTAGTTTCAGCACGGCCTGCTGACGCTTGGCCCCCGCTGTGCTGCCACGCCGCGCGACACCGACTGCTGGCGACGTGCTGCTGCTGACACATCTTGATTGCGAGAAAGAGGTTGCGTAGGAGGAGGAGGAGGAGGAGGGTGGTTTAGTGGAGGAAGCATACACCGCCGCAGATACCAGCACCGAGCTGGGGCCCGCAATTCTGGGGGTGGGTAGGAGGTGAGCGGTCCCAGGCTCTGACTCTGTCCCAGCCTCCACTAAATTCACCCAATGTGCCGTCAGGGAGATATAGTGGCCCTGCCCGCCTGTGCTTGTCCACGTGTCCGTTGTTAAGTGGACCTTGGCAGTAACCGCATTGGTGAGGGCGCGTACAATGTTGTTGGAGACGTGGTCGTGCAGGGCTGGGACGGCACATCGGGAAAAGTAGTGGCGACTGGGAACCGAGTAGCGCGGGGCTGCCGCCGCCATCATGTTTTTGAAAGCCTCCGTTTCCACAAGCCTATACGGCAGCATCTACAGGCTGATCAATTTGGCTATGTGCACGTTTAACGCTTGAGCATGCGGGTGCGTGGCTGCGTACCTGCGCTGGCGCTCAAAGACTTGCGCTAGCGACGGCTGGACGGTGCGCTGAGAGACATTGCTGGATGGGGCCAAGGACAGTGGAGGTGAGGGTGTGGGTGCAGGCCAGGAGACGGTAGTGCCTGTGTCCTGAGAGGGGGGTTGGATCTCAGTGGCAGGTTGGGGCACAGGGATAGAGGCAGTGGTGCAAACCGGAGGCGGTGAACGGCCTTCGTCCCACCTTGTGGGGTGCTTGGCCATCATATGTCTGCGCATGCTGGTGGTGGTGAGGCTGGTGGTGGTGGCTCCACGGCTGATCTTGGCGCGACAAACCTTGCACACCACAGTTCGTCGGTCGTCTGCACTCTCAGTGAAAAACTGCCAGACCTTTGAGCACCTCGGCCTCTGCAGGGTGGCATGGCGCGAGGGGGCGCTTTGGGAAACAGCTGGTGGATTATTTGGTCTGGCCCTGCCTCTACCCCTGGCCACCGCACTGCCTCTTCCAACCTGCCCTGCTGCTGCCCTTGCCTCCCCCTCTGAAGACCTGTCCTCAGTAGGCTTAGCAAACCAGGTGGGGTCAGTCACCTCATCGTCCTGCAGCTCTTCCTTCGAATCCTTTGTGCGCTCCTCCCTCGGACTTACTGCAATTACTACTACCTGAGTGATAGACAACTGTGTCTCATCGTCATCCTCCTCCTCACCCACTGAAAGCTCTTGAGATAGCCTCATCCCAGCCTCATCCCCCGGACCCCGGGAACTTTCCAAAGGTTGGGCATCGGTCACGACAAACTCCTCCGATGGGAGAGGAACCATTGCTGCCCATTCTGGGCAGGGGCCTGAGAACAGTTCCTGGGAGTCTGCCTGCTCCTCAGAATGTGTCATTGTAATGGAGTGAGGAGGCTGGGAGGAAGGAGGAGCAGCAGCCAGAGGATTCAGAGTTGCAGCAGTGGACGGCGCAGAACTCTGGGTGGTCGATAGATTGCTGGATGCACTTTCTGCCATCCACGACAGGACCTGCTCACACTGCTCATTTTCTAATAAAGGTCTACCGCGTGGACCCATTAATTGTGAGATTAATCTGGGGACGCCAGAAACGTGCCTCTCTCCTAATCCCGCAGCAGTCGGCTGCGATACACCTGGATCAGGAGCTTGGCCTGTGCCCACACCCTGACTTGGGCCTCCGCGTCCTCGCCCGCGTCCACGTCCTCTAGGCCTACCCCTACCCCTCAGCATGCTGTATTACCAGTAGTGCAGAAACAGAACGCTGTAATTAAATGTGCCGTTTATTGGCCTGTGGTTGGAGGCTGACTTCTCTTACGGAACGCACAGCAGAGCCAGGAAAGAATTTTGTGCAAGCCTGAAGTGAGACGTAGGTGCGTATGACTGAGCTAGTGGAATTCACAGCGCAGAAGAATTCAAGTGTCCAAAGGCCACTAGTATGCCTTAAGTATTTTGCTTCTATTTTTTTAAAGGCTGAGCTGAGACTGTTTCCCTCTGGACGGGATGACGGCGGTGATGTAACGGAGACAGCAGAGCCAGCAAACATCTTTGCGCACGCCTGCACTGTGACTTAGGTGCGTATGACTCAGCTAGTGGAATTCACAGCGCAGAAGCAGTCAAGCCTGCTGTAACACTTAGCTGCGTATTAATTAGGACTACTACTCCCAGCAGAGACGCAGTACACTAAAGACGGTCACAGGCAGCCCAAATATAGTATTTTTCCCAAATTTGTTTGAAAAAGCCCACTGCCTATATAGACAGTATATCTCTTTCACCTTTCCCACTGTCCCTGCCTCACCAGTACTGGCCCTATACTATGTAAAATTACTGCAGACTGTTTCCCTCTGGACGGGATGACGGCGGTGATGTAACGGGCAACGCAGAGCCAGGAAACAATTTTGCGCAAGCCTGCTGTAACAGCTGCGTATTAATTAGGACTACTACTCCCAGCAGACACGCAGTACACTGAAGACGGTCACAGGCAGCCCAAATATAGTATTTTTCCCAAATTTGTTTGAAAAAGCCCACTGCCTATATAGACAGTATATCTCTTTCACCTTTCCCACTGTCCCTGCCTCACCAGTACTGGCCCTATACTATGTAAAATTACTGCAGACTGTTTCCCTCTGGACGGGATGACGGCGGTGATGTAACGGGCAACGCAGAGCCAGGAAACAATTTTGCGCACGCCTGTAGTGAGACGTAGGTGCGTATGACTCAGCTAGTGGAATTCACAGCGCTGAAGCAGTCAAGTGGCCAAACGCCACTAGTATGCCTTAAGTATTTTGCTTCTATTTTTTTAAAGGCTGAGCTGAGACAGCAGACAGTTACTGTAGGCAGCGTATATATGTATACTGTTTCCCTCTGGACGGGATGACGGCGGTAATGTAACGGGCAACGCAGAGCCAGGAAACAATTTTGCGCAAGCCTGCTGTAACACTTAGCTGCGTAATAATTAGGACTACTACCCCCAGCAGAGACGCAGTACACTCAAGACGGTCACAGGCAGCCCAAAGATAGTATTTTTCCCAAATTTGTTTGAAAAAGACCACTGCCTATATAGACAGCATATCTCTTTCACCTTTCCCACTGTCCCTGCCTCACCAGTACTGGCCCTATACTATGTAAAATTATTGCAGACTGTTTCCCTCTGGACGGGATGACGGCGGTGATGTAACGGGCAACGCAGAGCCAGGAAACAATTTTGCGCAAGCCTGCTGTAACACTTAGCTGCGTAATAATTAGGACTACTACCCCCAGCAGAGACGCAGTACACTCAAGACGGTCACAGGCAGCCCAAATATAGTATTTCTCCCAAATTTGTTTGAAAAAGCCCACTGCCTATATAGACAGTATATCTCTTTCACCTTTCCCACTTCCCCTGCCTCACGAGTACTGGCCCTATACTATGTACAATGACTGCAGACTGAGGACGCAATGCTCTGCATGCCCGATATACAAAAAAAAAAAAAGTGCAACACTGCTAAAAGCAGCCTCAACAGTACTGCACACGGTCAGATGTGGCCCTAAGAAGGACCGTTGGGGTTCTTGAAGCCTAATATTACACCTAACACTCTCCCTATAGCAGCAGCAGCATCAGAAGCACTTTCCCTGATCAATGTCAGAATGCATCTGTGGCGAGCCGCGGGCGGGGCAGATTTAAATACTCGGGTGACACCTGATCTCCCCAGCCACTCACTGCAGGGGGGTGGGATAGGGCTGGAACATCACAGGAGGAAGTTGTAATGCCTTCCCTGTCTTTCTATTGGCTAGAAAAGCGCGCAAATGTCTCAGATGAAAGTGAAAGTAACTCGAACATCGCGTGGTGCTCGTCTCAAGTAACGAGCATCTCGAACACCCTAATACTCGAACGAGCATCAAGCATCAAGCATCAAGCTCGGACGAGTACGTTCGCTCATCAATTAGCTGATAATTATACAAACAAACAAATAGAAAAACATACATCACCTGCCCGTGTTGTCCATCCAGTCCCATGGTATAGTAGCGTCATCTGATGATGGAATTGGCCTGTCACGTGTCACATGACTGCGCTGTTAGATTTGAAGTGCAAAGTGCATTCCATTGGAAACGTGATGACATCATCACATATAAAATCATTAGAACCGCAGGGCAGAAAACTTTATTAATGTCCAATGTATAACAAACAATTGTATCTATGGAAATCCTAATGGGACATTATCACAATGCATAAAACTTACATGATCTGATATAAGAGTATAGTTAATTCTATTACTAGCTAGAAAAATAAGTGATTACTAAATTATCATACATCAGTATATAAAAAATATTACTAAGAAACAATTAATATGATATAGTCTACAATTCTAAAAACGTTCAGCTAACTGTATTGCTGAGTTGTGATATCTATGGGGTACGTGGCCCCTATATAGCTAATAAGGCATATAAGTAGTAAACAAAAATATATTTATGGGTATAATGATAATATTCGGAATTAGAATGAAACTAATATGTAGTCAACCAAATTGCTAATCAAAATGAGATTATATGAGAAAATGAGGTTATAAAAGGGACCAAGGGATTTAACCAATATTCACATATGTAAAATAATTACAATAAATAAATCAGAACCATTGGAGTCTAGAATTCACTGGGCCCATCAGCAAGGAGCATATAGTATTTTTAAAACTTGAATTGTACTCCAAAACAGGAGAAAGAGTGCAAACTAAGACCCACTTCAAAGATACTGATTCCAACAGCTACCTCAATTTTTCAAGCTGCCATGCGAAGAAATGGAGAACAAATATCTCCTATGGCCAGTTTTTACAAATTAAAAGAAATAGTTTCACATTGGTAGCATATGAAGAACAAGCCACAATTCTGAAAAAGAGATTTGCTGAGAAAGGCTATCTTCCACAACTTGTAGAATCTGCCTATAGAAGAGCACTAAAGGAAGATCCATCTACCAAAACCACAGGACAGAAGAGCAAAAAAAACGCACTGGTCACCAAGTATAGCTCATAACACCAAAGCATCAAAGATATCCTTAGGAAACATTGGGGAATACTTAGGAACGACCCCTTCCTACAGAAAGAGATACAATAAACCCCCCTAGTTATCTTCAGAAGGAACAAATCATTAAAAAATATCTTGGCATCTTCATGCCCGAGAAACCCAAAGGAAAATGATATGAGTAGAGGAAATTACCTACAAGGAATGGTGGGTCTTACAAATGTGTCCGAAATCGCTGCAAATGTTGCCATTGCATCCAAAACGGGAGAAAGTCTGTGAAGCTGGATCAGGAACCCATAGAATAAAAGATTTTTTAAATTGTAGCTCAGCCTTCATAAAAAATCTTTTAATCCCATAATTTTGTTAATCTTTCAGGTGACCAACACCACTTCTATATATTTTACATAAGTGCACTATAGCTAATTATTTTTTTTTATAGTAGGGATGATTTAATATTATACATAAATGTTTTATCACACTCATACTTATGTTAAATGCGTATATTTATTGTAATTATTTTACATATTTGCATATTTGCATAGGATAGAACTGCGGGGAACCACTTGATTAGGCTTCCTGTCATCTCCCAAGTTGCAAGTTATCAGTAAATATGGTTACAAGGACCATTTAAGGTAGCTTCTTGTGTTTTTTTGTTTTGCTGACTGGAATGGTTTATTGTGTCCCATAGCTCTTTGTTTTAATTATTTACATAGGGGGAACCTTTTAATTGTCCTGTCTGTGGATGTGGCACTTGACAGTATATATTCATGTTTTTTTCTAGTATTGGTTGACTATGATATGATATAACAGTGTATATAGAGAGGCCTTTATGGCCAGGACAATTGGTTACAGATACATAAAGATTAGGGATGAGCGAGTATACTCGCTAAGGCACTACTCGCTCGAGTAATGTGCCTTAGCCGAGTATCTCCCCGATCGTCCCGAAAGATTCGGGTGCTGCCGCGGGGCGGGGAGCTACGGGGGAGAACAGGGAGGAACGGAGGCGAGATCTCTCTCTCCCTCTCTCCCGCCCGCTCTGCCCCGCTGCCCGCCGCAACTCATCTGTCAGCTGCGGCGGTCCCCGAATCTTTATGGACGAGCGGGGAGATACTCGGCTAAGGCACATTACTCGAGCGAGTAGTGCCTTAGCGAGTATACTCGCTCATCTCTAATAAAGATATTTATCAGTCTAAGTGACCATGATAGCAGCCATTACAGCTGTGATAAAAATGTCAGAGATTGTAGGTAGAGTTCAAACAGAGGCTTAAGTATCCATAACTCCACCCCCTGTACCTGTGACATCATCTCATTTGCTCCAATGAGCAGATCATAGCATCTGGTCTTTCCTGTCAGATCTCATGATAAACAACGGAACCACGCATGTGCACCAGGGACCCTAATGTATGACATCCTCTCTCTCAACATAATGGAGATGCCTTTCACAGTGTAGACTATTTTTACATTAAAACTAAATTTTATTTCCAAATATTAAAATACCACCATATGGGGGCACACCAACAAAAACAAACAACATATAAATAAAGCCCTATTATAGGGGACTAATGATGCGTTTCTTCGCCAATGAGGCGGATCATCAGGAAGTGTAATTTATAACCTTAAATTGGAATTAGAATGAGAATACAGAATATTAAGCCTTGTTTGAATCATTTCACTCAATCAACTTTTCATGCTATTGATTCATGCATCACAATACATTTAGTGTCATGTTGTCTTAATAGCCAATGGAGCTAAAATTAAGTAGGATCTATCCGAACATTTATATGGGGTTTACATTGGTTTATCACCTCAATGATTGCCTGTGTGCTAATCTATTCCTATAATGATTAGGCATAGACTGCTATAAGATCATGTTGTTTTAGCTGATCAAGCTCAAAGTCAATTGATTGCCTGTGTGGCTAATCAATCCCTATGATAATTATACATCGAATACTATGAGATGATGTTATATAGCTGATCAAACTCCAAGTTAATTTTGCTTGAGCTAATACTAGGTGTAACAACCAGATTTATACTAAACTGTGGCCTGGTGCTGGAAACCTGTAGATTCTGAGTTCTCTTTGCTTGCGATTATCATGTGTACTAATTTGTGGCTAATGTGTGCTCAGTGGCCCTGCAAATTAATGCATATCAAAAGGTATTAGGAGCCATATAGTCAGGTTGTGAGCCTGCTATTAAAGGAGCAGATTGGAAGTGAAGATAACTCCTGTGTCTAATAGTTTTAGACCAGGAATCTTCCATTAAGAATTGTTCCTGTGTCCAATAGTCTTAGACCAGGAATCCTCCACTAAGTATTTGACACCAATCCAGCAAGCACTCAAATCAATCTGTTATGGGAGTGTACCCCATCTCAAGCATTCAGTTGGAATTACAATTATGTCAATCATTCATTATGGTATCGTACCCCATCTCAAGTATTCAAGTAAGGTTTAGTTTGGATAGGTAGAGAGATAGAAGCTACTGGCCTCAGAGATACTCTGGCCTGCCACTGAGTTACCTCAGTCACGGGTAGTGTAGAACATACAGGGTTGTCTTTTATGACACTTATTCAAGAGGGGACAGCATCCATCGAAAATGTACATCGGCTCTTTCTTCAGATGACAAACAGGAAGAGCTAACACAGATAATTTATTTATGTAACCTATTGAATGGTTTGGAGTACTTTGAGCCCATGCCAGCATATACGTTAATACATGGCATATAGTAAACTATGAAGGGATATAACTAGATAAACGCAACAAAGGATAGGCATTCGTTTAACCCAGAAGGGGAACATGACTGGAGTTTATAGATCCAGAAAATCTCCTTCTGGAGCAGTTTTCTGTCCACATTGCCCCTCCTCCCATTTGCTTTTATGATCTCTATTTCACGAAATTTGAGAACGTTGGGATTATTCGCATGTTTTTCTTTAATGTGAATAGCTAGACTTGTGTGTTCTTTTTGGTTTATGTTTCCGATATTGGCCAACAACCTGCTCTGTAGTTCCTGCATTGTCTTCCCGACGTAATCAAGTGGACATGGGCATGAGGCCAGTCAGACAACATTTTGCGTTCTACAATTAATGAAGTCTCTAATCTGGTACTCGGCTCCTGTGGTCGAGCTAAGTACCAGATGATGTAATATCAATGGGGGAGATATTGAGTTTCTGTCATTCAGCATATAATTTCCCAGGAGATTTTATCGTTATTTAATGGCCACCCTTACAGGTCGCCAAGCCAAATGTACGTTGCCATCTCTCAGGTAGCTCCTCAGCATGAACAGCATCAGTAAGAGGTTTCAAGATTTTTCTCTTGGCCAATATACTAGGTGCGATATCTTGGTATAGCTGGATTTAATTTCCCTGAAAGTAGGCACCAGAAGTCCTGTTGCTGCAACCCCAGCACCTGTGGGAAGACGTGAAGAAGATCGCTGGGTGAGCAGTTGTCAGAGGCAGCAGAGGACAGGCTTGAAGTGCAGACAAACAGGAGGACTGTGGGTGGAAGGTCAAGCGGAACATAGATGCCCAACTTTCTTTTTATTTAATGCAACGAAGACAGATTAGAGAAGTGAAGCAACTTGTCATTTCACATTTTCCTTCTGTTCCTAAATTCATTAAAATTATATATGAATGGCAGTAGAAGATAAAATATAAAGAATTTAATAGACAATACAAGTGTACACTTTGCTATGATAGGTGAATTCTAATCATTATATAATATATAGTTATGGTGTTGAATATGGAAAATTTGAGATACTGGTTAAATAACAGCTCAAGTGATATTCACTGATTGACATGCATGTTACTTTGCAATACTATAATATTCTGCTCTTTTCCTGCAGCGTGGAAATACCATACAATTTCACCACCTCAGAATAGGTAAGAGATACTATTTGCACAGTGTGCATCAGTATACAGCACATTTTCCTATTTACATCTGATTTTCAATGTCTCTTTCCAGCTCAGATGTTTTTCTTTCTCTTGTCATTTTTACTGGTAGCCAGTTAAGAAGTTTAAATATGAAGCATGTAGAAAGGCATAGGTAGGAAATTGCTGTCATTCCTAATATAAAACAATAATGTCAAAAGAAGAAGACAACTACTAAACTAAGCTTTAATATATATTATTAAAGCAAATATCCACCTTTAACATAATGTCATTTTTACTTTAGGTTTAAATTTCTGTGCTAATTAATTTTTGAATAAAATCTTTACAGTTACCAGATAGATCTCTGTCAAAGAGCTTCAATTTCCTATGTAGACACAGTTACATTTAAAGAATTCTGGCTGTCTGCAGCCACCACTACAGGGAGCACAGTACACACTGTTTATAAATTAAGCTTAATATAAACAGCATGATGTAAGCCCCTATACTGCCTCCCATAGCTACCTGAATATTATATTTTAAATGGTCACTAAATTTTCAAACAACTTGTACTTATGCGATAGCCAGTGTAATAAGTAATAATATAAATAATAATAATAATCTTTATTTGTATAGCGCCAACTTATTCTGCAGCGCTTAAAGGGGTTGTCCGGCCACACAGGGTAAAAATTTTTATAATGCTGCTGCTTTCCTTTCAGTAAGGATAGTAACAGACAGCATACAGGGGCTCAAACCGGCCGGCAGATCAGCTGCAATGTCAGTTTCTTACCTTAGATTCTGATCTTCACTGCAGCTTTCAAAGATGGCGCCTCTGTGCTGCCTTCCCACAATGCTCTGCGCTCTCCCTCTTCTGTGTGCGCGCTCTCGATGGTAGTGAGAGACATGAAAAGGCAGGATTTCCCTCAGCTCACGTCCTAGCCCCGCCCACGACACGCCCACCTCTATTGAACTGATCTACAGTCTGTCCCCGCCCAGCCACCCCCCCCTGCTGCATACTATAATCAGAGGGGTTGTGGCCAGGGGAGACTGTTATACTCTCATGGTTCACAATAAAATCCTACCATGAGTGTAAACAGCAGCACAGTGTATAGTGAATGGAGAGGGGCAGGGGAGAGCCGAGAGAGAACTCTCCTGCAGCCCCCCACTGCAAAGCTACCTACTGCCCCCCCCCCACCCTGCTAAAGTAAAGTAAAACAAAACATTTCCCCACACACATATGCCCTCATAGTGCCCCTCCCACAGCGACCCCTCTCACAATGACCCCCCCCCCCGACTTCTGTCAGCCGGGTCCCTGCACACACACACACACATCACTGCACCCCCCCCCCCCTTGCACACATCCATCCATCTCTCCCTCTCCACCCCCCCCCCCCTTCCCCCGGGACTTCTGACAGCCGGGTCTCCAGACACCACTAGCACACACACACACATCACTGCACCCCCCCCCCTGCACACATCCATCCATCCATCCATCTCTCCCATTCCACCCCCCCCCCCCCCCCCGCGAGAGCCCGCCCCTCAACTCATTCTTACCTTGGAGATGAAGAGCCAGCAGCCACGCCTCCCCTGCAGGCAGAACTGAGCTTCCCAGCAGCTGAAGTTCTTCTGCACATGCGCAGAGCTGTGCTGGAGAAGCTTGTCCCCGTCGTCCCAACAAGAAGAGGACAAGAGACTTGTCGGAACCCATGGCAACCGAGGAGCAACACAGGGGGGGGGGGGGGCAGCCCAAGAGGTAAGTGAATAACTTCTGTTTGCCTAATTTACAATGCACAATGTATATTACAAAGTGCATTGTATTGGGCAAACAGAAGTAATGAGACCTAATGTTTATGGCCGGACAACCCCTTTAACCCTTTCCAATTCAATTTGTATTCTGGTTCTCCTAGGGGGCTTACTCTTTTTCTGCTGTTATACAATGGCGCTATATGCTGGCTAAAGCCAGTACTGCATGAGGTGACACGTTGGATAGGCTCTGGCAGCAGAGAGGCTGGCAATATACAGTAAGAGAACCCCGACGAACGTCTTCCAACATCGGAGCTGTACAGCCTTAAATCGTAATGTCTTTAGACGGCAGACAGTGGATTGGAAAGGGTTAATAAGTAGCACAAATGTAATGGTATACACTCCTACATGATGATGTTATGTATCTCGGTGTTACAGACTGTAAGAGAGCATGATTTGTAGTTCTCTATGCCCTAGTATACCGAGCCATATTTGTCAGTAGACACTGGAGGGGTAGTGCCTAGGGTGGCATTTTCCTGAGGGTGGCTCCACACAGAAGAAAATGTTACAGGTTTTTTGTTTTTTTTTAAATCTGCTTATGCTGCATTTGATGGCAAATCCATGTCCTTCCAGGCAGGTGCAGGAGATGGGGCGCAACATAGACTTGTTGGCAGAAACAGTGGACTGCATGGCAGAGAGTGAGCCACCAGTCAGTGCGTAGGTGAGAAGAAACAAACTATGTTTTTCCCAGCAGGAGCGCTTCAGCCACTTTTCACTGCTGTGCTGCTTCACCAATCAGTGTCAATGTCTCAGCCAACATACTGACAATGCATACTGCAATGCTGTCCACTAGAGGTGAGCGAGCACCAAAATGCTCGGGTGCTCGTTGCTCGAGTTGAACGTTCCGCGATGCCCGAGGGTTCGTTTCGAGTAACGAACCCCATTGAAGTCAATGGGCGACTCGAGCATTGTTGTATATCGCGGATGCTCGCTAAGGTTTTCATTTGTGCAAATCTTCAAAACCTATGAAAGTGATGGAAACGACACAGATACGGATAGGGCAGGCGAGGGGCAACATGCTGGGCTGCATCTCAGGTTCCCAGGTCCCACTATTAAGCCACAATAGCGGCAAGAGTGAGCCCCCCCCTAACAATTTTTACTTTGGACAAACCCTCATTAGCAAGGCACACCTTAGCTAAGCACCACACTACCTCCAACCAAGCACAAGCACTGCCTGCGGGACACACCGCTGCCTCTTCTCCTAGGTTACATGCTGCCCAACCCCCCCCCCCCTCCTGCACGACCCTGCATTCGCAGCACACACAAAAGTGTCCATGCGCAGCCTTCAGCTGCCTTCATGCTACATGCTGGCCGCATAGCCACACCACCCTCATGTCTATTTATAAGTGCGCCTGCCATGAGGAGGAACCGGAGGCACATACTGCAGAGGGTTGGCAGGGCCAGGTAGAGACCCTCTTTAAAAGGGGTGGGGCGATAGCCCACAATGCTGTAGAGAATCAATGAGAAATTGACGTTCGATCTTCATTCCAATCCTGTGCCACCTCTGTCAGGAGCTGCAAACGTGGGCATGAGTTACATAGCTA
The DNA here is from genome assembly GCF_035609145.1 of Eleutherodactylus coqui. Taxonomy (NCBI): domain Eukaryota; kingdom Metazoa; phylum Chordata; class Amphibia; order Anura; family Eleutherodactylidae; genus Eleutherodactylus; species Eleutherodactylus coqui. The sequence continues at coordinate 260,849,986 of NC_089837.1, read as the reverse complement.
TGGGGAATCCATGTGCCCACACAGTATTGATTCTGTCTAGGTGTCACATAGCTCAATCGACACCGAAGGGGAAAGCCATCTGCACTCTGCCCCCTACCCAAGTCAGTCAGTGTCTTTGTGCCAGACAGGTCAAACACCGCGATGGGAACTAAGTGTGCACCAACAGCATAGGTGGGTCCTAGGCAACCCAAGACAAGTACAATAAATAAATCAGAGCGGCCAAACATGGCAGTCTTGCACCAAGCCGACGACATAGGCCTTGGCCCACAGCTTCAGCAATTGTAGGCAGGAAGCGGACTTTCACTGCACCCAGGACATAGGCCTCTGCACAAACCCTCAGCAATTGCGGGCCTACAGCGGACTCCAATGCTAGTGTAGCTGTGAATGTCTCATTAGTGCTGTATTGCTCCTCTAGTTTGTCCAAATGCAGTGCACCAGATAGCTGAGCTAACATGAGATAAAGTACAGGTTGGCTTCGACCCACACGCCATGCCCTGGTCAGTCTGGCCTTTTTTCATAGTCACAGGCAGGTACAACTCCGCTCTGGGAAGTCTGTGTGGACCCACAGCATGGGTGGGTCCCAGGAAGCCACAAACCGTACATAAATAAATCCCATTGCAGTCCCTCGGATAGCTGAGCTAACATGAGATAAAGTACAGGTTGGCTTCGACCCACACGCCATGCCCTGGTCAGTCTGGCCTTTTTTCATAGTCACAGGCAGGTACAACTCCGCAATGGGAAGTCTGTGTGCACCCACGGCATGGGTGGGTCCCTGGAACCCACCGATGGTACATAAATAAATCCCATTGCAGTGCCCCGCACAGCTGAGGTAACGTCAGATAAAGTACAGGTGGGCTTCGGCCAACACTGCATGCCCGAGTCAGACTGGGTTTTTTTTAATTAATAGTCACAGGCAGGTACAACTCCCCTATGGGAAGTCTGTGTGGAGTGGACCCACAGCATGGGTGGATCCCAGGAAGCCACCGACGGTACATTAATAAATCCCATTGCAGTGCCCCGGACAGCTGAGCTAACATCAGATAAAATACAGGTGGGCTTCGGCCCACACTGCATGCCCGAGTCAGACTGGGGTTTTTTAATTAATAGTCACAGGCAGGTACAACTCCGCAATTGGAAGTCTGTGTAGACCCACAGCATGGGTGGGTCCCAGGAAGCCACCGACGGTACATAAATAAATCCCATTGCAGTCCCCCGGATAGCTGAGGTAACGTCAGATAAAGTACAGGTGAGGTTTGGCCAACACTGCATGCCCTAGTCAGACTGGGTTTTTTTTAATAATAGTCACAGGCAGGTACAACTCCGCTATGGGAATTCTGTGTGCACCCACAGCATGGGTGGCTCCCTGGAACCCACCGGCGGTACATAAATAAATCCCATTGCAGTGGCCCGGATAGCAGAGCTAACGTCAGATAAAATACAGGTGGGCTTCGGCCCACACTGCATGCCCCAGCCAGACTGGGTTTTTTGGGGGGCCAGATACGTAGAACACTGCAATGGGAAAACTTAGTGCATCCATACCATGTACAGACCCCTGTAGTAGTCCTGTAGCAAAGGTATAAGCTGACCCCACTAACAGTTATGTTGCAGAAGTCTAGGTAAACCCCAGTAACATTTCTGTAGTTACAGTATTGACAGACCCCAGTAACATTTCTGTAGCAGCAGTATAGGCAGAGCCCATTTACATTTCAGCAGCAGCAGTATAGGCAGAGCCCAGGAACATTTAATTTGTAACAGTATAGACAGTCCCCAGTCACATTTCCGTAGCAGCAGTATAGGCAGAGCCCAGTATTAGTAACATTTCAGTAGTAACAGTATAGACCGATCCCAGTAACATTTCATTTGCAGCAGTATAGACAGTCCCCAGTCACATTTCAGTAGCCGCAGTGTAGGCAGAGCCCAGTAACATTTCAGTAGTTAGAGTATAAATGTTGATGAAGTAGTGGAAACAGCAGATCAAGGTGCAAAGCAATGAAGTTTCTTTATTTCTTTCCTCCCAGACAGAAAAAACACGACGTTTCGACTACAAGAGTCTTTGTCAAGTATGGACAACAAGTGAACAACATACAAATATATAGTGTGTCTAGTATCACATTACACCAATCACAGTAGATCACATGATAAAATTCAGCTGCATTCATTGATGTCATTATGGCACATACATGCTGCGGAGTTTGTAGCTATGGTGGAGCGTTGTAGCAACCTTTCACTTCCTCTTGTGGCTATGTCGCCATGGAGACGTGTTATGCAAGGCTCCTACTGGCTGGAATCTGTATGAGTCTCCTCCCATCCACCGTGACATCATCACATCACGTCTGTATAGCGTGGTCACATGACTGGAGCGTGCAGCGTCATTGGGCACATATCCTGTTCACGCCCTGCTCCATAAAGCTACTACTAGACATAAATGTCAGTGTTTCTTAGTAATCACCATGATGCAATCAAGCCGCGCCAATCCTACATAGATAAATCAGCATCTATAGTGGACACAAAGACAAGTGTATGAGGCATTGCTGCGTGCATAACGCACAAAAAGGAATACTGCATATCTGTACATCGGAATATATTATATAGTTGCAATGTCACAGCCGCACGTGTGGGCTCCTCCCCAAGGGGTGTGGCCTAATACGTGAAAAATACCATAGCATATTCTTTAACTTTTAACGCACAGAAAAGAGTACCGCATATCTATATATCAAAATATATTGTATAGTTGCAGTGTCATAGCCGCACGTGTGGGCTCCTCCCCAAGGGGTGTAGCCTCCACGTGAAAAATATCGTAGCATATTCTTTAACTTTTAAAATTTTAACGCACAGAAAAGAATACCGCATATCTGTACATCAGAATATATTGTATAGTTGCAGTGTCATAGCCGCACGTGTGGGCTCTTCCCCAAGGGGTGTGGCCTCCACGTGAAAAAATACCATAGCATATTCTTTAACTTTTAAATATCAATATCCAGAAAAAAGAATAGATATTTGGAGGGCATCATGAATTGGCATCAGATAATCAGGTAAAAAATCAGATATAGCATATCGTGTATATATAATCATGTTAATAGGCCAGTAATGATATTTATAATACACATAGATGTCAAAGTGGCTCATCATGCATTCATCAATATTCAAATGATGTTATAACCTCCACAAGACTACCACCAATAATCGCATATAAACAATGCACAAAAATTGGCTATTTGTTCGCATAACACTCCGATGCAGTATAGATTTCTTGGCCAGAAAAGCGCGCTAACGTCTCAGAGATGAAAGTGAAAGTAACTCGAACATCGCGTGGTACTGGTCTCGAGTAACGAGCATCTCGAACACGCTAATACTCGAACGAGTACCAAGCTCGGACGAGTACGTTCGCTCATCTCTAGCCATAACGACATCATAAATGCACTGTGAAGACATAAAAATACAAATAAGTGAGTGAATTAAAATCCATATAAATGGCATAACCAATGCAGAAGAAGCAGAATAACTACAGGAACATATGGGTATCGTATTCATGATTTAGACCCTTTGGGGTCATTGTATCAAGTGTAAAAATCCAATATAATTCTTTCTTTAATAACATTCGTGTTCTATCACCCCCCTTAGATGTTTCGGGTACAGAATCAATGATGCGGAATTTTAATTGGCATACCGAGTGTCCACTGTCATAAAAATGTCGTGGTACTGGCTGATCTAATTTTTTGGTGCGTATCGCGCTCTTGTGGCTCAAAATTCTACTCCTCACCTCCTGTGTGGTTTGGCCGACATATTGTAGGCCACATGGGCAGGTGAGTAAGTAGATGACATATGTCGATGAACATGTGTGACGTCCCTTGATATGAAAACTTTTCCCGGTCTGTGAATGAAAAAATTGACTACCATTGATCATGTTTGAGCAACTGGAACAACCCAAACATGGATAACTGCCTGTCCCGACCGATAAAAAGGTTCTAGATGTCCGAGAGATAGTTTTTTCATAAGTTGACCGTACCAATTTGTCGCGCAGACTAGTGCAGCGTTTATATAACATGATTGGCCGTTCTACGCCGCAAGTGGGAAGGTGAGAAAAAGAGATATATTTCACTGAATCTCCATATGGCAACACTTTCTGAGTATTTTAAATCTAATCGTATTCCCCGTGGGTTACGGTCACATTTGCGTCCCACCCTCATGCCAGGGAATGCAACATTTTGCAAGAAATTTGAGGAGATATCCAATCGCTATTCACTGGATATCATCCTTTTGAATATCGAACTTTTGCAATTGGAAGTTGCTACATGTACAGCAAATATTGCTAAATTGGAAGCACAGATCTCAGAGAAGGTGCCCGTTAATGAATGGACTGATATATCAACTAAAACTGATATATTATTGCTAAAATTCAAAAGTGACATTGAAGCAACAAAAAGAACGAAATGGCACCGGGACCTCGAGGATTACGAGAAAGGGAGAGTCTATGACTGGCAGATGTCAATCCGATGAATAGACGCACACGGAGACCCAATAGAAGGAACCATCGGATGGATACTAACAAATTAGGGTTTACATCTGCGACATCAGATTCTACAGATGATTCCTCACAAACATCCATGAAATCTGTGAATTTTTTAGGAACACGCCATACGAGACCCTCCAAACCAAGACGAGACGGCCATGGCACCAACGGCGAGGGGGCCGTAAACATCACCGAACACACAAAAGGACCACAATCAATGATGACGCGATCTACCAACAAGAGGCCTTCACCACAAGCGATGACATAAATACGGTTGTGAACATTTCATCAAGGACTCTGACTACCCTTGAGATGAAGGTATTATGTAAAGGTCTATCATTCTGCCTACTCCTATGACAGATTGGTTCTCTTTGGACCTTGATTTAAGGAGGTTTTATAGGAAATTAAGATTGAAAGTATATTTTTCTGATGTGACGTTGTCATCTAGTGTTGATGCACCCACTGTATCAGTTACAGACAAGGCAGCATTCACATTACAAGACACAGGTTTACATAACAAAAGCATGTTTCAGCCACCGAACAATGTACATGCCATTGAGACATACGTAGATCTTGTAAATCCGGATATACAGAAAATAAGATCATCATACACGAATGCACGATACTACAACAATTTGAATTATGCGGAGCGTCAAGCTCTTTCAGGGCTTTCACTTGACAGATCCATCACTATCAAACCGGCCGACAAGGCCGGCGCGGTGGTAGTGATGGATTCTGTCAAGTATGAACAAGAGATCTATAGACAGTTAAATGATACAACTGTATATGAATTTTTGACATGTAATCCTACTGATAATTACCAGACAGAATTGAGAAGCATTTTGAATGAGGCCCTCTGTGAAGGTAATATTGATTCAGCTCTATCTAAATATCTGTATATACAACATCCAAATATACCTACTATATATGTATTACCTAAAATACATAAACATCTCTCTGAGCCTCCCGGACGTCCAATTGTGTCAGGACTAAAGATGAGCGAACACCAAAATGTTCGGGTTCGCGTTATTCGAAACGAACTTCCCGCGATGTTCGGGTGTTCGTTTCGAATAACGAACCCCATTGAAGTCAATGGGCGACCGGAACATTTTTGTATTTCGCCAATGCTCGCTAAGGTTTTCATGTGTGAAAATCTTGGCAATTCAAGAAAATGATGGGAACGACACAGCAAGTTCTCCTCTGCCACAGCTGTAACAATTCATGAATGGGTGTGAGTGAGGGCTGGCCTCTGATTGGTCAGGCTGTGACCATTAAGAGGCATCTTATTCAGCAGGCGGGGATTTTAAATCCCCGGCTGCTGAATACTACTCACAGCTGTTCAGAGCAGTTCAGGAGAACTGCAGCCTGCCGCGCTGAACTCCATCTGCCGGCACCAGGTGAGTATATATATATTTTTTATTTTTACACATTTCTGGATGAATTGCAGGAAAGGGCTTATATATTTAACCCCTTTCCGACAATTCATCCCGCGATCGCCGGCAGCCCATTGCATTCAGTGGAGTCGGCTGTATTGCCGGTTCCATTGAATTCAATGGGCAAACATCGTTCTTCTCTGTCACAGCTGTTACAGCTGTGGCAGAGAAGAAGGATTTGTCTTCTATATGTTCTCAATGGGGTTGGCGCTGCTGCCGCCGGCCCCATTGAGCGCATATAGAAAAAATTTCTCAGGGAAGAAAGTTAAAGTAACCCGAACATCCGAACATCGTGTGGTGTTCGTTACGAATAACGAACATCCCGAACACCCTAATATTCGCCCGAGCATCAAGCTCGGACGAGTACGTTCGCTCATCCTTAGTCAGGACGAAATTCCATGTTTAACCATATTTCCATCTTTTTGGATTACATCCTGCGTGAGTACTCTACAAGTAATTGCTCTTATGTTAAGGATACCAGCGATTTTCTAACCAAATTGAGATCCATCCCTTGCCATGAGAATACAATATTGGCCACACTTGATGTCACTGCTCTCTACACATCAATTTCTCACGAACTTGGTTTAGAGGCAGTGAGACAAAAAATGTCATCAGCATTGGTATCTATTGAATGTGAACATGTAGTTCTGACCCTTTTGGAATTTGTACTCACCAAGAGTTATTTTTCGTTTTGTGGGAGGTTCTATCGTCAGCGCCAGGGGACCGCCATGGGGGCCAATATGGCCCCAAGTTATGCAAATATTTATATGGGCATCTTTGAAGATCTGTTTGTCTATACATCTGCATATTGGCCCCAGGCGATCTCCTGGCTGCGATACATCGATGACATATTTGTTGTTTGGTCCGGTTCTGTTGAGGAATTACTGTTGTTTCATCAGGAACTCAACAGCATCAGGCCAGAGCTGCAATTTACTTAAATATTCTAATAGCAGCATATAATTCTTGGATGCAACAATTATTAAAACCAGTACTGGCTTCTCCACTGATCTCTATGTCAAATCAACTGACCGAAATAATCTTCTTGAGTACACAAGTTTCCATCCTAAAACCACAATTGACTCGCTTCCGTGGAGTCAATTCCTACGGGTTAGGCGAGTCACCAGTGATGCATATGTGGAGACACGCCTAACAGAGATGTGCAAAAAATTTCTTGATCGTGGTTATCCCACAAAGCTAGTGACTGAGAAAATGGAACGAGCAAGAGTACTCTCGCAGGATGAACTATTAATCTCTAAAGGTAGAACTAATAAAAACGAACGCATTCCTTTTGTTTCTACTTTTACCACCATAAGTAGACAGGTATCTTCCATTCTACGTAAACATTGGCCATTATTGCAGCTAGCTCTGCAGGCGAATGCATTCCGTGAACAGCCAATCATGTCATATAAACACTGCACTAGTCTGCGCGACAAATTGGTACGGTCAACATATGAAAAAAACTATCTCTCGGATATCTAGAACCTTTTTATCGGTCGGAACAGGCAGTTATCCATGTTTGGGTTGTTCCAGTTGCTCAAACATGATCAAGGGTAGTCAATTTTTTCATTCACAGACCGGGAAAAGTTTTCATATCAAGGGACGTCACACATGTTCATCGACATATGTCATCTACTTACTCAGCTGCCCGTGTGGCCTACAATATGTCGGCCAAACAACACAGGAGGTGAGGAGTAGAATTTCGAGCCACAAGAGCGCGATACGCACCAAAAAATTAGATCAGCCAGTACCACGACATTTTTATGACAGTGGACACTCGGTATGCCAATTAAAATTCCGCATCATTGATTCTGTACCGGAAACATCTAAGGGGGGTGATAGAACACGAATGTTATTAAAGAAAGAATTATATTGGATTTTTACACTTGATACAATGACCCCAAAGGGTCTAAGTCACGAATACGATACCCATATGTTCCGGTAGTTATTCTGCTTCTTCTGCATTGGTTATGCCATTTATATGGATTTTAATTCACTCACTTATTTGTATTTTTATGTCTTCACAGTGCATTTATGATGTCGTTATGGCTAGAGATGAGCGAACGTACTCGTCCGAGCTTGGTACTCGTTCGAGTATTAGCGTGTTCGAGATGCTCGTTACTCGAGACGAGTACCACGTGATGTTCGAGTTACTTTCACTTTCATCTCTGAGACGTTAGCGCGCTTTTCTGGCCAATAGAAAGACAGGGAAGGCATTACAACGTCCCCCTGCGACGTTCAAGCCCTATACCACCCCCATGCAGTGAGTGGCTGGTGAGATCAGGTGTCACCCGAGTATATAAATCGGCCCCTCCCGCGGCTCGCCACAGATGCATTCTGACATAGTTCAGGGACAGTGCTGCTGGTGCCGGAGCTGCTATAGGGAGAGCGTTAGGAGTTATTTTAGGCTTCAAGAACCCCAACGGTCCTTCTTAGGGCCACATCTAACCGTGTGCAGTAGTGTGGAGGCTGCTTTTTGCAGTGTTGCACATTTTTTTTTTTGTATATCGGCCGTGCAGAGCATTGCGTCCTGCAGTAATTTTACATTGTCCAGGGCCAGTAGTGGTGAGGCAGGGACAGAAGACATATATAGTGTATATAGGCAGTGGGCCTTTCCAAAAACATTTGGGAAAAAAAATCTATTTGGGCTGCCTGTGACCGTCCTCAGTGTACTGGGTCTCTGCTGGGGGTAGTTGTCCTAATTCATACACAGCCAGCTAAGTGTTACAGCAGGCTTGCGCAAAATTCTTTCCTGCCTCTGTGTTGCCTCTTACATCACCGCTGTATTCCTGTCCACAAGTGTACTGGGTCTCTGCTGGGGGTAGTTGTTCTAATTCATACGCAGCCAGCTAAGTGTTACAGCAGGCTAGCGCAAAATTCTTTCCTGCCTCTGTGTTGCCTCTTACATCACCGCTGTATTCCTGTCCACAAGTGTACTGGGTCTCTGCTGGGGGTAGTTGTCCTAATTCATACGCAGCCAGCTAAGTGTTACAGCAGGCTTGTGCAAAATTCTTTCCTGCCTCTGTGTTGCCTCTTACATCACCGCTGTATTCCTGTCCACAAGTGTACTGGGTCTCTGCTGGGGGTAGTAGTCCTAATTCATACGCAGCCAGCTAAGTGTTACAGCAGGCTTGCGCAAAATTCTTTCCTGCCTCTGTGTTTCCTCTTACATCACCGCTGTATTCCTGTCCACAAGTGTACTGGGTCTCTGCTGGGGGTAATTGTCCTAATTCATACGCAGCCAGCTAAGTGTTACAGCAGGCTTGCGCAAAATTCTTTCCTGCCTCTGTGTTGCCTCTTACATCACCGCTGTATTCCTGTCCAAAAGTGTACTGGGTCTCTACTGGGGTAGTTGTCCTAATTCATACGCAGCCAGCTAAGTGTTACAGCAGGCTTGCGCAAAATTCTTTCCTGCCTCTGTGTTGCCTCTTACATCACCGCTGTATTCCTGTCCACAAGTGTACTGGGTCTCTGCTGGGGGTAGTTGTCCTAATTCATACGCAGCCAGCAAAGTGTTACAGCAGGCTTGAGCAAAATTCTTTCCTGCCTCTGTGTTGCCTCTTACATCACCGCTGTATTCCTGTCCACAAGTGTACTGGGTCTCTGCTGGGGGTAGTTGTCCTAATTCATACGCAGCCAGCTAAGTGTTACAGCAGGCTAGCGCAAAATTCTTTCCTGCCTCTGTGTTGCCTCTTACATCACCGCTGTATTCCTGTCCACAAGTGTACTGGGTCTCTGCTGGGGGTAGTTGTCCTAATTCATACGCAGCCAGCTAAGTGTTACAGCAGGCTTGCGCAAAATTTTTTCCTGCCTCTGTGTTGCCTCTTACATCACCGCTGTATTCCTGTCCACAAGTGTACTGGGTCTCTGCTGGGGGTAGTTGTCCTAATTCATACGCAGCCAGCTAAGTGTTACAGCAGGCTTGCACAAAATTCTTTCCTGCCTCTGTGTTGCCTCTTACATCACCGCTGTATTCCTGTCCACAACTGTACTGGGTCTCTGCTGGGGGTAGTTGTCCTAATTCATTCGCAGCCAGCGAAGTGTTACAGCAGGCTTGCGCAAAATTCTTTCCTGCCTCTGCTGTGTGTTCCGTAAGCGAAGTCAGTCTCCAACCACAGGCCAATAAGTGGCACATTTAATTACAGCGATCTGTTTCTGCACTACTGGTAATACACCATGCTGAGGGGTAGGGGTAGGCCTAGAGGACGTGGATGCGGCCGAGGACGCGGAGGCCCAAGTCAGGGTGTGGGCACAGGCCGAGCTCCTGATCCAGGTGTATCACAGCCGACTACTGCGGGATTAGGAGAGAAGCACGTTTCTGGCGTCCCCACATTCATCTCACAATCAATGGGTCCACGCGGTAGACCTTTATTAGAAAATGAGCAGTGTGAGCAGGTCCTGTCATGGATGGCAGAAAGTGCATCCAGCAATCTATTGACCACCCAGAGTTCTGCGCCGTCCACTGCTGCAACTCTGAATCCTCTGGCTGCTGCTCCTCCTTCCTCCCAGCCTCCTCACTCCATTACAATGACACATTCTGAGGAGCAGGCAGACTCCCAGGAACTGTTCCCGGGCCCCTGCCCAGAATGGCCAGCAGTGGTTCCTCTCCCACCGGAGGAGTTTGTCGTGACCGATGCCCAACCTTTGAAAAGTTCCCGGGGTCCAGGGGATGAGGCTGGGGACTTCCGGCAACTGTCTCAAGAGCTTTCAGTGGGTGAGGAGGACGATGACGATGAGACACAGTTGTCTATCACTCAGGTAGTAGTAATTGGAGTAAGTCCGAGGGATGAGCGCACCGAGGATTCGGTGGAAGAGCAGCAGGACGATGAGGTGACTGACCCCACCTGGTTTGCTACGCCTACTGAGGACAGGTCTTCAGAGGGGGAGGCAAGTGCAGCAGCAGGGCAGGTTGGAAGAGGCAGTGCGGTGACCAGGGGTAGAGGCAGGGCCAGACCGAATAATCCACCAACTGTTTCCCAAAGCGCCCCCTCGCGCCATGCCACCCTGCAGAGGCCGAGGTGCTCAAAGGTCTGGCAGTTTTTCACTGAGAGTGCAGACGACCGACGAACTGTGGTGTGCAACCTTTGTCACGCCAAGATCAGCCGGGGAGCCACCACCACCAGCCTCACCACCACCAGCATGCGCAGACATATGATGGCCAAGCACCCCACAAGGTGGGACGAAGGCCGTTCACCGCCTCCGGTTTGCACCGCTGCCTCTCCCCCTGTGCCCCAACCTGCCACTGAGATCCAACCCCCCTCTCAGGACACAGGCACTACCGTCTCCTGGCCTGCACCCACACCCTCACCTCCGCTGTGCTCGGCCCCATCCACCAATGTCTCTCAGCGCACCATCCAGCCGTCCCTAGCGCAAGTGTTGGAGCGCAAGCGCAAGTACGCCGCCACGCACCCGCACGCTCAAGCGTTAAACGTGCACATAGCCAAATTTATCAGCCTGGACATGCTGCCGTATAGGGTTGTGGAAACGGAGGCTTTCAAAGGCATGATGGCGGCCGCGGCCCCGCGCTACTCAGTTCCCAGTCGCCACTACTTTTCCCAATGTGCCGTCCCAGCCCTGCACGACCACGTCTCCCGCAATATTGTACGCGCCCTCACCAAAGCGGTTACTGCCAAGGTCCACTTAACAACGGACACGTGGACAAGCACAGGCGGGCAGGGCCACTATATCTCTCTGACGGCACATTGGGTGAATTTAGTGGAGGCTGGGACAGAGTCAGAGCCTGGGACCACTCACCTCCTACCCACCCCCAGAATTGTGGGCCCCAGCTCGGTGGTGGTATCTGCGGCGGTGTATGCTTCCTCCACTAAACCACCCTCCTCCTCCTCCCCCTACGCAACCTCTGTCTCGCAATAAAGATGTGTCAGCAGCAGCACGTCGCCAGCAGTCGGTGTCGCGCGGCGTGGCAGCACAGCGGTGGGCAAGCGTCAGCAGGCCGTGCTGAAACTACTCAGCTTAGGAGAGAAGAGGCACACGGCCCATGAACTGCTGCAGGGTCTGACAGAGCAGACCGTCCTCCGTGACGCCTCTGCCCCCTACATCTACTAGGTGTTGAAGCTGGCCATGAGGCCTGAACTCGCGCTGTATGCCCTGGAGGTGCTTGCTTGTCCTGCGGCTAGCGTCGTGTCAGAGAGGGTGTTTAGTGCGGCTGGGGGAATCGTCACAGATAAGCGTACCCGTCTGTCAACCGACAGTGCCGACAGGCTTACACTCATCAAGATGAACAAAGCCTGGATTTCACCAGACTTCTCTTCTCCACCAGCGGACAGCAGCGATACCTAAACAATACGTAGGCTGCACCCGCAGATGGAAGCATTGTTCTCTATCACCATCAAAAACGTGGACCTTTTAGCTTCATCAATCTGTGTATAAAATTCATCCTCCTCCTCCTGCTCCTCCTCCTGAAAACTGACGTAATCACGCCAAATGGGCAATTTTTCTTAGGCCCACAAGGCTCAGTCATAGAATTTTTGTAAACAATTTTTATACGTTTCAATGATCATTAAAGCGTTGAAACTTTCACCTGAACCAATTTTTATTTTAACTGGGCTGCCTCCAGGCCTAGTTACCAATTAAGCCACATTAACCAAAGCGATTAATGGGTTTCACCTGCCCTCTTGGTTGGGCATGGGCAATTTTTCTGACGTACATTAGTACTGTTGGTACACCAATTTTTTGGGGCCCTCGCCTACAGTGTAATCCAATTAATTTTTTGCCCACATGCATTAAAGCTGACGTTACATCAGCTGTGCTGGGCACTGCAATGGGATATATTTATGTACCGCCGGTGGGATCCAGGGAGCCACCCATGCTGTGGGTCCACAGGGAGTTGTAACTGCATGTGTCTACTTCTAAAGAACCCCAGTCTGACTGGGGCATGCAGTGTGGACCGAAGCCCACCTGCATTTAACATGACATTACGTCAGCTGTGATGGGCAATGCAATGGGATATATTTATGTACCGCCAGTGGCTTCCTGAAAAAAAAAACAAAAAAAAAAACCTAGAGTATATGCTCTTAGATTTCCCAGATATATAGTTACACAATCTATCTCTGCATAGCAATAAAACGACTGCAGGGTATATAAGTTCACCAGAATCTACAGAGCAGAAATCAAAAAGAAAAAAGCAGAGAAAAAAAAAAAAAAAATTTTTTTGAATACATGCTCCTAGATTTCCTAGATATATAGTTGCACAAGCTATTTCTGCATAATAATAAAGCAATTGCAGGGTATATAAATTCACCAAAATCTACAGAGTAGAAGTTAAGAGAAAAAAAACAAAACACATATATATATATATATATATATATATATACTTTTTCTTTCTTCTTTTCCTCTCCCCTTCCTATTTTTTAATAAACACAGAATAAATCCGTTCTATAATTCATACCAAATGGAAGTCTAGTATTTAGTTCCAAAATCCAATACGCTTCCCTACGGAGAATATCCTTCATTTCTACTTTTTGTTTCCTATTTTTCCAAACTCTGTCTATACCCAAACATGAGAAATTTTTTGTTTCACCACCATGTTTTAGGATAAAGTGATTTGCAACCCCTGATTTTCCTAATAGATTTTTTTGGATGTCCCTCAGATGTTCTGCTATTCTGGTATGTAATCTCCTAGAGGTACATCCCACATAGAGTAGATTACATAGGGTGCATACTATTATATAGATTATTCCACTAGTTTTGCAGTTAATAAAACTATTGATTTTGTATTTTTTGTTGTTCTGTGGGTTATTAAATTCCCTAGATTTATTAAGGGTGTACTGACAACAACCACAACGTGGGTCAGCACATTTAAAGAATCCATTAATATTAATCAAATTATTTTGGGGTTTCTGACATATTAAATTCTTAGATAGTTTGTCTCTAATAGTACGATTTCTGCGAGAGGTACATAACACGCCTTTATCTAAGATAGATTTTAAATCATCATCCTGTTTTAAAATCGGAAGGTAGGAGAAGAATAATTTTCTTATCTGTGGGAATTCCCTACTATATGGTGTAGTGAAGACAATTTTGTTGGATATACCATCAGATAAATCTTTATCCTTATACAATAAGGTCTTTCTATCCATTTTATTAACCTTGTCCTTAGCATTATTCAAAGTTTGTGGGTTATAACTTCTATTCGCCAAACGAGTACAAATTTGATTTGCTGACATATTATAACTTGATGTATTAGTGCATATGCGTTTTGCCCTAATGAATTCCGTAAGTGGTATGGCATGGAGGTAGTGTGGTGCTTAGCTAAGGTATGCATTGCTAATGAGGGCTTTTCAGAAGTAAAAGTTGTTGGGAGGGGGGGGGCCCACTCTTGCCACTATTGTGGCTTAATAGTGGGACCTGGGAACTTGAGATGCAGCCCAACATGTAGCCCCTCGCCTGCCCTATCCGTTGCTGTGTCGTTCCCATCACTTTCTTGAATTGCCCAGATTTTCACAAATGAAAACCTTAGCGAGCATCGGCGATATACAAAAATGCTCGGGTCGCCCATTGACTTCAATGGGGTTCGTTACTCGAAACGAACCCTCGAGCATCGCGATAATTTCGTCCCGAGTAACGAGCACCCGAGCATTTTGGTGCTCGCTCATCTCTAGTTATGGCACTTAAGAAATCTATACTGCATCGGAGTGTTATGCGAACAAATAGCCAATTTTTGTGTATTGTTTATATGCGATTATTGGTGGTAGTCTTGTGGAGGTTATAACATCATTTGAATATTGATGAATGCATGATGAGCCACTTTGACATCTATGTATATTATGAATATCATTACTGGCCTATTAACATGATTATATATGCAGGATATGCTGTATCTGATTTTTTACCTGATTATCTCATGCCAATTCATGATGCCCTCCAAATATCTATTCTTTTTTCTGGATATTGATATTTAAAAGTTAAAGAATATGCTATGGTATTTTTTCACGTGGAGGCCACACCCCTTGGGGAGGAGCCCACACGTGCGGCTATGACACTGCAACTATACAATATATTTTGATATATAGATATGCGGTACTCTTTTCTGTGCATTAAAAGTTAAAGAATATGCTATGGTATTTTTCACGTATTAGGCCACACCCCTTGGGGAGGAGCCCACACGTGCGGCTGTGACATTGCAACTATATAATATATTCCGATGTACAGATATGCATTATTCCTTTTTGCGCGTTATGCACGCAGCAATGCCTCATACACTTGTCTTTGTGTCCACTATAGATGCTGATTTATCTATGTAGGATTGGCGCGGCTTGATTGCGTCATGGGGATTACTAAGAAACACTGACATATATGTCTAGTAGTAGCTTTATGGAGCAGGGCGTGAACAGGATATGTGCCCAATGACGCTGCACGCTCCAGTCATGTGACCACGCTATACAGACGTGATGTGATGATGTCATGGTGGACGGGAGGAAACTCATACAGATTCCAGCCAGTAGGAGCCTTGCATAACACGTCTCCATGGCGACATAGCCACAAGAGGAAGTGAAAGGTTGCTACAACGCTCCACCATAGCTACAAACTCCGTAGCATGTGTGTGCCATAATGACATCAATGAATGCAGGTGAATTTTATCATGTGATCTACTGTGATTGGTTTAATGTGATACTAGACACACTGTATATTTGTATGTTGTTCACTTGTTGTCCATACTTGACAAAGACTCTTGTAGTCGAAACGTCGTGTTTTTTCTGTCTGGGAGGAAAGAAATAAAGAAACTTCATTGCTTTGCACCTTGATTTGCTGTTTCCACTACTTCATCAACATTTGTACTAAAGAGTGGCTTGGCTTGGATCCCAAACCCAGTGGGCGTGCAGGACACCTGTTCAAACCATATGGTACTCATATTGTGCTGCTGACAACTTTTTTGAGTAGTTAGAGTGTAGACAGACCCCAGTAACATTTCATTTGCAGCAGTATAGACAGACCCCAGTAACATTTCAGTAGCAGCAGTGTAGGCAGAGCCCAGTAACATTCCATTTGTAACAGTGTAGACAGACCCCAGTAACATTTCAGTAGCAGCAGTGTAGGCTGAGCCCAGTAACATTTCTGTAGTAACAGTATAGACAGACCCCAGGAACATTTCATTTGCAGCAGTATAGACAGACCCCAGTAACATTTCAGTAGCCGCAGTGTAGGCAGGGCCCAGTGACATTTCAGTAGAGTATAGACAGACCCCAGTAACATTTCATTTTCAGCAGTATAGACAGACCCCAGTAACATTTCAGTAGCAGCAGTGTAGGCAGAGCCCAGTAACATTTCTGTAGTAACAGTATAGACAGACCCCAGTAACATTTCAGTAGCAGCAGTGTAGGCTGAGCCCAGTAACATTTCTGTAGTAACAGTATAGACAGACCCCAGTAACATTTCATTTGCAGCAGTATAGACAGACACCAGTAACATTTCAGTAGCAGCAGTGTAGGCAGAGCCCAGTAACATTCCATTTGTAACAGTGTAGACAGACCCCAGTAACATTTCAGTAGCAGCAGTGTAGGCTGAGCCCAGTAACATTTCTGTAGTAACAGTATAGACAGACCCCAGGAACATTTCACTTGCAGCAGTATAGACAGACCCCAGTAACATTTCAGTAGCCGCAGTATAGGCAGAGCCCAGTGACATTTTAGTAGAGTATAGACAGACCCCAGTAACATTTCAGTAGCAGCAGTGTAGGCAGAGCCCAGTAACATTTCTGTAGTAACAGTATAGACAGACCCCAGTAACATTTCAGTAGCAGCAGTGTAGGCTGAGCCCAGTAACATTTCTGTAGTAACAGTATAGACAGACCCCAGTAACATTTCAGTAGCAGCAGTGTAGGCAGAGCCCAGTAACATTCCATTTGTAACAGTGTAGACAGACCCCAGTAACATTTCAGTAGCAGCAGTGTGGGCTGAGCCCAGTAACATTTCTGTAGTAACAGTATAGACAGACCCCAGGAACATTTCATTTGCAGCAGTATAGACAGACCCCAGTAACATTTCAGTAGCCGCAGTGTAGGCAGAGCAGAGTGACATTTCAGTAGTTAGAGTATAGACAGACCCCAGTAACATTTCATTTTCAGCAGTATAGACAAACCCCAGTAACATTTCAGTAGCAGCAGTGTAGGCAGAGCCCAGTAACATTTCTGTAGTAACAGTATAGACAGACCCCAGTAACATTTCAGTAGCAGCAGTGTAGGCTGAGCCCAATAACATTTCAGTAGTAACAGTATAGACAGACCCCAGTAACATTTCATTTGCAGCAGTATAGACAGACCCCAGTAACATTTCAGTAGCAGTAGTGTAGGCAGAGCCCAGTAACATTTCTGTAGTAACAGTATAGACAGACCCCAGTAACATTTCAGTAGCAGCAGTGTGGGCAGAGCCCAGTAACATTTCAGTAGTTAGAGTATAGACAGACCCCAGTAACATTTCATTTTCAGCAGTATAGACAGACCCCAGTAACATTTCAGTAGCAGTAGTGTAGGCAGAGCCCAGTAACATTTCTGTAGTAACAGTATAGACAGACCCCAGTAACATTTCAGTAGCAGCAGTGTAGGCAGAGCCCAGTGACATTTCAGTAGTTAGAGTATAGACAGACCCCAGTAACATTTCATTTTCAGCAGTATAGACAGACCCCAGTAACATTTCAGTAGCAGCAGTGTAGGCAGAGCCCAGTAACATTTCTGTAGTAACAGTATAGACAGACCCCAGTAACATTTCAGTAGAAGCAGTGTAGGCTGAGCCCAATAACATTTCAGTAGTAACAGTATAGACAGACCCCAGTAACATTTCATTTGCAGCAGTATAGACAGACCCCAGTAACATTTCAGTAGCAGTAGTGTAGGCAGAGCCCAGTAACATTTCTGTAGTAACAGTGTAGACAGACCCCAGTAACATTTCAGTAGCAGCAGTGTAGGCTGAGCCCAGTAACATTTCAGTAGTAACAGTATAGACAGACCCCAGTAACATTTCATTTGCAGCAGTATAGACAGACCCAGGAAACATTTCATTTGCAGCAGTGTAGGCAGAGCCCAGTAACATTTCAGTAGCAGCAGTGTAGGATGAGCCCAGTAACATTTTTTAGGAGCAGAAGTATAGGCAGACCGAAGTAACATTTCTGTCGCAGAAGTATAGGCAGACCCCTGTAGCATTACTGTGGCAGAAGTATAGGCAGGCATACCCGAGTGACATTTCTGTAGCAAGAGTGTAGGCCAACCCCTGACACATTGGTGTACCATGAGTGTAGGCGAAGGCTAGAAAAATTACTCGGATTACAGTGTAGGCGAGGGCCCAAAAAATTGCTGTACCAACAGTACAAATGTACCCCCAAAAAATTGCTCAACCCGGAGGGGAGGTGAAACCCATTAATATTTTAGCTTACTGTGGCTTAATTTGTAACAGAGCCTGGAGGCAGCCCTGTTAAAAAAAATTGGTTCATGTTGAAGTTTCAATGCTTTAGTTATAAACGTAGAAATATTGTTTGACAAAAGTTATATGAGCCTTTTGGGCGGCAGAAAAATTGGCACTTCAGCGGGATGACAGGATGTTTCAGGAGGAGGAGCAGGAGGAGGAGGAATGAAATGCAGAGAGTCACAGGTAGCCGTAAGAAGTATTTTTTTTTTTTTTAATTTTGGGAAATGCAATGCAGGCTATATAGCGTCTATCTGAGTTTCCCTCTATCGAGGGGCTGTCGCCGTCCGCTGTGCGTGCAGTTGACGGAAGACACACAGCGGTGTAAAAAATATTTAAATTATTGGCGTGCAGTTGGAGGGAGACAGCGTTTATGAAATGCAAACTGCAGCCAGGGAAAAAATAACACGGAAGCCTGCAAGCAGCCAAGCTGTGCCATATGCAATACTGATACACCTGAATTGACAGCAGCCACGCAGTGAAATGCAGAGAGTCACAGCTAGCCGTAAGAAGTTTTTTTTTTCTTTTAAATCTTTGGGAAATGCAATGCAGGCTATATAGCGTCTATCTGAGTTTCCCTCTATTGGGGGCTGTCGCCGTCCGCTGTGCGTGCAGTTGACGGCAGACACACAGCGGTGTAAAAATTTTTTGAATTATTGGCGTGCAGTTGGAGGGAAACAGCGCTTATGTTACGCAAACTGCACCCAGGAAAAAAATAATACGGAAGCCTACAAGCAGGCCTAGCTGTGCAATAGTGAGGTACTACAACCTATCTGCGATCTGCGATTCCTGTTCTCTTCTCTATATGCGCTCAATGGGGCCGGCGGCAGCAGCGCCGACCCCATTGAGAACATATAGAAGACAAATCATTCTTCTCTGCCACAGCTGTAACAGCTGTGGCAGAGAAGAACGATGTTTGCCCATTGAATTCAATGGAGCCGGCAATACAGCCAGCTCCATTGAAAGCAATGGGCTGCCGGCGAGCGCAGGATGAATTGTCGGGAAGGGCTTAAATATATAAGCCCTTCCCTGCAATTCATCCAGAAATGTGTAAAAATTAAAAATATATATATACTCACCTTGTGCTGACTCACACCCCCTTCACACCCACTGCAGGCCGGCCGCTCTGAACTCCGTCTGCCGAGACAAGGTGAGTATATAGATTTTTTTTATTTTTACACTTTTCTGGATGAATTGCATGGAAGGGCTTATATATTTAAGCAATTCATCCTGCGCTCGCCCGCAGCGCATTGCTTTCAATAGAGCCGGCTGTATTGCCGGCTCCATTGAATTCAATGCGCTGGACAGCTCCAGCCCGTTTCTAATCAAAAGCGCGGCTAGGAGCAGATTTTTCGTGCAATTTTTTTGGCCCCGGTCACGCGATTTGCGGATGCGCATCCGTCATGCGATCCGCAAATCGCGCGCAAAAACGCCCGTGTGACTAAGGCCTGAGAACGCAATAGTCTGCAGAGCCCAAGATGAAAAAAAAAATTGGTGCAAAACTGCTCCTAGCAGCCACAACAGTAATGCACACGGTCATAGATAGCCCTAAACAGGAGCTTTTTGGGGGTACTTGTTGACAGGATTCTACAGTAGCAAATCGCATGACCGGGGCCCGAAAATCGCCCGAAAATCTGCCCTAGCCGCGTTTCATTCGAAATGGGCCGGAGCTGTCCAGCGCATTGCATTCAATGGAGCCGGCAATACATTGAAAGCAATGCGCAGCGGGCGAGTGTGGGATGAATTGTCGGGAAGGGCTTAAATATATAAGCCCTTCCCTGCAATTCATCCAGAAATGTGTTAAAATAAAAAAAAAATATATACTCACCTTGTCCCGGCAGACTGAGTTCAGCGCGGCTGGCCGGCAGTTCTCCTGAACTGCTCAGAGAATGAGACGCCTCTGATTGGTCACAGCCTGAACTCCGGCTGCCGGGACAGGGTGAGTATATATATTTTTTTTATTTTAACACATTTCTGGATGAATTGCAGGGAAGGGCTTATATATTTAAGCCCTTCCCGACAATTCATCCTGCGCTCGCCGGCAGCCCATTGCTTTCAATGGAGCCGGCTGTATTGCCGGCTCCATTGAATTCAATGGGCAAACATCGTTCTTCTCTGCCACAGCTGTTACAGCTGTGGAAGAGAAGAATGATTTGTCTTCTATATGTTCTCAATGGGGTCGGCACTGCTGCCGCCGGCCCCATTGAGCGCATATAGAGAAGAGAACAGGAATCGCAGATAGGTGCGATCTGCGATTTCTGTTCTATAATTTATCGGACGAGCGCATAAAAAGCGCTCATGTGTCCGATACCATTGCAAAGCAATGGTTTTTAAAAATCGCCGGACGCATGCGCATGCGCAAATCGGGCGAAAAAACGCCCGTCTGACTAAGGCCTATACTCTGTATAATTGGCTGCAGACTAATAACGCAATAGTCTGCAGAGCCCAAGATGAAAAAAAAAATTGGTGCAAAACTGCTCCTAGCAGCCACAACAGTAATGCACACGGTAAGATGTGGCCATAAGAAGAACTGTTGGGGTTCTTGTACACTACCCACTGTCCCTGCCTGAACAATACTGCCTCTATACTACGTAGTACAGACTGCAGCCTGAGAACGCTATAGCCTGCATGCCTGATATAAAAAAAAATTTGCAAAACTGCTCCCAGCAGCCACAACAGTAATGCACACGGTCAGATGTGGCCCTAAGAAGGACTGTTGGGGTTCTTGAAGACGCCAACACTCTAACTATAGCAGCAGCACCCTCCCTAATCTCTGCCAGCGTGTGTCTGAGGCGAGCAGCGGGCGGGAAAGATTTAAATACTAGGCGGTCACTTGACCTCGCCAGCCACTCACTGCAGGGGGGTGGGATAGGGCTGGAACATCACTGGAGGAAGTTGTAATGCCTTCCCTGCATGTCTATTGGCCAGAAAATGGCGCAAAACTTTCAGGGAAGGAAATGTAATTGACTCGAGTAATGCGTGGTGCTTGTCTCGAGTAACGAGTATCTTGAACACCCTAATACTGGAACAAGCATCAAGCTCGGACGAGTATGCTCGCTCATCTCTACTATCCACCTCTCTGCTTCAGTTAATGAACCACTGCTACAATGTAAGTTGACACAGTACTTACACTATCTGAATGGAAAGCCTACATTGTTTTCATGAGAGGGAGGGCATGTGAGACAGCCCGCACTACACAGTCCTAGGGAAGAAGTAAAATGTGTGATATGTATACAGTACATCCAAAAGTATTTTCCCACCCAATGTACATAGAGAGATCATTGTCCTGAAGGGGTATTTTCTTTTTCTATCTATATAAAATGTCCTCAGTACAGTGATCTCTAGATGTACATTTCATACGAGGATCTAGCGTTCTCCAGGAGTGGTGAGTATATAATACTCGCACATGCTAGTGTTTAGCAAACTGAACCAATGATATAACCCTAGCGCTACAAAACAACAGCGCTTGCTGCTGAGCCACAGGACCACCAGCACTCCGCACATCAATTTTAGAGGTAATGGTTAAGCTCCAGTTCAGTTTAAATTAATTGTGACTAAACCACACTTTTTGCCAAAATTTGGCTCACCACTTTAATTGAACTTGTCAAAAGTTTGCTTAACACTAATACCTACAAACACTGGTCTCAATGATAATACTCAGTAGCCATCCATATATTTCATGCTTTATATATAAATAGATATATATCTCGCTGTCCACCTCTGTCCCCTCTTCTTCAGACTGTCATATGATCACTGTATTCAGTTTTATTATGAAAGATACAGTATATTCACTGCACTATTGTTTACTTGGCGACAGTATGGAGGCACTGTTCAGTCATTGATTGGTAGTATATCAATATATCCAGTCATGGTTTGTTGGTGCTATTTAATCACCGTATTGAACTGTATTATCCAGTCATGATATGGCGGTATTATCCAGCTATGACATGGTAATATTATATAGTCATGGTATCATGGTATAATCTAGTTATGATATGGTGATATTATCCAGTCAAGATATGGTGGTATTATTCAGTCACTGTATTTGTTGTTATTTGAAGGTAGAGCTAATGTATGTATAAATGTTATTACAAGCGGCATTTACATTTATGAATTGTGCCACAGTTATTTTTGCAGTATCACAATTGCTAATAAGCAATAGTTTTACTGTTGAACTTTGTTAAATCTAACCAATTATCGTTATGATAACTCAGAAATAAGTGAATAATAAATAAAAAATCTGTCCTCTTTTACATTATCAAGGAGAAACTTGGCAGAGGATTCACTCCATTTCAGGAGATGCTCTCCCAGGTAAGCTATCCTACTAAACTGCTCTCCTCACTATAACAACTGATCCCATGCAAGGATATTTTACTGGTAGAAAGACCTTAGGTTTACACTTACAGACAATCACATTAAAAAGATATATCAACTCTCTCATTGCCCCTCTAGGTATATTAGGGTACAGGAAAATTCGTTTAACCCCTTCGTGACCACGCTGTTGTGTTTTTACATCCTGCCGTTGCAGGACGTGTATGGAGAGAGATAGCACTGCTATCTCCTTCCATACATCGCAGGTGTCAGCTGTCTATTACAGCTGATACCTGCGGGCAACAGCCCCGTTCGGCCACGTGGCCAATCAGGACTGTTAACCCTTTAAATGCCGCTGTCAAATCAGACAGCGGCATTTAAACTCTCCGAACAATGTTCAGGGGTCCCGTATGGGCCCCTGCGGTGAGATCGGGAGAGCCGTGCAGGTGTCATGGCAGCCAGGGTCCTTCTGAAAGACCCCAGGGCTGTCATGGCAAAATGCCTATCAAGCCATCCCCATGGGGTGGCTTGATAGGCTGCCTGTCAGAATGCAGTATGATGTAATGCTATGGTATTACATCATACAACATAAGCGATCTAAGCATCGCTAGTTGTGCTCCCCCAGGAGGACTAAAAGAAAAAGTAAAAATAAGAACAATAACGTTTTATTAATTTTATTTTTTTTTTAAAGTAATACAAATTTTAAAAAAAAACCTTTTGCCATATTTACAATAAAAAAATATAAATAATAAAACAAAAATACATACCGATCTATCAAAGTAATGCATTATTTAGCATGCACGGTAAACGTCATCTGAAAAAAAAATTTTAAACGCCAGAAATGCTCTTTTCTGGTCCCCCTGTTGCCAAGAAAAAATCTAATAAAAAGCGATCAAAAAGTCCTATGTATTATAAAATGGTACCAACAAAATGAAAGCATATACCGCACAAAATGAGGTCTAACAACTATATAGATGGAAAAAGAAAAAAGTTATTGTGCGCAGAAGATGGCGACAAAATAATTTTAAAAAGTTAAAAAGCTTTAAAAAAAATATATAAGTAGTACAGCAAAAAAAGAAACTATACAAGTCTGGTATCCTAGTAATCGTACTGACCCATAGAATAAAGTTATCATGTTATCTTTGTTTTAGTTTGTGCACTGTAGAAACAAGACGCACTGAAATTTGGCGGGATGTCTTTTTTTTCCATTTCTCTCCACTTAGAATTTTTTAAAAGTCTTTCAGTACATTATATGGTACATTAAATACGAGTAGTAGGATTGAAAAATACAACTCATCCCACTAAAAACAAGTCCTCATGAGGCTACGTCGATGAATAATTAAAGGAGTTACGATTTTTTAAAAGGGGGGGGGAACAAAAATGGAAAAAAGTAAAGAAAAAAATGGGGTTAAATTGATCTTTAGGTGGTAAACCACCCCTGAACTGACCCACCTTTACAGCACTTCAGATGCAGAAACTTGCTGGAAATGCAGTATAAATGGTGGCACTTACATATATATTGGCAATGCCCCTGACTTATTCCCTTTTGGGATAAGTCTTCAAGATGATTAGTCAGATCTGCCAGATAAATATCATAAATTTCTTTACAAACAGTGTTTCTCAAGCTCCCAGTGGAGAAATATAGTAAATTGATCAACAAACTTCTGTTTAACTGATTGTCCAGTGCTAAACTTTTAACCCTTCTCAAACATATGGATCGTTTCAGCAGATATGGGAGTCCTGGCAGAGATTTTGCACTTCTTCTGATTTTTCTTTTCTGCCATCTCTATGTCCTACTATCCTCCAGACATCAACACTTTTCTTCCCCTTAACCTCTATTATTGGATGGTTTTCATCTAATAATGCTGTGCACCAATTCCTATTCCCATCCTCCTCCCCTGTTTATGTATCTTGTCTCTAGACTGATGAATACTGGATACACTTGAATATATCCATGTGTACGATTAAGACATTACTCATTATTCATTTGTACACCTATTTTATTATCAAATCTCAATTCGGTTTTCAGTACATATTTTTGGGGTTTATGGGCTCAGCCAATCACAGCCAGTGCTGAATGCACCAATCAATGATTGGTTCATGGAGTGCTGACTCTGATTGGCTGAGTCTGATGGCTCAGCCAATCAGAGCAATCTCTTACTGAAGGCAGAATATTCAAACCCCATTTAGAGGAAAAGATGCTATGTCAGCGATGGCAAGTGCCCAGAAGCCTGCCCAGAGCTCCGGAGAGCAGAGGCAGGGACTCGGATGGTGCCTGCTAGGTGCGTATTGCTTTTTTCTTTTTAGGTAGTGTAGTTAGAGTTTGCATTTAGTGCTGTCAAAAACATGGTACCAAGTTGTGTCACATTTTCAGCAGCGCTGAAACCGCTGACATTCATTTCAATGAGTGATGCACAGTTGAAAACGGCCAAAGATAGAACATGCATCACTGTCAAAGCACAGTGTTGAAGATTCTGCTTTTTGAAGATTGTACGAGCAGCCCCCTTGAAATGATTGGAAGCGTTGTACTGCCTTTAGCGCGGCACTGAAAAGGCAGTGCTAAACGCTGTACAAAGACAGTGAGGGAGGCCTTATGCAATTAAATTGTCGTATTAACAGTTACATATTTACCTGTAGCAATGATATTCTTCCTACCCTGTTTTGGATAAATAAAAAAAAATACTACCTAGAACAATACAATTTACCATTCTCAGTGGTATTAGTTATTATGGCTTTAATTTCTCTGCGACTCCATAACCTGGAAAGTCTTACGTCTCTTGGGTCTCACTAGCAGTCACATTAAAAGAACTCTCCCCCCCCCCTTCTTTTTTTAGCACAAACTAAATCAATGCCTGTAGAGTGTCAAACACGTCAAACCTGTGAATAATGTTTATTTGCTCATCAGATGTGTATGACAAACTAGCATCTTTAGTCTTATTTATCATCTAAACTTACAAACTTATCCTTCATTTAATATGTAAAATAAAACATGTTGGAAAATAAGGAATGCTCACAATAGCAGCTCAATAATGACATAAGTGAGGAAGGAAGTAACTACTTTTTCATCCTACTTCGGTATTGATATAGAAATAGAACTGGCAGTCTGGAACATAGCTGCATAGGATGCTAATAAGATAACAATTTTACTGTTTTAGTGTACTGAGACAAATCTTCTACAGTTTTTATCCACATTTGAGGAAATGTAGTTGTTGAAAGCTAATTCCTTACAAGTGATATCTTGCCACTTACAAAAAAATTGTGATACAATCCAAAAATCTTTGGTTCAATTAATACAAATAACCCTGCTTTCTACCCTAAAAGATTTTTTTCATCAGTAAGATACAGCCTACGGTGGCATTCTGGCACAGAGTAAGGCCTGTATGTGTAGTAGTCAATGATTGCTTTGTTATAGCTGTTCTTTTATGTACAGCATGCTTATTACAGTCACATCTATCAGATATCCTATGTAATCACTGACTACATTATTTAAGACAAATTGCTCACAAGTCACAACACATTGTTTATAGTGATTTTCCTGTTTCTTTTATGATTCCTGTCAATGGTTTCAAATATTTGTAAAACAAAAAAAAACTGCTGCAGATGAATTGTTTTCTCGTGCACTAACCTAGCTACAGATGTATCATGCTAGTAAACTAAAGCCTGAAAGGTCTGATATTTATCGTTAGCTTACATTTCTGAAAATAACATGTTTACACTTAATTTTGCTCCAGCTATCTATACTTTTATTATGGTCTTTTATTAGAAAATAAGACAAAGATGAAGGTCTTACTACTTAGCTGCAGACTGACGATTTCCTTTGTATGACTTACGATCAGTCACCCATAGTAATTTGCTAACTTAGGAAAAGCCACTTATACTAGGTGGTCATATCATGCATTTTTTCACTAGAGGATTATATATTATCCTAGGAATCATTACTGAGCCAAACATAATACCTTATCCTGCTGGCTCAAGTAGGTTTTCATTTAATGTCCTTTACACAACAATGCTTTTCATCTTGTCTTCTTATAATGACAGTGTTCAGCCATTAAATAAATTGTAGAAGTTGAAAGGCAGAATTATCCCTTGAACCCCACAGCATTCCTATAGTGTAACTCCAGAAACATTTGCGGTGAAAGAATCACTGATAAGCCAAATTGCCAACTGCCAGTTGTGTTCCATGGCGTCCTCTAATCTTTCTTGATGTTTTATATAAAGCTTTTTTTACAGAAGGTAAAACTTGAAAAAGGGTTTCAAAACATATTACGCGCTAGATTTACTAAAGAGGATTAAACTATTGAATACGACATTGCAAATCTAACATGACATTATTGTAAGTTAACACATATCTCACTGTTTTCTATAGAAATCACCATGTGAGTCTTTGGTCAACTTCACAAACTAAAAATCACATTTTTATCACATCGTACCATATTTGAATGGATGAAAAATTATAAACTGCTGTTGTAATTAGTGTACTTGTAGGAAACTTATTTAATATGTAAAAAAGCTGCTGGAATTATAAAATTTAAGTTTTACTAATAGTTGCTAGTACTTTGCTTCAGCCTGCTGATATCACATCACACCTTCCTAATGACAGAAGATACAGCATAGTTGTAAAAAAAATTGGTGCTGTGTACGTCTAAGAACAATAAACCAATAATATTATAAAGTAATAAAAAGACTCAAGTTTCTGATTGAAATAAAATAGAACTGGCCACATAATTTATTGTAGACAGCAAAGCAGGATGAGCCTAGCAAGATAATTGTGTATACTAAGTATGGGTAAAGATAAAGCGATGCACAAGTGGCAGTGATTTGGATGCACATTTACTGTAGCCTTGGCTAACTAATTGACATTAGTTCCTATGGCGATATTGCTGAAGAATTTTATGCACACTATTTGTAAATGGAAAGCCTGTAGGGAAATGTGTGAGATAGGGATTTAAGCATATTAGTCCTTAATTTAAAGGTTTTCATGCACATCATTTTTCCCATTCCTAACCTTTACATAAACATATAGTCCTTCACCAATACATTATAAACTTATTTTAAAAAACTATACTATTAAATCAATACCAATTTTTTTAACGCTTCTGATCTCATCAAGCTATAAATCCTGTCACTTTAAAACTTAAATGCCATAGCACCACCTAGTGAGAAATACCATTGCCTTAACACTGTGTATTGTAGAACACTAAATGTCTGGATATCAGTTTAATTATGTGTTGAGATGAGGACTTCTCACTTTAAATTACCTAGTAGTTTACCTACTTGGCAGTTCAATTCAATCAAAATGTTTTTGCCCTTTAAAATCAAAGCACTATTGTGTCAATGACACCCAGACATATGCTCTAACTGCAATATTTGTTTGTCAAGTCTCCTGTTCTTCCAAATTGTTGCAGGAAACATAATCTAGATCCCTGTGGCACTCTCTGTAGACACAATATTATATAATAATTAATAAAGTTTTACTATAAAATAATAAAATAGTGAACAGAAAAATTTAAAGAGGGGCAATGGAAAATCTTAAAATTAATAATTTTGCAAATGACTATTTTTACTTAAAACTAGGGATGGGTTCCTATTACGTTTCCGTAGTATGTTCAACACATATACCAAAAATATCTATAGACTTGTATTAGTGGGACATTTGCCAAGAGAGTGGTCTTTTGGCATATATGGTAATTGACAAGTATGCATTGGCCTTTGTTACCTTCTTACATCTGAAAATTAAACATTCTGTTTCTCTATTTTGATGCCTGTATAATCTAAAAATGAAGGCATGTCACCAAGAAGAGAAAGTATATGAAAGAATAATTATACTATTGTAGTATGACACACTTTTAAGTAAAGTATACTTGGAAGAGAAACATAACATTTAATAATTTCATCTAGAACCATTCACATTATACAATAGAAAAAACTCAATAGATGATCTCTTACTGCACCACCATTGTACAACGAGGGATATGTATTGTTTGGTGGAAATATAATCAGCAAAGTATTTTACACAGATGTCTTATGTTCTTCTACCATGACTCATCCCTATCATTGACTTCCTCATCTCTTGTCCTTTATCACTTATTGTTCATTGCACATTGTTCATCAGTTATCACTTGCCGTTATTAATTATGAGTCACATACAATCTTTCTTACTTAACAAACCAACATTTATATGACAAATGCATCTTTTCAATCTAATTCTGATGTTGAAAGATGATATAGACTATAGGATGAGAATATGTCATTAAGACTACTTTTTTGGTTCTTTTAAAGGAAAACCAATGGTTGGAAGATGTAGTTATAATGGATATAACTTGGCAAGTGGTCTACCTATAATATAAAGCAGAACAAAATGAATAATCTAGGTAGTGCTACAAATAAGCTGGAGATAGAAAGCAGAACCTTTTCCAGTTGCATATCCCCACTTCTGCGCAGTCATTGTTAAAAATTGTATGTAATCTGCATCATATTTACATGTATTTACAGTACACAAACTAATTCCCACAATTTATTTTGCTTTTGTATGATACTGTGCTGTAGTAAGAACAATTACAATTCACGTGATTTTGACTGACTTATCAGTGATTTTTCCTTTCCTAAAATTTCCTCAATGTCCATTATACCTAGAGCATTTCCTAAATTTCAGCAATATTGCAGCAAAAGGGAGATACTTGATATTTATGCTAGCATTAATACATGTATATATGGAAAGTGTTTAATAATCCTTCAACTAAAATGTTAACAAAATTAATAAGATTTTAAAATACCTTTGACCCCTTGAGGACATGGTTAATTGTGCCTTTGAAGAGCAAAATTGTTTTATTTTCCTCATTACATTCCAGTGAACATATTTTTATTTTTTTGTTGACATAGCTGTATGAGGCTTTGTTTTTGCATGACAAATTGCACTTTATGTAGGTGCCATTTTTTGGTACACATACATTAGAGCTTATTTTACATAAATTTTTATTTTAGCACCTAAAAATCAATTCTGTTAGTTTTATTTATTAGAGTTATATTACAGTTGTGACAATACCAAATATGTACATATTAATTTATGCTATGGACTGAAATGTTTTAAAAAATATGCTTGTGGTTTCATTCTAGACTTTTTAAAACATTTTTAAAATTCATATTACTTCATTTTTTTAAATTCCTTTAGGGGAATTTTTAATTTGTAAATTTTATTTGTTTTTATCTATAATGTACTGTCATATATCTACTTGTCATTGCATTAGCCTAAGTATCTAACAAGAGATAATATGATTAAACAACCCTAAGGTTCCTTAAACACACCTTATGCTGTCTGCCTAAACAAGGTATGGGCCCACAGCACGGCACCGGTTGTGATCAAAGGAAGGTCCCGCTTTGAATACAATGCAGAGTGTTGATCTTGGCATTAAAAGGCAAAACGGTGAAGATCATAATTGCCTCTGATCTCTGCCATTAGAGCAGGAGTTATTTTATTACAGTCATTGCCCTACTCCTGACCACATGGGCACAGTAACAGTGCCCATACAATTAGTATGAAAAATCTTTCATAATGCCACAACTACCTGCTATTCATGACGAGCATACTCACCATCAACATGTTAATATGTCAGTGTTATATATAATATGATAAGATATACTGAAAATTCATCCCTAACTGGGAAAAGAACTGCTGACCAGTATGCATTTGAAAACTAAAGAACATGTAGTCAATATAGTACAAATATACTCATTAAAACTATAGTAGACATATCTACTATAGGGTCTGTATTTATTATGCCAGAAATATAGTACTGCTGTATAACTGGCTGAAATCCTGGAAAGAAAAGCTTAACTACAGTGTTGTTATCCAAGTGCTCAGTATTCTGCTATACAGTGCCAAATGTATCTTTAATTTTTTATTTCATTTCCGTTCCTGCAAGGGGTCACTGTATGCGGCTGTGAGACAACTGAAAAGAAAGCTGTTAGATATAGTCTCGGAACTTTGCTAGTTGATTTTTGGCCACATGAAAACAGACATGATAATAATAGCTCTGTTTGCTTAATAGTGAGTGTTAAGTAGAGGCACATATTTGGCTTCAGCGATTCTGCATCTCCCGGACTTAATTTTTTGGGGGCTGAAAAAAAGATTCAAGTCAAAATAATGTGACAAGAGCCTCACTCTCTTCTGTGAAAAATATACACAACAAGATAGAGATAATATTTTGGCTCCGATTATCCTATTATGATCATAGTTATAGCACACACAACATGTGCACAGGGTTTAACATGCAATTTTCATAGTTCTTATCTGTTGCTACAGTAACAAAACCTAGAATATGATCTTGAAATTAGGGGTTTAGAAAAGCGGTGTGATATCTTCCCAGTGTCCATTTCTTCTGTGAAGAAACACTGTGGTAATGCACTTATTCTTTTTCAATCCTGTGTGGACTTTGAGTCTTATATCCGTATCTTTTAAAGATTATTTCATAATCCGAAAGCACTAATTAAGCATAAACCGTGGCATTTGTTCGGGATGGCATTGAAAGAAGCATAGTAGATTATCATTAATCAAGATATCTGCATGATTCTTATGCTCACTTTTGCAGTTTATTTAATTTAAATTATAATATTGTTGAAAATCACAAACACCAAACAACCGAGGACAGATGAGGATTAGAGTAGGGAGCTAAACATTCAACTGCGGCACTGTCTACAGAACATGTTTAAAATGAAGCAACTTCTATTATATATCATGCACTGTATTTGGTGTCATTTGCTTGATTTTTTTAAAATTCCATACATTTTTTTGTTCTAGAGAAAAAAACTAAAGAGTATACCTAGAAAATCACACAGTGCAATAGGGCTTATTTCATTATTGATCAAGTGATTAGGCCTACCTTTACCAGACTACTCATAAAACTCCTTAAGACTTTGCAAGTCAAGACATTATAAAGCATTACCTACTGTCAGAGGAAAGATAGATAGATATTCTTGTGATATGTATAACATTATTTAAAGAAATGAGTAACAGTGTAGTCCTTACATGTTCATAGTGTTGAGTTTATCAATATAAAATATCCTGGTCATTCTCTAGCTGCATCAGTCATTGCATCAGTCACAGACATATTATTACAGAGGCATAAGTATAGGGGATGCAGAGAATGCGGTTGCACTCAGGGCCTGTGAGCCTTAGGAGGCCCATAAGGCCTCTCTTTTTCACATAGTGAGCCCAGTACTAGGAATAAAACATTATATTTGGGGGCACTGTTACAAATTTTGCATTGGGGCCCAGAAGCTTCAAGTTACGCATGTGGTTAGAGACATAGTATATTTGCAGCACATCATATATATAGAACAGTGGATCCTGTGTCAGTGGGTGTCTGACTGGAAATATAGACAGGGGGTTTACGTTGGGGTATTAGGCATAGTGAGTTATTAGAAGCTGGTCAAAAACATAGAGAACATTGTGCTGTCAAGCCAAATAGAGAATGAGCACAAGGATTTTTAAAGTTAAAAAGATGACTGACACTATTAACATTTAAAATGTAATTTAAATTCAACTTTATGAATTGCAATAAAACACGTTTTGTTTATATTAACCTGATTGTTATTTTGTCCTAAGGTGGAAATTTTCTTCAGTAAGCCACAAAGAAATATTATATTACAACCTTTGTTCTATTTTTTTTCGTTATTTCATTTTATTTTTTCAATGACTGGTATCCCACCATTATACACCACATCTGGCACATAAGGGACCAAATCAATATATCTAGACTAGTGATAAATAGTATTTTAAGCTCCTTCCTGACATTCAGAGGCCATCGCTATTCATTTTTCTTGATGAACTCTGTATTTGAAATCTCAAACTCCTTGGCTATTTATTATATTAGTTGTATTTCTTTGCAACATCAGAACTTAGGATCACAATTAAATGGAAAGAGTCATTTAGAAATAAAATGTATAGTTTGCTTACCCCACCTGCACACTCATTACCGTATATACCGGCGTATAAGACGACTTTTGAACCCCGAAAAATCGGGTCTGAAGTCGGGGGTCGTCTTATGCGCCGGTAATACAAAAAAAAAAAAAAGTGTAAAAAAAAAAAATTCATTACTCACCTCCCCCGGCGTTCTGTCGCGCTCCGGCAGGATGTCGCTCGCTCCTCGTCCCCGGCGCAGCATTGCTTTCTGAATGCGGGGCTTGAAATCCCCGCTTCCAGAAAGCTAGTACACACGCCGGCAGCCATGACAGCATTGAATGGCTGTGATTGGCTGAAGGCGCACGTGTTAGCAATCACACCCATTCAATGATGTCATTGAATAGTGTGATTGGCTGAAGCCACGTGTGTTTTAGCCAATCACAGCCATTCAATGATGTCATGGCTGCCGGCGTGTGTATTAGCTTTCTGGAAGCGGGGATTTCAAGCCCCGCATTCAGAAAGCAATGCTGCGCCGGGGACGAGGAGCGAGCGACATCCTGCCGGAGCGCGACAGGATGCCGGGGGAGGTGAGTAATGATATTTTTTTTTTTCTCCACTGTATACCGGCGTATAAGGTGAAAGTTGGGGGGTCGTCTTATACGCCCCGTCGCCTTATACGCCGGTATATACGGTATAAGAAATTTACAATAGACTCACTTGCTGAAATTAGTATTCAAACAAGTCACTTATTTAAATTGTATATGTACAGCTTCAATATTGGGTTCAGTCCATTATAAAATTGGATGTTGAAGCATTTATAAAGATTCTTTTTGCAGTTCTTCTTTCCTGACTCTAATTATTACAATAACTAGGAGTTAAAAGAAAAAAATCCCTGCGCTCCAGGGAGTTTGCTGATTTCTTTTCTAAAGAAGGAGCAGATAAGTTACCACCTCATAGAGAGGAGCATTGTACTATTGATCTTATTCCAGATTGTAAATTACCCAAGAGTCGCATGTATAACTTATCTGGTCCAGAAAGACAGTCTCTCAAAGATTATATTGCCATTTGGCTGAAGAAGGAGCACATATGTTCATTCAATCTCCCAGTGGCTGCTAGGTCCTTTTTTGTAAAGAAGAAAGATGGGGGTTTTCAACCATGTCTTGATTTTAAAAAAACTTGCGCAATCCTCATCTGTTACCACTCATCCCCCAATTTATTTAACCAGTTGATTGGAGACAGCTGGTTCTCTAAGTTAGACGTGCGCAGAGCATACAACTTAGGCCTTAGGGTGCGTTCAGACGAGCGTGTTTTGGTGCGTACTTAGGTGCGTACATACGTCCGCACCTAGGTACGAGCAAAAGCACGCATGAACACAGCTGCGTGCTTGCTGTCAATGGAGCAGTGGCTGCTGCCGGCGGCTCCATTGAAAACAATGCTCTGCCGGTCCTCTGCATTCTTTTCCAGGGAAGGGTTTTACATATAAGCCCTTCCCTGAAAAAGAAATATTTTAGTGCAAAACAAAAAAAGAATAAAAAAAAACTTACCTCTCCGCCGCTGCTGTGACCCCCGCGGGCATGAAGAACACATCTGCCGCATGGGGCCAATGTATCCTTCACCACCGCTATTTAAGAGAATTCCCTGCTGCTACATCTGCCACATCTGTGGCAGATGCAGCGAAAGGAATTCTTCAATTCTCAACCGCAGCTGTCACACATGACAGCTGCGGTAGAGAATCCTGCTGCCGGCATCCTGTCAATGGCTTTTCAGGGAAGGGCTTCATAAGCCCTTCCCTGAAAAGCTATTTAAAATAGTGCAAAAAATAAAAAAGAAACAATTCTCACCTCCCTTCAGCTACCGGGGCTCCGCCGCGACTTCTAGCTCTGTCCCCGGCTCTGTAGTTCTGAGCTATCAGCAGCCAGGGACTTAAAATCCCCGCCTGCTGGTAGCTCTGATTGTGGTTGGCTGAATTGCTTCAGACAATCACAATCAGAGCTACCAGCAGGAGGGGATTTTAAATCCCCGGCTGCTGATAGCTCAGCAGCGCTACAGAGCCGGGGACAGCGGCAGAAGTCCCCGCTGAGCCCCGGCAGCTGTCAGTGGCTTTGCAGGGAAGGGCTTCATAAGCCCTTCCCTGAAAAGCCTTTTAAAATAGTAAAAAAAATGTTTAAAAAAAGGTACTCACCTCCCTTCAGCTGCTGGGGCACAGCCGCGTCTTCTCCTGCTGTCCCCTGCACTGTGGTGCTGAACTGCTGATCTATCAGCAGGCGGGGATTTAAAGTCCCCGCCTGCTGAAAGAGTTGTATGTAAATGGCTGAGGTCAGCCAATCACAGGCAACTCTCACCTGTCATTCATTCGGGGAGAGCTGCCTGTGATTAGCTGAGCACTAGATCAGCACCACAGTGCAGGGGACAGCAGGAGAAGACGCGGCTGTGCCCTGGCAGCTGAAGGGAGGTGAGTATCTATTTTTTTGTTTTTTAAATCACTTTTAATTGATTTCCAGGGAAGGGCTTATATGTAAAGCCCTTGCCTGAAAAACAATTCAGGTGTGCCACAGACCATTGTCTTCAATGGAGCCGCCGGCAGCAGATGCGGCTCCATTGAAGAGAATGCCTGCATTTTTATTTTTTTTTACACTAAAACCTTTCTTTTTCAGGGAAGGGCTTATATGTATAGTCCTTCCCTGAAAAGGAATGCAGGGAGCCAGCAGGTCACTGTTTACAATGGAGCCGCCGGCAGCAGAAGCAGCTCCATTGAAGAGAATGCCTGCATTTTTATTTTTTTTTTACACTAAAACCTTTCTTTTTCAGGGAAGGGCTTATATGCATAGTCCTTCCCTAAAAAGGAATGCAGGGAGCCAGCAGGTCATTGTTTTCAATGGAGCCGCCGGCAGCAGCCGCGGCTCCATTGAAAACAATGCGTGCATTCCCTATGGTGCACGCATGTCCTATCTTTGCAGGCACGCACCTGCAAAGTACGGACATGTGCACACACCATAGGGAATGCAGTGTTGTAAATACAAGCATGCTTTTGTGCGTGCGTATGCACGCACCAAAACACGCTCGTCTGAACGCACCCTTAGTCAGACGGGCGTTTTTTCGCGCGATTTGCTCATGCGCATGCGTCCGGCGATTTTTTAAAACCATTGCAATGGTATCAGACACATGAGCGCTTTTTATGCGCTGGTCCGATAAATTATAGAACAGAAATCGCAGATCGCACCTATCTGCGATTCCTGTTCTCTTCTCTATATGCACTCAATGGGGCCGGCAGCAGCAGTGCCGACCCCATTGAGAACATATAGAAGACAAATCATTCTTCTCTGCCACAGCTGTAACAGCTGTGGCAGAGAAGAACGATGTTTGCCCATTGAATTCAATGGAGCCGGCAATACAGCCGGCTCCATTGAAAGCAATGGGCTGCCGGCGAGCGCAGGATGAATTGTCGGGAAGGGCTTAAATATATAAGCCCTTCCCTGCAATTCATCCAGAAATGTGTAAAAATAAATAAATAAAAATGTATACTCACCTGTCCGCTGCAGCCGGAGTTCTGCGGCGGCCGCCGGCAGTTCTCCTGAACTGCTTCTCTATAGTATTCAGCAGCCGGGGATTTAAAATCCCCGCCTGCTGAATAAGCTGCCTCTGATTGGTCACAGCCTGACCAATCAGAGGCAGCTCTCACTCACACCCATTCATGAACTCATGAATGGGTGTGAGTGAGAGCTGCCTCTGATTGGCTCAGCACAGGGACCAATCAGGGGCAGCTCTCACTCACACCCATTCATGAATTCATGAATGGGTGGGAGTGAGAGCTGCCTCTCATTGGTCAGGCTGTGACCAATCAGAGGCAGCTCATTCAGCAGGCAGGGATTTTAAATACTACAGAGAGCAGTTCAGAGAACTGCCACCGGCCGGGCTGAACTCCGTCTGCCGGGACCGGGTGAGTATATATATATTTTTTTATTTTTACACATTTCTAGATGAATTGCAGGGAAGGGCTTATATATTTAAGCCCTTCCCGAAAATTCATCCCGCGATCGCCCGCAGCCCATTGCTTTCAATGGAGCCGGCTGTATTGCCGGCTCCATTGAATTCAATGGGCTAACATCGTTCTTCTCTGCCACAGCTGTTACAGCTGTGGCAGAGGAGAATGATTTGTCTAGTATATGTTCTCAATGGGGTCGGCGCTGCTGCCGCCGGCCCCATTGAGCGCATATAGAGAAGAGAACAGGAATCGCACATCGCAGATAGGTGCGATCTGCGATTTCTGTTCTATAATTTATCGGACGAGCGCATAAAAAGCGCTCATGTGTCCGATACCATTGCAAAGCAATGGTTTTATAAAATCGACGGACGCATGCGCATGCGCAAATCGCGCAAAAAAACGCCCGTCTGACTCAGCCCTCACACAGTATCACACTATTTTTCTATGCATATATTAGGTAGCATACTTTCAGACTAGTATAATGACACTTGTAGTGTAACTTTTGAAAAGAACTGAAGCCATTCTTGTCCACCTTTACTTTTCAGAACATCACTACTCTACTGGAAATTGCTGATGACATCATCACAATAAAGCAATGCTGCCATAATGCAGTTGTTTCATAACATGAAAACTAAAGTGATACCATATTGTGACCTAGTGACAGTGTTCTCTGAGACCATATTTAGGCAGCTGAGTGTGAGTTGTGCCTGAGATTCTCAGGCTGGACACCATACAAACATACCTCATTGTTCTGTCCAAAATTCACAGAGGGCCAGTGTTGGGTTAAAGAAGTGTTGAATATAGAATAGAAGTGTTATTAAACAAAAATATAACTTTTATTCATGTAAAATTAAAATAAAGCATGTGACCACCAATAATATTTGTGACTTGATTTCTCTAGTGTGATAGAGTATTCTGTATCCTGTAGGGAATGGTGTCCAAACAAGAAAAATAATCAATCTACATGAAAAAGTGATTGGAAAGAATTCTCTCTCTGGACACACTGCTAATGGCTATTGAAGTAGGTCACGCAACTGAACAGTTAGTTTAACCACCAAGTTGCTGGTGCGTGTGTTTCCACTATCAGTGGAAAATAGATCTTTTCACCAAGAGTGAAATTAGTCAAGTGGGCCCCGTACTGATATGTGGGGTACGACTAGAAGACTGACGAGTCAATATAATTAGTACTAATTCATGCAGAAGGGATTGACACAATTGTTTCTAAATATGTATCATAATTGCCACTGCATATAGCTCGTCAGCCAAAAAAACAGCAAAGTACTGTATGGCTGTATTAATCAGAGACAGCTAAATCAGTGCATCATGATGAAAAAAACAGATAGTTCAGATACAGACACCTATCCTGATAACTAGCAGCTGAATAAGATCAGAGGGGTGTGTCTAAAGAGAAAAATCTTTCCAATTTCTTTTCCATCTAGATTGGTTATTTTTCTTGTTTGGACACCATTCCCATGGATGTGTGACACAGGATAGGAGACAGAACACTCTATCATGTTAGAGAAGACAAGTCACAAATATTATTGGTAGTCACATGCTTTATTTTAATTTTATATGAATAACTGAGAGACTTGTTCTGTCCAATGTCCGCAGGCATTGCATGTTCAATTCTGATCTATGAATCTAACTACAATTGGAATATTCAGTGACCTTTTTCATGCGGACTATCACAGCATGTGAAAAGTCGCTCATGACAGTAGCTTAATTGTGTATAGAAATACACGGACAGCACTTGCACTGGAAAATCAGCCATATAAATGGGCCCTAACTGTATAGCCGAGGCCATTTGGGCCTTTTCTTTTACATGTTTCCAAATGCATATGTAAGATGTAAAGTTCAATCCATGAGCTAGACACTAGGAAAAGCAGAAAACATGTAGTAATTATGACTCACCGCATGGAAAAGTGTTCTCTACAGAGGTCTGTGTATAAACAAAGGATATTTATTTGTTAATGATTAATTCAGCGGACAATCTAATGTGGAAAAGTATAGCCTTCTAAACAGTGTAACTCAATTTATAAAGTTGTCTGTGTGCTCTGTCATTTTAAAGTATTCTCATTGTTTCTCAACAGCTAAGGCACTAAGTACTCCAGAAAGCTTTTATATTTGTCCTAAGTCATTTTGAAGCTCTGCACTAGAAAAAGCCAGTCCATCAATCATAATTTCAGTACTGGATATTGTATAATGTAAAAGTGTCTCAACATTCATATTTTATCTATTACATATTCCAGAAAAAAAATGCATATGTACAGCTTTATGCCTAAACATCGAATGAAGCAACTGTTTCTATGATATCTCTCCTCCAGTATGAAGTGTGTGCAGCATGTGAAGCACTGAGTGACATGCAGACAATCAGTGGTTGTCAGACTCGAAACCAGGAGTTAATGTACTGAAACTCTCTCTGGTGAGCTACTTGGCTCCCAGGACAGCTCCCCTGATAAACCTTGTCCTTGCATATAGTTTCATGACCCTGTGTTTCCCTGACATGTGCCACCCTGTGTTTCCCTGACATGCTCCACCCTATGTTTTCCTTGATTGGACATACTATGAAAGCCTGAACCTTCCTCCCATTTTTTATGTGCTTATTGAGCCCTCAGCCTATAAACCAGCTTATCCCTATACCTATGCCCTCTAAAAGAAGATTGTTCTCCATGTATTGACTACTGGCTTGTTCCTGACTATGTCTGTGCTGAAATCCTTTTTACTGCATCACACTCTGTGTGTACCAACCTCCAGCTTGCCTGACCATGTTGCCCGCCCTTGCTGGCTATGACTCCATTCTAGTGTCAGAATGCAATAGTGGTCTTCTCTCTTAGTGTCAGGCTGATAAATATCTTCTAGTGCTGCACAAACTACAGAGGTACCATTCCGCCAAGTATTATTCTTTCACTCTACAGCCATTTTTCCATTAACACTTTTTTATCTCCAATTTCCAAGAGCTATGTCATTTTTATTTTTTCATCAACATTTTCTTTTTGCAGCTATTTTTTGCAGAAAAAGTTGTATTTTTAATGTACTTTAAAATGTACTGAAACACTTTTAAAACTGTTTTGGTGGAATGAAATGAAGTAAAAATGCAATTATGCCATGATTCCTTGGGCTTTGATTTTAAGGCCTTCATGGTGATGTAAAAATGACTTGCTAACTTTATGCTGTGGGTAATTATGTTTACATTGATGCCAATTTTATATAGGTTATTTTTTTTACAACATTATTAAATAAGCCCTTTAAGAAAAAAATTATATTGCAATGCCATAGTCTGAGGCTCATTATTTTTATTTTTTCTTCAATGGGTCTATGGGAAGGCTTGTTTTTGTTGGACGATCTGTAGTTGATATGGGTACCATTATGGGGTACATGTAACTTTTGGATCACATTTTATTTCATTAATTTTAAAGGGGGGGGGGCAAAACCCCCCCACAAATGTGAATTTGTGTAATTTTTTAAATAAAGTTCACTGAGCTCAATGAAAAATGCAATATTTTAATAGTTTGAAATTTTATAAACATAGCAATACCAATTATGTTTAATTTTTTGTTTACTTTTTTGTGAAAAATAGGAAAAGGTGGGGTGAACTTTTAATATATTTTTATTTTATTTTAACACAATTAATTTGGAACCAACAAAAAATAGCATATGATATACAAATGAAGAAGTATCACTGTAAAGGTCAACCTAATAATTGTATATCAAAGTAATCCGTAATTAGGTGGTACATCTATAACCAATCTATATACCGACAAGAAAACCACAAGTATTACACAATATACAAAAATTTCAACATTTATTGCTAACATATAGATACAGACAAATACATAAAAATGAGTACTCAGTTGAAAGAGGGATGACACAGCACAGATTACAGGTAGTTAATAGTGAATCTTGTCATAACTAAAAATTGAATTTATGCATTATGCAAATAAGTCATATAAAAATGTATTAAATGCATATGTGCATATAATTACTTTCAAAATGATTCAGGGGAGAACTATGAACCCCTGCTGAAAGTACAGACTGTGTGTAGTATGCACCCCCATGTACATCTCGGGGCAAAGCCTTCACCTGGGGGTAGTAAGTATTTTAAAAACTTTTTCAGTGCATTATATAGCACATAAAATAGTACCATGAAAGGACAGAACTGTTGTAATAGTGGTTAAGATGGCTATTTGCAGCCACTTTGTATTGTTTCAGCCATGTATGTCTGTTTATTGAACTTTGTAGTCTATACAACTTGTTTTCTAGACTCGCTGTGACCTCATAAATTTCTGGGCATACTGCAATCATGGTCTGGGAACAAGTCTTTCCTTCTGTATTTGGGGTACATGTATTTGGTGGTGGCTACTCCAGACTATGTATGATTCAGAATGATTACTCGTTGGCACTGACCTGCACAGTGTGCATACGTTGTTTACATAACACTAGGTTATGTCAAACATTTGTAACTGTGTGTAATAAGCTGGGGAGCCTCAATTGAGTGAGAAGCTCTGTAGCTATTGCAGGAGACGTCTGCACAGTGTTGGGAATTTCCCACGGGTTCTATGTCTTCGCTGGTGACCAGATAGAGCAGGGGTGGGCAATTAATTTTCCCATGGGGCCACATGAGAAATTGGAATGGTTTTAGAGGGCCAGACCAACATACGAAGGCTCCATGCACATTGCCTTAATGGGGCCGTATTCCAGCCGCCCGATTTGCGGCCAGAATACGGCCGCCATTGAAAATGAATGGCGCTGTAATACGGCGCGGTGAACACCCGGTGTTTCACCCCGTTTTACGGCGCGGCCCCCGTGTCTGCCAATGGAGAGGGGAGCGGTAAGGAGCACTCCCATCTCCTCTCCGCAGCAGCACGCCGTAGTTTCGCCTGGGTTACGGGCCGGGCGAAACTACAGCAGTGTGCATGAGCCCTTAACTTCAACCAACTCCGAAGCCTTGTCCA
The DNA here is from genome assembly GCF_035609145.1 of Eleutherodactylus coqui. Lineage (NCBI taxonomy): Eukaryota > Metazoa > Chordata > Amphibia > Anura > Eleutherodactylidae > Eleutherodactylus > Eleutherodactylus coqui. Next base: position 260,808,490 of record NC_089837.1, on the reverse strand, counting down.
TTTTGTTAACTTATGTGCTGTTTAATAAAGTTATTCAAGCCTACGTCATTGGTAGAGGTGCTTGAATAAGTAAGGCCTGAATAACTATTAGCACAGCACAGAAGTGAACAAAATGGACAAGGCTTCGGAGTGCATAGTTTCGCTGCTTCCCGTTGCTGACACCGGACTCATTGGTGAGTCACCAGGACACTCTTTGCGGGCCGGTCCGAGCTATTCAGCGGGCCGGATGTGGCCCGCGGGCCGTGCTTTGCCCAGGTCTGAGATAGAGGATGCTTGTAACAGCTCTTGGCGATGTGTAAGTAACTAAGTACTTAACCTTTGCTAGATATTATTGCTCATATATATGTGATTTTCAAATTGCACTAGATTTAACTCCTTGTCATTCTTTAAACACGGATCAGAACCTCAAAAAACTAAAACTTGGCAATACACTTGTTTAGAAAAACATGGCATCATATAGTCACATCAACAAAACAATAAAAAAAGGTATCCCTGTTTGTAGGTGGAGACAAAAAATGAAAGTGCAGTGGTTTTTCCTGGTACTGCAGCTTCACTTGCATGGGAATGAGCTACAGTAAGCTGTGGTCCCACATACAACTAATAATAATAAGCTTTATTTGTATAGCGCTAACTTATTCTGCAGCGCTTTGATGCATGGGGTGTTCAATCAGGGCAGGGTGGCAGAGCGAAGTGCGCAGGTGGGTAATGTATGGAAAGGAGGCAAGTGATATATGGTGACGCAGTGCCATGGAGAACTAGGGAGAGCTAGGGTGAAAAGTTTAAATTAAGTTCTGTAATACATGGGCATCTAGGGCAGTGACTGACATAGTGCAGGGGCATCTGAGAAGTGGCTAGATAGGAAGATGAGTCTAGCTGCTGCATTTAGTATGGATTGGAGAGGGGAGAGACTTGTGTGGGAAATTCAATTAGCAGAAAGTTGCAGTAGTCGAGTTTGTAATGGATGACGGCAACAACGAGAGCCTTTTGCTTGTCTGCGGTCAGGAACAGCTGGATTTTTGCAATGTTCCCAAGGTGCAGGTGGCAGGTTCAGGCCAGAGATTGAATGTGGGGGTGAAGGGGAGGTCTGAGTCTAATGTGACTCCTAGACAGTGAGCGTACTGTCTGGGGAATATGGTAGTGCCAGATACTGATATGGAGATGTGGGGGGAGGTCAGCTGTTAGGGGGCGGAAAAATAAATTCAGTTTTTGAGAGGTTAAGTTTGAGAAAAAGGGAGGACATGTGTTAGAGACAGCGGACAGACAATCCGAGATGTTTTGAAGGAAAGGTGCAGAGATGTCACAGGAGGAAGTGTATAGCTGGGTGTTATCAGCATAGAAGTGATGTTGGAAGCAAAATCTGCAAATGGTTAGCCCAATTGGGGCTGTATAGATAGAGAAAAGAAAGGGGCCAAGAACCGAGCCCTGGGGGACCCCGACAGCGAGAGGAAGTGGAGAGGAGGTAGAGCCAGCGAAGGAGATGCTACAAAAGAGCCGTCAGAGAGCTAGCAGTAAAACCAGGAGAGAGCAGTGTCCTGGTAGAGCGGAGTATAGCAAGGAGGAGGTTATGGTTGATAGTGTCAAATGCAGTGGACAGGTCAAGTAGAATTATTAGGGAGTAGGGATGAGCGAGTATACTCGCTAAGGCACAACTTGCTCGAGTAATGTGCCTTAGCCGAGTATCTCCCCGCTCGTCCCGAAAGATTCGGGGGCCGGCGCGGGGCGGGAAGCTGCGGGGGAGAGCATGGAGGAATGGAGGGGAGATCTCTCTCTCCCTCTCTCCCGCCCGCTCTCCCCTGCTCCCCGCCGCAACTCACCTGTCAGCTGCGGTGGCCCCCGAATCTTTAGGGACGAGCAGGGAGATACTCGGCTAAGGCACATTACTCGAGCGAGTAGTGCCTTAGCGAGTATACTCGCTCATCCCTAGTAGGGAGTAGTCGTCCCTCGACTTGCTGTTACCAGGTTGTTAGACACTTTTGTGAGGGCTGTTTCGGTCGAGTGGAGGGGGCGGAAACCTGACTGGAGGGGGTTGAGGAGAGAGTTGTCAAAGAGAAAGCAAGTAAGGTAGGAATAGACCAGATGTTCAAGTGGTTTGGAGATGAAGGGGAGGTTAGAGATAGGTCGGTAGTTGGCAGCATCAGTCGGGTCAGGGGCCAGTTTCTTTAGAGGAGGGGATATGATGGATTGTTTGAAAGAGGAGGGGAAAATACCAGAGGATAGGGAGAGGTTGAAGATGGTGGTGAGTGATGGCAGCTGTGGAGAGGGACCAAAGGAGGTGTGAGGGGAGAGGGTCGCTTGCGCAGGTGATGGGGCGAGCGGCAGAAAGTAGTCTAGAGATTTCTACCTCTGTCATTAGTTTGAGTACAGATAGTGGGTGAGTTATGGATGGGGTGCTTAAAAGGCCAGGATCAGGGCAAGCTGTACAATGTTTGGGGAATTCCTTATGGATAATTTAGATTTTTTTTCTTTGAAATGTGCAGCTAGCTCTCCAGCGCTGAGGTACATCATGGAGGCCTGTTTTTGGGGGGCTAAGGAGGGAATGGAAAGTGCATAGAGCTATGCCTGGTAAACAATAATGAGGATATAGTGCTTGCCTGAGCACCATGGCTTTCCCCGATGTGATATTGAAGACCTTTACTAGGGATAGGCTATCAGTATTAAAGTCCCTGAAGAACCGTTATGAAAAATAGTTCAATCTACATCAATACTAAAAGTTTCAAAATCCAGCCAATGTTTTCAGAGAGCTTTGATCTGACCATGGCTAAAAGTTTATCACAAAGATATGCAAACATTGACACAAAACTAGAAGGATGCAAACTAGTAATAGTAATGATGAGATATAATTGCGAAAAATGCAATTGAATGTTTTAAGATATTTTGTGTACTTTTCATTCAGGAAAGAGTGATATTCCAATAATTAAAACAACTTATATATTTCTTGCTTAAAATAAGTCATTGAAAGGAGTGACCATAATATAAAAATCATGACCACATAAATTTGTCTCGGACTAAAATTACTTTAACCATTAGTCTGCAAAGGCAATGTCAATAATAGGAGATGATCACATGACCCCAATTGAGGCCTAATAAAATAATGTCTCACCAGTCTACAAATCTAGATGTCAAACTTGCTAGAGAACCTTCAACAATATTCTTTTTAGGGAAGAAGTATTGAATTATTCTGGATCTGTTGATGTAATTGTTCAGCTAATAATGCCTTTAAGCATCGTGGTCACATGATTGCTTCTCTATCTTGTGAGTTGTGCTGGTGGTAATTATAATCACGCATTGTAGTGTCTGCCTTACTGGAATGTCTCACTGACATTCCAGTCTCTCTTGAGAGACATTATCATGCAATGGAAGTGACATGTCATTGGTGTGGTGCAGGTTCCGTGGGAAATCTTCAGTCTCATCTTGCGGGTTGTTACATTATTATGACATGGCGTTAACATGGTGGCGCTATTTTTCATATTATGGTAGTGGATGAGAAGAACTGGACAACCACATGGCAAGTGAAGTGCCACTGTGCCACCTACTTCTATACTTTCATGCTTGTGCACTGTGGTATTTTTTTAATGGACTCCTTACGCTGTTTTTCTATTTTTTCATCAGTCCCCTGATGAGTCCCTTTGATGGGATGAAACATGTTGCGACCTATTAGATAACAGGGGCTCCTTGGCAGGAAGAATGTGGGGCAATTAGGGAATTTTATTTTTAGTCCCATTTTCTCCCCTGCAGATTTGCATTGATTTGCAATTAACATGGTGAATAAGGTTCCCTAGCAAGTTCGACATGCAGACTTGGAGACTCGTAAGATTGTTTCATGTCTGTATTGCATCTTATTAGACCTCAGTTGGGGATCTTGAGATAGTCTCCTGTTTTTACATTGCCTATTTTGGTCCATGAGACATGTTTATGTAGTCGAGATTTTTACATTATTGTTACTCCTTTCCACCATTTACTTATGCAATAAATATTAAAAGTTGTGTTTTTAATTATAGAAATATCACCCTTTCCTGTTTGAGCTATATTTTGGTGGTAATTATTCAGAGGCCATTCTTATCTATTGAGTCCTCGATATTTTGTATACTTTTAATTCAGGACAGCTTTTCATGTCTTTTCCAAGTGCTTTCCCTATACTTCCAAAGACTCCCACGGATCCCCTGATTTCATGATCTCAAACCATTTCATATATGAAATATTTAATTAGGGATATTTGTAAGAGGTCAATTTTTTAAATCACTCTTTAATTAGTATGTTATAGTATATACTATTATTTGTATATTAGTAATTTGGATCACCATACAATTAACCACTTTGCATCATATGGTAGATGTCAGCTGTGTTACTCTGCTGTGGCTGGGATTGGAGTTACCTTCGATCTCAGCAATGTAACCCCTTGGATGCTGTGATGAATGCAGACTGTAGAATTTCAGGGGTTAAATGGTTAGGGCCAAAGAAAATACACTGCAATGCATAAGTATTGCAGAGTATTGTATAAGCAATTAGGCGATCATATATTCAAGTCCCACTATAGGACAAAGGAAAGACAATGTAAAAAAAAGTTTACAAAGGTTAAAAAATATATCCCCACATTGTGAAAAAAAAAATCAAGCACCTAGAAGGAGTGGTCGGGATGGAATGAAACTATATGTGTGATTGTAACATTGATATAAATAAGTGATTATAATATCAGAGCAAAAGCATAATTTATTGCAGAAAATGGAACACTTTAAAGGAGGCTCTAGTTTACTGTTGGTCCCCCTCTAGCTTGTATGCAAGAAGTGATACAGATGGGCATGGAGCTTACAGGTTTCGTAGGTTATCTTGTGGAATATCTGTCCAAATTTGCTGAAACTGAGCCTCCAGATTGTGCTAATTTGTAGGCTGTCAAAGTTGGCATTCCAAATAGTCCTATACATGTTCTATTGGTGATAAATCTGGCGACCAGACAGGTCACAAAAGTGTGGCAATGTTGTAGAGGCATTCCTGTGACACCCTTGTAGTGTGTGGCTGAGCCTTATCTTACTGGAAAATGTCAGAACTGTAGTTTTCTTTTGTTATCTTGGTCCTTGAGAAATGGAATAAAAATTGATCCAAGAGTTGTACATAACCCAAAATAATCCTAATGAAAACTACATCTAGGGCATGTTCACACGGGCATGCAAATCGTGCAGAAGTTAGCTGCATGAAAAAATCATGACTAACTGCGCTAAAAATCATGTGAATGGGCAATTTCCAGCTATCAAGTCCCAAGCTTAATTAGTCATGAAATTGTCCATTCACATGATTGGGAGCTGCGTGTTGCTGAAAGCAAGCGCTGTTGCTCTGAGAGGAGAGGGCCATGGGGCTTTCCTGCATCGCTGGGGACTCCCTTCATCTTAGTGAGGCTGGAGGGATGTCCCCACTGCAGGAAGAGGGAGGTTCCCCTGCAGTGGAGAAGAAGGAAATCCCCAGCTGCACAATGCTCTGTTTCACCTGCAGAGGAGAAAAAGGTATTCCGCCTCTGCTGGGGATTTCCTTATTCTCCCCTGCAGGGAAACCTCTCTCTCTCCCTACTACAGGAGAATTCCTCCAGCCCCATCCAGCTATGGGGGGGGGGGAATTTCCCTGTAGCAGGGAGAGAAGGGTTCCCCTACAGGACGTAATTACACTGACTGTCATTATGCCTTTTAGCCCTTAAAATACCCATTAGTGGCACAGATGTTAATGGGTAGTTTAAGGGCTAAAAGGCATAATGACAGTCAGTGTAAATATGTCCTGCAGGGGAACTCTTCTGTCCCTGCTACAGGTGAATTCCCCCAAAGCAAAGCTAGAGAGGGGCGGGGCTAGAGAGAGGGCGGTGCTAGAGGGGTTCTCCTAGAGATTTCCCCAGCAAGGAGAGAGAGGACAAGGCTAGAGGGTGGGTCCCTCTAGCCCCGCCCTCTCTTTCCCACTTACAGGGAAGCCCTTTAGCCCAGCTCCCTTCTCTCTCCCTGCTAGCGGAATTCTTAATTCTCCGCTGCTGTTTGTAGTTTGGGGACAGCTGAACAGAAAATTTAAAATGTCCCTCTGTAATCTCCTGTTAGTCCCCACTGAGAATAGAGGAAGCCCCAGGATGATTAAGGGAACCCCTGGGGAGTCCCCTCATCCCTACTGGGACTAAGAGGAGCTTACAGCAGGACATTTAAAATGTGCTTCTGTTCTGGGTTTAGCAGTGTGGCAGCACTCCCTGCCCCCTTATCTCTCTTCCTCTCCCATTCCCATTGTTTAGAAGTTGAAACTAAACCTCCCCCTTATCTACCTTATCTCCCTCCCCCCTCCCAGCTCCCATAGGATACTATGGAAATTCCTGCACATCGCGCAACAAAGATAGGTCAGGTCCTATTTTTGCATGCAGCAGGGAATTTCAGATGCTGAAATTTCAGTCACTTATGTCCTATTTTTTTTATATGTGTGTTTTTTGCGTGGCTAAATTTCCTTCATCTGAACATTTCTATAGGAAACCATTGGTTCTAATAGGTGCATATTTTTGTTCATCTAAGTTAGCTGCTCCTACCCACTTGCGTTGTTTTAGCGCTGTATTTTTTTTATGCAAATGTCAATGGGACTTTCTAATGTTAAAAACGCATTGCAAGTTTGTGGTTTGCGATTTTTGTGCAATTTTTTTTTAACATTAGAAAGTCCCATTGACATTTGCATTTAAAAAATGCAGCACTAATGCAACGTTTAAAAAAATGCAAGTGTGTGGGTGCCCTTGCTCTGCCAAAAAAAAACAAGCCCTCATGCAACTTTATCAATGAAAAAAGGAAAAAGCATTGGTTGTCAGAAAAGTCATATATTTTCATAAAAAAATATATATGAATTTGATATCACTATAATCATACTGATCTAAAGAATAATATTAACATATCATTTTTATTGCACAATAAATGCTGTAAATCTCCTCAACAAGAAAAAATGGGCAACTGCTTTTTTGTTTCCATCTCACCACACTTCAAAAAGCTTAAAACGTTTCAGTGCATTGTATGGTACAGTACTGTTTATTAAACACATACAACTTGTCCTGCAAAAAAACTGCATTTTAAATGGCTATGTTGATGGAAAAATAAAAGAGTTATGGTGAGGATAAAAAAAATGTAAACAAAAATCCAAAATTGGCTGTGTCCTCAAGTGGTATATTTGTTGGATTTTGATCCCTTTTTCACATGTTTAATTGCTGGTCAAATTTTAGACATTTGATAAACCCTAAATATGTAACTTGATTTTAAGTTAATTGTATTCTAAATAGATTAGCATCTTCATGTTAAATGAACAGTTTATGTGTTTAATGATGCACAGTTTCATGGATCTTAATAACATTTCTAAGAAATCACATTGCACAAAACTTCTTCCAGCTATTCCTGCTCCTAAATATAATGTGGGTTAATTTCCATATCACTCCTGGCCAGCTTGAATAACAAGAATAATATTAGTAATGTCCAGATGCACATAATTCTGGCTAGATGTCTCTTGCCAAAAGCAAAATGAATGGGAAGTCAGTGTCAATCATAGGCAAAAGACTATGTTAATGCCTTTCAAATAGATTATTCATTTTCAAAAATAGTGCTTATTAATAATGCATTGCTTTAGTACCACGAAGGAATGTTGCTTATAAAAACAGCTATAATTCATTGTTCATTACTGCTCTGATGAACAATGAAGCACATTTCTGAAGGGCAATTTTTCTTTTGTAGTTGGGTAGATACTAAAATGATCTCTTGCAAACTTTAATTGTACGGTGATTTGTCTATTTTAAGATCTGCATCCAGTTCATTTTCTCTTATTTACTGAAAAGTTAATGTCTGTAAAAGCTTAGTCTGTAAATGTTGTTGCAAAAATATTATATTTTTTAGAAATTTAGATGTCAAAGGGTATATGTTTGCTTACTAAAACTAGCTAGTTATATTTTAGGATTTTTACTGGATGCTCACAGTATGATCAATGCACTTTTATGATGTAATTATTTAAATTATAAAATCAAAGGTACTTGACATTTTTCAATGATTGGGACATAAATTCCAATTAGCATTGTTTTGTCTTTTATTCAGTCTAATAAAAAAAGGATGGATGTAGAGGATATTGGAAAGTGTTATTTTTTTGTTACTCTATTTGTCAATCATGCAATGCAATTCCAGCAAATGTTACCTTTAAAATCAGCAAAGTTACTTTATAGGTAAATAAAAGGCAAATGTAAATACAGTCCTTACTATGCTATACAATTGTTGTCACAGCATTCCAAGTAAGGCCCTTTGTACACGGAACGATTATCATTCAAAAAATCATTCAATTGAGCGCGAATGAATGATTATTCAGTGTAAACATTGCCAATGATCAAGCGACAAAGGATAAATTCTTCGCTTTTTGTTCAATTTATTTAGGCATAAAAATCAGTGCTGGCTCATTCACTAATCGTTTAGTTAAATACCAATCCATCAGTCATTCTCATTTATTTATACAGTGAATGTGAAATGACTAAACGATTTCTCATGTGAACATGCCAATGATGTATCTGCATTTATAAACAGGCTGCCCGAGTGAACTTTGACATCGTTCGCTCATTCAAATGACAAAATGTCAGATCTAAATGGACCCTGAGTTCCAAGTTAGTTATCTATTTTTGCATTATTATCATAATGTACTTTATCCAATCATTTCAAATGCGACTGCTGAAGGCAGCATAGTACAAGTGCTTGGCTATCTCTGGCAGTCCCGTTGAAATGAATGGAGTGGTGAAAACCACTCATTTCATACAAGCACCTTAGGAATCGCCACCAATCAGATCCCCACCATCTCTTGGATAGGGGTCAGTTATTTTGATGGCAGAAGCCTTTCAACCCCTTAGGGCTCATGCAGATGAACATATTGTCAGCACTGTTAACAGCGAGAAAAGCTTGATGTTAATAGCGCTGTAAGGATTGTGTGAACGGGCTGCTTCAAGCTCCATGAAGTAGCCCGTTCACACAATCAAAGGTGCGCGCTGTGTGCTTTCAAGGCTCCAATAGCAGCTTATTAAAAGCATGCAGCAAAAATAGAACATGTTCTACATTTGCCCACATCTCAGAGCCAACATGCGAGTTTGCACTCCCTACGTCCACGCCAAGGAATGTCATCACACACGTTCATTTTCTCCACAATAAAGATAAAATAATGGATGTCACCATGCTATCTCCTACAGTCCTCAATTGATTTCAAAATATTCTACTATTTGCAGACCTCTCTGCAATCACTTTACTACATTGCAGAGGATTCGCACCCAGCACCAAAATCTTAAGAGAGTAAGATATTACATATAAATGGGGTTTTCCAGTAATACTTATTATCAATAAAAACGGTGCAAAAATTATAGTACAAACCCCAGAAGAGGCACTTCAGCTCTGCAGGGATTGGAACCTTATACCACAAAGAGCCCTCGAACGTAATGGGAAAACAACCTCATTCTCTGTCCGAGAGAAATGGATCCAAGTATTTCACAATAAATGTTGCAATAAGTGACTTCCCTTTATGCTTTTCGCAGGATAGGAAAGTGACAGCCTTTAGACGCAATGTTGATGTCACTTTATGCCTTTATTCAGGGTGTCCGCCCTTCATTTCACCATAACTGGCATGGCGATCTTTTTTTTTTTTACACTGGAAGCCAGTCATCCCAGTTGGCCCACGAGGACTGTGGTAACTTGCATACCATTTACCAGGTTACGTGTTATTATTAAGTTTGGTATTACCCTTATGCTATTCTTTATAGTCTCCTTTTTGAGTCTTGTGCTTCAACGTGATGTTAGTGTCTTTACTGTTGCAAAATGGGTGAAGGTAGATATGTGTGCGTAATTTTGGCCGAAGGGGGAATGGGAGTCGTACTGGGGCGAAGCCTGCCTTTGCTGCGGGAGTCCTCCAAGCTTCCTCTCAGCCTAAAAAAATGAGTCTAAACTGTCATAATAGTATTTAACCCCTTGGTGATGAAGCCTGTCAGAACCTTAGTGACAGAGACCAATTTTGGAAATCTGACATGTGTCTCTTTAACATAGAATAACTCCGTAAAGGTTTTGTATAGCCAAGTGATTCTGACATTGTTTTTTTTTTTTCCACGTATTGTACTTTATTTAGTTGGTAAAAATAGACTGATTTAATTTGCAAATGTTTATTGAAATTGCCAAAATCGGGAACATTTTTGAAAAAATGTTATTTTTTCATATTCAACTGTAATATCTCAAGTATGTACAAAGATACTGTACAAATTTTTGCTAAAATATATATTTCCATTTGTTTACTTTATTCTGGTGCACATTTAAAAAACTTAGCTTTCTTTTTTAACCATTTAGGAGACGTACAAATTTAAAATTACTTATTAACATTTTGAGGAACACTTTGTTTTCCTACACCAAGCCAAGATTGCAAAGGCTCATAGGTGTCAGAATGATAGATACCTACACAAATGACCACATATTAAAAACTACACCCTTAATATATTCACTGAGGGGTGTCATTAGTATTTTGACCCCACAGTTTTTTTCAGGAATGAATGCAATTTAGAGGAGAAAAAATAAAATTTTATATTTTTGCAAATATGTCATTTCAAAGACATTTATTTTTTCTATAGTGCACATGATAATAAGAAATTACACCCCAAAATGTATACCCTTGTTTGTCCTGTGTTCAGAAACACACCCATTGTGGTCCTAATCTTATGTCTCTATGCATAACAGGGCCCAACATGAAAGGACCAGCCAGTGGCTTTCAAAACAGAAATTTTGCTTGAAGGTGATTTAGGCCCCATTGCCCATGGCACTGTCATTGCCCTACAAATGCTCCCATTTTGAAAACTAAACCCCTCAACAAATTCATCTAGGGGTGTACTGCGTATTTTGACCACACGCTTTTTTAATTAATCTAAGCAAAGCAGAAGAAAAAATTATGATTTTCATCTTTTTGGCAATCATGTCATTAAAAAAAAAACAGGTTTTTTTGTACAGCACACATATGAATGAAGACTTGTGCCCCAAAATGGATCCCCCTATTTGTCCTGTGTTCAGAAAACCTACCCATTGTGGCCTTAATCTTCTATCTGTATGTGGGGCTGAAACTGAAAGGAGCATCCAGGATTACCGCAGCCGAGTTCGACCCAGTGCCCCAGAGTAGCTGTCCGGTGGCTTCTGCACATGCTGCGGATGTACTGGCTGGCACTCCGTTGCGCATGTGGAGTAGTCGCCAGCCGGCACATCCGCAGCGTGTGCAGAAGCCACCGGACAGCTACTCTGAGGCACTGGATTGCACGTATCCCGCAATACTTCCGCAGTGCTCGTGGCAGAAGTGCCGCAGGACAGACGGCTTCCATTGACTTCAATGGAAGCCAGCCATGCGTAACCCACACAAAATCCCAGCATGCTGTGATTTATTCTCCGCAAGTGGAAAATCGCAGTCGGTTTCCGCTTGTGGAGTTGAAATGGCGTTTTGTCATAAAATACTATGGCCTGTATTTGCTGCAGAGTCCGAAGTTGGACGCCCACCGCGTTAAAATAATATATGTCTATGCTAAAGGTGTTAACCCTCCCATTTAAGATATCTAGGCTATGAAGGGAGGCCCAGGAGTTGAGTGCAGACATGTTCAGGAAATGCCCTTAATCCCTTAAGGACACTACCGTTTTGGGGTTTTTTCTCCCCCTTTTAAAAAAATCATATCTCTTTTATTTATCCATCAACATAGATGTCTGAGAGGTTGTATTTTTCAATGGTACTATTTAATGTACCATATAATGTACTGAAAAGCTTTTACAAAATTCTTAGTAGAGTTAAAAGGAAAAAAAAATTCTGCCATCTTTGAGGGTGTCTTGTTTCTTGGGCATACACACTGCAACATGGCCCTCACTGACTGATGAAAATTGCACACTTTTAAACTCTACCATATCACACACAGAAATAAAGGATTCTATCAAAAATGTGAAAAATAATAAGTCCCTGGGCCCAGACGGATATACAAGGGAGTTCTTTAAAATTCTAAAGGATCAGGCAACAGTATTATTGGAGAACCTGATCAATCGATATATGCAGGAGAACCCTATACCTCCTGAGATGAATACAGCTCGTATCAAACTGCTCCCTAAGCTTAGGAAAGATCCCACTGAGGCCAAAGCATATAGATCGATCTTCCTGATAAACACTGATTTAAAACTAATGGCAAAAATTATGGCAAATTGCTTGGCTAACATTATGCCTCAAATTATTTCTCCTATGCAATCTGGTTTTATAAAAGCATGATCAGCAATTATAAATGTACAGAAAATTCTGACAATCCTTGAAAACATTAAAATAAACTCAATGGCCCACCCTCTCCAGCTATTCTCACAATAGACGCCGAAAAGGCATTTGATAACGTTTCATGGCAATGGTTGAAGGTGGTGATGGGCAAGATGGGTTTTAGAATCCCCTTTTGCTTATATATAATACCTTTATGCTTCTCCACAAGCACACATTTACACCACTGGATCACTAAGGTTTCCACTACAGAAACACCAGACAGGGGTACCCCCTCTCCCCACAGTTATTCAATCTAGCAATTGAACTGTTGCATGAATGTTGGAGAGGAGCAAAGCTATAGAGGGATTCAGGGTTCGCGGTGAGTCAGTAAAGACTATGCTATTCGCAGATATTTTGTTGACGCTTGCACGACCTCAGACAGATTTACCACGGATCTTCGCTTTACTAGAAGTATTTGGAAAGCAATCAGGGGTCAAGTTTAACATCACAAAATGTGAATTACTGGACATTTCTTCCTAGGGTAAGACCTACAGTATAGACACCACAAACAGTTGTGTTACTATAGCTAAAAACGCTAATAAATGTTTGGGAATAAATATTGGCAGAGGACCAGAAAGCTTATACAAGTTTAATTATCCCTCAATATTACTGAAAATTATTAGAGCATTGGACAAATGGAGCAACCTTCCGCTCTCTTTTCTGGGAAGGTGCCATCTTATCAAAATTATACATTTCCCGAGGCTTTTGTATCCATTACAGACCATTCCACTACTACTACAATGACGTGACCTTGGAAAGTTGCACACGGCATTCACAGCCTTTATATAGTCGCAGAAACACCCACGTATCATCTTGAAAAGACTTATGCTTCCTATAAGTAGAGGGGGACTCAATTTTCTAGATATCCACACATATAATGTGGCCAGCTTAATGAGACACTCCCTAGACTGGTTGCGGGAATCTAATGATTTTACAAATTATGACATAGAAATAGAACTGCTACACCCACAGAGTCTAAATGCCCTTTTATACACAGGCTTTACCAATCTCCTGCCAGAGAGCAAACACTCAACCATGACAAGGGACACTATTGCGTCCTGGAAAAAAACCCGTAAAGCCTACGGTCTATCGTTTAAAATATCTAAACACATGGATCTATGGAGACACCCACACTTTAAAGAGGGACAAGACAACAAAATGTTTGAACTGTGGAGCAGTAAAGGAATTGTAAAGGTCCAACATATTCTGCACCGAGACAAACCCAGAGGCAGGACATTCAAAGAAATGTGTGATGTATATAATTTACCCACATCTCACTTCCTACCGTTTGTACAAGTGCAAAACCTCTTATGCGCTAGACTTGTGGATGTCTCTAAAGAGGCAGAAATTAATCCCATTGACATTCTTATGAGAAATTCTACACAAAAACAATCAATTTATGTCTTATACTCTAGATTTAGGGAGGGGTGGTTGGCAATGGATAGCTCGCTGTTGTTCAAAAAATGGGCACGAGAACTTAGAGACCCAGAGATATCCCAACACAACTAATGAGGTAACAAGATCACCAGTAGTTTTCACCACTTGGTTTATTTTATTTTATTCTATTCTATAGTTTTAAATTAATGAGTTGATCTTTTTTTCCTGGTAGGGTTGGGAGTTCTTAAGGGTTGGGGGTGAGTGGAAAAGGGATTGGAGGTTCAGAGAGAATTCTGTATGTATACCTGATTATTGTTTTCATGTTTTAGCAGTTAAATGTAAACATATTTGACATAAAAGAAAATGCATGAAATGTAATACCAGGAGCTGATAATGCATCCTCCTTATTTATGTATATTTTGAAAAATGTCAATAAAAACATTTATTTAATTATTATTTTCTGCCACAATCTTTTGACTGACATAACTTTTTACATTTTTCAATCAACATAGTTGTGCAAGGGCTCCTTTTTTTGGAATGTCATGTAGTTTCAATTGGTACCATTTTTGAGAACGTAGGACTTTTTGGTCGCTTCTTACTACATTTTTTTCTTGGAGACAGGGTGACCAAAAAAGTGCAACTCTGGCATTTATTTTTCTTTCTGATGACGTTCAGCAGAGACAAATGTTTGCGATGCTTTTATAGCTCCTACAGTATGATCTTGTAATGCCAGAATGCATGAAACAAGACCAAAATTTCTTTTTTTATATTTTAGATTTTTTTTCTTATCTTCCTTTATCCTACTTTTTGGTTATTACGCCATGTTCAGTGTTTCACATTCTTTCAGATTCCTACCATATTGTACACCTATTGCTATAAACCACATGTGAAATGTTATGTGCCATTAATAACTTGCAAAATAATAAAAATTTTGCGGAAAAATAAATCATTACATTATTATACACCAACAATATTCTGTGACATACATGTCAAGCATTATACAACTGTATCTACCTACATACTATTTCAACAAGGTGTAACTTCTGTTAGTTAGAGTTTTTAACATCTGTGTCGCAACCTCTGGCTGCAAATCCCAGAAGAAAAAGTGCTGCATGCAGCCTTATTTAGTCCCTGGTGTGTTGATTTTCTGATGAGATTGTGTAGTTCATTGCACAATTGCGCGGGTATTGGGTGCACCCCCATAGACTCCTATGATGACTTTTGTGTGCAAATGTGCACCAAAAGAGAGCATGCAGCATTTTTTTTTTGTGTGCGCGCAAAAGTGAGGCTGAGAATGAACCCATTGAATACAATACTCGGACGGACTCTCGTATCAGCTGTTCTGTGTTATCCAAGACTTCAGAATAGAAGGATTTAGGTGTTCTTATTTCTGAGAGCTTTAAAATTAATTCACAGTATGATTAGCAACATGGAAAACAGGTAGAATATTTAGCTGCATAGCTAGAAGTATAACTAGTAGAAAGAAGGAGATTGTGACAAAGTCTGGAATACTGTGGAGGTCTAAATGAGCTACTTAATAAAATTAAAGCTTTTGAAATACAAAACAAACTTCAGAGCCACTTACTTCAAAATTGTTATAGGAAATTAAAAAGAATTGAGGCCCAATATTACTTGCAAAAAAAATAAATTGATCAAAATGGTATGAATTGGTATTTGGTATTAATTTAATTGATTCTATTTAATACGTATTGGAATCCTATTACCGTTTAAAAAGGATTCGTACTTCAGAGTATCACATATATGAAACATAGAATTTAAACTGCATTGGCTAGATAATACTGGCTAAGCTATACTGAGCTAGCTATAATGAAGGCGTTTGCTGTAATACCCCAACCTAACTAAGTCGCATAGATGATACCACAATTCTGCACAGCTAAATTGGCTAAATAAAACTGGTTAGGCAATACTGAATGAGCTATAGTAAAAGTCAGTATCTCTGCTTGCTGTAATACCCCAACCTAAATATATCACATAGATTATACTACCATGCTGCACAGCTAAAGTGGCTAGATAATACTAGTTTATGCACTAATCTGTTTTTGCTTAGCATTTTCGTTCTCATGCAATTAAAAATTGCTGTTTATGTATTAGACCTCAAGTCCTCCACTGAGATTTTTGGCTGGGGAGTGATCCCAGCACTAATCAGCACAAGCCCAGGTCCTCTGTCAGAGCTTGTGTAGCCATTCTTACTTAATGTAGTGGCCCAGAGTTAGGGGTCCACACAGCACAGTATTAGCTACTTCAAGTGAAATGTATGTGTGTCAAACTGTATCTGGCTATGTGTATTGGCCTAGACAGGTCACCAAAAGGTCAATATCTGGTGTCTCTCTAGCTAACTTGTGAATAACTTTGCAGAATGCAACCTAGCCTGCTCTGTGTCTTGTCAATCACATCTACCTAGCCCTGGGATTGGGTAGAGAGAATTTCCTCTAGCCCAGAATTGGTTAGTGGGAAGGTATAAAAGCTATCATTTGGGTGTGATTAGGAAGTCTAGTCTTGGAGATAACTGACAGAAGACAGCAGAGATAGAGACTGGGGAGTTATAAGGTGAACATCTACACAAAGTCTTCTACGAAGTAGTCTAGTTCTAGAGCCTAGTCATGGAGTTAAAAGGAGAAGATCTAAGTGTGAGCACCTAACCAGAGAAGTGGTGCTAGAGTTTTAGTAGAGGAGAGAGAGAGAGCAAAGGCAGAGAAGAGCAGTACAGGAAAGGAACAAGTCAGCAAGTCGGTAATTTGTCTGCAAAGCATTAGTCAAAGCCAGGGAAGAAAGCTGGAAGTCTTGTACTGCAATATGTTTGCCACAGCCCCCCTGAGAAAATGTTTCAATGCAATGTCTACAAATGCAATGCCAAGTCATCAAATATCTCAAGTCAGTGTGATTCTACAGTTACTGCAAGTGCATGTAAATGCAAAGTCAAGTACCCTCTCTCACTGCAAATAAAAGGTTAAACTGTTTTTATCAGCTACAGTCTGTTTCCTGAAGTGTCTTCTCTTCAGCAACACACTGCACTGAGGTACTACACTTAACGCTCTAGGGACAAGGACTACTACCCCCACTTGTTATATTTATGCTTTCTGCCTGAACCGGGTCCCTACCCGTAGGCAGGCTGGCGTCACGACAGACTGGCATCTTACGCTATCCAACTCCGCGGGTAGCAGGTTAGAAGAACTGCCTGATTTTACCACTGTGTACACCCAAGCCAGGCCACATTTTACCTTCAGAAAAGAGCAGCAGAGCCACCACTGACTACCATCTTGTTGCCCCGCTATCTCTCTCTTTTAGCTCTGCACTTAGTCACCAGATTAATACTACACAATGCTGTCTCTTGGTTTTCTATTTACTAATGGAAGATAGTGTGGAGGTGGAACAGATAATGGTCCTTTTAGACGAGTCGATTCTCGTTTGAGCAAGTGACGTCACTGCTAGCTCGTTCGCACTCTTGCAGCCTCTTTTAGACAGGCAAATGCATAGTTGGCTCTTTAAACAAGAATCGTTCAGAATCATTCAGTCCCTGTATAAGTGAATGAAAGGGACTGAACAATTGCTGCTTCAACTAAACAATAAGCGTATGAGCCAATGATGATTTTTATGCCTGTATAAAATGAGCGACAAACGAAAAACTTGTTTGCTTATCTTTTGGCTTAAACACGGATCACTGATGTAGTGAACTGGACGACTGAACAATCCTGTTAAAAAAGAAAGATTTATCTTTATGTCTAAACTGACTTCCCCAGCGAAAGAACAAACTGTGTCATTATTAGCTTGTTCATGCTGACAAATAATTTCTTGCTATGTGTAAAAGTACCCTAAGGGTCCCTATTACACTGAACAATTCTCGTTCTAAAAACTATTGAATCATGCAAGTTTAAATGATAATTCAGTGTAAACAGTCAATTAATGAATGACAAGCATGTGAACAGCGATAATTTAGTCATTCACATTCACTGGTACATATATGAATGCAAATCTGAATGATATTGCAAATGATTTATCTGCCTGTATAAATAATCTGCACGAGCGAATGAGCAAATTAAAAAAGGGGGTACAAAGGTGTACATAGTCATTAACTGTTGATGGATGAATAATTTGTGTTGAAAGACATTAAAGTATACCTGCTCACTTCATACAAATTTGATAATATAGTCAATTCAAGTAATTTGTTTTCTTCCGAGGTGGAGTAATTTTAATTTTTAAAGGCTTAGTGGATGGAATTGATTGTAAATGGTCAATGTTTTATGATTCAGACACTATTTTTCATTAATTTAACTATTTTCCAGATACGTTGGACTATGTCACACCTACAGTAAGTTTACATAACAGAAAATCTGGAAAAACATAATTCAGATTAAACTTCCTTGGTGATTTAGGCTAGTAGATGGATTTACTATCAGCCTCTCTGAAGGCTCACTCACACAGGTGTATGTTGCCAGCATGTTACAAGCATATATTTTTACTCACGTAATACGCAGTATGCAGTAAATATGCATGTAATATTTGCTGCATACTTTAAACACCTATAGCTCATAATGCATGTAATATACAGCAAAATATGACATGCTTTATAAAGCACGAGCATGAAAAATGCAAGTCTTAATGGCCCAATGTAAATCAATGAGCCTTTAGCAATGTGCATTATCCACTTAAAAAATACACACATAATCCGCAGACAGCATACGCCTGTATAAGTGAGCCCTGAAGGTTACGGTCCTAGTGGGATTACTTCAAAATTCAGGCATGGATGCATGTGGCATTGCGCGCATCTCAGCGCAACATATTTGCACTGTGAACAAGGCTTTTTTGCACGTGCATTGGCATATTTTAATACACTTTTTAATGCATATTTTAATGCATGGCTTTTTGCACAGGGGACACAACCACACTATGATTTAATGAGTTCTAGGTGTGCTCTTTTTCCAGCTGAATTACTCAATACTTTTGTGCACTGCCCTAGACTTCTATAGGGTCCTATAATGTGGAAATACACACAAAAGTAGTGCATGCTGCATCTTTTTCCCTATGCGGAAAATGCACACACAAAAAGAGAGGATGTGAATAAACCCATTGAAATCAGTGGGTTCTATTCTCTGCATATTGTGCATGCAAATTTTGCACATGCAAAAATATGTGCAAATACCCCCGCATGAAGGAGCTCTTCCTTGGCGGTTTAGAGTAGTCAAAGAGTACAGTTGGGGCTCATTTTCAGTCTGTGTGCTGTCCAACTCTACAACAGGCTAGACTGAGACAGTGCATGGACCCTTACGGCTATAGACGTAAATGTCGGAATTTGCACATCACTTTTTTCATATGAACACATTGATTGCATGAAAAAAATTACAACATGCAGTATTCTGTTCCAATTTGCGGACAACACTCATCCATTCAAATCAATGGAGATGCATTTAATGGATCCATTGCTATGAGCTATAGAACAAAATGACTTGTGGCTTTTTACAGGGTTTATTTTCTGGACATAAAACAGAGATGACACACAGAAGTTAAAAACAGAATCAGCGCATCTAACAAAGATAGCACATGCGAGAGCAGACTTGCATGTCGGCTTTGAGGTACAGGCAAAATAGAACATGTCCCTTCTTTGATGTGTGCTTTCCATAGGTTCCTATGGGAGCCTTGAAAGCACGCAGAACATGCCTCAGATAGTGTGAACGGGCTGCTTCACGGAGCTTGAAGTAGCCCATTCACACAATCTTTTCCGGATCATAGCAGCGCTGTTTTCTCACTTCACTGTCAGCTTCACGGATGCTACAAGCAGAAGCCATGATGATGTGGACAGAGCCTTTTAGTTTAAAAAAATGGTGGATTGTTTTGATTTTATGTAATAAAAAATATTACTTTTATGATGATTATTAGTATTACTATATTAAGAAGAAGAGAAAGATATTATGTTATAAGATATATTATCAGATATCAAATAACTCTTGTTACCGTATATACCGGCGTATAAGGCGACGGGGCGTATAAGACGACCCCCCAACTTTCACCTTATACGCCGGTATTACAGTGGAGAAAAAAAAAATCTGTACTCACCTCCCCCGGCGTTCTGTCGCGCTCCGGCAGGATGTCGCTCGCTCCTCGTCCCCGGCGCAGCATTGCTTTCTGAATGCGGGGCTTGAAATCCCCGCCTCCAGAAAGCTAATACACACGCCGTCAGCCAGTTACAGCCATTCAATGACAGCATTGAATGGCTGTGATTGGCTGAAGGCGCACGTGGCTTCAGCCAATCACACTATTCAATGACATCATTGAATGGGTGTGATTGGCTGAAGCCACGTGCGCCTTCAGCCAATCACAGCCATTCAATGCTGTCATTGAATAGCTGTACCGGCTGACGGCGTGTGTATTAGCTTTCTGGAAGCGGGGATTTCAAGCCCCGCATTCAGAAAGCAATGCTGCGACGGGGACGAGGAGCGAGCGACATCCTGCCGGAGCGCGACAGAACGCCGGGGGAGGTGAGTAATGATTTTTTTTTTTTACACTTTTTTTTTTTTGTATTACCGGCGCATAAGACGACCCCCGACTGCAGAGCAGATTTTTCGGGGTTCAAAAGTCGTCTTATACGCCGGTATATACGGTATATGTTTGCACTAACTATAAAATTCTGTGTGCTCCCCAATCAAAAACGTTCTGGTGGTTACTGTTGTAAATGTATTACAAAATGCAATACTAAATATGCATATAAAAATTAAAGTATTATCATTTCTGTTTCAGAAAAACAATACAGCTTGTCTTATTTTCTATGCAGAGCTCCAGCTGGGCTTTGAGATTGGTATTTAGAAAAAAAATTAAGTAAAAAGAGTGGAAGTGTAAAAATGAAAGCATTTACCTATATTGTATATAGCAGTTTCCTGAAAGATTCCCATACTAGGATTGTGGTATAAGTGCCTCAGCTATTTTACCTAGAAGGTGGTATAGATTTTCCTTCCTTCATGTTTTTTTTGTGTGTGAAAAAGAAACACTTCAGGTGGCAAGGCAATCTTTGTTGATGGTGACCACTAATCACTGCTATTTCCAACAGTAACCAGAGTGTAAAATTATGTTTAATGTTCCCTGCTGTTGATTTGAAGTTTTAGTTTGCTTCCATCTGTGTGGCTGGTTCTTGTTAAAAGGTAAAATAAGTTCAGCAGTTTGATTCTGACTGAGGAAATATACTCTGACAAATTGCTACAAGCATTCTTTGAACAAATACATCATATCAAACACCTTGATCCATTTTGTTGACAAGCAAAATTATTGCAAAATCATTTAAGCATCACAAAATATTCTTCAAAACTGCTTAGTCATACCAGTGAGCAGAAAGAAAAAAACTCAGCATGATGATTTTTGGATTTGAAAGTGGGGTTTTCAAATGTTACTGTAAAATTTCAAATTTGGACTTGGTAGTTGTCTGTTTAACATTTATTACAGGATAATTGAGCACAAGGTTTTAAACTTAACCAGCTTAGAAAACCATTGGCTATGGATTTCTGCTAGGGAATAAAATGAGTTTCAATTTCAGGGAAATGTACGGTATATAATAGTGGAAATTCACATTTGAGGATCTAATAACATTTTTGTCCAAATTTAAACAATTGACTACACTAGACTTTTTTCTATGACTTTTATTGTGATTCTTTGTTTGCTTAAGAGGTCTTTTGCCTACTGAAACCTATACATAACTTTTATTATGTATCAGTAAAGAAGGAAACATATGTAATGGACAAGGGATAACAATGACCCTAACACCCTACTGCAGGGGTTCACAACTCCAGCTCTCAAGGGACCCAAAAACATCATGCTTTCTGGATTTTCTCAGTATTGCACAGGTGATGTAATTATTGTCAATGCTTCAGACATTGCCACAGGTGTTCTTACTATAGGATATTCTGAAAACATGACCTGTTGGGGTTCCTAGAGGACTGGAGTTGTGCAACCCTGCCCAATTGCCACCAATCTATATGGACCACCTGCCCTGAAAAGAGTGACCCTAATTAAAAAAGAGTCAATGAAACTAGTGAAAGTATATTTGAAATCATTTAAAAAACAAAAAGATCATGATAGTCATGTTAATCACAGAGATCTGTACCAAGCTAGATAAGCTTTGCCTATGTACAGCTTTACACAAAGGCCTCAAACAAGATATCATTGGGAATAATAGTTAAAAAATAAATTTTCACAAGTTCCAACTTGTTTCTCCCACCTGTACCAGTCTAGTTTGCTAAAGACTTCTGCGACTGACATTTGACTATTATAGACCTTGCCACACATGCGTGTTTGTTTGAACCAGCTACTGGGCATTCCCTGCGCTGATTTGGTTTATTTTGATTTTAAATAAAAAAATGCTGTATCCTTACATTCTTTGAGTAACAAGACTACAGTATATCTTGCAGACTCACAACAGTATTACATTTTTCCAGGGCATATATATCCATAAAGATTTCCAAACAAGCTGGCTGAAGCTATCCTCATACAACCTCCTCATCCTGCTGCAACCTTTTGGAAGGCTTTGCCCCCTTACTCATGGCATGAGTAAGGGCCAGAATCTCCCCTTAATGTCACAGCAGAATGAGGAGGTTGAGTGAGGATACACTCACATAACTTTTTGCAAAATGTTTATGGACATAGTGGACAGAATAAATGGACAATTATTTAAAATATACAGGTGTTGTAAGTATTAGTCTGTTGTATGCCTTGAAAAAGTAACAGTGTTGTATTGTTGAATTCTTTGTTGGTGTGTGGTGAGGCTCCTAAGCAGGGTTAATTATTACTCAGCTTGTGAAAAATGCTGCTATCTCATTTGTCTGTAGTATTGATGCTTTGAAAAAAAACGATGAAGGTTTGAAATGGGTAATAGTTTGAAGTGTTCATGTGAATCTTATCTTACCGCTGGCAATGTCTTTTGAGAACATAGAAATAAGAATTAGTGCTGTGCTTCCTTACACCTTGTAACTGTTTTGCTAATTTAGCCATTATATCTTCTTGAAATAGGGAAGTTGGGAATTCCAAAGTTTGACATCCCTTAGGCCTCGGTCAGACGACCGTTTTTTGCCGTGATTTGTGATTGCATGTCGGATGCGCATCCGCAAATCGCGTGACCGGGGGCCGAAAAATCGCTTGAAAAATCTGCTATTGAATGACAGCTGAGAGCTGCCCCTGATTGGTCCTTGCGCTGAGCCAATCAGAGGCCACACTCACTCACCCATTCATGAATTCATGAATGGGTGAGTGAGAGCTGCCTCTGATTGGTGAGGGCTGTGACCAATCAGAGGCAGCCCATTCAGCAGGTGGGGATTTTAAATCCCCAGCTGCTGAATACTACCCAGAGCAGTTCAGGAGAACTGCCAGCCGGCCGCGGCTGAACTCCGGCTGCACGGACAAGGTGAGTATTTTTTTTAATTTTTACACATTTTTGGATGCTTTTCAGGGAAGGGCTTATATTTTTAAGCCCTTCCCGAAAATTCATCCCGCGCTCGCCCGCAGCCCATTGCTTTCAATGGAGCCGGCTGTATTGCCGGCTCCATTGAATTCAATGGGCGAACATCATTCTTCTCTGCCACAGCTGTTACAGCTGTGGCAGAGGAGAAGGATTTCTGTAGTATATGTTCTCAACGGGGTTGGCGCTGCTGCCGCCGGCCCCATTGTGCGCATATAATAGAACACAAGGAATCGCAGATCGCAGATAGGCACGATCTGCGATTTCTTGTGTCCTATAATTTATCGGACAAGCGCATAAAAAGCGCCCATGTGTCCGATACCATTGCAAAGCAATGGTTCTATAAAATCGCCGATCGCATGCGCATGCGCAAATCGTGCGAAAAATTGCCTGTGTGACCGAGGCCTTATTGTAAAGAACCCCTTAATATATTCATATTGAAAATCTTTTTCTTACATGAGCACATGGCATGGCATTTATTACCACCCTCGTTTCATATGCCATCTTATTATAATTCCCACTAGAGTAAGAGGTGCTTAATGTATGAAAACAGAATTAGGCACATCTTGGCTATCACAGTGTAGAGTCCAAAAAGTCAAATGCTGGGCTCTGCAAACAGCTACTCGAGGCCGTTTTACATGCTCCTTTTTTTCTCCTTTCTTCTCCCTTTTCTTGAGAAAGACCTTAATCAGGTCGAAACGTTGCCTTTTTTAACTATGAAACAATAAAGATGTTCCTTTAAATTAAGGATTATTTTTTCTGCACCTGTTCATGCTGCCACTTCTCTGCTGTTATTTATGGGACCATTCATGAAGCTGATTGAGAGATTACAAGGAGGCTACTCTGCAAAATCTAAAACATATTCTGGTTTAACACTTTTTTTACTACTTAATTTTATATGTCTTGCTTCGACGTTTCATGTCTTCAATATGAATCAACAATATAGAAAATTACAAAAAAACACCCCAAAAAACATGGAAGATAAGGTGAATCTAAACTTTTCACCGGTATTGTACATTAGCTTATGAATAACAGAGCTAATACCTATTAGTAAACATAGTTGGAAACCAACTGCACTAAGTGCTTTATAAAGTTTATCACCCTTAGGGCGCCCACCCACTGGCGTTTTTTTACCTGCGTTTTGCGTTTTGCGTTTTTCCTGCACAGGCATAGAGATAACATGTGTTCCTGTCCACTGGCGTTTTTTTTGCGTTGCGTTTGCGTTTTTAACATAGGAACTGTCAGTTGCATATGTGTCCTTATTTTTCTCCTAATGCACCCATGAATGTCAATGAAAATTCACGGAAAAGCCGCGAAAACGCCGCGAAAAACGCGCGGAAAAATCGCGGGAAACGCGGCGAAAAAAGTAATTTATCCACCACCCAGTCTTCCACGCAATCCACTCATGCTAGCCAAGGGACTGGACCTGTGAATCCTCACGCTGATCCTCCTTCCTCCCAGCCTGCTCACTCCAGGAAAAGGAGAGATTCAGAACAGGCTTACTCACAGGTACTGTTCTCAGGTACCTTCCCCGAGTCGCAAACAATGGTTCATGAGCCACCTGAGGAGTTTATCATGACCGATGCCCAAAATGTGGACCTTTCACAGTGTCAGGGTGATGAGGGTGGGGACTTCCAAGTAGTGTCTCAAGAGGTATTTGTTGATGATGATGATGATGACGATGAGACACTGTTGTCTGTCAGTGAGGTTGTTGTTAAGGCAGTAAGTCTGAGGGAGGTGCAGACTGAGGATTCAGAAAAAGAGCTGGTGGATGATGAGGTGACTGACCCAACCCGGGTTGATAGGCCCAATGAAGACAGCGCTTCAGAGGGGGAGGCAAGTGCAGCACCAGAACAGGTTGGAAGAGGCAGTGGAGTGGCCAGAGGGAGAAGCAGGGCCAGAGTAAGTAATCCTCCGACTGTTCCCCACAGCAGCTCCTCGCGGCAAGCTCTCGTGCAGAGGGCAAGATGTTGGAAGATCAGCAGGGGAGCCATTACTACCAGCCTGACCACCATCAGCATGCGCAGGCATATGATAGCTAAGCACCCGATGAGGTGGAACGAAGGCCATTCACCGCCTGCAGGTCACACTGCCTCTTCCCCTGTGTCTCATGCTGGCACTGAGATGCAATCCCCCTCCCAGGACGCAGGCACGAGTGTTTCCCACCCTGCACCCACCCCTTTACCTGAACGGTCCTCCACTGCCTCCCCCGATATGTCCCAGCGCAGTGTTCAGCTGTCTATAGCACAAACATTAGAGCGCAAGCAGAAATATGCAGCCAGCCACCCGCATGCACAATCGCTAAACGTGCATATCTCCAAACTGCTAAGCCTGGAGATGCTGCCATATAGGCTGGTAGAAACTGAGGCTTTCCACAACCTCATTGTGGCAGCTGTCCCTTGCTACTCAGTCCCCAGTCACCACTATTTTTCCAGCTGCGCCGTACCTGTCCTACCCAAGCACGTGTCACGGAATATCAACCCTGCCCTCACCAATGCAGTTACTGGGAAGATCCACTTAACCACCAACACGTGGACAAGTGCTGGCGGGCAGGGACACTACATCTCCCTGATGGCACATTGGGTAAACCTGGTGGAGGCTGGGACTGAGTATTACCCTGGGTCCGCTCACATGCTACCCACACCGAGGATTGCGGGTCCCACCTCGGTCCTGGTTTCTCTGGCTTATTATGCCACCTCCTCCAACCCCCCCTCCTCCTCCACCTCTCAATTACCATCTGTGAGCATGTCACCTTCAGTCGGTAGCTCGAGGCGCTGCAGCTGTGGGGAAGTGTCAAGAGGCCATGCTGAAACTCCTGAGCTTAGGTGACAAGAGGTACACCGCCCAAGAGCTGTTACAGGGTTTGACGGAGCAGACAGATCTGTGGCTTTCGCCGCTGAACCTCCAACCAGGCATGGTCGTGTGTGACAATGGGCATAACCTGGTGGTGGCTCTGCAGCTTGGCAGACTAACACATGTGCCATGCCTGGCCCACGTGTTCAATCTGGTGGTTCAGCACTTACTTAAAAACTGTCCCTAATTTGTCTGAGCTGCTCAGCAAGGTACATCACGTGTGCGCACATTTCAGAAGGTCCATCACAGATGCTGCCACCCTTAGGACACTGCAACAGCTCTTCCAGCTGCCAGTTCACAGACTGTTGTGCGACGTGCCCACACGCTGGAATTCAACTTTGCACATGTTGGCCAGGGTTTACAAGCAGCGTAGAGCTATTTGGAGAGCTGCAACACGTCCATCGGAATGGTAGTCGAGGAGTGGGCATGGATGTCTGACATCTGTCAGGCGTTAGGAAACACAAATGATGAGAGGCAATGCGACTATTATCAGCGTAAACATCCCGCTGCTTTGCCTGCTGAGAAGGTCACTGCTAAGCATTAAGGCCGACACTTTGTGGATAGAACAGGAGGTGAGGGGTGACAATCCGGCCCTTGATAGCCAGACCACCCACACGTCTGTTTCTCAGCACGTATTGGAGGAGGAGAAGGAGGAGGACGGGGGAAAGACTGCTGCCCACACTGCAGAGGGTACTCATGCTACTTCCTTCACATCTGTTCAGCATGTATGGGCTGAAGAGGAGGAGGAGACTGAGAGTCATCCTCCTAGTGAGGACAGCGATGTGTTGCGTACTGGGACTCATGGCTGACTTTATGTTAAGCTGCCTTTCCCGTGACCCTCGCGTTAGATTCATTCTAGCCAACAGGGATTACTGGGTGTTCACCCTTCTTGACCTATATTATAAGGAGAACCTTTCCACTCTCATTCCCAAAGAGGAAAGTAGTATGAGAGTAATGCAATACTACAAGGCCCTGGTGGAAAAGCTGATATTAAACTTCACATCTGACAATGCTAGCGGTAGAAGACGTAGTTCAGTGGGCCAAATAGAAGGGGAGATGAGGGGAACAGGCAGCATGTCCAGCGCAGGAAGGGGAACACTCTCCAAGGCCTTTGCCAGTTTTATGGCACCCCAGCCAGACTGTGTCACAACTCCCCAGTCTAGGCTGAGGAGTAGGGAACACTGTAAAAAGATGGTGAGGGAGTACATAGCCGACCGTACCAACTTCCTCTGTGATCTCTCTGCTCCATACAACTATTGGGTGTCAAAGCTGGACACGTGGCACGAACTTGCGCTGTATGCCTTGGAGGTGCTGGCCTGCCCTGCCCCTAGCGTCTTATCAGAGAGGGTGTTAAGTGCTGCTGGGGGGATTATCACAGACAAGCATACCCGCCTGTCAACTGACAGCGCCGACAGGCTTACACTCATTAAGATGAACAAAGCCTGAATTTCCCCAGACTTCTCTTCTCCGCCAGTGGAAAGCAGTTTAACATAAAGTATCTTTAAGCTTGAACTGGAGAACCATGCACCCTCTATCACCCCAAAAAAGGCTAGAAGTAGCTTGGTATACCCTTCTCTGATCTTCCTCCTCCTCCTAAACCAGCATGTCAGCACACTGAACAGCCAATTCTTCTGAGGGCCAAAAGGCTCTGCAAAAACAATTTTTTTTTGGAGAGCTGCCTCCAGGCTCTGTCAAAAATTTTTTCTGAGGGCCGCCTCCAGGTTCTCGCCCCAATTTTGAAGAGGTACACCACTAGATTTCAGCAAACATGCTGGTTCCAGCTTCATACACCCACAGAGTCTACAAATGTACCCCAGTGCAGTGTCCAGCTATCTGACACCGAGACAGAATAAATTGTCCTGGTTTGGCCACTCTAATTTCTTCATAGTACATGCTGTATTTCCCTGGGGCACTGGTTAAAAAGCCACTCAGGGAGAGGCAGGGGCTGGGACAGGCGGAAGCTTGCCTGTCGGTGGACCGCCACCTGGATTCCATTAAGCAAGTAGGAGCTCTATGTTAAAAAAATATTTCAGGGGTTCACTATGCACTCTGGGTAAACAAATACCCTGCACTCTCGTTTAAAAACATCTTTCAGGTTCTCACCTGCAATCTTGGTAAAAAAAAAAATTCTTCTTTTTAAAATGGGTTGTTTTCTTCATTAAAAATGTAGAAGTACTGGCCTCTGAGTCGCCCCTATGCTAGCTTTTGTGGCTAATAAAATGCTGCAATGAAGGTGGCATGGCATGGCACTTACATACATTAATTTGTCTGCGATTTGTCAGCTATGAAGCACAATTTTAAAAGAGTCACGCGGCATACGGAAATGTATCCCAGCGCGGTGTCCATCTTTGGCCACTAATTTCTTTACAGTTCATGCTGTCTTTCCCTGGGGCACTGGTTGACAAGACTCTCAGGGAGAGGCAGGGGCTGGGACAGGCAGTAGCTTGCCTGTCATTGGACCGCCACCTGAATCCCATTAAGCAAGTACGACCTGTCGCTCAAAAAATCTTTCAGGTTTATACCTGCACTCTTGGTAAACAAATCTTTCAAGGGTGCACCTATACTCTTGGTAAACAAATCCTTTTAGGGGTTCACCTATACTCTTGGTAAACAAATCTTTCAGGGTTTCACCTGCACTCTTGGTAAACAAATCTTTCAGGGGTTCACCTGCACTCTGGGTAATAAAATCTTTTGTTTTAGAATGGGTTGTTGAATTGTGGAGATGTGTAGAAGTACTGGCATCTGAGTTCCCTTTATGCCCACGTTTGTGGCTCATGAAATTTTGTAACAGAGGTGGCATGGGATTGGAATTATGACCATACGTTAATTTATCAGCAATTCTCATCAGCAATTTCAAAGAGGGTTGCTGCCAGGCCCTGCC
The DNA here is from genome assembly GCF_035609145.1 of Eleutherodactylus coqui. Classification (NCBI taxonomy): domain Eukaryota; kingdom Metazoa; phylum Chordata; class Amphibia; order Anura; family Eleutherodactylidae; genus Eleutherodactylus; species Eleutherodactylus coqui. The sequence continues at coordinate 260,779,625 of NC_089837.1, read as the reverse complement.
AACCCTCTGCAGTGTGTCTCCTGTTCCTCCTCATCCAATACACACTTATAAATAGACATGAGGGTGGTGTGGCTATCAAGCGACAGTGTGGCATGAGGACAGCTGGACGCTGCACTGGGAAAAATTCCAGTATGCTGTGGCCTACTGAGTAGGCGAAGGGGTGCGCCTTACTCTGTCTGGGATGCGGACAGCTGGACGATGCACTGGGAAAAATTTCAGTACGCTGTGGATGCAGGCTCGTGCCTGTGGGGGATTAGACAGCAATGCCAGCATGTAACACAGGAGAAGAGGCAGTGGTGTCACCCGCAGGCGGTGATTGGCCTTCGTTGCACCTAGTGTGGTGCTTAGCTAAGATGTGCCAGCTAATGTGCCTTGCTGATTATGGTCTGGCCCAACTAAATTATTAAAGGGGTGACCACCAGGCTCTTGCCCACAATTTGGCTTAATAGCGCGGCCTGGGAGCCTCAGATGCATCCATGCATGCTGCCCCTGCTGTTCCCTATCGATTTCTGTGGTCTTTCCATCACTTTCCGATGTTTTTAGGTGAATCACACACCCTCCCCTATGCGGAGCATGGGACACCCTGAAAAATGTTTGAGTCTCCCATTGACTTCAATGGGGTTTGTTACTCGAAATGAGCTCTCAAACATTTCAAAAAGCTCGAGTAACGAGCACCCGAGCATTTTGGTGCTCGCTCATCTCTAATAGGGACATAATATTCAATATCTCTATGTGGGCTATGTGTGTAAATATTTGAGTTACATACAGTGCATTACAGATAGAATACTTTGTATGGTGGCTCTTAATCTATAGTCAGTGCACTGTATCTGGAATAGAAATTACTTAGAGTGACTCTATGAGGGAAAAACAGGCAGCTTGGATAGATGGTTGTTTTAATAATTATTATAACAAAAATTACTGTATTTTTTGGACTATAAAACATACTTTTTAGAAAAAAATATCTTTCAGAATATTGCCTGCATCTTGTCGGCCAAAGTGCTGATCTATTTGATCACCAAGAGAATCTCATAGTACCTTAGCATTGCAAAGAGTAGTAAAGCAAGAGACAAGCTAGCACTCACTTTGCAACTTTTACTTCGCACTCTCCTACTGCTTGACAGCTGTTGCCTCAGATTCTGCAAAGCTGCAGTACCTCCATTGCTGATGGTCTTTAAGTTTAAATCCAATTTCCTTTGAAGTTGATGACAATAGCCAACTCACTAACTTTATCTTCCGGATTCAAGTTTCCAGTTACAGGTCAGTGAATAAAAAAAGTATCATGTTACTTAGGATGCATTCACAGGAGCATGTACGTGGGCCGTACATAGGTGCGCACAAAACCGCACACCCACGTACATGCACAAACACGTGTGAATGCAGGTCCATGCCCATTTACTGCAATGGGGCCGCGGCTGCTGCTTAGCCCATTACAGGCAGCTCTCAGCCATTCATTGAATGACAGATGAGTGCTGCCTGTGATTGGTCACAGCACTCAGCCAATCACAGGCAGCATCTGGCCAATATTTGAATTGGTTTAACCACCAATCATTTTGTGGAAGTTTTCCAATCATTTTGTGGAAATTTTCTCCACATTGGTGAGTAAGGATGTAAATAAATTGAGGTTGGATGAATGACGTAGAGGTGGTAATAGTCATCGTAATCTCACTAAAATTGAAAATGAGGCATTAAGGACCCTTTCGGATGACAAATCTGTGGTGTTTAAACCTGCTGATAAAGGCGGGGCTACAGTTATCATGGATGCTAAACAATACTGTGATAAAATCTATAGGCAATTAAATGATTTGGAGGTCTATGAGAGATTAAATAACAATCATGAGAGATTAAATAACAATCCCACTAACCGTTTTCAGGTACAGATCCGTATGATGTTAAATAAAACTTGTAATGATGGCATTATTGATAAATCTTTGGAAAAAATTTTAGATGTCCAATATCCAATAGTCCTGACACTGTAAATTTTGTCCAAGATTCACAAGAATTTGACACGACCACCGGGCAGACCTATAGTGTCAGGTTGTAACTTACTTTTTAGTTCGATTGCTCAATTTTTAGATAGGATCTTTTGACCCTTTGCTGAGAGTGCGAGATATTATGTGAAAGATACCAGAGATTTCTTGAAAAAAATCTCGAGAATGACAGTAACCAACTCCACAATTCTGGTCACACTTGATGTAACCTCCTTGTATACGTCAATCACTCAGGGGAAGGGAGTTTTGGCAATACAAAGGCCCCAGGGCTGCCTTAGCAGACTGCCTATCAAGCCATCCCCGTGGGGTGGCTTGATATACTGCCTGTCAAATGGCAGTATGACGTAATGCTATAGCATTACGTCATACTGCAGGAGCAATTAAAGCATTGCATGTTGTAGTCCCCTAGGGGGGCTTAAAAGAAGAGTAAAAAAAAGATCAATAAAGTTTCATTATTTGTAAAAAAAAAAAGTTATAAAAGTTTAAATCACCTCCCTTTTTCCATATCTATAATTAAAAAATCTAAATGACAAAATAAAAATACATATTTGGTATCGCCGCATTCGTAAACTGTGATCACACATGGACCAGAAAGAGAGGAGTGGATACATCTGTCGGGGAGACGGCTACCCAATAGTGAGGTACAACACAAATGGATGGTTTTTAACTATGTTCATAATTGGTATGGCGGGAGTTTACCTTTTGTATATATGTGGGTGTTTCTTTGTATATACATATGCTTGACAAAGACAAGTGTGTTGAAACGTTCCATGTAACATGGAGTTTAAATAAACCTGATGGACTTTTTTCTACAACATATGGATTGCAATTGAGTTCCTGAGTGCGGCACCAGTTTATATTGATAGCAAAGATTAGATTTAGATAGATTATGAGTGAAAAGCCACTCGGGTGACTTGTACCATCTTGTCAGCAGCTTGTAGTGGTTTTCTTGTAACCTAATGCATTTAGAATGGCCATGTGAGCTGCTTAGAATAGACACAGCCTCCTCATCTGACAACTCAACACCGAGCTCCTTTTTCCAGGATATAATGAAAATCGGGTTGGTGTCGACTTGTGGTATAATACATTTTCTTTTGAGGAGTGCAATCTTCCTACTTGCGCTACATTGCGCTACTATAGTGCGCTCAAGCTCTGGTGGTGGACGGGAGGATGGGTACTCAGTGTTGAATCTATCCAGAATTTTACACAGATGCATTTTTTGCAAGGGGTCTAACGAGGGGGCTGCTACCTGAGAGAACAGTCTATCCAAGAGTTGCTCTCTCCCATGTGCATTGAGTCCAGAAAATTGCAATTGAAAGGTCACTTAAAAGGGACCATATATGTTTTGTATGTACATCCAGTTCCAAACCCAGATCATTTGGTATTAAACTTAGAGGAGTATTTGGGGATGGGGTAGGAGCCCATTCCCCTAGGAGAGAGTCCCAGACCTAGCATGCACCTCTCAACAGGGGGTCAAAGAAGCTTTCCTAAATAAAGGGACGTGTACATAGATTGGGAGCATCTGTAATTTGTATAATATTCTGGGGACTATGTAGGTTTGTGATAGGTTTTTGAGTCTAAACCAGGAAATAACTGGTAAATCGTAAGATTTTAATAGAATTGCTATTTCTGTAAGAAGAGGAGCAAAGTTATCATCATATAGTTTTCCTAGGTCTTTGGTGATCTTAATCCCCAAATATTCAATAGAGGACTGTCAGTAAGCCGTGTGAGCTCACAAGGAGAGCACGACATGTATGCTAATATATGAGAGTCATGGACAGCCTTCATCAGAGCTGTATTTCAAGAAAATCTCTCCAGATAGCAATAACCAAGACCAGTCTCTATAATCTGTAGCGGAGGAGTTTTGCCTTAGCGAACGAATAGTTAGTGCAGTTCGTACCTGACCACTCTATCTTATTAAGCAAAATCAAGGCAACGTAGCGATATTCATCACCTCTCATCCTGATGAATCAGCCCCAATATATGGTGGCTGAGGAAACGCGTCGATGATGATGATGATGACATAGAATAAGAACTGGTGCCATCATAAATGATGATGGATGAAGGGAAAACATTATAGACTCTAACTACTTTGTTGATATTACACATCTAAAAGACATGAGTAGAAATTAGAGATGAGCGAGCACCAAAATGCTCGGGTGCTCGTTACTCAGGACGAAATTATCGCGATGCTCGAGGGTTCGTTTCGAGTAACGAACCCCATTGAAGTCAATGGGCGACCCGAGCATTTTTGTATGGGACCTATGCTCCGCTAAGGTTTTCATTTGTGAAAATCTGGGCAATTCAAGAAAGTGATGGGAACGACACAGCAACGGATAGGGCAGGCGAGGGGCTACATGTTGGGCTGCATCTCAAGTTCCCAGGTCCCACTATTAAGCCACAATAGCGGCAAGAGTGCCCCCCCCCCCTCTCAACAACTTTTACTTTGCCGCTATTGTGGCTTAATAGTGGGACCTGGGAACTTGAGATGCAGCCCAACATGTAGCCCCTCGCCTGCCCTATCCGTTTCTGTGTCGTTCCCATAACTTTCTTGAATTGCCCCGATTTTCACAAATGAAAACCTTAGCGAGCATCGGCGATATACAAAAATGCTCGAGTCGCCCATTGACTTCAATGGGGTTCGTTACTCGAAACGAACCCTCGAGCATCGCGAAAAATTCGTCTCGAGTAACGAGCACCCGAGCATTTTGGTGCTCGCTCATCTCTAATCCCCTCCTGTGTGATAGCTACAGGCCCATCTCTGTTGCTCAAAATATGGGCAAAACTCCTCTCCAGAAGAATTAATAAATATATTCCCAATTTGATTAACGATAAACAATCAGGATTTGTTAAGGGTAGAGAAGGAAAAGATTACTCAATACGCTTACTACATGCTATAAGATACACCTAAAAAAGTAAGATCCCATTAATTTTGGGGGGAATTGACGCTGAAAAAGCGTTTGATCAAGTTGATTGGAACTTTATGCGAGCAGTTTTAAATACATTTAATTTTCCCCCTTCTTACATTCATGCGATTTTCTCGCTATACTCAAGTCCTCATGCCAAGATCAAAGTCAATAACTCCTCGGCAGAGTCCTGTTACAATGGGTAAGACAGAGTGAGGAGATTGAGGGAATCAGAATCAAGCACCTTTCGTTTAAAGCTGTAGCATTTGCAGACAACATCTTGTTTGCTTTAACCAACTCAGAACAAGGTCTGCCGACACTCAATAATATTTTACAAACTTACGCCTTTGTTTCCAATTTTAAAGTTAATGCCTTGAAATCTACAGTGCTTAATATCACATTACCCCCAGACACAGCTAAAAAGCTACAATACTCCTCTCAATATACTTGGACCGAAACCTATATTGAATCAATCACTGTAGGGAACCCTTAAAGGACTTGACCACATAGGGTCTACTTTTATTTTATTTTAAAATATAACTTTTAATAATCTTTATCTTAAAATTACCGTTTGGGACCACAACACAAATAAACAAACAGAGACAGACGAATAACAATCATGAGTCAGAGTAGATAATTCGCAGTTGTCCAGATCATGACTACTAGCTACTGTTATATCTTAAGGGTGGTTGGCTGGAATGTATTATACGGGGTGCCAGGGTCCAGTATTCCCTTATATTTACAGGGTACTCATATCCACTCTGATATCATAAGAGTGAAACATGTCCCTTAAGTTAATTGCTCCCCCTCTTTCTATAGTCCTTAGTCTGGTGGGCTTATATATTAGTCCTCTTTATAGCACATAAGCTCCTTCTGGTTTAGGGTGAAAATACCGCTGTAGGACCGGATGAAATAATATCCGTAACTCCTCCTAGGGTGTGATTCAGCAGTAATTCTAATATCATATAACTTAAACACCCATACTGAGATCACGCACATTTAATGAACTACTTTATCAGTACACTAGTAGTATATTAATAAAGATTTCTACTAGAGATGAGCGAACGTACTCGTCCGAGCTTGATACTCATTCGAGTATTAGCGTGTTCGAGATGCTCGTTACTAGAAGCGAGTACCACGCGATGTTCGAGTTACTTTCACTTTCCTCTCTGAGACGTTAGCACGCTTTTCTGGCCAATAGAAAGACAGGGAAGGCATTACAACTTCCCCCTGCGACGTTCAAGCCCTATACCACCCCCCTGCAGTGAGTGGCTGGCGAGATCAGGTGTCACCCGAGTATAAAAATCGGCCCCTCCCGTGGCTCACCACAGATTTATTCTGACATAGAGGAGGGAAAGTGCTGTTGGTGCCGGAGCTGCTCTAGGGAGAGTGTTAGGAGTATTTTAGGCTTCAAGAACCCCAACGGTCCTTCTTAGGGCCACATCTGACCGTGTGCAGTACTGTTGAGGCTGCTTTTAGCAGTGTTGCACAATTTTTTTTTTGTATATCGGCCGTGCAGAGCATTGCGTCCGCAGTCATTGTACAGAGTATAGGGGCAGTACTGGTGAGGCAGGGAAAGAGATATTCAGGCTATATACGCAGTGGGCTTTTTCCAAAAAATTGATCGCCGTCATCCCGCCAGAGGGAAACAGTATACATAATATTATATGCTGCCTACAGTATCTATCTGCTGGGGGTTGTAGTCCTAATTAATACGCAGCTAAGCGTTACAGCAAGCTTGCGCAAAATTGTTTCCTGGATCTGCTGTCTCTGTTACATCAGTGCTGTCATCCCGCCAGAGGGAAACAGTATACATAATATTATACGCTGCCTACAGTATCTATCTGCTGGGGGTTGTAGTCCTAATTAATACGCAGCTAAGCGTTACAGCAGGCTTGCGCAAAATTGTTTCCTGGATCTGCTGTCTCTGTTACATGATCGCCGTCATCCCGCCAGAGGGAAACAGTATACATAATATTATACGCTGCCTACAGTATCTATCTGCTGGGGGTTGTAGTCCTAATTAATACGCAGCTAAGCGTTACAGCAAGCTTGCGCAAAATTGTTTCCTGGATCTGCTGTCTCTGTTACATCAGTGCTGTCATCCCGCCAGAGGGAAACAGTATACATAATATTATACGCTGCCTACAGTATCTATCTGCTGGGGGTTGTAGTCCTAATTAATACGCAGCTAAGCGTTACAGCAGGCTTGCGCAAAATTGTTTCCTGGATCTGCTGTCTCTGTTACATGATCGCTGTCATCCCACCAGAGGGAAACAGTATACATAATATTATACGCTGCCTACAGTATCTATCTGCTGGGGGTTGTAGTCCTAATTAATACGCAGCTAAGCGTTACAGCAGGCTTGCGCAAAATTGTTTCCTGGATCTGCTGTCTCTGTTACATCAGTGCTGTCATCCCGCCAGAGGGAAACAGTATACATAATATTATACGCTGCCTACAGTATCTATCTGCTGGGCGTTGTAGTCCTAATTAATATGCAGCTAAGCGTTACAGCAGGCTTGCGCAAAATTGTTTCCTGGATCTGCTGTCTCTGTTACATCAGCGCTGTCATCCCGCCAGAGGGAAACAGTATACATAATATTATACGCTGCCTACAGTATCTATCTGCTGGGGGTTGTAGTCCTAATTAATACGCAGCTAAGCGTTACAGCAGGCTTCCGCAAAATTGTTTCCTGGATCTGCTGTCTCTGTTACATGATCGCCGTCATCCCGCCAGAGGGAAACAGTATACATAATATTATACGCTGCCTACAGTATCTGTCTGCTGTATCAGCTCAGCATTTTAAAAAAATAGAAGCAAAATACTTAAGGCCTACTACTGGCCTTTGGCCACTTGACCGCTTCTGCGCTGTGAATTCCACTAGCTCAGTCATACGCACCTACGTCTCACTACAGGCGTGCACAAAATTGTTTCCTGGCTCTGCTGTGCGTTCCGTAAGGGAAGTCAGCCTCCAGCCACAGGCCAATAAGCGGCACATTTAATTACAGCGTTCTGTTTCTGCACTACTGGTAATACAGCATGCTGAGGGGTAGGGGTAGGCCTAGAGGACGTGGACGCGGGCGAGGACGCGGAGGCCCAAGTCAGGGTGTGGGCACAGGCCGAGCTCCTGATCCAGGTGTATCGCAGCCGACTGCTGCCTTTATTAGACCTTTTTCTATTAGACCTTTATTAGAAAATGAGCAGTGTGAGCAGGTCCTGTCGTGGATGGCAGAAAGTGCATCCAGCAATCTATCGACCACCCAGAGTTCTGCGCCGTCCACTGCTGCAACTCTGAATCCTCTGGCTGCTGCTCCTCCTTCCTCCCAGCCTCCTCACTCCATTACAATGACACATTCTGAGGAGCAGGCAGACTCCCAGGAACTGTTCCCGGTCCCCTGCCCAGAATGGCCAGCAATGGTTCCTCTCCCACCGGAGGAGTTTGTCGTGACCGATGCCCAACCTTTGGAAAGTTCCCGGGGTCCGGGGGATGAGGCTGGGGACTTCCGGCAACTGTCTCAAGACCTTTCAGTGGGTGAGGAGGACGATGATGATGAGACACAGTTGTCTATCACTCAGGTAGTAGTAATTGGAGTAAGTCCGAGGGAGGAGCGCACAAAGGATTCGGAGGAAGAGCAGCAGGACGATGAGGTGACTGACCCCACCTGGTTTGCTATGCCTACTGAGGACAGGTCTTCAGAGGGGGAGGCAAGTGCAGCAGCAGGGCAGGTTGGAAGAGGCAGTGCGGTGGCCAGGGGTAGAGGCAGGGCCAGACAGAATAATCCACCAGCTGTTTCCCAAAGCGCCCCCTCGCGCCATGCCACCCTGCAGAGGCCGAGGTGCTCAAAGGTCTGGCAGTTTTTCACTGAGAGTGCAGACGACCGACGAACAGTGGTGTGCAACCTTTGTCGCACCAAGATCAGCCGGGGAGCCACCACCACCAGCCTCACCACCACCAGCATGCGCAGACATATGATGGCCAAGCACCCCACAAGGTGGGACGAAGGCCGTTCACCGCCTCCGGATTGCACCGCTGCCTCTCCCCCTGTGCCCCAACCTGCCACTGAGATCCAACCCCCCTCTCAGGACACAGGCACTACCGTCTCCTGGCCTGCACCCACACCCTCACCTCCGCTGTGCTCGGCCCCATCCAGCAATGTCTCTCAGCGCACCGTCCAGCCGTCGCTAGCGCAAATGTTGGAGCGCAAGCGCAAGTACGCCGCCACGCACCCGCACGCTCAAGCGTTAAACGTGCACATAGCCAAATTTATCAGCCTGGAGATGCCGTATAGGGTTGTGGAAACGGAGTCCTTCAAAAGTATGATGGCGGCGGCGGCTCCGCGCTACTCAGTTCCCAGTCGCCACTACTTTTCCCGATGTGCCGTCCCAGCCCTGCACGACCACGTCTCCCGCAACATTGTACGCGCCCTCACCAACGCGGTTACTGCCAAGGTCCACTTAACAACGGACACGTGGACAAGCACAGGCGGGCAGGGCCACTATATCTCCCTGACGGCACATTGGGTGAATTTAGTGGAGGCTGGGACCGAGTCAGAGCCTGGGACCGCTCACGTCCTACCCACCCCCAGAATTGCGGGCCCCAGCTCGGTGGTGGTATCTGCGGCGGTGTATGTTTCCTCCACTAAAGCACCCTCCTCCTCCTCTTCCTATTCCAACGCAACCTCTGTCTCGCAATCAAGATGTGTCAGCAGCAGCAGCACGTCGCCAGCAGTCGGTGTCGCGCGGCGTGGCAGCACAGCGGTGGGCAAGCGTCAGCAGGCCGTGCTGAAACTACTCAGCTTAGGAGATAAGAGGCACACGGCCCACGAACTGCTGCAGGGTCTGACAGAGCAGACCGACCGCTGGCTTACGCCACTGAGCCTCCAACCGGGCATGGTCGTGTGTGACAACGGCCGTAACCTGATGGCGGCTCTGCAGCTCGGCAGCCTCACGCATGTGCCATCCCTGGCCCACGTCTTTAATTTGGTGGTTCAGCGCTTTCTGAAAAGCTACCCACGCTTGTCAGACCTGCTCGGAAAGGTGCGCCGGCTCTGCGCACATTTCCGCAAGTCCCACACGGACGCTGCCACCCTGCGCACCCTGCAACATCGGTTTAATCTGCCAGTGCACCGACTGCTGTGCGACGTGCCCACACGGTGGAACTCTACGCTCCACATGTTGGCCAGGCTCTATGAGCAGCATAGAGCTATAGTGGAATACCAACTCCAACATGGGCGGCGCAGTGGGAGTCAGCCTCCTCAATTCTTTTCAGAAGAGTGGGCCTGGTTGGCAGACATCTGCCAGGTCCTTGGAAAGTTTGAGGAGTCTACCCAGGTGGTGAGCGGCGATGCTGCAATCATTAGCGTCACCATTCCTCTGCTATGCCTCTTGAGAAGTTCCCTGCAAAGCATAAAGGCAGACGCTTTGCGCTCGGAAACAGAGCCGGGGGAAGACAGTATGTCGCTGGATAGTCAGAGCACCCTCCTGTCTATATCTCAGTGTGGTGAGGAGGAGGAGGAAGATGAGGAGGAGGGGGAAGAGACAGCTTGGCCCACTGCTGAGGGTACACATGCTGCTTGCCTGTCATCCTTTCAGCGTGTATGGCCTGAGGAGGAGGAGGAGGATCCTGAAAGTGATCTTCCTAGTGAGGACAGCCATGTGTTGCGTACAGGTACCCTGGCACACATGGCTGACTTCATGTTAGGATGCCTTTCTCGTGACCCTCGCGTTACACGCATTCTGGCTACTACGGATTACTGGGTGTACACACTGCTTGACCCACGGTATAAGGAGAACCTTTCCACTCTCATACCCGAAGAGGAAAGGGGTTCGAGAGTGTTGCTATACCACAGGACCCTGGCGGACAAACTGATGGTAAAATTCCCATACGACAGCGCTAGTGGCCGAAGGCGCAGTTCCGAGGGCCAGGTAGCAGGGGAGGCGCGGAGATCAGGCAGCATGTACAGCACAGGCAGGGCAACACTCTCTAAGGCCCTTGACAGATTTATGGCTCCCCAGCAAGACTGTGTCACCGCTCCCCAGTCACGGCTGAGTCGGCGGGAGCACTGTAAAAGGATGGTGAGGGAGTACATAGCCGATCGCACGACCGTCCTCCGTGAAGCCTCTGCCCCCTACAACTACTGGGTGTCGAAGCTGGACACGTGGCCTGAACTCGCACTGTATGCCCTGGAGGTGCTTGCTTGTCCTGCGGCTAGCGTCTTGTCAGAGAGGGTGTTTAGTGCGGCTGGGGGAATCATCACAGATAAGCGTACCCGCCTGTCAACCGACAGTGCCGACAGGCTAACACTCATCAAGATGAACAAAGCCTGGATTTCCCCAGACTTCTCTTCTCCACCAGCGGACAGCAGCGATACCTAAGCAATACGTAGGCTGCACCCGCGGATGGAAGCATCGTTCTCTATCCCCATCAAAAACGGGGACCTTTTTGCTTCATCAATCTGTGTATAATATTCCTCCTCCTCCTCCTGCTCCTCCTCCTTAAACCTCACATAATCACGCCCAACGGGCAATTTTTCTTAGGCCCACAAGGCTCAGTCATATAATTTTTGTAAACAATTTTTATACGTTTCAATGCTCAATAAAGCGTTGAAACTTTCACCTCAACCAATTTTTATTTTAACTGGGCTGCCTCCTGGCCTAGTTACCAATTAAGCCACATTAACCAAAGCGATTATTGGGTTTCACCTGCCCTCTTGGTTGGGCATGGGCAATTTTTCTGAGGTACATTAGTACTGTTGGTACACCAATTTTTGGGGGCCCTCGCCATCTGTTGGTGGGTCCACAGGGAGTTGTAACTGCATGTGTCCACTTCTAAAGAACCCCAGTCTGACTGGGGCATGCAGTGTGGGCCGAAGCCCACCCGCATTAATGCTGACATTATTACCTCAGCTGTGATGGGCAATGCAATGGGATATATTTATTTACCGCCGGTGGCTTCCTGGCACCCACCCATGCTGTCGGTCCACACGGAGTTGTAACTACATGTGTCCACTTCTAAAGAACCCCAGTCTGACTGGGGCATGCAGTGTGGGCCGAAGCCCACCTGCATTAAACATGACATTATTACCTCAGCTGTGATGGGCAATGCAATGGGATATATTTATGTACCGCCGGTGGGTTCCAGGGAGCCACCCATGCTGTCGGTCCACAGGGAGTTGTAACTGCATCTGTCCACTTCTAAAGAACCCCAGTCTGACTGGGGCATGCAGTGTGGGCCGAAGCCCACCTGCATTAAACATGACATTATTACCTCAGCTGTGATGGGCAATGCAATGGGATATATTTATGTACCGCCGGTGGCTTCCTGGCACCCACCCATGCTGTCGGTCCACACGGAGTTGTAACTACATGTGTCCACTTCTAAAGAACCCCAGTCTGACTGGGGCATGCAGTGTGGGCCGAAGCCCACCTGCATTAAACATGACATTACCTCAGCTGTGATGGGCACTGCAATGGGATATATTTATGTACCGCCGGTGGCTTCCTGGCACCCACCCATGCTGTCGGTCCACAGGGACTTCACAATAGGGAGTTGTACCTGCCTGTGTCTATGAATTAAAAACCCTGGTCCGGTTGGGGCATGCAGTGTGGGCCGAAGCCCACCTGCATTTAATCTGACGTTAGCTCTGCTGTCCAGGGCACTGCAATGGGATACATTTATGTACAGCCGGTGGGTTCCAGGGAGCCACCCATGCTGTGGGTGCACACGGAATTCCCATTGCGGAGTTGTACCTGCCTGTGACTATTTATAAAAAACCGCGGTCTGACTGGGGCATGCAGACACCTTGACAGAATGAATAGTGTGTGGCACATAGGTTCCCCATTGCTATGCCCACGTGTGCAGCTCCAGATGGAGGTGGCACAGGATTGGATTTCTCATTGCTTCTGTACAGCATTGTGGACTATCGCCCCGCCCCTTTTAAAGAGGGTCGCTGCCTAGCCGTGCCAACCCTCTGCAGTGTGTGCCTGCGGTTCCTCTGGCAGATGCACTTATAAATAGACATGAGGATGGCGTGGCATGAGGGCAGCTGAAGGCTGGGCAGGGACAGTTTGGTGTGCGCTGTGGACACTGGGTCGTGGGGGGGGGGGGTTGGGCAGCATGTTACCCAGGAGAAGTGGCAGCGGAGTGTCATGCAGGCAGTGATTGTGCTTTGTTGGAGGTAGTGTGGTGCTTAGCAAAGGTATGCATTGCTAATGAGGGCTTTTCAGAAGTAAAAGTTGTTGGGAGGGGGGGGGCCCACTCTTGCCGCTATTGTGGCTTAATAGTGGGACCTGAGAACTTGAGATGCAGCCCAACATGTAGCCCCTCGCCTGCCCTATCCGTTGCTGTGTCGTTCCCATCACTTTCTTCAATTGCCCCGATTTTCACAAACGAAAACCTTAGCGAGCATCAGCGATATACAAAAATGCTCGGGTCGCCCATTGACTTCAATGGGGTTCGTTACTCGAAACGAACCCTCGAGCATCGCGAAAAGTTCGTCTCGAGTAACGAGCACCCGAGCATTTTGGTGCTCGCTCATCTCTACAGCAGATCCTTTAATTTTTTGCTTTTGACCTCTTCTAGGTGCCTGTCGGATTCAGTCAAATTATATAACTTTGTGATACGTATGTGACGCGATTGAACTGGATGGTTGTGTCAAAGGCATAGGTAAATTAAAGTAATCACTGACTAGCCGTATGGTTTACCATAAGCTCAATGAACTCATTCAATCAACTAGTTCAGTGAACTAATGACCTTGTCTGACTGTTCTCCTAACATTTGCTAAAAAGTGGAATATTTTGGACATATATGGTATGGTCTAGTGAAAAACAGCAAGAATGATTCATAGTCATCAGATATTGTAAGTAATAGAATGCAGATGTTGATAACTTCATGGAGAAAATATTTAGTATATATATATTGCCAAGAATCTATCGAGCATGCGTAGAACCTGATTAGGTTGCGGAGTGATGCTACAATATCCGGTGACGTATTGATGCTTATCTTTGTTACCCATGTGATCTGAATGCCTATATGTTAATTAACCATTTCACTTACATATAGTAAAGAGTAAATAAACTCGTGTTTTATATTTGTTTTACCTCAGACTGTATGCTTAGCTTGTATGTTAATGAGGTCAAAAAAATTGCTAAAAATCTTGAGCAGGTAAGAAAAACTTTAAGAAGAAGTCTTGAAAAATGTGGGCTGTTTTGTTTGTTTCCCCTACGAGTTTTCCCTGATGGGTCCTTTATTCCTGATATGTGTGTTTTTGCTTTAGCTTTTATTTTTATCAAGGAAGGCATTAATCTGCCACCCTTATTGCCATGGGAAAAAAGCTGGTGTGTGAAATATAACAAGAATTTAGCAAATCTATTATTTAAGATGTCCTTAAGACTCTCTCTCAGTTCGGTTAATTTTGTTTGGGTCTCCTTGAGCATTTTTTGTTTGAACAGCTGTTCTTATTTAGTTATTTGGGTTAGTATATCCTCTATCTCCTTCTGTTTTTGTTTTTTTCTGTGCAGCTCCCATGGCTATAAATATGCCTCTAATATAAGCCTTGTGAGTTTCCCAAATCAAGGGGTGCTTATCTGGAGAGAGTTTGTTTTCTCTAAAAAATGTTTCTATATACAAGGATATGTTTTTGACCGCTTCCTGATTCTCCAATAAAGACTCGGTTAATCTCCAGTACCACTTAGCCCCACCTCTCGAGATGGAGAGGTGGGGCTAAGTGAGATCGAAATAGGGATATGATAAGACACAGTGATATTGCCTTTGTTTGAGCTTCTGATTTGATGGATAATAGAGGAGGAGACTAATAGATAGTCTATTCTTTGATACAAGCCATGAACTGAAGAATAAAAGGTGTAGTCCTTTGATGCTGGATTGAGCTTTCTCTAGGTATCAGAGACCTTTAGATTCTGTAACATGTTATGGAGTTTTTTACAAGCTTGTTGAGAGATCTGCGACCTCCCCGAGGAGGAATCGAGTAAGAAGTTTAGGGAGTGATTTAGGTCTGAACCTATGACAATTTTACCCTCTGCGAAAAGTGTGAGATTATTCAAGGCATCTGTAAGCCAGGATATCTGGTGTTTGTTAGGGACGTATAGGTTAACTAAGGTGCAAGTTTCTGCAAAAATTTGGCCTTGTATAAAGACCATGCATCCTTCTGTATCAGACAGACTGCTCTCAAAGACAAAGGGGACCGATGGGTGTAGCGCAATGGCCACTACTCTAGCAGCTTTGGTGGGATCATTGCTAAAATACCACTTATCAAATGGTTTCTTTAGAATCTTAGGCTCTGCATTACCTTTGAAATGGGTTTCTTGTAAGAATGCTATGGATGTTTTCATCTTCTTTAAAAGTCATAACACTCTGCTTATCTTTTGCGGTGCGTTTAAACCTTTTGTGCTCAGAGAAGTGATATTGATTTCGTCCATTATTGAGCTTGATCAGGGTATCAGTGTAATGGTACGGTAAGCCCCTTGTATCTCACTGCTAGCTTCCAAAAGAGTCAACTCCTACTGGAAGGGTTAGTAGGTTGGGTAAGGGATGAATAACAAGGTTTAAGAAGGAGACGGTCATTGTGCAATGCTCAAGCGTAAAGAGCCTTAGACGTCTGCAACGATTATCAACAGTAGAAAAAAAAAAGAGTCAGTTAACTTAAAGTGAAAATCCAAAATAAACCTGCACCTACTATAACAGCAAGTGATGTCTAGTTTAGAGAAAGTTTCTCCTATTCTAATACTTCTTTTGGCAATAGAGGAACTTGTTCTCCGCTCTCTTAGATAAACCATAGGCCAACACTGAGGAGACTATCACATGTGGTATACACAACTGGATACCTGCCACATATACAATCCGCCTGGAGGCAAAGAGGCCTCAATAGTAGCCATATGAGTCACGGAACCACAGTGCCTCTGAGTCAGAGAATCTAAGAAGGTCTTATTTCCTCGTTCCACTGGTGCGAGTGTCCAGACCTCTCCCCTGCCCCTCCACCCACAGCATGGTAGATACGATCAGGATAACCCAGGGGGCAAGAGGGTATCCCCGGGGCCGACTTGAGCCAACCCCTGGAATCAGAGGCAGAGAGGGGGAGGAGCAGGCCGCCAGCACGTAACCAGGCATATCACGAGTAAAGACAGCACAGTGGAATGTAAAAGAATATAAACAGTAAGGCAATACTTATCAATGGAAACAGTCCATATGCAAGGGTGGAGGGAGCTAGGTCCTGGTATATCTGAATTGATGATCCTTGATAGCTTAGTTGATCTCTGTCTCTGGAAGCAAGTAGAATTTCTTGTGTGTTGTTGAAGGAGAGTAGCCCACATATTATGTCCCATGGTGAGTCACCCAATTTTGGTTTGGGGCGTAGCGCTCTGTGAATTCTCTCAATGATAACAGCGCTAGCTTTTTCCTCCCCCATTAGATCACTAAATATGGTTGAAGCCATCTTCCTAAGCTCGTCTGGTGTATGTGATTCAAGGAGGCTTTTAATCCTGATGTTACGTCTCCTACTCCTATTCTCTTGGACCTCAATTAGGGTCAGGGCTCTATCGATTTGATCCCTCTGCATCTCCACGTGGCAGCTTGGGAATTCCCAAGCTCCTCCACTCTATTGCCTATGTGGAGGATTTCTGTTTTTATGTCATTCAGCTCTGCGAGTACCGGTTGGATAGCTTGAGCTAGAGCTTTTGTGAGGAAGTCTTTTGATATAGATCTCTGTGAACAGTTCTGTACCCTTTCATTTTCACTCTCTATATCTGAGTCCTCTGGGACTTCCTCTTCATTAGTGGTTATTGGATTCTTTTTAGAGGTACCAGCCGGGGAATGAGCGCTTCTTTTTTTTAAGTAGCGGTGTAAATCCCCTTGGTTTTTTGATGCCGACTGCTACCCAGAAGCTAGGCTGGTCCTCTCCTTCCCCAACTTTCCCATCCTGTTCCTGTAAAGCATTTTCAGCTGTATAAGGGGACATAAGATGGAGAAGAATTGATGTATTACACCGATATGAAGTAGGTGGGGATCAACGTTGACAAGCGTCTCTTTCTACGGTTGTAAGAGGGATGCAAGTTAAAGAGACACTTGGAGCAGTAGGACACAATGTGGGCCAGAGAGCTGGGATGCAGGTGGGCAAATTGGTTTGTAGGCTTATATGATGCTATTTGGGCATGGCGTATGCAGATAAGAGTCTTGAGCTATGACATCACCGCTGCGTAAGGCACAAAATGGTGGATCTCTTAGAACATTTTTTTACTTATTCTCTGGGTGTTAGACAGAATGTTATTCCCAGCAATCAATCCTGCAGCTCTTCAGGTATTTCAGTGTTTGCTGTTAGGGGCAATTGTTTTCTGGAACCAACAGATATACAGTTTAATTGCAGGTCATTAAGTATCTGCTCTCTGGGTCTTATGTTGGATTGACCCAGTACTCCTCAGTGCTCTTCTGTGAGGAGGGGGGGGGGGGGGTAGGGAACAGGGAGGAGGCTGCAAGCAGGACTGCAGCTTCACTAGTTAGGGCTCTTATGGAGATCTTGATTGCAGCTCAGGCTTCCCTTCTATCAGCCTTCTTGCTGTGGGCAGCTCTCTCCAGGATGGAGTTACCATAGGCATAGGAGCACTTTCCTCCTGTGCCTTCACGCACTGCTCCTGCTGCTCCTGTCACCTCAGTGTGCAGAGCAGAGCATGGACCCCCTGCCGACCTCCTCAACTCTTCCTGTAAGTGCCTGCACAGATGTCTCTGTTTCTCCCCAGGTAAGCTGCTTCTGCCTCTAGTGGTTGCAGTGACTGCTTTTCGGTTTAATCGCAGTGCTCTTGCGTGACCTCCACCAAAATTGAGTCCCCGACTTCCTGCTGTACTAGGCCTCAAGTGCTGCAGGTGATTTAAGCAGCTAGGGAAAGCTGTAAGACCTTCTTCCTGCAGGCCAGCAACTCCGGAGGTCTCCTACTTGTCTTTAACAGTATATAGAGCTTGATAAGTACCTTTAATCTTAGTTAGCCACTCTCCCCCGCAGTATGGATCTCTGACACATGCGTATTTGCCTTCTTGAGACGCTAACGTGGACCAGATGGATGGATAACTGGCGGATTGAACAAGTCCTTATGTATGTTGTCTTATTATATGTTGTGTATTTTAATGATTACTGTGATTAGTATTAACACCTGCACTGATCACTCGCCTATGTGTTTGTTGTTTGGTGATTGGTATATGGGTTTTAACCCTTTGCAATCCAATTTTGGATTCAGGGTTTCCTAGGGGCTTTCTCTTTCTGCCATTATACAATGGCGCCATCTGCTGGCTAGAGCCAGTACTGCGGTATGTGACATGCTGGAGAAGCCCCCGACAACAGAGTGGCCAGTAATCAACAGTAAGAATACCCTGCCGGATGTCTTCCGACATCGGAGCTGTGCAGCCTTCAATCAGAATGTCTTTAGACGTCAGACAGTGGATTGGAAAGGGTTAATGGTTTTCTACTTAAAGCATGCATTTGTGTGTACTGATAGGTTTTATAAAGACCAAATCGTTGGTCGAAACGTTGCTGTGTTACCCTTTTCTACTAAGGGAGAATAAACTTTTCTGGATTATTTGCACCTGTTGATGCTGCCACCTTTACTTTGTATGTAGGCTGCTTCTTAGGAGAGAGGAAGTAGGGCACCTGCAACTGGATCTATACAGAGTGGTTCCACCCCTCCAAAACCAATTATTGAACAAACGGCCGAAATGACCACTACCAAATGCGAACATGAAAAACTGAATCTCTCCCTATGTTTAACACCAGCAATCTCTTGCTCTTATCATCCAGTCCCCCCTCCCTCCCCCACCAGGCCAGACCTCTCAGGAACATTCCAATCCAAACTTTTCAGCCACAAGCAACTCTAAAGTCCCTGTAACAACACCTCAAAACATCTTCATTACTATACAATGAGATCTCTTCTAGCGAAATTCAGACAATCCATTCAAATAGAATGGATTATTACTATTATTAGTCTTACAAAAGAGATGCAAGATATAGGCAACAAAACAGCCCATCTGGAATCAAAAATAGAGAATTTTACCCAAGCGCATAACTTAGTGGTGGATGTCCAAAATGAGCTAGATGAAGACAAGATGGCATTTAAACTTAAACTAGCTGATCTTGAAGACTGTTCCCACCATAATAATATAAGATTCCGCGGCATCCTTCAATCAATACTAGCAGCTCAACTAAAAGAATATATTATAGTCTATATATCCATCTTACTTCCTAAAGCAGATCGCCACAAGCTAATTACACTGGCCAACAAAAAAAATACCGTATATTCTGGCATATAAGACAACCTTTTAACCCCAAAAAATCTGCTCTGCAGTCGGGGGTTGTCTTATACGCCGGGTATACAGTTGTCCCAAAGAAAAAAAGAATACTCACCTCCCGCGGCGCTGCTGCAGGCCATCTCTCCCCTGTGCATGCCAGCAGAAAACTAATGCTCTGATTGGCTAACTCAGGCGATTTCAGCCAATGAAAGCTGGTGCTGCATTAGCCAATCACAGCCATTCAATGACATCAGTGAATGGGTGTGATTGGCTAACTCAGGCGGCATCAGCCAATGAAAGCTAACGCTGCGTTAGCCAATCACAGCCATTCAATAATGTCATTGAATGGCTGTGATTGGCTAACACAGCGCCAGCTTCCATTGGCTGATGCCGCCTGAGTTAGCCAATCAGAGCATTAGCTTTCTGGAGGCGGGGCATTCAAGCCCCGCTTGCAGAAAGCAATGCTCTGCCAGCATGCACGAGGGAGAGAGAGCCGCCGCAGGTGAGTATTCTTTTTTTTTTTCCAACTGTATTCCGGGCATATAAGACAAAAAGTCGGGGGTCATCTTATACGCCCTGTCGTCTTATATGCCGGAATATACAGTATTTTGGAATGTTTCCTTATCTTCATGAGTCAAATCTTACAAATTTTAGTGTGAGAAAAACGATATGACAAAGAGAAATTGTTATTAGCTCTAGTATCTGTGATATACAATAGGTGGAAGTATGTTATTTTAACGGATTAAGAGAAAATTATGCATTTTAATAACATATGCTAACAACATAGAAAGTGCATTTGATTTTTTTTTAATGACAGTTACATTCTAAGAGTTCTAAATTGATGGAAGAATTCTAGGCAGATGTTTGGTGTGAAGAGAATCATGCAGTGACTTCATGAGATTGTTTTCTTTTGGCTTGCCTCTTGTGAGTGAGTTCTGGAGCATCCCTACACACAGACCAGCAATAATCCTCAAGCATTGCTTCATTCCAATGGTCCTGATATCTTTGTTCCATTACAGAAATATCCTGGTGGAATCTTTTTCTGTGTTCATCATTAACAGCTCCACAACTAGGAGGGGAAAAATCTAGGTGGGAGTGGAGAAAATGGATTTTCAGGGACATGTTGCACCCGAATTGATGGTATTTTTACAGAGGTACTGTCACCAACTGAGTGTAGTTATCTCTTTTGTTGCCAAAGAATCCATGAATAACTCCCTTTAAGGTTTGCCAAGCTTTCTTTTCCCTCCAAAACTTGGTCAAATGCAGGATCCTTCACAAGTTGTCGAATTTGTGGCTCAACAAAAATACCTTCCTTAACCTGTGCATTACTCAATCTAGGGAATGTGTCTCTTAGGTACTAAAATGCCTGTCCTTCCTGGTTAATACCTTTGACAACATTTTTCAATAAACCCAGCTTTATATGAAGGAGTGGAAAAACAGCATTTTTTGGGTCCACGACTGGCTCGTAAACGACATTTTACTCGGGAGAGTCAAGATTTCTTGCAGGCCAGTCCGCTTGAATGTAATGTGATTTCCTATTCCTACTGTCCCACATACATAAAAGCAACAGTATTTAGTGTACCCCAGTTGCATTCCTGTACAGCGATGACTTTTAGATCACCACAGATTTTCTACTTCTGTTTAGCATATTTGATTGAGTCGAGGAGGGCTGTCATGTTTGGATAAGTCTCCTTTTGTGAACTGCGTGACCAAAAGGAATAGCAGGAAGACAGTTGCCGTTGTGAAGTAATATAGCTTTCAAACTAAGCTTGGAGGAGTCTATGAATAGCCTCCATTCAGTTGGATCATGGTTCTAATTCAAACATTTCATCAAGCCATTAACATCGCAGCAAACAACTGGATTGTTTTTCTTCTCAAAATAAGGAAGCAGACCCTGACATCACATTGGAGAAGAATCCATTTCTGTAGTCTTGACCCTAGAAGTTCCACCTTCTCCTTTGACAAGTCAAGGTCTCGAATGAGATCACTTAATTCCGCTTGAGTCAGTCTGTGCAGTGTATCATCTTATACCTCAAAGTCAGGGTCATGGGATATGTAAGGCTTGTTGAGTTTTTCTACACTTTCTTTATTTTCTACTTCAAGCTCATAATGTTGGGGTGGAGTAGGAACTGGTAAACTATCTGAATGTGGAATAGGTCGAATAGCAGATGGAAGATTCAGGTATTGAACTGTTCCTGTTTCGTTCATTGACAATCCTGCCTTCGTAGGCAGAGTTAAGCAGAAATAGCAGTCATTTGTATGGTTTGTAGGCTCTTGCCAAACTATAGACACAACAAAGCCATAGATTGGCTGAAAAATCAAAAACATTCTCATAGTTTAACTAAACAAGAGTTGCAACATATATGTGGAGCCCATGACTTATCCTGGTCCCCTACCTTCATATTAAAATAATGATGATAGTCAGTCTTCACAAGAAAAGTCAGATTACATTTCTGTGACAAAAATGATTTTTTCACAACAAATGTAACAAAAATTATTCACTAAATCTGCACATATTTATGGCATTTTGATATAGTAAATTTTATACGTCAAAGGCACTCCAAAACCAGAAATTCTGAAAAAAAAGAAAAACAAAACCAATATGAAACTCAGTCATAGCAACATCTATATATATAAAGCTGAAGGCCCTCACTGACTGACTGACTCACTCACTCACTGACTGACTGACTCGCCAAAAGTTCTCCAACTTCCCGATGTCGTAGAAACATGAAATTTGGCGCAAGCATAGATTATCTCCAAAATAGGAAAAGAAATTGCGTCCCAACTCGATTATTCAATTCTAGCGCAAAAGAATTGGTGTCGAAATTTAACGTACATAATCTAAATCACTCACTTCCCAATGTCATAGAAACGGGAAATTTGGCACGAGCATTGATTATGCCATAAATAGGAAAAGTTAATAGGTCCCAACTCGATTGTTCAATTCTATGGGCAAAAGAATTGGCGTCAACATTTTATGTACATAATCTAAATCTCTCACTTCCCAATGTCATAGAAACGTGAAATTTGGCAGGAGCATTGATTATGTCATAAAAAGGAAAAGCTAATGGGTCCCAACTCGATTATTCAATTTTATGCGCAAAAGAATTAGCGTCCAAATTTTACGTGCGGAATGTAATTTTCTCACTTTCCGGTGTCATAGAAACGTGAAATTTGGCACGAGCATTGATTATGTCATAAATAGGAAAAGCGAATGGGTCCCAACTCGATTATTCAATTCTAGCGCAAAAGAATTGGCGTCGAAATTTTACGTGCGGAATGTAATTATCTCACTTTCCGGTGTCATAGAAACGGGAAATTTGGCACGAGCATTGGCTATGTCATAAGTAGGAAAAGCTAATGGGTCCCAACTCGATTATTCAATTCTATGCGCAAAAGAATTAGCGTCCAAATTTTACGTACAGAATCTAATTTTCTCACTTTCTGGTGTCATAGAAACATGAAATTTGGCACGAGCATTGATTATGTCATAAATAGGAAAAGTTAATAGGTCCCAACTCCATTATTCAATTCTAGCGCAAAAGAATTGGCGTCGAAATTTTACGTGCGGAATGTAATTTCTCTACTTTCCAGTGTCATAGAAGCAGGACATTTGGCACAAGCATTGATTATGTCATAAATAGTAAAAGCTAATGGGTCCCAACTCCATTATTCAATTCTATGCGCAAAAGAATTAGCGTCTAAATTTTACGTACGGAATCTAATTTTCTCACATTCCGGTGTCATAGAAACGGGAAATTTGGCACGAGCATTGATTATGTCATAAATAGGAAAAGCGAATGGGTCCCAACTCCATTATTCAATTCTATGCGCAAAAGAATTAGCGTCCAAATTTTACGTGCGGTATGTAATTTTCTCACTTTCCAGTGTCATAGAAACGGGAAATTTGGCATGAGCATTGATTATGTCATAAATAGGAAAAGCTAATGGGTCCCAACTCCATTATTCAATTCTATGCGCAAAAGAATTAGCGTCCAAATTTTACGTACATAATCCAAATCTCTCACTTCCCAATGTCATAGAAACATGAAATTTGGCACAAGCATTGATTGTGTCATAAATATGAAAAGTTAATAGGTCCCAACTCGATTATTCAATTCTAAGCGCAAAAGAATTAGTGTCCAAATTTTATGTACGTAATCTAATTCTCTCACTTCCTGATGTCATTTTATATGAAGGAAACGTCGCATGGTTGCCTCCACGTGGTGTTTCCTGAGTAACGCAGAGAACTATGCAAAATGGTGAACATATGTTTTTCCTCAGTATCTCTAAAGTAACCATGACTTCATAAGATTTTCCGTGTGAACACCAGATAAACACCAGTACCAATTTAACTCGGGCGAAGCCGGGTATATCAGCTAGTTTATTATATTTATAACCTACAAACATATGGAGAATGTTGCGTTATGTGAGTTGAGAGGTGTGAAAACTTCCTCCCAAAAATATTCCCACAAAATAAAAATATAAACTCTAAAAAAAGACATCTCACTGTATCTCCAAAGCAGATGAGTGTTTTTTTTAGCGTGGCTATGAGTGCATAAAAAAGCACATCTGATAGAACCATTGGTTCCAATGTGTTCACATGTCTGTCTTTTACAGGTGCATAATCTTTGTACCTGCAAAAGATAGGACATGTGTGCAGTGGCAAGGTCCGTGCTGCGCTTATTGAATCCCCGCAGAAAGTCCCCATATCACTGAACATTGTGATAGCACTTTCATAGTGTTCAGTGATGAAGGAACTCCCCGCATGGATGAAGGAATACCTTGCCCCAGCTGTCACAGCTGTGGCAGAGGAGCGCGATGCTATCCCATTGCTTTCAATGGGGCCACCACTGCTGCTGCCCCATTGAAAGCAATGGGATAAGGCAACTCCCAGAGGGATTTTCGGGAACCTGCTTGAAATATAAGCAATGAATTCAATGAATGGCTGAGCGCTGCCTCTGATTGGCTGAGCACTCAGCCAATCAGTCACAGCCCTTTCAGGAGGTGGGAATTTTTAAATCCCCGCCTGCTGAAAGAGCTTTAAAACAGTGCCAGGGAGCCAAGTGAAACAGATGCGCTGGAGACTGACTGTGGCGGAGAGGTGAGTATATATATTTTTTTATTTTTTACACCAGCTAGGGATGCTTTTTTAGGGAAGATCTTATATTTCAAGCCCTTCACCGAAAATCACTACGGGGGTTGCCTGCGTCCCATTGCTTCCAATGAGGCCAGCGGCTGTAGCACCATTCCACATTGAAAACAATGGGCATGGAGCCATGGT
This sequence comes from Eleutherodactylus coqui, assembly GCF_035609145.1. Classification (NCBI taxonomy): domain Eukaryota; kingdom Metazoa; phylum Chordata; class Amphibia; order Anura; family Eleutherodactylidae; genus Eleutherodactylus; species Eleutherodactylus coqui. The sequence continues at coordinate 260,755,161 of NC_089837.1, read as the reverse complement.
CACGCGCATTTTGCTAATTAAGGTAACAATTATACCAAATCCTGCATTATAAGCATGAGCTTGCTCTTACTAGAACCAAAATGCTTTACTATTTGCAAGGCAACAAAGCAGGGAAACTACTAGCCAACAAATTAAAAATAAAACTACTACAACTAGAATTTCCTATATCTTTGATAAACACAAAACAAAGATTACTAATCCTCAGAAAATTGCAGACACATTGACTGATTATTACTAGAGATGAGCGAACGTACTCGTCCGAGCTTGATACTCGTTCGAGTATTAGCGTGTTCGAGATGCTCGTTACTCGTAACAAGTACCACGCGATGTTCGGGTTACTTTCACTTTCATCTCTGAGACGTTAGAGCGCTTTTCTGGCCAATTGAAAGACAGGGAAGGCATTACAACTTCCCCCTGCGACGTTCAAGCCCTATACCAACCCCCTGCAGTGAGTGGCTGGCGAGATCAGGTGTCACCCGAGTATAAAAATCGGCCCCTCCCGCGGCTCGCCACAGATGCGCTCTGACATAGAGGAGGGAAAGTGGTATCTTGGTGGAGCTGCTATAGGGAGAGTGTTAGGAGTATTTTAGGCTTCAAGAACCCCAACGGTCCTTCTTAGGGCCACATCTAACCGTGTGCAGTGCTGTGGAGGCTGCTTTGTGCAGTGTTGCACTTTTTTTTTTTTGGTATATCGGCCGTGCAGAGCATTGCGCCCTGCAGTAATACTCCAGGGACAGAAGTGCGTAGGCAGGGACAGAAGACATATTGATTGAATATAGGCAGTGGGCCTTTGCTAAAAAATTTGGGGCAAAAAATCTATTTGGGCTGCCTGTGACTGTGCTCAGTGTTCTGGGTCTGTGCTGGGTGTAGTAGTTCTACAAAATCATACGCAGCCAGCTAACTGTTACAGCAGGCTTGCGCCAAATTATTTCCTGGCTCTGTCTGGGCTGTGAAATCACTGCTGTATTGCAGTCCACAGTGCAACACTCTGCAGTTCTTTGACATACTCCAGGGACAGAAGTGCGTAGGCAGGGACAGAAGACATATTGATTGAATATAGGCAGTCGGCCTTTGCTAAAAAATTTGGGGCAAAAAATCTATTTGGCCTGCCTGTGACTGTGCTCAGTGTTCTGGGTCTGTGCTGGGTGTAGTAGTTCTACAAAATCATACGCAGCCAGCTAACTGTTACAGCAGGCTTGCGCCAAATTATTTCCTGGCTCTGTCTGGGCTGTGAAATCACTGCTGTATTGCAGTCCACAGTGCAACACTCTGCAGTTCTTTGACATACTCCAGGGACAGAAGACATATCGATTGAATATAGGCAGTGGGCCTTTGCTAAAAAATTTGGGGCAAAAAATCTATTTGGCCTGCCTGTGACTGTGCTCAGTGTTCTCGGTCTGTGCTGGGTGTAGTAGTTCTACAAAATCATACGCAGCCAGCTAAGTGTTACAGCAGGCTTGCGCCAAATTATTTCCTGGCGTTCCGTAAGCGAAGTCAGCCTCCAACCACAGGCCAATAAGCGGCACATTTAATTACAGCGTTCTGTTTCTGCATTACTGGTAATACAGCATGCTGAGAGGCAGGGGTAGGCCTAGAGGACGTGGACGCGGCCGAGGACGCGGAGGCCCAAGTCAGAGTGTGGGCAGAGGCCAAGCTCCTGATCCAGGTGTATCGCAGCCGACTGCTGCGGGATTAGGAGAGAGGCACGTTTCTGGCGTCCCCACATTCATCACACAATTAATGGGTCCACGCGGTAGACCTTTATTAGAAAATGAGCAGTGTGAGCAGGTCCTGTCGTGGATGGCAGAAAGTGCTTCCAGCAATCTATCGTCCACCCACAGTTCTGCGCCGTCCACTGCTGCAACTCAGAATCCTCTGGCTGCTGCTCATCCTTCCTCCCAGCCTCCTCACTCCATTACAATGAGACATTCTGAGGAGCGGGCATACTCCCAGGAACTGTTCTCGGGCCCCTGCTCAGATTGGGCAGCAGTGGTTCCTCTTCCACCAGAGGAGTTTATCGTGACTGATGCCCAACCACTGGAAAGTTCCCAGGGTCCGGGGGATGAGGCTGGGGACTTCCGGCAACTGTCTCAAGACCTTTCAGTGGGTGAGGAGGCCGATAACGATGAGATACAGTTGTCTATCAGTGAGGTAGTAGTAAGGGCAGTAAGTCCGAGGGAGGAGCGCACAGAGGATTCAGAGGAAGAGCAGCAGGACAATGAGGTGACTGACCCAACCTGGTTTGCTACGCCTACTGAGGACAGATCTTCAGAGGGGGAGGCAAGGGCAGCAGCAGGGCAGGTTGCAAGAGGCAGTGCGGTGTCCAGGGGTAGAGGCAGGGCCAGACCGAATAATCCACCAACTGTTTCCCAAAGCGCCCCCTCGCGCCATGCCACCCTGCAGAGGCCGAGGTGCTCAAAGGTCTGGCAGTTTTTCACTGAAAGTGCAGACGACCGACGAACAGTGCTGTGCAACCTTTGTCGCGCCAAGATCAGCCGGGGAGCCACCACCACCAGCCTCACCACCACCAGCATGCGCAGACATATGATGGCCAAGCACCCCACAAGGTGGGACGAAGGCCGTTCACCGCCTCCGGATTGCACCGCTGCCTCTCCCCCTGTGCCCCAACCTGCCACTGAGATCCAACCCCGCTCTGAGGACACAGGCACTACCGTCTCCTGGCCTGCACCCACAACCTCACCTCCGCTGTCCTCAGCCCCATCAAGCAATGTCTGTCAGCGCAGCGTCCAGCCGTCGCTAGCGCAAGTGTTTGAGCGCAAGCGCAAGTACGCCGCCACGCACCCGCACGCTCAAGCGTTAAACGTGCACATAGCCAAATTTATCAGCCTGGAGATGCTGCCGTATAGGCTTGTGGAAACGGAGTCCTTCAAAAGTATGATGGCGGCGGCGGCCCCGCGCTACTCAGTTCCCAGTCGCCACTACTTTTCCTGATGTGCCGTCCCAGCCCTGCACGACCACGTCTCCCGCAACATTGTACGCGCCCTCACCAACGCGGTTACTGCCAAGGTCCACTTAACAACGGACACGTGGACAAGCACAGGCGGGCAGGGCCACTATATCTCCCTGACGGCACATTGGGTGAATTTAGTGGAGGCTGGGACAGAGTCAGAGCCTGGACCGCTCACGTCCTACCCACCCCCAGAATTGCGGGCCCCAGCTCGGTGGTGGTATCTGCGGCGGTGTATGCTTCCTCCACTAAAGCACCCTCCTCCTCCTCCTCCAACGCAACCTCTGTCTCACAATCAAGATGTGTCAGCAGCAGCACCACGTCCCCAGCAGTCGGTGTCGCGCGGCGTGGCAGCACAGTGGTGGGCAAGCGGCAGCTGGCCGTGCTGAAACTACTCAGTTAGGAGATAAGAGGCACACGGCCCACGAACTGCTGCAGGGTCTGACAGAGCAGACCGACCGCTGGCTTGCGCCACTGAGCCTCCAACCGGGCATGGTCGTGTGTGACAATGGCCGTAACCTGGTGGTGGCTCTGCAGCTCGGCAGCCTCACGCACGTGCCATGCCTGGCCCATGTCTTTAATTTGGTGGTTCAGCGCTTTCTGAAAAGCTACCCACGCTTGTCAGACCTGCTCGGAAAGGTGCGCCGGGTCAGCGCACATTTCCGCAAGTCCCACACGGACGCTGCCACCCTGCGCACCCTGCAACATCGGTTTCATCTGCCAGTGCACCGACTGCTGTGCGACGTGCCCACACGGTGGAACTCTACACTCCACATGTTGGCCAGGCTCTATGAGCAGCGTAGAGCTATAGTGGAATACCAACTCCAACATGGGCGGCGCAGTGGGAGTCAGCCTCCTCAATTCTTTTCAGAAGAGTGGGCCTGGTTGGCAGACATCTGCCAGGTCCTTGGAAAGTTTGAGGAGTCTACCCAGGTGGTGAGCGGCGATGCTGCAATCATTAGCGTCACCATTCCTCTGCTATGCCTCTTGAGAAGTTCCCTGCAAAGCATAAAGGCAAACGCTTTGCGCTCGGAAACAGAGCCGGGGGAAGACAGTATGTCGCTGGATAGTCAGAGCACCCTCCTGTCTATATTTCAGCGCGGTGAGGAGGAGGAGGAGGAGGAAGATGAGGAGGAGGGGGAAGAGACAGCTTGGCCCACTGCTGAGGGTACACATGCTGCTTGCCTGTCATCCTTTCAGCGTGTATGGCCTGAGGAGGAGGAGGAGGAGGATCCTGAAAGTGATCTTCCTAGTGAGGACAGCCATGTGTTGCGTACAGGTACCCTGGCACACATGGCTGACTTCATGTTAGGATGCCTTTCTCGTGACCCTCGCGTTACACGCATTTTGGCCACTACGGATTACTGGGTGTACACACTGCTTGACCCACGGTATAAGGAGAACCTTTCCACTCTCATACCCGAAGAGGAAAGGGGTTCGAGAGTGTTGCTATACCACAGGACCCTGGCGGACAAACTGATGGTAAAATTCCCATACGACAGCGCTAGTGGCCGAAGGCGCAGTTCCGAAGGCCAGGTAGCAGGGGAGGCGCGGAGATCAGGCAGCATGTACAGCACAGGCAGGGCAACACTCTCTAAGGCCCTTGACTGCTTTATGGCTCCCCAGCAAGACTGTGTCACTGCTCCCCAGTCACGGCTGAGTCGGCGGGAGCACTGTAAAAGGATGGTGAGGGAGTACGTAGCCGATCGCACGACCGTCCTCCGTGACGCCTCTGCCCCCTACAACTACTGGGTGTCGAAGCTGGACACGTGGCCTGAACTCGCGCTGTATGCCCTGGAGGTGCTTGCTTGTCCTGCGGCTAGCGTCTTGTCAGAGAGGGTGTTTAGTGCGGCTGGGGGTATCATCACTGATAAGCGTACCCGCCTGTCAACCGACAGTGCCGACAGGCTAACACTCATCAAGATGAACAAAGCCTGGATTTCCCCAGACTTCTCTTCTCCACCAGCGGACAGCAGTGATACCTAAGCAATACGTAGGCTGCACCCGCGGATGGAAGCATCGTTCTCTATCCCCATCAAAAACGGGGACCTTTTTGCTTCATCAATCTGCGTATAATATTCCTCCTCCTCCTGCTCCTCCTCCTGAAACCTCACATAATCACGCCTAACGGGCAATTTTTCTTAGGCCCACAAGGCTCAGTCATATAATTTTTCTAAACAATTTTTAGACGTTTCAATGCTCATTAAAGCATTGAAACTTTCACCTCAACCAATTTTTATTTTAAATGGGCTGCCTCCTGGCCTAGTTACCAATTAAGCCACATTAACCAAAGCGATTAATGGGTTTCACCTGCCCTCTTGGTTGGGCATGGGCAATTTTTCTGAGGTACATTAGTACTGTTGGTACACCAATCTTTGGGGGCCCTCGCCTACAGTGTAATCAAATTAATTTTTAGTCCACCTGCATTACAGCTGACGTTACATCAGCTGTGTTGGGCACTGCAATGGGATGTATTTATGTACCGCCAGTGGGTTCCAGGGAGCCACCCATGCTGTGGGTCCACAGGGAGTTGTAACTGCATGTGTCCACTTCTAAAGAACCCCTGTCTGACTGGGGCATGCAGTGTGGGCCGAAGCCCACCTGCATTAAAGCTGACATTATTACCTCAGCTGTGATGGGCAATGCAATGGGATATATTTATGTACCGCCGGTGGCTTCCTGGCACCCACCCATGCTGTCGGTCCACACGGAGTTGTAACTACATGTGTCCACTTCTAAAGAACCCCAGTCTGACTGGGGCATGCAGTGTGGGCCGAAGCCCACCTGCATTAAACATGACATTATTACCTCAACTGTGATGGGCAATGCAATGGGATATATTTATGTACCACCGGTGGGTTCCAGGGAGCCACCCATGCTGTGGGTCCACAGGGAGTTGTAACTGCATCTGTCCACTTCTAAAGAACCCCAGTCTGACTGGGGCATGCAGTATGGGCCGAAGCCCACCTGCATTAAACATGACATTATTACCTCAGCTGTGATGGGCAATGCAATGTACCGCCGGTGGCTTCCTGGCACCCACCCATGCTGTCGGTCCACACGGAGTTGTAACTACATGTGTCCACTTCTAAAGAACCCCAGTCTGACTGGGGCATGCAGTGTGGGCCGAAGCCCACCTGCATTAAACATGACATTACCTCAGCTGTGATGGGCACTGCAATGGGATATATTTATGTACCGCCGGTGGCTTCCTGGCACCCACCCATGCTGTCGGTCCACAGGGACTTCACAATAGGGAGTTGTACCTGCCTGTGTCTATGAATTAAAAACCCTGGTCCGATTGGGGCATGCAGTGTGGGCTGAAGCCCACCTGCATTTAATCTGACGTTAGCTCTGCTGTCCAGGGCACTGCAATGGGATACATTTATGCACAGCCGGTGGGTTCCAGGGAGCCACCCATGCTGTGGGTGCACACGGAATTCCCATTGCGGAGTTGTAACAGCCTGTGACTATTTATAAAAAAACGCGGTCTGACTGGGGCATGCAGACACCTTGACAGAATGAATAGTGTGTGGCACATAGGTTCCCCATTGCTATGCCCACGTGTGCAGCTCCAGATGGAGGTGGCACAGGATTGGATTTCTCATTGCTTCTGTACAGCATTGTGGACTATCGCCCCACCCCTTTTAAAGAGAGTTGCGGCCTAGCCGTGCCAACCCTCTGCAGTGTGTGCCTGCGGTTCCTCTGGCAGATGCATTTATAAATAGACATGAGGGTGGCGTGGCATGAGGGCAGCTGAAGGCTGGGCAGGGACAGTTTGGTGTGCGATGTGGACACTGGGTCGTGGGGGGGGGGGTTGGGCAGCATGTTACCCAGGAGAAGTGGCAGCGGAGTGTCATGCAGGCAGTGATTGTGCTTTGTTGGAGGTAGTGTGGTGCTTAGCAAAGGTATGCATTGCTAATGAGGGCTTTTCAGAAGTAAAAGTTGTTGGGAGGGGGGGGCCCACTCTTGCCGCTATTGTGGCTTAATAGTGGGACCTGTGAACTTGAGATGCAGCCCAACATGTAGCCCCTCGCCTGCCCTATCCGTTGCTGTGTCGTTCCCATCACTTTCTTCAATTGCCCAGATTTTCACAAACGAAAACCTTAGCGAGCATCGGCGATATACAAAAATGCTCGGGTCGCCCATTGACTTGAATGGGGTTCGTTACTCGAAACGAACCCTCGAGCATCGTGAAAAGTTCGTCTCGAGTAACAAGCACCCGAGCATTTTGGTGCTCGCTCATCTCTAATTATTACGTTAATTTATACAACCCTGAAAAAGATAGTTCTATAAACCTCCCAATGGAATCAGACTTTGCAAGTTTCCATGATGATCTTAGTCTCCCTACACTAAAAGACAATAACCTTTATTTACTAAACTCTTTAATCCCTATATCTGAATTAAATACAGCAATCCAACAATTAAAATCTAATAAATCTCCTGGTCCAGATGGACTGACCAAGGAGTACTATAAAAAAACTCTCACACATATTACCACCCTATCTTCTACAGCTTTTCAACAACATTTTAAAAGGCAAATGCCTGCCTTTTGACATGCTCAATGCTACAATAACCCTGCCAAAGCTGGGCAAGAACCCCGACAAACCAGAAAATTTCAAGACAATCTTGGTTTTAAACAGTGATTTAAAGATATACTCCAAAATTATTGCAAACAGAATAATAGACTAATAGTTAAAAACAACCAGGTTGTAAAAATAGACAGATGGGAGATGCTACCAGAAGATTAATCAACATAAATCACCATGTGTCAGAATCTTGATGCCTTCTCTTTTCCTATCTCTGGATGCGGATAAGGCATTTGACCGAGTGCACTGGGGATTGGTGAGATCAGTTTTATGTAAGTTTGGATTTGAGGGCCCTATGCTCACAGCTTTTTTGGTCCTTTATTCATCACCCAAGGTATTTACATCTGGTTTCCTTTCAAAATAATTTCCTAAAGCAAATGGCACCTGACAAAGGTGTCCGCTTTCTTCTATAATTTTTGCGCTAATTATGAAACCTTTAGCGGAAAAAATAAGAATTTCTTCAAACTTTAAGGGGATTCAGGTGAACTCATAGGAGCACCATATAAATCTTTTTGCTGATGATATTATTCTGATCTGCTCCTCCCCAGAGTCTACACTTCTGGAGGTCTCTAATATTAACTCAGCTTTTAGCAATACCTCTTACTATAAGGTCAATAATTCTAAATCTTTGATAGTAAACATGGGTTTACCAAAAATAGTAGAATCCCACCTGGGGAATCACTTCCCTTACAAGTGGGTAGACAAGATACTTTCTTATCTGGGAATTAATGTCACCTATCCACCTATCCAATGATCTATCTAAAGTGAAGTATCTACCATTACTAAATAATCTTAAAGAAGATCTTTCTAAGCTAAATGTCCATGGTTGGGTAGAATAGCAACAATCAAAATGTTGCTTTTCTATTTAGAAATATCCCTATATATCTACCAGTATCTTATTTGCAACAAATTAAACAGTTATTATGCAGTTCATCTGGAAAAAATCTAAATCAAGAGTCAAAGTTGCAATACTATTCAAACTAGTAAAAGATGGAAGTTTAAGCTGTCCTTCTATATTGCAATACTATTATGCCACTTTGTTGGTACAAGCAAAATCCATATGGCAGGGTGACACTTCCAAGATTTGGGTACAATTGGAACTATAATTGGAACTTTTTAGGTAGGTTCACCCTGTCAGATCTTTTGTTTTTTAAAAACAACAGTTTTTAAAAAGACTTGAATTTGTGAGGCAATAAGATTAATAAAAGTAACCTGTTACTGTGTAATTATTTACATTGCAGTGTGATACACGTCCCATCTTTAAATTTGGTTATGTGACAGCCAAGGTTATACTAAAAATCTCTGACTGGTCAGGGGATAATATTATGGATTTTTTTACTCTAAATCTTAATCTAAAAAGTTCCTTCTAGACAAACATGATTTTTACAAATATCTAGAAATAAGACATGTTTTGAATTCCATTTTGCAGTCCCAATTCCAAAATTGGCTCACATCTACTTTGCTACGAAAAAGGGTATAATTAGAGATGAGCGAGCACCAAAATGCTCGGGTGCTCGTTACTCGAGTCGAACTTTCAGTGATGCTCGAGAGTTCGTTTCGAGTAACGAACTCCATTGAAGTCAATGGGCGACTCGAGCATTTTTGTATATGACTGCTGCTCCACTAAGCTTTTCATTTGTGAAAATCTTAGCAAATCACCAAAGTCATGTAAAAAACACAGAAATGGATAGGGCAGGCGAGGAGCAACATGCAGGGCTGCATTTCGGGCTCTGTGGTCTCACTATTAAGCCACAATAGTGGCAAGAGTGAGACCCCCCCCCCCAACTGTCAGCATAATGATCGTTCTCCTCTGCCACAGCTGTAACAGCTGTGGCAGAGTACAACGATGTTAGCCCATTGAATTCAATGGAGCCGGCAATACAGCCGGCTCCATTGAAAGCAATGGGCTGCCGGCGAGCGCGGGATGAATTTTCGGGAAGGGCTTAAAAATATAAGCCCTTACCTGAAAAAGAAAGATAGATTTTAGTGTAAAAAAGAATAAAAATGCAGGCATTCTCTTCAATGGAGCCGCTGCTGCTGCCGGCGACTCCATTGAAGACAATGGTTCGCTGGCACACCTGAATTCTTTTTCAGGGAAGGGCTTTACATATAAGCCATTCCCTGGAAATGAATTAAAAGTGATTTAAAAAACAAGAAAAATAGATACTCACCTCCCTTCAGCTGCCGGGGCACAGCCGCGTCTTCTCCTGCTGTCCCCTGCACTGTGGTGCTGAACTGCTGTCATTCAGCTGAGAGCTGTGCTGAGCCAATCAGAGGCAACACTCACTCACCCATTCATGAATTCATGAATGGGTGTGAGTGAGATCTGCCTCTGATTGGCTCAGCGCTGAGCCAATCAGGGGCATGTCTGACTCACACCCCCTTCACACCCACTGCAGGCCGGCCGCGCTGAACTCCGTCTGGCGGGACAAGGTGAGTATATATATTTTTTTTATTTTTACACATTTCTGGATGAATTGCAGGGAAGGGCTTATATATTTAAGCCCTTCCCGACAATTCATCCCGCGATCGCCGGCAGCCCATTGCTTTCAATGGAGCCGGCTATATTGCCGGCTCCATTGAATTCAATGGGCTAACATGGTTCTGCCGGGACAAGGTGAGTATATATTTTTTTTATTTTTACACATTTCTGGATGAATTGCAGGGAAGGGCTTATATATTTAAGCCCTTCCCAACAATTCATCCCTGTGATCGCCGGCAGCCCATTGCTTTCAATCGAGCCGGCTGTATTGCCTGCTCCATTGAATTCAATGGTCAGTGCTCGTTTAATCGAGACGAGTACCGCGTGGTGCTCGTCTCGAGTAACGATCATCTCGAGCACCCTAATACTCGAACGAGCATCAAGCTCGGACGAGTATGCTCGCTCATCTCTAGGTATAATCTCTTTGTTATAAAATGCTACTAAAAACTTAGCCAGATAATATATCATCATATAAATCAAAGTGGAAAAAAGGACTTAGATGAGCAATTTCTCCCATTACAATGGTCTATGTCCTTTTAAAGAATAAGCCCCATGTCCAAATGTACCTCTCACTTAGAACTGAATAGAAAAATACTGTAGCATTGGTACTCCTTCTAAATTAGGCTCCTTACCAATGTTGGAGATGCCAATCAGTTGGTACTACGATTCATATATGGTAGGATTGTCCCCCAATATTAAAACTATGGAAAAAAATAGAAAAGCTGCTTTCTAATATCTGCAGCTTCCTAATAATTTTTAAGGTCCCTCTGGCTTTACTAACTTCAAACATAAATAACTATCCAAGAAACAGTCAAATAGTGATTCTACACTTTACCCTGGTAACCAAAACCAAGATAGCTAATAGAGATGAGCGAGCATACTCGCTAAGGGCAATTACTCGAGCGAGCATTGCCCTTAGCAAGTACCTGCCCGCTCGGAAGAAAAGATTCGGCTGCCGGCACGGGGGAGTTGCGGGAGTGAGCAAGAGGGAGCGGGGGGAGAGAGGGAGAGAGATCTCCCCCCTGCGTTCCCCCCCCCCCCCGCCGCTCCCTGCCGACACCCAAATCTTTTCTTCCGAGTGGGCAGGTGCTCGCTAAGGGCAATGCTCACTCGAGTAATTGCCCTTAGCAAGTATGCTCACTCATCTCTAATAGCTAAATGTTGGAAAACGGATAAAGTCCGTACATTAAAAGAAATTATAGCACACATCTACCATAACTGCTGGTATGAATCTATGATTGCATCCTCCTATGATGATATATCGTCATTTTTCAATAAATGGGATATATGGATATCAAGTAGACATAATACAGTAGTGTACTAAAAACAACCTACTAGTGGCTATATATATAATTACAATAGAAAATCTAGGCCATATATACGATTGAGTATCATGGGGATGTACAACTCTTTGACAGACTCTTTTCTTAGGTTTTATTTTTCTTAAATTTATATAGAAGGCTGAACTAATTAGTATGTTTACTTCAGCTATATGCTGATACATGATCATTTAACATGTTGATTATAAATACGTTGAGAACTATGTTGAACAATTGATTTTAGGAAATTTAAATATATTACCTCAATAACATAGTCCAATGTATACATATGTATATTTTGTTTTATCTTTCTATTCTTTTTTTGTTACTCTTTTTATGTTTGAAAAAAATGTCAATGAAAAGAAATATGATTATATTCCACTCCCTCCCGGATCAGACGAGACTGGCTACTATGATACAAACTATTCTCTTGATCAGTAAGAGGTGCTTATTGAACAACTGGCTACAAGTCAAACCCCCGGGAATAAATGATACCATACAACAGTTAAAGTATCTCCCAAAATTGGAGATAGTGGAAATAGAACAGCGAGTGGAATCGCAAGCCCCAAGGTTTTTCAAAAAATTGGAGAGACTTTGTGGAGAAGTTCTGTAGTCCCAATGAAATCATTGAGTGTATGAAGCAATTCTTCAACACAACGTGGTATTATAGTCAAGATGACTTGAACCGACAGGAAATTTTAAAGATAACATAGCATTAAAGATGAGCGAACACCAAAATGTTCGGGTTCGCGTTATTCGAAACGAACTTCCCGCGATGTTCGGGTGTTCGTTTCGAATAACGAACCCCATTGAAGTCAATGGGCGACCGGAACATTTTTGTATTTCGCCGATGCTCGCTAAGGTTTTCATGTGTGAAAATCTTGGCAATTCAAGAAAATGATGGGAACGACACAGCAAGTTCTCCTCTGCCACAGCTGTAACAGCTGTGGCAGAGAAGAACGATGTTAGCCCATTGAATTCAATGGAGCCGTCAATACAGCCGACTCCACTGAATGCAATGGGCTGCCGGCGATCGCGGGATGAATTGTCGGAAAGGGGTTAACTATATAAGCCCTTTCCTGCAATTCATCCAGAAATGTGTAAAAATAAAAAATATATATATACTCACCTGGTGCCGACAGACGGAGTTCAGCGCGGCAGGCTGCAGTTCTCCTGAACTGCTCTGAACAGCTGTTAGTAGTATTCAGCAGCCGGGGATTTAAAATCCCCGCCTGCTGAATAAGATGCCTCTGAATGGTCACAGCCTGACCAATCAGAGGCCAGCCCTCACTCACACCCATTCATGAATTCATGAATGGGTGAGTGAGGGCTGCCTCTGATTGGCTCAGGGGCAGGAGAGCTGCCCCTGAGCCAATCAGAGGCAGCCCTCACTCACCCATTCATGAATTCATGAATGGGTGTGAGTGAGGGCTGGCCTCTGATTGGTCAGGCTGTGACCATTCAGAGGCATCTTATTCAGCAGGCGGGGATTTTAAATCCCCGGCTGCTGAATACTACTAACAGCTGTTCAGAGCAGTTCAGGAGAACTGCAGCCTGCCGCGCTGAACTCCGTCTGTCGGCACCAGGTGAGTATATATATATTTTTTATTTTTACACATTTCTGGATGAATTGCAGGAAAGGGCTTATATATTTAACCCCTTTCCGACAATTCATCCCGCGATCGCCGGCAGCCCATTGCATTCAGTGGAGTCGGCTGTATTGCCGGTTCCATTGAATTCAATGGGCAAACATCGTTCTTCTCTGTCACAGCTGTTACAGCTGTGGCAGAGAAGAAGGATTTGTCTTCTATATGTTCTCAATGGGGTTGGCGCTGCTGCCGCCGGCCCCATTGAGCGCATATAGACGAACATCCGAACATCGTGTGGTGTTCGTTACGAATAACGAACATCCCGAACACCCTAATATTCGCCCGAGCATCAAGCTCGGACGAGTACGTTCGCTCATCTCTACATAGCATAGAAAGGAAATGATTGCTAGGGAAATACACTGCAGGATAGTTAATAGTTATGCGTTTTTGTCATCAGTTCTTTTTTTAAATTTATTTTTGTTTCTCTTTTTCTTTCTTTCTCTTTTCTCTTCTCTCTATAAAATGGCATTAATGATTACGGAAGTTTAGGGGACGGGAAGAATGAAAACTGCAAAGTGCAAGTATGATCTAGGCACATTTCTATTCACATAGATTAAAAGAAATTTGGATATAAGATGGTAAAAGTTTAGATCATTATTAATGCCTGCTGATGTTTTGTTTTGTTATGCTTTGTATACCATGAAAAAGGTTAATAAAAATGAGTTAAAAAAAAATATATGATTTAAAAAAAAACAAAACACGCAGCTATTAGAACCAATGATTCCTTCATCTGAACGTTCCCATAGTAAACCATTGGTTCTAATAGCCATGTGTTTTCTAAGCGCATCATTTTTGCGCACGTGGCACCTTTTGTGTGAAAGAGGCCTAAATGTGTTGTAGTTTAGTATTTTCTTTGACAAGAGATTAGCCTGTTAAAGTTCAAAGCAGGCAGTTAAAATATTCAATGCAAGCTCATAATGAACTAATTTTTTTCTTGTAAAACCGTTTCAATTTAAGTAGATGCTTTGACATCCTCAATTTTCATAGGATTGTTATATTAAGACATCATTGTAATCTGTACAAAAAGCACGTCATACATATTGGGAAGAACAGCTGTCTACGGCAAACAAAATCCACAAGGCTTAGTTAAGAACTGTAAAATGCTATTAGTTAAGCCCTGTCAATATGATATTTTGATTTGGGATTATGCTAGATTTTTTTCAAAGGAGTTTATTTTCCTTTCTACTAAAATATATTTAATTATATTTATATCTGTTTTTTACTTCTTTATAAAAGCGTTAATTTATTTTAGGGATACAGCTAGACTAGCTAAAAATAGAAAGTAATCTTGGACAGTTATTAAAAGGTATAATATACAAATGATGAAAAACATATTCCTGAATGTATATTTCATGTAAACATACAAATTAAAATTATAAAATAATAAAAATGTATTTCTATAAAAAAATATTTTATAGTTTCAGAAACAATATTTCTAGTCTAATCTGCAAGTTTGCAAATTTAATTTAAATATCAAAGCTAATCAAAGGGTGAATGGTGCATACAAATGGTGATCTTTTTTAAATATATATTTTTTTAGTATTACAGTTCTGCAACCTCTCACCACTAGAAATGTGGAAAACTCTTCATGCAAATAGCTATATGTAAAAGTAACTCTTTGAATTTGAATAAAATTAGAGTATATGGCTTTGCCTGATGTAAGTGGCCTTGAACATTAGTTGGTGTTGAGAATTGCAGCAGCAGAAATCCTAGCAAAATGGCTGGTTTTACATGTATTTTTAAATCTTGATGTCAGAACATTTCATAATTATCAGAGATATATCTAGGATACATCTTAAGAATTATTGTATATAAAACCGTGCCTTTTTTATGTGTTTGTTTAATAAATTAAAGTAAATGGAGCAGTTTACCATGGTTTGTGAGGTTTTTATTTTTCACGCAAATCATTTTTATTTTTCACACAAGATCCCAGTGAGAAATAGAAAATAAAAAGGAAACATTTTAATATTGTAATAACAACTAACATCTTGCCACACCTCAAAAAATACCAAAAAAATTGCACTGTGAACCTGAACCAAAATTTCATGCAAGGGCATGCTGCAATTTTGAAAATGACATAATTGAATAGCTGTGATCAGTTAATCGAGTACCAGCTTTCATTGGCTGACGCGGTGCTCGATCAACAAATCAGAGCATTAGCTTACTCGAAGAGGGGTATTCAAGCCCTGCTACCAGGAGGACACGGAAGCCTGCACCAGCGCCACAGCCCAGAGCGAGGAACCCAAACATCAACTGCTGAGGATTTTTTATCTAGGGATTATTTTCGAGGGAGAGCTTATATTTTAAGCCGCCTCCCCCCACTGAAAATCAGGTTAGAGCTTATTATTGGGGAAACACGGTAGTAAAATGCCAGAAAACAAAACACCAGGCAGACGAGCATAGTTTTCTGTGCTGCTAGCAGTGCACAGAACACACTTCTAATAGGAACCAATAGGTTCCTATAGAAGAGTTCACATGGAGGTTGTTAGGTGTGCGAAACTCCATGCACCTAACAAAAGATAGGACAAGCGAGTGCAAACTCACATGTCGGCTCTGAGGTGCGGGCAAAGATAGGACATGTCCTATCTTTGCTGCATGCTTTCTATAGGCTCATATGGGAGCTAAGAAGCACACACCTCGCACCTCGGAGCATGTGAACAGGCTGCTTCAGGAACCTTGAAGCAGCCCATTCACAGATCTTTACTGCGCTGTTAGCAACAAACTTTTCTCGCTGCTAGCAGCACTGACAACTACACTCGTCTGCATGAGCAGAGCTATTCTATTATTAGTCCTGAAATATCAGGGGAAGTAAAAAAATTTTAATAAGTGTACATGCAAAAATGTTTATAATTATTGATTTGACTAAAAACAGTATTCTTTTTGGGACAATGACTTTAAATAAGAACATGCAGCAAATGTACAAGTGAAGTGCAAACACACAGCCAGTGAGACAAAGAAACACATTAATATATACATACATATTACACACACTTACTGAACACATTCTAAACATATACATATATTATATTTAAACACAGATTATAAATAGAGATGAGCGAATGTACTCATTTCGAGTAATTACTCGATCGAGCACCGCGATTTTCTAGTACTTCAGTACTCGGGTGAAAAGATTCGAGGGGCGCCGGGGGGCGAGGGGAGGTGTAGCAGCGCGGGGGGTAGCAGCGGGGAACAGGGTGGAGCCCTCTCTCTCTCCCTCTCCCCCCCCCACTCCCCGCTGCAACCCCCCACTCACCCACGGCGCCCCCCGAATTTTTTCGCCCGAGTACGGAAGTACTCGAAAATCGCGGTATTCAGCGAAAAAGGGGCGTGGCCGAGTACGTTCGCTCATCTCTAATTATAAACACATTCATACATATATACACTAGAGATGAGCGAACGTACTCGGTAAGGGCGATTTCGCAATCGAGCACCGCGATTTTCGAGTACTTCACTACTCGGGTGAAAAGTACTCGGGTGCGCTGTGGGTGAGTGGGGGGTTGCAGCGGGGAGTGGGGGGGAGAGGGAGAGAGAGAGGGCTCCCCCCTGTTCCCCGCTGCTACCCCCCACTCCCCTCTGCAACCCCCCGCCCCACAGCGCACCCGAGTACTTTTCACCCGAGTAGTGAAGTACTCGAAAATCGCGGTGCTCGATTGCGAAATAGCCCTTACTGAGTACGTTCGCTCATCTCTAATATACACCAGATATATACACACATATTTGCATACATACTGCACATACATTTATAGTCTTTGCAGGTTAAGTTTGAACAATCTATAGGGTATCCAGAACAGCAATAGAATAACCTAACCAGCTAAAGGAGTGAGTCAGCACACTACATGATTACGCCTCCATCATGTCCCCCTCCTCTCTCCAATGTCTACAGCCTCCTTCCCCCTGCCTCTTCTGTCTAGTTGACTGCTAGGCTGCTTTGCAGTATTGAGTTACAACAGCCACAAAGCTTCAGAGTTGTAATAATAAGGGAAAAGAGGGAGGGGGTTGCAAGACCTCACTCAGATTGTGGAGAATTTGACAGTGAGGGACTTTGCACAACAGGGAAACCAGAGAGGGCTTACAATTATATTAGGAAGCAGCCAGCCTGCTCTGTAAAAGGCCGATGCTTGGTGGGGCTTTCTCTGCACCCCTAATTGATGCATCACTAATACAGGGAAGGGGGATCATCCCTGGTTCAGAGCCTCTGTATCAATATATTACAGGTCAATACAGAGAGCTATTTATACTCAGAACTGCAACTATAACAAGGGGGCATCCTCTACCTCTAGAAAAAAAGGGTTTCTACACCAAAATAAAAGGGATGCTATACAGTAAGAGCAGTGAAACTATGAAGTTGTCTGCCTAAGGAAATTGTCATGGTTAATTTACTAAAAGGTGCCTCGGTGTCTTTAATGAGTAACAATATAACAAGTTACTAGAGATGAGCGAGCGTACTCGTCCGAGCTTGATGCTCGTTCGAGTATTAGGGTACTCGAGATGCTCATTACTCGAGACGAGCACCACGCGGTGTTCGAGTCACTTCCATTTTCTTCCCAGAAAAGTTTGCACCGTTTTCTGGCTAATAGAAACACAGGGAAGGCATTACAACTTCCTTCTGTGAAGTTCCAGTCCAATCCCACCCCCCTGCAGTGAGTGGCTGGGGAGATCAGGTGACACCAGAGTATATAAACTGGGGCCGGCGGCGGCTCGCCACAGATGCACGCTGAGAGACCTTAGGAAAAGTGCCGTCCTGCTGTAGCTGCTATAGAGAGAGTGTTAGGCTGTTATCTTCGTCTTCAAGAACCCCAACGATCCTTCTTAGGGCCACATCTGACCGTGTGCAGTACTGTTGAGGCTGCTTTTAGCAGTTTTGCACATTTTTTTGTTTTTGTATATCGGGCGTGCAGACCATAGCGTCCTCAGTCTGCAGTCATTTTACTGAGTATAGGGGCAGTACTGGTGAGGCAGGGACAGTGGTACAGGGAAAGAGATATACTGGCTATATAGGCAGTGGGCTTTTTCAATAAAATTGGAAAAAAAAATCTTTGGGCTGCCTGTGACCGTGTTCAGTTTACTGCGTGTCTGCTGGGGGTAGTAGTCGCTCACTATTACCCAGCTAGGTGTTACTGCAGCCTTGCGCATAATTTTTTCTGGCTGCACTGTGCTTTCAATAACCACAGTCATCCTCCAACAGGGAAATCCATATACAGGCTATATAGGCAGTGGGCTTTTTCCCAAAAATTGGAAAAAAATACTATATTTGGGCTGCCTGTGACCATCTTCAGTTTACTGCGTGTGTGCTGGGGGTAGTAGTCGCTCATTATTACCCAGCTAAGCCTGTGACCGTCTACAGTTTACTGCGTGTCTGCTGGGGGTAGTAGTTGCTCATTAATACCCAGCCTTGCGCATAATTTCTTCTGGCTGCACTGTGCTTTCAATAACCACAGTCATCCTCCAACAGGGAAATCCATATACAGGCTATATAGGCAGTGGGCTTTTTCCCAAAAATTTTTCCAGTGGGGCCTGTCTAGACAGCTACTACAACTGAAATGAAACTAATACTGTGCTCCCCCTATACTGCTGCTTTGGAATTGTTACTGGGGCCTGTCTTGACTGCTACTATTACTGAAATGGGCAGTTGGGCAGCATGTTACCCAGGAGAAGTGGCAGCAGAGTGTCATGCAGGCAGTGATTGTGCTTTGTTGGAGGTAGTGTGGTGCTTAGCTAAGGTATGCCTTGCTAATGAGGGTTTTTCAGAAGTAAAAATTGTTGGGGGGGGGGCACTCTTGACGCTATTGTGGCTTAATAGTGGGACCTGGGAACTTGAGATGCAGCCCAACATGTAGCCCCTCGCCTGCCCTATCCGTTGCTGTGTCGTTCCCATCACTTTCTTGAATTTCCCAGATTTTCACAAATGAAAACCTTAGCGGAGCATAGGTCCCATACAAAAATGCTTGGATCGCCCATTGACTTCAATGGGGTTCGTTACTCGAAATGAACCCTCGAGCATCGCGGGAAGTTCGACTCGAATAACGAGCACCCGAGCATTTTGATGCTCGCTCATCTCTACAAGTTACCATTACTAGATTTCTGTAAATTGATTGTTGATCCAGGGATTTATTCAGATTGAAGACAGGAAGGATATTTTCCCCTTATATGAAGAAAATTGGCTTCTACTTCAACAGGTTTTTGTGTTCTTGTGGATCAATATTGCTGGAGAATATGTGGAACTGGGTGGACTTATGTCTTTTTTCAGCCTTAGGCCATCTTCACACAGCTGATGTTCTCATGTCAGTTCTATCCGTACCAAAGATGGGCAGAACTTGCACAGGAGAAGAACCCATTCATTTGAAGTAGTTCTTTCACGCAAGCAAATTTTTCACTCGGATTGAAGGTCCAAGGTTACACAATTGCTGCATGTCCTCTTTTTGTGCAAGTCTCGTACGAGAGAAGGACATGCAATGTGCAGTGTCTCACACATTGCACTGCCCACAGTGGTCCAGGTGCTTTGCAATGAGAGTTGCGCCGAGAGTCTAAGGAGCAAATTGGTCTCGGCTATGTAAATACAGCCTTACAAACTATGCTGCTATGTGTAGAAGTCACTGTGAAGTAAATGGGAGGAGGAGCTGAACTATCTTCATCACCTATTGCTAATAGTCTGTTCCTGTTTTATTTGACTCCAGCTTTATAATAGTAATGCTGCATTTCAATGAAATCCTTCCCTCTGAGGCCGCCTGCACACGAGCGGAAATCCCGCCGCGGGATTTCCCGCGGGATTTCCGCCGCTGAAAGTTTGCATAGGAGTGCATTAAAATACGCACTCCTATGCAGACGGCCGCGGTTTGGCCCCACGAAATCTCGCGCGGCAAACAAACCGCGGCATGTCCTAATTTTCTGCGGGGCACGCACTCACCCGGCCGCCGGCTCCGGTCTGCGCATGCGCCGGCTGCGCGGCAGCCGGCACATGAAAGAGCCGGGGCTGCCAGGCGCGGGTGAGTACGCGCTCGTCCCTGCAGGCGCTCGGGTCGGATCGCGCGGCGAGAATTCTCGCTGCCGGATCCGATCCGCTCGTCTGCAGGCGGCCTGATAATGAGATTACTGTTTAACTTATTCTCTGTACACAAAACACAAAAGGACCATTCATCTCATACAAGAGGATTTAATTTATTTTTATTTTTTATTTTACTATTGAAAGTGGCAAACACCATTAAATGGGGCAATTCCTGACCTTACCCCCTGTAACTCTTGAGCCAACTATTTGTTACATGGAAAGTCATGTAACATCTGAAAGACTGCCATGTAACACTACTGAGCAACCAGTCATATCATTTCCTGGAAATATCGGCTGCTTACGGGTGGTCTCAGGAAGCAGCTATCCAGTTTAGCTGGTTGTTGGTGAAGAGACAAACCTTTAACAAAAAAAGATGATTTAAATAATAGGTATTTTCTTACCATAAAAATTAGTTAACTTAAATTATTTAAAATTATTTCAAATGTTGGTATATTAATAAAAAAGAGTCTAACAACATATATAGGAAAAAGGTTTACATGAAATATGGTGATTGTAGCACAAGATAATTTACATAATTTCATGCCTGAAAACAATAACAACAACAATATAAGGAAATTGCAGAGGTTTCTAATGAAGGGTTTATTACTAGCAAAAGAGAAAAAGGTCTAAATTGACTGAAGCCTTTCCATGCCTTTCTACTGCTCGGTGATTATTTCCAACCAATTAACTTTATAAACAATGCTGTTTGCTCAGAGTCGCTCTCTCTTACTGTAGAGGTTCAGAAATAAACAGAACATATTCTCACACCCATCTAAATGGCTGTCCGTGAACAAAAATATTAGGAATTAGCAAACGATTGTACCACAGCCTACAATAGTGTATGACCTACAAATATTTAAAATTCTTTCCTTTTTGCATTTCAAAAAGATAAGCTCTTTCTAATTGCAAATATCCATTTTCAGTGACTAGATCTAAACAAAATAATTAGGGAAGTAATTTTGTTTTTCTCATTATATGCAAGCCTGACCTTGAAAAAACGGTTATGCAGAGAACTTCTGTTACATCTGTTGTTATATATATGTTGTGCCACAAATGTGTGTCATTAGAAGAAAGAAACTGCCTGAAACTGTTCCAGGCTGTCAAATGCTAAGAGTGACTTCATGCATGCATGACTTTTAAAGACAATTATTGTAATCATCAAATTCATTCATTTAAGAATTTGGTTATTGTCTTCTGTTGTTTAACAAAGCCACACCATTTTGTATCAAAGTGTCAAGGTTCAGCGTCTGCAGGTTTAAAACTTCAAATACTGAATATTATGACTATTATTATGAGGTGGGGGGGGGGGTGATGAGTAGCATTGCTCATCTTCATTGACTGCGTGAAGAAAATCGTCCTGATTTTTTTCAAAAACAAATTGGGTTAGTAAGAACCAGTTTTGAAAATCGCAGAAAACTTTAATTTCCCATAATTCCTGCTGTAGAGATCAGCATGCAGCCAATCAGCAGCTATGGTGCCTTTCTGATGTCACCAAATGTGTCCTCCGTCTTGCATTTGAACAATATCTTTATTGGATGCCTGCATCATCTATATATGGATAAAGCTGAAAGCCCTCACTGACTGACTGACTGACTGACTGACTGACTGACTGACTGACTGACTGACTGACTGACTGACTGACTGACTCACTCACTCACTGACTCACTCACTGACTGACTCACTGACTGACTGACTGACTCGCCAAAAGTTCTCCAACTTCCCGATGTCGTAGAAACATGAAATTTGGCATAAGCATAGATTATCTCCAAAATAGGAAAAGTAATTGGGTCCCAACTCGATTATTCAATTCTAGCGCAAAAGAATTGGCGTCGAAATTTAACGTACATAATCTAAATCTCTCAGTTCCCAATGTCATAAAAACTTCAAATTTGGCACGCGCATTGAATATGTCATAAATAGGAAAAGTTAATAGGTCCCAACATGATTATTCAATTCTATGCGCAAAAGAATTAGCGTCCAAATTTTACGTACGGAATCTAATTTTCTCACTTTCCGGTGTCATAGAAATTTGGCACGAGCATTGATTGTGTCATAAATATGAAAAGTTAATGGGTCCCAACTCGATTATTCAATTCTATGCGCAAAAGAATTAGCGTACAAATTTTACGTACGGAATCTAATTTTCTCACTTTCCGGTGTCATAGAAACGTGAAATTTGGCACGAGCATTGATTATGTCATAAATAGAAATAGTTAATGGGTCACAACTCGATTATTCAATTCTAGCGCAAAAGAATTAGCGTCGAATTTTTACGTGCGAAATGTAATTTTCTCACTTTCCGGTGTAATAGAAACGTGAAATTTGGCACGAGCATTGATTATGTCATAAATAGGAAAAGCTAATGGGTCCCAACTCTATTATTTAATTCTATGCGCAAAAGAATTAGCGTCCAAATTTTACGTACATAATTTAAATCTCTCACTTCCCAATGTGATAGAAACATGAAATTTGGCACGAGCATTGATTGTGTCATGGGTCCCAACTCGATTATTCAATTCTATGCGCAAAAGAATTAGCGTACAAATTTTACGTACGCAATCTAATTTTCTCACTTTCCAATGTCATAGAAACGTGAAATTTGGCACGAACATTGAATATGTAATAAATAGGAAAAGCTAATGGGTCCCAACTCTATTATTCAATTCTATGCGCAAAAGAATTAGCGTCCAAATTTTACATGCGGAATGTAATTTCTTCACTTTCCAGTGTCATAGAAACAGGAAATTTGGCACGAGCATTGATTATGTCATAGATAGGAAAAGCTAATGGGTCCCAACTCCATTATTCAATTCTATGCGCAAAAGAATTAGCGTCAAATTTTACGTGCGGAATGTAAATTTTTTCACTTTCCGGTGTCATAGAAACGGGAAATTTGGCACGAGCATTGATTATGTCATAAATAGGAAAAGTTAATGGGTCCCAACTCCATTATTCAATTCTATGCGCAAAAGAATTAGCGTCCAAATTTTACGTGCGGAATGTAATTTTCTCACTTTCCGGTGTCATAGAAACAGGAAATTTGGCACGAGCATTGATTATGTCATAAATAGGAAAAGCTAATGGGTCCCAACTCCATTATTCAATTCTATGCGCAAAAGAATTAGTGTCCAAATTTTACGTACATAATCTCAATCTCTCACTTCCCAATGTCATAGAAACATGAAATTTGGCACAAGCATTGATTGTGTCATAAATATGAAAAGTTAATGGGTCCCAACTCGATTATTCAATTGTAAGCGCAAAAGAATTAGTGTCCAAATTTTATGTACGTAATCTAATTCTCTCACTTCCTGATGTCATTTTATATAAAGGAAACGTCGCATGGTTGCCTCCACATGGTGTTTCCTGGGTCACGCAGAGAACTATGCAAAATGGTGAACATTAGAGATGAGCGAATGTACTCGTCCGAGCTTGATACTCGTTCGAGTATTAGCGTGTTCGAGATGCTCGTTACTCGTAACGAGTACCACGCGATGTTCGGGTTACTTTCACTTTCATCTCTGAGATGTTAGCGCGCTTTTCTGGCCAATACAAAGACAGGGAAGGCATTACAACTTCCCCCTGCGATGTTCAAGCCCTATACCACCCCCCTGCAGTGAGTGGCTGGCGAGATCAGGTGTCACCCGAGTATAAAAATCGGCCCCTCCCACGGCTCGCCACAGATGCGTTCTGACATAGAGGAGGGAAAGTGGTATCTTGGTGGAGCTGCTATAGGGAGAGTGTTAGGAGTATTTTAGGCTTCAAGAACCCCAACGGTCCTTCTTAGGGCCACATCTAACCGTGTGCAGTGCTGTGGAGGCTACTTTTTGCAGTGTTGCACATTTTTTTTTTTGGTATATCGGCCGTGCAGAGCATTGCGCCCTGCAGTAATACTTCAGGGCCAGAAGCGCTTAGGCAGGGACAGAAGACATATTGATTGAATATAGGCAGTGGGCCTTTGCAAAAACATTTGGGAAAAAAAATCTATTTGGGCTGCCTGTGACTGTCCTCAGTGTACTGGGTCTGTGCTGGGTATAGTTGTCCTCCTAATTCATACGCAGCCAGCTAAGTGTTACAGCAGGCTTGCGCAAAATTATTTCCTGGCTCTGTCTGGGCTGTGAAATCACCGCTGTATTGCAGTTCACAGTGCAACACTCTGCAGTTCTTTGACATACTCCAGGGCCAGAAGCGCTTAGGCAGGGACAGAAGACATATTGATTGAATATAGGTAGTGGGCCTTTGCAAAAAAAATTTGGGGAAAAAAATCTATTTGGGCTGCCTGTGACTATCGTCAGTGTTCTGGGTCTGTGCTGGGGGTAGTAGTTCTACAAATTCATACGCAGCCAGCTATGTGTTACAGCAGGCTTGCGCAAAATTATTTCCTGGCGTTCCGTAAGCGGTCAGCCTCCAACCACAGGCCAATAAGCGGCACATTTAATTACAGCGTTCTGTTTCTGCACTACTGGTAATACAGCATGCTGAGTGGTAAGGGTAGGCCTAGAGGACGTGGACGCGGAGGCCCAAGTCAGGGTGTGGGCACAGGCCAAGCCAGTGCGGTGGCCAGGGGTAGAGGCAGGGCCAGACTGAATAATCCACCAACGGTTTCCCAAAGCGCCCCCTCGCGCCATGCCACCCTGCAGAGGTCAAGGTGCTCTACGGTGTGGCAGTTTTTCACAGAGACGCCTGACGACCGACGAACAGTGGTGTGCAACCTTTGTCGCGCCAAGATCAGCTGGGGAGCCACCACCACCAGCATGCGCAGGCATATGATGGCCAAGCACCCCACAAGGTGGGACGAAGGCCGTTCACCGCCTCCGGTTTGCACCACTGCCTCTTCCCCTGTGCCCCAACCTGCCACTGAGATCCAACCCCCCTCTGAGGACACAGGCACTACCGTCTCCTGGCCTGCAGCCACACCATCACCTCCGCTGTCCTCGGCCCCATCCAGCAATGTCTCTCAGCGCAGCGTCCAGACGTCGCTAGCGCCACTGTTTGAGCGCAAGCGCAAGTACGCCGCCACGCACCCGCACGCTCAAGCGTTAAACGTGCACATTGCCAAATTGATACGCCTGGAGATGCTGCCGTATAGGCTTGTGGAAACGGAGGCTTTCAAAAGCATGATGGCGGCGGCGGCCCCGCGCTACTCGTTTCCCAGTTGCCACTACTTTTCCCGATGTGCCGTCCCAGCCCTGCACGACCACGTCTCCCGCAACATTGTACGCGCCCTCACCAACGCGGTTACTGCCAAGGTCCACTTAACAACGGACACGTGGACAAGCACAGGCGGGCAGGGCCACTATATCTCCCTGACGGCACATTGGGTGAATTTAGTGGAGGCTGGGACAGAGTCAGAGCCTGGGACCGCTCATGTCCTACCCACCCCCAGAATTGCGGGCCCCAGCTCGGTGCTGGTATCTGCGGCGGTGTATGCTTCCTCCACTAAACCACCCTCCTCCTCCTCCTCCTCAAACGCAACCTCTGTCTCGCAATCAAGATGTGTCAGCAGCAGCAGCACGTCGCCAGTAGTCGGTGTCGCGCGGCATGGCAGCACAGGGTGGGCAAGTGTCAGCAGGCCGTGCTGAAACTACTCAGCTTAGGAGAGAAGAGGCACACGGCCCACGAACTGCTGCAGGGTCTGACACAGCAGACCGACCGCTGTCTTTCGCCGCTGAGCCTCCAACCGGGCATGGTCGTGTGTGACAACTGCCGTAACCTGGTGGCGGCTCTGCAGCTCGGCAGCCTCACGCACATGCCATGCCTGGCCCACGTCTTTAATTTGGTGGTTCAGCGCTTTCTGAAAAGCTACCCACACTTGTCATACCTGCTCGGAAAGGTGCGCCGGGTCAGCGCACATTTCCGCAACTCCAAGACGGATGCTGCCACCCTGCGGACCCTGCAACATCGGTTTAATCTGCTAGTGCACCGACTGCTGTGCGACGTGCCCACACGGTGGAACTCTACGCTCCACATGTTGGCCAGGCTCTATGAGCAGCGTAGAGCTAGAGTGGAATACCAACTCCAACATGGGCGGCGTAGTGGGAGTCAGCCTCCTCAATTCTTTACAGAAGAGTGGGCCTGGTTGGCAGCCATCTGCCAGGTCCTTGGAAACTTTGAGGAGTCTACCCAGATGGTGAGCGGGGATGCTGCAATCATTAGCGTCACCATTCCTCTGCTATGCCTCTTGAGAAGTTCCCTGCAAAGCATAAAGGCAGACGCTTTGCACTCAGAAACGGAGGCGGGGGAAGACAGTATGTCGCTGGATAGTCAGAGCACCCTCATGTCTATATCTCAGCGCGTTGAGGAGGAGGAGGAGGGGGAGGAGCATGAGGAGGAGGGGGAAGAGACAGCTTGGCCCACTGCTGAGGGTACCCATGCTGCTTGCCTGTCATCCTTTCAGCGTGTATAGCCGGAGGAGGATCCTGAAAGTGATCTTCCTAGTGAGGACAGCCATGTGTTGCGTACAGGTACCCTGGCACACATGGCTGACTTCATGTTAGGATGCCTTTCTCGTGACCCTCGCGTTACACGCATTCTGGCCACTACGGATTACTGGGTGTACACACTGCTCGACCCACGGTATAAGGAGAACCTTTCTACTCTCATTCCCGCAGAGGAAAGGGGTTCGAGAATGATGCTATACAACAGGGCCCTGGTGGACAAACTGATGGTAAACTTCCCATTCGACAGCGCTAGTGGCAGAAGGCGCAGTTCCGAGTGCCAGGTAGCAGGGGAGGCGCAGAGATCAGGCAGCATGTACAGCGCAGGCAGGGGAACATTCTCCACGGCCTTTGCCAGCTTTATGGCTCCCCAGCAAGACTGTGTCACCGCTCCCCAGTCAAGGCTGAGTTGGCGGGAGCACTGTAAAAGGATGGTGAGGGAGTACGTAGCCGATCGCATGACCGTCCTCGGTGACGCCTCTGCCCCCTACAACTACTGGGTGTCGAAGCTGGACACGTGGCCTGAACTCGCGCTGTATGCCCTGGAGGTGCTTGCTTGTCCTGCGGCTAGCGTCTTGTCAGAGAGGGTGTTTAGTGCGGCTGGGGGAATCATCACGGATAAGCGTACCCGCCTGTCAACCGACAGTGCTGACAGGCTTACACTCATCAAGATGAACAAAGCCTGGATTTCCCCAGACTTCTCTTCTTCACCAGCGGACAGCAGCGATACCTAAGCAATACGTAGGCTGCACCCGCTGATGGAAGCATCGTTCTCTATCACCATCAAAAACGGGGACATTTTTGCTTCATCAATCTGTGTATAATATTCCTCCTCCTCCTCCTGCTCCTCCTCCTGAAACCTCACGTAATCACGCCGAACGGGCAATTTTTCTTAGGCCCACAAGGCTCAGTCATATAATTTTTCTAAGCAATTTTTATACGTTTCAATGCTCATTAAAGCGTTGAAACTTGCACCTGAACCAATTTTTATTTTAACTGGGCTGCCTCCAGGCCTAGTTACCAATTAAGCCACATTAACCAAAGCGATTAATGGGTTTCACCTGCCCTCTTGGTTGGGCATGGGCAATTTTTCTGAGGTACATTAGTACTGTTGGTACACCAATTTTTTGGGGCCCTCGCCTACAGTGTATTCCAATTAATTTTTTGCCCACCTGCATTAAAGCTGACGTTACATCAGCTGTGTTGGGCACTGCAATGGGATATATTTATGTACCGCCGGTGGGTTCCAGGGAGCCACCCATGCTGTCGGTCCACACGGAGCTGTAACTACATGTGTCCACTTCTAAAGAACCCTAGTCTAACTGGGGCATGCAGTGTGGGCCGAAGCCCACCTGCATTAAACATGACATTACCTCAGCTGTGATGGGCAATGCTATGGGATATATTTATTTGCCGCCGGTGGCTTCCTGGCACCCACCCATGCTGTCGGTCCACAGGGACTTCACAATAGGGAGTTGTACCTGCCTGTGTCTATGAATTAAAAAGCCCGGTCAGGTTGGGGCATGCAGTGTGGGCCGAAGCCCACCTGCATTTAATCTGACGTTAGCTCTGCTGTCCAGGGCACTGCAATGGGATACATTTATGTACAGCCGGTGGGTTCCAGGGAGCCACCCATGCTGTGGGTGCACACGGAATTCCCATTGCGGAGTTGGGGATTCCCAGTTGTACCTGCCTGTGACTATTTATAAAAAACCGCGGTCTGACTGGGGCATGCAGACACCTTCACAAAATGAATAGTGTGTGGCACATTGGTTCCCCATTGCTATGCCCACGTGTGCAGCTCCTGATGGCGGTGGCACAGGATTATATTTCTCATTGCTTCTGTACAGCATTGTGGGCTATCGCCCCGCCCCTTTTAAAGAGGGTCGCTGCCTAGCCGTGCCAACCCTCTGCAGTGTGTGCCTGCGGTTCCTCCTCATGGCAGACGCACTTATAAATAGACATGAGTGTGGCGTGGCATGAGGGCAGCTGAAGGCTGCGCAGGGACAATTTGGTGTGCGCTGTGGACACTGGGTCGTGCAGGGGGGGGGGGTTGGGCAGCATGTAACCCAGGAGAAGTGGCAGCGGAGTGTCATGCAGGCAGTGATTGTGCTTTGTTGGAGGTAGTGTGGTGCTTAGCTAAGGTATGCATTGCTAATGAGGGCTTTTCAGAAGTAAAAATTGTTGGGAGGGGGGGGCCCACTCTTGCCGCTATTGTGGCTTAATAGTGGGACCTGTGAACTTGAGATGCAGCCCAACATGTAGCCCCTCGCCTGCCCTATCCGTTGCTGTGTCGTTCCCATCACTTTCTTGAATTGCCCAGATTTTCACAAATGGAAACCTTAGCGAGCATCGGCGATATACAAAAATGCTCGGGTCGCCCATTGACTTCAATGGGGTTCGTTATTCGAAACGAACCCTCGAGCATCGCGAAATTTTCGTCCCGAGTAACGAGCACCCGAGCATTTTGGTGCTCGCTCATCTCTAAACATCACCAAAGACATAAAGCAATATTTTGCCCTCTGTTGTCAGCATGCTATTATCGTGTCCCTCAAGTGTCAATGCATAATGCATCCCATGTGGCAGCGTGCCCGCCTGTATCACATCTTGTATCCAAGCTAGATGTGGTACAACAGGGTACTAGAGCCTCCATGCCCGCCCATATCACATCTTGTGTCCAAGCTAGAGGCAGTACAACAGGGTACTAGAGCCTCCATGCCCGCCCATATCACATCTTGTATCCAAGCTAGAGGTGGTACAACAGGGTACTAGAGCCTCCATCCACCCCCTCCCCGTATCACATCTTGTATCCAAGCTAGAGGTGGTACAACAGGACATACATACAATAAGACCAGCTTTACATAGATGTAAGTGCGATTGCGCACACTGTTATGCAGGTTTTTATCTCTCTGAGGGCAGCCATACACAGGTGTAAGCGCATGTATGCTCTCTATTGCGGAACGTACATGTCCTATGCAGTGTGTGTGTGTGTATATATCTCCATATGCATCTTGATATATATATACGCATAGATACATTTATATATACATACACTCATACAATACATTGCATGGGGAATATTCAAAGGGGAAAAAAGACAGGTATGCGTTTCCTGTTTTACCATGTGGAGTGACTACTGTGAATGATTGCTGTGAGTGATTATTGTGAGTAACTACTGTGAGATGGTAAGGAAGATCTGGAAGCATTGGGTGTTCAGGGACAGAGAGGCAGGGAGAAACTCTAGCAGATTTTGGTGGACTACAAGCTCTATTCACTGCACTAGATCACTGGATGGGCGGAAGTAGCTTTGTGAGGGCGGAAGTGGTCAGCACAGCAAGGGGTGCTGGGAGATGACCTTCTAGCAGGAGGGGCTGAACATGTAAACAGAGCATGGAGGTGAAAATAGAGCCCAGGTAAGTACAACTACTGAAAAAAACGTTTTGTATGTGTTATTTACCACAGCCTGTGCCGGCAGGGCAGATTTACTGGAGAGAAAAAAATACAGATTGTAATGACAGAACCCCTTTAAGGCGCAAACAGGCTTGGTCACTAAGGGGTTAAAGGGTGAATTCAGATCCCTTGCATTTTGAGAAGTAAATTTAAGTACCATCCTTATTCAGATAATTGACGCTGAGATTCTGCAAGTGAAGTGTGACTGCACAAACATAGAAAATTAAACAGTTGTGAATACATACTAAGAGAAACATGGCCGGATCATTATGGTTGAAGGTTGTGGTAGAAAGCTTCTGGTACCTGCGAATAGAAAATCGAGAAAAAGGACAAATACAAAAAGTGTACGAAAAAGCAGGACTTAATACCTGCATACTTTTCAGGGAGAAACAAAGACTTCGCCTGTTGGTAATCGGCCTTCCTTAGTGGAAGCAATAAAGATTTCCAATCGACTGAGAAGAAAGAAGTAGCATCATAAAATGCCAGGTTAAAATGGCATCTTTCAAAAGTGGGTAGATTGGGTCCAGGTCTTGGCAATTTTCTTGGATCTTGCCGCTGGAACGAGTCATGCATCTCCTGTGTGTGCTATTCGCCAAGATGTCAAAAGTTTTTCAACTTCCTGTGGGGTGGTAATTATGTGGAGGGATCCATCCTTGTGGGTTATTAGTTTCGTCGGGAAACCCTACTTGTACAAGATTTTATTTGAGCGCAATGCCATTGTGATAGGCGCAAAGGCTCTTCTTGCTTGTATAGTTGGTTGGGATAAGTCTATAAACAGTTGGATGCCTGAAAAGGGATTGGGCAAGGTGCCCACTTTTCCTGCCTCCTGCATCATAGCCTCTTTAACATAGAAAAAGTGAATCCTTGCGATAACATCTCTTGGCACATCTGCAGGGAGGATGCTTGGTTTAGGCAATCTGTGTGCTCTGTCTATAAGCCGCTCTTGTTCAGAAATATTTGGAAGAATAGTATGGATTAATTGAGAGAGAAAGTCTTTCAGATTAGATTGATTGACGGCTTCCGGAATTCCCCGAAATTTTATGCTGTTGAGCCTATTCCTATCCTCCAAATCTGCGAGTTTGTTTTTAATGGCTGCAACTTCCTCTTCCAGAGCGTAGTGTGAGTCTATCAGATTATTATGTGAAGTGGTCAGTTCCCCCATCCTATGTTCCACATGGTCTTTATCGTCACCTAGCTCTTGGATGGAGGAGTTAACTGAGGAGGACAAAAGGTTAAAGTCCTTCTGCATAGAGTGTCTTAGAGCCACCACCATGTTTTTTTATAAAGAGCTCTGAGGCTGGCTGATGAGAGGAGGGGAGACTCATGATAGGATCTTCAGGAAGAACTAGGCTAGCTTCTGAAGGAGATAGAGAAGACACGCTCGGCCTCTGCTTTTCAGGGCTAGCAGAGGGGGAAGGGTGTACACTATGCTGGGCTTCTAGAACGAGCGCCATCTTGCCTGCCGCACCCTCATCATGTATTTCAATGGAGGCTGAACTCACCCTCCTCTGCCGCTGGTTCTGGGGTGCCTGCAGTTGCTGGTGTACCATGGAGATGCCGCTGTTCCCCTTGACGGCGATGATTGCAGGGAGAGCCGCATCGTTAGGAGGAGAAGTGGCCGCTACCTCCTCTTCAGCGGAGGATCCTGAGTGTGAGGACGGACTGCAAGCGGCCGCGGCCTCACCTCTGCCGGCGCTGCGGACCATGAAGAAATCAGAGACCCTCTGTGGAGGAGCCCTGGAAGTCTTCCGCTTGGTCATGCTTGCACTCCCACCGGTAAGTGGAGAATAAAAGAGGGATTCTTCTCTAGGATGTTCTATGAAGTCGCTGTGGAAGGGGATTAGACAAACGGAGCTTACAGATATGCATCCAGCTCGGTCGGCATTCAGGCCACATCCCGCAGTTTGTGTAGCATTTTGACGTAGTGCATTATACAACATGATGAAGACTAGGGGTGAGGGTCGAGGACGAGGATGTGGATGTGGGCACCCGAATGAGGGTGTGGGCAGAGGCTGAGGTCCTGGGCAGGGTGAAACTGTGCTCGTTTGGCCAATCTAATTTCTTCATAATACATGCTGTCTTTCCCTGGGGCACTGGTTAAAAAGCCCCTCGGGAGAGGCAGGGAGTGCCACCTGGATCCTATGAAGCCAGTATAAGCTATATGTTAAAAAAAATCTTTCAGGGGTTCACCTGCACTCTGGGTAAAAAAAAATCTTTCAGGGGTGCACCTATACTGTTGGAACACAAATGTTTCAGGGGTTTGCCTATACTCTTGGTCAACAAATGTTTCAGGGGTTTGCCTATAGTCTTTGTACACAAATGTTTCAGGGGTTCGCCTATACTCTTGGTACACAATTCTTTCAGGGGTCGACCTATACTCTTGGTACACAAATACCCTGTACTCTCGCTCAACAAAACTTTCAGGTTCTCACCTGCAATGTTGGTAAAAAAAAAATTCTGTTTAAAATGGGTTGTTTTCTTCATAAAAAAATGTAGAAGTACTGGCCTCTGAGTCCCCCCTATGCTGGCGTTTGTGGCTAATGAAATCGTGTGATGGAGGTGGCATGGGATGGCACTTACAGTCATACATTAATTTGTCTGCGATTTGTCAGCTATGAAGCTCAATTTTAAAAGGGTCACAAGGCGTACAGAAACGTACCCCAGCGCGGTAACCATATTTGGCCACTAATTTCTTTACAGTTCATGGTGTCTTTCCCTGGGGCACTGGTTAACAAGCCCCTCAGGGAGAGATTTTTTTTTTTCTCTTTGCACACTTCCTCAACCAGAAGAGGCGTAGTTGTGTGCCCGGACGTTCGGAGGTGGTGCCCGGGTCGTACGGCCGCCCGCAAGCTACCGCAGGAGGACAGGCAGAGTGGGGACTCAGAGACTCCGTGGCTCTGTCCCTAAGGGAGGCAGCAGAGGGGCGGCTGCAGTGCGTTGACTCCAGTGTGCGTGTCCCCACTCCGCAGCGCTTTGAGAAAATAGGACAAAGGCCGCCAGCTCTCCGCCAGTACTCCAAAGGCGGGTTGACCCGAACCCCCGAGACAAGAAGAGAGGGCCGCTCCTCTTTCGCGTGACGCTCCGGAGCCGAAGGACCGGCCTACGGTGTCACGGAGCTCTCGTCGGCGAAATAGGCGAAGGGGTGCAACTTACCTCATCTGGCATAGGGCAGCTGGACGCTGCACTGGGAAAAATTTCAGTATGCTGTGGATGCAGGCTCGTGCGGGGGATTGGACTGCAATGCCAGCATGTAGCACAGGAGAAGAGGCAGTGGTGTCACCCGCAGGCGGTGATTGGCCTTCGTTGCACCTAGTGTGGTGCTTAGCTAAGATGTGCCAGCTAATGTGCCTTGCTGATTATGGTCTGTCCCAACTAAATTGTTAGGGGGGTGACCACCAGGCTCTTGCCCACAATTTGGCTTAATAGTGCGACTTGGGAGCCTCAGATGCATCCATGCATGCTGCCCCTGCTGTTCCCTATCCGTTTCTGTGGGGTTTCCATCACTTTCTGGTGTTTTCAGGTGATTCACACAACCTCCCTCTAAGCGGAGCATGGGTCACCTTGAAAAATGCTCGAGTCTCACATTGACTACAATGAGGTTCGTTACTCGAAACGAGTTCTCGAGCATTATGAAAAGTTCGACTCGAGTAACGAGCACCCGAGCATTTTGGTGCTCGCTCATCTCTAATCATATCCCATATATGCATTCAGTGGAACAGTTTAGAATGGTGCTGCAGAACATGAAGGCACATGTATGCAACTCTATACCTGTACAAGATGTATATACCTATGCAGTTGCATAAGTCTACCATTAAAAAAATATATACATACATTCATTTTATGTTTAATAAGGTTGACTGTGCTTTTCAATACAGTTGTAGAATCCCAATGTATGCTGTAAGAGGTTTGCGAAAAGGACACCCTTTTGGAATATATTTGCCCATTAAAGTCAATGGGCATACTGGCACATGTGTTAAACCTTATGGTCACAGCAAATAATAAAGCCCTGTATAGTCTCTAAGTCCAAGAGTAAAATGTAGTACGCAGACAAAGGGTGTGCATATGGCTGTTTATGTCCTTATCCCTATTTTTCCTGACATATATAGCCAACAGAAGGCTATGACACATGCCACTGTATAAGCATACAGTAGTATATGTCACCAAAAGGCTCCCATTGTAAATGCAAAAAAAAATCTATTTTATAGAAAACTCTATCCCTCTGTATCTTTATTACTGATACAAAATATCATATTTTTTTTCAATTATCCTGTTACAGATGTAGCATTTATCAACATGATTGTGCTACAGCAATATTGTAGAATGCCTATGCAATTTGCATAGTGAGTGACAATTGCCACAGTATGGAAATAGCATAAACATTGCAGCATGCCTTCTCTATTAATATTTATAATTAAATTTTTTATTGAATTTTTTTCAAACTTTTTCCAACCAGTTACAGAGTTGTGGAGACACCTTAGTAGGTGAGTCTGGATCTTAGCAATACAGAGTTGTAACATGGGTGGACCTACAGACAAAAATATAACTCAAACATTACAACATTTGTAAAACCAATGTAAAAACCAAAAAGAGAGAGGGAAAAAGAAAAAAAAAGGGGGGGGGGGGGTAAAACCGGCGGAGGTACATTTTCCCTGTTAAGAAGATAATTATTCTTGAGTTATGCTAATAGGTCTTTACAGTATATGCCTGAATTCCATCCGTTAGAAGGTAGGGGAGTCGAGGGGAGAGAGAAAGGGTTAAGAAAGCTAGGGAGGTGGTGGTGAAAAGTGTTTGGAGTTGATCGGGTGGGGGGATTTCACTGACTTATGTTAGTTGTTTTTATGTCTTTTCTTTGGAGCCCCTGTGTCTTTTCCCCCTCAAGTTCTCCTCATTTCTATAGAGGGTTGTTGCTTGTATAGTCCAGCCAGGTTACCCAGAAGGACGTTCGGTGGGATCTGGAGGCATCTCTACGCGAAAAGGCTTCCTCTAGGTGGAAAGTAAGTTCCACCGAGTTTCTAACTTCTGAGATCGAAGAAGCCTACTTCGCCTTCCAATGTCTGGCGATTACCATGCGTGCCGCCAGAATGATGTGTGAGGTAATAGCTGAATAGAAGGGAGATAGTTTGTCCGTTTTCAGGAAGCAGAGGGCCAGGTTAGGGTCAGGGGAGACGTGCTGGTGGGTGACTGAGTATATAAGGTTGAATACAAGGTTCCAGAAGGACCTTATGATGGGGCATAGCCACCACATGTGGAAATAGGTGCCCTTTGCGCCGCACTCTCTCCAGCAAGCCTCCGAGACTAGGGGGTTCATTTTGGATACTCTTGCCGGGGTAAGGTACCAGCGAATAAATATTTTTTGGGAGGATTCCTAATGGGAGATGCCGTGCAAAATCTTTTTAGTCCACGAGAGTGCCCGGTTCCACTCTTCCAAGCTAAAAGTTTGTTTAAACTCAAGCTCCCATAGGGTCATGTGGGTTGGTTTAGTTTGGACTGACTGGGAGAATGAGGTTTCATAAAAGGTAGAAATGCCTCCGGAGGCCCCTGTTGAGAGCGAGAAGAAAGCAAAGGCCACCTTAGGGCATGTGGGTTTATGAACATCTAGAGATTGTAATGCATACCTTAATCTTAGGTGGGAGAAGCCCAGTTTATTGGGAAGTTTCTCACTTGCTGTAGGGAAGTTCATAATGGCCCCGTCTCTATAGAGGTCTCCGATTTTTCTGACTCCAAACTTCTCCCAGGTCCTAAATTCAAAATCTGGGAGAATGGAAGACAGGAATCTCAGTGGGAGAAGTGTGGCCGGTATTTTTTCAGAGGTTGAGGAGGCTAATTGGTTCCATATCTGAACCGACACTTGTATGCTTGGTAGGGCATGAGACGG
The DNA here is from genome assembly GCF_035609145.1 of Eleutherodactylus coqui. Taxonomy (NCBI): domain Eukaryota; kingdom Metazoa; phylum Chordata; class Amphibia; order Anura; family Eleutherodactylidae; genus Eleutherodactylus; species Eleutherodactylus coqui. Next base: position 260,719,350 of record NC_089837.1, on the reverse strand, counting down.
CGGAGGGGAGGGGTTGACTCCGAGGAGAGAGATCAGGGGGGCTCCCAGGGTTGCTGCTTCTATGCTTACCCATTTTTTGGGGGATGTGGGGGTCCACCAGTGCTTGATTTGATCTAGTGTGGCTGCTGCAAAATATCGCTTAATGTTGGGGGCTTGCATCCCCCCTAGTTTGTATGGCCTTGCCAAGGTGGAGAATTTGATTCTGGCGTGTGCTCCTCCCCAAATAAATTGGTTAATAAGAGCTTGAAGTTTTGACATAAAATGCGCGGGGATCGGAATTGTAACGGTTCTATAAACGTATAATATACGAGGGAGGATCATCATTTTGACTGCTGCTATTCTGCCAGCCCATGAGATGAAGGGTTTACGGAACTTACTTAGAATGCTCGGAATACGATACAGGAGTGGTAGGTAGTTTTTGGAAAAGGTCAGGGAACTAGGGTATGTGATATTAATGCCTAGATATGGTAGCGCGTCTTTAGACCAGGAGAAGGGGAAGGTTTCCGTGATGGCCTGGGTGGTCTTTTCGTCTAAGCCTAGGTTTAGCATTTGGGATTTTGCGTTATTAACCTTGTAGTATGAAACATCGCCAAACTGGGCTAGGGTGGATTGGGCTTGTGTCAGTGAGGAAATGGGATTTGTAATGGCTAGGATAACGTCGTCTGCGTATAGTCCGATTTTGTGGTCTTGTGAAGCTATTTTAATTCCCTGTATGTTCTGGTTGCCCCTGAACTTTTCCGCCAGCGGTTCCATGATCAGGGCAAATATTAGGGGAGATAGGGGGCACCCCTGCCTTGTACCGTTGGAAATGGAGAATGAAGAGGAGAGGCAGCCTGAAGAGAGGACTCTTGCAGATGGAGTTGAATACAAGGCTAAGATTGCTGATTTAATAGGCCCGGAGAAGCTGAATTTCCCCAGGGTGGCTTCCAGGAATCCCCAGTGTATGCGATCGAATGCTTTCTTGGCATCTAACGCCAGGAGTAGTGCCGGGGTTCCATTCCTTTCTGCCACCCTGACGAGATTCAGAAACCGTCGGGTACCATCAGGGGCCTGTCTCTGTGGAACGAATCCAACCTGATCTTCTGCTACTAGTAGAGGGAGGATCGAGAACAGTCTTATACTAAGAAGTTTTGCATAAATTTTTACGTCCGTGTTTAGGAGAGAGATGGGATGAAAATTAGCCGGAGTTGTGCTCTCCTTCCCTGGTTTCCTTCCCTTGACAATCAGTGCTTCCAAAATTTCGGGTGGGAAGGAGCCACTTCTCATCGCTCCATTAGACATGGACGCCAGGTGAGGGGCTAAAATTGGGGCAAATAGCCATTTGAGAAGCCGTCTGGGCCTGGGGATTTATGTGGTTTTAGTAATTGGATCGTATCTAATACTTCTTGAGTAGAAATTGGAGCCGAGAGATTATCTAGTTGCTCGGGGGAGAGACAGGGAAGATTTATGTTTTGTAGAAATTGTTGTATTTCTTCGTTATGGGGGTGGTGGATGTTTGGGTTGTCCTTTAGATTATATAGGGAAGAGTAATATGTGGCGAACATGTTTGCGATCTTTTGGGGATGGAATATTTTGTTGCCTTGGGAGTCGAACAGGTGTCTAATTCTTTCTTTCGCTCTGCGATCTTTTAGTTGTTTTGCTAGCAAGGCCCCAGTCCTGTTGTCGTGTGCATAAAATTGCATCTTAAATTTTAGGAACGAGATGTCATGCTTAGCAACTAGTAGATTCTGAAGCTTCGCTCTCAGGTTAAACAGATCTGCTGTTCTTTGTATAGATGGTTCTTTTTTGTTTAGGGAATCTAGAGATTTGATTTGATCCATTAGGCTATTGAATTCCTCATCTCTTTTCTTTTTTGCCCTGGCTCCAAGTTTTATGAACATGCCCCACATGAAGGCTTTATGAGCATTCCATACGGTACTCATGTTCGGGACCGAGCCTATATTATTTGCAAAGAAGCCCTCCAGTTCTTCCTTGAGCGGCAATTCATGCTCAGGGAGGTTTAGGGAATATTCATTTAATCTCCATGGGGTTGATGGAGAGTAACTGACTAACTCTTGGAGGGACAAGGATATCGGGGCATGGTCAGACCATGAAATCGTTCCAATTTCAGCCTGTATGGTGTTCTCCAGACCCCTCTGTGGCAGCAGAAACACATCAATTCGAGTGTAAGATGCATAAGGTGCGGAGAGGAAAGTATAATCTCTTTCTGTTCCGTGTAAGCATCTCCATACATCGTATAGCCCCTCTGTATGAACAGTCGGGGCAATAGGTGATGTGCCTCTGCCGCTCGCAGTGGAGTCCAGTTCAGGGTCAAGTACTGAGTTTAGGTCTCCTCCTATCACTAGATTGCCTTCACGGATTTTGGCCATTTCTGTTAGGACTTGTTTAAAGAATTTGGCTTGTCTATTTGGGGGGAAATAGACGTTTACCAGAGTGTAAGTGGTAGCGTTTATCTCGCATACCAATATTAGGAAACGACCGACTGGGTCTGCATATATACGTTTTTTGGGGAGAATGCTACTTTTTGGCTTATGGCTATCATTACTCCTTTTTTCTTTTTCTCCCCGTTCGATGCCAAGAAGATGTGTGGGAATTTAGGGTGGTTACAGGGGGGGGTGCTTATTCCTTAAGAAGTGGGTCTCTTGAGCAAAGAAGACATCAGAGTGGGATTTGATAGCCTGGTCCCAGAGCATGTTCCTTTTATAAGGACTGTTCAGGCCTTTTACATTTAGGGAAGTGATGTCAACTGGCATGACTGATATGTGGTTTGTATGCTAGGCTGTCGTGGCGTCTTATTGTGTTTAGGATGGTAGAAAAGTGGGGAAAGTACCTCCTGGGAACATCTTTATAACTAGAAATAACATGAAAATAAACATCAACGTTCAACAAAATCAAAAGGTTGTTCATCCAGTGCCGAAAGGCATTGGGTGAATGAGCTTTGGGGGGGGATAGCATTTCAGAACATCCGTTGTGGGCTCCTTAGTGGCGAAAGATGAGAATGGGTCTAGGCCTTTTCGGGGCACCTGGTTACGCATGTTTGCCGCGTTTGTCCGCGACCGACCAGTCTTGTTCAAGTCTAGGGTGTGAGCTCCCCGCCGTCCTCGGGGATTTCTGGAGGGTAGGGACTTCCCACTGCTTCAGGAGAGAGACGCCTTCCTCTACTGAGGTCACAATATGGAGAGTCCCGATTCTAGAAATCAGAAGCTTAGTTGGGAACTTCCCATCTATATTTGATGTGGGCCTCTCGGAGAGCTGATGTTATTGCTAAGAGTTGTCTGCGTGCCTGCAAAGTGGCCGCCGAGAGGTCTGGGAATATTTGGATATGCTCGTATGGGGTCGGCAATATTCCCCCGCATCTTCCCACGGTCAGGACTTCTTCTTTTATTTTATAAAAGTGAATCCTTGCGAGGATATCTCTTGGTGCAGATTCAGGGGGAAGAACGCACTTTCGGGATCCTGTGTGCTCTGTCGATTGCGTATTCTATTTCGGGAAGGTCCGGGAGATGCATTTGTAGCATCTTAAGTAGGTATTGTGGGATATCAGAGGGGGACACCTCCTCCAGTATTCCCCTGAATTTGAGATTGTTCCTTCTGGAACGGTCTTCTAGATCAACGACCTTTTCTCGCAGCCGGGCTACTTCGTCTTCTAGGTTACCATGGGCGTCCACCAGCTCGTTATGAGCTTTGGTGAATTCACCTAGCTTTTGCTCAATATGATCGGTTCGTGTGGCAAGGTGATCTATGTTGGATTGTAATTGTCCAGATAAGTTCTGTATGTCGTTGGATATATCTTTTTGTAGTGAAATCAGCATATTCTTCAGAGCGTTTATGGTTAAGGGACTCTCGGAGTCTGGATAAGCTTGAAGGTTGTTTATAGAGATTGTTTGCTATGTGGGTTCTGGGGGTTTTTCGTTCTGGCTCTTCTTTACCGCGGGGCCTTTAGATGAGGGTGAGGTTGAGGAAGATTCCTGTACGTTTCTCTTGCCGTTACTTCTGGGGGGGGGGGAGGGAGTTGGAGCTGCCCGGGGAGGGAGAGACAGAGCCCGGGAAGGAGTTTTGTGATGGGACAGCAGAGCTTTGTGTCATGGGCGTTTCTTCGGTTTCGAGGTTCCTCGTGTGGGGAGTAGCCGGTTTGTTTCTGCTGCCTCGGGGACCAGGGGGGAAGAACTCTGAGAGTCGTCTTGGGACGGTCGCTTTAACACGGCGCTTAACCATCGTGTGTAGATACGCTCTGGGGAGATACGTTAACGTTAAGCTAGTCGCTGTTTGTGTTCAGATGCTTTCGCCGGACGGAATGGTATTTATATAGAGCACATGCAGGCGTGTTCAGAATAATTTGGGTTCTTAGATGTTCATTGGTGCTGTTTGGCCTTGTTTTGAGCTGTTTTGGAGCCACATGTGAAGGATGGAGCTACCTTACTTAGTCATGATATTCCATCTGACCGTGGTGGAATGGTGCTTTTATAACTGTTGGGTGTGGGTTTCCTTTGACAGAGGGTCCTTCTTCTGGTTTAATCTCAGGGTAGCCCCTTCAGGACTGGAGAGGTTACTTTATGCTGAGGAGGGAGGTGTGTGGAGGGGTTTCCGGAGCTTGGTAGGGTCGCCTTTGTGCTTCCTTTGCAGGGATATAGAAGGGAGTGTACTGCCTTTCTGTTTGGCCAGGCTCAGAGTCCTGAATGTGGTGGCTTATGCAGGGCCATACAGGTGCGGGGGCTCAGCGTCTCTGTGATTTTAATGGCCTGTACGACTGCTCAGGGGGGCCTCCTGTTATGTTCAGGGGCAGTACTGAGGTGACTGGGGCTGCTTGTGGCCTGTTTTAACCCCCAGAATCTCCTGCAGCTGTCTCCTACTGCTGCTGTTGCGTGGAGCCTGGTCTCCCCCCTTCCTTCTGTGTCCTACCTCAGAGCAGCCGAGTCAGTTCTGCCTCCTCCTCTCTCCCTCCGATTCTGTTGTCCAGGGACTTCTCTGCCTGCAGCGGGGGGGGGGGGGGGGGCGCCGCCTCCCGCTCGGCCGCGCATGTCTCCGGGCGGCCCGAGGTCGCCTCCGCTTCCTCTACTTCTCCCGCTCCACAGGAGCTCCCCTGCTTGTAGTGGAGGGGTTCCGCTGACTTCCGCTCGGTCACGCGCGTCTCTGGGCGGCCCGGGGTCGCCTCCGCCTTCCTCTCCTCTCCCGCTCTCCAGGAGACTCCTCTGCTTGTAGGGGGGGGGGGGGGTCCGCCGCCTCCCGCTCCGCTGCACTTGCCCCCGGACGGCCCGGGGTCTCTTCCGGTTTTCCTCTATTAATATTTAACTCAAGGCAGGGGGGCGGCATCGAAGTTCACCTCAGGAAACAGAAAGTATAGATGCACCGATGATAGCACATGTGTAGCTCCGTTTAGGCATATAGTTTCATACAACTATCCATACATTTGACAGGACCGTTTAAGTAAACTTACTATAAAAGCTGAAGGGAAGCACTGAACATGAAGTAAATTTAGCACATAACAGTCATTATGACAGGACAAAGCTGGCGGCCATATTTTGGACCTGGTTGTGACAATATATGCTTCAGTCATAGAGTTTTATTTTTGTCTTCTATCCTGTACAATTATTTTGTATTTTTGGAAAACTAATAAAGATGAGCGAGCACCAAAATGCTCAGGTGCTCGTTACTCGGGACGAAATTTTCGCGATGCTCGAGGGTTCGTTTCGAGTAACTAAGTAAGTAATTAATTTGATTACACTGTAGGCGAGGGCCCCCAAAGATTGGTGTACCAACAGTACTAATGTACCTCAGAAAAATTGCCCATGCCCAACCAAGAGGGCAGGTGAAACCCATTAATCGCTTTGGTTAATGTGGCTTAATTTGTAACTAGGCCTGGAGGCAGCCCAGTTAAAATAAAAATTGGTTCAGGTGCAAGTTTCAACGCTTTAATGAGCATTGAAACGTATAAAAATTGTTTACAAAAATTATATGACTGAGCCTTGTGGGCCTAAGAAAAATTGCCCGTTTGGCGTGATTACGTCAGGTTTCAGGAGGAGGAGCAGGAGGAGGAGGAGGAATATTATACACAGATTGATGAAGCTAAAAGGTCCACGTTTTTGATGGTGATAGAGAACAATGCTTCCATCCGTGGGTGCAGCCTACGTATTGTTTAGGTATCGCTGCTGTCAGCTGGTGGAGAAGAGAAGTCTGGGGAAATCCAGGCTTTGTTCATCTTGATGAGTGTAAGCCTGTCGGCACTGTCGGTTGACAGGCGGGTACGCTTATCTGTGATGATTCCCCCAGCCGCACTAAACACCCTCTCTGACAAGACGCTAGCCGCAGGACAAGCAAGCACCTCCAGGGCATACAGCGCGAGTTCAGGCCACGTGTCCAGCTTCGACACCCAGTAGTTGTAGGGGGCAGAGGCGTCACGGAGGACGGTCGTGCGGTCGGCTACGTACTCCCTCACCATCCTTTTACAGTGCTCCCGCCAACTCAGCCTTGACTGGGGAGCGGTGACACAGTCTTGCTGGGGAGCCAGAAAGCTGTCAAGGGCCTTAGAGAGTGTTCCCCTGCCTGTGCTGTACATGCTGCGCCTCCCCTGCTACCTGGCCCTCGGAACTGCGCCTTCGGCCACTAGCGCTGTCGGATGGGAATTTTACCATCAGTTTGTCCGCCAGGGTCCTGTGGTACAGCATCACTCTCGAACCCCTTTCCTCTTCGGGTATGAGAGTGGAAAGGTTCTCTTTATACCGTGGGTTGAGCAATGTGTACACCCAGTAATCTGTAGTGGCCAGAATGCGTGTAACGCGAGGGTCACGAGAAAGGCATCCTAACATGAAGTCAGCCATGTGTGCCAGGGTACCTGTACGCAACACATGGCTGTCCTCACTAGGAAGATCACTTTTAGGATCCTCCTCCTCCTCCTCAGGCCATACACGCTGAAAGGATGACAGGCAAGCAGCATGGGTACCCTCAGCAGTGGGCCAAGCTGTCTCTTCCCCCTCCTCCTCATCCACCTCATGCTCCTCCTCCTCCTCCTCAACGCGCTGAGATATAGACAGGAGGGTGCTCTGACTATCCAGCGACATACTGTCTTCCCCCGGCTCTGTTTCCGAGTGCAAAGCGTCTGCCTTTATGCTTTGCAGGGAACTTCTCAAGATGCATAGCAGAGGAATGGTGACGCTAATGATTGCAGCATCGCCGCTCACCACCTGGGTAGACTGCTCAAAGTTTCGAAGGACCTGGCAGATGTCTGCCAACCAGGCCCACTCTTCTGAAAATAATTGAGGAGGCTGACTCCCACTGCCCCGCCCATGTTGGAGTTGGTATTCCACTATAGCTCTACGCTGCTCATAGAGCCTGGCCAACATGTGGAGCGTAGAGTTCCACCGTGTGGGCACGTCGCACAGCAGTCGGTGCACTGGCAGATGAAACCGATGTTGCAGGGTGCGCAGGGTGGCAGCGTCCGTGTGGGACTTGCGGAAATGTGCGCTGACCCGGCGCACCTTTCCGAGCAGGTCTGACAAGCGTGGGTAGCTTTTCAGAAAGCGCTGAACCACCAAATTAAAGACGTGGTCCAGGCATGGCACGTGCGTGAGGCTGTCGAGCTGCAGAGCCGTCACCAGGTTATGGCCGTTGTCACACACGACCATGCCCGGTTGGAGGCTCAGCGGCGCAAGCCAGCGGTCAGTTTGCTCTGTCAGACCCTGCAGCAGTTCGTGGGCCGTGTGCCTCTTATCTCCTAAGCTGAGAAGTTTCAGCACGGCCTGCTGCCGCTTGCCCACCGCTGTGCTGCCATGCCGCGCAACACCGACTGCTGGCGACGTGCTGCTGCTGACACATCTTGATTGTGAGACAGAGGTTGCGTAGGAGGAGGACGAGGAGGAGGAGGGTGGTTTAGTGGAGGAAGCATACACTGCCGCAGATACCACCACCGAGCTGGGGCCCGCAATTCTGGGGGTGGGTAGGACGTGAGCGGTCCCAGGCTCTGACTCTGTCCCAGCCTCCACTAAATTCACCCAATGTGCCGTCAGGGAGATATAGTGGCCCTGCCCGCCTGTGCTTGTCCACGTGTCCGTTGTTAAGTGGACCTTGCCAGTAACCGAATTGGTGAGGGCGCGTACAATGTTGCGGGAGACGTGGTCATGCAGGGCTGGGACAGCACATCGGGAAAAGTAGTGGCGACTGGGAACTGAGTAGCGCGGGGCCGCCGCCGCCATCATACTTTTGAAAGACTCCATTTCCACAACCCCATACGGCAGCATCTCCAGGCTGATAAATTTGGCTATGTGCACGTTTAACGCTTGAGCGTGCGGGTGCGTGGAGGCGTACTTGCGCTTGCGCTCCAACACGTGCGCTAGCGACGGCTGGATGGTGCGCTGACAGACATTGGTGGATGGGGCCGAGGACAGCGGAGGTGAGGGTGTGGGTGCAGGCCAGGAGACGGTAGTGCCTGTGCCCTGAGAGGGGGGTTGGATCTCAGTGGCAGGTTGGGGCACAGGGGGAGAGGCAGCGGTGCAAACCGGAGGCGGTGAACGGCCTTCGTCCCACCTTGTGGGGTGCTTGGCCATCATATGTCTGCGCATGCTGGTGGTGGTGAGGCTGGTGGTGGTGGCTCCCCAGCTGATCTTGGCGCGACAAAGTTTGCACACCACTGTTCGTCGGTCGTCTGCACTCTCAGTGAAAAACTGCCAGACCTTTGAGCACCTCGGCCTCTGCAGGGTGGCATGGCGCGAGGGGGCGCTTTGGGAAACAGTTGGTGGATTATTCGGTCTGGCCCTGCCTCTACCCCTGGACACCGCACTGCCTCTTGCAACCTGCCCTGCTGCTGCCCTTGCCTCCCCCTCTGAAGACCTGTCCTCAGTAGGCGTAGCAAACCAGGTGGGGTCAGTCACCTCATCGTCCTGCTGCTCTTCCTCCAAATCCTCTGTGCGCTCCTCCCTCGGACTCACTGCCCTTACTACTACCTCACTGATAGACAACTGTGTCTCATCGTCATCGTCCTCCTCACCCACTGAAAGGTCTTGAGACAGTTGCCGGAAGTCCCCAGCCCATCCCCCGGACCCCGGGAACTTTCCAAAGGTTGGGCATCGGTCACGACAAACTCCTCCAGTGGGAGAGGATTCGGAACCCTTGCTGCCCATTCTGGGCAGGGGCCCGGGAACAGTTCCTGGGAGTCTGCCTGCTCCTCAGAATGTGTCATTGTAATGGAGTGAGGAGGCTGGAAGGAAGGAGGAGCAACAGCCAGAGGATTCAGAGTTGCAGCCGTAGACGGTGCAGAACTCTGGGTGTTCAATAGATTGCTGGATGCACTTTCTGCCATCCACGACAGGACCTGCTCACACTGCTCATTTTCTAATAAAGGTCTACCGCGTGGACCCATTAATTGTGAGATGAATGTGGGGACGCCAGAAACGTGCCTCTCTCCTAATCCCGCAGCAGTCGGCTGCGATACACCTGGATCAGGAGCTCGGCCTGTGCCCACACCCTGACTTGGGCCGCGTCCTCGTCCTCTAGGCCTACCCCTACCCCTCAGCATGGTGTATTACCAGTAGTGCAGAAACAGAATGCTGTAATTAAATGTGCCGCTTATTGGCCTGTGGTTGGAGGCTGACTTCGCTTACGGAACGCCAGGAAATAATTTTGCGCAAGCCTGCTGTAACACTTAGCTGGCTGCGTATGAATTAGGAGGACAACTACACCCAGCACAGACCCAGTACACTGAGGACAGTCACAGGCAGCCCAAATAGATTTTTTTTCCCAAATGTTTTTGGAAAGGCCCACTGCCTATATTCAATAAATATATGTCTTCTGTTCCTGCCTCACCGCTACTGGCCCTGGAGTATGTAAAATAACTGCAGACTGTTGCACTGTGGACTGGAATACAGCGGTGATGTAACAGCCAACAGAAAGCCAGGAAATAATTTTGCGCAAGCCTGCTGTAACACTTAGCTGGCTGCGTATGAATTAGGAGGACAACTACACCCAGCACAGACCCAGAACACTGAGGACAGTCACAGGCAGCCCAAATAGATTTTTTACCCCAAATGTTTTTGCAAAGGCCCACTGCCTATATACATTGTATATGTCTTCTGTCCCTGCATCACCACTACTGGCTCTGGAGTATGTAAAATAACTGCAGACTGTTGCACTGTGGACTGGAATGTGATGTAACAGCCAACACAGAGCCAGGAAATAATTTTGCGCAAGCCTGCTTTAACACTTAGCTGGCTGCGTATGAATTAGGAGGACAACTACACCCAGCACAGACCCAGAACACTGAGGACAGTCACAGGCAGCCCAAATAGATTTTTTTCCCCAAATGTTTTTGCAAAGGCCCACTGCCTATATTCAATAAATATATGTCTTCTGTCCCTGCCTCACAATATATGTCTTCTGTCCCTGCCTCACAATATATGTCTTCTGTCCCTGCCTCACCACTACTGGCCCTGCACTATGTATAATTACTGCAGGGCGCAATGCTCTACACGGCCGATATACAAAAAAAAAAATGTGCAACACTGCAAAAAGCAGCCTCCACAGTACTGCACACGGTTAGATGTGGCCCTAAGAAGGACCGTTGGGGTTCTTGAAGCCAAAAATACTCCTAACACTCTCCCTATAGCAGCTCCGGCACCAACAGCACTTTCCCTCCTCTATGTCAGAACAAATCTGTGGCGAGCCGCGGGAGGGGCCTATTTTTATACTCGGGTGACACCTGATCTCGCCAGCCACTCACTGCAGGGGGGTGATATAGGGCTTGAACGTCGCAGGGGGAAGTTGTAATGCCTTCCCTGTCTTTCTATTGGCCAGAAAAGCGCGCTAACGTCTCAGAGATGAAAGTGAAAGTAACTCGAACATCGCGTGGTACTCGTCACGAGTAACGAGCATCTCGAACACGTTAATACTCGCCTGCCTCTGATTGGTCACAGCCTGACCAGTTCATTCAGCAGGCGGGGATTTTAAATCCCCGGCTGCTGAATACTACAGAGAGCAGTTCAGGAGAACTGCCGGCCGGCCGCGCTGAACTCCGTCTGCCGGGACAAGGTGAAAATATATATTTTTTTTATTTTTACACATTTCTGGATGAATTGCAGGGAAGGGCTTATATATTTAAGCCCTTCCCGACAATTCATCCCGCGCTCGCCGGCAGCCCATTGCTTTCAATGGAGCCGGCTGTATTGCCGGCTCCATTGAATTCAATGGGCAAACATCATTCTTCTCTGCCACAGCTGTTGCAGCTTTGGCAGAGAAGAATGATTTGTCTACTATATGTTCTCAATGGGGTCGGCGCTGCTGCCGCTGGCCCCATTGAGTGCATATAGAGAAGAGAACAGGAATCGCACATCGCAGATAGGTGCGATCTGCTATTTCTGTTCTATAATTTATCGGACGAGCGCATAAAAAGCGCTCATGTGTCCGATACCATTGCAAAGCAATGGTTTTATAAAATCGCCGGACGCATGCGCATGCGCAAATCGCGTGAAAAAACGCCCGTCTGACTAAGCCCTTACAATTAACATTTTGTATATAAATCTAAATACTTGTCGCGGCTCTGTCCATACTGGTATTTTAACTTCAATGTTAGTTTATGCTCCACAAAAATGAATGGGATTTCTCAGAGGATGCTTTTATTCAGTAAAATAATTTTCAAAAAATGGAAGTTAAAAAATCATTGTGTGCAGCCATAGAAATGAATGGGATCTTTGGATACATCTGTTGCCAGTGTTGAGACAGACACTGCTGAGTTTTATGGTTTTGAAAAGAAACAGATTCTAACTGATGAATTTTGCATGTTGCATTCAATAGAAATAAAATGAGTCTGTCTGAGGATTGCTTCTTTTATGTATTTTGATAAAACACATGTTAAAAAAACATAAAACCAAGCAGTACTATGAATGTGGTTCTATTCTATTATATATTGTGGATTTCAATTACCCGTGTAGTATAATCATAAGTTTTACGTATTTTGCACTTGGATATTTACTATTCACATTTGTCATCAATGTGATTTTGATAAAATCTTAGTAACTACTTGGTATAAAGTCTCTCTTTGATGCAAAATTTTTTTCATGCAAAAATTTTTTACTAAAGAGGTCGTCCCATGAAAAATTGGCTGCAGTGAGATTCAGCGCCTAATTGCAAAATTTTTTGTACTTACACTTATTAGTAAGAATATTTCTATCTATGGATATTCCAAGACTAATGTAAGAATAGCGCCATCTGCTCAGTCTTGTTCTCTCTCTGCTCCACTGGGTATGTATGGGGATCTCTGGTGTGTTGAGCGTCTGCTTCTGAAATTGCTATGCCTGCTATGATGTCATAAGAGATGCTGTGCAAGTGATGAGAGGGTGAGATTGTTTACTGCAAACAAGCAAAATTTAGTAGGCGGGACCACACAAAAACAGCAGTTGGAGCTTTTATAACACTAGTCCTGAAATATCTGAGGACATAAATATTTCTTAATACATGTAAATGCAAAAAAATGTTTAAAATTATGGGCTGCATGTAAGTAAAAAAAAAAAGTATTTTTCGTGGGAAAACCCTTTTAAGTTAAATCCGAATCCAGTTGCAATTTCCTTCTGCAAATTCATATTAATAATATGATATTTTTATAACTAACGTTTTGGATGCCTTCACTCTTGCGATCTCGATATTGTTGTGTTTTTTTTAATGCAAATGTCAATAGCTCTTTCTAATGTTAAAAACGCATTGCACACAAATCGCAAGTTTGTGCTTATCAAGAAGGGTGTGAAGGCACCCTAAAAGAACTGGAACAGGTTTATTTTATGATTTAGGGTGGGCACCAACCATGCTGTTGATCCAGGTTTACTTAAACTACGATCAGCTGTTGAACATAATTGTTGCACCAATACTTTTTGATCCAAGATTTATAAAAGCAAGTTCACTTGATCTACAAACAAAGGTTGAACCTAGAAGAAATGTACCAAGCACAGTGATTAGTGTGATTTGAACCAAGATCACCGACTAAACCATGTTGGTACAATATTTTTCCACTTGATCTTAGATCAACTGTTTTTAATCCCAAAACAAAACTTTGATGCAACAAGGTCTTAGAATGCCATCTGGGTATAGAAATTCAATATATACAGTGTGTTTACAGAAATTCTTACCTAAACGCAAAAAAGATCTTTCTGGCATAACAATGTATTTATTCCTTGGCAACAATTAAATATGCCATAAATTAATTAATGCAATCAGTGAAATAAAATAAATCAGTCAACTAAAGGGTCCACAAAGTGGAGGAATTGTGCATAAGAACCAATCAGATTTTAGCATTCATTTTCCGAGTCTAAGTCACCTTAAGGGTGACACCCACTGGCGATATTTTCTATCTTGCACTGCGAGAGCAAGTGAAAACACTCGCCTCGCAGCGCAAGAAAGACGTCGGAATGAGACTGGGATATTGCCAGTCTTTTCAATGGGGCCAGCGGCAGCAGCGCTATGCCCATTGAAAAGATATAGAGAATACCGCAGACTTCTGCCACAGCTGTCACAGCATAGTGCAGCATACTATCCCATTGCTTTCAATTGGATCGGCGCTGCTGCCGGTCCCATTGAAATCAGTGGTTTTTGGCAAACCCCGCAGTATGATTTTCTGTGAAGTGCTTGAAATATAAGCCCTTCCCTGAAAATCATCAATAAGTGGTTAAAAGGGTTAAAAAAAAGTCCTCACCTCTCCGCCGCCCACACGCGTCCTCCGGCTGGCTCCCCAACACTGCTATCCAGCACTTTCAGCAGCCGGGGGAGAGGTGAGTACTTTTTTTAAAAACTTTTTTAACCACTTATTGATGATCTTCGGGGAAGGGCTTATATTTCAAGCCCTTCCACGAAATTCATACTGCAGGGTTTGCCAAAAACCACTTGAAAGCAATGGGATAGCATGCTGCACTTCTGCCATAGCTGTCACAGCTGTGGCAGACGTCCGCGGTATTCTCCATATCTTTTCAATGGGGCTAGCGCTGCTGCCGCTGGCCCCATTGAAAAGACTGGTGATATCCCGGCGTCATCCCGTTTTTTTTCTCGCACTGCGAGGCGAGAGTTTTCACTTGCGCTCGCAGCGCAGTGGAGAAAAAAGCGCCAGTGGGTGTCCACCCTAAGGCAACTGTCTATAAAAACAATATGCAGTAGCACCTTGTGATGTTGACAAACCTGTGAAACGGTTACCCCCAAATGCTACTGTATGTGCTGTATATTCTACCATGGTCAATTATGTATAGCTGCTGGTGGCGGCTATTTGAAAATTTTCAGTAAGATAATAAAACTCACTTTTTTTTTTTAGAAGTCCTGTTAGACCTCAAAACTGGGAACTCCTTTTATCCAGGCGACAACTCTGTATGCTGAACTATCCAGCTTGCTGGACAGCTTATCTGCTAAATCCTAGCATTGTCCTTGTTCTTGTTAAATCCAGTTGCTATTTCGCTGTCTGGCTCCACCTGTTCCCTTGATTAGGTACACTATAAAAGCCTGACCCTGCCACTCCCTCAGTATGTGTTTATTGTGCTCTGAGCCATCAGCCTATAAACCAGCTCCTATCTCTACCTGTTCCCTTTAAAAGAAGATTGTTCTGTGTACCAAACACTGGCTTGTTCCTGACTACATCTCTTCTGAATCCCATGTACTGCATTGCCCTCTCTCTGTACCAACCCCTGGCTTACCTGACCACACTGCCCACCCTTTCTGCCTACCACCTGAGACTCCAATCCAGTGCCAGAATGTGACAGAATGAACAAACCTAAAACATGGAGTCTATAGTAGCCACCCTGAAAAAATAGTTTGCTGAACTGCAAGAGTTCTGTTGCACCTATCAGGAGAAGTTTTCTACCTTACAAAGAGAGGTAGATATGTTACAGGGACAGGTATTTGAGTTGCGCAATTGAGATACAGAGGTTCACATGCCTTTCCAGTCAAAGCTTGGGACCGCCGCCAGTATCAAGGATTTCTGAATCAATGTCAAATTTATTTCCAGATGAAACCCGCTCTATTTATCAATGACAGAAAAAAGGTAATGTTCATTATTAATCTATTAGAAGATGAAGAGCTTGCTTGGGCCTTGCTATATGTGGAAAATAATAGTAACCTTCTTAATGACCTCTACACCTTTATTACGGCTACAGATCAAGTGTTCGATAACCCCAATCGCTGTGCAACTGCCAAAGCAAAATTACATAACCTCCGACGGCGTTCAGTCACCAAGCATAAAGCGGAGTTTTGTCGTTGGGTCATTGATACCATGTGGAACCGAATAGCAGAGCCAGTTCTGAAGAGGACTTTAAGAATGTGTTAAAGACAAGCTAGCCTGAGTGGAAACCCCAGACAATTTAGAAGACTTAATTCAGTTGAGTATTCGATCAGAGGCTTACTAAAGGTGAAAAGAGAAATTGCGGGATTTCAGAAATTTCCCACCCTATTCGTTCAGTCAATTCACCATAAGCACCCAATAAAGGGCGGAATCTTCACCTTAACCAATGCAGATTTACACCATCTAAAACCTTTCTCTATGACAGAGAAAGAGAGGTGCCGCTCAGCGAATTTATGCCTGTATTGTGGAGGTTCAGGACACTACGCTGTGATCCAGAGGATCATTGCCTTTGCTCATGCCAAGACCAAACTTAACCCTGCCATTCCTAAACAGCCGAGAGGATACTGAGAGGCATCACTCATCCCGCAATTTTGTGATTCCTATTGAAGTCTTTATGGGGAGCCATAAAATTCTGTGCACCACAATGTTAGATTCAGGAGTTGGAGGGAATTTCATGGACTGTCAATATGCTCTTGATAATGATATTGTAACCAGAGCTAAGCTTCAACCCATTGGTATGGAAACGGTGGACAGATCCCCTCTAGCTTCCGGACCCATCACCCAGTAGACAATTGAACTACAAATTCGCTCTGAACCGAATCATCAGGAAACTATTAGTTTTCAACTAATCTCCTCTCCAAAATTTTCAGTTATATTAGGAATCCCTTGGTTCTCCATTTACAACCCTTCTATCAACTGGGGATCAAGAACTATTATTGTAGGGTGAATTGTCGATCAAAATTGTCTGTTTCCAGTCAGGGGCAAGACTCTGAGAGTGGTCATCTTGAAAATGAAAAGCTGCCATTGCAGTACCAAATGTTCAATAATGTCTGCAGCAAGAAGAAAGTTGACCAACTACTACTTCATTGGCCATATGACTGCCCAATTGAGCTGCTTCCTGGAACCTCTATTCTGTTTGGGCATATCTACAATCTTTCAGAACTAGAGTAGACGGTCCTCCGGGAATATTTCAATGGAGATCTGAAACACAGCTTAACTCGAACCCTTTCTCATAGAATCATAGAATGTAGATATGAAAGGGACCTCCAGGGTCATCTGGTCCAACCCCCTGCTCAGTGTAGGATTCACTAAATCATCCCAGACAAATATTTGTCGAGCCTTTTTGTTTGAACACTTTCATTGAAGGAGAACATACCACCTCCTGTGGTAATCTGTTCCATTCATTGATCACCCTCACTGTCAGAAAGTTTTTTCTAATATCTAATTTGTGTCTCCTCCCTTTCAGTTTCATCCCATTGCTTCTAGTCTTTCCTTGTGCAAATAAGAATAGGACTAATCCCTCTGCACTGTGACAGCCCTTCACATATTTTTAGACAGCCATTAAGTCGCCTCTCAACCTTCTTTTTTGCAAGCTAAACATTCCCAGATCCTTTAACCATTCCTCATAGAACTTGAATTGCTCACAATCTTGGTTACTCTTCTCTGAACTTGCTCCAGATTGTCGATGTATTTTTAAAGTGTGGGCCTAGAAGTGAACACAGTATTCCAGATGAGGTCTGACAAAGGAAGAGTAGAGGGGGATAATTTTCTCATGTGATCTAGACTCTATGCTTCTCTTAACATATCCTAGAATTCTGTTTGCCTTTTTGTCTGCTGCAGCACATTGTTCACTCATGTTCAGTCTATGATCTATTAGTATACCCAAGTCTTTTTCACATGTGCTGCTGCTTAGCCCAATTCCTCCCATTTTGTATGTGCATTTTTCATTTTCCTTTCCCAGATGTAGGACTTTGCATTTCTTCTTGTTAAATACCATTATGTTAGTCGCCGCCCACTGTTCAAGCTTTTTTAGATCTTTTTGAATACTCTCTCTTCTCTAGTGTTAGCTATCCCTCCTAGCTTTGTGTCATCGGCAAATGTGATCAGTTTCCCATCAATTCCCTCCTCCAGATCATTTATAAAAATGTTGAACAACACTGGGCCTAGGACAGAGCCTTGCAGTTCCCCACAATACATTCTTCCACTTGGGTGTGCAGCCATTTATGACCACTCTTTGAGTATGATCACTCAGCTAGTTGTGAATCCACCTAACAGTTGCCTTGTCAATCCCATATTTGGTCATTTTTTCAATAAAACTGGTATGAGATACTTTGTCAAATGCTTTTCTAAAGTCTATATATACAATATCTATCACATTTCCCTGATGAACCCAGTCGGTGATTCTGTCAAAGCAGGAA
Organism: Eleutherodactylus coqui; assembly: GCF_035609145.1. NCBI lineage: Eukaryota > Metazoa > Chordata > Amphibia > Anura > Eleutherodactylidae > Eleutherodactylus > Eleutherodactylus coqui. The sequence continues at coordinate 260,701,863 of NC_089837.1, read as the reverse complement.
ATTAGATTAGTCTGGCATGACTTGTTTGTTACAAACCCATGCTGGCTCTGGGTAATTGCTCCATCTTTATCTAAGTACATGCATACGTGTTGTTTAATAATTTGCTCAGCTGGGGGAACCATATTCTTCATGGAGAAGAAAGACTCCACTCTTTGACCACGTATTAATTATCGGGAACTAAATAAACTTACTTGTAAGAATCGCTACCCTCTCCCTTTAATCCCAGAACTGCTCCATGCAGGCTCCATGCAGCTAAAATCTTTACCAAATTGGATCCCAGGAGGAGCATATAATCTTATACGGATCCACCCCAGGGATGAATGGAAGACTGCTTTCATAACAAGATATGGACACACTTAATATCTAGCCATGCTGTTTGGCCTTTGCAATGCCACCTTTCAACATTTTAATAACAATGTTGGTGGCTGACTTTGATGACATCCTTATTTTTTCTGATAACTTAGAGGGACATTGTAGTAACATCTGAATGTTCTTGGAGTGACTCCGGAAGAATTGTCTACATCAAATTAGAGAAATGTGAATTTGAGCAGATCCAGATACAATTTCTGGGGTATATTATCTCTCTTAATGGGTGGAGTAAGGATTCTAGCAGGATTAAGGCTGTTGTGGATTGTGGATAAGCACAACAGCCTTTTAATGTCCAACGCTTTGTCGGATTTGCAAATTTTTTACAGAAAATTCATAGAGGACTTCTAAAAAAAAACTTGCCTATTACACTGGCCAACAAAAAAATATTTTGAAAAGTTTCCTTAACTTCATGAATCAAATCTTACTAATTTTGGGGTGAGAAAAATGAATATGACAAATTTTTATTAGCTCTAGTTTCTGTGATATACAATAGGTGAAAGTATGTCAATTTAACAGATTAAGAGAAAATGATACATTTTAATTACATATGCTAACAACATTGAAAGTGCATTTGAATTTTTTTTAATGACAGTTACATTCTAGGAGTTCTAAATTGATGGAAGAATTCCTGGCAGGTGGCTCGGTGTGAAGAGAATCATGTGGTGACTTCATCTTTTTGATTGCCTCTGGTAAGTCAGTTCAGGAACATCCGTACACACAGACCAGCAGTTATCCCCAAGCATTGCTTCATTCTAACGGCCCTGATATCTTTGTTCCATTACAGAAATATCCTGGTGGGATCTTTATCCATGTTCATCACTGACAGCTTCACAACTAGGAGGGAAAAAGTCTAGGAGGGAGTGGAGGAAATGGATTTTAAGGGACATGTTGCATCCTAGTTGATGGTATTTTTCCAGAAGTACTGTCACCAATTGAGAGTAGTTATCTCTTTTGTTGCTGAAGAATCCATGTATAACTCCCTTTTAGGCTTGACAAGCTTCCTTTTCTTTTCCCTCCAAAACTTGGTCAAATGCAGGATCCTTTACAAGTTGTCGAATTTGTGGCCTAACAAAAATACCTTCTTTAAACTTTGCATCACTCAATCTAGGAAATTTGTCACTTAAGTACCTAAATGCCTGTTCTTCCTGGTTCCAACTTTGAATAAAATTTTTCATTAAACCCAGTTTTATATGAAAGGGTGGAAGAAGAATATCTTTTGGGTCCACAAGAGGCCTGGCAATGACATTTTCCTCGGTAGAGTCATCATTTCTTGCAGGCCAGTCCGCTTAAATGCAATGTGATTTCCTATCCCTACTGTCTAACATACATAAAAAGCAACAGTATTTAGTGTACCCCAGTTGCATTCCTAAGACTACAGAATGACTTTTAGATCACCACAGATTTTCGACTTGTGTTCATCATATTTGATTGAGTCGAGGAGGGCTGTCATATTTGCAAAAGTCTCCTTTATGTGAACTGCAACTACCACTCTCACAAAGAAAGCACGTTTTTTTTTGGTCCCCAGAGGCACAGGATGCCTTCAACAGATGAAAGACCCTCTTTACGTTTGAAACCAATACTGGTTCACCCCAATCCATAATTGCACTTTGTCATCGAAGTTGACGCCTTCTGTGAAGTCGGTGGTGGAAACTATCTTGTCATAACAAGCCGGAGATAAGATGTAAGTGCATCCATATGCATTTCTATCATATATCTTATCATCCACTGAAAGAAACTATGACATTGGGAATAAAACATTTAGCCATTACGGTAGCCTTCTCTGAATGGAGGCATCTTCTGGTGGGAGCTAATCATCTGGTGATTGTCCTTATGGACCATAAGAATTTAGAATTTGTCCATACAGTCAAAAGACTATCTGGAAGGCAAGCACAATAGGCCTTCTTCATTTTGAGGTTTAACTTCATTGTCTCCTATCGGCCTGGTTCCAGGAATGGTAAGGCGGATGCCTTGTCAAGGATTCTTGTTGAATCAGGGGAAGAGGCTAATATGGACAATACTATTCTGGTTTCTAGAAATTTCCTGGTTATACTCAACACAAAAGAACTACTATCAAGGTTTAAAGAAGGGTATGAATATGGTCTTTTCCTCAATCAGCCTTCCAGGGAGGTAAACCTTTCATTTAAGAGGGGGTTCTGGATGCAGGGAAATAGACTGTATGTTTGAGACGTGGGTTGACTTGAAGTTTTAAAACAGATCCATGACTCTAAACTTGCTGTACATCATGGGATCAGAAAGACTTTGGAGCTCCAGCTTCATTTCTTCTGGTGGCCCAAGTGCAAGGGTGATGTAAAAAAATATGTTGACTCCTGTGATATGTGTGCACAAAATAAGATTCCCTGAGCTCATCCTCTGGGTCTACTGCAACTACTTCCAGTCCAATCTAGACCTTTATTGTGGACCTGCCTCCATCAAAAGAGTTGACCACCATCCTTGTTGTGGTAGACCAGCTTACAAAGATGGCTCATTTTATTCCCACCAAAGGAATTCCAAAAGCTGAGCATATTGTGGAAATGGTGATCAAAGAACTATTCAGACTACATGGAATTCCTGATAATGTAGTTTCTGACAGGGAAGTTCAGTTCACATCTATGTTCTGGAAGAGTTTTTGCATTGCCCTCGACATCACTATTAACTAGAGATGAGCGAGCACCAAAATGCTCGGGTGCTCGTTACTCGGGACGAAATTATCGTGATGCTCGAGGGTTCGTTTCGAATAACGAACCCCATTGAAGTCAATGGGCGACCCGAGCATTTTTGTATTTCGCCGATGCTCGCTAAGGTTTTCATTTGTGAAAATCTGGGCAATTCAAGAAAGTGATGGGAACGACACAGCAACGGATAGGGCAGGCGAGGGGCTACATGTTGGGCTGCATCTCAAGTTCACAGGTCCCACTATTAAGCCACAATACCGGCAAGATTGGGCCCCCCCCCTCCCAACAACTTTTACTTCTGAAAAGCCCTCATTAGCAATGCATACCTTAGCTAAGCACCACACTACCTCCAACAAAGCACAATCACTGCCTGCATGACACTCCGCTGCCACTTCTCCTGGGTTACATGCTGCCCAACCCCCCCCCCCCCCCCACGACCCAGTGTCCACAGCGCACACCAAACTGTCCCTGCCCAGCCTTCAGCTGCCCTCATGCCACGCCACACTCATGTCTATTTATAAGTGCGTCTGCCACAGGAAAAGCAGGCACACACTGCAGAGGGTTGGCACGGCTAGGCAGCGACCCTCTTTAAAAGGGGCGGGACGATAGCCCACAATGCTGTACAGAAGCAATGAGAAATCCAATCCTGTGCCACCGCCATCAGGAGCTGCACACGTGGGCATAGCAATGGGGAACTTATGTGCCACACACTATTCATTCTGTCAAGGTGTCTGCATGCCCCAGTCAGACCGGGCTTTTTAATTCATAGACACAGGCAGGTACAACTCCCTATTGTGAAGTCCCTGTGGACCGACAGCATGGGTGGCTCCCTGGAACCCACCGGCGGTACATAAAAATATCCCATTGCATTGCCCAACACAGCTGAGGTAGTAATGTTGTGCTTAATGCAGGTGGGCTTCGGCCCACACTGCATGCCCCAGTCTGACTGGGGTTCTTTAGAAGTGGAAACAGATGCATTTATAATTCTCTGTGGACCCACAGCATGGGTGGGTGCCAGGAAGCCACCGGCGGTACATAAAAATATCCCATTGCATTGCCCAACACAGCTGAGGTAGTAATGTCGTGCTTAATGCAGGTGGGCTTCGGCCCACACTGCATGCCCCAGTCTGACTGGGGTTCTTTAGAAGTGGAAACAGATGCATTTATAATTCTCTGTGGACCCACAGCATGGGTGGGTGCCAGGAAGCCACCGGCGGTACATAAAAATATCCCATTGCATTGCCCAACACAGCTGAGGTAGTAATGTTGTGCTTAATGCAGGTGGGCTTCGGCCCACACTGCATGCCCCAGTCTGACTGGGGTTCTTTAGAAGTGGAAACAGATGCATTTATAATTCTCTGTGGACCCACAGCATGGGTGGGTGCCAGGAAGCCACCGGCGGTACATAAAAATATCCCATTGCATTGCCCAACACAGCTGAGGTAGTAATGTTGTGCTTAATGCAGGTGGGCTTCGGCCCACACTGCATGCCGCAGTCTGACTGGGGTTCTTTAGAAGTGGAAACAGATGCATTTATAATTCTCTGTGGACCCACAGCATGGGTGGGTGCCAGGAAGCCACCGGCGGTACATAAAAATATCCCATTGCATTGCCCAACACAGCTGAGGTAGTAATGTCGTGCTTAATGCAGGTGGGCTTCGGCCCACACTGCATGCCCCAGTCTGACTGGTAATATGTACCTTAACAGTAACCTCGTTGGTGGTAATGTGGTGGTGACTGCGGACCTGGTAGCGCGGTTTAATGTAGTTGGTTTTCGGAATGTGGCCAGGATTAAGTGGGCCGTGGCGGGGGGATGGTGGTGGTGCTCTCTTGTTGTGTCGTTAAAGGTGAAATTCTTGGACTGCCACCAGACCAATGCAACGGTATTTGCCAAGAATGTTTTCATTGTTGGAGGAGGAGGGGGATGTTTTGGAGGCACTATGTGTCCTCTACACGTGTCCGTTGTTATATGCACCTTAACAGTAACAGCGTTGGTGGGAAATGGCCTCGCCGCCATCATGTCTTTGTGAAGCCTCTGTTTCCACACCCCAGTGACATACCATTAGCAGCGGTATAGGCAGAGCCCAGAATTATTAACATTTCAGCGGTAGCATTAGGGACAGGCCCCACTAACATATCACTAGCAGCAGTATAGGGGGAGCGCAGTCAAAGTTCCATTTCAGTAATAGTAGCACTCAAGACAGGCCCCAGTAACATTCCCATTGCAGCAGTTTAGGGAGATAACAGTCTCTTTCACATTTCAGTAGCTGCAGTATAGACAAGGCCCCAGTTACATTTATGTAGCTAAAGTGTAGGCCAACCACACACACACCTTTCTGTACCATGAGTGCAGGCGAAGAACATAGAAATTACTATTATTACACTGTAGGTGAGGGCCCCAAAAAATTGGTGTACCAACAGTACTAATGTACCTCAGAAAAAATTGGCCATGCCCAACCAAGATGGCAGGTGAAACCCATTAATCGCTTTGGTTAATGTGGTTTAAGTGGTAACTAGGCCTGGAGGCAGCCCAGTTTAACGAAAAATTGGTTCAAGTTAAAGTTTCAACGCTTTTAAGAGCATTGAAACGTATAAAAATTTTTAAGAAAAATTTAAGAGAACGATGCTTCCATCCGCGGGTGCAGCCTACGTATTGCTTAGGTATCGCTGCTGTCCGCTGGTGGAGAAGAGAAGTCTGGGGAAATCCAGGCTTTGTTCATCTTGATGAGTGTAAGCCTGTCGGCACTGTCGGTTGACAGGCGGGTACGCTTATCTGTGATGATTCCCCCAGCCGCACTAAACACCCTCTCTGACAAGACGCTAGCCGCAGGACAAGCAAGCACCTCCAGGGCATACAGCGCGAGTTCAGGCCACGTGTCCAGCTTCGACACCCAGTAGTTGTAAGTGGCAGAGGCGTCAGGGAGGACGGTCGTGCGATTGGCTACATACTCCCTCACCATCCTTTTACAGTGCTCCCGCCGACTCAGCCTTGACTGTGGAGCGGTGACACAGTCTTGCTGGGGAGCCATAAAGCTGTCCAGGGCCTTAAAGACTGTTGTACTGCCTGTGCTGTACATGCTGCTCGATCTCCGCACCTCCCCTGCTACCTGGCCCTCGGAACTGCGCCTTCTGCCACTAGCGCTGTCGGATGGGAATTTTACCATCAGCTTGTCCGCCGGGGTCCTGTGGTATAGCAACACTCTCGAACCCCTTTCCTCTTCGGGAATGAGAGTGGAAAGGTTCTCCTTATACCATGGGTCGAGCAGTGTGTACACCCAGTAATCCGTAGTGGCCAGAATGCGTGCAACGCGAGGGTCACGAGAAAGGCATCCTAACATGAAGTCAGCCATGTGTGCCAGGGTACCTGTACGCAACACATGGCTGTCTTCACTAGGAAGATCACTTTCAGGATCCTCCTCCTCCTCCGGCCATACACGCTGAAAGGATGACAGGCAAGCAGCATGGGTACCCTCAGCAGTGGGCCAAGCTGTCTCTTCCCCCTCCTCCTCATCCTCCTCATGCTCCTCCTCCTCCTCCTCAACGCGCTGAGATATAGACAGGAGGGTGCTCTGACTATCCAGCGACATACTGTCTTCCCCCGGCTCTGTTTCCGAGTGCAAAGCGTCTGCCTTTATGCTTTGCAGGGAACTTCTCAAGATGCATAGCAGAGGAATGGTGACGCTAATGATTGCAGCATCGCCGCTCACCACCTGGGTAGACTGCTCAAAGTTTCGAAGGACCTGGCAGATGTCTGCCAACCAGGCCCACTCTTCTGAAAATAATTGAGGAGGCTGACTCCCACTGCGCCGCCCATGTTGGAGTTGGTATTCCACTATAGCTCTACGCTGCTCATAGAGCCTGGCCAACATGTGGAGCGTAGAGTTCCACCGTGTGGGCACGTCGCACAGCAGTCGGTGCACTGGCAGATTAAACCGATGTTGCAGGGTGCGCAGGGTGGCAGCGTCCGTGTGGGACTTGCGGAAATGTGCGCAGAGCCGGCGCACCTTTCCGAGCAGGTCTGACAAGCGTGGGTAGCTTTTCAGAAAGCGCTGAACCACCAAATTAAAGACGTGGGCCAGGCATGGCACGTGCGTGAGGCTGCCGAGCTGCAGAGCCGCCACCAGGTTACGGCCGTTGTCACACACGACCATGCCCGGTTGGAGGCTCAGCGGCGCAAGCCAGCGGTCGGTCTGCTCTGTCAGACCCTGCAGCAGTTCGTGGGCCGTGTGCCTCTTATCTCCTAAGCTGAGTAGTTTCAGCACGGCCTGCTGACGCTTGCCCACCGCTGTGCTGCGACGACGCGCGACACCGACTGCTGGCGACGCGCTGCTGCTGCTGACACATCTTGATTGCGAGACAGAGGTTGCGTTGGAGGAGGAGGAGGAGGAGGAGGGTGCTTTAGTGGAGGAAGCATACACCGCCGCAGATACCACCACCGAGCTGGGGCCCGCAATTCTGGGGGTGGGTAGGACGTGAGCGGTCCCAGGCTCTGACTCTGTCCCAGCCTCCACTAAATTCACCCAATGTGCCGTCAGGGAGATGTAGTGGCCCTGCCCGCCTGTGCTTGTCCACGTGTCCGTTGTTAAGTGGACCTTGGCAGTAACCGCGTTGGTGAGGGCGCGTACAATGTTGCGGGAGACGTGGTCGTGCAGGGCTGGGATGGCACATCGGGATAAGTAGTGGCGACTGGGAACCGAGTAGCGCGGGGCCGCCGCCGCCATCATACTTTTGAAGGACTCCGTTTCCACAACCCTATACGGCAGCATCTCAGGGCTGATAAATTTGGCTATGTGGACGGTTAACGCTTGAGCGTGCGGGTGCGTGGCGGCGTACTTGCGCTTGCGTTCAAACACTTGCGCTAGCGACGGCTGGACGGTGCGGTGCGAGACATTGCTGGATTGGGCCGAGGACAGCGGAGGTGAGGGTGTGGGTGCAGGCCAGGAGACGGTAGTGCCTGTGTCCTCAGAGGGGGGTTGGATCTCAGTGGCAGGTTGGGGCACAGGGGGAGAGGCAGCGGTGCAAACCGGAGGCGGTGAACGGCCTTCGTCCCACCTTGTGGGGTGCTTGGCCATCATATGTCTGCGCATGCTGGTGGTGGTGAGGCTGTTGGTGGTGGCTCCCCGGCTGATCTTGGCGCGACAAAGGTTGCACACCACTGTTCGTCGGTCGTCAGGCGTCTCTGTGAAAAACTGCCAGACCTTAGAGCACCTTGGCCTCTGCAGGGTGGCATGGCGCGAGGGTGCGCTTTGGGAAACAGTTGGTGGATTATTCGGTCTGGCCCTGCCTCTACCCCTGGCCATTGCACTGCCTCTTGCAACCTGCCCTGCTGCTGCCCTTGCCTCCCCCTCTGAAGACCTGAGTAGGCGTTGCAAACCAGGTGGGGTCAGTCACCTCATCGTCCTGCTGCTCTTCCTCCGAATCCTCTGTGTGCTCCTCCCTCGGACTTACTGCCCTTACTACTACCTCACCGATAGACAACTTTGTCTCATCGTCATCGTCCTCCTCACCCACTGAAAGGTCTTGAGACAGTTGCCGGAAGTCCCCAGCCTCATCCCCCGGACCCCGGGAACTTTCCAATGGCTGGGCATCAGTGACGATAAACTCCTCTGGTGGGAGAGGAACCACTGCTGCCCAATCTGAGCAGGGGCCCGAGAACAGTTCCTGGGAGTCTTCCCGCTCCTCAGAATGTCTCATTTTCATGGAGTGAGGAGGCTGGGAGGAAGGAGGAGCAGCAGACAGAGGATTCGGATTTGCAGCAGTGGACGGCGCAGAACTGTGGGTGGACGATAGGTTGCTCGAAGCACTTTCTGCCATCCACGACAGGACCTGCTCACACTGCTCATTTTCTAATAAAGGTCTCCCGCGTGGACCCATTAATTGTGCGATGAATGTGGGGACGCCAGAAACGTGCCTCTCTCGTAATCGCGCAGCAGTCGGCTGCGATACACCTGGATCAGGAGTTCGGCCTGTGCCCACACCCTGACTTGGCCCTCCGCGTCCTCGGCCGCGTCCACGTCCTCTAGGCCTACCCCTACCCCTCAGCATGCTGTATTACCAGTGATTTGATTTCCCAGGCAGGAAATAAATTGGCGCAAGCCTGCTGTTAAACGTAGCTGGCTGCGTATGATTTCTTTACGTTCTCCACCCACCACACACGTACCCAGAACGCTGAGGACTGTCAGAGGCAGGCCAAATAGAATGTTTTCCCTTTTTTTTAAAGGAAAGGCCCACTGCGTATATTCAATCAATAATAAATGTGTTGTGGCCCTGCAAATGTGTCACAGAACTGCAGGGTTGCAGAGTTATTAACTACAGCAGAGCGGTGATTTTTCCCAGGCAGGAAATAAATTGGCGCAAGCCTGCTGTTAAACTTAGCTGGCTGCGTATGATTTTTGTTTACGTTCTCCACCCACCACACACGTACCCAGAACGCTGAGGACTGTCAGAGGCAGGCCAAATAGAATGTTTTCCCTTTTATTTTAAAGGAAAGGCGCACTGCGTATATTCAATCAATAATAAATATGTCTTCTGGCCCTGCAAATGTGTCACAGAACTGCAGGGTTGCAGAGTTATTAACTACAGCAGAGCAGTGATTTCCCAGGCAGGAAATAAATTGGCGCAAGCCTGCTGTTAAACGTAGCTGGCTGCGTATGATTTCTTTACGTTCTCCACCCACCACACACGTACCCAGAACGCTGAGGACTGTCAGAGGCAGGCCAAATAGAATTTTTTCCCTTTTTTTTCAAGGAAAGGCCCACTGCGTATATTCAATCAATAATAAATGTGTTGTGGCCCTGCAAATGTGTCACAGAACTGCAGGGTTGCAGAGTTATTAACTACAGCAGAGCGGTGATTTCCCAGGCAGGAAATAAATTGGCGCAAGCCTGCTGTTAAACTTAGCTGGCTGCGTATGATTTTTGTTTACGTTCTCCACCCACCACACACGTACCCAGAACGCTGAGGACTGTCAGAGGCAGGCCAAATAGAATTTTTTCCCTTTTTTTTCAAGGAAAGGCCCACTGCGTATATTCAATCAATAATAAATATGTCTTCTGGCCCTGCAAATGTGTCACAGAACTGCAGGGTTGCAGAGTTATTAACTACAGCAGAGCGGTGATTTCCCAGGCAGGAAATAAATTGGCGCAAGCCTGCAGGCCAAATAGAATGTTTTCCCTTTTTTTTAAAGGAAAGGCCCACTGCGTATATTCAATCAATAATAAATATGTCTTCTGGCCCTGCAAATGTGTCACAGAACTGCAGGGTTGCAGAGTTATTAACTACAGCAGAGCGGTGATTTTTCCCAGGCAGGAAATAAATTGGCGCAAGCCTGCTGTTAAACGTAGCTGGCTGCGTATGATTTCTTTACGTTCTCCACCCACCACACACGTACCCAGAACGTTGAGGACTGTCAGAGGCAGGCCAAATAGAATGTTTCCCTTTTTTTTAAAGAAAAGGCCCACTGACTATATTCAATCAATAATATATGTCTTCTGGCCCTGCCTACACAATTCTGTCCCTGTAGTATTACTGCAGGGCGCAATGCTCTGCACAGCCGATTTTAAAAAAAAAAATGCAACACTGCTAACAGCAGCCTGCATGTGGCCCTAAGAAGGACCGTTGGGGTTCTTGAAGCCTACACTCGCTCCTAACACTCTCCCTGCCTAACCACCACTTCTGTCCCTGTAGTATTACTGCAGGGCGCAATGCTCTGCACAGCCGATTTTGAAAAAAAAAAAATGGGCAACACTGCTAACAGCAGCCTCCACACTACTGCACACGGATAGATGTGGCCCTAGAAAGGACCGCTGGGGTTCTTGAAGCCTACACTCACTCCTAACACTCTCCCTACAGCAGCTCCGGCACCAGCAGCACTTTCCCTCAGCTAACTCACAAGGCATCTGAGGCGAGCCGCGGGAGGGGCCGACTTTTATACTCGGGTGACATCTGATCTCCCCAGCCACTCACAGCAGGGGGATGGTATAGGGCTTGAACGTCACAGGGGGAAGTTGTAATGCCTTCCCTGTCTTTCAATTGGCCAGAAAAGCGCGCTAACGTCTCAGAGATGAAAGTGAAAGTAACCCGAACACCGCGTGGTGCTCGTTAAGAGTAACGAGCATCCCGAACACCCTAATATTCGCCCGAGCATCAAGCTCGGACGAGTACGTTCGCTCATCTCTACTATTAACCTATCTTCTGCTTTCCACCCCCAGTCCAATAGTCAGACCGAAAAACTTGGAACAATATTTCAGATGTTTTATCTCCCATCTCCAGGATGATTGAATGGATTACCTATCGATGGCGGAATTTACCTATAACAATGCCAAATATTGTTCAACCTTGCAGAGTTCATTTTTTGCAAATTATCGGCTACATACCATCTTCATTCCTGACCCACCTGTCCAGACTCCTGTCCCCACTGTCAATCACAGACATGTAACAGTGCAGGGAATTCAGGAGAAGTTAAAAGAAATACTAAGGGAGGCTCAAGAAAGTTACAGGCAAGCAGTGAATAAACATTGCAAAGCCTTCCCTACCTTTTTAGATAGGATACAGTATGGCTATCGACCAAAAATCTTAAACGCCATGTTCCTTCCCCCAGGCTTGGGCAAACAATTTTGGAGCCTTTACCAATCACAGCAAAGGTAGGCCAAGTGGTATTTCGTCTGGACGTGTCTGCTTTTTCACACATCACTACTCAAACCATTCAAGGTAAATCCCTTTCCAGGAAGCATTCAACCACCTTGAGAGGATTCTGGACTCCAGAATGTATTGAAGGAGATTACAATATTCTGTCCAATGGAATGGTTATTGGCGGGAAGAGAACCCTTGGGAATCAGCATCCAATGTCCACACCCCAGACCTCAACAGAGTTTCATTGTAGGTATCCAGGAAAAACAGTTTGGGACATACAGAGGTCCTCCTGGAATGAGGCAACTGTCAGGCCTCAAACCTGGGAACCCCTGTGCTCCAGGTGGCAGCTGTGTATGCTGAGCTATCCAGCTTAGCATTGTCCTTGCTCCTGTTAAATCTAGTGTTTGTTTCCCTGTCTGGCTCGAACCATTCCTTTAAATAGGCACACTATGAAAGCCTGGACCTTACACTTCCTCAATGTGTGTTTATTGCACTCTGAGCCCTCAACCTGCTTCCTTTAAAAGAAGATTCTTCTGTGTACTGACCACAGGCTTGTTCCTGACAATGTCTCTGCTGAATCCTCTGTACTGCATCACCCTCTCTGTGTACCAACCCCTGGCTTGCCTGACCACATTGCCCATCCTTGCTGGCTACTACCCGAGACTCCAATCCATTGTTTGATATGCATTTCCATCTTAAATTGAGACCCTCTGGTTATTTTAGTACTGGAACAGACATGTTCCACACATATACCCTAGTAAGGCAGGGATATATATATATATATATATATATATATATATATATATAATGTTATAACATTTACATTTCTCTGTATGGCGATGGATACATCTCTGTCATGCTACATTTTGACATAATGATGAATAGTTTACTTACTGAACAGTACAGGTGGCCTGAAAATCTGATTTCCATATTTGAATTCCATGAATCCTCAATGGCTGCAAAGCTTTATTTATGTAGGGCAAAAGTCAGCTATCAGGGGATTTTTTAAAAGTTCTTTAAGCTATGCACTTTTCGCTTTACAAAATATATTATTCTGTGACATAATTTATTTAGAGCAAAAAATTAGAGAATATGAATAAAATAAAATGTAAAAAATGATAATTAAAAAAGCATTTAACAAAACTATAGAGGATATTATTCTTTCTAAAACAAATTGCACTTTGAGCCTACAAAGATAATGTAAATGCATAAAATCATTAAATGTTCCCAGCTAGAATCTAAGCAAATCAATGTAACACATACTTGGAAACATGACATTCTATTTTATCTCTGTTACTATAAGAAATGCATGCAACATTTGTAATAATTGATTTATTATTTAAACTCTACAGTTGTAAGACAATTAATCTGGCAAATGATTCTGCAATTTGCTGGCCCTTGTAATCAGATTTCCACAACATTTATGAGCACAAATATCTAAATTTGGATAATTGCTATACATATTACATTTTAGCTGAAAATAAATTAGAATTAGCACCATATGTGGCTTTCTCCATGTGTTGTCCAACAGTATGAACATGGCCGGCGTTAAATTCTCATGCATATATATCTATAGACATCCATTGCTTGACTTTATACATGTATCTTATAGGACCTTCAGAGGGGTCACCTGACTGTGTCTTTTACTCTAACTTTGCTGCTGTGAATTAATAGTGAGTGGGCTGCCCATTGATTGGCTAATGGAGAGAGAAACGCTCAGATTCCTGAAGTGGTACTACCCAGCTGTTTCAATACAAATTCCAGAGGGAGATCTGCTGATCGTCCAAAGAAATGTCAGCTGCAATTACTGACTGCAAGTGACTTCATCATTGTACATCTTCCCGAAACATACTGCGCTGATAAATTGTTCAGATACATATTAATTTCATTCAATGGGCCTCCTAGGTTACTTGCTCTTAAAATATAACTTTTATTTCATGTTTATTAAAATTATTATACAAACTGAATTAAAAATTAATGAACTGCCATGAATATATTATAGTGCCTGAATAATTGTAGATAGACTTTCTAATTATTTTCCCATAATAATATAATTGAAAGAGTATGTGATTAAACTATATTTGGACAAAATTTGTAATTAAGGGTACATTGGGCAGGAATGAGTCAAAACCTGCATCATGCAGAACATCACCTGACCAGTGACGCTACATTCACTACAGGTCACCAGGTACTAGGTGAAAGGCTGCGCTAATCATGTGAAGTTTTGGCAGGTGAGGGGAGAATTGTATCTGTCAAAATCAGCTAATATTGGTGAGACTACATCACATTTGAATTACAGATCACGCTACCTCATGTAATAACTCATGGATCGATGTTGTAACATTCAGACCACAGTATAGGACAGTACTAGAGTAAATACCATCCACATATGTATGAAACTCAATCTTTTGTATGTTTGCACCTATTTTCCTTTCTTCTGATAGTTGCAATGCAGAATTCCATTATAACATACGTATAGCGGCTTGCTTAGCACCAGGATGTGACCCTACATACATATGTACGCACTACAGTGTAATTTGGACATTTCAAAGGATCAGTGTAAGCACTGAAAGTGATCATGGGACAGTGATTGACATGTTGCTCTCCAAGTTGGTTTCATTGTTGGTAAGAGCTCTTTCATATGACCGTATGCATTTTACGTTCGCCCAAAAGCACTGAAAAATCACGTGACCGAGTCATGAACTTTAGCCGCGTATTTTCTACCATTTACATGGCCTCTGCTCCGTATCGGCAAAAAAATACGCAGAAGCGCGGAAAACCATTGCTGGCTGGAAAATGTTCAGAATAACTAATAATGCTTAAAATCGGGCCAGCTGTGTTGTTTTTCTAGCACATTCCACTTCCATTGAAGGAAATTTATTTGGGCGGGTAAACCTGCCTGACTGTGGAGAGTAATCCTTCGTCACCCAAAATCCCAGGGGGGAGTGAGCTTACTTGACATACAGTGTTACAATCAGGCCTCAATTTTACAAAGAGTCCTAGATTGGTGCACATATCCCCCCCCCCCCCCCAAGCAGTGGGTTTCAATTGAACACACCTTTGTGCAGACCCCCTTACATCTCCTCCCATGGGTATCTGCCCCATCCAATCCCTCACTAAAAATACACCCAAACATAGGACCCACACTGTCTCTGAGCAGGAAAATGTTTCCTAAGGAGATGATGTCACCAGTCCCCTCACCTTTGTTTCCAGTAACAGGAAACCCCCTGCGGGGCTGCCCTTGGATCTTTTTACGCTTGGCGCAGAGCTGGCAGGGACTGAGCAATACATTTTTTATTTGGCTCCTAATGGATGTCCATAGCAGAGTTGCTGGAGATAACGGACCAAGTTTCCCTGGGCTTTTGGAGATGATAAGTAGTAATCACTAAGTGATTAAAAAAATCCTTGCGCTTCTAATAGCCTGTGAAATATGAGAAAAGGGTTGACTTCACTGCAGGAAATATCGGTATGACCAACTCCCCCCCAATCCAGGTCAGCCTGTAGGATTCTTTATTTAGTCATTTTATTGTTTACTAGATGCTTATAAACAAAGTACAATACTTACCGTATATATGGAAGCTGATGGCGTTCATGTTCATGTTTCAGCACATTTTCATGACATCAATGTTAGTCGAGCGTACCAGTGAAGCATCAGCAGAGCGATATTGTGTTCCATTTGTGTCATGCTGTCTGAGATGCTGGCAAAGCGGTGCGTTTCAGGTGCATTATAAAAGGATGCCTTGTTAATTATTGAGATGTAGTGATGATATTTTCATAGGCAATATACAGTAACCATTAGAACCATCTATTAAGATTGTAAATATCGTCGTTTAAAAGTGCTATAGTGAACTTATATGGGATAGCATAGTAATTAAGTAATTAAATGGCGGGTTGTACAGATTATTTTACTTATAAGAAAAAAATTGATGACATGTTCAAGGATAAGAGTTATTAATTATATCATCATCTAGAGATACCTAATAACTATTAAAAAGTATATATACACACACACATAATTAAAATATTATTGATAAAATCTGATACATACATCTTCTCAATAATTAAAATAGAGTTTGAATTAATAGGATTAGGGCTATATCAGCAAGTCATTTATTAATTAGGGAGGCTATGGATACAGTAATTGCTTTTATTAGAAGGTTTCCAAGACTTCATTCAGACCTTTTGGTTGTAAAGTGTCCAACAGATGGATCCAATACATTTCTTTCTTTTTTAAGTTATTGAATTGGCATTTAGGAATCTGTTCTACCAGGATTATATGCATTAGGCAGGCGTCTTTATTATGATAATGGGCAAAATGCCTTGAAACACCATGTTTCATTCTGGATATTCATTTCATTCTGGATATTCGAACAATGCTTGTTGGTCCTCTAATCACTGAATAGAACCTACTAACTAGACATAAAATTTAACTTTTATTTTTCAATTAAAATATGGGATCCACTACTATAAGCAAAGACAAAAAACATACAAAAATGATACAAGTGTAATGATAAACACTCATGTTTCATGGAATAGACCACTACAGAATTCCAGACCTATACTGCTACCAGAACTATAGCAATTGTGTAATGTATAGATCCAAAATTAGACTCATGAGATGTTCATTGATATTTATGTAGATATCAATTCAATTAGTCCTATGGCTATATGCGTAGCCTAAAAATGACCACACCTATTGCCCCACATTCTATGTGAAGCCTAGTACAGTAAGACAGATATCACAGTCTCAAAGATAGTATGAGTGGAGAGTCAAATAGTGGTCTATAACTTTCCAACTTTCACCCCTTAATTAGATATAAGCAGAGGGAGATACTGATCTATAAGATATGATAAAGTGTTCATTCATAAACTAGGTTGTCAATATTTCTTTTAATTGGGACAAAAAGGTCTGCTAAATCCATTGGCTAGATGATATCTCTCAATATAATATTTCATCTCCTAACATCGACACGTTTCTTCAGCTACTTAACGAACTGTAGCTGGTTCATCAGGATGATGGAGGTTGGGTCATATGCCCACAAATAAAGCTTGATGATAAGCTAAACGTTTTTTATGCAGCCATAGACAAAACATAAAGGGCCACTATACTCTATATGATATACTGAGCCAAGGTATCTAGTAATCTAAAACTAGGATATCTACAGCAAGCTTTAATATTTAGCTGCGCATCTACCATGCCCAGTATATGCCCTACTAGTGAGCTCTGTATGTTAGTGAAGTAACATACAGAGCTCACTAGTAGCATGTCCACGGTGAGAAAGGGACAGATTCTTGTGAGGTTCTTGAGGTGCAGCTGACATGCTTGGGTGAGAGATTGAATATAAGGGGTAAAAGAGAGATCGGGATAAAATATAACCCCAAGACAGAGGGCGTGGTATCTGGTGGTTAATATGGTGCCACACACTGAGATGGAGATATCAGGATGAGGTCAGTTAGTAGAGTGCGTAAACACAAGTAGGTCAGTTTTTGAGAGGTTCAGTTTAAGGAAGAGAGAGTGCATAGTGTTAGAGACAGTGGGCAGACAGTCGGTGGCGTTCTGTAGGAATGTTGTTGTGATGTCACAGGAGGAGGTGTATAACTGGATGTTGTCAGCATAGAGATGCTACTGAAAGCCAAAACTCCTTATGGTTTGTCAAATAGGGGCTGTATAGATGGAGAAGAGGAGGAGGGCCAAGGACCGAGCTCTGTAGGGCACCAACAGCAAGGGAAAGAGTTGGGAAGGTAGAGCCAACAAAGGAGAACTGGATAAGCGGTCAGATAGGTAGGAGGAGAACCAAAAGAGAGCAGTGTCCTTTAGGCCAATGGAGTGAAGCATACTGAGGAGGAGTTTCTGATCAACAATGTTAAATGCTGCAGAGAGATCGAGGAGGATCAGTAGGAAGTAGCCGCCCCCTCAATTTGGCCATCAGGAGGTCATTTGACAATTTTGCAAGGGTAGTTTCTATCGAGTGTAGAGGGTGGAAGTCAAGAAGAGAGTTTTCACATAGATAGCTTATAAGGCGGACGTAAACCAGGCATTCTAATAGTTTGGAGATGAAGGGGAGATTTGAGATGGGTCGGTAGTTGGCAGCATTGGATGAGTCAAGAGTCGGTGTCTTTAGCTTTACATCTATCTGACATACTCTTACGCACATACTGCAAATCGCTAATTAGGCACTTCATTAGCATGGCGAGAGTCTG
The DNA here is from genome assembly GCF_035609145.1 of Eleutherodactylus coqui. Lineage (NCBI taxonomy): Eukaryota > Metazoa > Chordata > Amphibia > Anura > Eleutherodactylidae > Eleutherodactylus > Eleutherodactylus coqui. The sequence goes on along the minus strand of NC_089837.1, from coordinate 260,683,990 downwards.
CATTCCAGTGCTTTGGAAGTCCCTGTCCCCTCCCTCTCTTTCTCAGTGGATTCATGGAGTAGAAGAGAGCCAATGGATGGAGGAACTCGCTGCCTCCTTACAGGATAAATACAATGCCTGGTCCCAAACATGGATTCCTTGGGTAAGCTTCCAAAGCAACCTAGAGTACAGAACAATTATGAGTGCCAGTTATGGTGACTGGGGGAAAAAAGGGCAAGGAATTAAAGCAGAGACAGACCCCAGGAGTGATATGCAAAACTAAGCAGTAGCTAGATAAGACCCCGGCCTCCTACGTCCCCCTACCCCACCCTCTCCCTTTAATTATTTTTTAAATTTTATTTTACATTATTATTTATATTATTCCTTTACTCTACTCATCTACCCACTTTAAGTATGTCAAGTCCCTCTTTCCCCTTGGATGCTATATCTAAAGGCATTATCCGATAGGACTGTTTCCTCTTTTTATTTCTCTTCATTACTTGAGTTATAGTTAAACAGTTTACAGCATAAGACTGCATATGTTGGTTGAAAGAGAACGACTGGTAGATGTAGGTACATCGAAGCACCTTAAAGGGTATATCCAGAGTTGATGGAGAATTGGCTGGTTAAAACTCAGTTTATGGAGGGTGGATAGGTGGAGAGTATTACCACCTCCTATACTAGTACAAAGAATATGAAAAATTGTATTTCATTGCTGTCACCTCTGAGGAAATTCTTATGTTATACTTTTGAAAGTTAAATAAAGAATAAAAAAAAGAAAAAATTATTCATTTGTTTGCATGTGAACATCAATTGTTTAGTCATTCAAATTTACTGTAGAGCTAATGTTCATAAGCACAGGGAACACACCCACACCCTGATTTAAATGGCTATATAGCCCAATGAATTCCAGATGTGTTTTTTTATTGATGGATTCAGCAGTGTTTCATGCTTTCTATTGCGTATTGTGCACATATTTCCACACCCCTCATAGACTTTTATGGGGACCATTAGTACAGAAATGCAAAATATGTGCGCACAAAAAAGGAATAATGAATAAACCCATTGCAATTAAATACGCTTGCAAATGCACCCATGTGAAGCCACCCTATTTCAGTGAAACCATTTACCCCGGGCCAGGGTAAACCAGTTATTGATTGTGATAATGCTATATAGTGTGCACAATATTAAGGACACCCCATTTGTAGGACACATACTGAGCTATAGTGTGAATCAAAAATGAGTAAACTGCACTGTATCTAAATAATACTATTGTATGTTATCATTTTTTATTGTCCATTCAGTAAAGCATTGCTTGGTCAACCTTACAAGTGTAAAGCCTTTCCATAAACGCTGTCGTATTCTATCTCTGTAGCAAACATATTAAATTAAGGATACCTCCTCTTAATGAGATCACAGGGTATTAATGGGTTGCTCACCCAGGCAAAAAAAAGCTTTCAGCGTTTCATCAATGGAAATAGACCTAACACAAATAGAAATAATTTTTTTGGGAACACTGGTAAAAACACCGAAAAACATAAAAGAACAATTAGCTCTCAAGGTATTCTGTTTAAAAGCAATTGAATATATGAAATAAAATAAAATCACATAAACATATAAAATCAATAACATGAATAAAGTAAAACACTGTTATAAGCAAAGTCTCAATTTGAGAGTGCACTATGTACATGCAACCACGGGTCAAAGTGATGCCTTAACAAAAGAACATTTGTTAGTGGCAACTATGCCTAATATCACTAATCCTGCCTTTATATACTTTCTTAAAAGAGTTATATATATTTTAAGCTTGCAAGTATGCACAACAATAATAGATATAGGAGAATTGTGGAGAATTGTAAACAGCAACAAGAAAGGAAAAAAATTATTAGAAAACAAAACAAAAATTTATGTATCTACCGCTTTAATGACACCAGTCTTAAAATCTGAGGTCTAGAGTTTACTAGATTTATGCCCTCCCAGCAAAAGCCCAGGCCTAACTTTAACACATTCTAAATCGTTTAAACCAATCCTAGTACCACGCTTAACCAACCTTTTTATTGCTCTACTACAAGGAGAAGCATTTCCAAACCCAGCTTTTTAATGCTCTACTACAAGGAGAAGCATTGCCAAAACAGTCCCAAGAAGCACATATTACACTGATTAAGAAAGATAATAAGGACCCAGAGATGTGTAGCAGCTATTGACCTATCTCCTTGATTAACTTTGACATTAAGCTGAAGCCCAAGCTCCTGGCCAAAAGGTTGGTAGACTACATACCTACCCTAAAAAGTGAGCAATCATCAGGCTTTGTGAAGGGAAGAAAGGGTAGAGCTAACTGTCTTAGACTGCTTCATGCTACTCGATATGTTCAGACACATAATATACCCCTTAGCCTTTGATAGGGTTGATTAGTGTTATATGGAAAAAGTTTTCCCTATATGCCAAACCCCCCGCTCATCTCAAAATCAATGATATTCTGTTCCCTCTATTTGACATTAGAAATGGTACTTGTCAGGGCTGCCCCCTCTCTCCTACCTTCTTTATTTTGGCGTTGGAAATCCCCTTCCAGGGGATAAGGCACGACTCTGATATTAAAGGACTGAGTTGTGGGAAGCACCTATTTTCCTCTGCTGCTTTTGCGGATGACATTGTGTTCCTGATAACAAACCTCAAAAAGTGACTCCCAATGTTCCTGCAGCTCCTGGAGGAGTTTGGGTACATTTCTAACTTAAAAGTTAACTTTTCTAAATCCATGGTACTAAAGATCTCCATTCCTGCAATCCAGTGTGTAGCCATGAAGGCTAGCTCCCCCTTGTCTTGGTTGGAGACATCATTGGACTACCTGGGAGTCAAACTAACTAAGAAAGGTGATTTATTCACAGCTTATTTTCAACACCTCTTAGCTCAAATTAGAAACCTTCTGCGGCGACATGACTTACCTTTCATATCGTGGTTTGGTAAGAAAAATGTATTGAAATTTTACGTACTCCCGTCAATTCTCTATAAAATTTGTATGCTCCCCATACATCTTCCCAGGAGTTTTCTAAAATCGTTTTGCATGGCCTTTACTGGGTTTGTTTGGAGAAAGAGGAGACTGAGATTGGCTTATATATGATTATTACAGAGCCTCTCAAATTAGTTATTGGATGGACCTGACCCTACTGATAAGTGGTAAGTTACTCTATCCTTTAGCTGAGGGCTCATATGACGACACCCTAATAGACAATCTTTGGTTCCCCTCAAACAGTGAATTCCGATCTAAGAATTGCGAGACCTGGGAGGAACTAAAAGAAGTATTGGCTCCTAGGCCTTCACCAACCACCCCGATATGGGTTATTTTTAAGCTTCTAGACATTCCCTCTGACTCGGGTACTATCAGTATTTGGAAGAAATTTGTGGGTATAAATATAGGTGACCTTCAGGCCCTTCCACGTAAGACCCCTTTAGGTTTTAGGAAAATTTCTTAAGCGTTACAAAACAACCAGGCCGCAGATGCCTTTTGAAAAGGCTTTGAGGGAGAACAATGCCAAATCTAGGAAAATGGTGAATATTCAGAGGCATTTCATCCCCCCCCCCCCCCCCAACCCCTGATGCTCTCTAAGCCTTCCTTTATCACCTCCTGGGAGAAGGAATTAGGCATCTCTCTCTCTATAGAGGATACCAACCTAATTTGGAAAATGGCCTTTGGTCTGTCCCCCTCACAGGAGAGCCACTTTAATTTGTTAGTGAGGTGGTACAAAACCCTGTAGTGGCAATACGCATATAAATTGGCCTCCCATGGCAGATGTTGGAGTTGTGATAGAGAAGAGGGCTCATACCTACGTATTTGGTGGGAATTACCAATTTTGACACCCTTCAACCTAACGGTCACACCAGAGATGATCTTCCTATGGAAACCCTCCGCTTTCTTTTCAGGTGAAGCACAAACTAATTACCCTGCTGTTAAATGCAGTTAAAGTGTTGATACCTCTTCATTGGCTTCAACAAACCTCCCTGTCACCAACACAATGGAGGGAGGAGGTTGGCCTTATCTTTAACCTCAAAGAACTGTCTATTTGGTCCAGAGGCACTCCTGACAAATTTACACAGATATGGAGCCATTGGCATAGCATGAGGAATGATGATGAGTTGGTGAGGTGATGCGCAGACTCTTTCTGATATATTAAGCTACCAGCCTGGCTATGTTGTGATCTGTTTCCTCTCATGGATTGGGGCAGAGCTTAGCTCCACCCCTGCCCCACCCCCTTTTATTACAGCTGGAGGTGAGAGGCAGAGAGCTGGCGAGGGAGGAGGAGGAGGGGTAAGACAGCTCAGATGGTAGGGTATATTGACCAGCTGTGAAAAAGGAGGCTGATATACGCTCGTGTAAATAAGCCCTAAGTATCATTATAACGATAATAAATTTATGTTTTTTTATGTTTTGCTACTTAAATAATAAAAAATTTCTTATAAAAAAATGGTACCCATCACATTACCATATTCTGCAACCCATAACTATTTTTCCAGACAAAATGTAGTTTGAATAGTTACCATTTTGGAGTAAATGCATTTTTTCATTCACTTTTTATTCCATTTTTCAGGGAGAGGAAGTGGGCAAAATAAAAGAATTCTAGCATTGTGTATTTTTTTGCTACAGGATTCACCTTGCGGGATAAATTGTGCAATATTTTTATAGTTTGGACCTATGTTAACATAGCAACGACATCTTTTAAAATTGTTTAGATTTTTATGGGGAAATAGGTTTTAATTAGAGATGAGCGAGCACACTCGGTTAAGGCAGTTACTCAAGCAAGCATCGCTCTTACTGGTCTGAGCAGATCCGGGGAGGGAAGGAGCGGGAGGAGCAGGGGGAGTGGGGCGGAGAGTGAGAGAGATCTCTCTCTCCCCCTGCTAACCCCCGTCCCCCCCCCCCCCGCTCACCCCTGCCACCCCCCGCCCGAATCTGCTCGGACCAGTAAGAGCGATGCTCGCTCGAGTAACTGCCTTAGCTGAGCGTGCTCGCTCATCTCTAGTTTTAATATGGTAAATATGTTTTTTATTTTTGTTGTGTTTAAAATAATTTTAAAAATTTGGTCTCATTCAGATAGGCGTTTTTGGAATGCATTTAGTTGCATGAAAAAAACCGCAAAACACATTTTAAAAAAAGATTGCGTGACCGAAGCGTCTAGGGCGTTTTAAAATTTACACTTATTGTCTGTCACACAATGGCAAAATTGCGGTCCTATCACTATCCCCTCCTGCGGCTGTGACAGCTGCAGCAGGGGATTCTTTGGATGTGAATGGATCAATCGGGCGGGCAGCAGCAGTGGCGGCCCCATTTACAACATACAGAGAAGATCGCGATCCTCTGCTACAGCTGTGGCAGAGGATTTCTTTATCCCTGCGGGGAGTCCTCTCGTCACTGAACACTCTGACAGTGCTGTCACAGTGTTCAGTGATAAGGGGACTCCTCGTGGAGATGAAGAAATCTTCTGCCACAGTCGCAGCAGGGGATAGTGATGGGACCGCGCTTTATTTTAGTTGTGTTTTGCGATTTGATGTCCTATTTTTTACTGCTGCAAATTTTTTGCGCACGTCAAAAATCAGACACGTGACCACTACTATTGAAAAGCATTGGTTCTAATAGATGGGAATCGCATACGCAAAAAACATGTGCAACAAAAAAACGCTCGTCTGACCGAGCCGTTAATGATGCTTTTATTACGTTTTTATTTAATCCTACTAAGGTTCTTGAACTTGAAATCATTAGAATGCTTATACTATATACTACAGTACTTCTCTTTTCCAGTGTATAGTATTTTTAAATGTTGACTATTAAAGGAATATGCCATTAGAAAATGAGCATAAATTAAGTGAACATATTTTGAAAAAGCTTTTAGTGACTTTTCTTTTAATATTCAATGTCATGATCTATATTTTAAAGCAACTCTAAAATCCTGCTGTTTTCACACTAACCACTAAGCCTAATAATAAAAATTTTTCAGCTGTCACCTGATTATCCTCACCGATATTCATGATGCAGGGGGTTGCAGGGGTGCTAGAGGTAGCCTCATTTATCTAACTGCTTAGACACCACAGTGGCTAGGATCGGAGCTAGATTCAATCACTGCCTTTATCACTGGTTGTTGAAAATAACTGACACCTGCTGAGCCCTTTCTATACATCCTCTCCTACCAATATATTTTACATTATGTTGTCAAGAAATAGTTAATAAAGTATAATAAATTTATTGTAAAGTCAATCTGTTTACTTTTTGACTTTGAAATATAACACCCATACCTGGATATAAGAGTTGAAGATCAAATGATATGTTGAATTTTGGTATGTCCAAGAAGAAACATAAATGTGAAACAGAAACAGCTACAGTAATTACGATATGTAAGCAAGCACAGGCGAACACTTGCTGGGATAAGCTTAACCAATAATACCACCGAACAATGACCATATACATACTGGTTAGATACCAGGCCAATGAAGGGGTCTACAGAGTATTATCACACTACAGTCCACTTCTATACTGAAGTACAGTAGATAATAGCCATATGATACCACGCATGCGAGTTCTACTTTTAAAATAAACTCAGTAAATTAACTTCATAGGTCTAGCACTCCTTGAGAAATCATCAAATATTTAAAAACTGATGATCTAATGAGTGATGTACTATGCAGACTCAGGCTTCATTCTCACGAGTGCATATACGCCGCGTTTTCACGCCCAGGCGTATATACGGTACCCATGTGAAGCATTTGTTTCCAATACAGCCGCTCACACGGACGAATATACAGCACGTAAATACGCCAGCAGCGTGAAAAATAGAACATATTTGCGTCTGGCACATATATGCTCAGTCAAAAGATAGTTCTGGAACTATCTTTTGGCCAATATAACCCGGCGGGTCCTATAGACTTCTATGGGAGCAGGGAAAGAGAAGGGAGGAGAAGGCATTTTTGCAGCGTCCAACGCTTACAGGTGCCTCTATATAGGCATTGGAAGGTATCCCAATGTTTTTGGCAGTGTGAGAGTTTTCCGCATGAATGGACGAGAAAACGCTGGCCGTGATCGAGGAGAAATGCCCATTCAGGCACTTATACGGAGCAAGGATGAAAACGTAAAAAAGCGGTCAACCTTTATCCGCTTGTGTGAAAGAGCCCTAATATGATTTGTGTGGAGATTAGATATGAGCAAGCAAGCTTGTCCGAGCTTTATGCTCGTTCGAGCATTAGCATACTCGAATGTACTCGCTACTCGAGCCGAGCACCCTGGATGCTCGAGAAAATTTCACCCTCTCCTCCCCACATGTTTTCAATGGAGCCGCGACTGCTGCCGGCAGCTCCATTGAAAACAATGGTCTGCCGGTACCCCTGAATTGCTTTTTTATGGAAGGGCATTACATATAAGCCCTTCCCTGAAAAACAAGATTTTAGTGTAAAAAAAAAAAAATAAAATAATAATAAAAAAACACACCCTCCACTGCTGCTGTGTCTCCTGCGAGGATGAAGAACACATCTGCCGCATGCGGCAGATTTTTCCTTCATCCATGCTAGTAAAAAGAATTCCCTGCTGCAGATGCAGCAGAGGAATTCTTCTATTCCCTACCGCAGCTGTCACACATGACAGCTGCAGTAGAGGATCCTACTGCTGGCCCACCAGTAATTGGATTTCAGGGAAGGGCTTTGAATATAAAATTAATAATTTTCATTCTGTGAGAGCTGCCTGCGATTGGCTTAGCGCCTCAGCCAAACACAATCAGCTCTTTCAACATGCGGGGATTTTAAATACCCGCCTGCTGATAGATCAGCACTACAGAGCCAGGGACAGCAAGGGGAAGACGTGGCTGAGCCCGGAAGCTGAAGGGAGGTGAGTATCTATTTTTTTATTTTTTACACTATTTTTCCTGGTTTTTCAGTGAAGGGCTTATATTTAAAGTCCTTCCCTGAAATCCTATTACTGGGGGGCCGGCAGCAGGATAGGGAATTGAAGAATTCCTCTGCTGCATCTGTCACAGATGTGGCAGATGTAGCAGCAGGGAATTCTTTTTACTAGCAGGAATGAAGGAAACATCTGCCACATGCGGTGGATGTGTTCTTCATCCCCGCGGGGGACACAGCAGCAGCGGAGGGTACGTTTTTTTTTTTTCCACACTAAAATTATTGTTTTTCAGAGAAGGGCTTATATGTAAAGCCCTTCCATGAAAAACAATTCAGGGGTGCCGACAGACTATTGTTTTCAATAGAGCCGCCAGCAGCAGCCACAGCTCCATTGACAACAATGCAGAGCATGGGGCACCTTGAAAAATGCTTGAGTCTCCCATTGATCCAATGGGGTTTTTTACTCGATCCTAGCTCTCGAGCATTACAAAAAGCTCGGCTCGAGTAACGAGCACCCGAGCATTTTGGTGCTCGCTCATCTCTAGTGGAGATGTTCTTTGATTATCTTAATTTGAAGAGTTAAGCGCACATAATGCTATCTGGATTTCGATATTTTGTGGATTTCACAATGGTTTGTACCCATTTACACTGAATCAGGGAAGTGCAGCAACACATGCGACAGCTCAACTTTTTGCACTGTGAAAGTCGTCCTATGATGCGTATATCTGCACATTTTAATGTACTTTTTGCACATACGAGCACCGTTAACACACCAGCACTGTGAGTTAAAAGGCTGTGCAGCCTAACTAACACTAGGGGTTTTCGATTTCCCACAAAATTGCACAACATTTTGATCAATTATGCCAGTATTGGGTGCACGCCCCTGCATAGACTTTGTACATGTACAAATGTGAACCAAAATAGAGCATGCTGCGAAACAGAGAATAAACCAGCTTGTGTGAAGCTGGCCTGAAAGTTAGGGATGAGCGAGCACACTTGTCCGAGCTTGATGCTTGTTCGAGCATTAGGGTACTCGAGATGCTCGTTACTCGAGACGAACACCACGCGGTACTCGAGTCAATTACATTTCCATCCCTGCATGTTTAGCGCCATTTACTAGCCAATAGACATGCAGGGAAGGCATTACCACTTCCTGCTGTGACGTGTCAGCCCTATCCCACCCCACAGTAGTGAGTGGCTGGTGAGATCAGGTGAACGCAGAGTACTTAAACTGGTCCTGCCCGCGGCTCGCCTCAGACGCATGCTGGCAGAGGTTAGGTAAAGTGCTGCTCCTGATATAGGGAAAGTGTTAGAGTAGGATCCTGTCTTCAAGAACCCTAACTGTCCTTCTTAGGGCTACTCTTCAAAGTGTGCGTTACTGTTGTGGCTGACTGGGAGCAGTAGGGCACAAATTTTTTTTAAGCATCTCGGGCTGTGCAGGCCATTTCAACTATAGCGTTCTCAGTCTGCAGTGTATTAAGAAGAGTTTAGGGAAAGAGCTGCTTATATAGGGAATGTGTTAGAGTAGGATCCTGTCTTCAAGAACCCCAACGCTCCTTCTTAGGGATAAATCTGACCGTGAACATTATAGTTGTGGCTGGCTGGGAGTAGTAGTGCATCAATTTTTGTATTACGCATCTAAGCCTGTTCCCAGCCTTTCAGTAATTGCGTTCTCAGCCTGCAGTGCCGTACAACCAGCTCTCACCATGAAATTGCTCTCTAATATTTCCCAGCCTACTGCAAACGACTTCAGTTATACCGTTCTGTGTCTGCAGTGCATAACACAGCGTGTTGGAGTAAATCCAGTTCTATGGGGGAAGTTAGATACACTGTACAGTCCTCCTGATCCTCCGTGCAAGAACCACAACGCTCCTTCTTAGGGCTACATCTGACCGTGAGCATTATAGTTGTGGCTGGCTGGGAGTAGTAGTGCATCAATTTTTGTATTACGCATCTAGGCCTGTTCCCAGCCTTTCAGTAATTGTGTTCTCAGCCTGCAGTGCCGTACAACCAGCTCTCACCATGAAACTGGTCTCTAACATTTCCTAGTCTACTGCAAACAACTTCAGTTATACCGTCCTGTTTCTGCAGTGCATTAGACAGTGTTGGGGCACAGCCAGTTCTATAGGGAAAGTTATATACACTATACAGTCCTCCTGATCCTCCATGCAAGAACCCCAATGCTCCTTCTTAGAGCTACATCTGACCGTGAACATTATAGTTGTGGCTGGCTGGGAGTAGTAGTGCATCAATTTTTGTATTACGCATCTAGGCCTGTTCCCAGCCTTTCAGTAATTGCGTTCTCAGCCTGCAGTGCCGTACAACCAGCTCTCACCATGAAATTGCTCTCTAATATTTCCTAGCCTACTGCAAACGACTTCAGTTATACCATTCTATGTCTGCAGTGCATTAGACTGAGGTCTCACCGCTAAATAGTACTGTAATATTTTCTGGGCCACTGCAAAGTATTTCAGCTCTGCCGCTGTGCAGAGCTTCTCACAATACCCTTTCCTTGGTGGGGTTGAGATAGCCGGAGTTACCAGCACTATCCACTGGCTTTAGAGTCTTCTCCCACTCCATACAGCCTCTATTATCTACAAGTCTCTGTGAGCAGTAAATTACCCCTGGGTATCAGCGCAAGACAGCGGGTTAATTTTTTAAAGTCACAGCATAGAGCCTCCGCTATCTACAAGTCTCTGTGTGCGGTGAATTAAGCCACAGTTGTCAGTGCTGTACAGTGGGGTAATTTATTTGGGCCCTGCTCTATTCTTAATCCGCCATGATGAGGAGTAGGGGTAAGGGTCGAGGACGCGGACGTCCAAGTGAGGGTGTGGGCACAGGCCGAGTTCCTGGTCCAGGTGAATCACAGCCAGCTGCTGCGGGATTAGGAGAGAGGCAAGTTTCTGGGGTCCCCAGCTTCATATCATAATTTACGGGTCCGCGTGGTAGACCTTTATTACAAACAGAGCAGTGTGAGCAGGTCCTGTCGTGGATGGCATAAAACGCGTCCAGCAATGTATCGACCATCCAGTCTTCTACGCAGTCCACTAAGCCGGCCTAGGGACTGTAACTCTGAATCCTCTGAATGCTGCTCCTCCTTCCTCCCAGCCTCCTCACTCCATGAAAATGACATATTCTGAGCAGGCAGACTCCCAGGAACTGTTCTCGGGTCCCTGCCATGAGTGGGAAAAAACGGTTGCTCTCTCACCTGAGGAGGTTGTCGTGACCGATGCCCAACCTTTGGAAAGTTCCCGGGGTCCGGGTGATGAGGCTGGGTACTTCTGGCAACTGTCTCAAGAGCTTTTTGCGGGTGAGGATGATGATGAGACACAGTTCTCTGTCAATGAGGAAGTAGTAAGGGCAGTAAGTCCGAGGGAGGAGCGCACAGAGGATTCGGAGAAAGAGCAGCTGGACGATGAGGTGACTGACACCACCTGGTTTGCTAAGCCTACTGAGGACAGGGTTCAGAGAGGGAGGCAAGTGCAACAGCAGGACAGGTTGGAAGAGGCAGTGGAGTGGCCAGGAGTAGAGGCAGGGCCAGAGCGAAGAATCCCCCAACTGTTTCCCAAAGCACCCCCTCGCGCCAAGCCTCTGTGCAGAGGGCTAGGTGTTCAAAGGTGCGGCCTTTGAACACCTACCCCTCTGCACGTTTTTTTTAGTGAGAGCGCGGCCGACCGACGAACAGTGGTGTGCAACCTGTGTTGCACCAAGATCAGCTGTGGAGCCACCACTATCAGCCTCACCACCACCAGCATGCGCAGGCATATGATGGCCAAGCACCCCACTAGGTGGGATGAAGGCCATTCACTGCATCCGGGTCACACCACTGCCTCTTCCCCTGTGCCACAACCTGCCACACAGATCCAATCCCCCTCCCAGGACACAGGCACAAGCGCCTCCCGGCCTGCACCCACACCCTCACCTCCACCGTCCTCCACTCCATCCAACAATGTCTCTCAGCGCAGCGTTCAGCTGTCGCTAACACAAGGGTTGGAGTGAAAGCGCAAATACACCGCCACCTACCAGCACACACAAGCTTTGAACGTGCACATTGCCAAATTAATCAGCCTGGAGATGCTGCCGTACAGGCTTGTGGAAATGGAGGCTTTCAAAAACATGATGACGGCGGTGGTCCCGCACTTCTCGGTCCCCAGTCGCCACTATTTTTCTCGGTGTGCCATCCCAGCCCTACACCAGCACGTCTCTCGCAACATAAATCGTGCCCTCACCAACGCGGTTACTGGGAAGGTCCACTTAACCACGGACACGTGGACAAGTACTGGTGGGCAGGGCCACTATATCTCCCTAACAGCACATTGGGTGAACTTGGTGGAGGCTGAGACCGCTCACGTCCTACCCACACCCAGAATAGCGGGTCCTACCTTGGTGCTGGTATCTGCAGCGTTTTATGCCACCTCCTCCAACTCTACCTCTCAATTAAGTAGTGTAAGCACGTCGCTAGCAGTCGGTAGCGTGCAGCTCGGTAGTACAGCGGTGGGCAAGCGTCAGCAAGCCGTGCTGAAACTAATTAGCTTAGGTGACAAGAGGCACACGACCCCCCGAGCTGTTGCAGGGTCTGACAGACCAACCTCTGGCTTTCGCCGCTGAGCCTCCAACCGGGCATGATCGTGTGTGACAACGGCCGTAACCTGGTGGTGGCACTGCAGCTCGGCAGCCTCACACACGTGCCATGCCTGGATTACGTCTTCAATCTGGTGGTTCAGCGGTTTCTGAAAAACTACCTATACTTGTCTGACCTGCTCGGTAAGGCGTGCCGCGTCTGCGCACATTTCCGCAAGTCCACTACAGACGCTGCCACCCTGAGGACCCTGCAACGTCGGTTTCAGCTGCCAGAGCACCGACTGCTGTGCGACGTTCCCACACGCTGGAATTCTACGCTGTACATGTTGGCCAGGCTGTACGAGCAGCGTAGAGCAACAGTGGAATACAAGCTGCAACATGGGCGGCAGAGTGGTAGTAAGCCTCCCCAATTCTTAACTAAGGAGTGGGCATGGATGGCAGATATCTGCCAGGTCCTCGGAAACTATCAGGAGTCTACCGAGATGGTGAGCGGCGATGTGGCAATCATTAGCGTTACCATCCCGCTGCTTTGCCTGCTGAGAAGTTCGCTGCAAAGCATAAAGGCCGATGCTTTGCGGTTGGAACAGGAGATGGGGGATGACAGTATGTCGCTTGATAGCCAGACCACCCTCATGTCTATATCTCAGCACGTTTTGGAGGAGGAGGAGGAGGAGGAGGAGGAGGAGGGGGGAAGAGACAGCTGGGCACACTGCAGAGGGTACCCATGCTGCTTGCCTCTCATCTGTTCAGCGTGTATGGGCTGTAGAGGAGGAGGAGGATCCTGAAAGTCATCTTCCTAGTGAGGACAGCGATGTGTTGCGTACTGGGACCCTGGCACACATGGCTGACTTCATGTTAGGCTGCCTTTCCCGTGACCCTCGCGTTAGACGCATTCTGGCCAACACGAATTACTGGGTGTACACCCCTCTCGACCCACGGTATAAGGAGAGCCTTTCCACTCTCATTCCCGAAGAGGAAAGGGGTACGAGAGTGATGCAATACCACAGGGCACTGTGGAAAAAATGATGATAAAGTTCCCATCTAACAGTGCTAGAGGCAGGAGACGCAGTTCCGAGGGCCAAGTAGCAGGGGAGGCGCTGGAATCCGGCAGCATGTCCAGCGCAGGCAGGGGAACACTCTCCAAGGCCTTTGCCAGCTCTATGGCTCCCCAGCAAGACTGTGTCACCACTCCCCAGTCAAGGTCAAGTCGGAGGGAGCACTGTAAAAAGATGGTGAGGGAGTATGTAGCCGATCGTACCACCATCCTCCGTGATGCCTCTGTTCCATACAACTATTGGGTTTCAAAGCTGGACACGTGGCACGAACTTGCGCTGTATGCCCTGGAGGTGCTGGCCTGCCCTGCCGCTAGCGTCTTGTCAGAGAGAGTGTTTAGTGCAGCTGGGGGAATCATCACAGATAAGCATATAACTGCTAGTGCCGACATGCTTACACTCATAAATATGAACAAAGGCTGCATTTCCCCAGACTTCTCTTCCTCACTGGCAGAAAGCAGCGGAACCTAATGATTCTTTTCACTGCAACAGGTGAAAAATGCATCCTCTATCACCACAAAAAAAGGGGGAATTAGCTTTGTCAATCACTCTCAGATATTATTACTCCTCCTACTCCTCCTCCTCCTAAAACAGCATGTTATCACGCTGAACTGCCAATTTTTCTGTGGCCCAAAAGGCTTGGTTTAAAAGTTTTTTACAATTTTTCAAAGTTTCAAAAGTATTGATACTTTAACAGTCAGAAACCATTTTTTTTCACAGGGCTGCCTCCAGGCTCTGTTACAAATTAAGCAACAGCGAGCTGTATCTTTAAAAAATGTTTATGTGTTTCACCTGCCCTCGCGGTTGAGCAATTTTTCAAGGATCCACTTGTACTCTTGGTACACCAATTTTTCTGGCACTCACCTATACTGTTATCTAACTAATTTTTCCGGCCTTTGCCTACACTCTTGGTACACCAATGTTTCAGGGGTTCGCCTACACTCTTGCCACAAAAATGTTACTGGGGTCCGCCTATACTTTTGCTACAGAAATGTTACAGGGGTCCGCCTATGCAGTTTCTACTGAATGGTTTGAGGGGTTCACCTATACTTTTGCTACAGAAATGTTACTGGGGTCCGCCTATACTCTTGGTACACCAATGTTTTAGGGGTCGCCTACACTCTTGCTACAGAAATGTTACAGGGGTATGTCTATACCTTTTCTACTGAATGGTTTGTGGGGTTCTCCTATACTCTTGCTACAGAAATGTTACTGTGGTCCGCCTATACTTCTGCTACAGAAATGTTACTGTGGTCCGCCTATACTCTTGGTACAGAAATGTTACAGGGGTTCGCCTACACCTTTTGTACTGAATGGTTTGAGGGGTTCGCCAATACTCTTGCTATTGAAATGTTACTGGGGTCCGCCTATACTCTTGGTACAGAAATGTTACAGGTGTCTGCCTAAACGTTTGCTACAGAAATGTTACTAGGGTCCTCCTATACTCTTGGTACACCAATGTTTCAGGGGTCCGCCTATACTCTTGCTATAGAAATGTTACTGGGGTCTGCCTACACCTTTTCTACTGAATGGTTTGAGGGGTTCACCTATACTCTTGCTACAGAAATGTTACTGGGGTCCGCCTATACTTCTGCTACAGAAATGTTACTGGGGTCTGCCTATGCTGTGGGTGCACAAAGACTTCCCATCACAGTGTTTTACCTATCTGGCACAAATACACTGACTGACTAGGGCAGAAATGTGGGCCAAGGCCGAGGTCCTTGGCGGGGTGAAACTCTGCCATGTTTGGGCACTCTGATTTCTTCCTGTATAATACCATCCTTGTGCACTGACAGCA
Organism: Eleutherodactylus coqui; assembly: GCF_035609145.1. Lineage (NCBI taxonomy): Eukaryota > Metazoa > Chordata > Amphibia > Anura > Eleutherodactylidae > Eleutherodactylus > Eleutherodactylus coqui. The sequence goes on along the minus strand of NC_089837.1, from coordinate 260,668,711 downwards.
TAGGCGAGCCCAAGAAACTCAACGACTTCCCCTTGCGGTGTTGAGCTATCTGACACCTACACAGAATGAATAGTGTGTGGACACATGGATTTCCCATTGTTATGTAACTCGTGGCTCCTTGCGTCACACAAGCTCGAGGCTGGGACCGAGCCTGACCGTGGGCCCGCTCATATACTTCCCACACAGACTATTGCGGGTCCTACCACGGTCATGGTTTCTTGGCCTTGCTATGCCACCTCCTCCTCCTGCTTGGGGTCTGAGGATCAGCGCTAGGCAACATGTATTTTCTCTCGTGTTACCACAGTTATCTGAGACACTGGTTTGGGCCAAACAAAAGGAGCATTACTGGATTAATGAGACGTTCACAGCTGCACTAGCATCCGAGTCCGCTTTATGCCCACGATTACTGAGGGTGTGAGCCGAGTTTGAGGTCCTTGGCAGGGTGAAACTGCCTTGTTTGGGCGCTCTGATTTCTTTATGTGTAATTCTTTCCTTGAGTTCGAGGGGCTCGCCTATGCTGTGGGTGCACAAAGACTTCCCATTGCGTTGTTTTACCTGTCTGGCACAAACACACTGACTGACTAGGCCGAGGCTCTTAGCAGGGTGAAACTTTGCCATGTTTGAGCACTCTGATTTCCGCATATATAATACCATGTTTGAGTTTCTTGGCCTCGCCTATGCTGTGAGTGCACAAAGACTTCCCATAGCGGTGTTTTGCCTGTCTGGCACAAATACACTGACTAACTAGGGCAGAAATGTGGGCCGAGGCCCTTAGCAGGGTGAAACTTTGCCATGTTTGGGCACTCTGATTTCTTCCTGTGTAATACCATCTTTGTGCCTTGCTAATGAGGGTTTGTCCGAAGTAAATTGTTAGGGAGGGGTGACGCCAGACTCTTGTCTCTATTTTGGCTTAATGCTGCCCCTGCCCTTCCCTATCCGTTTCTATGGTGTTTCCATGACTTTCTGATGTTTTCTGGTGTTTGACAAGCCATGACCTATGCGGAGCATCGGTCCCATACAAAAATGCTCGAGTTGCTCATCGACTTCAATGGGGTTCGTTAATCGAAATGAAAAGTTTGACTCGAGCAACGAGCACCCGAGCATTTTGGTGCTCGCTCATCTCTACTGAAAATGCATAGCAGAAATCGACACTGCAGATCTCAAAGCACCACAAGGTTTTTTTTTTATCTGTGGAAAATATCTGCAACACGTTGATTAAATTTGCTAAACTTTTGAAATAGGTAGTTAGACAGATAGACAGACAGATGACACTAGATAGTTAAATAGACAAGTAGAAATTATTCTGCATAGAGGATTTTATAGTTTGCTCTGTAATGGATGTCTATTCTGACCTCGCATAGGCTGACCAATGTTTGGTGCAGAGATTTTTTTCATGCATTTTAAAAGTTTGTTGCACTTTTTCAACAAATTAGAGTATTGCTAAAAAAGCTGTGACACCAACAAAGCATTCAGACAAAGACAGCTGGATACTTAAAGGGGTTGTCCCGCGAAAGCAAGTGGGGTTCAGCACTTCTGTATGGCCATATTAATGCACTTTGTAATGTACATCGTGCATTAATTATGAGCCATACAGAAGTTATTCACTTACCTGTTCCGTTGCTAGCATCCCTGTCGCCATGGTGCCGTCTAATTTCAGCGTCTAATCGCCCGATTAGACGCGCTTGCGCAGTCCGGTCTTCTCCCTGGTGAATGGGGCCGCACGTGCCGGAGAGCTGGTCCTCGTAGCTCCGCCCCGTCACGTGTGCCGATTCCAGCCAATCAGGAGGCTGGAATCGGCAATGGACCGCACAGAGCCCACGGTGCACCATGGGAGAAGACCCGCGGTGCATCGTGGGTGAAGATCCCGGCGGCCATCTCAGTAAGGTAAGGAAGAAGTCGCTGCAGCGCGGGGATTCGGGTAAGTACTAAACGTTTTGTTTTTTTTAACACATGCATTGGGTTTGTCTCGCGCCGAACGGGGGGGCCTATTGAAAAAAAAAAAAAAAACACGTTTCCGCGCGGGACAACCCCTTTAATAAACATGGTGCTTTGATTGCACATCTTTGTACTTCATATCAACTAAAAAGTGGACTGTTTTTGTTTATGTTTTGGATCTTACTTGCAATGAGTAATAGATTTAGTAAACTGGTAACATGCTGCTTACAGGTCAGTTGTGTGCATGTTGTGTGTCAGACAGACATTCCCTGGATGATCTGTTTATTTCTTTATAGTTTTGTGCTTGCTACAGTAATGTTTTCATATGTTGTGCTCATTTTATTAAGTTTATTCTTGCCACAGAATTCACATGGGTAATCTATTGTGTAAAAATATACCAGTTAGTTTAACACTTCCTAGATGTAAGGGAAAATATGTTTGTTTGCGATTATACTGAAAAAACTGCAACCATATGTACTACTGTATGTTTTATGTTTTTCACATGCGAATAAAATAAACTGTATCAATAGAATAGTAGTGCATAGAATATAACAAGCTCTGATTAATTAAAAAATGAAAAATGAGGCTTGAAACGAAGATAAGAAAGTCATTACTTGAATGGTTGTTTCAACATTAAAACATAACAGGCTGCAGATAATGCTGTAAAATAGGATTAAAAGTCATACTCACCTTTCCAATGTCTCCCCCTTTCAGTGCCATCACACTCGGTCCTATGAATTCAATCCCAGAAGTGAGTAAAGTGGTCACATACTATACATTGCACACATGACCACTCAACTAATCACTAGCCACAGTGGATATTTTTGCACAAACAGTAAGCGACCACTGAGGCCAGTGATTAGCTAGGCAGTCGCAGGATATTATCGGTCATTCTTTCTTCATTTGCTTTTAATGCTGAGCCTTGCTGACATCTTCGATCCCTTCTTCACGCTCTCCTTTCTGGATGTCCCAGTGACAAAGTTCTTTAATTACATGCATTCATGGACCACAGGTGTAGCAGCCTACTAGAAGGTGTAGCTATCTACAATAGGTGAGTCCATTTCTTTTACATTCCTTTTATTTGAGTTTTAGCTTTCAGTTTTTATCCTTGAGTGCTGTCTAGCTTTTAAATATTTGTTGTCCAACTCAGTCTGACCCTCCTTTGCTCCTTATTTTATCTTCCATATATCCTTGGCTTTGACTTTTTCCTCTGACTACTCAATACTAACCCCTGGTTTGTTCTCTGGCATATTGCTGGTCCACGCTCTTTCTGTTTCCTTTGTGGTCGCTCTGTGAACCAGCAGGCTTCTTGTAGCCAAGACGACCAGGCACACCAAAGGTTCTAAAGAGTGACCAGTCAAACCACTATAGCCTATTTAGCTGGACAGGCCTGGATCTATAGTGTTACAGTTCAAAATAGGCTTTTTTACTTAATGTGAATTTTTTTTATAGTTTACTATTTTTATTAAATAACTTATAGATGCATGGACATCTGACTGCACCTAACACCTTTTTACTGTTATATTCCACAATATTTTATTGTTGGTCAGCCTGAGCAATACATACTTAATAGAAAACAGATTGGAACCCATGAGAAGTAGGCAGCAAAGCATTTCCCTAAACTTTTCATCGGTTATGGTGTTACTATGTTTTTCTTAAGGGGTATGATCTGTTTTTATAGAACATACAGCACTTACAGTTACTTGTGACACAACAGTGGGAATATAGTCTAGGGCCCTAATGACGAGAAAAGCTTGTTTAATGTGTCCACAATACAAACATATGTAGAATCCATATTACACCTTCATCAGTTTGAGATTATTCATTTTTATTCCAGTAAAACTGTGTGAAATTATATGGACCCTAAAATGCATCTGTGTTATGGCCATGGTTATTGGTCCAAATTCTGAACTGATCAGATACAGTCACAGACTACAGAACTATTACATCCAGTAACTCACAGGTGATATTTTCTCTGATTGAAGTCATTCTCTTTCCTTTGTTCTCCATCCAATCTAGACTGATATGATGACTTCTCTGGAAGATTGCATAGTTTAATGCCTAGACATCTTTGACCTCACACTTTTGCATCTATCACCAACCTCTATAGCAATGCAACACCTCCTATCCTTTATACCTGTCATCCTACTGCTACCACAAATTCTGTACCCTGCCTCAGACTTACTGTACCTAGAATGCAGTTCTACAATTCAAATATACCAGTGCCTGAAGATGTGAAAGAATATGAAAGCAAGAACCAAACCCTAAAATGATGAAGTCTATAATAAAACTTTTAAATAAGCATAAGATCAACAAAATAATTTTGAGCTCAAATTGAAACTAAATATTAATTCAGACCCTAGAACAGTCACTATATTAATTCAGACTTCATAATAGAACATAACATTAACAATTCAGTGTTAGACCCCATCCGACATCCAGTTTTCCCTGCATAGCTCTAATGTCAGGCAAGGTCCGACACATCTTTCTAACAGTATGCAGGACAGTGCTCCGATGATGGAGACTGTTTTGCATAAATATGTTACAGTATGCAGGACAGCGCTATGTATTAGATAGATAGATATCAGTAGAAAAATTAGAAATGAATAGTCTTATTGTATAAATGTATGTTATATCAATATACATATATTTACAGGATTATTACAAATGATCTTACTAAAGATGAGCGAGCACACTCGTCCGAGCTTGATGCTCGCTTGAGTATTAGGGTACTCGAGATACTCGTTACTCTAGACGAGCACCACGCGGTACTCGAGTCAATTCCATTTCTTTCCCCGCATGTTTAGCGCCATTTTCTAGCCAAAAGACATGCAGGGAAGGCATTACCACTTCCTCCTGTGACGTGCCAGCCCTATCCCACCCCCCTGCAGTGAGTGGCTGGTGAGATCAAGTGACCGCGGAGTACTTAAAGCGGTCCCGCCCGCGGCTTGCCTCAGACACACACTGGCAGAGATTAGGGAAAGTGCTGCTGCTGATATAGGGAAAGTGTTAGTATAGGATCCTGTCCTCAAGAACCCCAACGGTCCTTCTTAGGGCTACATCTGACCGTGTGCATTACTGTTGTGGCTGGCTGGGAGCAGTTTTGCACAATTTTTTTTTCTTCCCCATCTTGGGCTGTGCAGGCCCTTACAGCTATAGCGTTCTCAGTCTGCAGTCTATTATACAGAGTATAGGGAAAGTGCTGCTGCTGATATAGGGAAAGTGTTAGCAGAGGTGCTGTCTTCAATAACCCCAACAGTCCTTCTTAGGGCTACATCTGACCGTGTGCATTTTAATTGTTGGCTGCTGGGAGTTGTAGTGCTACCATTTTTGTATTATGCAGTTAGGCCTGTTTGCTGCCTTTCGTCATATTTTTTTCTGTCTGGAGTGTGCAGTAAAATACCGCTCTCACCGTGAAAGTGCACGCAAATAATTCCTAGCCTGCAGCTGCGAACAAACTTATTTATACCATTCTGGGTCTGCAGTGAATTAGACGCAGAGCGTTGGGCCACAGGCATTTCTAGAGTCAAAGCTGTTATATACACTATACAGCCTGTATCGTCTGTGCAAATAACCAAAATCTCCTTCTTAGGGCTACATCTCACCGTAGTGCATTTTACTTGGGGCCTGCTTGGAGTTTTAGTGCTACCATTTTTGTATTACGCAACTAGGCCTGTTTGCAGCCTTTCGTCATATTTTTTTCTGACTGGAGTGTGCAGTAAAATACCACTCTCACCGTGAAAGTGCACACACATAATTCCTAGCCTGCAGCTGCGAACAAACTTATTTATACCATTCTGGGTCTGCAGTGAATTAGACAGCAGTCTCACCGCAAAACAGTACCGTAATATTACCGGGGCCACTGCAAAGCATTTCAGCTTAGCCACTGTGCAGAGCGTCTCACAATACCATTTCCGTTGGTGGGGTTGAGATCACCGCAGTTACCAGCACTATCCACTGGTTTTAGAATCTTATCCCCCTCCACACAGCCTCTATAATCTACAAGTCTCTGCGAGCAGTAAATTACCCCTAAGTATCAGTGTGAGACAGCGGGTTACTTTTTTCTAGTCACAGCATAGAGCCTCGGCTATCTACAAGTTTCTGTTTGCAGTTAATTAAGACCCAGTTGTCAGTGCTGTACAGTGCAGTAATTTATTTGGCCCCTGCTCTATTCGTAATCTGCCATGATGAGGAGTAGGGGTAAGGGTCAAGGACGTGGACGTGGACGTCCAAGTTAGGGTGTGGGCACAGGCCGAGTTCCTGGTCCAGGTGAATCACAGCCGGCAGGAGGAGGGGGAAGAGACAGCTGGGCACACTGCAGAGGGTACCCATGCTGCTTGCCTCTCATCTGTTCAGCGTGTATGGGCTGACTTCATGTTAGGCTGCCTTTCTCGTGACCCTCGCGTTAGACGCATTCTGGCCAACACGGATTACTGGGTGTACACCCTTCTCGAGCCACGGTATAAGGAGAACCTTTCCACTCTCATTCCCGAAGAGGAAAGGGGTACGAGAGTGATGCAATACCACAGGGCCCTGGTGGACAAAGTGATGCTAAACTTCCCATCTGACAGCGCTAGCGGCAGAAGGCGCAGTTCCGAGGGCCAAGTAGCAGGGGAGCTACAGAGATCAGGCAGCATGTCCAGCGCAGGCAGGGGAACACTCTCCAAGGCCTTTGCCAGCTTTATGGCTCCCCAGCAAGACTGTGTCACCACGCCCCAGTCAAGGCTGAGCCGGAGGGAGCACTGTAAAAAGATGGTGAGGGAGTACGTAGCCGATCGTACCACCGTCCTCCGTGATGCCTCTGCTCCATACAACTATTGGGTGTCAAAGCTGGACACGTGGCAGGAACTTGCGCTGTACGCCCTGGAGGTGCTGGCTTGCCCTGCTGCTAGCGTCTTGTCAGAGAGGGTGTTTAGTGCAGCTGGGGGAATCATCACGGATAAGCGTACCCGCCTGGCAACTGCCAGTGCCGACATTCTTACACTCATAAAGATGAACAAAGGCTGGATTTCCCCAGACTTCTCTTCTTCACCGGTGGAAAGCAGCGGTACCTAAAGATTCTTTTCGCTGCAACTGGATAAATAAGCATTCTCTATCACCAGAAAAAAGGGGGAATTAGCTTTGTCAATCACTCTCGGATATTAGTCCTGCTCCTCCTACTCCTACTCCTGAAACATCATGTCATCACGCTGAACTGCCTATTTTTCTGCGGCCCAAAAGGCTCTGCTTACAAATTTTTTTTAACAATTTTTCAAAGTTTCAAAAGTATTGATACTTTAACCAATTTTTTTCACAGGGCTGCCTCCAGGCTCTGATGCAAATTAAGCAACAGCGAACTGTATCTTTAAAAAACATTTCAGGGTTTCACCTGCCCTCTCGATTGAGAAATATTTCAGGGGTACACTTGTACTCTTGGTACACTAATTTTTCTGGCCCTCGCCTATACTGTTATCTAACTAATTTTTCAGGACTTCGCCTACACTAATGGTACACCAATGTTACAGGGGTCCGTCTATACTTCTCGCTACAGAAATTTTACAGAGGTCCACCTATACTTTTGCTACAGAAATGTTACAGGGGTCCGCCTATACTTCTGCTACAGAAATGTTACAGGGGTCCGCCTATACTTCTGCTACAGAAATGTTACAGGGGTCCGCCTATACTTCTGCTACAGAAATGTTACAGGGGTCCGCCTATACTTCTGCTACAGAAATGTTACAGGGGTCCGCCTATACTTCTGCTACAGAAATGTTACAGGGGTCCGCCTATACTTCTGCTACAGAAATGTTACAGGGGTCCGCCTATACTTCTGCTACAGAAATGTTACAGGGGTCCGCCTATACTTATGCTACAGAAATGTTACAGGGGTCCGCCTATACTTCTGCTACAGAAATGTTACAGGGGTCCGCTTATACTTCTGCTACGGAAATGTTACTGGGGTCCGCCTATACTTCTGCTACGGAAATGTTACAGAGGTCTGCTTATACCTTTGCTACAGGAATGTTACAAGGGTCTGTCTATACTATGGGTGCACAAAGTTTTCCCATCGCGGTGCTTTACCTATCTGGCACAAATACACGGACTGACTAGGGCATGAATTGTGAGCCGAGGCCAACATGTATTTTCTCTCGTGTTACCACAGTTGTCCACGGCACTGGTTTGGGCCAAACAAGAGGAGTGATATTGCACAAATGAGACATTCACAGCTGCACTAGCATCGGAGTCCGCTCTACGCCCGTGATTGCTGAGGGTTTGTGCAGTGGCCTATGTCCTTGGCACAGTGAAAGTCTGCCATGTTTGGGTACTCTGATTTCTTCATGGTTCATGTCTTGGGGTTCCTTGGACTCACCTATGCTGTGGGTGCACACAGACTTCCCATAGCAGTGTTTTACCTGTCTGGCACAAATACACTGACTGACTTGGGTAGGGTGCAGAGTGCAGATGCCTTTCCCCTTACGTTGTCGATGAGGTATCCGGCACCCAAACAGAATGAGTAGTGTGTCGACACATGGATTCCCCATTGCTATGTCACTCGCGGCACCTTGGGCCACACAAGGTGTTTGCTGGGACAGAGGCAGACCCAGGGCCTGCTCACATACTTCCCACACAAAGTATTGCTGCATTGTGGACATGTGTAGAAGTGCTGGGCTGGCACCTGAGTCCACTTTATGCCCACGTTTGCGGCTCCTGACAATTTTGCGATGGAGGTGGCACGGGATTGGAATGATGATCGTCAATTTAACATCGATTCTCAACAGCATTGTGGGCTATAGCCCCCCCCCCCCTTTCAAAGAGGGTCGCTGCCTGGCCCTGCCAACCCTCTGCAGTGTGTGCCTCCGGTTCCTCCTCATCGCAGACGCACTTAGAATTAGACATGAGGGTGGTGTAGCTATGAATCGAGCATGTGGCATGAGGGCAGCTGAACGCTGCGCAGGAGAATTTTTGTGTGCGCTGTGGATGCAGGGTCGTGCGGGGGGTTGGGCAGCATGTATCCCAGGAGAAGAGGCAGCGGTGTCACCCTCAGGCGGTGATTGTCCTTGCTTGCAGGTAGTGTGGTGCTTAGCTAAGGTGTGCCTTGCTAATGAGGGTTTGTCCAAAGTAAAAATTGTTAGGGGGGGCAGACTCTTGCCCCCATTGTGGCTTAATAGTGGGACCTGGGAGCCTGAGATGCAGCCATGCATGCTTCCCCTGCCCTTCCTTATCAGTTTCTGTGGGGTTTCCATCACTTTCGGATGTTTTCCAGAGTTTTACAAGTCATGACCTATACGGAGCATCGGTCATATACAAAAATGCTCGAGTCACCCATTGACTTCAATGGGGTTTGTTACTCGAAAAGAGCTCTCGAGCATAGCGGAAAGTTCGACTCGAGCAACGAGCACCCGAGCATTTTGGTGCTCGCTCATCTCTATATCTTACCCATGTGAAACACTTGCATCTCACGTTTAATTTAAAAAAAAATGCTAATAAAATCAGGGGCTTACCTAAAGGCTCAAGGGCCCGGGTGCAAAAGTTCAGCTCGGGGCCCCCCCTACCTTCCTTTTCTCACAGCGTACCCATACCTAAATCGTGCTGCATACAGCTGCAAAATGAATTTCCATACATAAATTAGCCCCATTAACGAATTTCCTACACTACATGAAAATTTGTTTGTAGCCCCTTAGGCCACTCTCCCACACACACACACACACCGCTTTTTATTGCGGTATACTACTTCCATTGATTTGAAGGCGATTACTCAGACGTGAGCTCGGAAGCAGTGATTTTCAAGTGCTATCTGTCCTGTATTTTCATTTTCTAACGCACCTCCCCATAATAATGGGCCTAACACACCTCACAATAATGGGATGCATTAAAACTGCTTTACCATGCGTTCAAAAATGCTGCTCAAAATTAAGGTAAAAAACCCACGATTTTAAGCTGTGTTTTCTGAACACACATCTAGAGCAGCCTTAGGCCTCCTGCACATAGGCAGAAATTCCGCGGCGGGATTTCCTGCAGAATTTCCACCCATGGAAGCTGACATAGGATTGCGTTAGAAAACGCAATCCTAGGCAGATGGCCACGGTTTGTCTGTGCGAAATCACGTGCAGAAAACAAAATTGTGCCATGCTCTATTTCTACGAGCCCCGCACAGAAATGTCACTCCCCGGCCACCGGCTCCGATTTGCGCATTCGCCGGCTGCCTGGCAGCCAGCACATAAAAAAACTGGAGCCGCGGGAGCGTCTGAGTGCCAATCTGCTCTCTGCAGGTGCTCGGGTCGGGTCCTGCTGCGGGAATTCTCGCAGCTGGATGGGATACGGCCGTCTGCAGGCGGCCTTAGGGTATGGTCACGTTTTTTTTTTACTTTTGAATCACAATTCAGAAAAACACATTAAAAAACCTGCATGCGGTATTCAAAGACCACAAACATTTTTAAGAAACTACAAACACTATTAAAAACCGCACGTTTTTGATGCGTTTTTTAATTGTGTGCAAAGAGTGCAATTATATACAGGGAGATGTATACTGTATACCAGAGATAAACGCTCCCCGACACTGTAAGTGCACTAGTAGCCGTACTAATCCTGCGTCTGGCAGTTGCGACCAATCACAACTGCAGTCTTTCAGTGGGAGGAATTTATCACATCTTGTATCCAAGCTAGAGGTGGTACAACAGGGTACTAGAGCCTCCATGCCCACCCGTGTCACATCTTGTACCCAAGCTAGAGGCGGTACAACAGACTACTAGAGTTCATCCCGCAAAAAAACAAAAAAAGAAAAACAAACTCTCAGAGGATCCATTGATGGAAAAATAAAAACCATAATGTCCCCTGGAATGCAGCAACTGAAAAGCAAATCTATAGAAAATACAAATAAAAAAAAATGGGTGTTTAGTGTATTAAAAAAAAGTGAAAACATAAAAAAAAGAAATACTGCTCCCTCTGTGAACCCTTTCCCTGCTGCGATCTACATAGATCGTGGCAGGGAAGGGGTTAACAGCGGGGAGGGGGGCGCATCTCCGATGCACCCCCGCTGTTGCAGCGGGAGACCGGTTACTAGTGACAGCTGGCTCCCGCTGCGGGATAGCGCGAGATCTACTATGGTCTCGCGCTATCCCTATGACGTAAGGGTACGTCATTTTGCAGGAAGTACCCCACTCCTATGACGTATCCTTACGTCATGGGGAGGGAAGGGGTTAAATAAACAACTTTTCACACGAAAACAAGTCCTCAAAACAAACATGTCAATGAGAAAAAAAAAAGTTGTGACCCCAGGAATGCACAAAAGTAAAGACTGAAAAACTGGTTGCTCATTAGTGCTTAAACCTGGCCAGTCATGAAGGAGTTAACTGCAGGCATTCACTGCTGGTTAGTGAGGTTAGACATGGAGGGTTATTGCATGAACTTCATGTAAATCTCACCTCAGTAACTCCACTAGTTTGGGGGACTCCCAGCAGACAGAAGGGTTCTCCTCCAGGGAGCAGGCAGCACATGGTTAACTACCTGAGCTGGGCACCGGGTGGGTCTGCTGTCTCTGTCAAGGACCTCTGATGATGTCACACTCATATGGCCAGTCATGTGACCAGCCTGTGGTAGGTGCCAATCGGGACTTTACTACAAAAAAAAATGTTTACAGAACCAGAGAAAAGCCTATTTGTTCCCTGGATGTCTCACTGGTGGCTGCCGACGTGCTGCGGGAGGAGAAGTAACCTGAGAGGAGCCACGGCTGCAGTGTTCTCTGCGTAGGTAAGTCAGCCTTGCCTCGTCTCCGCTCCTCTCCCCTCCCCTCCAGCAGCCACACACCCCGGCTGCACCAATCACGTGGCTGCCAGTGTAATGCCAGTCACACTGCTCCGCCTTCTACAGAATGCACAAGTGTGCATTTTGAATATGGCAGGGCTTCTGGGCCCCCGCAGAGCAAGGGCCAGATCGCAATGGCGACCCCTGCTCCCCCTCACGTTACGCCTATGAATAAAATCATCATGCCAGTTCATTTTTATGTGTTTCTGTTGAGTAATTCCAAGGGATTACAACAATGCACTTCCTCATCCAAAATAAATAAGAGATGGGGAGTGTGTGGATGGCAGTGAAAATGGATTGAAAAGTGTTGAATTCAGACCTGATCCCTAAAACAAGTCGGATCCCAGACCAGACTCCTAAATTAATTTAGACCTCAGAGCAGATTGCTTAAATTAATACATACAGCAATAGAGCATGTAATGTCGAAAAAAGACATATATCCATCAAGTTCATCCTAATTATCCTGCAAGGCTGATCCAGAAGAGGGCAAAAAACCCATGACGTAGCGGCCAATTATCCTCATTTTTAGGGGGAAAAAAATCATTCTCGACTACAAACTTGGCAGTCAGAATAATTTCCTGGATTAACAGAGTGATCAGTGGCTATAACAAGTAATATTGTTACACTGAAGAAGGGTGTTCAGGCCCCTCCTAAACTCTTTTATCAAATTTGACATCACCACATCCTGAGGGCTTATTTACACGTGTGTATATCGACCGGCGTTTTCACGGTCGGGTGATATACGCTTCCATCTGAGCAGTCCCCATCATCCCTCCCCCTCACCGGCTCTCTGCCTCTCTCCTCCCCCTCCATCTGTTTTCAATGTGAGTGGGTGGGATAGGGCAGAGCTAAACTCCCACCCCCTCCCCATCTCTTGTCTGCAGCCAGCAATGGGAGTTGGCTGGACAGAGCAGAGTTTAGCTTCGCCCCAACCCTGCCCCCTCCCATTGCAAATGCTGAAGTGGAGGAGAGAGGCAGAGAGCCAGTAAGGAGGAGGGAAGGGGGGAACTGCTCAGATGGAAGCATATATCAGCTGGCCGTGAAAATGCCTGGTTATATGCGCTCGTGTAAATAAACCCTCAGGCAGAGAGTTCCATTTTCTCACTGCTCTTACAGTAAAGAACCCCCGTCTATGTTGGAGTAGAAATTTTCTTTTCTCTAGATGTATAGGATGCCCATGTGCAGTCTAACCAGCAATTTGTAAACAGGAGGAACAAGGTTCTCATTAAATGCATCTAGACCTCTTTTGATGCACCCCATGATCCTATCTGCATTGGCAGCAGCTGCCTGACACTGGTTGCTTCTGTTAAGTGTACAGTTAACTAAACCCACATCCTTTTCCATGTTTTACTAGGTGTTTTCCCAATTAGTATGTAATGGTAAGTATTTTCTCTGCCCATGTGCATAACCTTACATTTATCAGTGTTAAATCTGTTTTGTCACTTTTCTGCCCAAGTCCCTAACTTATGCAGATCTATTTGCCACCATATACTGTCCTCTCTTGTGTTAATTACTTTGCATAGTTTTACACAGTGACCCAATAAAAGCACTTAGATACATTTAGACAATTGGTCAAAGCAAAAGACCCCATTCTTTCTCACACAGACTGATTCCTCATGCCACGTTCTTTCACACAGCTTATTCTTCTTTCTCACTTATACTTTTCAGGGTCTCCCCTCTCTAATACAGAGTCTTCCCCCTCTAATGCAGACTTTAATCTACAGTTACCCCAGCATTCTATTACACAGACTGGTCTCTTTGCTCCCAGACTCCCTATGATTCCCCTTATTCCACCACAGTATAAATCATCCGTCTCTATAGAGCAGGACTTTTATAATGTGACTATGGTGTTACCAAAGGTCCTGCACCTCTTCGAATTGCAGCTTTCAACATGGTTCTGTCATATTTTGGCAAACCTGCAAAAGGCAGACTTAACCTGCGGCTCCTCAGGATTTCAGGGGCCCATCAGAGGAATTCAGCAGCAACTCAGTGAGCCAGTTCAAATCTGATTAGTGCTTGATTCGAATCAGGTACGCAATCTGGTATCTTGGACACAAGATTCCCTGTCCACCTGCTGTGTCTTTCAAGTGTAAGGCTTCTTCACATGAGCACATATATCGGCAAGCCGTTTTCACAGCTGGCCGATGTATGCTATGTTGGGAGTGAAAATTCAAAGGTTTGTGCGCCCGTTCATATGGCCTGGTGAGACCGGCGCAAATGCGACAAGCTCACCAGGCTATCACCCATTTCCCCTCTCTCCCCATTGCAGACTCACCTCTCGTTCCTCCCCTCTCGTTCTGTGCGATGCGACATCTTCCCATTGATGGCTATGGACAATGGGCAGGGAGAGGGCTGGTACTTAGCTCTGCCCACATCCTGCCCCTTGTCCATAGCCATCAATGGGAGGAGGTAAGGCAGGCCAGTGCTTAGCTCCACCCACACCCCACCCCCTCCCATTGCACAGAACAAGCGGGGAGGAACACTGCTAAACTCCCTCCCACCTTCGGCCACTGTCATGGTCTCCCATAGGATCCCATGCAGCGGCCGACGTATTCTGGCCCAAAAGATAGTTCCAGGACTATCTTTTGGGCCTGATATAAAAACACCCAGCGCTATATTGGCTTGGTCAGGCGTTTTTACCTCTCAGAAAAATGTTCATGTGATCTGATGCATTGGAATCCAATGCATCAGATAACAGCGCATATCGACTGGCCGTGAAAAGATATACTTTGATGTAGTATACCAAAGAAATCTTGGTATGAAGTCTTGGTAGAAGTCTAATAAAATACAACTAACTTAAACATAGGAAATGACGGCTAATATTTAGTTTGGGTTCTAACATATTCTATATTTTTACTATACCTTAACATCTATCCTAAAATAACAAATGAGAAGAAAATAATGCATGGGCAGACTAGATAAACCATGTGAACTTTTTCTGCCATCAATCTTTTGAATTTCTATACTGGAGCTGATGCTTTCACAATGTATTTTATAATAAGTATCACCAATCTTAAAGTGTGACTTATTGTGGTAGAATGAATTTAATTAGAAATAGAGTGTACATGCACAGTAGAGTAGCAGAGTGGAATGATCAGTTTCTATTCTGTATGTAAGATCCAATGTACCGAAACTAACATGTACTGCACTGCTCAGTCAGCTGAATGATCTGATTGCCTAAACAACCTAAGGTCCTTCATGATTTCTTTTTTAAGTACTCAGAATTGAGCCAAAATACATACATACGCAATATACAAAATACATATGCAATATAAACCAGATGGATATATTGTGTACATAGAATGATTGTTATCCATAAAATAACTCACAGAAAAGGAAGTCAGATACAGAATATGTACTAGAGGAAAAGCTCAATCGCCATTTAACCTGGTAGCATGCAGCGAGACAGATTGCAATATAGTGGAGCAAAAATGTTCATGTGCAGACTAATGGGCAGCCACTCAACTGAACCCAGGGTGCGGGAGGGGTGATTGCTAACCAATCCAGTCTGCACAGTATGAACCGATAGCAAGATGACCGCCATAGATGGGTATGCCACACATACAGAAGTACAACCCACACTGACCAAGCAGTGGATTGCCCAGGATTAAAGAAGTGTGCCACACTGGCATGCTATCCTGGGCTCCTCCAGCATCTGTAGCAAACCGCATGCATAAAAAACACACACTGATTAATACGGGTGTTAGTATTTTAGGCCCAAAACACCTATGCTGGCATGGCACGGCAAGGCCACCACACCTACTCCAGAACCTATGCTCTCTCACAATTAACTAAATAAAATCACAGGGAGATTTTATGCTCAAAGACATAACTCACAGAAAAAGAAGCCAGATACAAGATATGTACTACAGGTAAGGCTCAATCGCCATTTAACCTGGTAGCACGCAGTGAGCCAGATTGCAATATAGAGGAGCAAAAATGTTCATGTGCACAATGATTAAGCAGCCACTCAGCTCAACTCAGGGTAGGGTAGGGGTGACTGCTAAAAAACCCAATCTGCACAATATGAACCGATACCAATATGACCGCCATAGATGGCTGCGCCACACAGGAGTTATGTTTTAGTTCTGTTGTTGGGTTTTTAGACTCAATGCCTGAAGAAAACCTTGGACGTAGATGAAAGCAAGATGTGAACAGGGCCTAACACATTAACAATTTAAGCATTAGATGTGGCAGATGTAGCAGCAGGGAATTCTTTTAACTACTGGGGAGATGAAGGAAACATCTGCCGCATGTGGCAGATGTGTTCTTCATCCCTGCGGGGGACACAGCAGCGGTGGACAGGTAAGTAATTTTTTATTATTTTTTTACACTAAAATTTTTCTTTTTCAGGGAAGAGCTTATATGTAAAGCTCTTCCCTGAAAAACAATTCAGGTGTGCCAGCAGACCATTGTCTTCAATGGAGCCACCACCAGCAGCAGCGGCTCAATTGAAGAGAATGCCTGCATTTTTATTTTTTTTTTACAAAAAAAATTTTATTTTTCAGGGAAGAGCTTATATCTAAAGCCCTTCCCTGAAAAAGAATGCGGGGGTGCCGGCAGACCAGTGTTTTCAATGGAGACGCCGCGGCTCCATTGAAAACAATGCGTGCATTCCCTATGGTGCATGCATGTTCTATCTTTGCAGGCACGCAACTGCAAAGTACAGACATGTGCACACACCATAGGGAATGCATTGTTGCAAATAGAAGCATGTTTTTGTGCGTGCGTATGTACGCACAGAAACACGCTTGCGTGAACGCACCCTTAGGGTAGGTAAACGCATAGCAAATTTGTTGCAGATTTTCCACAGTGAAAAAACCTTACCAAAGTTCGTGGCAAATTCTGCATCAAAATCCACAGACTGAGTATGGATCTTGACACAGATTTTGATGTTGATCTGCAACACATGCCCGCAATTCTATGAGTAAAATCTGGTGTGGACTTGTGGGAAAATAGGCATCAAAATTCATACTAAAAGGGGCTGCGGATCTACACCAAAATCCACATGTGAAGGCATTCTTAGGGCTTATTCAGATGACTGCATATCGGCCAGGTTTTCACGCCTGGCCGATAAACAGTGTCCCTCTCTGCAGGGGGAGGAAGCTGGAAGATCAATGCACTGAGCTCCCGCCCCCTCTCCACCCCTCGCCACTATTTGCAATGTGAGGGGGTAGGACAGGGGCGGAGCTAAGCCACAGAACTTAGCTCTGCCCGCCACACTCCCTCCTATTGCAAATAGTGGCAGGGGGCAGAGAGGGGGCGGCAGCTCAG
Source organism: Eleutherodactylus coqui (assembly GCF_035609145.1). Lineage (NCBI taxonomy): Eukaryota > Metazoa > Chordata > Amphibia > Anura > Eleutherodactylidae > Eleutherodactylus > Eleutherodactylus coqui. The sequence continues at coordinate 260,651,722 of NC_089837.1, read as the reverse complement.
TGTACTGCTCCCGGCTCTTCTAGCCTCCTTCCCCCGCAGAGAGGGATACCGTATATTGGTCGGGCGTAAAAACCCGGCTGATATACGGTAGTCTGAAGCTACCCTTAGGGAAAGACATGCAGATTTTTAATAAACAATTCCAATTCTATCAGTTCAGTTGAGTCTGACTCTTGGATACTCTGTAGGACAGTCCTTGCTACTTTCAATTGCCCGAAGCCCATTCCCATGTCCGTCTTGATTGTGTCCAGCCAACGTGTCTTTGGTCTTCCCTGTTTCCTTTTACCATTGACAATTCCAAATAGCATCTCTTTTTCCAGCAAATTTGCTCTCATCACGTGTCTCAAATAAGTCACTCTTTGTCTCTTGATCTTGCCCTCCAAAACATATCTAGGTTGATATTGCCCCGGACAGCTTTGTTGGTGACCCTAGCTGTACAGAGAGTTTGTAGAAGTTTTCTCCAACACCACAATTCAAAGGCATCAAATTTTATTTTTTCTGCTATCATCAATGTCCATGTCTTACAGCCATATGTTGCAATATTTTAATAAACATCATAATATAAATGTAATAAAATGTTAAAATGTATACTATACGATTATAATATTGTAACATAGTATGCTAGGCTGAAAAAGACAAATGTCCAACCAGTTCAGCCTGTTTTCATCCCTTCTCCTTGTTAATCCAGAGGAAGGCAAAAAAGCCCAATTAGGCAGAAGCCAATTTACCCCGTTTTGGGGGAAAAAATCTCTGGTTAATAGAATAATCTCTGGATCAAGGACAACTATAATCATAGACAATTATATAACTGTCTATACAAGGGTGCTCTCAGTTGGGACAGAATTAGTCCAAGTTGGCATTTCGACATCACAATGTTTTCTTTCCACACCTGTTTAATTACATGCATCTTTAATTCAAAACCACAAGAGTCAATTCTGCAGAGGAAAAGCTTTCTGCTGCGGAATTAAGGTAGTCTTGCGCAATTGCTCCTGCAGATTTCTAACAGACAGGAGATGAAATTCTGCACCTAAAGTCAGCAGAAAAGAACGCAAAGTATTTTAAAAGATGTTCCGCAGAATGCAGTCTGCAGTTACAAGCGCAACAAAATCCGCATTTAAGCTGCACACTGCAGCATAAGCTGTCTCATGTGCAAGTACCCTAAATGTCTGCGGGCACATATACCTATGAGGTGCAGGTGACAAAGTGGTGTTTTTTTCATCCTTTTTAGGCCGCCTGCACACGAGCGTTCCGGATTCCACTAGCGGATTTTCACGCGCGTATGGTACCTAAATGTGCTTGCGGATAGGTGCGGATGCGTGAAAAATCATGCGTGGATATACGCGGATGTGTTGCGGAAAAAAACGCGCAGAAAAATCCGGAAGACACCCTTATTGTAAACCCAACCCCTAGAGAACTGCCCATTCCCTGGAAAACAGCTTAAAAACCAACACCCAGACTCCGTTTTGTCCCTCTTGCTTGTGCGAGCACCGTTAAATTATTCTGGCAACATGCTTTCACCCGGTGAGCAGATGTCTTTGTGGGCATGGTTGATCCATGTAACTTTTTTCGGACGTACTATAAAAATACTATATAAGTGTGGTAACGTAGTAATCGTACTGACCCATAGAATAAAAATATCGGGTCGTTTTTGTTGCACTTTGCGCGCTGCAGAAACAGGACGCACCGAAAGATGGTGGAAAGTCTTTTTTTTTCTCTCCGATTACAATTTTTAAAGGTTTTTCAGTAAATTATATGGTACAATAAATAGTGCCATTGCAAAATACAACTCGTCCCGCAAAAAAATAACAAGCCCTTATACAGCGACGTCGATGGATAAATAAAGGAACTACGATTTTTTAGGGAGTAGGGGGAAAAAAAGGAAAAAAGCAAAAAAGCTCCGTCACTAAGGGGTTAAAAGTGGGGATGGAAAAAAGCACAATAAAAACAAAAGTAAAACTGCTTGGCCACTAAGGGGTTAAAATGAAAAAAAAAGTACATTTGACGCAATAGCGAATAATACTCACGCAAGTTCTTCTGTTCTGCTTCTACTGCGTTCGTCCACGCATCCCCATAAACCTGCGCGGACAGTAGACGCCAGGATTGTTCCTTTCTGTTCTTGTCGAGGTATTCTGGGGAGTTACTGTCCCATAGGCTGGGGAAGTCCTGCATGATTGCCACAAGTTTCCCCATGTCGATCATTATGGCTTGTGGCAGGCTGGTGTCTGCTGGCTGCTCTCTGGTAGATGAGGGGACTGAAAGGACAGATCTGCAGTTGAAATGTGCCTGTGAAGCTCTGTGCTGTGTGTTGGGACGCCTCCTACCATGCCTACTTCCTGTAGTCATAGCAACCAGTGACTCCATCCGCAGCTGCACTGCGGATGTACTGCGTGAAAAAACGCACCCATTCACTTGTATTGGAGGCTTCACGCGCATGATCCGACCAAAATTAGAACAGGTCGCAGATTTTTTCACGTGCGTGAAAAAACGCGATACACATCCGTCCGTCTGGGGACAACTGCGGATCCTCATAGGAGTATATTGGCTGTGGTCTGGGGCGGATTATGTGCCTAAAATCACGCGCTTGAAATTCTGCTCGTGTGCAGGCACCCTTAGTGACATTTTTGAACTTCTATTTATAAGCTTATTGACAAAAATAACAGAAAATACATCGTGGCTAGAGCAAGTTGTATTTAGATGAAAAAAACACGGTCTGTCCCGAAACATGCAAAAAAGATGTCAGAAACCAAAACATTGTGTATGTAGATTGTTGTATTTCATTATAGACTTTTTTTTCAGGGTTTTAAATGGTGTTTTTTACAACAATTTTTGGCGACATTTCTGACATTTTGTACAAGTCCAATAAAGAAGCCTATTGCAAAAACATACCTAGAGCATACATACAACATTAAAAAATGGCACTGCATATGTAGACTGTGATATTTTGCTGTAGACTTTTGAACAAAAAAAGGGCGATAAGCCACCAGAAATCCAAAAACGTTGCATGTAAATCCAGCTGAAGGCTGTTGTCTGAAAAAAAACACCACCTCTGGTTTGAGATCCTCCCTTTATTACCATGTATCAGGCAAATGCTCTATCAATGTCGCATTTAGGACCAACAGTTTTCTGGCTTAGTGCATTTGGAGTACGCTGCTACACTTTATTTTGTTGAAAAATAGCATACAGATACAGTGCTCAAAATGAGCTAAATCAATAGCTAAAAGGAGGCAACTGTAGAGGTTCTCCCACCCCTAGCCACCCAGCTGCAGGAAGCAGACAGCTCCGCACACCTCGCAGTGGCCCAGGCTGACAACGCAGGTGGAGTCCCATATGTTTTTTAATAGGACTCAGGCTGCAGCACCAACCCGAACCACCGTGCAATGAACAGCGCCGTCTGCCTTCCAAAGCAAAACAAACAGAAGTGGGAAAACCCCTTTAATAGACAGAGACATAGCTACAGGAAGTGATTGAGTATTTAACCCTCCCCCAAAGAAGGACAGTGGAGCTGCATACAGATCCTTATCTGTGTGGGTAATGTTGCCTTCCTGCTTTATCCAGGCTTCCAGCAGTACAATAGAGATGTAACCTGTCAGTAAAATCCCCACAGAGAACAGAAAACATAATATGTGCTCTAGTGCCTAGTATGAAAGCTGAAGTATTTCAAGAATTTTTTTATGGATCATCCCAAAAAATCTTTATAAAAAAACCTGTAGTTTGGGCAATTAATCAAAACAAGGGAAAAGGAAAAGTGAAGTAGCCACCTAAAGCAGCAAGCTGATTTTTCTTCTTTCATTTTCAAAGCGGCCTCTGAAAAATGAAAACTGTAATCTGATTGGCTGCACAAGTAACTACGTTTTCACTCTAGTGTTGCACTAGAAGCAACCAAAAAAATTCACCACTTTACATTGCTATAGGTGTCGGCCAAGTACAGCGGAGCACTTTAGCCCCAAAAAAGCATCTTGAAAAACATGATGTAAAACACTGCTAATTGTTGCACCATCTATAAAACTGTCCTAAAGAGGTTTTTCCTACCATACAAAAGTGATTGCATATTGCTATCACAGTACTAACCACTGAACCATCGTTGAGATTATTATTTTTTGTTGTTGTAATAACTTAAATTGTGGCAGTTCCATTTTAAATTACAGGAATTTTAAGAGTCAATTTCCCTATTTACCATTTAACAATTGTAAACTAAAGGCTCTTTTAGGCGGAACGATCATCATTTAATTTAAAATTGTTCAAAGGGAAAAAGTGAACTATAATTGTTCTGTCTAAATGCACGACTGAACAATGAACAATAATCGTTCACTTTTTCTGCTATGTTCATTTTATGTAGGCATAAAGATCATTTTTGACTCGTTTACTTAGGGCCTATTTACATTGAACGATTATTATTTGAACAAACAAATGATGTCAGTTAGCTCGTTTTCTTCGTCAACCTGTTTATACATGCAGCTACATTGTTAAATTGTTCATATTCGCTATGAAGTGAATGAGAAAGAATGAACAAGTGTTGTTTAAATTTACAGGAAGTGAAGGAGCCACCAATGATTTTTATACTTGCAAAAAAATCAATGACAAACAAAAGGTGAACGGTTATTGTTCGTTTGGTCATTGCCGTGCATTTAGACTTAACGATTAACTTACGCTGTCTTAAAATATTTCTGAGCGATAACACAGGTCTGCAAAAAAATTTTTTGTTTACAGATGTTTTGGTTATTCCGTGTAATATTTATATTTTTTGGTATGCTGAATCCAAAAATGACCTCCGTTTTGTCATAGGACATCAGATTTCCTGACAATTCAGTTATCTATGTTAAATAAGGCAATACATTAAAATAAATGAAAATACACTTATAAAATTTATTTTTAATTACAAATTTTACATGAAAATCCTTCTTGAACTAAAATGAGCTCACTAAAACACACTAAAATTGTTTCTTCTTCCCTGTGAGGCTCCTCTTGGTACATTTACACTTGTGAGTAGTATCTGGAATGTCTCCCTGAAGCATCCAACAGTAGTCTGCCATCATTGTAATGCTCTATTTTCCCTGGTATATTCTTTCCATCTCTTTAATGTCCTGGTGGAATCGTTTACCTTGTCCTTCACTCACAGCTCCCAAATTTTCAGGAAAATTGTCAAGGTGAGATTGGAGGAAATGCACTTTGAAACTCATCAAGCAAACTAAAGCTTGAAATGCTTTCAGCATTCGTCCGATGATCTTTTTGTAGTCTGGATCTATCTTGCTGCCTCAAAATTTCTCTTCGACCTCTTTAAATGCAATCCACCCTTCTTTTTGAAAATACATCATGGTATTGACAAACTCTTCTAATGTCTGGTCCAACGAACACACGTACCTTCAATTTTGGCTCCGAGAGGCCTGGAAACTTGGTGACAAAATATTTGAAGCATTCTCCATCTCTTGGAAGGAATTTCATGAAAGGTGGTAGAAGAACTTTATGCGGAAGTACCAACGTTTCTCAGAGGATATTTTTTGACCGACTGTGAGCACCCTCGGCTGCCAACTCTTCTTGGTTCAATGATTTTGTCGGTCTTGACTGTTCCATAGACACAGAAAACAAAGGTATTTGGTATATCTGGCTTGTTGCCGAGCAGCACACACAAGAGCTTTAAATCTCTACACACTTGCCAACTGTGGTCTTCATATTTAAGTTTTCGAAGAACCAATTCCAAGTTCTCGTAGGTTTCCTTCAAGTGTACAGAATGACCTACAGGGATGGAAGCCTAAAAACCGACGTTGTGGAGCAAAACTGCTTTGAGAGTTTATTTTGTAGAATCTATGAAAAGACGCCATTGCGTTGAATCCTATTGGATTTTTGAATTGACCCATCAAACTTTCTACATCGATGCAATAAACCAACTTGCCTTCCTGGGCAAGGTAAGGAATTAACTCCTTTTCACGATGTCTGAACCATGAGAAAGACCCTCCTGGCAATAATAAATTCCTGCTTTTGAGCCTTGAATCGAGTAAGTCAGTGGCATCTTTGGGAAGATTCAAGTCTCTTACCATATCATTCATTTCCTCCTGGGAAACAAATGTTGGTCTTATATCATCTTCAAAGTCAGAACTTGATTCTTCATCTGGTTCTGGTATGACTCCACCTTCATCAGAGCTAGGTATCTCTTCCAAAGTAGCAGGGGGCTTGGGTACTGGTATATCTGTGCCATGGAGGATGGGACGAATTGCTGAGTGAAGATTGGGGTATGAAATGGAATGCTTTCATTTGAAATTATGCCCTTTCACATCACATGAACAAAAGTAACAGTCATCACAATGTTTTTTTTTAACCTTCGTCATACCATAGGAATCCCATAGCGGAAAGCTTTTTTCTTACTCTTGAACTAATTTCGGAGGTTCTCAACACACCGTTTGCACACCTTATGAGGCGCCCAAACTTTAGTTTGATCTCCGCGTTTTAGTGTGAAGTATGCAAAGTATACTTTTTTCACAAAGTCTGTAATATTCAGCTGTTGCTTTAACACTGTATATTCCTCACAAATGAAACAGAAACTGTCAGGCGATTAATACACTTTCACGGAGCCTTAATGCTAACTTGGGGAATCATAATTTAAGAATGACAAGCTAACACAAAGAGATTGTGGGAGTCACTCCCTCTCTTTTTGTTTGCTAGCGGCCACAGCAGCAGAGAGCTGGCATCTGGGACACAGCTGAGAGGTGGCATGGCGGCACAGACACGTCTGCAGAGAGAGCTGTGAGGAAGCAGATGGCCAGGGTAGATGCTCTGCAGCTTCATAAGTCACAGCACAAGCGCTTCACCAGGGGAGATGGTAGGGCACAGCCTCACAGCAGGGGGATTCCTAGAGTGGCTGCAGTATAACACTGTCAGCGCAAGTGCCTCCTAGCGGTTCACTACGGGCAGAAGGAAGGGGGATGGCTTCTCTGGGGAGAGTGATTGCTGCAGTGTGGTAGAACCTTGCTCATGGCAGCCAATCAGCTCCTGGGGGCATCAGCACCCTGTCAAGCACCCTGTATCTTGTCTCCACCCATACTTCTGGTGGCGTCAAGATACAATAGTACCACAGGCAAGAACCCCCCAAAAAATTGAATCAAGCCTGTGCATGTCAGAGCCTGCGCGGTCAGCATGCAACATGTTGATGCTGGTTTCACTCTGGAAGTTCTTTTCTTTGAAAGTTATGGTTTTTTTGCACCATATATCTTAAATGCACTGATGTGAATTAATTAATAGTAATTTTGACTTTAAATTTAGTTACAATTAGAGATGATGCTCGTTCGAGTATTAGGGTGCTCGAGATGCTCGTTACTCGAGACAAGCACCACGCGGTACTCGTCTCGATTAAACGAGCACTGACCATTGAATTCAATGGAGTCGGCAATACAGCCGGCTCCATAGAAAGCAATGGGCTGCCGGCGATCGCGGGATGAATTGTCGGGAAGGGCTTAAATATATAAGCCCTTCCCTGCAATTCATCCAGAAATGTGTAAAAATTAAAAAAAATATATACTCACCTTCTCCCGGCAGAACGATGTTAGCCCATTGAATGTCATTCAGCTGAGAGCTGCCCCTGAGCCAATCAGAGGCAGCACTCACTCACCCATTCATGAATTCATGAATGAGTGAGATCTGCCTCTGATTGGTCAGGCTGTGACCAATCAGAGGCAGCTCATTCAGCAGGCGAGAATTTTAAATCCCCGGCTGCTGAATACTACTCACAGCTGTTCAGAGCAGTTCAGGAGGACTGCCGCCAGCCGCGCTGAACTCCGTTTGCCGGGACCAGGTGAGTATATATATATTTTTTATTTTTACACATTTCTGGATGAATTGCATGGAAGGGCTTATATATTTAAGCCTTTCCCGACAATTCATCCCGCAATCGCCGGCAGCTCATTCAAACAAAAAAAATCGTTCCGTTTTCTACATTCACTGAAAAGCGAATGAGAACAACTGGACATGGGCTATTTATATTGAACAATAAAAGCTCTCTAAGACGGAGCAATTATACAGATCTGCGACTAAAAAGCTGTTTGATTATTTTCAACTAATTTCAATGAATTTTGGTGTGCTGAAAATGAAAAAAATTTGGAAAAAATGAGCTGAGGGTGCATTCACACGAACGTATATCGGCTTGGTTTTCACGCCGAGCCGATATACGATGTCCTCATGTGCAGGGGGGGGAGGCTGGAAGAGCCCAGGAGCAGGAACTGAGCTCCCGCCCCCTCTCTGCCTCCTCTCCGCCCCTCTGCACTATTTGCAATGGGGAGAGGCGGGACGGGGGCAGGGCTAATTCGCGGACCTTAGCCCCGGCCCCGTTCCGCCTCCTCTCATTGCAAATAGTGCAGAGGGGCGGAGAGGAGGCAGAGAGGGGGCGGGAGCCTCAGTTCCTGCCCCTGGCTCTTCCATCCCCCCCCCCTGCACACGAGGACAACGTATATCGGCTCGGCGTGAAAACCGAGCCGACATACGTTCGTGTGAATGCAGCCTAAGAAACAGGCTGCACAAGTGAACGAGTGAAATCTGACATCATTCTCTTGTTAGCTCGTTCAAACGACAATCATTTGGTGAAAATGGACCCTAACTTACTTTAAGAGATAATTAAGAGAAAATAATTATAACCATTTTTCCTTACTTGCAAAATGATATTTTAAAAAGATAAAAATGAAGTTTAACTTGAATAATTGAAGTAATATCTGTATTTATAAATACTTCTAATCACTTGCTTTCTTGTTATCTCAGTACATTCAGAAGCCAAGAATTGCTATTCAAATGAAAGATTGTTTCTCAAAATATATTTGGGTTCAATGACTCTGCTTCAAACATAAGCTTGTAGCTAAAAGGTCACAGCTCTGATTTGTTCGTTGTTGTATTTTATAGATTCTTCATGAATCATGTTTTGCTGTAGTATTTTTATGTATTTCTTAATATATTATATACACATAGAACAAGGCAGAATGTATCTAAATCATGTTACCTGTCTTAAGGCAATGAAGATGTACAATGCATGGACTATTTTATCAACATAACAAGTGCCTGGAGAAAACTTTCTATATAAAGTATAATTTACAGACTATGAATCTCCTGGCTTTCAGTGCCCTCTGCAGTAAAAATGTATCACACATGTATGTCAGGGTCACACAGCTGAAGCAATTCTCTGAAAGAAAAGATTAAATAAGCAAAAAAGATAATCTGTAACAGAATCCTCATAAACATCACAACACGTATGCTTGATTTCCAGTTTACTAGCCTCACAGTTTTGACTGAAAATTAGCTGTTAAATATAGGAAATAAATTGACGCTGGATAATTTTCAATGCTTATAAAGCTGGATTCACACGAGCACAAGTGTTTTTGTGGAGGGTTTTTGCAGAATGGGTGTTGCGTATTTGTGCATGCATCAGCCGGTTTTATTGTACTTTTTGTGCAAGTCGTGTTGATTTGCATGCACAAAAAAGTATGCACCGATGCTCTCAGCTATTGATATTGCCAATTGTTTCAGGAGTTCAAAATTTTCTCTTTCCCTGCACAGAAAAATAGAGTATGCTGTGTATTTTTTTGTGTGGCAAAATCGCGCATGACAAATACTTGCATGTGAACAAACCCATTGAAATAAATGGGCTCTATTTTCTGCGTATTGCACAAGCAAATTTTTCATGTGCAGATACGCTTGTATGAATCCATCCTAAGAGCTTTTTTTTAAGTCTATGCAGATTATACCCAAGTCCAAAAATGCCTGCTTCCAAAAATAACCAGATTTCCTGCAAGCAAGCATTATATGTGTGAATTTAGTACCGACTGACCACCCAGAGAAAATTGCTGCCATGCGCCTGAGATATGATTAAAGTCAAATTCATTGTTAATAATATGACAAGGGAAAGTGATTGATCGATGTTTTATGATTTCAGTATTATGTTAACAAATGTAAGTAGAAGTGTGAAAATGTTCGTATTAGGCCTCTTTCACACGAGCCATGTGTTTTCATGCTGGCCCGGAAATCCCTCAGTTGGCATTAATCCTCAGAATGACTTTACTAGAGGCACCTGAGATCATTTTGCATCATTGGACGCTGCTAAACTCCCTCCCCCTCCCTTTTTTTTAAGCTCTCATAGAAGCCTATGGAGGCCTCCAGGGTATCTGATCCGAAAGATAGAGCAAGACCTATCTTTTCCAGCTGTGTATAAAATCAGCCGCCAATGTCCTATCATTCCCGGAGTGACATTTTTACAAGGCTAAAAACCATTCATGTGAATGAATACATTGGAAACCATTGCTGTAGATGCTTGTGATTTTTTTTTTATTATTGCAGCTAAATTAGCCTTGTAAAAACACTTGTGTGAACAAGGCCTTAGACTCAAGAAAGAAGGATGAAGAATAGAGTTGAGCGAACATGCTCGTCCGAGCTTGATGCTCATTCGAGTATTAGCATACTCGATGGTGCTTGTTACTCGAGCAAGTGCCACACCGTGTTCGACCTCTCCCCACATTACCACTTCCTGCTGTGATGAGAGAGAGAGGGGGGGGGAGAGAGAGGGAGAGAGGGAGAGAGAGGGAGAGAGAGAGAGAGAGAGGGAGAGAGGGAGAGAGAGAGAGAGAGAGAGAGAGAGAGAGAGAGAGAGAGAGAGAGGGAGAGAAATAAATAAATAAAAATCGGCACCCGGCGGGTCCAATACAAAAATGTTCGAGTCTCCCATTGACTTCAATGGGGTTCGTTACTCGAATAGAGCTCTCGAATATTACAAAAAGCTCGACTCGAATAACAAGCACTCGAGCATTTTGGTACATTGTAATGCAGCAATTAAATGTTTTACATTAAAATGTGATTTCTGTTAGTAAAGACACATCTACAGCATCTAACTTATCTGAAAGCTCATTCTCTTTCTTTACAGAGTAAATAGAAATTGATACTTTACAAAATACCCCTCAAGTATCTGTAAGTGAATCACACATTTTATCTCAGTGTTTCCTTATATATAGGGTATATAGGACTAGTGATGAGCGACTAGTGAAATAATCCGTTTGTGTCAGTATTGAGCCGATTTCACGGAAATCATTGTGAATCGGGATAGCCGATTCTGACTACTATTAAAGTCAATATTGGGTTCACTATTTTGCACACCAAAATGTTCCTAACATAGGCAAAGCCCCCAATTTGCATAGCCATACAGCCACACATCTGGGGAACACCATGATCCTCTAAAAAATTGGTCAAAATAGTGTACAGTGGTGTAGGGGTCAATCGTTATATGGGGGTGTCACTGAAAACAAAATAATGCCCACATAGGGTCTCTTTGCCCTATGTGGGCATTATTTTGCCCATGCTTGCTGGACTACATGCACCCTGACCAATTGCAATCCATTTCCATTGCAATCAGCTGTTCAGTACTTGCATTCAGTCTATGTGCTCATGGATGGTTGGGGTAGCATTTCTTTATATTCTAGTAGCTTGGGGATGGAGGGATACCTGCTTACCTGAGACACACTGGAATATGGGATAGATGTCTTTAACGTTGATGGTGGTCGTGATGGTGGCAGCTTAACTGCTGCTCTCCGTTTGCCAGGCTGCAAATTCAGGCTGCAAATTCCCCTGTGAGTTGCTATGATAACTGTTCGAGTCTGTCCATGTTGGCTCAAGCACCTCATCGCCTTCCATCTCCTCTACCTAATAATCGTCCTTCTCCTCTTGAGTGGAGTCTATGTCAAAGTGAGCACTAGGAGCTGGCGCCTTTATTTCCATGTACCACTGAATACATATTGTCTATGGAGGGCTGACGACCATAGACTTCACTATAGACCATTCACTGACACACCCTCATCTTCCTATTCAGAAAAAAAAAATGGTTCAGCATCAGGGAATTCAATGTTTTGGTCTTCTCCCTCTGGTTGTTTGGACTGTCCAGTTGACATCTATGATGCTGAATAATCAAATAGCTCCTCAGACTCATATATGCCCACTGCTTTGGAAGGTGCAGGGGATTTGGCATGGGGGGAAGTAGAGGGGAGATGCTCATGGCTGACTAGTGAAGACTGACTACTGTGTTTGCGACTGGGAGGTGGTAATTGAGGCATGCAGTGTCATCTGCTCTATGACCTCTTCTGCATGTTGTGGATGTAACACACAGACATAACCACTTCTAAGGAATGGTGGGCTTGCCTTGCCTTCTGCTGAACATTAAGCTGCTTCTTCAGTGAGAGACACTTAAAGTGCCAACTTGGCCCATCCTCTACCACCACCAACATGTCCCCTACCCCTTTCGGTTCTTCTTCATTTATTTTTTTTTTATTCATTTTTTTTTTTGTTTACTTTTTAGTGTAGTTTTATCATTATCAGCTAACTTTGCAGTTTGCAAAAAAAAAAAAAAATCACTGCTAGCTGCATTATGGCTGCAAATATTTTATAGCGGCCAGGCTGGTGACTTTGAATGACTTTCGAGCCTGCTGACATGCACTGTGTGTATTTGTTGCTTCCTTGTTTGTTTTTTTTTTTTTTTTTGTTTTAGATTTAGGAAAAAAGACACCAACTAAAAAAGTTGCAATCACTGCAGTCTGCTTTGCTGCTATAGCTGTTGACAGTAGCAGAAATACACCCTCTCCCAATGTACAGACCATGTTTCATACAGTCATATAAAATGGTGCAGCAACTTTCTCAGCTCCCTCCAATAGAACCCCATTTAGGTTATCTGCCAGTATACAAGCTTTTACACCCAGCAACAATATATCCTCTGTAGAATATCTGTGTCTATCAACAATAGACCACATGTTATATAAGCATACAAACATAATGCAGCTTCTGTATTCTGTGCTCAACTGTAAAATGGTCACTTGTTACACTGTGTATGTTATATATGGCTAGGTCATCTCATGCAGGCATCCAATGTGATTGCTGTCCATATGCTAAATGGAGAACACATTTGGTGACATTAGCAAGGTTCCCTGGCTACTGATTGACTGCACGCTTACCTCTTCAACTGACATTCTAGGAAATTGGATCTTTGCCAAAAATCTGTTTGATTTAGCTGAAATCCAGATAATTTTATCGCCCAGCCAATCAAGATGAGCAACACTACATAGTATTCTTTTACTTCTCTTTAAAATGGGAATCAAACCTGACGTTAATTCTACCTGTTGCCAATCCCATGGAGCTGAATTAATTCATCTCAGGTGGAATTGTCCTTGCTTGTAGATACTGGGAAGAGGCATTGGATCTGATTGAGTTAATGCAGTGAAGTTCAATAGGAATCAATTGCTGTATATTTTGGGTTATATGTATGAAATACTTGTGACATATACAATACTTGCTATTCTATACCTGCTATGTTAATCCAGAAAATTAATTGACCTAGACTAGAAAGATATAATACCCCCTACTGTGGCAGAGTATATAAGCAAAATCAACATTATCATTAGGGCGCCTGCCCACTTGCGTTGCCGATTTTCGCGCGTGAAAAACGCTGCGTTTTTGCGCGTTTTCCGCGCGTATTTCGCTGCGGTTTTTGCGCGTTTTTTGCAGCCCTCCCTTGACAATCATGGGTGCATTAAGAGAAAAATAAGGACACATATGCAACTGACAGTTCCTATGTGAAAAAACCCCACGAAACGGAAAAAAACCCCAGATGGACAAGAACACATTCTATACTAATTGCTCTTGAGAAAAAACGCAAAACATCGCAGGAAAAAAAATCGCAAGCGGGTAGGCACCCTTAGGGCGCCCACCCACTGGCGATTTTTTTTTCTTTGCGTTTTGCGTTTTTTCTCAAGAGCAATTAGAATTGAATGTACTCCTGTCCACTGGCGGTTTTTTTTGCGTTGCGTTGCGTTTTTTAACATAGGAACTGTCAGTTGCATATGTGTCCTTATTTTTCTCCTAATGCACCCATGAAAGTCAATGGAAATTAATGGAAAAGCCGCGAAAACGCCACGAAAACGCTGCGTTTTTCACGCACGAAAATCGCAAACGCCAGTGGGTGGGCGCCCTTAGGTTGGAAAAATTTGTATTAATTTCGGAAATAATAACAAATTCCAAAATAAAAGCATTCGAGCAACTAGAAGGGTGAATGGGACTTTCTTAAGTACCTACAAATTAAAAGTTTAGTAGCAACGTATAGAGACCTATCATTGTCGCTACCCATATTCTTATACAACCTACTAATTCAACGCATTTCAATTGTAGTTCAATATATCTCTATCATACAATCCTTGGGGAAAGGGAAGACGAGGAGGGTTATATAAAAAATTCATATCCTCAATTGGGAAAGAGACTTAAAACAGAAATTCACCATGGCCCAAGGGTCAAAGGCATTTATTTGGGCCCATAAAAGCTGCACAAGCCTACCAGAAAATCACTACAAGGTAACCACACACTGGTATTACTCCCCGAGCAGACTTGCTAGGATCTTTCCAGACATGCTGGTTCAGCGTTGGAGGGATTGTGGGAAGCCAGGATCCTTATACCGCATATTTGGAGCGGTCAATGAATAATGACCTTTTGGGAAGAAATATTTGCATTGATATATAAATTCAAAGGAATCAGATTGGTGCCTAACCCCCAGATGAGATGACTATTGAAAGAAATGGAAGTGGAAAACATTCCTAGCAGATTCAGACGCATAGTGATCCATCTTTTACTAATAGCCAAATTGGCCATAGCAAGGAATTAAAAGACCACAGAGCCTCCCTCCCTTCAAAATATTATAGACAGGATGTCTGAACATGGAACTAATAAAAAAAATACTAGCTATTAGGAACAACAAAATATACAATTATGAGGCTTCTTGGTGACCATGGATAAACTACTACAATAGGATGACACAATAACAGGCAATCACTCAGATTAGGGAAATAGTCACCTCTTAAGAGGATAAGGAAAAATAGTATTTAACTCCCTAAAGGGGTTGTCCCGCGCCAAAACGGGGTTTGTTTTTTTTTTTGCATAGGCCCCCCGTTCAGCGCAGGACAAACCCAAGGGATGTGTTGAAATTAAAAAAAAAATTTTACTTACCCGAATTCCCTCTCTGCAACTTCTTCCTTCTTTTCCTCCAAGATGGCCACCGGGATCTTCACCACGATGCACCGCGGGTCTTCCCCCATGGTGCACCGTGGGCTCTGTGCGGTCCATTGCCAATTCCAGCCTCCTGCTTGGCTGGAATCGGCACATGCGACGGGGCGGAGCTACACGTTGACGCGTAGAAGGGGGTGGAGCCAGAACACCGCTCGTGCCCGGACCGACCAGAAGGGAGAAGACCCTTCTGCGCAAGTGCGTCTAATCGGGCGATTAGACGCTGAAATTAGACAGCACCATGGAGATGGGCACGCCAGCACAGGGAAGGTGAGTATATAACTTCTGTATGGCTCATATTTAATGCACGATGTATATTACAAAGTGCATTAATATGGCCATACAGAAGTGTATAACCCCACTTGCTTTCGCGGGACAACCCCTTTAACACTAAGGAGCGATAATGTCATAACCCCACTCCCATTCCTTCCCCCTCTCCTCCCTGTTAATAGCCTATTCACCCAGTTATAACATACAAGATGACTGTAATGACTTATATGTATAAGTTTATTGAAATTATGTAATACACTCAGGACGGTTAAGTACAAAAGAGATGTAACATATTATTTCAATAAAAAAAAATATTGGAATAAATAAAAAGTCATATGCATGCCAAAATGAAAGGAGTGAACACATCAACTCATCCCATGAAAAACAAACCCTTAGGGCAAAAACACATGGGCGTATGCGCAGCTATGCTCTGGGTTTTTCTTTTCAGGCCATTCGAACTCTGCAACATAATGCGCAAGTTTTAAAAAAAAGTGCGGGAAGGAAGGTCCTGCCCTATCTTTCTCGTATGTAGTATCACCTACATGCAAGAAAGTGTTACATTACTGCCAGCACACCTTGGCTTATGTTGGTTCTATCCTGACGAGCTAGGGTTATAATCTCCTGTGCAAACTGTTGTTGTTGTTAGCCATTTAGTCATTCACGACCCTCGCGACCTTAAAGGTGAGCTCCCTCAATGTTTTTCGGATTTGCACTGCTTCTTTCAGTTGTGTGATATCCACGCCAGTATCATCTTTGACAGTTGTGTCCTTTGGCAGCCAGGTCTTCTTTTGCTATTGATCTGTCCAAACATTATAGATTAGCCACTAGCTACTTTGCTCACATTACATGGCCAAAATATGTGAGTCTGAGTCTGGTCATCTTGCCCTCCAGTGATATGTTGAATCTTATATGATTCTGGACTTATCTGCTTGTTACTCTCACCGTCCAGGGCATACGCAGCAGCTTTCACCAGCACCATAGCTCAAACGCATCAATCCTCTTTCTATCAGCCTTTATCGTAGTTCAGCTTTTACATCCATACATGGCTATGGGTAAAACAGTGGTTTGCACTATCCTGCATTTTCTTGCTATACCAATATCCCTACTTTTCCAGATTTTGTCCATGTTTAGCATTGCATTTCACCTCAATGCTATCCTACATTTTATCTCTGGCAAAGATTTTCCAGCCTGGTCAATTTCGAGCCAAGGAAGATGAAGTCTCGCACACATTCTATTACCTCATTGTCGATTTTGATTTAAATTTGGCCATATTTAGCAGTTTTTCACTTTCAGTTTTAATCTTACATATCAGCTGCTTCAGACCTGCTTCTGTTTCTGCAAGCAGAGTTGTGACATCCGCATAACGGTAATTTTTGATGTTTGTTCCACCTATTTTCACCCCGATTTCCAATTCATCTAGGTCCATCTTACACATGATCACTTCCACATATAGGTTAAACAAGAAGGGTGAGAAGATGTAGCCCTGTCGGATGCCTTTGCTGATCCAAAACCAATCTGTGTCCGCATACTGTGTTCTCACAGTGGCTTCTTGATTGGTATAAAGTGATTTTATTAGCTTGACTAGATGTGCCAATATGCCCAGCTCTTGTAGGGCCTGCCATAACTTGTGATGGTCAACACAGTCAAAGGCCTTGATGTTGTCAATGAAGCACATTCTTCTGGTATTCTCAAACTTTTTCCTCGGTCCATTGCAGGATTGCAATATGGTTGCGGGTGCCACGTCCTCGCTGGAATATTGCCTGTGCATCAGGGAGTGCCACTTCAACTTCTGATCTCAGTCTTTCCTATATAATTTTAAGAAGAATCTTGATTTCCTGCGAAATGAGGGCTATTGTTTGGTAGTTGAAGCAATTCTGGGATTCGCCTTTCTTTGGTAGAGGGATGAAGACAGATCTTTTCCAGTCCTGTGGCCATTGTGTGGATGCTAGAGATGAGCGAGCATACTCGTCCGAGCTTGATGCTCGTTCGAGTATTAGGGTGCTCGAGATGCTCGTTACTAGAGACTAGCACCACGCGGTACTCGTCTCGATTAAACGAGCACTGTCCATTGAAAGCAATGGGCTGCCGGTGAGCGCAGGATGAATTGTCGGGAAGGGCTTAAATATATAAGCCCTTCCCTGCAATTCATCCAGAAATGTGTAAAAATAAAAAAAATATATATACTCACCTGGTCCCGGCAGACGGAGTTCAGCGCGGCAGTCCTCCTGGACTGCTCTGAACAGCTGTGAGTAGTATTCAGCAGCTGGGGATTTAAAATCCCCGCCTGCTGAATGAGCTGCCTCTGATTTGTCACAGCCTGACCAATCAGAGACAGCTCTCACTCACACCCATTCATGAATTCATGAATGACAGCTGAGAGCTGCCCCTGATTGGCTCAGCGCTGAGCCAATCAGAGGCAGCACTCACTCAGACATTCATGAATTCATGAATGGGTGTGAGTGAGAGCTGCCTCTGATTGGTCAGGCTGTGACCAATCAGACGCAGTTCATTCAGCAGGCGGGGATTTTAAATCCCCGGCTGCTGAATACTACAGAGAGCAGTTCAGGAGGACTGCCGCCGGCCGTGGCTGAACTCCGGCTGCCGGGACCAGGTGAGTATATATATTTTTTTTTATTTTTACACATTTCTGGATGAATTGCAGGGAAGGGCTTATATATTTAAGCCATTCCCGAAAATTCATCGTGAGATCGCCCGCAGCGCATTGCTTTCAATGGAGCCGGCTGTATTGCCGGCTCCATTGAATTCAATGCGTGGGACAGCTCCGTCCCGTTTCTATTGAAACGCAGCTAGGAGCAGTTTTTTCGGGCGCTTTTTCGGCCCGGTCACGCGATTTGCGAATGCACATCCGTCATGCGATCCGCAAATCACGTCAAAAAACGCCCGTGTGACTAAGGCCTTAACGCCACAGGACGTAAATGTATGTCCTGTCTGCGGGGTACTTAATGCAACAGGACATACACTTACGCCTTGGGGATAGCACGAGATCAGAAAAGATCCCATGCTATCCGGCAGTGGGAGAAGACTGGCACCGATAGTCGGCCTCCTGCTGCAACAGCGAGGGTGCGTCGGACAGTGATCCCCGCTGTTAAACTCTTACATGACGCAATCTATGTAGATCGCAGCATGTAAAGGGTTCATAGAGGGAGCGTGCTCCCTCTGTGACATCATCGGTCTCTCACAATATAATTGCCGTGAGCCTGACAGGTTATTATGGCAACAGGATGCCAGATACAGGCATCCTGCATTGCCAGTGATTACGATCGCTATAACAAACAATAAGGCATTGCAAGACAGAAGTCCTGCAATGCTTTATCATAGCGATCATAGGTGCTTCAGTGCATGTTCCCTACAAGGAAACAAATAGTGTAAAAAAAAAGATCAAAACTTTTTTTGTGCTTTTTCCCCTATTAGTATTAAAAAAACTTTTTTTAAATTAAAATCCCACATATTTAGTATCCATAACAACTCACATAACATATTGAACACACTTTTTTACCTGCACAACAAAAAGTTTTTAAAAAATAACCTTAAAAACTGAGACAAAATGCTTTTTTTTTTCATTTTGCCTCCCAAAAAAAGCAATAAAAGTGATCAAAAAAGTTGTATGTACCCCAAAATGGTACCCATAAAAACTTCAGCTTGCTACACAAAAAACAAGGCCTCACAGAGCTCCGTCCATGTAAAAATAAAAAAGTTATAGAACTTTGAATGCAGCGATTTGAAAAAATAAATCATTTCCAGAAAAGGGGTTTTATTGTGGAAAAGTGGAAAAACCTAAAAAATATATAATATGTTTGGTATCGTAATCATACTGTCCCACAAAAAGGAAATATTGTGTCATTTATGCTGCATGATTAACACTGTAAAAAACACAAAAAACAATGGCAAAATTGAGAATTGTGTTTTCTCTCCCTGCAATCATAAAAAAATGTATAAAAGTTTTACAATATAATCTATGCACCCAAAAATGGCACCAATAAAAACTAAAGTTCGCCACACAAATAACAAGCCCTCATATGGACATGTCAATGAAAAAATAAAAAAGTTATGGCTTTTGAAATGTGGAGATGAAAATCACCCAAAAATCGTTGTGTCCTCATCGCCAAAATAGACCATGTCCTTAAGGGGTTAAATGATATTCTTATAACAAATATAAATAGCTTTAAATGTGTAGTGCCATTCTGGAATTCTTGTTAGAGGAGAGATGGCAACAAATGTATTCTCAATTTCTATTGTATTCTACGGGAAATACAAAACCAACTTACTGATGAGTGTGTATGCGTGAATGATTATTATCACTGCATTTTTTTATGCAGTGCAACTTTGTTTTTCTGGGCTCCAAACATTTGCCTTATAACACACAGCTAGATATGGCTCAAGAGAAAAGACTGACGAAGGATTTGTTCATTTGAAGCTGTATGAACCTGTATGCAGTGAGCTACCTCTACTGGTGGCAGCAGGCAGCTAGAATGTTATCATTTAACCCCTTGAGTGGCGGGTTTCCTACCACCCTGTCGTGCCCACCAGGGCAGGTTTTTTAAAATGGTCTAATCATTGAATTTCAACTAATTTTGCAGTTGCGTCTCAAGAGCCATAACTTTTTCATTTTTCCATTGTCATGGCCATATAAGGGCTTGTTTTTTGCGGGACAAGTTTTGATTTTTTAAGCAGGGGGGAGGAAAAAAAGAAATGGGGAAAAAAGAAAAAAAGGGGCCATGTCATTAAGGGGTTAAATAATGCATTAACTTCCTTCTCTGGGTCATTATGATGCACACAGATACCACATGTGTGATTGTATTTTTGATTTTTTACAAAGTAAAGGGAGACAAGTGTTTTTATTATTTTTTTTTATAATTTTTTTTACTTTTTTTTTTTTTTTTTTTTAATTTTTTTTTTGTCCCTTTAGGGGACTTCCACAGGGACCCATCAGGACCCCTGATCACATTCTGGGGGTCCGATGGTGACAGCCCTTTACATGCTGCAGTGACAGCCCTTTACATTCTGCAGTCACATAGACTGCAGCATGTAAAGGGTTAACACAGCAGAGATCAGAGGTTTTCTCTGATCTCTGCTGTAAGAGCTAGTACCTAGCTGTCCTCTGACAGCTAAGCACCAAGCTCTCCCTGCCACAGAGACCATCGGCTTGCTTCTGACAAGCCGATGGTCTCTATGGCAACCTGTAAACAAAGCAGGAGATTGCTGGCATATCGGCAATATCTTCTGCTGGTTTCTCAAAGCCCTTGCACTGCTCTGTGTGGGTCTGTGCAGGCAGAGCACACTGCCACAGCTTGTGGCATTGTGCTCTGCAGCTCCCATAGTGATACATAGCCCGGCAATCTTCCGGGCTATGTCGCTATGAGCAGTGGAGCTCGTCCCGGAAAATTTCCGTGCGTGCCACTCAAGGGGTTAAAGGGTGTTGTCTTTATAACCCCTCTTTGAAACCTGCTGTGAGTTTAACTTTAGAAACTACTGGTGCTCAGCTGTTATCACTAAAGGGTCAGGTCCACAAGAACAACTTCTGCTATTCATTAGTGTATCTTAGTTCTGGCTTTTAGCAAAATGAATCCTCTCCTACCTTCACCTATACCTCAAAAATTACAAATATCCTGTTGTTGCATAATCAAAGCAGTTTTTCTATGGAGAAAACAGCTTTACATCTATGGAGGATTGAAGGGAGGCAGGTGATTTGAAAGTTTCTATCAAAAAATGAAGCTCCAACTTCTACAAAGATACATTAAATGAAATAGCACACAGCTTGGGCATACTTCAAACAAGTGCTGATTTATTTAATAATTCGGCTATTTTTTTAAATAAAAACCTTAAAATCTCCAACTTCACTCCCTACAAAGTTACAGTAAATGATGAATAAATGAATGAGAAATGCAAGGTCCTACATCTGGACAAGAAAAAGGCATAAACCTAATGGGAGAAATTGGGCTAAGCAGCACATATGAAAAAGACTTGGGTATACAAATAGATCACGGACTGAACATGAGTCAACAGTGTGATGCAGCAGCAAAAAGGCTAACTCAATTCTGGGATGTATTAAGAGAAGCATAGAGTCTAAATCATGAGAAGTAATCTCGACCTCTAGTCTTCCTTAGTCAGAACTCATCTGGAATACTGTGTCCAGTTCTGGGCAGCCCACTTTAAAAAAGACATAGACAAACTGAACTAAGTTCAGAGAAGAGTTACCAAGGTGGTGAGCGGTCTGCAAATCATGTCTTATCAAGAACGGTTAAAAGATCTGGGAATGTTTACCCTGCAAAAAAAAAAAGAGTTAAAGGGGTTGTCCCGCGCCGAAACGTTTTTGTTTTTTTTTCAATAGCCCCCCCGTTCGGCGCGAGACAAACCCGATGCAGGGGCTTAAAAAAAACCCGCACAGTACTTACCCGAATCCCCGCGCTCCGGTGACTTCTTACTTACCTTGCGAAGATGGCCGCCGGGATCTTCACCCTCGGTGGACCGCAGGTCTTCTGTGTGGTCCATTGCCGATTCCAGCCTCCTGATTGGCTGGAATCGGCACACGTGACGGGGCGGAGCTACGAGGACAGCTCTCCAGCACGAGCAGCCCCATTCAAAACGGAGAAGACCGGACTGCGCAAGCGCGTCTAATCGGGCGATTAGACGCTGAAAATTAGACGGCACCATGGAGACGGGGACGCTAGCAGCGGAACAGGTAAGTGAATAACTTCTGTATGGCTCATAATTAATGCACAATGTACATTACAAAGTGCATTAATATGGCCATACAGAAGTGTATACCCCAACTTTGTTTCGCGGGACAACCCCTTTAATAGCTTCAAAAAAAATTTGAAGAGCTTTCACAGTGCAGAGGGATCATGCCTATTCTCATTTCCACAAGGAAAGAATAGAAGCAATGGAATTTAACTGAAACAGAAGAGATTCCGATTAGATAGTAGAATAAACGTTTTGAGGGTTATCAATGAGTAGAACAGGTTGCCGTAGGAGGTGGAGAGTTTGCACAGACATCTGTCTGTGGTAATTTAGTGAATCCTCCATTGAGCAGAGGTTGGACACAATGACCATGGAGATCCCTTCTAACTCTACCATTGTATAATAACATTACAGTTGCCTGAATATATAACCAAGGACACTCACTCCAACTGGATTTATACAGCTCACATGGAACTCAAGAGCTGTATACTATTGTCTCCCTAAAATGGTGACTTTAAATAATACACAAAGCTAGTTTTTACTCAGTTGTAAATATAACAGATTACACTACTTTTTAGCTTTGAAGTTTACAGTACATGAAATTGAGATTAGGATTATCATTTGGATATATTGAATAAATTTAATCAGCTAAGAATTTTGCATATAAATCATTATGGTTATAGTTGCCGGAGCACTTTAAAGTGTGTTTTTGCTTTTCTCATGAAGCATTCTAATTAATGGACATTACAATTGATCATTGAGTATTGATATACAATATGTAAACTACATATATCGCCATAGAAATTCTGTAAAACACAAACTAAATTACTACATGATTTACCATTTAACAATTATGTATGCTGTTTGTTTTTCCCCCATTACAAAATCAAAAGTTTCTGAACATGTATTAATTAATATAAAGCAGCTTAGCAGTCTATTACTTGTCAGCTGGGAAAAGAATAGAAAAAAACATTTCCTCCTTTTGTTAACCTGATTTTAAATGCAACCTTGCAATGCCACTCAAGTCTCCCTATATTGTCACCCAATTTATCTTTTTGATTGAAGGGGACCGAGTGGTCCACTGAGCGTGCATTTTAAGCATGTTATCCGAGAAATGAATCATCCTTACTGAAACTGTCGACTGTGTAATATTATTGCTCAAAGGGAACTTATGTTAAATGATGTAGATGTAATATACACTTTTGGACTGATAGTAAATTACTTATTTTCTAATAATAAAATCTGTCTTTACAGTTCTACATATATATTTCTGATTATAAGTCCTATAAATTATATATCCTAACTTTAGTTTACATGGCAATAATGATTAGTAAATAGTTGTTTTAAATGGGTCTTTTAAAATATCATTTGGTTTGTACACAAATGGATTCATGTATCAATTGCCTATAAGGGCTCCTTCATACAAACATATTTTCATGGCATAATATGAGCACAATATATATGAGGATAATAAGTGGTAAAAGGCAGCAATGAAAATGCATGGCTTTTCATTGTTCCACTCACACCTAGATATATACCTAATGCACATATTATGTGTGTATAAAAAGATTGCAGCATGTTATATTTTACAGCCTATTATGTGCGTAGGACCCCTGTTTTCTATGGGTGTTGTGACTGTGCAGTAGCTAGAGTGGCCTGTAGGGGGCCTCTGAGCACAGTCACTGTTTGGTTTAGTTAACCTGCACCTGCAAGGGTGCGGCTACACAGTTTAAATTTCCCCTCCCTCACAAGCTCAGTGTCCTTGAAGCCTGTGGAGCTTAGGTCCATTGAGGCCCATAGGGCCTGAGGTCTATGTAGACCTGGTGCTGGTGAGGGACCTGGAAGCACAGAGCGGACAGGGGGTTGTCGGCCCCTCGCTCATCGCATGTCGGGGCAAGGTCACCTTCCTGGAAGGTTCGCTTAAAGAAGCGGTTTGCGTTGCTGTGTGCACTGTGACAGACAACAGTGTAAAGTTGCATATGATATGCTGGCCTGTATGTTTACTGAATACGCTGCTATGCTGAAATAAACACTGGAGGAACCAGCCTTTGGACTTTACCAGGTGTTTCTGGACATCATTGCGGTGGTGCCACCACTGGGCAGGGAAACGTAAGCAGGAGATCCCGGGCAAGTAACCCCAACTTGCCACAGTGTGTACCGAATGCAATAACTGTGCGTACTTGCTGCACTTTTCTTTGCATGTTGCTAAAATATAATCAAGATAAAAAAAATACAGGGAGTTGTTGGCAAAGTGCAGGACAGTGTATAACGAGAAACCCCCCATACACATCCAATCACATTCTCTGCCAACATGTGTGCATACAACATAGGAAACCTCATTCCCCTTATGCAGGACTTTCCAGTTATTTGGGATAAAAATTGTCCTGACTATCAGGACAGGAATGTGAAGTACAGGGCATGGGTTGAGCTAAGTTTGGGACATCGAAAACCGATATATATCGAAATATTGATATATCGCTAATGCTTTGGTGATACTTTTCATCGATATTGTTAGGTCCGATATATCGGTAACATCAATAGTTTAAGGCAATATAACAATGTTTGTACAGAAGAAACTTGTCTTGTGGTCTAGTGACCATATTTTCTTTCTTTAGATTCTGCCCTTTCCTTTTTGTTGGTACAGGATGTAGTTTTGCTCTAGGCACTAATGAACTTATAAACAAGTTCTAGAAACTTTTGGAAAGTGTAAGGTGACTTTGTCACCAATAAGGTTTGCTCCAGGCCCAACGACGCTCAGAAAAAGTGGGGTCTTAGGCCCCTTTTCCACATGCGTTTGTACATCGCGTTAGACGCAGGCTCTGAACGCTTGTGTCTAACGCGATGGCTGTAGGAGAGCTGCCCTGAACACACAAAGGTCACATCCAGAAAAGAATCTTTTCAAAAGCTGGTGAAATTCTGTCTGCTCGAAGGAGCATTTTGAAGGGAGAGCATGCAAACAAATTAATATTTCTTGGCTCATTAGATAACGATTATTGGGGCCAATGATAAAAAACTTATTTTCATATACCTAATTTTAATTCTATGTTTCATCTGTATTTTTTTATTTTCATTTGTAACTTTAAAATATTTTCATGATGTTATTAAGTTAATAATAAATTCAACAATTTAAAGTTAAAAAATTTTTTTTGTTGATTGTGTTGCTTTATTAACCCTAGTACTGTTTTATTTTTACACAGCATTTAAAAAAATCAATATATCAAAATATCTATAGTTTTTCACCGATATTTTACAATAATCGATAGTTTGTTCAGTATATCAACTATCGATATTTTTGTGTCGATGTCCCAACCTTAGGATGGGACCAGAGGTCCGGTGACCAGTGGAAGTCTGCCTCCACCTTCAAGAAAAAGGATTTAGGTGAGTATTGTTTTCTTTTTTTTTTTTGCCTTTTTTCTGGGATGATTCTTTATTTTTGTGCCTAAAGTATTGTATGCAGGTCATGTTGACAGTAAGAAATCCCAAAAAATTGGGAACAAGATGTTTCTTGTGAAAGGATTCAGCTTTATTTGAAAGTGCTCGTGTTACAGGACAAATATATGAGAAAGTGTTTCTGTTCCAATGGAACCTTGATCATCTCATCTGCATTCCATACTTCCTTCCTTTAAAAACCCTTCTAATTAAAATCACACCCGATAATTAACCCCTGCATATTCTTGTAGGTGAGGATTGTCCGTGCTTGCCAGTTCCTTTCAAAAGCAGCACCTTCTTTCCTCATACCTTACAAATACATGGAAAAATGAGCAAAATAATCCAGGCTCTCTCCAATGTATCCGTTTTCACTTCTATATTATTGGATTGTCTATTTATATTGCAGCATTCTTATAGTAATCGGGTATATTCTATTATACGTTAGCTCAGATGTTTGCGACGGGGAGCCTCCCCTATTGAGGATTATTGTGCTGAGTTTCAATGGTGGGCAACGGAGACTTAGTGGAATGACCATCCCTTAAAGAGTCAGTTCCATTGTGGTCTGTCCAATAAGATCAAGGACTTACTGGTAGGATATCCAATACCCCGCAGTCTAGATGAGGCTATGTCTCTGGCTATTAAAGTTGGGAGATGGATCAGGGAGAGGCATCAGGAACTTTCTATTGATTCTGGCTTCTTACCTGCAGGTGTGGAAGAGCCCATGCAGCTGGGGTCACTAGCTGGTGGGGTTAGGAGGAGAAGGAAGGTACCATTTAATGATCATTGCTTTGTCTGTAATCGCACAGATCATGTGGCTCAGTTTTGTGCCCGTCATAATTCGAAAAACGATGGCCTGGAGGTTAGAGGGAAGGTCCCTCTAGGCCATCAAGTTGCTTGAGTATCATCCTCCAGGCTGGTGCTTCCCACTGAGATTCTTTGTGGCAGTGTGGGCAGTCCCATAAGAGTCTTTCTGGATTGTGGAGCTAGTATTAATTTAATACATCAGGATACGGTCAAACAATTAGGCTTAGAGATGAATCCTTTGGATTTTCCTATTCCTGTGTCTGCCATTGACGCTGCTCCAGTATCTCAAAGAAGTCTGTGGTTTTGTGTGCCTAATGTCCATTTAAAGATTGGGCTATTCCACATGGAAATTATAACATTGTATGTCTTGGAATCCCTCCCTATGTAAGTAGTCTTGGGATTGCCTTGGTTACGCTTACACAACCTGCTAGTAGACTGTGATAAGGGGGACATCACAAAATGGAGCCCTGGTTGTCTGTACTGTTGCATTTCTGTTAATATAGCCTCTATTAAGGCAGAAGAGTTACCTGAATTTGTTGCTGACGTCTCTGATATGTTTTCCCAGGAAGAGGCAGACAGATTACCACCACACAGAAAAGGGGAATGTGCTATTGAACTTCTCTCTGACTGCAAGATTTCCAAGAATCGCATGTACAACATATATGTTCCTGAGAGACAGGCTCTTAAAGATTATATCTTGGACAGTTTGAGAAAGAATCATATACTACCATATAGTTCCCTGCTAGCAGCTGGGTTCTTTTTTTGTGAAGAAAAAAGATGGCAGTTTACGTCCCTGTGTTGACTTTAGGGAATTGAACAAAATCACGGAACGCAATCCATACTCTCTTCCTATTATCCGAAACTGTTTTCAAAGTTGAATGGCTCCAACTGGTTTTCTAAACTGGACTTGCATTGGGCATATAATTTGATCCGAATTAAGGAGGGGGACGAGTTGAAGACTGCGTTTAACACCCTGGAGGGGCATTATGAGAGTGTGGTGATGCCTTCTGGTCTCACTAACCCTCCTGCGGCGTTTCAGTCATTTATTAATGAGGTACTCTACAAATTTGTGGGCAGATTTGTGTTGGTTTACCAGGATGATATTTAGATTTTTTTGTCCTGATTTCCCATGTTCGGCTGGTCCTCCAAGTTTTGCGCAAGAATTGTTTATTTTTCAAAAGAGAAAAATGTGTGTTTGCTGTACAAGAGATCACATTTTTTGGGCATATAATTACCAAAGAGAGTTTCAAGGTGGACCCTGAGAAGGTTCGAGCGGTCAGGACTGGGTCTTACCAGAGAATGTGAAAGCCCTACAAAAGCTCTTGGGATTCGACAACTATTACCGTAGATTCATTAGGTATTTTTCGATGATAGTTAAACCTCTTCCTGATATGGCAAAGAAGGGGTGCTTTCCGACTAAACGGTCGGCAGAAGCACTGCAGTCATTTCAGAAACTGAAGAAGTGTTTTGCTACGCCTCCAGTTCTGGTGCAGCCACATACTTCTAGGCCTTTTGTTGTTGACGTCGATGTTTCAGAGGTTGTGTTGGAGCAGTTCTGTTTTAGGGAACAGTGACATTGCAAGATCTTCGTCCAGATATCGGGGACAGAGAACTATTGGCAATTAAATGGGCAATTGAGGAGTGGTGTCATCTTCTAGAAGGGGCAACACGAGGTGATGGTTTTCACAGATCACAAGAACCTTAAATATCTGGAATCAGCTAAGAAACTTAATCCTAGAGAGGCACTCTGGTCGCTTTTTTTCCTGTTTCAATTTTTTAGTTACTTATCATCCAGGTTGGAAGAATGTGAAGACCGATGCTCTTTCAAGAAGTTTCCTTCCAGTAGTTTGTGATGAACCTTCTGTCCGCATCCTGTCTGAAGGGATGTTGGTGTCAGCAGTTTTATTTGAGTTAGAGGAGCAAGTCCGTAGAGCACAGGATTTGGCCCCTCAAAGCTTCTGGTTGGAAAGCTTTTTGTTCAAATTCATTTAAGGTTACAGGTGCTAACCAAAATTCATAGTTCTGTATTGGCCGAGCATCCGGGAATTAATAATACCCATAAGCTGCTCTCTAGAATGTTTTGGTGGCCGTCATTATGACGGGATACATTCAATTTTGTTTCGTCTTGTGAGGTGTGCGCCAGAACCAAGTCACCTAGCAATCGGTTATGGCCGAGAAGAAAGGTCATGGGTTCCGGATCATCTGGTAAAAAAGTTTCACAGATTGAATCCAAGTCGTCATGGTCCTAAAGGTCCTGGAGCCCCTTAAAGAGAGGGAGCTGCTGTTGCAGCTGTTCTGGGGTCTTCACCTTGCTTTTGGGCCAGACTAGGTTTTAGGAGTGGCACTGCATTTCCTGGGGCTGAGGGGCATGGTGTTTGGGTGAGTGATGTCAGTCCTCACCTGTCTCTGAGTGGCCCTGCCCTATATAAGCTATACTAGAATTGACCTCAGTGCTGGTCAATTTCAGTTGCTTCCTCGATTGCTACTGAAGCCTGCCACTGGAGCTCCTCTTCCTTGCTGCAGATTGCTGCTACAGCTAAGTACCACTGATGGTTTCTGTTTATTGTTCCCTTTTGTATCAGGGCTCTCTGGTAGGGATTTATTAGTGGCCTAGGTTAGAATGTGGATCCTGTCAGAAGCGATGGGCCCGCTGATTAGGCAGGGTCCATCCCGGGGTAGGGGTTTTCAGGGAAAGGATTTCCCTTCGTTTATTTTGTATTTACATTGCACGGTCGTGCTTATTGGTTGTGTTATGCACAGTTGTGCTTATTCTTATTTTGTGTATATTGCACGGTCAGATAGGATGCAACACCTAGATTTTTTTACTTTTGATTTTCTGCAACCAAAACAGACTGTTGTAAAGCGTAATGGTAATGTGAACATAAAAGAATATATATGATTTTGTTCATTATTTTGCAGTGGATGAAATGAAGACCAAGTGGCAAAGCGCTAAGGACTAGAGATGAGCGAGCACCAAAATGCTCGGGTGCTCGTTACTCGGGACGAAATTATCGCGATGCTCGAGGGTTCGTTTCGAGTAACGAACCCCATTGAAGTCAATGGGCGACCCGAGCATTTTTGTATTTCGCCGATGCTCGCTAAGGTTTTCATGTGTGAAAATCTGGGCAATTCAAGAAAGTGATGGGAACGACACAGAAACGGATAGGGCAGGCGAGGGGCTACATGTTGGGCTGCATCTCAAGTTCCCAGGTCCCACTATTAAGCCACAATAGCGGCAAGAGTGGGCCCCCCCCCTCCCAAAAACTTTTACTTCCGAAAAGCCCTCATTAGCATGGCATACCTTAGCTAAGCACCACACTACCTCCAACAAAGCACAATCACTGCCTGCATGACACTCCACTGCCACTTCTCCTGGGTTACATGCTGCCCAACCCCCCCCCCCCCACAGCGCACACCAAAGTGTCCCTGCGCAGCCTTCAGCTGCCCTCATGCCACACCACCCTCATGTCTATTTAGAAGTGCGTCTGCCATGACGAGGAACCGCAGGCACACACTGCAGAGGGTTGGCACGGCTAGGCAGCGACCCTCTTTAAAAGGGGCGGGGCGATAGCCCACAATGCTGTACAGAAGCAATGAGAAATAGAATCCTGTGCCACCGCCATCAGTAGCTGCACACGTGGGCATAGCAATGGGGAACCTATGTGCCACACACTATTCATTCTGTCAAGGTGTCTGCATGCCCCAGTCAGACCGGGCTTTTTAATTCATAGACACAGGCAGGTACAACTCCCTATTGTGAAGTCCCTGTGGACCCACAGCATGGGTGGCTCCCTGGAACCCACCAGCGGTACATAAAAATATCCCATTGCATTGCCCAACACAGCTGAGGTAGTAATGTCGTGCTTAATACAGGTGGGCTAACACAGTACTGCACACTAGTAGATGTGGCCCTGAGAAGGGCCGTTGGGGTTCTTGAAGCCTACACTGACTCCTAACGCTCTCCCTACAGCAGCACCAGCAGCAGCACTTTCCCTCAGCTAAGTCACAAGGCATGTGTGGCGAGCCGCGGGAGGGGCCGATTTTTATACTCGGGTGACATCAGATCTCCCCAGCCACTCACAGCAGGGGGGTGGTATAGGGCTTGAACGTCACAGGGGGAAGTTGTAATGCCTTCCCTGTCTCTCAATTGGCCAGAAAAGCGCGCTAACGTCTCAGAGAGGAAACTGAAAGTAACCGGAACACCGCGTGGTACTCGTTACGAGTAACGAGCATCCCGAACACCCTAATATTCGCACGAATATCAAGCTCGGACGAGTACGTTCGCTCATCTCTACTAAGGACTAATTCTGGCGTGAATAAACTGCCAAGGGTAGGAGCGGAGTTGGAGGTAAATGGAATAGTCCATATGTTTACTTTCAACAAATGATGCACCTTGCTCCTACTATGAACCTGCATTCGTAAGTGTAATTTTACATAACAAACATGCTAGGAAATATGACTGAGAGAAAAACTATATGTCTACTGCACTACATCTTGTTCTTTTCTCCATGACTCGCATACAAAAAAATCAGATGTTTACAAGGTCTGAAGGAGAAAAGCTGCGATTGACCTTCGGTCATACAAGTGTGTGCTCAGGGGAAGACCGCTGATTAAAGATAGACTTTGCTTATGAAATGTAGTCTGCTTAGCAAATATTGAAACAGACGATAAAGGGTTCTTCTGTGGTCTTCTATACATATATTTAACTATGCAAGCCTTAATTAAGCTCAGGAATGCTTACAGATTAACCAATTAACGATCCCAGAAACAAATAGCAAACAGTGTGAGACTCGAGAAGAGTATGTCTGTAGACTGACATCACTGCACATATTAAGTTTTAATAACCGATATAATAAATGATGTATGTAAGTCAGGTGCCCTGTAGCCTTGCTTTCAATGTATAAGTCTAAAAGGACTATAACTACTTTGGCTTGTTAACAAATAAACATAATTAGTCGTGATTACACAGAATGCTATGTGACCTGTCATGATTCTCTGAGTGGCTTACAGATTCATGCACCAATTCAAAACGCAAAAATATACCTGCAGTGGTCTTTGCGCTAACAAAACTTGATGCCTGAACAGGGACATGTATTTTATTATTTTCATCACAAGCAGACTACGATTGTGAACTTTTTATCTCTGGGACTTAAAGATTAATGGACGTCCAATAAGCTAAGAAACTTATTCTTAGAATTTTATCTGTCTTTCTCTGGGATAATGACTGTACTGCTTTCACGGTTGTGGGAAAAGTACTACTGTTGTGCTGATATCTATGTCCAATAACCAGACAGAGTTATATTGTTGCTGTTATTTTTGTAAATGTAAGTTCTGTGATTGTTTGAAGTGCGTATGATTATTGAATGGTGGAGTGGTCTTGTGCTTGTAACGTGATAAGAACGCAAATAGAAAATAAGGTGTTGTTTGAACATCTCATCCCCTGACCAGTGAATGTACTTAACCTCGAATAACATCTAGAGAGTGGGTAGACTTAACTACTAGATGTACTCACTGGCAATTTATCCCATGTGTACAACCTGACTGTTCCTATTATGGGAAGTCATGAAAATTGCTCTCATAGTATTGCTAGCCATTTAGCATTTGGTTAAGGTGAAAAGTTGTGACTGACCAAAGAAAAGGGTTCTCAACTGCCCACTTCCTCCAGATGTAATATATTGGGTGCAGAGTGGTAACACCTAGACCCATATAGATCCTAGGTTGCATCAAACAGGTTGCAGAGCAGTAACCATTAGACCCGTATAGTTTTATAGAAGTAGTATGCCAGCACTTGATTTTGCCCTACTGATCAGGTCCCAAATAGAGACCCGAATATATGGGATGCAGAGCGGCAATGCCTAGAACGCGTACTTTAAACAGGGTGGGTTTTGTGAAAGAGTGGAAGTGGTAAGTGGGAGTTATGGGAAACTCAGTTGAAAGTGGGGGCATGGTCTCTCAGAGGAAGATCGCCAATCAAAATGTAGAGAGAGAGAGAAAGAAAGGATGCATTCAAGGGTGTCAGAGAATGTTAAAGTGAGCATGGATGAATCCAGAAGGTTGTTTGAATGTTTAGAGGTGAAATGGCGAATACTTGGAGGAGAGTTACAGATGAAATGATGTGTGGGGAATATAAGAAGTATGCAAGTGGAAATTGAATGTGTTTTCTGAGGATCATTGACAGCATCAGATGACCGACATTGGACAGATGTCAAACCATAGTAAGACTTTCTAACCTGTGTTTGTACACTGTCGGCTGTCCCATGTAATTACAGTCCTGTTTTCTACTTGCCAAGCTTATCAGTCTGTGTATGACTATATAGATGTATCCACTGTTTCAGTAGTGTGGATTTGCAGTTTGTAAGAAGCTGGGGGGTTGGGGGGGGGGGGGCAAGTAAATTAGGGCTATACTAAAAGTTTACACTGAAATCTTTTGTGCAGTTCTATTACTAGAAAGGGTTAATGATTCCTCACTTTCCTCAAGGATAAGATGAATTCTGGAGGAAGAGTCTGTCAGCTTCAGAGATCTGTATATGAATTTGTGTTACTGCTGCATAGTACTATGGGCATTGAAGAGAATATAACAAGAATTTACTTAAAGAGTATAACATTTCCAATGTGGGTAGATTTCTGATGTCAGAGACCTGCTCAGTCAGCTTATTATGGGCAGAACTACTTATAGCAATATAAGCAATGGGATATACTACAAGAAGTATTAGGGTTACTACTCTCTTAGGGTTAAGCAGTTAACCACCATTTGTGCAATTCTTGTGCTTGCAGACTGTGATAACAATATCCTATATTTGCAACAAGTTTTTGTGCAGGTACGGGAGGTGTTGTGGACTCCCCTACTATCATAGTCCCTCATGCAGTCATGGAAATACTACATTAAGCACAAACTAAATATCTTTTAACTGCCAGACTCACTAAGTATGAGACCGACCTACTAGGACCCTCACATCACAATCAAGATAGTACTAAATTCAGCTTCATTACTTCCATTGAATTTCAAAAGGGGGAAGGTAGGGGCAGCAGAGGCAGACCATGACATTGAATCTGGCTAAGCAGGTACTTAGAGACAAGCTATTGGTGATTTATCAAGTCTCCTACTACTTTTGCATCAGTTCTAAGACCTCTAACAACAAAGAAGAGTCTACCATAAAGCATCTCAAAAGGGTAGGATGCAGTGATTTTATTAGGAGCTGATATGATTTTGAGAAGGGCAATAGGTTCCATCTAAGATGGGTCTCCTGACAGAATTTACTGACTTTTGCCTGCTTACATGACAGGTTTCCCTTAAGGCCTCTTTCACAACACCATATACATTTTTATGTTCGCCTTTTTACATACGCATTGTATAATTGCACAAATGAAGAATTGCTACAATCAAGTCCCGATCTTTTTTCGCGTATTTTCAGCCATTCACACTGGTCATTTCTGCATTTCAGCAAAAAAAAACACGTAGAAGCGATGAAAACCATTGATCATTGTAAAATGCTCCAATAATGCTTAAATAGGGTCAGCTGTCTTCTTTTCCCAGTATTGTATACAAGGTAACTCCTTTTTTCCAGCTTTCTGCTGTATGGGAGCTACTTGCATATTTTGATAAAAGATAGGGTAAGACCTATCTTTTCACATGGTGTATAAAATCAGTGACTTAAAGGGGTTGTCCCGCGCCGAACGGGTTTTTGACACAATAACAGGCAATCACTCAGATTAGGGAAATAGTCACCCCTTAAGACCTTAGTCAGACGGGCGTTTTTAGCCGCGATTTGCGCATGCGCATGCGTCCGGAGATTTTATAAAACCATTGCTTTGCAATGGTATCGGACACATGAGCGCTTTTTTATGCGCTCGTCCAATAAATTATAGAACAAAAAATCGCAGATCGCACCTATCTGCGATCTGCGATTTCTGTTCTCTTCTGTATATGCGCTCAATGGGGCCGGCGGCAGCAGCGCCGACCCCATTGAGAACATATAGAAGACAAATCATTCTTCTCTGTCACAGCTGTAACAGCTGTGGCAGAGAAGAACGATGTTTGCCCATTGAATTCAATGGAGCGGCAATACAGCCGCTCCATTGAAAGCAATGGGCTGCCGGCGTGCGCGGGGTGAATTGTCGGGAAGGGGTTAAATATATAAGCCCTTCCCTGCAATTCATCCTAAAATGTGTTAAAATAAAAAAAAATTGTATACTCACCTTTCCGCTGCAGCCGGAGTCCAGCCGCGGCCGCTGTCAGTCCTCCTGAACTGCTTCTCGGCACTATTCAGCCGGCGGGGCTTTAAAATCCCCGCCTGCTGAATGATCTGCCTCTGATTGGTCACAGCCCTGACCAATCAGAGGCCGGTTTCACTCACACACCCATTCATGAATTCATGAATGGGTGAGTGACTGCTGCCTCTCAGCGCTGAGCCAATCAGGGGCAGGTCTGACTCACATCCATTCATGAATTCATGAATGGGTGTGAGTGAGGCATGCCTCTGATTGGCTCAGCGCTGAGCCAATCAGGGGGCAGGTCTGACTCACACCCCCTTCACACCCACTGCAGGACGGCCGCGCGGAGCTCCGGCTGCCGGGAGAAGGTGAGTATACAATTTTTTTTTATTTTAACACATTTTAGGATGAATTGCAGGGAAGGGCTTATATATTTAAGCCCTTCCCGACAATTCATCCCGGGCTCGCCCGCAGCGCATTGCTTTAAATGGAGGCGGCTCTATTGCCGTCTCCATTGAATGCAATGCGCTGGACAGCTCCGGCCCGTTTCTAACGCGGCTAGTAGCAGATTTTCGGGCGATTTGCGGGCGACTTGCACGCACCGGTCACGCGATTTGCGGATGCGCATCCGTCATGCGATCCGCAAATCACGCGAAAAAACGCCCGTCTGACTAAGGCCTAAGAGGATAAGGAAAAATAGTATTTAACTCCCTAAAGGGGTTGTCCCGCACCAAAACGGGGTTCTTTTTTTTTGCATAGGCCCCCCGTTCAGCGCATGACAAACCCAAGGGATGTGGTGAAATTAAAAAAAAAATTTTACTTACCCGAATCCCCTCTCTGCATCTTCTTCTTTCTTTTCCTTCAAGATGGCCTCCGGGATCTTCACCCACATTGCACCGCGGGTCTTCTCCCATGGTGCACCGTGGGCTCTGTGCGGTCCATTGTCGATTCCAGCCTCCTGATTGGCTGGATTCGGCACACGTGATGGGGCGGAGCTACGCGATGACGCGTAAGGCGGCGGAACCAGAACCCCGCTCGTGCCCGGACCGACCAGAAGGGAGAAGACCCTTCTGCGCAAGCGCGTCTAATCGGGCGATTAGATGCTGAAATTAGACGGAGCCATGGAGACGGGGACGCCAGCAACGGAGGGGGTAAGGGAATAACTTCTGTATGGCTCATATTTAATGCACAATGTATATTACAAAGTGCATTAATATGGCCATACAGAAGTGCTTAACCCCACTTGCTTTTGCGAGACAACCCCTTTAAAAAAAGTTTCATATGTGCTATTTTTCCCAGCGTGACTTTTCTACATGCCCAAAAATTGTTCATTTAAACGAATACATTAAAAATCTAATGGTTTGAATGGTTGCGGTTTTTCGGCAATTTTTTTTTTGCGTAGAAATACCTGCATAAATACGGTCATGTGAATAAGCCTTAAATCTCAGAAATCAGGTTTTTACCTTGAGAAACACTGTCTACTTATTGGGATTACCATAATGCAGTTTCCTGAGTCTCCGAGGTTTCTTTTTTGTACACCAAGGTGTGTACAGGGGGAGTTCCCGACATTCCAATGTTATCTGGGGGTGCCCTGCTTCACAGGTCTCTCCTGGTCAGTAACGCCTTCAGACCCGCAGGTGGCAGAAGCCAAAAATGCCATGTATGTGTATCCCGGACGAGCCCCCAGAAATGTTGTAGGAATCAAGACACAGGACAGTTTCTTCAGGAATGGTGCAAGTTTATTTTCCTTTACTGGCAGGCTTAAAAGGGGATAGCTTTGAACACAAGATTTATGAGCCTCAAGCATTATAGGGTGAGCATTAGATTGACAAAGGACTTTTATGTTTACGCGATTTCATACTTTTTCAGACAGACAACTGACAATTACCAAAAAAGGAATTATGTTTTAGCGAGCATAAGCCCACTACAACTTACACTTCATGGTACACCTATAGCATAAGTCTGGCTTTGCAAAGACTTCATGTGGCTTAGCTAGATTCTGTAGCTTGCGGTTTAGCTGCATGTTGCAGCTTTCTGTTTCCTGTGCAATGTAGTTTAACTGTAAAACATCCTATCTGAACAATTTGCAAAGACACTACAAGATCATGTAGCTGATAACAGAAAGCAAAAGCACTTACTTATGTATCATCTTGCAAAACTGAACACTTAATTGTTTTTCTTCCCATGCCCACACATCACAAAGGTACACATTTATTAGTCCTCTGCTCAGTCATAACCATGCCTAATCGTAAGACTAAGCTGTTTCTATATGAAGTTTTGTTTGGTAGGGCCTCTGTAATTAGCCTATACTTTTTCCAGGCCCAATATGAGGACCTCACCTCAGGATTTAACTGTCACTCATAAACATGTAGTTTTCTGGATTCTAAATACAGACCCAAAAGAGGGGTTGCATGGTTTGCTTTCAGGTGCCTGGATTGTCCTAAAAGCACATATCAGAAAAGGTTTAGAAACAAGATTTGATGGTCCATACCAGATGCAATTGACAATTACCACTTCAGTCAAATTGGAAGGAAAAGACAATTAGATACACACCAGCTGCTGCAAGAGAGTACTCACTCATGAACTAAAAAAACACTCTTGTTACTATTGCTATATGTTGCCATGCACACACATGACTCAATAATATGTTGAGAAAATACTTTAGGATCAGCAGAACTCCTGACAAGTACAAATACCTCTTCAGAAGTTCGATTTCCAATGCCTGCCCCACAATAGGCAGGATCCCAGCCCAGATAAGATAGATATATAGAAATATGAAGGGCAGCAGAATGTTGGTGCAAATAGAAAACATCCACGAGGATGTGTTTTTCTATATTACTTCACAAATATTAAAAACTGCACAGAATTTAATGTTTGTGAAGAAATAAAAATACATCCTGGTGCATATTTTGTATTTGCACCAATATCCTGCTGCCCTTCATAATTCTATATATCAATAATGTGTTGAAAGATAAGCTGGAACTATGAGTTTGTTAAAAATCATGAAGTACCTATTGTAGCATCTGATAATGCAGAAAAACTTAAAAATATTGACACAACATAACACAGTAGTAGCCATGACACCTGCTATATATACACAGTCTGTAGTCATTAAGCATACAAATGTTTCCCTCTTAAACATACAGAACTTTGTACCCTTGCTAGGATTCACCTGCCACCTTTGTGTTACTGCATGAAGGTCTGTCATAAACGGTAAGCCCTGAACATACACTCTTCAGAAGAGCTGTGCAAAATTGGCTAGGGCCAAATGGTAAGCCTCATGTAATGTCTATGTGCATGGCAAACAGGATTTTCAGCTCATTGTTTAATTGTCCATTTATACCACAAATGAGGGATATGCTAGTGAAAGTTACAGACTAGGTAGATGATCAGATTTTTGTAATTTAGGGCTGGTTAATCAAACTAATGCAATTAAAGCTTAATTAATTGTTGCTACTAACCAACACACAATAGTTAAACACCATTGTGGTACATCGCAAATAAGGACTAGAGGGTGTTCTCAATTGAGAACCCCCAGTAAAGTAAGTTAATTTTCCTTACTTCTACTTTCTGCAAATATATGGTCCTATTCCCTGAAACACTGGGCATTGTTTTCTAACTTTTATACTACATAGGGTTAGAAGAGAGCCCCCTTAGGGACACGCTGTGGCCACCCTACATGGATACAACTGGGTGGATTATGGATAATTCTTTGGAATATCCATCTTCTTAGAGTTGGGTAAGGCAACACGTCCCTTAGTGTTTAGCCCAAGTTTCGGGAATAAGAACGGAGAGCATGCTAACTGTGGAATGATGTGACATGAAAAAATAATCACAAATCAGAGGATTTATCAGAGAAACTATAATGTCTACTGCACTCCATCTTGTTCTCTACTCTTTTTTGTGTATCTTGCTTTACACGTATCCACATCTCCCAAACAGGGCAATCAGATGTTTACAGGGACTGAAAAAGAAAAACTGTGATTGACCTTCACTCATAGAGGATGGCTGATTAAAGATGGACTTTGTTTTACAAATGTAGTCTTCTTAGCAAATAGTAAAACAGATGCTAAAGAGTTCTTCATTTGATCATATATATACTGTATATATATATATATATATATATATATATATATATATATATATATAAGCCTTAACCAAGCTCAGGAATGTTTATAGTTAAACCAATTTATGATCCCAGAAACAGTAAACAGGGCATGACTTAAGAGTTTTATCCAGAGACTGACATCACTGCACATGATACGTTTTAATAACTAATAATAAATGAATCGTAAAAAGTTGCAGTAAGCATATGTATGTCAGATGCGCTCTAGCCTTGCTTTCAATGTATAAGTCTAAAAGGATTATAAATACTTTGGCTTGTTAACCAAAAAACAGAATCTGGGGAGAATGCAGTGTAGACAGTGACCTGTGACCAACTAATTGGAATGGGGGTCGAGCAGGGGGTGGGGTTAGTACAGTTAGAACTGACAGAGCAGCTAACAGAACCATAAGTATCGTAATGAATACGAATAACAACAACAGTTGAAAATTTTATGGTAATGAATACAAGAAGTCTGGTCAGTAAAGTGGGTGAGCTTGAAGCGATAATATCTGAGGAAAACTATGATATAGTAGGAATAACGGAAACATGACTTGATGATAAGTGTGATTGAGCAGTGAATTTACAGAGTTACAATCTCTTCAGACGAGATTGTGTGAACCGGAAAGGGGGAGGCGGATATCTGTATGGTAAATCCTACCTAATGCCAAGGCTACGAGAAGGTATAGGTGTAGGAGATGAAAATGTTAAATCTCTGGGTAGAAATACAGTGAGAGAAAAATCCTGATAGGGGTTTGCTATAGGCCACCAACAATAACAGAAGAAACTGAAAACGTATTACTAAGACAAATAGAAAAGGTATCAAACCACAATGAAGTAATTATTATTGGGGGCTTTAGTTATCTGGACATAGTATGGGAAAATGAAACCTGCAAATCTCA
The DNA here is from genome assembly GCF_035609145.1 of Eleutherodactylus coqui. NCBI lineage: Eukaryota > Metazoa > Chordata > Amphibia > Anura > Eleutherodactylidae > Eleutherodactylus > Eleutherodactylus coqui. Next base: position 260,612,260 of record NC_089837.1, on the reverse strand, counting down.
CAAGGGTGATAAGTTCTTGAGAACAATTAAAGATAAGTACCTTACCCAACTTGTACGGGAGCCAACTAGAGAGAGGACCATTCTGGACTTATTATTAATCAACAAAACAGAATTACGGGGGTGCAGGTGGAATGACACTTGTAATATAGTGACCACAATACAATCCATTTCCATTTGCCATTCAATAGGAAGCCTTATCAGGGAGGGGCAAAAAACTAAACTTTAGTAAAGCAAAATTTGTTCAGCAATATTTGCAGATGATATTAAATCATACAAGATAATTTAGATACAACAGAAGACAATGTACAGATGCAAATGGACCTAGATAAACTGGGGTATTGGGTTGAAAAATGGCAAATGAAATTTGATAAATGTAACACATGAGCAGGAGAAACAAATATCACCAATATACACTAATGGGGAATTCTAAGGAAAAGTGATATGGCGAAAGACCTGGGGGTACTAGTTGACTATAGACTTAACTGGAACAATTAATGCCAGTCAGCTGCTGCAAAGGCAAATAAAGTATTGGGGTGCATTAAAAGAGGTATAGGGGTGAGAGACGAGAACATTATTCTTCCACTTTATAAGGCACTTCAGAGGTCTCACATGGAATACTGTTTAAAGTTCTGGACACCTGTTCTAAGGAAAGACCTTGCAGTGTTTGAGGGCGTTTAAAGAAAGGCACCTAAATTTGTAAACGGAACGGGAGGACTGGAATACGCAGATATGAAAATTGGGATTATTCACCCCGGAAAAAAAGATGGTTAATGTGCAATCAAAAAAATATTTATCAATACTTTAGGGAACAAAACAAGGACCTCTCTCATGATCTGTTTGTTCCCAGGACTGCAATGGTAACAAGAGAGCATCCTCTACGTTTAGAGGAAAGAAGGTTTCATCACCAACACAGAGGGGGTTCTTTGCTGTGAGAGCAGTGAGACTGTGGTGCTTAAGGATGTGGTGATGGCAGAATCATAAGAGGAGTTTGAGAGGAGACTAGACATGTTTTTGGAGTGCCTTGACATTACTGAATATAGACATTAAATAACCAGTGGGATTGTTGATCTGGGTCTTGGAGTCAGGTAGGAACTTTCAAACATTGATCCAGGGATTATTCTGACTGCCATTATGGAGATGGGGAGGAACTTTGATTCTCCCACAATGGGCTTAATTGGTTTCTGCCTCATTCAGTTTTTTTTTTTTTTTGCTTCCTCTAGATCAATATGAGGGGATGGAAACAGACTGAACTGTTACTATGTACAGCATGTGATTACACAGAGTGCTGTGTGACCTGTCAGCAATTCACTAACCAATTTGAAACCCAAGAATATATCTGTAGAACTCTTTGTGCTAACAATCACTACCTGCAGTGTCATAGAAATTTATGCCTGCCATAGAAACATGTCAAAAACAGTGGAAGACACTGTTTAAGTGAGCTCCAGGGAAAAGATGTCTAAAAAGGCAAAAAAAGCTACTCACAAGCGACAGCTGACAAGCCAAAAAGGACAAAAGGAGGCAGAACATCATGACTCGACGGAAAGGCATGAAAACAGGATGAAGAAGCTCACTGACATTTGTCCCACAGGAGAGTGAAGGAGAGCAGGAGCTGCAAGATGGCAGCGTAGCCATGCTGCCTGATATGGATGCAGGAAAAGAGGACAGAAGGGTTTCCTTGTCAGGAGAACAAGGTAAGAGGGCTTCCGCTGCCCCTCTCTCTCCAGATACAAGCAACCGCATGGCAGTGAGAGAGACTTGCCAGGATATTTCAAAGTATGCTGAATTGGTATTGGAGTTGTTGTGGGAAGCCAGGGTCCTTAAATTTTGAAGCCGTCAATGGATAATGCCCTTTTGGAAATAAATATTTGCATTAATATATAAATTCACGGGAATCTGATTGGAACTTAACCCCCAGATGGAATTATTATTGCTGTAAGGAGAAAAGATTCTTAACAGATATGGACGCATAGTCCATCTATTACAAATAGCCGAATTGGCCATAGCATGGAAATGGAAGACCACAGAGCCACCTTCCCTTCAAAATATTATAGACAGGATGACTGAATTCGGAACTTATGAAAAAACACTAGTTATTAGGAAGAATAAAATACCCAAATTATGTGATAATATCATAACCCCACCCCCATTCCCTCCCACCCTCCTTCCTATTAACAGCCTGTTCACCCAGTTAAAACATACAAGATGACTGTAATGACTTACATGCATAAGTTTATTGTAATTGTGTTTTATACTCAAGTTGGTTGAGTACATAAGAGATGCAACATGTTATCATTTCAATAAAAAAAAATTGGAATAAAAAAAATAAAAAACAATGGGTTCTCGATGCTTAGACATGTGCAGTTCAATACAATAGCAAGGCTGCAGAGCTGTTGCCCCTCACCTGTTTCTTGGGTTTTATGATGTTTCCATTGGCTGTCGATGGCAAAAAAAGTGTGGGGCCAGTGGAAAAAAGTAGAATCGTTGCGGGTTAACATTTCTTGAATCAGCACTGCTGCTATGTAATGTAGTGAACAGTGTGTTTCTCAACAGGGGCACCGCCTGTAGTTGTGTCAGGAACTGGGTTGAAGCCTCAGGTGTAGTAGCCACAGGTCTGGAGAGAGTAGTCAGTGATAAGCCAGGAGTCAGCAATGGGAAGTCTTGTTTGCAATACAAGCCAGGGGTCTATATCAGAAGGTCTCAGTGGCATTTCTAAAAGTAGGGTGATAGGACATAATAGAATTGAACCTGGAGAAAAACAGGGCCCATTGTACTTGTCCTGCAACCTCTTGGCAGTATGGAGATATTTTAAGTTCTTGTGCTCAGTTAGAACTGTTACTGAATGGTTGGCTCCTTCCAAGAGGTGCCTCCATGCAGTGAAAGCCACCTTGATGGCCAGAAGCTCCTTGCTCCTGACGTCATAGTTTTTCTCTATGGGTGATAAAGAGTAGGACGGGAATGCACAGGGATGAGGTTGCATGTTATCTCCGACTCATTGTGACAGGAGAGCTCCCACTGCGGAGGCGTCCACCTCAACAAGAAAAGGTAATTCCAGTCTTGGGTGGATCAATACTAGTGCTGAAGTAAACAGAGTCTTTAGTTTATCAAAAGCAACTTGTGCTTCCGGGGACCAGGACAATGTGTGTACTTTCTTTGTGGGGGAGGTTATGGGAGAAATGACTTTTGAGAAGTCCTTAATAAATCTTCTGTAGAAGTTCACAAAACTGATCAGGTGCTGTACTTCATTCAAATTTTTTGGAATGGGCCAATCCAGGATGACTTTAATCTCGCTGGGGTTCATACTTAAGCCATCTGGGGAGAAAATGTATCCCAGGAATTGCATTTGGGTCTTTTCAAACTCATACTTCTCTAGTTTGATGTAGAGATTATTTTTTGGGATTTGTTCCAAGACCACCTGAATATGCCTGTGATGTTCCTCTAAGTTATCAGAGAAGATGAGGATGTGGTCAAGATATGTCACTACGAATTGGTCCAACAGGTCTCGGAATACGTTATTGATAAAGTGCTGAAAAGTGGCGGGAGCATTGCAAAGGCCGAACGGCATCACCAGGTATTCAAAATGACTATATCTTGTCCAATAAGCAGTCTTCCATTCGTTCCCTGGGTGAACCCATATAAGGTTATAAGCCCCTTTTAGATCCAGTTTAGTGATTATCTTGGCACAGCTGAGTCTCTCTAATATTTCTCGAATCAAGGGAAGGGGGTACTGATTCTTGACTGCAATCTTATTTAACTTCCTGTAATCGATACATGGTCACAGGTCCCCTGTCGGGTTAGGAGAAGGTCGAACAAGCCCCTTTTTCAAATTTTTGTCCAGATATTCTTACAGTACCTTCAACTCTGGTTCTGAAAGTTTGTAGATCCACCCAAACGAATAGAAGCATCCGGGAGCAACTCTGCTGGGTAATCATAGAGCTGATGAGGTGGCAGCTGGCTAGCTTTCTTCTTGCTGCAGACATCCCTGAACATTTGGTACTGAATCAGTAACTTCTCAAAGTCCTGTTGATCCTCCTCGGGGTCTTGCATTGGCTTAGGGATGAATGTTGCCATCTTGCAGTTCTCTTTACAGTACTCAGAAGGGAAGGCAATGGTCTTTGATTTCTAGTTGATAGAGGGATTATGGGTAGAAAACCAGGGGAACCTGAGAATCACCAGAAAATTATGTAATGAGATGGTCTTGAAGTTTCATGTGGAGCTCCAATTCCATTGTCTCCTGTGAGACTGATCCCGAGGACAAGGGTGACCCATCCACAGTTTCCATATCAATAAGTATAAGCTTAGGTCTGATTGCAGTGTTTTTTTCAAGAGCGGATCTTAAGTCCATGAAGTTTTCCCCTGCTCCTGAATCAAACATCGCTGAGCACTGCATCCTCTGATTTCCAGTTAAGATCTTTATTGGGAGGACAAAATGGTGGAACGAAAGAAAGGTATTCTCACCGTCTTGAACTACCAGTGCAAAGGTGTGTTTGGTTGCATCCCCTTGTTTTGTGACTGCTGGATTGGTCATGATCTAGACATTGGCTAGGGCGAGAGTCCTTTCTTTTTCAGTGGTGGAGAGGGGTTTGCGGATGACGTCAACCTGCGTTTATTCTAGTGCAGCTTTAGCCCTCAGCTGGGGATTCAACGTGGAATGACTGAAGGAGGAAGGGATGTTGGTGCCCAAACTCTGTAGTCTCTCTTTTTGCTGCTCGGAAAGTTCCTGGTCAATTTGAATGCACAGCTGGATGAAATCTTCTAGGTTATCAGGGGTCTCCACTCTAGCAAGTTCATCCTTTACCCACTCAGATAATCCACGACAAATTGAATAGCAGAGGAGCAAGCGGAAGTGGAGCTTGATCAATGGCTAGTGGGGGACAAGAATCACACAAGGAGGGAACAGGGCCAGGTTTTTATAGGATGCCTTATCAAGAATAGGGTGGAGCCAAAACAGGGAAACAGAGAAGCATGGATAGGTTTCAGCGCAGGAGCTGTCCAAGTCCTGGATGACCTAATGGAGAGAGCTGCGGACTGGAGAGCAAGAAGTTGCAGGTTCGAGCCGTGACACCACCACTGTTTAAAACATCTGTCAGGTCTGTATGGCATGTCAACAGTATTGAGTGTGCAAAAGTAAACAAGGCTTTTTTTCTTGTTGTACAAAAGACTCTTGACAGCATGGAAAGTCTCCAGAAGGAGCAGGGGGAGGAGGTAGATATGGCAGCGACAACAGTTCAAAGCTCACTGTCAACTGCAGCTACCAACACCTCAGAGTTGGCAGAAGGCTCGAGCTGCAGTCAGCAGAACAGAAGGGGCACTGCAGCGAACCCAGCCCAACCACCATATCGAAGAAGAGGCACGGCAGCAGTTGCTCAGATGTTTGCTGCCACTCAGAAAGCCATACAAGCCAGCATTCTTCTTCAGAGAAGGGTGCTGGAAGTGATGTAGCAGAGGCATTCAGAGGACTGAGCAGATCTGTTTGGGAGAAATATGGCATGCATGATCTGGTGCGTTCCTGTGAGGACAAGCAAATATCCACACAAACCAATATGATGTGTGTGCTGGAGGCCACAGTACTGCCATCCACACCACATGACTTTCATGTCCTCCTAGATCAGGGGTGATACTTTTGCCACCAGCAAGTAGCACACAAAAAGTTTGTATTCAACCTTTATATTTTCATTAGGGATTAAGGTAAAATGACTGACAGCTATTTAGTTTTGGCAGCATCATTTCAGGTGTCATCTAAAAAACCTATAATTCATGGGTTTATGCCTGGGCTTAGCATTGTTGACAAACTTGGTCAGCCTACATATTTAAGATTATAGAATACATACTCCCCTCAGTCCATATTCACCACTGCTGCTGTATCTCTGGGTCCCCATTTCATCCTGGCTTTTACTAATGTGTGTTGGGAGCTAGTGATGCCACCCTCAACAAAGTGCAGCTAATCAATAGCTACTTTCAGCTGGTACATAGCTGCAGCTTTTGTGTGACCTCTTGTTATATCAGCAACAACAGTCTCTTCTAAGCGTAGTTTTGGGATGCATTTATTATCTATCATTCACATGCAGTGTGGCTTTAAGACTCCAGGGGGAGCCCAGGGTAGCAGTACCAATGTAACTCACTGTTTGAAATGCAGGGCAACCCGCCGAATTATCATGGCGTCATTAATAGGTTGCTCGTCTGCATGGTGAGCTACATATATCAGAATGGTCTGGCACCCTGTATCCACTATGTGTGGGAGTATACGCCAAGCAGCCACCCCCCTCATTATCAAGAAGCAGTGTGAGTGGTTGTCTTATCGGTGTCCTGCACAGGTGTTATTCGCTCCTCCATTTGGTAGTCAGCTACCTGCATGGTGAGAGGATGCATCTATATGCACTCCTCACTCAGTAAGTAACGGCCATTTTCTGTGATTGTTTTTAATTTTTATTTCCCCTTCTGTGATGCAGTTTAGACAGTGCAGATCATTAAGCTTCTTGGATAGAATCCATCTGCCATGGAAATTCAGCTTGAGGAGTTAGAAAGTAGTCTGCAAAGGTGTCTAGATGATGCAGGTCTACAATGTGGGGTCTGATCCACTACAACAGCTTGTGAGGTTGCTGCAACCAAATCCTCAACCACAGCCCAACCCATGTCATTGGTCCGGCAAAAATTGTGCAGAACCACAGCAGCTTAAATTATTGCACACACATTCTTGGGTTCCATCTGAATAGTGCCCAGGAAAAGTCGCCACTTACTGGTAAGAATCCAAAGGCACATTCGACAAAATGATAAAAGCCTTCTAAGACATAATTAAAATCCTGTCTCATGGTGTCCAATTCTCTACGTGAAAAGGGGTGCAGAAGGTGGGTTGTCAGGCCAAAGCCCTCATCCACCACAATAATAAATAAGGCTGCTTGGCCTGAAGAACCAGGAAGCACCTGTGGCTCTTGCAGGGCCAGCTGCTTTGAAAGAAGTTGCTCACCCATTCTGGAAACCATGAAAATGCGAACATCTGCAGTGCTTCCATAGGACCCGATATCAACAATTATAAACCAATCAACAATTATAAACCAATAGTTGCTATCAGCCAGAGCTAATGAAAAATGCTATTTAAAATTGTAATATCTGCTGCTCCACATAAATGTACTTGCCATCCAGGGCCCCGCTGAAGTTTGGAAACTGTGCAGCAGCTTCAAAAGCATCTGCAATATCCAACTAGGCTTGTGGAGAGGGCGGAGGCATTGCTAATGGCTTGAGCTGCTCCCAAATCATTTTGCAGGTCCTCCTGATGATCTCTCTGATGGTTGACTGGCCCAACAAGAACTCAAAATGTATTCATGCTAATGAGTTCCCGGTGTCGAGGAATCAGAAAAGAAAAGAGAGATACAAATATTTAAACTCATCAAATATTAAAACTGGATCCATCTTATGATGGAATCAAACAGCGCTGAATGGACCTAATTAACTATTATGGGGTCCGTTCTGTTTCCACTGAGGTGCCCGGCATTATACAGGAAGAGGGAGGGCTGCAGGCAGTGCTATTACTTTGGGTATATTGTGCCAGATTTGTAATGTGCGCAGTGCAGTGTAATTTCCAGCGCAGATGTGAAGGCTTACAGAACAAAACCCTATTAGGGAGCACATGGTGGGGATAAAGGAACTTTGTACTATAGAGCTTACATAAAACACAAAATACACATGAAAACCTGCTTGTTCTTACCTCAGGGTGACCAGCAGATGCTGTTCAGGCGAGGTACACTGGCACATGTTTGGGTCGGCATAGGTCAATCCAGAACACACACCCTCCAGCAGCTCGTCAAATGATTTCATGGTCTAATGGCAGAAAGCAGAGAACTTTTTCAGAGGATGTCTCAAGTTGCTGTAAAGACTGTTGAAGTCACCCTAACTGCATCGCTGCAACACCAGAGGGTGAATGCAGAAACTATGCTTCTTTTTCTTGAGCGCTTCCTCTGGCATCAGACATGGCCGTCTAACAGTGAAAGAAACCAGCCAGATCAAAAGAGCATGGTTCTCGGAGCATAGCTAACACATCTCACAACACAGGAAAGCACAAGAAAACTGCACTGCTGCGGTCATGTGAGAGCTAAAAAAAAATTTTCCAGGAAGTTGGGCAACTTCTGACATCATTCGCCTGCCTGCATTTGTTTTTGCGCATATGAAATATACTATAAATATGCCAGTATATGCATGCAAAAATGCACTCATATGTGGCAATACACAGCAATACACAACTCAATACACATGTAAAACGGATTTTTATGCAGCGTATTATGATACGCTTGTATGAAACTGGCCTAATACCTTGTGTACTTGCCGTATTACCAAGTTCTCATAGCTAATGGGCTTCAAACGGATATTCTTTGGGCATTCAGGTATAGTTCAATGCTCTAAACAGATATACAATATATTGGTACTAGGCACCATTGAATACCTAAATGTGTTTTTCTTACTTTGCAAGTTTGTATGTATTGATATGCAATTGGTAGAAAAATGCTGATCACTTGAAATCTCTGAGATAAAAAATCTTGTAAAAAAAATAAACCAGAAGATATTCCATAGTGTAATATCTTAACCCCTTGAGTGGCACGCCCGGAAATTTGCAGGGACGAGCTCCACTGCCCATAGCGATATAGCCCGGAAGATTTCCGGGCTATGTATCACTATGGGAGCTGCAGAGCACACTGCCACAAGCGGTGGCATTGTGTTCTGCCTGCACAGACCCACACAGAGTAGTTCAGGTCTTTGAAATAAGAAGCAGGGAGATACTGCCGATCTGCCGGCAATCTCCTGCTTTTAATTTCAAACCCCTGCACTAGTCTGTTTACAGGTTGCCATAGAGACCATCGGCTTGTCAGAAACAAGCCGATGGTCTCTGTGGCAGAGAGAGCCGGTGTTTGGCTGTCAGAGGACAGCCAGGCACCAGCTCTTGCAGCAGAGATCAGAGAAAACCTCCGATCTCTGCTGTGTTAACCCTTTACATGCTGCAGTCTATGTGACTGCAGCATGTAAAGGGCTGTCACCATTGCACCCCCTGAATGTGATGAGGGGGTCCTGATAGGGCTCTGTGGAAGTCCCCTAAAGGGAGAAAAAAAAAGTTTAAAAAAAGTTAAGTTATTAAAAAAATCAAAAACAAAAACACTTGTCTCCCTTTACGTTGTAAAAAAATTAAAAATAAAATTTCACATGTGGTATCCCTGCGTCGTAATGACCCAGAGGAGGAAGTTAGTATATTATTTAACCCCTTAATGACACAGCCCCTTTTTCTTTTTTCCCCCATTTTTTTTCCTCCCCGTGTTTAAAAAATCATAACTCCTTTATTAATCCATCAACGTCGCTGTATGAGGGCTTATTTTTTGCGGGATAAGTTGTATTTTTTAATGGTGCCATTTAAAGTACCATATAATGTACTGAAAAACTTTTACAAAATTCTAAGTGGAGTAAAATGAAAAAAAAATGACATTCCGCCATCTTTCAGTGCATTTTGTTTCTACGGCACACAAACGTCAACAAAAATGACATGATAACTTTATTCTATGGGTCAGTACGATTACTACAACAACAAACTTGTATAGTGTTTTTTTGCTGTAGTACTTGTATTTTTTTTAAGACATTTAATTTTTAAAAATTATTTTTGCTGCATCTTCTGCACGCAATAACTTTTTTATTTTTCCGCCAACGTAGTTGAGCAAGGGCTCATTTTTTGCGCGATGTCCTGTAGTTTTTTACAGTACTAATTTAGAATACATACGACTTTTTGATAGCTTTTTATTGAATTTTTTCTGGGAGACAGGGTGACTGAAAAAGTGCATTTGTGGCGTTCTTTATATTTTTTTTCAGACTACGTTCACTGTATGGGGAAAATAATGCATTACTTTTATAGATCGTACATTTACAGACGCGGCGATACCAAATATGTATTTTTCTTTTATGATTTAGATTTTTTTTATTATAGATTTGGCAAAAGGAATGATTTAAAGTTTTATTACTTTTTTTTTTTTTTAAAGTGTGAAAAAGTCGTGAAAAAGAAAAAAACTATTACAATTCGGTATTGGCCTAATCATACTGGCCTGTAGAATTACTTTAATACATTATTTATGCTGCTCAGAGAATGCAGTGAAAAATAAAAATAAAAAACATGAAGAATTACAGATTTTGTTAATCTTGCCACTAGAAAAAATGGAATAAAAAGCAATCAAAATCTTACATGCTCCTGAAATTAGATAAATGAAGACTGGAGTTCATCCGGCAAAAAACAAGGCCTTTTAGAGTGCTGGCAATGGGAAATAACATTAATGCGGCTCTTGGAATGTGGCGACACAAAAACAAACCTTTAGAAAAAAAAATGTTTTAAATGTACAAAAATAGCAAAACATAAAAACCTGTATAAACCTGGTATCACTGGAATTGTGCGACTCAGAGAATAACGTTATCACATTAGTTATTCTGCACGCTGAACGTCGTAAAAATGAAATCCAAAAAACAAATGGCAGAATTTCTTTTTTTTCCCCCAATCTCTCTACAAATTTTTTTACAAAAGTTATGCAATACATTATACAGTTAGGGCCAGAAATATTTGGACAGTAACACAATTTTCGCGAGTTGGGCTCTGCATGCCACCACATTGGATTTGAAATGAAGCCTCTACAACAGAATTCAAGTGCAGATTGTAACGTTTAATTTAAAGGGTTGAACAAAAATATCTGATAGAAAATGTAGGAATTGTACACATTTCTTTACAAACACTCCACATTTTAGGAGCTCAAAAGTAATTGGACAAATAAACATAACCCAAACAAAATATTTTTTTTTCAATATTTTGTTGCGAATCCTTTGGAGGCAATCACTACCTTAAGTCTGGAACCCATGGACATCACCAAACACTGGGTTTCCTCCTTCTTAATGCTTTGCCAGGCCTTTACAGCCGCAGCCTTCAGGTCTTGCTTGTTTGTGGGTCTTTCCGTCTGAAGTCTGGATTTGAGCAAGTGAAATGCATGCTCAATTGGGTTAAGATCTGGTGATTGACTTGGCCATTGCAGAATGTTCCACTTTTTTGCACTCATGAACTCCTGGGTAGCTTTGGCTGTATGCTTGGGGTCATTGTCCATCTGTACTGTGAAGCGCCGTCCGATCAACTTTGCAGCATTTGGCTGAATCTGGGCTGAAAGTATATCCCGGTACACTTCAGAATTCATCCGGCTACTCTTGTTTGCTGTTATGTCATCAATAAACACAAGTGAACCAGTGCCATTGAAAGCCATGCATGCCCATGCCATCACGTTGCCTCCACCATGTTTTACAGAGGATGTGGTGTGCCTTGGATCATGTGCCGTTCCCTTTCTTCTCCAAACTTTTTTCTTCCCATCATTCTGGTACAGGTTGATCTTTGTCTCATCTGTCCATAGAATACTTTTCCAGAACTGGGCTGGGTTCTTGAGGTGTTTTTCGGCAAATTTAACTCTGGCCTGTCTATTTTTGGAATTGATGAATGGTTTGCATCTAGATGTGAACCCTTTGTATTTACTTTCATGGAGTCTTCTCTTTACTGTTGACTTAGAGACAGATACACCTACTTCCCTGAGAGTGTTCTGGACTTCAGTTGATGTTGTGAACGGGTTCTTCTTCACCAAAGAAAGTATGCGGCGATCATCCACCACCGTTGTCTTCCGTGGACGCCCAGGCCTTTTTGAGTTCCCAAGCTCACCAGTGAATTCCTTTTTTCTCAGAATGTACCCGACTGTTGATTTTGCTACTCCAAGCATGTCTGCTATCTCTCTGATGGATTTTTTCTTATTTTTCAGCCTCAGGATGTTCTGCTTCACCTCAATTGAGAGTTCCTTTGACCGCATGTTGTCTGGTCACAGCAACAGCTTCCAAATCCAAAACCACACACCTGGAATCAACCCCAGACCTTTTAACTACTTAATTGATTACAGGTTAACGAGGGAGACACCTTCTGAGTTAATTGCAGCCCTTAGAGTCCATTGTCCAATTACTTTTGGTCCCTTGAAAAAGAGGAGGCTATGCATTACAGAGCTATGATTCCTAAACCCTTTCTCCGATTTGGATGTGAAAACTCTCATATTGCAGCTGGGAGTGTGCACTTTCAGCCCTTATTATATATATAATTGTATTTCTGAACATGTTTTTGTAAACAGCTAAAATAACAAAACTTGTGTCACTGTCCAAATATTTCTGGCCCTAACTGTATATACCCAAAAATGATGCCATCAAAAAGTACAACTTGTCCCACAAAAAACAAGCCCTCATATGGCCGTGTCAATGGAAAAATGAAAAAGTTATGGCTCTTGGAACGCGACCTCAAAATTAGTTGAAATTAAATGATTAGACCATTTAAAGAACCTGCCCTGGTGGGTACGACAGGGTGGTAAGAAACCCGCCACTCAAGGGGTTAATACATACCCCATTAGGGCTAAATATAGGATATTCACCTGGTGTGGTCAGTCATGCTGTATGCACAACCAAATCACAACCAACAAACACAGTGTGATATATAGTGCCTTGTGAAAGTATCCCCACCTCCATTGTTGTTGCATTACAACCTTGAATTAAATTGCATTGGGGGGGAGGGGTTACTATTTGATTTACACAATATGCTTACCACTTTAAAGGTACAAAACAATTTTTACTTTAACAAGAATTAAGACAAAAAATGAGCTTTAATGTAAGTATTCACTTCTTGATAGTCAATACCACCTTTGTTGGAAATACAGATGCAAGTCTTTTGGGGTATGTCTCTACTTGCTGTGATTTTTGTTTATTCTTCCTAGTAAAACTGCTCAAACTCCTTCAAGCTAAGTGGGTTGCTTTGGTGTACAGCAGTCTTTGCCTCATGTCTGAGATTCTCAATAGGATTGAGCTCTGGTCTTTGCTTAGACTATTCCAAGACATTTAAATGTGTTTCCTTTCAACCACTTTAGCTCATCTTTAGCAGTATGTTTAGGGTCATTGTACTGCTGGAAGGTGAACCTCTATCCCAGTCTAAGGGCTCTTTCAGACGGGCATATTTTTCATCAGTATTTTGTGAGCCAAAACCAGGACTGGGTTTTGGCTCACAAAATACTGATGAAAAATACCCCGATGTAAAAGAGCCCTAAAATCTGTGGCAGACTGAAACTGGTTTTTCTCAAGAATTTCTCTGCATTTAATGTCATCCATCTTTCCTTCAATTCCGAATAGTTGACCAGTCCGTGCAGATAAAAAGCATGTACACTGCATGATGCTGCCAAAAATGTGCTTCCCTGTGGGAATGCAGAAAAAAGAAAAAAAAACATATACCATATATACTCGAGTATAAGCCTAGTTTTTCAGCACATTTTTTATACTCAAGTGAGGTAAGAAAAACAACAAAAAAAACCCTGCAATAGTCACCTCCCAGCCTGTGTATGTGTCCCCGTCGCGATGGTCTTCCCGGCGGTGCAGCAAGCTTGAGAATTCTCCCCGCTGTCATCTCTATGCTCAGCTTTGAATTCCCCCGCCATCAGCGTTGTGTAGGTAAGCGCTGTGATTGGATTGCCAACTGGCGTTTTATCATTTACAGCCATTCAGTAGATGACATCACTGAATGGCTGTGATTGGTTTATCGAGCACTGTCTGTGATTGGCTAGCGCTCGATCCAATCACAGCGCTTACTTACACAGCACTGACGGCGGGGGAATTCAAAGCCGAGCAGGGAGATGACAGCGGGAAGAATTCTCAAGCAGCTTGATGCAAGACCGGGAAGACCATTGCCCTGGGGCCACAGACGCCGGCTGGGAGGTGAGTATTGCATTTTTTCTTAACCCAGTATGTACTACAGTATAGCTAGGCCTATACTCGAGTCAATAGGTTTTACCAGTTTTTTGTGGTAAAACTTATTGACTCGGCTTATACTCGGTCAGCTAATACTCGAGTATATATGGTATATACAAGGCTTGCGCTGAAACCTGTTTCTGTACCTACTGTTACATTCATGTGGGCTAGTGAGCACAGCTAAACTGTCTCTCCCCACCCAATGGCATTACGGGCTCAGCGTATATGAGCTGGGCCCATGCCGTCTGAATGGACGCAGAAACATTAGATTTGTGCACCCATTCATGCGCTTTTTACAGAGCCAGTGGGCGCATGTAAAAACGCCAGCAGCCGTGTGAAAGAGCCCTCACATACATGTGTTTTGTAGCAATAATTTTGTAGCGCGTTTTTGTAGCCATGTGAAAGCCGCCTATAACTTAGCAATCACCTATACTTCCCACAACATTGTTTAGCATCTGTTTAGAGATCTACTTGGTGTTCGTGTTGTTTGCTCAGTGGTGTTGCAAATTCATGGGCCTTTCAGAACAGGTGTATTTATACAGACATCATGTGACACTTTGATTGCACATAGGGGGACCATATGCATGTAATTACATGACTTCTGAAGTTAATTTGTAAGACCAGATCTTTTTGTAGTGGTTTCACAGAAAAAAATCAGAATACATACCCACTCGTAACTTTTCAGAATTTTTCTTTTCTTTTAAACAGAGGGGATTTTTCACTCCACTGTTAAAATTTGAACTATTTTGTCTGTAATACTTTATCCATTAACCCCTTAGTGACCAAGCTTGTTTGCGCCTTGATGACCAGGTCAAGTTTTGGAAATCTGACATGTCACTTTAACATAGAATAACTGTAAAATTTTGCATATTGAGGTAATTCTGACATTGTTTTTTCACCACATATTGTAATTTATTCAGGTGGTAAAAATAGACCCTTAGAATTTGTGAATATTTATTGAAATCTTCAAAATTTGGAAAATGTGAAAAAAATAGACGTTTTTCACATTTTCAACTGCAATGTCAAATATGTGCAAACATACTATAGAAATTTTTGATAAGATATATATTTCTATCTGTTTACTTAATTCTGGAAGCACATTTGAAAAACTTGGCAAAAATTTAATTTTTTCACATTTTCACCTGTAATATCTCAAATATGTGCAAACATACTGTACAAATTTTTGCCAAGATATATATTTTCATCTGCTTACTTTATTCAGGTGGACCCTTGAAAAACTTTGATTGTTTTTTAACCATTTAGGAGACGTACAAATTTAACATTAGTTATTAAAATTTTGAGGAACATTTTGTTTTCCTACACCAAGCCAAGGTTACAAAGGCTCATAGGTGTCAGAATGATAGATACCCCCACAAATTACCGCACTTTAAAAAATACACCTCTTAATATAATCAGTGAGTATTTTGACCTCACGGTTTTTTTTTCAGGAGTTTATTCAATTTAGAGGAGAAAAAATACAATTTCATATTTTTGCAAATATGTCATTTTAAAGTCAAGTTTTTTTTCCTATAGTGCACATGAAAATGAGGATTTACACCCCAAAATCAGTACCCCTGTTTGTCCTATGTTCAGAAACATAGCTACTGTGGCTCTAATCTTATGCCTGTGTGCACAACGGGGCCCAAAATGAAAGAAGCAGCCAGTGGCTTTCAGAACAGAAATTTTGCTTTCATTCTTTTCGCAATTGGGTCATTTTAAAAACAGGGGTTTTTTTTGTACAGCACACATATGAATGAAGACTTGCACCCCAAAATGGATATCGCCGTTTCCCTTCTGTTCAGAAACATACCCATTGTAGCCCCAATCTGATTACAGGACACATGGCTAGGCATGTAATGGAGAGAACGTCCTTTAACTTTCAGGGCAAAACTAAATAAACTGCAGGCCCCATTGCTCACTTGTAGAGTTCCAAAAATGATAGAACAAAAAATTATTTGCAAAAATTATTATAAAGCATGTGAAAAATAAATAACATTTAATTTTTAAATGAAACTTTAACCTTATTTGAACTTTTATGCGATCGCTGTTAACAGATAACAGCAATCACGTGACTGGGGGTCGCACACCGCAGCCCTCTATTACAGCTCCAGTCTCTCGGCTACCTCAGGTGGCCGATAGCAGAGAGCTGTCACATGCACAGATTCTGGGGCTTTACTCTACAGGGTCGGTGTGTTTTTACAGCCCTGTAGATTAAAGCACAGACATCCAGGACATTAAAACACGTATGGATGGGCACTAAGAGGTTAATACTAGAACAAAAGATCTGCTTGGCAGTTGAAAGTATTGATGCTTTTGCAACCTCGAAGCCTACAAAAATCTGTGCAAGCTTGCTTATACTGCTACTCAGCATTTATTGATGCAGCCTGTGGGAGTTAACGTTGGATATGCATATTGTCCTTCTGTGTATAGATATGGGTTAACAGCACTTCTATTCCCAAATGCCAGGCAGGCATGCATTCTTGAAATGCAGCTATGCTTATCAACTGCAATGGCATCATATGAAATTATGTAAAAATGGCACTAATCTATTTCACAATCTACAACATAGACCAAAAAAAATTCAATGCTAAACTTGCAACAGCTTTTACAAATGATTAGCAAGATGAGCAATTGTAAAAGGTTCACAATGCTTTGTTTTTCATAAAAAACAAAGTTAGGTCAATATTTCGAGTGGAGTCAATGTTCAATACTCACTATATGGATCACATCATGGCAAAGCAATCTAGTTTTGTCCAAGAATTTGAAGTAAAACATTTACATAAGCAACATATAGCTGTAGATTAAAGTTATTCTAAAGCCGGCTTCCTTGAGCGTAAGCGTATTTGTGCATGCCTGAGCGCTGCACTTATGCGGAATGAACAATGCTTTTTTATAAGTGCATTAATGTATTTTACTGTAATTTTTCCCCCGCAAGGCATGTTCATTTGTGTGTGTGGCAAACGAAGATACAACAATTTAAATAGCTAATTTGTTATTTTTCCGTGAAGTTATGCACTGCTGCATGCATGTCCTTGTGTATTACAGGCACATTTCGCACCGCCCGTTGACTTCTATGGGGAGCTTTTGTGTGCAAATACACACAAAAATAGAGTAAGTTCTATTTTTTTGTGTACATGACAGAAATGCACGGCTAAAGCCTCCTGTCCACGGGCGAATTTCCACTGCATTCCCCGCAGCGAGCGCAGTGAATGTTTTCTATATTGTTGCTATGGAAACCGCAGCCCCCCTGTCCACGAGCAGAGAATCATAGCGATTCTCCACTCACGGCCAGCAATTCGCAGCATGCTGTGAATTGCTGCGATTCTTCACGGTGAGCCTATCTGTCAGATAGGCTCACCGCGGAGATCCGTCTGCTGACTCCTGCTCCTGGGCAGCAGCTTTTTATTTCGCGTGGACAGGGAGCCTTATATATGGAAATGTGAATGAACACATTGAAATCAATAGGTTCTATTCTCTGCATATTGCACAGGCAAAACGGGTGCAAATATGTTCATGTAAAGCCAGCCGTTGGCTAACTTCACACGGGTGAGTGCATTATCGCGCTCGCCAACATGCGATTTTGCCGCGGATTCAAACCGCTTCGCATCATTTCAGGTGAGTAGCAATCCTCTGCCACGGCTGTCAGCTGCGGAGGATTGCGGAGTTTCTGCCATTGTTGTCAATAGAGAAACTTTGCATCGCATTGAGTGCACCTAGCACAGGGTGGGATGCTGCTGTCAGCCTCATTGAAAACAATAGGAGATGCAATTCAAGAGCACGCCCATAGATAGGATGTGCCTTGATTTGTTTCCTGCATTGCATTGCTCATGTGTAAGACCCTATAAAAAAAGCTGGCCTTAGGGTATTATTTCAGCATGACTATTTTTAATTACTAAAAAGAAAATATAATTACAACAATATTCCAAAAAATCTAAAATCATTAACATCTAAAGCATTGCAATAATAAAAACAACTACTGCAATTTTGCAAAGCAAAATAGCTTTGTGTGAAGTTTTTTTTTACATATATCTGACACTTTAATTGTGTGTCTTCTATGCAACCTCTTTGTTTTAATGTGATTTTTTTTCGATATGACAGTTTGCCTACAAATATGTCACTGTCTCTTTAGCACAGCGTGTGTTAGTTGAATTTGTTTTCTGAGTGCTTATATTGAGTGAAACAGAATTCAGAACAAATCTCTACCAATGAATACCCACTGTTAGGTGAGGCACTGTACAATAGTTTGCAGTAAAGATCTGCCAGAATGAGAAGTGTGGAGTCAATATGCTCATCAGGGGGTATTTATAATACCAGAAGTGCAACAGTAAAATACATTTGAAATGACTGTACTACGATTAATAAGGACTGATAAAATAAGTAATGACAGCCTGTAGAACATCTACAAAATATCAGCTACAACAAATTAAGTTGAACATTTAGTGCTAACATCATAAATTGCTGATGCAAGCACTGTATCAAGATCACATGGAGGAGCTTATTCAGCATTTCAAAGTTGCCCAGGAGAGTTAAAACGACAGATTTCCACTGCTTGTTCTTTGCATGTCATCCTCTATAATCATGACTGATGTGTGTTCCTTCTAGTTTGAAACTTGTATTAAAATGATAGAAAATAATTTACGTGAGTACGAAATAGTACAGAAATCTATGAAGTACAGTGGAACTTATAAGGAGATTAAATGTGAAAAAACTTTCTTGTATAATTGTAAAGCATAGTAATGCAAGATTAAATACATTAATTAATGCACATTGCATGTAGGTGGACTTGTTTATACAACAGAGCCATCATATGGACTCACATTATGGAGGTGTCAGATATTCTTAGAGATATCCAAACAGTATTATTGGAGAGAAAACTATAAAACTACACTTGATCGTAAAAAGCACCTTATTTTTGGTCATCCAGTATGGTTTTATCTATCTATCTATCTATCTATCTATCTATCTATCCATCTATCTATGTATCTATCTCTGTATATAAGAGATGAAACCTAGAAAAAAGAAAAACAGACAAAAAACTAAATTTCACATTTCATTATTGAAAAAATAAATACACAAAGCAGGTTATTTCACTATACTTGCGTTAGATTTCAGCAAGATGGACCATTCTGAAGCGATTATCTAGTATTCTATGACTAACAAACGATTCACTGACTTTATGGTATACCACTTGACATGTAATAGATTCTGCCACTTATGATTATATGTTCCCTGTGACCAACAGAGCATGTAGCAGCCTTCATTCTTGTAATGGCACAACAAAATCATAATAGCTCAATTCAGGAACAACAATTCTAACTCTGAATTGGACCCCTATATGCCTGTCAACAAGATACCAGAGAAATGGAATCACAACTGTCAAGATGTTTAGTGACTTTCTTTAACTTTCAGAAATATATCCTGTTTGAAAAAAGAACTTTGATGTCTTTAAACGCAATAGTGCATGCAAAAGATCACTGCTGTATATTCCGTTAAATTATGCATCACTGCCTCTAATACCTAAGAAATGTACGCGAGTCAAATGTAAGTGTTTCATTAATACCTGTAATATTTTAGAGCTAAAATATAATATTGGGAATCATCAGTCAAAAATAAAAAACCGTGACTGCATAAAGTTTTATGCATATTGTAATAGTTCAAAAGTGCCATACAACCATAGTCCAACATAGAAGTAGGTTGAATTTATTTAGACTGGCCTTTTATACACCAGTCTTAACTTACCTAACTATTCACTTGACTTTTCAGAATAAGCTGTGTTGTGTGTGAGGAACAACACTGTATATCTGGCATGTATCACCAGTTTTCCTCTCTGCAGGCTCCATCGCTAATTCTTAGTTGTCTTTGTGGTGAGAGGAGCCTGTTATGTTGTCTTCTATGCAATGCACATGGAAAATACATCAGATTTGACTCCCTAACTGTCTGCAACACCATTTACACAGAAAAAAACATAATGTAAAATACTAGTGATTTCAGTAATTACAAGATAGTAAAGCACTTACTATTAGCTGCAATGATATTTATGTGAGTTCTCTTCCTCCAGCAGTTCACTCCCAAATCCAATTCACCCTTTCTAGACTAATATGGTTAGCATGAGTCATCACCATCCTTCTTCACTCCCTGTTCTCATTTTTGTATCTATTACAAGAGACAGGCATCACTTGACAACAGGCGGTGGACAGCAAATTAGAAGGAATTGAGAACCCTAGTGGTCAGCACTAGAGATGAGCAAACGTACTCGTAACGAGTACTTACGCACCCGAGTACCGCCATTTTCGAGTACTTCAGTACTCGGGCGTAAAGATTCGGGGGGCGCGGGGGGGCGGGGAGAGGCGCGGCGGTGCGGGGGGGAGCAGTGGGGAACAGGGGGGAGCCCTCTCTCTCTCCCTCTCCCCCCCACTCCCCACTGCTACCCCCCGTGCCGCCACGGCGCCCCCCGAATCTTTACGCCCGAGTACTGCAGCACTCGAAAATGGCGGTACTCGGGTGCGTAAGTACTCGTAACAAGTACGTTCGCTCATCTCTAGTCAGCACTTCAGTAGGATTTGTCAGTCCAAATTTTAAAACAATTCAAATTCTATAGTTAACATTTTATATTTTAAATAGTTAACTACATGTTGATTTCACAATTGTCCCTTAACCCCTTGAGTGGCACGGACGAGCTCCACTGCTCATAGCAACATAGCCCGGAAGATTTCCGGGCTATGTATCACTATGGGAGCTGCAGAGCACAATGCTACAAGCTGTGACAATGTGCTCTGCCTGCACAGACCCACAGAGAACAAAGCAAGGGCTTTGAAAAACCAGCAGAAGATATTGCCAACATGTCGGCAATGTCCTGCTTTGTTTACAGGTTGCCATAGAGACCATCCCCTTGTCAGAAGCAAGCCGATGGTCTCTGTGGCAGGGAGAGCTGGTTGTTAGCTGTCAGAGGACAGCTAGGTACCTGCTCTTACAGCAGAGATCAGAGAAAACCTCCGATCTCTGCTGTGTTAACCCTTTACATGCTGCAGTCTATGTGACTGCAGCATGTAAAGGGCTGTCACTGCAGCATGTAAAGGGCTGTCACCATCGGACCCCTGGAATGTGATCAGGGATCCTGATGGGTCCCTGTGGAAGTCCCCTAAAGGGACAAAAAAAAAAAATTAAAAAAAATTAAAAAAAAAAAAAGTAAAAAAAATAAAAAAAAACACTTGTCTCCCTTTACTTTCTAAAAAATCAAAAATACAATCACACATGTGGTATCCATGCGTCGTAATGACCCAGAGAAGGAAGTTAATACATTATTTAACCCCTTAATGACATGGCCCCTTTTTTCTTTTTTCCCCATTTCTTTTTTTCCTCCCCCCTGTTTAAAAAATCACAACTTGTCCCGCAAAAAACAAGCCCTTATATGGCCGTGTCAATGGAAAAATGAAAAAGTTATGGCTCTTGAGACGCAACTGCAAAACTAGTTGAAATTCAATGATTAGACCATTTTAAAAAACCTGCCCTGGTGGGCACGACAGGGTGGTAGGAAACCTGCCACTCAAGGGGTTAAAAGGATTCCGTCATTAGATTTATGCTGCAGCATGAACGCAGAACACTATGGCATTTCAGAATAAACATGAATTGAAGTTTGACTCAGAGCTGTCTTATTTTATCTATGTTCCCTCTGACTTGTACAGTGCTCTGGAATATATTGGCAATATAATGCATTGAAAAAATATTTGTCAAGCATATGTTTTTTAAAAGGACAGATCTACACTATTGTAGCCCACAAAAAAGTAAAGAGAAATGTAAGGGAAGTGAAGCATAGTCAAAAGTATGCACTTTTATACTTCAATTGACCACTTAAAGTTAAGCCCCTTTTACAAGGGACAACTGTAGGGCAAACGATGCTCGGCACTTGTCCCCGCATGTACTCACTCCTGTGCTGTTGCACAGAAGCGAATATCATTGGCTCGCAGCGGGGCGGCTGGAGAAGATTTCACTGCTTGCTCTCCCCCGCCTCTCTCCATTCACTAACACAGCAGCAGTTCAGTACTGAATGGCTGCTTTATATACTGAACGATCATCGTTCAGGATCATTATTCATCCCTTAAGCTGCATAAAATCTTGAACAATGAGTGTAAACAGCAGCCATTCAGTACTGAACGGCGGCTGTGTTAAGTGAATGGGAAGGGGCAGGGGAGAGTGGAATCTCCTCCAGCCATCCTATTCTGCTGCTGGCCGCTCTGTCAGAAAGCCAGCAATACTCGCTCCTGTGCAGCAGAATGGGAGCAAGAACATTTAGGGATGAGTATCGGGTATTGTTTGCCCGAGATTCGTCCTGTGTAAATGGGGCTTTACTCTTTGGGCCTGAATAAACAAAGATGGCCATATAACCTTCTCTGGCTACATGGTGCACACTGTATATTAGTATACATTAGTATGCATCATTAATCTAAGACACTGCAACTGTTTTGATTAACCAGTGCTGTGCATGTGAACAATGCTGCCCAGTCAGAGCAGCATGTAGTGTCTAAGACTACTGATACATACTAGTGGACAGTCTACATCAGGTAGTCAGCGAAGCGTTGTGACTATCTTTGTTTCTCTAGGTCTGGAGGGTTGAATTAAGTAGTCTATGTGTAGTTGAACAATAAGTCTGAATACGTTTTTTCTTATTCAAACATTTACGCTTGGTAAATAGCAAAAGCGTGATGTGAACAAGCCCTAAGACTTTGACTTACATCCATTTTTTTAATTTTTAGTTTAATATGCAAACTACTAACATCTGAGAAAATAAAACAGTAATATCAAATGCTATAAGACATTAACTTACTTATAAAGAACAAACATAATGCATTTATGGCAACAAAAGTATTGACCAGTTGAGTAGGTAAGCAGGACACATAAAAACCTGTAAATATATTCTTTCCAGACCCAGATTTAAAGAAGTAAAGACAGTGAAGGAAAGAAAGCATTAGAAGGGAGAGGAAATACCAGAAACTGAAAGAAGCAACAAAAGTGACTAGTTAAAGTGGGAAGAAAATAAGGATAAAATGGGTAAACAAGGATAAGAGATTACCAGAGGTGGATAAATATTTGCAGTAAAGCAGTCAATATTTTAGTAATTTTGAATAGCGGAACACTGAAAGATTAATCACTGACAAACGAACTGGTTAGTTTGTGCTTATGAACAACATTATTGTTCATTTTTCACAGCAACATGCAATTACATTTCAACAAGTGAATATTGCTGAGATGATGGCAATAGTGGCATATTGGAGTCAATCTGACATTTTCTACGGCACATTTCTCAAAAATAACAAAAACACTGAATCATTAACTAAAACTATTCAAAATTTCAACTTTTGGTTTTGAAAGATATTAGAGATGAGCGAACTTACTCGTCCGAGCTTGATACTCGTTCGAGTATTAGCGTGTTCGAGATGCTCGTTACTAGAGGCGAGTACCACGCGATGTTCGAGTTACTTTCACTTTCAACTCTGAGACGTTAGCGCGCTTTTCTGGCCAATAGAAAGACAGAGAAGGCATTACAACTTCCCCCTGCGACGTTCAAGCCCTATACCACCCCCCAGCAGTGAGTGGCTGGCGAGATCAGGTGTCACCCGAGTATATAAATCGGCCCCTCCCGCGGCTCGCCACAGATGCATTCTGACATAGCTCAGGGAAAGTGCTGCTGCTGGTGCTGCTGCTATAGGGAGAGCGTTAGGAGTTATTTTAGGCTTCAAGAACCCCAACGGTCCTTCTTAGGGCCACATCTGACCGTGTGCAGTACTGTTGAGGCTGCTTTTAGCAGTGTTGCACAATTTATTTTTTTTTATATCGGCCGTGCAGAGCATTGCGTACGCAGTCTGCAGTCATTGTACAGAGTATAGGGGCAGTACTGGTGAGGCAGGGAAAGAGATATTCAGGCTATATACGCAGTGGCCTTTTCCAAAAAATTGATCGTCGTCATCCCGCCAGAGGGAAACAGTATACATAATATTATACGCTGCCTACAGTATCTATCTGCTGGGGGTTGTAGTCCTAATTAATACGCAGCTAAGCGTTACAGCAGGCTTGCGCAAAATTGTTTCCTGGATCTGCTGTCTCTGTTACATGATCGCTGTCATCCCGCCAGAGGGAAAGAGTATACATAATATTATACGCTGCCTACAGTATCTGTCTGCTGTATCAGCTCAGCATTTTAAAAAAATAGAAGCAAAATACTTAAGGCCTACTACTGGCCTTTGGCCACTTGACTGCTTCTGTGCTGTGAATTCCACTAGCTCAGTCATACGCACCTACATCTCACTACAGGCGTGCGCAAAATTATTTCCTGGCTCTGCTGTGCGTTCCGTAAGGGAAGTCAGCCTCCAACCACAGGCCAATAAGCGGCACATTTAATTACAGCGTTCTGTTTCTGCACTACTGGTAATACAGCATGCTGAGGGGTAGGGGTAGGCCTAGAGGACGTGGACGCGGGCGAGGACGTGGAAGCCCAAGTCAGGGTGTGGGCACAGGCCGAGCTCCTGATCCAGGTGTATCGCAACCTACTGCTGCGGGATTAGGAGAGAGGCACGTTTCTGGCGTCCCCACATTCATCTCACAATTAATGGGTCCATGCGGTAGACCTTTATTAGAAAATGAGCAGTGTGAGCAGGTCCTGTCGTGGATGGCAGAAAGTGCATCCAGCAATCTATCGACCACCCAGAGTTCTGCGCCGTCCACTGCTGCAACTCTGAATCCTCTGGCTGCTGCTCCTCCTTCCTCCCAGCCTCCTCACTCCATTACAATGACACATTCTGAGGAGCAGGCAGACTCCCAGGAACTGTTTCCGGGCCCCTGCCCAGAATGGCCAGCAATGGTTCCTCTCCCACCGGAGGAGTTTGTCGTGACCGATGCCCAACCTTTGGAATGTTCCCGGGGTCCGGGGGATGAGGCTGGGGACTTCCGGCAACTGTCTCAAGAGCTTTCAGTGGGTGAGGAGGACGATGACGATGAGACACAGTTGTCTATCACTCAGGTAGTAGTAATTGGAGTAAGTCCGAGGGAGGAGCGCACAGAGGATTCGGAGGAAGAGCAGCAGGGCGATGAGGTGACTGACCCCACCTGGTTTGCTACGCCTACTGAGGACAGGTCTTCAGAGGGGGAGGCAAGTGCAGCAGCAGGGCAGGTTGAAAGAGGCAGTGCAGTGGCCAGGGGTAGAGGCAGGGCCAGACCGAATAATCCACCAACTGTTTCCCAAAGCGCCCCCACGCGCCATGCTACCCTGCAGAGGCTGAGGTGCTCAAAGGTCTGGCAGTTTTTCACTAAGAGTGCAGATGACCGACGAGCAGTGGTGTGCAACCTTTGTCACGCCAAGATCAGCCGGGGAGCCACCACCACCAGCCTCACCACCACCAGCATGCGCAGACATATGATGGCCAAGCACCCCACAAGGTGGGACGAAGGCCATTCGCCACCTCCGGTTTGCACCGCTGCCTCTCCCCCTGTGCCCCAACCTGCCACTGAGATCCAACCCCCCTCTCAGGACACAGGCACTACCGTCTCCTGGCCTGCACCCACACCCTCACCTCCGCTGTGCTCGGCCCCATCCACCAATGTCTCTCAGCGCACTGTCCAGCCGTCGCTAGCGCAAGTGTTGGAGCGCAAGTACGCGGCCACGCACCCGCACGCTCAAGCGTTAAACGTGCACATAGCCAAATTTATCAGCCTGGAGATGCTGCCATATAGGGTTGTGGAAACGGAGGCTTTCAAAGGTATGATGGCGGCGGCGGCCCCGCGCTACTCGGTTCCCAGTCGCCACTACTTTTCCCGATGTGCCGTCCCAGCCCTGCACGACCACGTCTCCCGCAACATTGTACGCGCCCTCACCAATGCGGTTACTGCCAAGGTCCACTTAACAACGGACACATGGACAAGCACAGGCGGGCAGGGCCACTATATCTCCCTGACGGCACATTGGGTGAATTTAGTGGAGGCTGGGACAGAGTCAGAGCCTGGGACCGCTCACGTCCTACCCACCCCCAGAATTGCGGGCCCCAGCTCGGTGGTGGTATCTGCGGCGGTGTATGCTTCCTCCACTAAACCACCCTCCTCCTCCCTCGCAACCTCTGTCTCGCAATCAAGATGTGTCAGCAGCAGCACGTCGCCAGCAGTCGGTGTCGCATGGCGTGGCAGCACAGCGGTGGGCAAGCGTCAGCAGGCCGTGCTGAAACTACTCAGCTTAGGAGAGAAGAGGCAGACGGCCCACGAACTGCTGCAGGGTCTGACAGAGCAGACCAATCGCTGGCTTTCGCCGCTGAGCCTCCAACCGGGCATGGTCGTGTGTGACAACGGCCGTAACCTGGTGGCGGCTCTGCAGCTCGGCAGCCTCACGCACGTGCTATGCCTGGCCCATGTCTTTAATTTGGTGGTTCAGCGCTTTCTGAAAAGCTACCCACACTTGTCAGACCTGCTCGGAAAGGTACGCCGCGTCAGAGCACATTTCCGCAAGTCCAAGACGGACGCTGCCACCCTGCGGACCCTGCAACATCGGTTTAATCTGCCAGTGCACCGACTGCTGTGCGACGTGCCCACACGGTGGAACTCTACACTCCACATGTTGGCCAGACTCTATGAGCAGCGTAGAGCTATAGTGGAATACCAACTCCAACATGGGCGGCGTAGTGGGAGTCAGACTCCTCAATTCTTTACAGAAGAGTGGGCCTGGTTGGCAGCCATCTGCCAGGTCCTTGGAAACTTTGAGGAGTCTACCCAGATGGTGAGCGGGGATGCTGCAATCATTAGTGACACCATTCCTCTGCTATGCCTCTTGAGAAGTTCCCTGCAAAGCATAAAGGCAGACGCTTTGCGCTCGGAAACGGAGGCGGGGGAAGACAGTATGTCGCTGGATAGTCAGAGCACCCTCCTGTCTATATCTCAGCGCGGTGAGGAGGAGGAGCATGAGGAGGATGAGGAGGAGGGGGAAGAGACAGCTTGGCCCACTGCTGAGGGTACCCATGCTGCTTGCCTGTCATCCTTTCAGTGTGTATGGCCTGAGGAGGAGGAGGAGGATCCTGAAAGTGATCTTCCTAGTGAGGACAGCCATGTGTTGCGTACAGGTACCCTGGCACACATGGCTGACTTCATGTTAGGATGCCTTTCTCGTGACCCTCGCGTTACACGCATTCTGGCCACTACGGATTACTGGGTGTACACACTGCTCGACCCACGGTATAAGGAGAACCTTTCCACTCTCATACCCGAAGAGAAAAGGGGTTCGAGAGTGATGCTATACCACAGGACCCTGGCGGACAAACTGATAGTAACATTCCCATCTGACAGCGCTAGTGGCAGAAGGCGCAGTTCCGAGGGCCAGGTAGCAGGGGAGGCGCGGAGATCAGGCAACATGTACAGCGCAGGCAGGGGAACACTCTCCAAGGCCCTTGACAGCTTTCTGGCTCCCCAGCAGGACTGTGTCACCGCTCCCCAGTCAAGGCTGAGTCGGCGGGATCACTGTAAAAGGAGGGTGAGGGAGTACGTAGCCGATCGCACGACCGTCCTCGGTGACGCCTCTGCCCCCTACAACTACTGGGTGTAGAAGCTGGACACATGGCCTGAACTCGCGCTGTATGCCCTGGAGGTGCTTGCTTGTCCTGGGCTAGCGTCTTGTCAGAGAGGGTGTTTAGTGCGGCTGGGGGAATCATCACGGACAAGTGTACCCGCCTGTCAACCGACAGTGCCGACAGGCTTACCCTCATCAAGATGAACAAAGCCTAGATTTCCCCAGACTTCTCTTCTCCACCAGCGGACAGCAGCGATACCTAAGCAATACGTAGGCTGCACCCGCGGATGGAAGCATCGTTCTCTATCACCATCAAAAACGGGGACCTTTTAGCTTCATCAATCTGTGTATTCTATTCATCCTCCTCCTCCTGCTCCTCCTCCTGAAACCTCACGTAATCACGCCGAACGGGCAATTTTTCTTAGGCCCACAAGGCTCAGTCATATAATTTTTGTAAACAATTTTTATGTTTCAATGCTCATTAAAGCGTTGAAACCTGCACCTGAACCAATTTTTATTTTAACTGGGCTGCCTCCAGGCCTAGTTACAAATGAAGCCACATTAACCAAAGCGATTAATGGGTTTCACCGGCCCTCTTGGTGGGGCATGGGCAATTTTTCTGAGGTACATTAGTACTGTTGGTACACCAATTTTTTTGGGCCCTCGCCTACAGTGTAATCCAATAAATGTTTTGCCCACCTGCATTAAAGCTGACGTTACATCAGCTGTGCTCGGCACTGCAATGGGATATATTTATGTACCGCCGGTGGCTTCCTGGCACCCACCCATGCTGTCAGTCCACACGGAATTGTAACTGCATGTGTCCACTTCTAAAGAACCCCAGTCTGACTGGAGCATGCAGTGTGGGCTGAAGCCCACCTGCATTAAACATGACATTACCTCAGCTGTGATGGGCAATGCAATGGGATATATTTATGTACCGCCGGTGGGTTCCAGGGAGCCACCCATGCTGTCGGTCCACACGGAGTTGTAACTGCATGTGTCCACTTCTAAAGAACCCCAGTCTGACTGGGGCATGCAGTGTGGGCCGAAGCCCACCTGCATTAAACATGACATTAGCTTTGCTGTCCAGGGCACTGCAATGGGATATATTTATGTACCACCGGTGGGTTCCAGGGAGCCACCCATGCTGTTCGTCCACACGGACTTCACAATAGGGAGTTGTACCTGCCTGTGTCTACTTATAAAAAAACCCATTCTGACTGGGGCATGCAGTGTGGGCCGAAGCCCACCTGCATTTAATCGGACGTTACCTCAGCTGTGATGGGCACTGCAATAGGATACATTTATGTGCAGCCGGTGGGTTCCAGGGAGCCACCCATGCTGTGGGTGCACACTGAATTCCCATTGCGGAGTTGTACCTGCCTGTGACTATTTATAAAAAAACGTGGTCTGACTGGGGCATGCAGACACCTTGACAGAATGAATAGTGTGTGGCACATAGGTTCCCCATTGCTATGCCCACATGTGCAGCTCCTGATGGAGGTGGCACAGGATTATATTTCTCACTGCTTCTGTACAGCATTGTGGGCTATCGTCCTGCCCCTTTTAACGAGGGTCGCTGCCTAGCCGTGCCAACCCTCTGCAGTGTGTGCCTGCGGTTCCTCCTCATGGCAGACGCACTTATAAATAGACATGAGGGTGGCGTGGCATGAGAGCAGCTGAAGGCTGCGCAGGGACACTTTGGTGTGTGCTGTGGACACTGGGTCGTGCGGGGGGGGGGGGGGGTTGGGCAGCATGTAACCCAGGAGAAGTGGCAGCAGAGTGTCATGCAGGCAGTGATTGTGCTTTGTTGGAGGTGGTGTGGTGCTTAGCTAAGGTACGCATTGCTAATGAGGGCTTTTCAGAAGTAAAAATTGTTGGGAGGTGGGGGCCCACTCTTGCCGCTATTGTGGCTTAATAGTGGGACCTGGGAACTTGAGATGCAGCCCAACATGTAGCCCCTCGCCTGCCCTATCCGTTGCTGTGTCGTTCCCATCACTTTCTTGAATTGCCCAGATTTTCACAAATGGAAACCTTAGCGAGCATCGGCGATATACAAAAATGCTCGGGTCGCCCATTGACTTCAATGGGGTTCGTTATTCGAAACGAACCCTTGAGCATCGCGAAAATTTCGTCCCGAGTAACGAGCACCCGAGCATGTTAGTGCTCGCTCATCTCTAAAAGATATCTGTCTTTGGTCGGCATATGACATGCAGTTTTGTGTCTGACCAATGGCAGCAGATGGTCGGTATAAATCTGTTGTTACTAGTAAAATAACAGAAAGGCCAGTATTTGGTAGAAATAGCAAACAAATCAATATTGGGTATCACTCCACCATATATTAAACTAGCTGATATACCCGGCTCCGCCCAAGTTAATTTGGTACTGGTGTTTATCTGGTGTTCACACGGAAAATCTTATGAAGTCGTGGTTACTTTAGAGATACTGAGGAAAAACATATGTTCACCATTTTGCATAGTTCTCTGCGTTACCCAGGAAACGCCACGTGGAGGCAACCATGCGACGTTTCCTTTATATAAAATGACATCAGGAAGTGAGAGAATTAGATTACGTACATAAAATTTGGACACTAATTCTTTTGCGCTTAGAATTGAATAATCGAGTTGGGACCTATTAACTTTTCATACTTAGGACACAATCAATGCTTGTGCCAAATTTCATGTTTCTATGACACCGGAAAGTGAGAAAATTACATTCCGCACGTAAAATTTGGACGCTAATTCTTTTGCGCATAGATTTGAATAATGGAGTTGGGACCCATTAGCTTTTCCTATTTATAACATAATCAATGCTCGTGCCAAATTTCATGTTTCTATGACACCGGAAAGTGAGAAAATTAGATTCCGTACGTAAAATTTGGACGCTAATTCTTTTGCGCATAGAATTGAATAATGGAGTTGGGACACATTAGCTTTTCCTATTCATGACATAATCAAGGCTCGTGCCAAATTTCCCGTTTCTATGACACCGGAAAGTGAGAAAATTACATTCCGCACGTAAAATTTGGACGCTAATTCTTTTGCGCATAGAATTGAATAATGGAGTTGGGACCCATTAGCTTTTCCTATTTATGACATAATCAATGCTCATGCCAAATTTCCCGTTTCTTTGAGACCGGAAAGAGAGAAAAATACATTCCGTAAATACATTCCGTACGTAAAATTTCAACGCCAATTCTTTTGCGCTAGAATTAAATAATCGAGTTGGGACTTAAGATTTTTTCCTATTTATGACATAATCAATGCTCGTGCCAGATTTCACATTTCTATGATACCGGAAAGTGAGGAAATTAGATTCCGTACGTAAAATTTGGACGCTAATTCTTTTGCGCATAGAATTGAATATTCGAGTTGGGACCCATTAGCTTTTCCTATTTATGACATAATTAATGCTCGTGCCAAATTTCCCGTTTCTATGACACCGGAAAGTGAAAAAATTACATTCCGCACGTAAACTTTTGACGCCAATTCCTTTGCACTAGAATTGAATAACCGAGTTGGGACCCATTAGCTTTTCCTATTTATAACATAATCAATGCTCGTGCCAAATTTCCCGTTTCTATGACACCGGAAAGTGAGAAAATTAGATTCTGTACGTAAAATTTGGACGCTAATTCTTTTGCGCATAGAATTGAATAATGGAGTTGGGACCCATTAGCTTTTCCTATTTATGACATAATCAATGCTCGTGCCAAATTTCCCGTTTCTATGACACCGGAAAGTGAGAAAATTAGATTCCGTACGTAAAATTTGGACGCTAATTCTTTTGCGCTTAGAATTGAATAATCGAGTTGGGACCCATTAGCTTTTCCTATTAATGACATAATCAATGCTTGTGCCAAATTTCCTGTTTCTATGACACCGGAAAGTGAAGAAATTACATTTCGCAAGTAAAATTTGGACGCTAATTCTTCTGCGCATAGAATTGAATAATCGAGTTGGGACCCATTAGCTATTCCTATTTAGTACATAATCAATGCTCATGCCAAATTTTCCGTTTCTATGACACCGGAAAGTGAAAAAATAACATTCCGCACGTAAAATTTTGACGCCAATTCTTTTGCGCTAGAATTGAATAATCGAGTTGGGACCTATGAACGTTTCCTATTTATGACATAATCAATGCTCAAATTAGATTCCGTACGTAAAATTTGGACGCTAATTCTTTTGCGCTTAGAATTGAATAATCGAGTTGGGACCCATTAGCTTTTCCTATTAATGACATAATCAATGCTTGTGCCAAATTTCCTGTTTCTATGACACCGGAAAGTGAAGAAATTACATTTCGCAAGTAAAATTTGGACGCTAATTCTTCTGCGCATAGAATTGAATAATCGAGTTGGGACCCATTAGCTATTCCTATTTAGTACATAATCAATGCTCATGCCAAATTTTCCGTTTCTATGACACCGGAAAGTGAAAAAATAACATTCCGCACGTAAAATTTTGACGCCAATTCTTTTGCGCTAGAATTGAATAATCGAGTTGGGACCTATGAACGTTTCCTATTTATGACATAATCAATGCTCGTGCCAAATTTCACTTTTCTATGACACCGGAAAGTGAGAAAATTAGATTCCGTACGTAAAATTTGGACGCTAATTTTTTTGCGCATAGAATTGAATAATCGAGTTGGGACCCATTAGCTTTTCCTATTTCTGACATAATTAATGCTCCTGCCAAAATTCGAGTTTCTATGACACCGGGAAGTGAGAGAATTAGATTCCGTACGTAAAATTAGCACGCTAATTCTTTTACGCATATTATTGAATAATCGAATTGGGACCCATTAACTTTTCCTATTTATGACATAATCAATGCTCGTGCCAAGTTTTAAGTTTCTATGACATTGGGAAGTGACAGATTTAGATTATGTACATAAAATTTTGACGCCAATTCTTTTGCGCTAGAATTGAATAATCGAGTTGGGACCCAATTACTTTTCCTATTTTGGAGATAATCTATGCTTGTGCCAAATTTCATGTTTCTACGACATCGGGGAGTTGGAGAACTTTTGGCGAGTCAGTCAGTGAGTGAGTGAGTGAGTGAGTGAGTCAGTGAGGGCTTTCGTCTTTATATATATAGATTACGGCACAAAAGAATGCAGTAAGTACTACATAGTATATATTTTTTATTATACACAACAGACAATACATTATAAGCAAATATTCGGAACAACACAATTAAAAATATTTTAAAAATCGAACTTAGGTGGGATCACAATAATCATATAAAATGTAATGAAGACAAGAGAGCCTGCATGCAATATGTATTTTTTAAACAAAGTATGGATGTATAAATGTACGAATAGCAAAAAATGCTATAAAAACATAGCAATGGTCTCTATACAGGCTCCTAAAAAACTTGTAATAACATCGTAGCATACCAGCAATGGTATATCAAAGGCATAAAGGAAACCCACCCATAATACAGAAACACCTGTGATTCATAGGTGGGATCACACTCATCATATAAAATATAGGATAAATAAATAGAGGAATTAAAGGCTATAAACAGTCTGTTGACAAAGTGCAAGTGCATAGATATACAAATGATGGAAAAGTATTGCAAATCTTGGCAGTAAACCTCTCTCTCCAAAAACTCCTGAAAAGTATAAGTATATGATTGAGTGTTGACAATGAATGTATCAGAAGCATACAGGGGACCTACCTATGATGCAGAAACACCCCAATGAGCGTTTTGACCTTTTTGTTCATGGTTCACACTTAAGGCCGCCTGCAGATGGGCGGAAATTCCACGGCGGGATTTCCGCCCTTGGAAGCTGCCATAGGATTGTGTTAGCAAACGCAATCCTAGGCAGACGGCTGCGGTTTGCCCGCGCGAAATCTCGCGCGGCAAACAAACAGCAGCATGTTCTATTTCTGTGCAGGGCTCGTCACTCACCGGCCGCCGGCCCCGGTCTGCGCATGCGCCGGCTGCCCGGCAGCCGGCACATGGAAGATTCGGAGTTGCGGGGCGCGGGTGAGTACGCGTTACTCTCTGCAGGCGCTCAGGTCGGGACCCGTGGCGAGTATTCTCGCTGCTGGATCTGACCCGGCCGTCTGCAGGCGACCTAACTCCTTGAGTGGCGGGTTTATTACCCCCCTGTCAGACCCACCAGGGCAGGTTTTTTAAATGGGCCAATTATTTAATTTCAACTAATTTTTCAGTCGCGTTCCAAGAGCCATAACTTTTTCAATTTTCCATTGACACGGCCATATGAGGGCTTTTTTTTGCGGGACAAGTTGTACTTTTTGATGGCATCCTTTTTAGCTATACATAATGTATTGCATAGCTTTTGTAAAAAAATTTGTAGAGAGATTGGGGGAAAAAAAGGAATTCTGCCATTTGTTTTTTGGATTTCATTTTTACGGTGTTCAGCATGCAGAATAAAAATGTGATAACATTATTCTCTGAGTCAACACGATTCTGGCGATACCAAGTTTATACAGTTTTTTTATGTTTTGCTGTTTTTGTACATTTAAAATATTTTTTTTTTCTTAAAGGTTTGCTTTTGTGTCACCACATTCCAAAAGCCGTATTAATTTTTTTTTCATTGCCAGAGCCCTACAAGGCCTTGTTTTTTGTGGGATGAACTCTACTCTTCATTTATCAAATATTTAGGAACATGTAAAATTTTGATAGCTTTTTATTCCTTTTTTTCTAGTGGCAAGATTAACAAAATCTGTAATTCTGGCGTGTTTTTTATTTTTATTTTTCACTGCATTCTCTGAGCAGTATAAATAATATATTACAGTCATTATACAGGCCAGTAAGATTATGCCAATACCAAATTGTAATAGTTTTTTTCTTTTTCACAACTTTTTCAATTTTTTTTTTTAAAGCAATAAAAGTTTAAATCACCCTCCTGTTGCCGTATCTATAATAAAAAAAAATCTAAATCA
Organism: Eleutherodactylus coqui; assembly: GCF_035609145.1. Classification (NCBI taxonomy): domain Eukaryota; kingdom Metazoa; phylum Chordata; class Amphibia; order Anura; family Eleutherodactylidae; genus Eleutherodactylus; species Eleutherodactylus coqui. The sequence continues at coordinate 260,577,989 of NC_089837.1, read as the reverse complement.
TAAAAGAAAAATACATATTTGGTATAAGTCCGATCTATCAAAGTAGTGCATTATTTACCCTACACGGTGAACGTAGTCCGAAAAAAAAATGCAATAAAAAGTGATCAAAAGGGTCATATGTATTCCAAATTAGCACTAACGTAAACTACAGGACATGCGGCAAAAAATTAGCCCTTGCTTAACTATGTCGACAGAGAAATAAAAAAGGTATTGCGTGCAGAAGATGCAGCAGAAAATAATATTTAAAAGTTGAATGTCTTTGGATATAAATACAAGTACTACAGCGAAAAAAACTATACAAGTTTGGTATCGTAGTAATCGTGCTGACCCATAGAATAAGGTTATCATGCCACTGAAAGATGGTGGAATGTCATTTTTTTTTTCATTTTACTCCACTTAGAATTTTGTAAAAGTTTTTCAGTGCATAGGGTTGGCTTCACACGAGCGTGTTTTTGTGCGTGCATATGCACGCACAAAAGCAAGCTTGTATTTGCAACATTGCATTCCCTAAGGTGCACATGTCCGTGCTTTACAGGCGTCTGCATGCAAAGATAAGACATGTGTGCACCAATCGGAATTCACGCATTGTTTTCAATGGAGCCGTGGCTGCTGCCGGCAGCTCCATTGAAAACAATGCTCTGCCGGCACTCCTGCATTCTTTTTCAGGGAAGGGCTTTACATATAAGTCATGCGGGGCAACATGCAGGGCTGCATCTCAGGTTCCCAGGTCTTACTATTAAGCCACAATAGCAGCAAGAGTGTGCTCCCCCCCCCCTAACAATTTTTACTTCGGACAAACCCTCATTAGCAAGGCATACCTTAGCTAAGCAGCACACTACCTCCAACCAAGCACAATCACTGCCTGCGGGACACACCGCTGCCTCTTCTCCTGGGTTACATGCTGCCCAACCCCCCCGCATGACCCTGCGTCCGCAGCGCACACAAAAGTGTCCCTGCGCAGCCCTCAGCTGCCCTCATGCCACACGCTGGCCTCATAGCTACACCACCCTCATGTCTATTTATAAGTGCGTCTGCCATGAGGAGAAACCTGAGGCACACACTGCAGAGGGTTGGCAGGGCCAGGCAGCGACCCTTTTTGAAAGTGTGGGCGATAGCCCACAATACTGTTAAGAATTGATAATAGATTGACGTTCCATCTTCATTCCAATCCTTTGCCACCTCCGTCAGGAGCTGCAAACGTGGGGGAGTCCGCTGCCAGCCTAGCACTTCTACACATCTCCACAATACAGCAATACTCGGTGTGGGAAGTATGTGAGGGGGCCCTGGGTCAGTCTCTGTCCCAGCAAACACCCTGAGTGGCCCAAGGTGCTGCGAGTGACATAGCAATGGGGACTCCATGTGTCCACACACTACTCATTCTGTTTGGGTGTTGGATACCTCATCGACAACGCAAGGGGTAAACCATCTACACTCTGCACCCTACCCAAGTCTGTCAGTGTTTTGGGGACAGACAGGTAAAACACCTCAATGGGAAGTCTGTGTGCACCCACAGCATGGGTGGCTAGCAGGAACACACAGACGGTACAGAAAGAAATCCCATTGCAGTGCCCCGGATAGCTGAGGTTACGTGATAGAAAATACATGTTGGCCGCGGCCCACACACCATGTCCTAGACAATCATGGTTTCTTTAAAAGTGCCAGGCAGGTACAACTCCGCTATGGCAAGTCTGTGTGCACCCGCAGCATGGGTGGCTAGCAGGAACACACAGACGGTACAGAAAGAAATCCCATTGCAGTGCCCCGGATAGCTGAGGTTGCGTGAGAGGAAATACATGTTGGCTGCAGCCCACATGCCACGCCCTAGACATTCTGGATTTTTTTTAAAGTGCCAGGCAGGTACAACCCCACTATGGCAAGTCTGTGCGCACCCGCAACATGGGTGGCAAGCAGGAACACACAGACGGTACAGAAAGAAATCCCATTGCAGTGCCCCGGATAGCTGCGGTTACGTGAGAGGAAATACAAGTTGGCTGCGGCCCACACGCCATGCCCTAGACATTCTGGTTTTTTTTTTAAATGCCATGCAGGTACAACTCCGCTATGGCAAGTCTGTGTGCACCCGCAGCATGGGTGGCTAGCAGGAACACACAGACGGTACAGAAACAAATCCCATTGCAGTGCCCCGGATAGCTGAGGTTACGTGAGAGGAAATACATGTTGGCCTTGGCCGACAATCCATGCCCTAGTCAGTCTGGGGTTTTTTTGGGGCCAGATAGGTAGAAGACTGCGATGGGAAGATTTTAAATGATCACCAAAATGTTTTGTAAAAGCACAGATACAAACAGCCAACTATGTATAAAAGCTCTCACTATAATAAATGGAAAACAAGTATACTATCTGGTCAATTCAAAAGACTCTGATGCAATTATACAAGAAAGATTTCGTATCCCAGAGTAATATCATTAAGGGGAGGGATATCCGCACCATCTTATCCCGGCAACATTTAATACAGCAAAAAGTGAATCTCAAAAAAAGAGAAAGGAGTAAAGATCCAGAAAAATGTAACATCCTGGAGCCACATGTGTTGCAAGTCTCCATAGGCTCCCCACCACCAAGAAAGAATAGCCTTGATGGGTGATATTATTACTAAGGTTGTAACTCGGGAACTGGAGAGTCGCCATAACATACAGTAGGTATAAATCAATCTCTGCAAGACTGCTATAGGTCAGTCTTGTAGAGGATAAATCATTAAACTCTCTGATAAAGGTGGAACTATTGTTATAAATAATGGATAATGTTGAGTACAAAATCATGTTAGACTGATTGTCCTTGTAGATCCCTGAATACACAATCAGTTCTTAGATCTACAACTAACTGGAGAGAACTGCTTGGACACCCACATATTTAAGTAATTGGCCGGAAGTCCCCAGCCTCATCACCCGGACCACGGCAACTTTCCAAAGGTTGGGCATCGGTCACGACAAACTCCTCAGGTGAGAGAGTAATCATTTTTTCCCCATCAAGGGAGGGGCCCGAAAACAGTTCCTGGGAGTCTGTCTGCTCATCCGAATGTGTCATTTTCATGGAGTGAGGAGACTGGGAGGAAGGAGGAGCAGCAGCCAGAGGATTCAGAGTTGCAGCAGTGGACGGCGTAAAAGACTGGGTGGTCGATAGATTGCTGGATGTATTTTCTGCCATCCACGACAGGACCTGCTCACACTACTCATTTTGTAATAAAGGTCTACCACATGGACCCATAAATTGTGATATGAAGCTGGGGACCCAAGAAACTTGCCTCTCTCCTAATGCCGCAGCAGCCGGCTGCGATTCACCTGGACCAGGAGCTCGGCCTGTGCCCACACCCTCACTTGGACCTCCGCGTCCTCACCCGCGTCCATGGTGACGTCCTCTAGGCCTACTCCTACCCCTCAGCATGGTGTATTTCGAATACAGCAGACACAGAGCGCTGTGAAAAATTAGGCAATTATTTGCCTGCACTTGGAAGCTGACAGCGGTTATGTTACGCACACTGTAGGCCAAAAAAATTATACGCTAGGCTGCAGAAAGACCTAGCTGGCTAATAGTGAGTCACTACAACTCCTAGCAGCCACGCAGTAAACTGCACATGCGCACAGGTAGCCCTAAGGAGGATTTTTTTTTTAAAATGTTTTTGAAAAAACCAGGAGCCTAGATAGCATGTATATGTCTTTCACTCTATCAGCGGCTGTAGCCGTACGCTGTGCGTGAAGTTGACGGGACGCACAGAGCGGTGTAAAACATTAGGCAATTATTTGCCTGCACTTAGAGGCTGGTAGCAGTTATGTTACGCACACTATAGGCCAAAAAAATTATACGCTAGGCTGCAGAAATGCCTAGCTGGCTAATAGTGAGCCACTACAACTCCTAGCAGCCACACAGTAAACTGCACACGCGCACAGGTAGCCCTAAGGAGGATTTTTTTTTCAGATGTTTTTGAAAAAAAGAGGAGCCTAGATAGCGTGTATATGTCTTTCTCTCTATCAGCGGCTGTGGCCGTACGCTGTGCGTGAAGTTGACGGGACGCACAGAGCGGTGTAAAAAATTAGGCAATTATTGGCCTGCACTTGGAGGGTCACAGTGGTTATGTAACGCACACTGTGGTCCGAAAAAATTATACGCTGGGCTGCAAAAAGGCTTAGCTGGCTAATAGTGAGCCACTACAACAGAAATGCACACGCTCACAGATAGCCCTAAGGAGGAGCTTTTTTGGGGTACTTATTGCCTGACCAGTACTGACCCTATACTCTTTATAATTGGCTGCAGACTGACAACGCAATAGTCTGCAGAGCCCAAGATGAAAAAAAACAGCAAAAATGCTCCCAGCTGCCACAACAGTAATGCACACGGTCAGAGGTAGCCCTAAGAAGGACCGTTGGGGTTCTTGTAGACAGGATCCTACACTACCACTTTCGATATCTCAGCAGCACTTTCCCTATACTCTGTATAATAGACTGCAGACTGAGAATGCTACAGCTGTAATGGCCTGCACAGCCCGAGATGAGAAAAAAAAATTGTGCAAAACTGCTCCCAGCCAGCCAGAACAGTAATGCACACGGTCAGATGTGGCCCTAAGAAGGACCGTTGGGGTTCTTGAAGACGCTACCACTCTCCCTATAGCAGCAGCAGCACTCTCCCTAATCTCTGCCAGCGTGTGTCTGAGGCGAGCAGCGGGCGGGACTGCCTTATATACTCGGCGGTCACTTGATCTCGCCAGCCAGTCACTGCAGGGGGGTGGGATAGGGCTGGAACGTCACAGGAGGAAGTTGTTATGCCTTCCCTGCAAGTTTATTGGCCAGAAAATGGCGCAAAACATGCAGGGAAGGAAATGGAATTGACTCGAGTACCACGTGGTGCTTGTCTCGAGTAACGAGCCTCTCGAGTACCCTAAGGCCTCCTTCCCACGAACGGATTTCCGCTGCGTAATTCGCGGCGAAAATCCGCTGCGTTGCCCGCAGCTATTAGGTTCTATTGAACCTAATAGCACAATGCTCACGATGCGTAATTCCACCGCGGAATTACGCACCGCGATTTCTCCCGTCCTCACCCGCAGCATGCTCTATTTTCTGCGGGTGAGGACGGGCTGTACGCACTGACGGCTTCCATTGCAGTCAATGGAAGCCGTCCATTCACGCTATCTCCCGCTGTCACCAGCGGGAGATAGCGTGAAAAAACGCTTTCCCGCCCACCGCCGCGCGTCATATGACGCCATATGACGCGCACGGCCGCGTCACGTGACACGGCCGGCCGCGTCACGTGACACGGCCGGTGACGCGCGGCGGTGGGCGGTGACGGGCGGCGGTGGGCGGGGAAGCGATTTCACGCTATCTCCCGCAGGTAAGTATAGGGGCTCTGGGGGGCGCCGTGACGGGCTTCACAGCGTAATATTACGCTGCGGAGCCCGTCACGCTCGTGGGAAGGAGGCCTAATACTCGAGCGAGCATCAAGCTCGGACGAGTACATTCGCTTATCTCTATTAATGATCCTTTAATGTGTACCTCTCACTGCCTGATTATAAATGAGGCTTCAAACACCACCATGCATAATTGACAAATGGAAGT